>NC_138553.1:23641692-24967045 GCF_964273705.1 Natrix helvetica
GTATATTTTGTCATGGATTTCACCAGTGAGGCTAAAACCAATGTCGTCGTATGTATGAGGTACAATGACAATAAAGGCTATATCATACTATACTACTATACTGCAGAATGGTCATTAAATAAATGGTTCTAAATTGAGGACTACCCTTATACTAATATGTAGTCATACATGTAATTATTCTTTCTGTTCCTTTTGTGAACATCCATTTGCTTCCTCACAGCAAGCAGATCGCATTTCCTCCCATTAGGTGGCACCCTGTATACATGTTATGCCGTTCATCACAGAAGGGAGAGAGAAATGGCTCTCGCTAAACAGGCAACAAGGTACAAATAAATCTCCCTGTTCCTCTCAAGATATATTGAAAGGACGCAAATGAAATGCTATATTTTATAAAACCATGCACATTTATTCTGCACCTTATCCTCATCGTTAATTAACACAGTGAAATATACCCTCATCCAATATAAATATAGCAAAGATAATTTAAATAAGTGTATGGTGACATCTTAATTTAGCTTTACAGGGCAGTCTGTGATATCTCTGCCCAGTCATATTATCATTGGGTACAGCTGCTCTAAGAAACTATGCCTTTAAATTTGTTTACTGAGAATACATACAGTGCAATTTTTTAACATGATATCTTATCTATAAAATCGGTACAATTAAAGGCCCATATCTGAAAGATAACTAAATTCTCAGCTGGCTCCAATTTAAGGGATGTTGGAGGTCCTAACATCAATTTTTACTACTTGCTCAGCTTCTAAATCCCTTCATTTCTTTTCATCAGTCACTCACTTCATGATTTGATGCACATCTTGCAAACATAATCCCCATCTTATCTTATGAGCGGTATGCCTGCATGGAATTTACCACAGCTGCATGCCCCCACACAATTGGTGAAGATGAGGAGGTCCCTTAAAAATGTTATTTAGAGAAAAAAAATGAAATGCTGGCCATATTGTTCTGCGTCACTAGCTTTACAAGGGAAAATGAATTACCGGATTTGTTTGTTTTGGCAGTTTTGCTCAGAGTCAAGGCAGTACCCTGTGTCAAGGACTATCAAGTCTGCCTTTCTCCAAGCCCAATTTTCCAACAATTGCAACTGTCCTTAAATCCATCTCTAAAGATAAGATGCAACCATTCTCACTCTAGATTTAACATCTATGCAGGGATGGGGAACCAATGGACCAGGGCCAAATTCAGCTCCTATGGATGCCTTAAAATTCAGCCCACTGCTACTTCTTCGAGCTATTTAAGTTTATAGCAATGGTGGGTGGTGGGCTGCTACCAGTTCGGATCGGTTTGGGCGAACCAGTAGTTCTGACGATCAGTTGTCTCCGCCTATTTGCCCCCGCCTTATCCTGTAGTATATTTCCTTCTTTCTGGCTCAGCTGATTCACGCGGCACAGGTGATTTCCATGCCTCCGCTGTTCTACTTACTGGGGCTGCCTTAGAAGGTAGGCAGCTGAGCTTCAAATTGCTGTATTTTGAATGCTGCATACAAGCGCTTTAGGCATGTGTGCGCGCACCGAACTGGTTGTTAAACTGGTTGCAACCCACAACTGGTTTATAGTATCTTAACTGGCAACAGTGAAGGTTTTTCTTCTTCTTCTAAGGCTCACTACTCTGTGTAGGAGTGGAGAAATCTGACGGCCAAATCAAAAGGCATCAAGGATTCTAGTTTCCCAACCACGCTCTATAATCTGGACAGAGGAAGATGGGGTGTCTGATTAGGGCCAATTCTAGCAACTCATCAAAAGTTATCATCATAATAAAAATAATAACAATAGCAGATGAACTGTTGTTGTTGGAAAATGAGAGAAAAGGGGATTCAATTGAGTGCACTAAAGTGCAATGAAAAACAGAGACAATCTGACAATAAAAATGTATATAGTGTCAGCCCTCGGGCTGCCATTCAGAGGAGAGCCCATCCATTGCCATGCCTGCTCGGCCATGCTTACACGCCACCAATGCTGCCACGTTGATGTTGACTCTCTGATGTTGGCGGAGCCTGTAGCTGCATGTGGCTCTGTAAGGCTCCCCTCATCGCTCTGCAGAGTAACTTTTCTACTTGGGTGCAACTGCCTCCCCAGAAGTAACTCTTCTACTTGGGTGCAACTGCCTACTCTGACGTAACTCTTCTGCTTGGATGTGGCTAACCAGGAAGGAGGCTATGATGACACTGAGTGGGGGTGCGGCTGAGGGTGTGGGTCATGGTGATTGGTGGTGGTGGTGGCTGTGATCTGGGTGGAGTTGTGTGTGGAGCTGGGTGGAATAATGGTATATATATGAGTGATGTTAGAACTGACTTGGATTTGCTTACCTTTGTATCATTGTTATTTAGTGCTGGTTATCACGTAATATTAGATAGAAATAAAGTTTTTCATCAAACAAACTGACTCTCTGTTTGCATTCAATGTGAACGCCGGAACGTGACATATAGCATGTGGACCTGTTACTGGATTCTCAAGATTCCTGTCATACCCTTTCTTATAAAAGTCGTATCACGGGGAGTTGCTAGAAAAAAGAAGCCCTCCAGCTTTGATGTGAGATGATGCTCATTTCAAAACAGAGGAAGATAAAAGCACTGTAGCAGCTTTTAGCTGTAGATAAATAACTTAGGCATTCCTATCACCATGTTATTTTCTAAATAAAGCTCATATTTGTTTTACTTTCATGCAAGCACCAGATTCAAGAATACTTTCTCATAAAAGTTATAAGAAAGCCTTCTCTTTCAAGCAAGAGTCACATTCCCTTTATTCTGATATAAGTAAACTTTAAGGGGAGATGCTTATATATACCCAACACATTCACACAGTAATATAGTGTTTTAGCCTTTTTAGGTGTTTAGGCCTAGGGCTGAATTTAGGCAATGTCTAACTAATTGTTGTGGTCTGCCGGTGGCCTGCAGAGTCAGAAAGTGAGAAGGTTGAGGAAGAACATGGGCTAGTCATGGAGTTTGGGGAAGACTCGGATGAGGGCTCTGCGTCATAGACAGAGAGGGGTCCAGGGCCATACCTGGGAGTTATGTGCTGCCTCTGGAGCCTCCGGAGTCAGACATCAGCGAGGCAGAGGAACAGGGGGAGCCTGTTCCCAGTGCACACATGCACAGACCTGCCAGAAAGCTTGGAGATGATTGGCCCCTCCCATAAGACATAAAGGAAGAGCAAAGGCACATGAGCCTTTGCAGGAAGCAACTTTTCTAAAGCTCCGTTTTGACTCCGTGCTCTATGTGGCCTTGCAAAGCTAATTGCCAATTAGGTCTTTGGCAGTGTTTCAAGGGAGATAAAGGTGGATGCTTATCAGTTTATCCTGAAAGACTTTGGCAGACTTTTGTCGGACTCTTTACTAACTATTTGGGACTCATTACTGGCTGTGAATGAACATAATTCACATCCACTGAAATAAAAAGAGGGTTTTTTGGACTAAGCATGTGCTTTTTACTGTCTCAGGAAGCCTAGGTCATAACACTAATAAGTACATCAACATATTTCTACAGCAGGGGTGCCATACATCATGTGACGTATTGAGACTCCCCCCCCCTTTGTTACACTGGGTGTGGGTGTGGCCAGCTCATGATGCATTCAGCCCATAGGCCGTGAATTTGACAGCCCTGTTCTATAGAATCTAATATTATGGGTTGATCAATGCCCACTATTGTAGAAGTGCAATATACTGTAGTATGTTCTATAAGTAGAATGTACATGACGTTGCAGTGAAACAATCACATAAAACTACTACGAACATTGTCTTTAAAAAGCAAGTTAGTAATGTTACACATATTTTTTTTTAAGAAAAAAACAGACAGAAAGGGGAACTATATTAGATATCTTCAAAAGGCAGAGGAATGGTTAAAAATTCCCAGGAACCTGTTATAGCATTTTAGCCAAATCAAAACCTATCCTGAGATGACCTTTAAGGGCATTGAGAGTGCAGGAAGGATGTTCAGACCACCATCAAAAGCCCCCTCTTTTCTTCTTTACCACTTTAGCAAATGTTATTCATGACCACCTGAATTGTCCTGCAATCTTGCTTCTCTAGGTATTCTGAATTTATTGAGTGCATGTGTCTTATCCTTTGCATTGGCAGCTGGATTCAGACAAAATAATAGCCACAAGCTGAAGAAAAGGATAAATTAAGGATGGAAGGATATCTTTAGAAGTGACAACTGAATTAATTCCTTTGGGAGTTTCAGTGCCAAGAATGTATTTTACTTGGAGACAAGATATGTCTCAACCTGAGCCAATCAAACACTTTACTGCCTTCTGGTGCTTGCTGCCTATGGTGGATGTCTTATCTTGCAATCAATTTTTAATTTTATGAAATTACTGAAGTGGGGTAGGGGAGAATTACTGCCCAGAAATACAATGATCAGGACAATAAAAACAAAAATAAAACTGCAGACAATTCTCTTTGTTCTTAATATTTTGCCCAGTTCTTTTATCCTACTTCATCTCACAACAGAAATAAATAAAATGTTTTTTTTATTACTGAGGGAGAAAAAGTCCAATTTCCATGAAAGGATGAATAGTGTCCCCATAATATTTATTGTGTATCTCTGACTGTGTTGATTGCATTATTAGGGGTGTATTACTTATTCTTTGATTTTTTAATAAGAGTTGTCAAATTTCAAGACATTATAATTGATTAATCTATTGAATTTTAATCAATTCATTAAACTTGCCTAACAAAGCAATAGTTCAACCTAAAACAAATAGTAAAACTACAAGTCAAAATATGTAAAACAAGCCCAGAGTTTAGTCGCCTACTACCAGTAGTAGAAGCACTTCTACTACTGGTAGTAGGCGACTAAACTCTGGGCTTGTTTTACATATTTTTGACTTGTAGATGACAATTACTCCTCCACAAGTGAAGGACTGGAAAAAATATGACAAACATATTATCTTAGAAGGTGTTAGGACAGCTTGCTGAGAATTATGGGAGTTGAAATTCATTATATCTGGCACATACCCTGGATGGATCTGGCTGTTATAGCTCCATCTGTTTCAAAGGTAATTCTGAGTTGGATGCATGTTAAAGAAAAACATATTTTATTTGCCATGTTTGCACTGTAATCTTATGCCACACACTAACATGTCTAATTATAGGAGAATTAAGTATAATAGTCATGTGCATTTATAGCTGCCTTTATACTGTGTGTATGCATACCAGGAGTTACTTATAAAGGGGGATTAACCAGAGATTACTGCAGCTGCCCCTTACGCTTTATATCTGCAGAACTGACTTGTCTTCTTAAGCCTCATTAAAGAAAAAAAATGTAATCTTGAACTTGTAGGGAATAGGAGAGAAAAATGTATCAACACGCTTGTACTTCTGCAAGAATCAAAGGTAGGAATTCTAGTATATTTTTTATTTATTTGTTTGTTTGTTAATAGAAAACTTTGATGAATAAGATTAGTGGGGAGTAAAAGAAACATCAATACCTTTTCAGCTGGACATTCTGTCCTTTTTATGACATGGAACTTTCCCCCAGGTATTGCCTTCTAGGCAGAATCCTGATGAACGCTTATATTCTAAGGTTCTACATTTAGGCATTAAGAAAAACAAAATGCACAGGTACAGTATAGATCGTACCTTGCTCAATAGTAGTAACTGTGAAAGGGATCTTGGAGTCCTAGTGGACAACTATTTAAATATGAGCCAGCAGTGTGCAGCAGCTGCCAAAAAAGCCAACACAGTTCTAGGCTACATCAACAGACGGATAGAATCAAGATCACATGAAGTGTTAATACCACTTTATAATGCCTTGGTAAGGCTACACTTGGAATACTGCATTCAGTTTTGGTTGCCACGATGTAGAAAAGATGTGGAGACTCTAGAAAGAGTGCAGAGAAGAGCAACAAAGATGATTAGGGGACTGGAGACTAAAACATATGAAGAACGGTTGCAGGAACTGGGTATGTCTAGTTTAATGAAAAGAAGTACTAGGGGAGACATGATAGCAATGATAGCAATGATTCTATTCTATTCTATTCTAATTTTGTCTCTGCCGCTAAGAATCTATGATTGACTTTCTTTTTATCTCTTGCATCCTGATCTCCATCCCCCTTTCTGTAAATAAAACAGTGGGAAAAGGCTATGGTGTCACCAATCTTTATAAATCCCCATGAAGACTAATTTTACTGCACAACAATTCATCTACATTCATTAAGAAATTCAGTTTTTTTCCAATAAAGTAAGCAAAGGCTAAGGAGAACTTAGTACATATTGCATACAGTACACATTCCCAATGCAATAATTTAAGTGTCATCTTCAACAACTGTGAATAGCCACTGTTAGAACCTTCTACAGCTGTAATTGGCAATATTCTTTTTTCTTTCCCCCCCTTAAATTGTTATCAGCAAATGTTTCCCCTACTTAGTTTCTGCATCAGGATAATGAGTAAAAGCATGGGAACAATGATTGGCAATCCAACTTTTTTTCAAAAACACCTAGAGCAGGGGTGTCCAAACTTGGGAACTTTAAGACTTGTGGACTTCAACTCCCAGAATTCCCCAGGCTGGGGAATTCTGGGAGTTGAAGTCCACAAGTCTTAAAGTTCCCAAGTTTGGACACCCCTGACCTAGAGAGTTTCATTATCTATGTAGAACTGTGGTTCTACTCATCTGTATTTTGTATATTTCATCCCACTGATTTACAAATAGCCTTCATCTGTTGCCTAACATTTAGTAGCTTGTTGCTGGGAACAGTAAAAAAAAAATCACCCTTCCAACAACCTTCTTTCAGATGAATGGAACATGGTTATTCTATTCATAACAGCATTCCAAAGCAGAACATTCAGAATCATTTTGTGTTTATTTAACTTGCCCACATTAATGAATAATGCTTTGCAAACCTTCTGGCTGGATGTAATGTGTGAAGTGACTCTAGTTTGCATTACCTCATAAGGCTTCCATGTGATTCATAATTTCTCTTCCTTCCCATGAAATATTGCCTCATATTGTTTAAATGTTAAAAGTACCATATTTTCTTTAGCAGATGGAGGAAAGTAGGGAAGTTGCACGTAATTAGAAGCAAAAGTGATTTTATTGCTTGTACATCTGCTTTTCTATTTTCTCCTTAAATTGACCTTTGGGGGGAACCTTATTCATTCCAGAACAGTGATGGTGAAGCTTTTTGGCGCCAAGTGCCGAAAGTCCCTGCACACACGCACACACCCATAACGCAATGTGTGTGCAACCCTCGCATGACCCCTGTGCGCCCCCTCCCCCATGCATGCGACCCCCCCATGTGTGCCCCCCCCGCAAATGCACGGGCAACCTCCCTGATTGTGCCCCACTCCACACATATGCTTGTGACTCCAACGCATGGGCAGACAATCACAATGCATGCATGCGCAACCCTCTACGCACAACAATTGAGTGTCTTTCCCATGTCCCCTACCCCTCACGCATGCACAATAGAGATCTGAAAACCAACTCGCCGGCGGGAGGTGCACATCCATGCGCAGTGGGGCTGAGCTGGGACGGCGGCTTGCATGCCCGCAGAGAGGGCTCTGCATGCCATAGGTTCGCCATCATGGCTATAGAACAACTACAGCATTTTTCAGAGTATAAGATGCACTACCGTATATTTCGGAGTATAAAACGCACCTTTTTCCCTCAAAAAAGAGAGTGAAAATCTGAGTTCATCTTATACACTGAACACAGCATTTTTGGCCTACCGAAACCCAGCCAACTTTGCAAAAATGGATGTGCAGAGGGTTTGAGAGGCTTGCAAAGTGCTCCTGAGGGCTGGGGAGGACAAAAAAAAAAGCAAAAACCATGCTGTTCCCCCCCCCCAGCCTCCAGGAGCATGCAACAGCCTCCCAAAGCCTCTGCATGCTCTTTTGTTTGCAAAAAACCAGCCAATTTTTGCGAAAAACAGGCTGTTTTTTGCTTGTTTTTGCCCCCCCAGCCCCCAGGAGCATTCTACAAGCCTCCCAAAGTTCTGCAAAGTTCCCCCTCCCTTTTTTTTTGCAAAAGACAAGGCATGCAGAGTGTTTGGGAAGCCTGCAGAGTGCAAAAACTTTTTTTTTTAAAAAAAAAACCTCTTCAAAATCATGGTGCGTCTTATACTCCAGTGCGTCTTATAGTCTGAAAAATTCGGTATCTTTTTATATTTTTTAACTGCTAGCTAGAATCGTGTCTATGAGATGGGTGGCCGTATAAAAATATATTAAATAAATAAATATGTAAGTGCTGCTGTAGCAACTTCAGTAAAATGGATTTTCCCCCCTACACATTGCAGCTACTCTGTTGAAATTTATTTCTGTTCAATCCTTCTGCTTGGAACAGAGCGCATATTAACCATTGAAAAACAATTTGCAAATGGAAATGCCACATGAATAATAAACAATGGGATATTAGTATTTCACTGTTTTGTAGATCTTTCATTTTGAGGCAAAAACTAGGCATTACATCAGATTCAGGGTCACCTCCAAAAGCAACAGTTCCCTGCCCAAGGTTTTTTCTTCTCTTTTCTCCATAGTATATAGAGTTTTCTCAACTTTGGCAACTTTAAACTACGTGGACTTCAACTCCCAGAATTCCCCAGCCAGCTTATCTCCCCCCCCCACATTTCTACTGTATATCCATGCCTTTTTTTACTTACCTAACTAATGTTAAGACTTGGTACCTTTGAAATTCATCTTCCTGGCGCATTATTCCAAATCAGTCTGATGTGATAAGATAGCTAGATTAGATTGGTTTGACATGATTTATGATTGAGAAATTCCATTGGTTCCTGGAAAGCAATGGATTCTTTTCTAAATGCTTAATCAACTGCTGGTCTATACTGATATCAAGCTTACTGATTTGTGCTCATTTGTATCCTCTTTTCCCCTACTTTGAAGCCAGGGGTTCTCTTCCTGGATATTGTCTTTTTATTGGTAATACAGTTGAAAAAACTAATTGTGCACCTAAGTCCTTGACTTTCTTGCCTAGCTGCTCGTAATCACTCAATTATTTTTTTCAGATTTTTTCCCCCCTTTTTTGTGTCATTCGTCACTACATGTAGTAGTAGAAAAGGGTAGTAATCTGTGGGTTTTATTATTTTGGTTAGCTTCTCAGCCACATCTTTGATTTTTGCTCCAGGGAAGCAACATGCCTCTCTGAATTGACTGTCTGGTCTACAGATGGATGGTTTTGTCCCCTTGAGAATTGAATCTCCTATCACCAATACTCACCTTTTTTTCCCTAGGGAGGTTTGGGGTATTTTTCTGTCTATCACAGAAGTATTTGACAGTGCTACTTTTTAAGGGATATTTGATGATGCTTCTTTTCTAGGTGTCTGCATGGTTTTTTCCAGGAAGAGTCCATGAAATTGACTGCTTAGCACCAATAGGGTTGCATCAGAATGGGTCAGGTTGGACAGGGGTTTTGTACTAGGTTTGTGTTTTCTTCTATGAGTGACATGTTTCCATCTGTCGTCGTCGTCTTCTTCTTCTTCTTCTTCTTCTTCTTCTTCTTCTTCTTCTTCTTCTTCTTCTTCTTCTTCTTCTTCTTCTTCTTCTTGATCAATTCAATTGTCAGGTGACACTGACCATTTTCTAGTTCCCTTGGCATTATAGCCATCTTGTTAAAGATTACAAAAAGTGGCTATGAAATGACTCTTCAAGAGTCTTTAGTTAAGTAATTGGTCTGATTATGGAAGCTTCAATTTGTTTGAGATTCTCAACTGCTCTGTAACCATCAAACTGTCTTAGCTTGAGTTGTCATTCCTGTAATGCTGTTAGTTACTTATCATTTCATCCTAAACTATCCTGCTGGGCATAGATTCTTCCATGTGGAGTAAGGACTGTAACCAGCCCACATCATAACTACTCCAACCCTAAAATCCTCTGGCACTCAATGAAGTCTAGAGACTACTTGATCTATGGAGATCTCAAGGCCCTCTTGTTGTTCAATATTATTGAGATGAGAACATAGGGATTAACAATAGCTTGTTCAAGTAAGCTACAATACTCCTTTCCTCATTGTTCTATATATTTCTTAAAATTTACTCATCATTTTATCATCTGTTATCTTTTGCAACCAGCATCTGTTTCAAATTCATAAGGTCTTTATTTGCATATCTATTGTATTCATGAACTGAATACCTTCAGCATGAACTTGCTATAGAAAATAAATTTAGTTTGGACTATAATAAACATTTACAAAGCACAATAAATGAATATTAGCATAGTGAGATTCTAGATTTCCAGATCTATATTCTCACAGACAGAATAACTTCCTTTTGTCAATTGTTCTGCTTGGGTCCATCTGATTGAATCAGCTATTTGCCAGCTATATGTTGCAGATTCTTTTATTTTAAAGTTGTGTGGGCTTGTGTTGCTGGTAGCCAAAGCAGTACATTCATACATTCTTTCAATTTATATGGCCACTCATGGCCACCCACTTGCCAACCAACATTGGGATTAAAAACATCACAGTAAAGGGAAAAAGCAATAAAACACATTATGCCATCCCACTAAGACACATACCACATAATTAAAACAAGCTCAATATAACATCCTATTCAATGCCTAGGAGAAGAAGCATTTCTTCAAGACATTCCTAAAAGCCAGCTGGATTGGGGCTAATGTAATCCAATATGAGGTGGAGATTGTACCACAGGGCAATGCAGCTACAGAGCAGGCATGCTTCCTGGGTCCCATAAGATGACACTGTTTAATTGATGGGATATGGAGCATGCCAACTCTGTCAGATCTTGTAGTTCTTTGGGCACTTGAGGTATAAGATTCCAAGAGCATCTCTCCTCCTCCCTGACAGTGAAAATCTCAGTCAACTTGGTGATAAATATTTGATAATTCACAATTTGTTGTGCTTTTATGACATCAGAAACACAACTTGGAATGGGTGCTTTAAAAGTACATGAGTTGGACAGTGGTGGGATTCAGAAAAATTGACTACCAGTTTTGTGGGTGTGGCTTGATGGGTGTGGCATGTTTGATGGGTGTGGCAGGGGAAGGATACTGCAAAATCCCCATTCCCTCCAGATCAGCTGGGACTGAGGTGGTATTTACTGGTTTTCCGAACTGCTCAAAATTTCCAGTACCGGCTCTCCAGAACTGATCAGAACCTGCTGAATACCATCCTGGAGTTGGATGACTAGAAAGCATTTTACTTAGTGATTTTCAATAATGGCACTGCTGAATTTCAGAATCATCAGGAATCAGGCATAATAATAATACCTTAAGAGCTCTTGGGTCCTTGGTGAGGACTTGAACTGTTAAGTTTTTACCAGCCCCAGACTGAATCACATTGAATATTAAATCAATATTAACAACAAAAACAGCAGCAGCAGCTTCCATCCTGCGATGATATCTGTAATACCTTCAAAAATCCAGATTTGCCTATCCCGAGTCCTGGGTGAGAACTCGATAGATAGACAAAAATGCCAAAGCCAGTCTGAACAACTGGCTGTGTGATGATCAGTAGTAGTAGTAGTAGTAGTAGTAGTAGTAGTAGTAGTAGTAGTAGTAGGTGTCTGGATGCAAACCCAAAACATCTGAAGCACCGCTTAAAGACCATTGGCATTGACAAAATCATCATCAGTCCATTTCTGAAAGGCAGCTTTAGTTGGAACAGCTTACATCCTGTGACAGCACCTTTAACACCATCAAACAACATTTGCCTATCCTAGATATTTCACTGGTCAGGAATCTGCCTCTTATAGCATGCCACACATTTTGTATCATTAGGCAAGAGATCTGCACCTCATTTTTTTCTAGGGTGACAGCTCATTTGGTCTTTAGATGGCCCACATGCTTGAAAAATCAAGCAGGACTAGGGAAAACTAATTTTGATTTCATCATAAACTGAACAATAATGGAATGAAATGAGTTAAAGCCTGATAGCCTCAGGTTGTATACTTCTCAATTTGATATTAACAGAGATAAAAGAGGACAAGACAGAGAACTTCAGTACTCAGTAAGCTTATATCATACCAAGGATGAGAATGGTAATTTCTAGGAAGTAAAATACAGGAAATTGTGGGGATGACAGTGAATATGCCTTTCTACTGGAACAACCTCCTGATCCAAAGAAAGAATTAGTCCATAGGATACCCTGCTATTAAAGCAAACTCAATTAATTGCAAGCATGTTGGAGCTGGCAGTGTTGAAATATTAGTAAAAAGAGCTGCTTTGAATTCTTTTGAAAACCATATTTTTAACCTGTTTTATTTTATTTAACGATACCAAACTACAATATGTGTCTTAGTCTGGTATGTAGCAATGGAGAAAAGAGAAAAGAGAAATATATTTCTCTTTCCTCTTTTCTCCATTGCTACAATATATATATATATATAAAAGCTGTGTCAAAGTTTGGCAAAAGAAAAGAAAAGAAGAAAAGAAAAAAGAAAAGAAGAAAAGAGGAAGAAAAGAAATCACTCTGGACTCTTGTATGAATGCATGTATATCTGTTCTGATTTATTTGGACACTCGAGTCATGTAGATCTGCTATCTTAATTTGTTTTTCATATAGAACTAGTCATAAATCAGTGCTATTGAAATGAGCATCAAGGAGAAACTCTCCTACTTGCCTTTGTCTTTTATAATCTTTGCAGCAGAGGTTGTTTTACAGCTGAAAGAAGTACAGTATTATACAATGCAGAGGCATGCATAAATTCTACTGATTCAGTACATTGCACCGATTACTTTCACAGATTAGGGTGTGTAGCATCAAAAATCTCCCTAAGGATTTTTGGACACCAAAAAGCCAAGTTGTTCGGATTTATTTTTTCCGCAAGTATCCATTGTGCTATCATAGCCTCAAAAAGTTTTGGTTATTCTGTGTTTGTTCCTGCCTGGCTATAAACATGTTGTGTCTTGTGTCTTTAGAATACATTTTCAAAGTACATTGTTGACAGACAGAAGATGGGCCTTCTCTTTATTTATTTAAACAAATCCTTATTTTAAAGGGATTTTTAGGTCATGTCATCAAGTAACAAAGAAAGAATTAATAAGTGATCTGCAGACAGGATCTATAGATAACAAGCTAGTCTGTCACTATGGGCTCTTTTTTTTGCATGGAGAATTGCAGTTTCCCAGCTTCTTAATTTTCCTGTATTAGAAAAGAAACAAGTTGAGGATTGAGTGATAAAATTGGAGTTGCATCTCTCATGCAGGTAATGTCCAGATTTGCTAGATTCTTCTTTAGTGTGAGGATTAAAAACTGGGGTCTATGAGCTTCTAAAAAAAAGTATTAACCCTATTTTAGTTCTTACCCGATAGTGCTCACATATTTCCTATCCCCAAATTAGAAATTTCTCTGTTGAAATTCAGATGTCCTCCTTTGCTGAACAACTCCTTCCTTCATGGATATTTGGATATCATGTTTATTTCTTATCAATTGAAGTTTAGCTTCCAAAATTGGGTCATGTTTATTTATTTCAACTCAGTAATCCCACTTATAGGGTTATTCAAGGCAGTTTACAACATCTAGAACAAAATAAAATAAAATAAAACACAGCTTGAAATTAGTTAAGACCAAAAGAATATTTCTTTTTCTTTTTTGTTGTTGTTGTTGTTGTTTCAGTTTAGATTGCTTAATACTCATTGGATGCAATGTCTTAGCCTGCTGATGTGTATAACAGTTTGGCTGCTGTGGCTACCAAGAGTTTCTTAAAATGTATTTCAAGTAAATATTTCATTTATTTATTTGCTCCACATCGACCTTTTATTCTCTGAAGAAACCTCTCCTTCCATTCAAAATAAATTCTTGCATAAATATTTGTACTGGACCATGAAATATACAGAGAAAAAAAATCCTCAGTTGGCTAATATCTATATTTACATTGACCAGACATCCTTTATTATAAAGGACAGTCTTTTATTCCAAAAAGTTGTGCTTTAGATTTATTTATTCTTCAAAATCTCACTTTTATCCATTATTTTGGTCATTTAACTTTTACTATTATGGATATCACTTAATGGACTCTTAACGGACACTTAATGGGTTGATAACCATGAGAAAAATATAGAAATTGAATTGTGGATTTTTTTTAAAAAAATACATATACTGTTTAATTTTAGACATTTTTATTAGAATGTTTTCTTGGTTGTGCTTTTAACCTTTAAAAAAAATTATAAACACGTTTTATGCTTATGAACCTTTTCAGATCTGCTCCCTTTTCAAGCGTTTTCCCAAGAAAATATGGTCACTGTATCTGTATTACCTCCAACGAAAATGCTAGGAAAAATGAAGAATATTTCTCAGAATCCCAGAACTCATCATCAGGCGGGTTCAAATAGCAAAAGCTCCGGGTACCTTAGAAAGGACAGCATGGCCACCCTTCCCCAGACAAACCTTTCTTTCACCTGGCCAGACGGGAGAGGAGGAGATGCTCCTCACCATCCGAGACCACCAACACCACCTTAGCCAGCGCACTGCATCCGTCTGAGACTCGGGAGGCTTTAGGACCGCGAAGAAAGCGGCGAGGCGGCTTGGGGAAACAGTCGGACGCGACCATATATCTCCAGTAGGGTGAGTAGAATGGTATTCCGAGGCGACCTTCTCGGAGGTGATGCGGACCTTCCGCAGGTTACACAGTGGTCTCCCCCCCTCAATCTAAGTCGAGTGGTACTTACCCCAGGCTAGGACTAGCTCCCAGCCAAATGAAGCAGCGCTTGCGAGCTGCTGCTGTCCGAGGCATCCTCCAGAGCAGCAGCGGAAGGAGGAGGGGGGAGCTCTCGCCGCCGCCGCCAGCATCGCGCCAGCCCAGTTTCCCCGAAGAAGCCAGCCGGTTGCCCAGGCTGCCGCTCGCCCCTGCGGTCGTGCGCTCCGGCTCCTCCGTCACGCAACTCTTGGGCAAGAGCCTGCGGGGTGAGGGTCTCCCTCCTCCCCGCCACCTACCTACAGTATTCTCGCCGGGACAAAGCCATGAAGCAGGCGCTGCTGGAAGTAATGAGGATCAATCGGATTTGTCGGATGGTTTTGGTCACTTGCTTGGGATCCTTCGCCCTCGTCATCTTCTATTTCCAAAGTATGTTGCATCCAGGTAAGGACAGCTGCCTGCTTGGTCCTGTCCGGGGCTTCTCCGGGGACCCTGGAGTTGGACCCGAGGTGGAGATGATCAGGAGGGGAGGGGGTGCTGCCGGTGCCCTCCTCTTTCTCCTCACCGCGCTGGGGAGTTAAACTGGGGCTGGAGGCGGGGGGAGAAGGAACTTCAGTGGGTTGGTGCGGATGCGAGGGGCTGCCAGCCCCGGCGTCCTCGGCCCACGCAGGTGGAGGGCATCGGAAAAGGCTGTGTGAAACGGAGGCAGCGAGGTACGGGAGAGAGAGAAGCAAGGGAGAGAAGGAGGGAGAGGGAGGAGAGAGAATGAGAGAGGGAGGATGAAAGAGAGGACCAGAGAGAGAGAGAGAGAAAAAGCGAGGGAGGGAGAGAATGAGAGAGAGGGGGAGGAGCAGAGACAGGGGAGAGAATGAGAGAGGGAGAGAGAGGAGCAGAGAGAGAGGGACAGAAGGAGGGAGGGAGAGAGAGAGAGGAGCAGAGAGAGAGAGGGAGGGAGGGAGGGAGAGAAGGAGGGAGGGAGAGAAGCAGAGAGAGAGAGAAAGAAGGAGAGAGAGGGGGAGAGAGGAGCAGAGAGAGAGAGAGAATGAGAGAGAGAGAGGGAGGGAGAGGGGGAGAGAGAATGAGGGAGAAGGGGAAGGAGGGAGAGAAGGAGGGAGGGAGAGAGAGGAGCAGAGAGAGAGGAGCAGAGAGAGGGGGAGGGAGAGGGGGGAGAGAGAATGAGAGGGAGGGCAGGGAGGGAGAGAAGGAGGGAGGGAGAGAGAGAGGAGCAGAGAGAGGGGGAGGGAGGGGGAGAGAGAGAATGAGAGGGAGGGCAGGGAGGGAGAGAAGGAGGGAGGGAGAGAGAGAGGAGCAGAGAGAGGGGGGGAGGGAGGGAGAGGAGCAGAGAGAGAAAGATAAAGAAAGGAGAGAGTGGGGAGAGAGGAGCAGAGAGAGAGAATGAGAGAGAGAGGTAGGGAGATAGAGAGGAGCAAGAAAGAGGGAGGGAGAGAGGGGAGAGAGAATGAGAGAGAAGGGGAGGGAGGGAGAGAAGGAGGGAGGGAGAGAGGAGCAGAGAGAGAGGAAAGAGAGGAGCAGAGAGAGAGGGAGGGAGAAGGGGGGAGAGAGAATGAGAAGGGGGCAGGGAGGGAGAGAAGGAGGGAGGGAGAGAGGAGCAGAAAGAGAGAGGAGAGAGAGAGGAGCAGAGAGAGAGGGAGGAACAGGGGGGAGAGAATGAGAGGGGGCAGGGAGGGAGAGAGGAGCAGAGAGAGAGAGGAGAGAGAGAGAGGAGCAGAGAGAGAGGGAGGAACAGGGGGGAGAGAATGAGAGGGGGCAGGGAGGGAGAGAGGAGCAGAGAGAGAGAGGAGAGAGAGAGAGGAGCAGAGAGAGAGGGAGGAACAGGGGGGAGAGAATGAGAGGGGGGCAGGGAGGGAGAGAAGGAGGGGGGAGAGAGAGGAGCAGAGAGAGAGAGAAAGAGAGAAGGAGAGAGAGCAGGAGGAGGGAGAGGAGCAGAGAGGGAGGGAGGGAGAGAGACAGCGGGGAGAAAGCTGTGATCGGGGCGGTCTTGATCTCCTTGCGATCAAGTCCCGAGGGAGAAGGAGGGCGGCGGTAGCGGTGGCAGCTTCTGCTGGTGCAGAAGAAGAAGGCGAGTCTCAGGATGCTCTCTGCGGCGGCGGCGGCGGTTCTTCTTTGCCCTGCTAGCCATGTGCACGGAGGGGGGCATTCTCAGCTACGGCGGCAGCAACTGCGAGAGGATGGGGAAGGGGGACGGACGCGGAGGCTCCTCTTAAACTGCTTTGGATTTCTTTCCTGGGGTTGCGATCCTGCCGGGGAGCGAAAAGCCGGCAGGATCTCACCTTCTCGCCTGTTTTGGGTGGGAGGGTGGGAACAAACTGCCTCTCCCAGTGGCTGGGGTGTGTGTGTGTTAAATCGCGAGCGGGACATTGGAAT
The DNA here is from genome assembly GCF_964273705.1 of Natrix helvetica. Classification (NCBI taxonomy): domain Eukaryota; kingdom Metazoa; phylum Chordata; class Lepidosauria; order Squamata; family Natricidae; genus Natrix; species Natrix helvetica. The sequence continues at coordinate 23,658,637 of NC_138553.1, forward strand.
AAAGCCCGATCGTCATCAGACTTGAAAGTAACTTCCCAACTAGTTTCGAGGAGGGGGGGGGGGTTGGATCTTAACGTTATTCTCACTCATCCCCGGGATTTTCTTTGTATTTCTGGTCCCGCGGCTCTTCTGTTTTTGTTTTCCTCGGATTTCTAATTTAGCCCTAGTTACTAAGTTCTCGTGGCTCGAATTTAGAGGATGGAGGGGGGGGGAAAGGTCTGGAGAAAAGTTGGCTTCGTGAAATCCAGCCTGTAATATGGAATTCCCCTCAAAAGTCCTAACAAGTTGAGATTACATCATATGTTCATTGTGCAGTTAAAAATTCCAACGCATTTGCATGATCTGTATGGGAGATGCCGAGCACATGTATTATCACATGGTAATTATTGACACAGTGATAACAAAAACATGTGGAACTCAGACTTGAGTTTTTGTGAGTTGCATAATTTTTTTTATAAAGAATCCACAGGAAACCACACTCAAATCATAGATCACAGCTGTTTGCATGGAATCAACAACAAAATCAGGAACAAACAGTTTCTCATTCTGCTGTGGTGCAAAATGTGGATCTAAATTATGGATTCACATAATTTCTACATGAGACCCAACGAAACTATTGTCTTCTCATATCGTATCATATCCAGCTATCCAGAGGGTACCTTAACTATTTGGAATCTGAGATGTGGTTCCTCAAATATTCTTATAATTTTACCTGGGGACCATGCCATAACCATAGTTTTAAGCATAACACATCCAATTATTTTTGGTGCCAGCATGGGGCAAAGTGTGGATTTCTTTAGATCTTACTGATTGGCACAGCAGTCAGTCTGCCATCACAATCATATATCCTAAGATATTTTGGCACTACTGTGGTGGAAAAACATGGAATTGAGCCAATGAGCCTCACTACAGTTCACAATTTCTGGTGACATTTACAGAAAGCCATACCATAATTTTCTGCAGGGAATTGAGCCATAATTATTGTGATGAATTCTGATATTGACATGTCCCAAAGTTGCTTTTTCAAAAGGCAACTAGGCTTCCTTTGTTTTTCTTTGAAGACACTTCGCTTCTCATCCAAGAAGTTTCTTCAGTTCTGGCTGAACTGGTGGAGAATGGAAATATTTATATTCCTTGCAGTCATCTGGACATTAGCACTCTTTCTGAGATTCATTGAGGCCCCTTGGAGGTTTATTTGTGCACCGAGGGTCACCTCAATAGTGCAAATGGGCGTGGAACCTTTTTGGAACTGCTGAAAGGGCTGTCCCTTCATAAACCTTCAAGTGGCCTCAACGACTCCCAGAAAGTGCCAATGACCAAATATCTGCAAAGAATCTAAATCCTGGTATTCTCCACCATTCAGTCAGAACCAATGAAGCTTCTTGGATGAGAAGCAAAACATCTTCAAGGAAAAACAAAGAAGTTCCAGTTGTCTTTTGAAAAAAAAAACCACTTTTGGGAAAACCATTGCCTGTGAATCTCCATAGATATCTGACATTGATGGTTTCAAAATGTGGCTCTGAAGCCTGGATGCTCTACATTTTTACATGATACCTGCCTGAAATACCACGAAGCTATAAATCCCATTTCTTTCTCAAAGACAAAAAGAACAAAATCACAACTCTTAATTATTTTTTATTCTAGTGGGATGCAAAACAGAATAGGTTTCTTTTTAAATTTGAGCTGATCTGATTATTTTTGGACCTCATGGGAAGAAGATTTTGAAGTGCATATTCTTAAGAATTATCATAATTTTATATGAAAAAGTTAAATCAGAGCTAACTCACAGATCTGAGGCATAAATCCTTATGAATCATAGAAACCGTGCCTCTCCCAAATACTTTCAAAAGACGCAAATTCATACACTGTACTGGGGAGTTCAATGAATCATTCATTGTGCTACCACTCCACAACCAACCTAAATCTCAGATATATAACTTTACATAAGCTGATTGATTTTTTATGCACATCTATTGTCACAGATGAAATCAATAAACAATAGTTCACTCTCCAAATTTTGATAGTTGTATGCATCCACATTTCAAAATCTAAACGTGTTTGCCAGAGAAATTAAAAAAGAGCCATTGTCAAATCTAGAATCAGTGCATAAATAAAAAAAAAATGGATCCTATGTTCCATGGCACCACGCTGGTTGACACACAGGGCATCGCATGACACTCTTTGGATATGTGCAGAGGATTATTTCAATGTGACAATCAAAAAGAGGAACATAAAAATAGATGTTGATATAGAAAAACCATTCATTGAATGATTTACGAAGCCAACATGGCAGATATGCTGAAAATGAGGAAAGATACATGTGCATTCATGTGATAGGTTATCATAGATCCCTTCAATACTATTTGAAAACAGATATTGCTTTTTCAATCATGCATGAGATTTAAAATGTACTGTAGATCCATACATAGATGTACAGTAAATGGGTGGGTGGGTGGATGGATGCATGACTATCAGCATTACAACATGAGATGCAACTATCACATATTGATTCTTGAGCATCCAATGCTTAACATCTCAACTTGCCTTTGGCCATAATCTGTAGTGTTCCAAGGACATGATCCTCTCCATCACTTGATCCATTGCCTTCCTCTTCGAATTCTCTCAATTTTGCCAAGCACAGTCATTTTTCTTGACTATCATTTGCTTAAATCAGGTGTCCAAAATACATGCATTTATGCTTGCTCACCATCACCTCAAGGAAATAGCCAGTCTTTATCTGTCCAAGTTTGTTGGCTCATCTTGCAATCCCTGATACTACAGTATTACTAACCATATCCAAATGCCTAATTTGAAACCATTTATCTTGTTTCTTCTTTTCTCAGTACCTATTTTTCTGAGCTGTATATATCAGCTTAGAAAAAAAATGTGGTTTTCATACAGACTCTTATTTTTTTCTCATGGGTTTCATATTCTCTTTCACATATTATAACTGGAATGTTCTGAATCTCTTCCTTATGTTGATCTTAGATTCTGACTCGAGGTTCAATTCAAGTCAAGACTTGCTGGATCAACTCTTTCTTTAATTTTCTAAACTTGATTCATATATATCACCTCAATAATCCATGAACTGCTCTGCAATTTACACTTGGATTAGCTGGATGAGTGAATTACATGTACTTGGCATACTATTGGAAGTGCCCATATATTTAGAGTCTGGTTTATGTTCTTGAAGCAACTACATTGATGCAAAATTTAAACTGAGATGAGTTAGGACCTGTCTTCTTCTCCCTTTATTCTCCCACCTTGTCCTAATTTAAAACCTATATCCATGGATCACTCAATGAATCTGAGGAAGTGAGGTGTACTTCACAAAATAGTATGCTTTTTAATCAGGGGTGAAATTCAGCAGGATTCTGGAGAACCGGTAGCGGAAATTTTGAGTAGTTCGGAGAACCAGCAAATACCAGCTCTGTCTGGCCAGAGTGGGGAGGAAATGGAGATTTTGCAATATCCCTCACCCAGGAGTGGGGAGGGAATGGAGATTTTGCAGTATCCTTCCCCTGGAGGGGGAGGGAATGGGGATTTTGCATTATCCTTCTCCTGCCATGCCCGCCAAGCCACGCCCATAGAACCGGTAGAAAAAAAATTGAATTTCACTACTGCTTTTAATAAAAGCTTACCAAAATGTTCTACCAGACTCCTCCTGATTTTTGGCTACCTTAGATCAAAACAGGTCTCTCCCATTTGTATACCACTGAATCTGCAGCAACTGGCAGTAGTTGTCAAAGTGCATAGCTCATCATGTTAACTCATATTTACTGGTTAATTTCACTTGGGGTAAACAAACACTCAAGTTTGTTTACTTCTTAAATGCTCAATTTCCTACATTTCATTTCAAGTCTTCTTGCTTTACATTGTATTCTTGCTTTAGCTATTGTGATTGTTAGTAACCGTGTCATCAAACTTCACTTCCTTGCTTCTTTGGTTTGGCCATGTCATCACTTCTTCATGAGACTGTGACATACTTTCTCCCAGTAATTAGAGTGACGCCTAAAAGAATCCTAACATTGGGACTTCATCTACAGTAAGTGTTACCTGTTTAACACTTCAAGAAGGTGTAGTACAGGGCAGTGGTAGGATTCAAATTTTTTTACTACCAGTTCTGTGGGCGTGGCTTTGTGGGCATGGCAGGGGAAGGATACTGCAAAGTCTCCATTCCCTACCCATTCTCAAAATTTCTGCTACCGGTTCTCCAGAACCTGTCAGAATTGGTTGAATACCACCTCTGGTACAAGGATGTCAAACTGGCGGCAAGCGGGCTGGATACATCATGCACAGGTCACGCCCACCCCCACCCCAGCTCCGCGAATGGGGAAAATGTCACAAAATGTCATGTGACAGCAACGTGATGTGGCGAGTTTGACACCCGTGGTGTAGTATAATGAAAAACAAACAACTAAGGACTAACAGAAGTAATAAGTCGTTATGTTAATGACTGCACTGTGTATTTCTTATCTGGTGTATTGAATCAGCATGCTGGTATCCAAAAGACGCTACCTCATCGCCCAAAGATCCTACCCATCACATAGGTTCTTCCATTCAGATTTTATAACCCATTTATGTACTCAAAATTTTCTCCACTTTTTGACTTGCTATTTTGAGACAACTCTGAATCCACTTCTCTTACAGTACATTTGTCATATTGCAAGCCCAAGTAACAGCTCTGTGATTACGTTGACTAATCAAATGGGGGAGATTTCTTCAGCAGTCTCTCTCTTTCTCATTAGCGAAAGATTAGGCAGTTGGGTGCCATGGTCGATGTCCTACAATGTTTAAATGATGGATTACCTAGAAGAATTCTGTCTTTGCTTTCTGCTTGGTATAAATTGGGAGCTTAGGGGAATAGTTTTTGTTTCAAGCAGCTTGTGCCTAAGCAATTCCGTCATCTAATATTCTAAAAAGACCAACACATTTCTTTTTCCTAGTTGGGCTGGGTACACATGGCAGACAGAACCACAGTTTGCTGTTGCTGACTATTTATCTACCTCTAATTCTGGATTATTTTTCTTTAAATTAAAACCAGAGTGAGAGCCAAAAGAGAGATAATGTTAAATATAGAGTAGCAGTATCCACTTCCTTACATGAACATTTCATTTGGCAAAAAGAAAGAAAGAAAGAAAGAAAATCACTGCAATCAAAACAGGCAGTGAAATGTATTCTTTTCTTCCTCCTACAGAGTCTGAATGAAAACGTTTATGATTAAAATTACTCCAGAAGGAGGGCTTCCCATTGCAACAATGCAAGCTTTCTCTTTAGGAGAAGCAAATTATGGTTCTGGGCTTAGATAGTTGCAAACATATTATAACCATGAAAGAGATCAACAGCCAGTCTTTAGGTACTATACCACTGAAAGTATAGTAGTGACTTCTCCACTCTGGGAATCTTAAGCCCTAAAAAAGATGTGATGAAGCACTTGAACTGTTGGTTTGAATGAGAATATTGGTCAATCTGTTATAGGAAATCTCTAAGCAAAAGTTTATACTTAAAGGCCAATTAAATGAAAAAAGATTCTGGGAAGAAAATGGATTAGAAAGCAATCTACATTCTCTAATTCTCACCCTAGTATCTAGTCCCGGCATATCTGTGAACTAGATAGTCCTCAATTCACAACAATCCATTTAGTGACTGTTCAAAGTTACAAAGGCACTGAAAACAGTGACATGATTGTTTTTCACACTTACCCATGGTCACATGATCAAAACTTGGATGCTTGGCAACTGACTCGTATTTATGACCGTTGCAGCGTCCTGTGTGGGGTCCCCTGTTCACCTTTTGCAACCTTCTGACAAGCAAAGTCAGTGGGGGAAGCCAGATTCACTTAACAACCAGGTTAATAACTTAACAGCTGCAGAGATTGGCAAGAAAGGTCGTAAAATGGGGCAAAATTCACCTAACAAATGTCTCACTTAGCAACATCCATTTCAGATAATGGAGCTGCAGTTGCACTATGTGACATGCCTTTGACAGTCATACAAATTGTCATTGGAGGACCATGAGGAAAAAAAAATCTAAAGTCTCTATACAATTGTTACCTATTTGTATAAGAGTACATTTTCAAACATAGTAAACTCTTATTTTTTAACGCTCCTATTTCTACAGACATCGACCTGATTCACACAATATGCTAAACAATGTTTTGTTTAAAAATAGTTTATTAAATAAACTCAGCTGTGTTTATGTAGCACACTAAAACCATTAATTATAATTTATCACTATACTGGCCAGTTTATGCAGTGTGCTAAAATGAAGTGGTTTATTTGGTTTTGGCTTAGTTTTTTATTTGGTTTTGGCTTAGTTTATTGTGTGAGCCCAACGACTGCGTTTAATCTGAGCCATGTAACAGCAGATACTAAAAGTTAAGGACTGTTACTAATTCCAAGGCTCTTGCAGTCATTCCCATCAGTTAGAAGACAGTGATGTGCTACTTGTGATGGAGAATATTTTTCTATGACCATTATTAAAAAAGGTTTCATAGGGAATCCCAGAGAAATATCCAAATATTGTGGAATATGAAATATTTAGTGCTTTGTCTGAGGCCGGAAAATGTTTTGGAGTAATCTTAATTCCTTTCTACTTCTGCAACTAAAAATGTTACAGTGTTCATAAAAACAAAGCCAACCAACCAACCAACCAGTTCTTGGAAATATTATAGATTTGTGTATTAGTACATACATGATGAAACCAATATGCTAGGTTGTCACTTGTGGCTATTTTCACAAGACCTGCAGATCACAGTTAACTCAGTTTTCTTTTCTTTTTAAAGTTTTTTAATTTTTTTTATAAATATATCAAATCAATGTGTGAACAGTGTGGCACCTAGGTGTCATACATTCTAATACAGATAAAACTAATAAAGGTATAATAATTGTTACATTCAGTCAACTTATGTATTTCTAATAATAATACATGTTTATATTAGATTGCAATCTACCATTGTACCACATTTTCTCTTATTATTACTTCCATTTTATTATATAAAAATATATACACTAATATTCCCCCTTCTTTTATTTCTATCACTTATTCTAGCTTTTAATCATGTCACCCTTTATTAAAAGACTTTTCCTTTCTTTCCTATCTAACCTGTAATCATGTCACCTACCTAAAGAAAAGAAGTGATAAGCAAAGAGAGAGAGGGAAAAGGAGAAGCAAATCATAACAGCAACAAAAGAGAGAATTCATCTATCCATCATCTCTTGCCCGCTCCAATACTTTTAATTGCTATGCTTTAAGAAAAAGAGAGAAAAGGGGAAAAGCAAGTCAAAACAATGATAAAAAAATAATAATCACAAGACCTGCAGATTACAATTAACTACATTTTCTAAAGGCATGTGCCACATGGAAGAGAGTAGAATGGACTTATACAATATGCTAAGCTAAAACTTAGACTTGTAAACAAAACAAGCCTTGAGTATAAGAATGTGAAAACTCCTACAGGGTACCAAAGTGACACCGAGAATACACTTGCTATTATCTAATAGCCATCCATATTTTTTGCAGCCTAGATCCAGAGGTTCTGCATTATTGGGAACACAACCATTCTGTTTTACTGTGGCATCAAGTTATTTTCCTGTCTACAAGTAATGACTGAATTAAATAACATTATATTTTCTAGCCAGCTTTGATAATTCTTCGCTAAACATACAGAAGTGAACAAGAACCGTATGCCTTTATCTCAGTCAGCGTAGTCTGACCTTGTAAAAGAAGGCAGTTTAGCCTGAGGGTGGCAGCCAATTTCCCCAGAGTTTAAAGAGAGAAAGAAGCAAAGAGCTTTGGCTGAAGCAGCTGCTGTGAGAATCAATTGCAATCAAATAATACAGGTCTGACTTAGTGAATTGAACCTTTGCCCAACATTTAAAAGGAACATGGAAATGCATCTCCATGACTGGAGTCAGCTTCTGAATTAAAGCAAATTGCATCTAATGGGAAGAGGCTCTTGGCTAAAAGCAGTTGTTTGAAAATAGCAGGCCTATGGAAGATAATCATGTGAGCTTTCTTTCACTTCCTTCTGTTTTGCCACAAAATTAGATTAAAAGGTGGGCTGGATGTAGAATGATATGTCTTGTCTCACCTCCCTCTCCCCAAAAGAACCTCCTGTCCTAAATAGTTGCGGTGGCCTACCACATTTTGGGTACTGGTTCTTAATGAATGAATCACACAGCCTTTGCAATGAGTTGAGTACACCTCCGATGCTTCCAGGAGGAAAATGATTTTCTGCAAATAGAGCAAGTTCTGTGTTCTGTCCTTGTGGAGAAAACTGTTTTTTTTAAAAATATCCTTTGCTGGATAGACTGCCCACAAACATTTCATTAGTTGGTAAATATATCCCTAAGAAAACTATAAAATGCAAATTATTGAAAAATAGAGAGATCTACGCACACACATAGCTAGGGAAAATCTAGTTTTGAGGTGGATGACATGCTTTTCTTTAAAATAGAAAGATACCTTCTAACCGAAGGGCTTAAACTCTGACTTAAAAAAGAATAATCAGGAGGAATAAAGGTTTTGAATTATGATTGGTAGTGTGTATCTGGAGGGCAGATGGTTAAAACTTTCATTGTTACGAATTTGTCTTTGTGTTTAGGAGTTGCGTTTCTGCAGGTATGTATTTCACCTCTTTTTTCATCTTCTTTCACAACTATATTTGTTCTCTACCTGAGGAAAGTTAGTAGTAAGCTGTATAGGTGGCTGCTCTAATGAAGACAGCATGATTCCTGAGGCCCTGTACTTTCAACCACAAATTTCAATCATAAATTATAGCTAATTCTGCTATCTTCAAATGTGTCAGAATAATAAAAAAAATCAATGGATCCTGTTCTCTGATATATGCCTTATTAGCTGATACCCTGGCATTGCCTGGGTACTTATTTATAGGGGGAAAATGTCCTGACGAAGTGTAATTTCTAATGTTGGATTTCCCCCCCTTACCAGAGCCCCTTGTGGAGTACTGTGAAGCCGTTACCATCGCAACTCCACTGCGCTGTACAGTAGAAGCCATTTAAAGGCACAACAGGCTGCAACTTAACAAAACACATATCCGAGGGGTGTTAGGGGTGTCTTACTCCCCACAGTATTTGTCTCCAGAGAGTAAGTCATCTGTGTACCAAGTTTGGTTGAAATTGCTCAAGGTGTTCCAGAGTTATGCTGGAACATACACACACAGAGCCATTCATATATAAAAGTTTCCCCTTTCCAGTCCTGTCTGATTCATAGGTGGTGGTGCTCATCTTCGTTTTTTAGCCGAGGGAACCAGCATTGTCTGAAGACACTTCTGTAGTCATGTGGCCAGCATAACTTTTTGCCAAGGTGCATGGAATACTATTGTCTTCCCACATAAGTGGTACCTATTCATCTACTTGCATCTGCATGCTTTTGAACTGCTAGGTTAGCGGGAGCTTTGGCAAGTAACGGGAGCTTACCCTGACCCTGTCACCCAGTGTTTGGGTCTCGAACCCAGGCTGTCAGCTTTCCAATTGACAAACACAGTGTCTTTAACTGCTGAGCCATCGCACCTCCCCGCAAGACCTGGTGAATAATGTTGCCAGTGCTAAATGTTGACAGCTATTTCAGGTTATTCAGTAGAATTGCATTAATTGAGATGCTGCATTAAGCCAAGAAATATGTAACTGGACTGTTTGTTTTACATTCTATTTTGTTCTGGGCAGCCAGTTCAGATGACCTGTTTTACATGAGTGTGGCTGAATAAGGAAATAAGGATAAGGAAAAAGGCAGTAGATTTTAAGCAGAGTGACCACAACTGTGCACATTTTCATTGGTGGACATTAACCAGGGTTTGGTTTAGATTCATGAGAATGACTCCTCTGAATTTGTGGATCATTTGTAACTTAATTAACTATATCATGTTCACGTCACACTGATTCAGCTTTGCAGTCTAACGGTGCTAGATATTATTGAATATGTTTTTTGTATGTCCTTGATCCCGATGAAATACTGTATATCTATTTTCTGAATAGACATGTTCAAGGTCAGCTTTTCAGGACTGAAGCAAATTAATATAGCAAACCTCCTTTGTGTCACTACACTACCTCCCCTTAATTTCACGTATGTTTCTGTTGCCTTTTTTTAACTGTTCAAAATGATTTGGTGAAACTTCAGTTCATAGCTAAAGGAGCTGAAAGCAAATACAGTAATTTACATGAGGCTTCAACTGAGTCTTGGGTGATTTGTGGCTTGTGAACTTAACCACAAAGGAAGAAATGCTTTTTTTTTGCACATTGATCATTCCAAAATAGGGTTGAATTATCTTTAACATCTCTTGCCTTAATAAGAAGACTTGATTAGGACAAATGGAACTTTTTAAGGTTTCAATTTATGAAATTAGTAGAACATTTCTTTTCCAATTTATGGTATTGGGTAGTTTTTGGGAAGCAATTTAGGATATTGATTATTTTGATCTAGCTCAGTTTTTCTCAACCTCAAGTTTTGACTTCAACTCCCAGAATTCTACAGCCAGTGTGGGAGTTGAAGTCCGCACATTTTTTTTGTGACTAGGAGAATTTCTTTATTGTGTAGTATTATCTTGTCTAAACCCCTCCCCCTTGAAGCTAAGCATTTGTTTGTGCATTTTTTTCTTTATCTGAAATCTGGTTTATATAGTGCGCTAATGCATAGCAAGGTTCAGTATCCAAATTTGGACAATAAGTTAAATTCTCCTTATAGCAGAGCATTTGAGCTTAACTCTGTAGACAATGTGGTTTAAACCTGACCTTTTCACTCTGCCATCTGGGCCCAGACAGGGAGATTAATGGATGGCTAATTACTCCTTCCCATCTCCAGACACAGATCTGCAAGGTAGGAATGACTACAAACTGGAGATGCACCAACTGTAGCAACTTCGGTGCTCAGAGTTTTTTTTTTTAAAAAATATTAATACGATCAACCATTTTAGAATAGAATAACAGAGTTGGAAGGGATCTTGGAGGTCTTCTAGTCCAACCCCCTGCCTAAGTTGGAAACCCACACCACTTCAGACAATTGGTTATTCAACATCTTCTTAAAAACTTCAGTGTTGGAGCATTCACAACTTCTGGAGGCAAGTTGTTCCACTGATTAATTGTTATAACTGTCAGGAAATTTCTCCTTAGTTCTGTTGCTTCTCTCCTTGATTAGTTTCCACCCATTGATTCTTGTTCTACCCTCAGGTGCTCTGAATAATAGTTTGACTCCCTCTTCTTTGTGGCAACCCCTGAGATATTGGAACATGAATATCATGTCTCCCCTAGACCTTCTTTTCATTAAACTAGCCATGCCCAGTTCCTGCAACAATTGTTCATATGTTTTAGCCTCCAGTCCCCTAATCATCTTTGTTGCTCTTCTCTGCACTCTTTCTTATACTTATACTCTTCCTTTCTTATACTTATACTACATAATGCAACTGGGCTTATAACAAGGTTACAAAATATAACAAAGACAAGGAAATCAAAATAAGAGAATATATGTAATTCAGGACTGAATTGTGGAGTCTTGGTGCTCTTTGAACTTGATTGTTACTTGAAGATGTTTCATTACCCAACTAGAGAAGATAATCGGTGCTAGGGAATGTGAGTTTACTGTTCTTTTATATACAGTGGCTTGCCCTCCCCAGTGTTGCTTGGGGTGTGGTTTTCTCCTTGGTACTTCTAGAACTGTCTTGGGAAACTACCTTTGAAAAATACTTTCTGGAACTATAAGTAGTTTTCCAGGGCGCTGCTCTGGAGAGTCCAAAGAAGGGTTAAACACAGCCAATCTGCCCAGAACTGAATTGAAACTTTAAGCCACGCCTCTGGTGCCGACTCTCCTCAGATTTTTTCAATTCAGCTAGCCCAGTAGACGCGCTTTAAGATTTTCTCCAGTTCTAAGATTGATTCCTTGGACTCTCCAGAGGAAGAATAATTTTTTAAAACAGTATATTTAAGGATTTTTAGAGCAGGCTGGTGAGTTTAAATTTAAGTTTGTTTGTTTTTTCCCTTTTTAATTGGGTTTTTCTCACCCTTTCGGCTCTCCTGGAGTCCGGGGCTTTGCTCTGGCTCCTAGAAGCCGCAGGCAGCTGTTGGGGGAAGCGCGTGGGTCGGAGTGCCGACGCCAGCGCTGTTGGGGCACCCCTACTGGGGGCCGATTCCCGCTGGAAGCCCTCCGTTGCAATTTGTGCTTCTAGCAAGTCAAATTGCTGCGTGGGCTTCCAGGGCAGCCATTTTGGCTTCTTCCCTCTTTAAAATTGGTGCGCAAAAGCTCCGGTGAGTTCCGGCCGCCATTTTGGATTGCGCAATCTTCCGGCTTTACTTTTAAAAGTTTTTTGCCGCAGCTGCCTGGTGCCTGGCTCTTTGCAGGAGCCGCGTGGAGTCAGACTTGCCCGGTGTGACCGGCGACCTGGGCCCCAATCCAAGCAAGTGATAGCGGCGTGGGATCGTGGCCTGCTGGGTCGCCTCCTTTACTCTCCTGCAGGCGCTGGGAACGAATTCTGCTCGCGCCTAAGAAATTCCAAGCTACTTCAGGCCTTGCAGTTTCTCTGTCTCCTCAGGAGCATCGTGCTACGGTGGGCTTTCTGGAGGTGGTGAGTGGTGGTTTCCCATCCCCCTACTGCCCCAACCAGTGATTGTTACCATGGCAGATCAGGTCCCTGAGACTTCTGAGGGTGTCTCTTCCAGAGCCCCTGTAAGACAGGCCGGGAAAGCTGCCAGGGAGGCCATTAGAGGGAGTAAGCCTTACTCCAGGCATGGCCCCAAGCAGGGCTCAGGCCTAGACAAAGATGCATTAAGGTGACAGAAGGCCTTAGAAAAACAGGTTTCCAAAGCCCAACAGCAGGCCCAATCTTCCCTTTCGGTGTCTCCTGGGGAGCCCTCCAGGGAAATTCCTCCAGCCCAGGGTGGCCCCATTTCTGATAGTGAAGAAGAAGGGGATTCCTTGGCCATGGCAACTTCTCCAGGCCATTCCATGGCTGATCAGGCTGATCTCTTTGCCTGTCCCTCTGATATGGAGGAGGGACCAGCTCCAATGGGGCCCTTAGCCCCTCAACAGCCGATCCCCGGGCCCACTCAAAGGGTTCGCCCCATTGAGGCCCAAGGGCCTAACCTATCCACTGAAATGCAGGAAATAATTAACAGGGCCATTTCCCAGGGCATTGAGGCAGGCATGCGAAAAGGTGGCAAGCGCACTCGCAAGACCCACCATTTGCAACCCTAGGAGGATTCCAGAGAGATGACTCCTAGCCTTCCACCTCCGTCCCTGCATTCTTCAGTGGCCTCTGATGAGTCAGACTGGGAGGAAGAAGAGGAATTTCTTCCTAGGCAGGAAGCTGAATTCTCTGGGGATGAGGCAAGCCCCGCCAAAAAGCCGGCCTTTTCAGGCTTATTTAATTTGGATAATTTCAAAACCATTTTAGATAAGGCTAAGATCTCAACTCACATGGGGTCCACCCCCCCCCAGCTCAGGTGGTTGTAGACCCTGATGATCTATCTGGGGATCTCTTTGAGGAACCCATTTCGGTCCAGGAAATAGTTCCTGTACCCAAGATGTTCCTCAATTTAGTTCAAAGACAGTGGGCGCAGCCAGCTACCATGGCTACCCCCAGCAGCCATGACAAGAAGCTATATACGGTGGATGCCAGCCTGGAGGAGCTGCTCAAGCTCCCTCCTATCGATCCCCCTGTAGCGGCTCTTACCTCCTCTTCTGTGCTCCCTCCTGACCTGTTGGAGGGGCTCAAGGCTGAGGACAAGAGAACCGAAACTGCTTGTCACAAGACCCATCAGGCAGCTGCATGGGCCATTAAGTCCTCCGCTTCAGCCTCCTTTTTCTCCAGGGCGGCTCTCCTGTGGCTGAGGCAGTTGTTGAGGAAGATACCTGCCAAGGACGTTAAAGTCAGGCAGGATATCAATAAAATCATGGCAGCCACAGAGTACACTGCTGATGCCACTCTGAATGCTGCTAAGTTTGCCTCGCGTGCCCTAGCGTCTAATGTTACTTCCAGCCTCCTGTGGCTTAGGCACTGGAATGTGGATATGCGCTCCAAATGGAAGCTTGTTACTGCCCCCTTTAAAGGGGACAAGCTGTTTGGTGAGGTCCTTGATCCAGTCCTTGTGGAAAACAAGGACAAAAAGAAAGTGATGCCATCAGTCACCAAAAAGCCTGATCGTAAAGGTCCTGGCTCTTACAGGAGGGAGGCCTTTCGGAACAATGAGCCCTCCACCAGCTCCGCCCCCTATCGGGCGTATCCCCAGCAGGGTGAGCGGTCTCAGGACCGTCAGTCCTTTCGAGACAGAGGTCGCCAGCAGCCCTTCTCCAAGCGGCCATTTCGGGGGGGCTCCGGCTCCCGACCCTTTAGGAGGTATAAATGACCATCACAGGTCAGCTCCCATAGGAGGGCGGTTGCAGTTGTTCCACGCCAAATGGGAGCAGACCATGTCGGACCAGTGGGTTCTTCAAACGGTCCGCATGGGTCTCACTTTAGAATTCTGGTCCCCCCCTCCCCGCCACTTCATCCGGTGTCCAGTTCCCTCAGGGTTAGTCAAAAGATCCCTCATGGAACAGGAGATAAGGCACCTCAAGGAGATCAGGGCCATAGAACCTGTCCCAGCAGGCCAGGAAGGAAGAGGGTTTTACTCCATCCTGTTTCTGGTCCCCAAAAACTCAGGAGGGTGGAGGGGGATATTAGATCTAAAGAGGTTCAATCACCACGTGACATATCGCAGGTTCAAGATGCAGTCCCTCCAGTCCATCTTGGGGGCATCAGGCCAGGCGATATACTAACGTCCATAGACCTCAAAGAGGCCTACCTCCACATCCCTATCCGCAAAGCCCACCGCAAGTTCCTGAGGTTCTCTTACGCGGGCCTCCATTACCTCCGGGACCACGGGTTCACCATCAACCTGGAAAAAAGTCATCTCGTTCCCACGACCAGACTGAAGCATCTAGGGGCCGTCATCGACACCACCTTGGGCACAGTATCCCTGTCCCCGGAAAGGGTGGCCAGCCTTCGGGAGATGGTCGTTCAGGTGCAGCAGTCACGTCTAGTCAAAGTGGTTCAGCTCTCACAGCTCCTCGGCAAGATGATCTTGTGCCTGTCAATCGTGCCTTGGGCGAGACTTCACTCCCGTCCCCCTAAAGTGGCTCCTGCTTCCATATCAAAGAACAAACGAAAGCAGTTCAACAAGACTGATTCCAGTTCCAGCAGAGGTACGTCGCTCTCTAAGTGGTGGTTGTCTCCGGCCCTGTTAAAGGGGTCGCCATTCAAGGAGCCAGTCAGGCTCACCATCACAACGGATGCCAGCCTGTTCGGTTGGGGGGCCCACTGCCACAACCAGCTCGCACAGGGCAGGTGGTCCCCTTCCGAAGCCGCTCACAGCATCAACTGGCTGGAGCTGAGGGCAGTCAGGCTTGCGCTGAAGCGCTTCCAGAGCACCGTTCAGGGCCACCACGTGCGCATCATGACAGACAATGTCGCCACCAAGGCGCACATCAATCGACGGGGGAACGCGCTCCAGATCCCTGATGAAGGAGGCGGAGCTCTTGGGTCGATGGGCGGAGAGGTATCTCCTTTCTCTTCAGGCGGAGCACATCTCGGGCACGAGCAACACCCAGGCGGACTGGCTGAGCAGATCCACAGTCGACCACTCGGAGTGGCGTCTACATCCGCTGCTGTTCCAGCAACTGTCCCAGAGGTTCGGCCTCCCGCTGGTGGACCTGTTCGCCACCGCGGCCAACGCGCATCTTCCGTGGTTCTTTACAAGGTTCCACGACCCGAGGGCGGAAGGAGTCAACGCGCTGCACGGCCCGTGGCCGAAAGGTCTGCTTTACGCTTTTCCCCCGCTACCTCTTCTTCCCAGAGTCATCAGGAAGATCCTAGCAGAGGAGGCGGAGGTGCTGCTGGTAGCACCGTACTGGCCCAGGAGAACCTGGTTTGCAGACTTGGTGAGTCTTTCGATCACACCACCGTGGCGGATTCCTCCACAGGACATCTTTCTCAGCCAGGGGGCCCTTCAACATCCAGAACCCCAGTGGCTGCAGCTGGCCGTCTGGCACTTGAGAGGGATCTCCTAAGCAGAGGCAAGTTGTCAGACAAGGTGATTGGCACCATCCAAGCGTCACGATGGCAGTCCACGACGCGCATCTACGACGCCACTTGGAAATCCTTCGCCAGCTGGTGCACGGCTCATGGTACGTCTGCGTCCCTTGCTTCGGTTCCTGTCATCCTGGACTTCCTGCAGGAAGGTTTGGACAAGGGCCTGGCACCTAACACCCTGAGGCGCCAGGCGGCAGCCCTGTCAACCATCCTCTCAGTTGAGGGCTACGCATCTCTTGGCTGGAATCCGACCATCCGCAGTTTCCTCAGGGGAGCGACCAACCTGAGACCCCCAGTGGTCCGCAGATACCCATCTTGGGATCTCAATGTAGTGTGCGGTCCCTTATCGGGCCCCCGTTTGAGCCCATTAAGACGGCCAGTCTCAGACACCTCACATTCAAGACGGTTTTTCTGGTCGCTATCACGTCTGCTCGTCGCATATCGGAACTGGCTGCCTGTCAGTCAGAGAGGACTTGTGTCTCATTCGTAACGACAGAGTAATCCTGAGGCTGGACCCTTCCTTCAGTCCGAAGATCAATTCCGGGTTTCATCGGGCGCAGGAGGTGGTCCTTCCGGATTTTTGTCCGCATCCTCGGCACCCGAGGGAAAAGCGCTGGCACATGCTGGATGTGCGCAGGACTATTCGCAGATACATCAAGCGCACGGCCAGTTTTCAGAAATCCGAATCTCTATTCGTCTCCTTTCAACCAGCTTCTCAAGGCAAGAAGGTCTCTTCATCTACCATCGGCGGATGGCTGCGAGCCTGCATTGCGCTTGCCCACGTTTTACAGTCTGTTCCTGTGCCTCGCAATATCACAGCACATTCGACTAGAAGCGCCGCCACCACAGCTGCCTGGTCTACACAGGCACCGATTGAAGAGATCTGCAAGGCGGCCACCTGGACTTCTCTGTCTCCATTTGTCCGAAATTACAAACTGGACAGTTTTGCATCGGTGGAAGGGGCCTTTGGGAGGCGTGTTCTTCAGGGCATCCATACCAGCGGAGCGACCCTGATGGCTGAGCCTTCCCGCCCTAGTGACAGTTAGCTTGGGCATGTCCCTTCTTTGGACTCTCCAGAGCAGCGCCCTGGAAAATGACCATTGTCTTACCTGAAGGGTCCTTTTCAGGGCGCTGCAACGGAGAGTCCACCCCGCCCTGGGGTCTATTCTCCGCTGGTGTTTGTGAAGTCACAGTGTTGTTTGTTGTTTCTGTTATTGTTGTTGGACTATTTTTGACTTGTTCCATATTAGACTTCCAGTTGAAGTTTCAGCGCGCAACTGTTCCATGTCTTCATTGAATAAATCTGAGGAGAGTCGGCACCAGAGGCGTGGCTTAAAGTTTCAATTCAGTTCTGGGCAGATTGGCTGTGTTTAACCCTTCTTTGGACTCTCCGTTGCAGCGCCCTGAAAAGGACCCTTCAGGTAAGACAATGGTCATTCTCAATTTATGACTGGTAGCTTAGCGACTCTTCCAACAGTATTCCAGCAGACCAGATATTTCCTGACAGTTAGAACAATTAATCAGTGGAACAACTTGCCTCCAGGAGTTGTGAATGCTCCAATAATGGAAGATTTTAAGAAGAGATTGGACAGCCATTTGTCTGAAATGGTATAGAGTTTCCTACATGAGCAGGAAGTTAGATTTGAAGACCTTCAAGGTCCCTTCCAACTCTGTTGTTCTGTTCTGTTCCATTCCATTCCATTCATCTGGTTTTTTTTGGGGGGGGGGGGGTACTTACAAGCCAAACTCCAATGGTCAACTCTCCTGCAATCACGTGACTGCATTTCAGGTGCTTGGCAACTGGGTCATATTTATAGCCATTTGCAGCATCTCGTGGTTATATGACTGTGCTTTATGAGTGTTGTGCCAAAAATGGGAAATTGCGTTTGGTTTTTGGTAAAACTACCCCATAGTAATCCACTTGTTTGCTTAACAACTGTGGTGTTCACTTAATAAATATGGAGAGTCACTTAACAGACAGGCCATACAATTGCAGGATATTTCAGCTGACTGCTAGCTGCAGTTCAAATCTCACTGGCTCAAGGTTGACTCAGCCTTCCATCCTTCCGAGGTGGGTAAAATGAGGACCCAGATTGCCAGGGGCAATATGCTGACTCTGTAAACCACTTAGAGAGGGATGTAAAAGCACTGTAAAGCAGTATATAAGTCTAAGTGCTATTGCTATTGGGGGTGACAGTCGTAAAATAGGTCAGTCACCTGATTGACCCATTTTACTACTGTCACACATCATGATTGTGATGGGCAGGCTCCCTTACAGTCGTAACTGGAGAACTACCTGTACCAGTAAACAGAGCCATTCATACTTAAAAGTGTTTTAAAGGAAGTGATTTGGATCTGGTATAAGTAGGAGCTTTGTTGCTATCTTTGGATTCATGCCTATGCCAGGTACTGATCAATATCTCTGAAGTACTTTTTTATAGTATACACTCTACTTTATATACTTTATAATACTGGCAAGTTCATTTGTTTAGATTTCTGCTCAGATGCTTTCCCCTTTTTATTGATGCTGTTCCTTTTGAACAGCCTGTATTCCTCAAAGTCTATATTCCAATCATGGAAGTCATTTCACAAAACCTCCATGAAACACATTAAATCAATTTGCTTTTTGTACTAAGAGTTCAAGACCATCTTGTTGGTTCTTGAAAGCTTTTGAAATGTACTCTGAGCATTAGTGCCTAAATGACAAAGTCGATGAACATAATCAGTCAGTGTTTTTCCTAATTTTTATTAAATGATTTAATAGGCTCCTTTAAGCTTAGTTGAAGTTTTGACACGTTTTGGCCCCAAGTAATTTAAGCAGTTCTCACGACATATGAGTAAGTCCATTGTCTAGAATTTGTATAGCAACTCATGCATGTGCTTCTTTATTACTTATCTACTGGTAGTCCTGTTTCATGTAATAGTATGGAAGCTCTCAGCTTCCAGGTTTCTGAGCTTCCTTCCCAGATCTTCAAAGTCAATGGTAATAGAATTGTAAGAATTTTGCATCATCGTTTGTCTTACTTGGATTAACATAAAGAGATTACCGTAAATTTATAAATCTCCGTTGTTCTGTCATATCTTTGTTCTCTGTTCCTGACAGACAGCTTACCTTATGAGGTGATAGATCCAGGTAGCATATATTTGTTTTAATTCCTTCCAGTAGTAAATCATCAACTACAAAGAATATTTGCTTTGTCTTCTTGCAGGGAGCAGCTGCATCTACTCAGAATTCCTACATCCTTCAGGAATCTATTGTCTCTTCTGTTGTTTTGATGGTGTTTCCTTTCTTCAATTAAATAAAATCCCCATCGTCTGTTTCGAAGTATGGCCACCCACTGCCCTAATCATGACCTTTTCTTCATGTGCTACTACAAGCTTATGCTTGCTGCAAGTATATGTTATATTGCTTTTCAGCAAGAGGACAAACATTCCACAAGTGTTACAAATTACGGTGTAGACCCCTGTCCATTCACCTTCAGTTTTGCTTCTTAGGCAATTAGCTGTTGGAAGCCTCGTATTTCTTTTTATTTTCCTCCCATTCCTTCACTTCAGTCAATACAAATTATTGACTTAGGTGGAAATTTTCTTAGGGAATCTCCCAATGCACTTTTCTAACCAAGTTATGTTACCTAATAACTCTCTATATTTAAGCTTGCTTCCTGGAATCTGGATACCTTATATTCTCCTTACAGGCTCAGTTTACTCAGCAAGAAGCAGTCCTTAAATCATCCACGGTGGACAATTAACAATATAATGTGGTTCCTCTAAGTGCATTGGTGTAGTCTTTATTTCTTTCTCTTTTCTAAGAGTGAAATATGTTGCCCTGGCGTACAAATGAGTATGGGGTTGTGTTTGGAGTCTGTAAGTAGCCCACAGAATAACAGGGCTGAAGTTTGAACCAAAGTCTGGGTGTAATACAACAAATATTGTCTCATGGAAAAATAAGAGGATAATGATGAAGAATGGTGATGAATAGATTGAACTTTTGTATACAATATATTACTTGCCTAGATATTTTGTACTGAGTATCTTCAGCAGAGGTGGGTTCCTACCGGTTTGCACCGGTTCGGGCAAACTAGTAGTAAGAATTTGGCCTGGGGCGCAGAACCGGAAGCAACCCAGCGTGGCCACGCCCCAAACCGGTCCCCCGATCTCTGCTGCTGTTGCTGGCATGTTTTTTTATTAGTATTTCATGGTCTTTGCACATGCGCAGAGCAATTTACAGTGAACTGTGCACGCGCACGCAACACACATCTGTTGTGCACGTGAGTGAAGCAAACCTGTACCAACACAGGTAGGAACCCACCCCTGATCTTCAGCCACTTAGTCCCAACAGTGAATATATTTTATGGTTATTCCTGTAGTTTATGTGACAATCATTGCTGGAAACCCTGCATTTCCCAGAGTTTAATGCAGTGGTTCATAACCTTCCCAATGCTGCTGCCCTTTCATACAGTTCCTCTGTTGTGGTGACCCCCAATTGGTGTCTCGGTTCCTAAGACCATCGAAAATATGTGTTTTTTGATGGTCCTGTGAAAGGGTTGTTCGACCTCCAAAGGGGTCCCGACCCACAGGTTGAGAACCACTGGTTTAATGCATATGAAAGGGCTGGATATTCACAAATAATGGGCACTAGTTTAATGATGCCAGAATTTAAATAATCCCACTCTGTATGAATGATCAACTGCCAGTATGTTCCAGATTGAAAATACCGGTATCTATCCTGGACCATTAAGTCAAACACAAAGGAATGATTTAGGATTTAGGTGAGATTTCAAAAAGACGAAGGAATTTCATTATATAAGGATACAAATGAATCAGAATGGCTTGTCAAGAAAAATATTTTGTTGGCATCTTGGAAGCCTGTGTGTAGTGAAACCAGATTACAAATCTTATGTGTTCTTAAATTTTCTGACAATTAGGGATAGATTTGTAATTAAATTAACATACTGTACTTTGACATTACAGTGTGATCATTTTTTGGGCTACCTGTTCTACCTTTTTAAAAAAGTACACATTTCATTAATTTGAATGTTTGCTCTTGAGTACAAGATTATTTACAAGATGAAGGAAATATTATGTAACACCCTATCCCAAAAAATCAAGACACTTGGTAGTATTGGTGATTGTGTGGAAACTTGACTCATCATTTATAGTTCCACTTAAATTCTTTAGGCTACTAAAGAATCTTAAAGGAGCAATAGAAATAATGTTATGTTGCGCCTATGAAAAGTTCACCAAACTGCAGTCAGACATAAAATGATTTGGGGCTGTTTAAGTTGAAATAACATCTTTCAAAAATAATTTCTACATTTTTATAATGCACAAAGCAGCTTTGGATAAATGTTTGCTTGTATTAACAACACAGTTATTTCTCCCTACCCTTGTGTGTATCTTGCAATAGTGCTTGTTTTTTGATTAACTGAGCAATTTAAAAACAAGCAGAAATTATCTGGGATTATTGGAAATGCTAGAACCATTCAGGCTAATTTTCGGTTAATTTTCAAATTGTAAGAACATCAGTTATTTCATTGTTTATCATTTCTGTAAAGCAAAATATATTGCTTACTGTAGGGCCCAAAATGCTACCTTAATCTATGTATTAATATAAACACTTCCTGGATCCTGGATCCCTTCTAAATTGCAAGGAAGCTTTGTTAAGATTAATATTATGGGTGAACTGTGTCAAGAATTGGTTCAAATCTTACTTTTTACCCTTTTTCAGGGTTTAAAATTCCCTGTTTTTTCCCCCCATGATTTTCCTTTTTTATTAACAGGAAGAACCTGAAACATACATTTCATCTGGATAATAATATGTATTGCCTTGGTGAAGTTTAATTTTTTGTTATTTTGTTATTTTGGTCAGTGTGTATTCACCAAAATAACTATACATACATACATGCATCCCAAACTATTTCCCCAAAATAACAAAAAAAAAAAACCTTCACTAAGGCAATACATATTACTAGTATTATTATTCGGACACACACACCTTTTTTTAGCAGGATTTAAAAAACCTCTTTAAGTTGAACTTTACCCCTAATGATGTCATGGCACATTCTTGTAGTTTTCTTGGCAATGGCGTAAAAGATCTTTCCCACAATCGTCTTCTGAATTTTTTTTTAATCCCTGTTTCACATTCAACCCTGGAATTCCCTGGTAGTTTCCCATCTAAATACTAACCAAGCTTCACCCTACTTAGCTTAGCAGGATGACCGGAGGGTTTATTTATGTGTCTGGTGCTCTTTACAGTTCACAGGAATGGAAGAAATTTCCTGTGTCCCCAACTCAATTTGTGCTGCGCATTATTTGGAGCTTTCTATTTTTCTCCCCCAGAAATGCTCTATTTTACATGAGTTGGTTTATTTTGTGCTTGTGCAGATGTCATTATTTTACAATCTCAAATCATCTTTACCAACCATTGGGATAGGCTGATTCATGTGATTTATGGCTACCTTAATCCATAATTAGGATGAAATAATTAGGCATTTGTGGATTATATGATCAAAATCTATGTTTATCAATAAGATAATGTCTAATCTAAATGGGGAAATGGAGTTTGAAAATGATAGTTGACTCAGGGGAGATATTTGTATTTACTTATTTACTGGAAGCATTTGCTTAGGGCTTGTATTAGCTTTTTATTTATTTTTTTAAAATTCAATTAACTGGATTTCCTGTACCAATGTTTTCCCATCACGACTATATTTGAAACACTGGAATTTAAACTTCGCTGTTGAAATAAAAAAAAATTGACAGTTTAGTTGTGGGTCACTGAAAATTTGTTGTGGTTAATTTGATAGAAAATGATCGAGAATTAAAATTATTGTGCGAGTAACTTTGCACATTTGCAATATGGGACAAATAAGCTGTTCATTAAGATACCAAAATTAGGTGTTTTAAGATTTCTAATATTGTATACTTTCTATGTCAAAGAATTTAAGAAAATTGGATGGTTTACATGGATATTTTATAAGACAAAAATTCTGGTGTGGTATGGTATGATACTTGCATACATGTATAGAAAATAAAGTTCAACCACAGAAAAATGTATGTTTCCCACTATTCTTGCCAGTGAATACTTCTACTTCACCTTTAACAGAAACAAAACCCAGAGCTTTTCTGATCAGAATTGATACTGAATACGATTAGAAAAGGGCTTTCTGGTCTAAAGCAGGTGTAAGATGAAGCCATATGGAGCCTGCCAGCACCATTTTAATGGCCTCCAAATCCCACTAGACTGGTTGAGGACAAACATTTTGACTTCGTTTTTGTACTTATACAGTTGGCTAAATGGTGAAATTTAAGGCAAACAATTCATCCCTCAAACCCCAAATTCTCTCACAATGGATCCTTGCACATCTACTTTTGTGGTCTTTGAAATACATCTGGTATGGTCCTTGAACCCACACCCAAGCACAGATTCCTGATCTAAAGCAATTTTCTGGTTTGTTCCCCTCTTATTACGTAATTCTGTTGGATATGGGCTAGAAGAAGCAAAAATTATATGAAGTCAGATATTGACATTTGTAGGTGATTTTGTATTTATGGGTAGATAATGGGGTGCCTTGAACTTAAGGATATATTGAATGTTTTATGACCTACCCATATTGCCACTCTTCGTGTTTTCTCAAGTGTTGGAGTTACTGGTAATTGTATTTTTCATTCAAAGCATGTAGAAGCTTCATGATGATTTATCACAAAAGATGCTAGACCGCTTACGTACTATCAAAAGAAAAAGGGTATCAGCAAAGCACAGGACAAGAAGACACAACTATCAATCAACTGCGTGTTCCAAGTGGATCTTTGCATATTTATGGGTAGAAAGGTTGTTTTTAATTTAGGAAGAAATCTGGTTTGTATCATGGTGGAGAAGAGATGATCTGCATACCTGCTTAATTTGTTGTCCAGATGCTAATCTTGGTCAAGGACATGGATTTTTTTTTTTGCAACTGTCTATTTAGAGGCACACTGTTTAAAATTGCTCAGATAGCCCTTTACCAAAGTTTTTAAAGAGTTGAGTTGGAGATTTCTGGAGTAGTCCCATCAAGGCAAGATTTAATGGCAAAGCCATGGTTTTCTTAATTGAACAAACAGAAGGCTTCAAATTGAGAAGAGATGGCTTCTACTACTTTGGAATGGATACACGAAATCCTATAAAGGATGGAGGCAGAAAACAATTAATTCTGGAGTCTAACATTATCTAAATAGTTACTCTGCAATCTCTTCTTTCTCTTTTAATTTGGTGGGTTTATTTAAGTGATTATGATATTTGCCTTTCTGTTTGTTTTGGCACATGAACATTGACGTTTAATGAACAAATGCATCCAAGGCTCAATTCTTTCATTAATGAACATTTATATAGTCCTTCTGACTGGCTGTGCAAACAGTGTTCCCCCCCCCCCCCCCTTTCTCACTACCATAGCAGCAAAACAAAGATTCCTACATCATTATTGAGATTTATAAACAGCTCTAGTTGTTGCCAAGATGAATAGTTTCTTTGAAAAATAATACATGGACATCAGTTTTGCAGGATTAAACCAAATTGCTCCAGCAGATTCTTAGAGACTTTTTTCTTTACAATTACAAAAAAAAATCTATATAGAGATATAAAATAGAATGCTTAATTTTTTAAACAGCTTTGGATATTAATCATTTAGTGACTGATAATAAGGATGTTCACGTGTAAACGTAGGTTTGACTTGCAGATCGCACATACACATCTTTGGTATGACAAATTCTTGGAACTCTAAACATATTTGAACTTTTATGTTTAAAACATGGCCTCATTTTTTTACCCCAGATTCTTTTGCAGGAAATGATGCTTTACTGGGAAGGGAACCTGGAGTAGCTGTAACATGGCTTTTGACATGCATTGTCTACTGTTATCATGAATTTATACCAGATATGGTGATTAGACTGCTTTCTGCACTAAACTCAAGAAGGTTAGATAAATGGATTATGGTAAAGAATTACACAGCCATACGTAAAAGTAGTTGTCCATCTAATAATATCAAGGAACCTTGCTCTTTATATCTATTAGTCACAGTTCAAATTATGTGTTCTTCCTACTTTTTTGAATAATCAGCTGTGTCTACTATCTGTCCCTTGTTTACAAAATGTCTTTGGTGTGAGAAGGGATTCCTTCCTCATCAACATCAACTCTTATAGGATCCTTATTAGCGGTGGGATTCATTTTTTTTACTATCCGTTCTGTGGGCGTGGCTTGGTGGGTGTGGCATGGCTTGGTGGGTGTGGTTTGGCAGGCTTGGCAGGGGAAGGATACTGTAAAATCTCCATTTCCTCCTCATCAGCTGGGACTCAGGAGGCAGAGAATAGATGGGGGCGGGGCCAGTCAAAGGTGGTATTTACTGATTCTTTGAACTACTCAAAATTTCCGCTAATGATTCTCCAGAACTGGCCAGAACCTGCTGAATACCATCTCTGATTATTATGCTAGAAACTGCCACATAGAACTTCCTGTACTACTCTTTGTAATTTCCTTGTTTGATGATTTTTTGGACATTAGCTGAGTATCTCAAGCCAGCTGATGGTGAGGAAAGAAAAAACAATAATTTTAAAAGGAGGAATCAAAAGGATGTATTCCAGATTACAGTAGTTTGAACAAGAGCAATATGTGGCCCAGGTGCATATAATGAAGGATGAATTTATGTCCTTTTATTTTATTTTTATTCAAGTAAAAGAGGGCAGATATGATATTATTGCCATTACAGAAACTTGGTGGGATGAAACTGACAAATGGAACATACAGCTAGAAGGATTTAAATTATTTAAAAGAAATAGACCAAATAAAAGAGGAGGTGGAGTTGCACTATATATAAGAAATAACTACGTCTCTACAGAAATAGAGCACAACAATAATGAGAACTATCTTGAATGCATTTGGGTCAATATTAAAGGTTATTAAAGGTTGTGGGGGAAATGACATTGCCATAGGTCTATACTACAGGCCACCCAACCAAGCAGAGGAAGAAGATGAACTTTTTGCTAGTCAGCTAACTAAGGTATGTAGGAAGCACACCACAATAGTAATGGGAGATTTTAACTACCCTGACATCAACTGGGAAACAAACTCTGCACCAAGTAGAAGATCCAACAGGTTCCTAACAAACCTAGCAGACAACTTTGTTTTCCAAAAAGTAGAGAAGGAAACAAGGGGATCAGCCATACTGGACTTAATTCTCACTAACAGAGAGGAAATGATAGAAGGTGTTGAAGCCATAGGAACCCTGGGGGCAAGTGACCATGCAATATTGGAATTCAACATTATCCAAACACAAGTAGTAGAACAAAGTCAAACTAGAGTCTTGGACTTTAAGAAAGCTAATTTCAATAAACGTAGAGAGAGCTTGGGAAAAATTCCATGGATGAGAATCCTCGAGGGGAAAACAACTCAAGAAGCTTGGGAAATTTTGAAAAATGAGATTACAAAAGCCCAGTCTAACACAATACCAATGAAGAAGAAAAATAACAGCTCCCAAAAGAAACCAGCATGGCTGCATAAACAACTATCTGACAAACTGAAAGACAAAAAAAGTAAGTATAAAAAGTGGAAGGAGGGGGACATAACTAAGGCAGAATATCAGCAAATAGCCCGAGCCTGTAAAGATGAAGTGAGGAAAGCTAAGGCTCACAATGAAGAAAGGCTTGCCACAAAAGTAAAAATTAACAAAAAAAACTTCTTCCAACATGTTAAAAACAAGAAAAAAGTTAAGGAAACAATTGGTCCATTGCTAGGAGAAAGTGGCAAGAAGGTGACAAGCAACAGGGAGAAAGCAGAACTATTTAACTCATGTTTTGCATCTGTCTTTACCCAAAGGGATAAAACAGTCCAACCTATCAAAAGCAGCACCACAAAATTAGGAACACAAATTGAAATAGGGAAGAAAATGGTAAGTGAGCACCTGTCTACCCTAGATGAGTTCAAATCACCAGGACCGGATGGATTACACCCCAGGGTTCTGAAGGAACTAGCACAGGGGTGGGGAACTGTGGCTCTTTTGCGACTTGTGGACTTCAACTCCCAGAATTCCTGAGGCAGCTATGTTGGTTCTGGAATTCTGGGAGTTGAAGTCCACAAGTCGCAAAAGAGCCACAGTTCCCCACCCCTGAACTAGCAGACGAGATCTCAGAACCACTGAATTATATCTTTCAGAGATCCTGGAACACCGGGGAACTACCAGAGGACTGGAAAAGAGCTGATGTGGTTCCCATCTTCAAAAAAGGGAAAAAAATAGATCCAGGAAACTACAGACCTATCAGCCTAACCTCAATACCAGGAAAGATTCTGGAAAAAATAATCAAGCAACGAATTTCCGAACACCTAGAAGCAAACAAAATAATAGCCAAAAGCCAACATGGATTTGTCAAAAACAGATCATGCCAGACTAATCTTATTGCATTCTTTGATAATGTGACAAAATTAGTGGACCAGAGGAATGCCGTTGATATAGTTTACTTGGACTTCAGTAAGGCTTTTGATAAGGTAGACCATAACCTACTACTAGATAAAGTAGAAGAATGTGGGTTGGACAGCATCACCACCAGATGGATTGGTAACTGGCTGGCCAACCGCACTCAACGTGTAGTCCTCAATGGAACTGCATCTACATGGAGGGAAGTATGCAGTGGAGTACCCCAAGGCTCTGTTTTAGGCCCAGTACTCTTCAACATCTTCATCAATGATTTGGATGAGGGAATAAATGGGGAACTCATCAAATTTGCAGATGATACCAAGCTGGCAGGAATAGCCAACACTCCAGAAGATAGGCTTAAGATACAGAAGGATCTTGACAAACTTGAACATTGGGCACTATCTAATAAAATGAAATTCAATGGTGAAAAGAGTAAGGTTCTACATTTAGGCAACAAAAACGGAATGCACAGGTACAGTATAGGTGATACCTTACTCAGTAGTAGTAACTGTGAAAGGGATCTTGGAGTCCTAGTGGACAACCATTTAAATATGAGCCAGCAGTGTGCAGCAGCTGCCAAAAAAGCCAACACAGTTCTAGGCTGCATCAACAGAGGGATAGAATCAAGATCACGTGAAGTGTTAATACCACTTTATAATGCCTTGGTAAGGCCACACTTGGAATACTGCATTCAGTTCTGGTCGCCACGATGTAAAAAAGATGTGGAGACTCTAGAAAGAGTGCAGAGAAGAGCAACAAAGATGATTCGGGGACTGGAGACTAAAACGTATGAAGAACGGTTGCAGGAACTGGGTATGTTTAGCTTAAGAGAAAGAAGGACTAGGGGAGACATGATAGCAGTGTTCCAATATCTCAGAGGTTGCCACAAAGAAGAGGGAGTCAAACTATTCTCCAAAGCACCTGAGGGTAGAACAAGAAGCAATGGGTGGAAACTAATCAAGGAGAGAAACAAATTAGAACTGAGGAGAAATTTCCTGACAGTGAGAACAATTAATCAGTGGAACAGCTTGCCTCCAGAAGTTGTGAATGCCCCAACACTGGAAGTCTTTAAGAAGATGTTGGATAGCTATTTGTCTGAAACGGTATAGGGTTTCCTGCCTAGGCAGGGGGTTGGACTAGAAGACCTCCAAGGTCCCTTCCAACTCTACTATTGTATTGTATTGTATTGTATTTGGGGGGGGGGGGGAGTCCTTATTCCATATTGATATAATTTCATTGTTAAATTGGAAAACTTTGGGGAAAGTAATTTTTGAGATGAAATGTCTTACAAGCATATTTGGTAAGATTGACAGAAAACTTTTATAAAGTTATCAGGACTAATATGTCTTGCTTATATTATTCTGATATGCATTCAGCATGTTTGAATATATTGTGTCAGATAGCATTTACAAGTTTTTTTTAATATTGACTTGTATGCTAGTGCTATTTTTCTGAAAAAAATAAAAGGAATATAGTTTGCAAATAATCTGATTTCTGCTACAGTGTGATTAATTTGGGAGCAAGCTATTATAAATTTCAACCATATAGAACAGGGATGTCAAACTCAAGGCCCGGGGGATGGATCTGGCCTGCCGGGTGCTTAGACCTGGCCCTCGGGCCCACCCTGGAAACAGCGAAGGACTGGCCTGCAGTGCCTCTGCCAGCGAAAACAGAGCTCAGGTGGGCCACATACCTCCCTCCCAGGCTCCATTTTTGGCTGCAACCGCCTTCTGCAGCCCTCTGCCAGTGAAAACGGTGCTCAGTGAAAACTCAGCCCTCCCAACCTCCGTTTTCACTGGCAGAGGGCTGCGGGAGGTCATTGCGGCCAAAAATGGAGCTTCAATGAGTGACGTCGAGCTGTCCACGGCAGCTCTGGCCACACTCCCCCCCCCCAGTCATCTGAGGTGAAACACAACCCTGATGTGGCCCTCAATGAAATCGAATTTGACACCCCTGATATACCTTGCAATACACCTTGTTGAATAGGGTAAGAAGAAGCTTTTAAATGAAATTGTAGGGGAGATTTGCTTATGGGACTTACCGTATTTTTCATTAGATGCACCAAGATTTGGAAGAGACAAATTTAAAAAAAAAGTTTTTGCACTCTGCAGACCTCCCAAAAACGGCCCATTTTTTGCGAAAATGGTCCTATTTTTTGTCAAAAAAGGGCATGCATAGCCTTTAAGAGGCTTATAGAGTGCTCATGCAGGCTGGGGGAGGGGTTTAAAATTGAGCAAAAAACAGCCCTCTCCAGCCCTTAGCAGCACTCTGGAAGCCTCCCAAAGGCTATGCATGGCCCTTTTGGTGAAGGGGGGGGGGGATTTCAGGAGACCAAAAATGCTGTATTCAGTGTATAAGATGCACCCAAATTTTCACCCTCTTTTTTGAGGGAAAAAGGTACATCTTATACTCTGAAAAATACGTTAATTCTGAATTAGTTTTATCAGAGGTTTTTGTCCATATGAATACCTTGGTAAATAAAGTATGGCTGTATTCTTCTAATACTCTTCTAATTTCACTTTCAATTATAGAAATTGGAAATATTTAGTGGTTCCTCTCTTGAAACAGCCTATCAGGAGTTTTAATGTAGAAAACAAAATCCTGGGTTAACTGAAGGAAAACCCTTTTATGAAGTTAGTGCAATGAAAAGAATGAAAAATAATTGCCGGATTTTAATTAGCTTCGCAAACTCATCCGTTTTGGCACAGTGATAAGAAGGCACAAAGTGGATAATGGAACTGTGTGGATATAGTCAGAAATATTCATAATTGGATTCTCTCATCCTCTTGCCATCGTTAGGTAAAAATTCAGCAATTTGAATCTGTAAATTCAATCATGCAAAACCTAGAGTTACAGGCATACTTTTGTATCAATTTTCGGTTCTGTACATAACTATGCAAATGCCAACTGAGTTTGCATTCTCTAATAATCTGTAATATAACAACCATGTCAGAAATTAGAAGATTAAATATTAAGCATGACAGCAAATAATTGCTCATGCTTTAGAGCTTGAAGCATATAATAGATGTACTTGATGCTGCATAAAACAGTGTTTATGTTTGATAGAATTTAAAAGATTAATTAGAGAAGGCATTCTATATTTATTTATACTGAAATGTAATGCCAATCATACTATTCCCTTTTGGGATAAGCAAGATTATGCAAAACACTGAAAACCGTTAGCAATTTATATTGTGTTAATTAATATCTTTAGCTTTAAGCTTAATAGGAATTCTCATCTTGTCTTTTATACCATACCTACATAACAATATATTGAAAGTGTTTTTGATATCTCAAATTCTATATTTATCCATTTGCATTTCATGACAGGTAATCCTTGATTTATGACCATTTCTGAGTCCAAAGTTTCTGTTGCAAATAGGACAGTTGTTAAGTGAATTTTGCCCCATTTTACAACCTTTCTTGCCACAGTTGTTAAGTGAATGACTGCAGTTGTTATGTCATTGGCATGGTTGTTAAGTGAATATGGCTTCCCCATTTATTTTGGAGGTCAGAAGGTCACAAAAAGTGATCCCAGCAACCATCATAAATATGAGTCAGTTGCTAAGGATTTGAATTTTGACCAGGTGACCATGGGTGTGCTGAAATGGTGATAAGTGTGAAAAATAACCATAGATCACTTTTTTCAGTGCTGTTGTAACTTTGAACGGTCACTAAATGAACTGTTGTAAGTCAAGGACTAACCTATATTTGTTCTTTGTTCTCTTATTTCTTTTATATACTTTGTATTTTCCTTTGGTTATATTATTTTCTTTAAAAATGTTTAAGAAAAAAAAGCATGGAAAGAAATAAGAATTAGTAGGATATTGCCATCAATGGCATAAGTACGGAAAAGCAATAAGGGACGTGGTGGCATAGTGGCTAAGGCGCTGAGCTTATCGATCAGAAAGGTTGGCAGTTTGGCGGTTCGAATCCCACATCACACCGTGTAACGTGAGCTCCCATTACGTGTCCCAGCTTCTGCCAACGTAGCAGTTCGAAAGCATGTAAAAATGCAAGTAGAAAAATAGGAATAACCTTTGGTAGGAAGGTAACAGCGCTCCGTACGCCTTCGACGTTTAGTCATGCCAGCCACATGACCACAGAGACGTCTTCGGACAGCGCTGGCTCTTCAGCTTTGAAATGGAGATGAATACCTCCCCCTAGAGTCAGGAACGACTAACGCATATGTGTGATGGAAACCTTTACCTTTACCTTAAGGAAAAGCAGATATAGCTAAATCTAGTTTATTCCAACATTGTTTGTTCCATATATTTTTAACCATTCATATTCATTCAGCATCCATTTATTCTTGCCCCATCTCTTCTCTTTTTATTCTAGACACTTCTTAAGTATCCTATTCCTAGGGCCGTGTGACTTATTTGTATGTTTCTTGTGACACACCTAACTCTTACTCCTATATATCAAAGTGGACATAACCATGCACTTACAAGTAGTTACTGTTGACACACATTCACTTTTTGCCAATAGACCACACACAACCCATTATTTTTTGATTCACATATGCCTGTATTAAAATTTCTCCATTTCCCTGTCTTTAATAAATTCACCCAAGGTAGCCAGATTCATCTGTTTGTTTATGTTCTCTGCCATTTATTCCTTACTTCTTTTTTCTGTCACATAAAACCACCGTGATGTTTCAGACATTTCTCTTTGGAGCCGTACCCCATACCGTATTTTAGATGGTAGAGGTATGTAATATTTGCTGTAAATCTTTCAAGTTCTCAGCCAAACAATCTGACATTCTGAGCATTCAAAGTACAGATTATGAATGCTGTACAATCATCCACAAAATGCATCTCTGGCTCTTTCATTGGCACCATTCACCGAAGCATAACATACAACTGTCATTCATAATTAAGCTTTCATCTTCACTTCCCTGCGTGTATAAATCAACTCCAGTCCACAAGTTCAGCTCACCACCTTTCAGATATATTACACCTTCCCCTTTTCTCTTAAATAACAATGTATTTATATACTGTATGTATTTCTTGGCAGTTGTTTAAGGCCGTCGTATCTGACTTTCCTTGATTTATATATAAAAACAATAATGCAGAAGCGGTAATATATATGTCTACTCTTCTTTTCTCATTTGTTAATTCAGTATTTTTGTAATTACTTGTCTTACATTCCAAGTCACAAACTTCCCAACGGACCCACTGATTTCTGTGTCACTCATCACTGCTTTAATGAAACGTGTACATAAGTCAAGGACTACCTGTATAGACACTAATTTGCAAGGCAACATGTTTGTTACATGCATCCCACCAGGTAGGAGATGTATGCATTACATTGACATGAGAGCCAATTTAGCCGAGTGAATAAGGTGCTGGTCTAGAAAACAATAGACTGGGAATTTTAGTCCTGCCTTAGGCATGAAAGCTGGTTGGATGGCTCTGGGCCACTCACTCTCCTTCAGCCCAGCTCACTTCATAGAGTTATTGTTGTGGGAAATAGGAGGAGGAAGGAGTATTAAGTATGTTTGCCATCCAAGTTATTTATAAAAACACTAACTGATAACTTGGCGTTGCCCGAGTATTTATTTATCCTAATCCATATGTTTGTCCTCAAAAATAATCCTGGACCAAACGTAATTTCTAATGTTGGATTTTCTCCCTTACCAAGGAGGGAGCCCCCTTGTGGAATACTGTGAAGCCATTATGATGGTAACTTCACTGCACTGTACAGTAGAATTCATTTTAAGGCACAACAGGCTGTATCTTACAATACAATACAATAGTAGAGTTGGAAGGGACCTTGGAGGTCTTCTAGTCGAACCCCCTGCCTAGGCAGGAAACCCTATACCGTTTCAGACAGATGGCTATCCAACATCTTCTTAAAGACTTCCAGTGTTGGGGCATTCACAACTTCTGGAGGCAAGCTGTTCCACCGATTAATTGTTCTAACTGTCAGGAAGTTTCTCCTCAGTTCTAAGTTGCTTCTCTCCTTGATTAGTTTCCACCCATTGCTTCTTGTTCTACCCTCAGGTGCCTTGGAGAATAGTTTGACTCCCTCTTCTTTGTGGCAACCCCTGAGATATTGGAACACTGCTATCATGTCTCCCCTAGTCCTTCTTTCTCTTAAGCTAGACATACCCAGTGCCTGCAACCGTTCTTCATATGTTTTAGTCTCCAATCCCCTAATCATCTTTGTTGCTCTTCTCTGCACTCTTTCTAGAGTCTCCACATCTTTTTTACATCGTGGCGACCAGAACTGAATGCAGTATTCCAAGTGTGGCCTTACCAAGGCATTATGAAGTGGTATTAACACTTCACGTGATCTTGATTCTTAACAGAACACACACCCTAAGAGATGTTAAGGGTGTCTAAACTCCACAGCATTTGTTTCCAGAGAGTAAGTCATCTGTGTACCAAGTTTGGTTGAAATTGCTGAAGGCATTTCAGAGTTATGCTGGAATGAACACACACACACACAGAGAAACATGGGTTATAAAGAAATAAATAAACCTTTCTTATCATTTGTTTTCTCTGTTTGTAAAAGGATCTGTAGGAACAATCATTTTAGTCACAATTTGCAAAGGTTCCCAAGCATGTTTTTAGATGCTTCCTTCTCCTGCCCATCTTGCAGCGGTTCACTATAGAGATGCAGGGAGGACTAGTGGTTTCTAATTAACGTTTTGGAAAATTTAGTGGAACAGCAGTCAGTTCGGAAAGATTTAAGCACATCACTTTCTGGCTTCTCTCCTTGGGCACCAAAGTGATCCTTTTCCACTGGAAAAATTTATGGCTGACATTTACACCAGTATTCTTGGATAGCCATTCCTTTCCTTGAATTTCTCCATTCCTTCTGTCCTTCTCCTTAAATTCCATTCCCAGTCCCCTCACTTCCACCCCTGAGGCCAAAGCAATAAAAGATATAAAGCTCCGAAGATAGAGACCTTATTTTTATTTCCTGTAATGTCTTGCAGCAGATGGCTGATTGGAGACATCATGTGAAATCAGAACGAAGACTAGATCCGATGGTTTTATGTTGTCCAGAAGTTTATTTAGGCTACTATCTGCTTCTACTACTGTGTAGGTCATGGATGGAGAGGATGATTTAGCAGGGCAGTTTGTCCACCCTCCTTTTGAAGTTAAATGCCATGTAATGAGCATGGACTGCTTTTGTTTCATGTCTATGGAGAGTCTCAGTCATCCAGGTCATGGTTGTCCCAAAGGTGCTTTTTCAGGAGGCAACTAGACTTCCTTGGTTTTTCTTTGAAGATAATTTACTTCTCATCCAAGAAGCTTCTTCAGTTCCGACTGGATGGTAGAGAATGGATGGATTCCATTCCTGCAGACAGCTGGTCATTTGCATTCTTTTAGAGACTCGTTGAGGCCACTTGGAGGTTTATCCTCAGGGTCACCCAAGTAGTGCAAATGGGTGTGGAGCCTTCTTGGCTGCAGGATGTTTTCTGCCCTATTTCCTTTCACTGTTGAAGAGAGGTGCAGGCTGTTGGGAACGAATCTGTGTTGTCTGCATCTCAAACTGAAGTTCAACTGGGTTCCTGTAGTCTGCAGTTTTTCTGGAAATCCATTCATGCTCGCACACCATTCGTAAGCTATTCATCACATTTTATTCCATGTTTTTATCTACAGTACACTATATAATTTCAGCTTTTCAATGTAATAATATGCATGCTTACTTGGGTATGGCTACAAAATTCTGTAACACTTTCTGGTAATTGGGTATGTTTATTTATATATTTGATTTTTATACTGCTTTTACTACTTCATAGGTAATTCAATGTAGTGAACTTACCCAATGCTCCTTCCTCCTTCTATTCCTCCACCCACCCAACAACAACAATATGAGGTGGTTGGGCTCAGAGAGTGACTAGCCTAAAGTCACTTGACTAGCTTTCGTATAAGGATGGTGTCAGCATCTGCTTCGCTTGCTTGCTATCGGCTGCCATAGAAACTGGGAGGGTGGGGGCATGGTATTGGGGAAGGGAATTGTATGGTATTGGAGGAGTTATGTAGAAGGCAGTTTTGTTCTCACCATCTTCTGCGCATGCTGATGGCTGATGTTTGGACTTGATCAAGGCCAACCATCTCGCATACCAACCTGATGAGGCCTTTTGAAGATGCACCCCACACGACACCTTAGGGAGTTGCAGATTGGACACTGGGCTGGGGTAACTGGAGGGAGGGGGCTGGGTAATCATTTGATATGTACTTGTTCGCGCCTTTTTGGCTCAGATCTTGCTTTCCTTTTCGCTGCTATCAATTCATATCTAGTAAAAGTACTTTATCTCTATTCAAATGGAGTTGAGGTTTTTCTTTCTTGGATACTGAAGGAGGCATGCCTGACAGCAGGACTAAAATAATAATAAAAAAAGATGTTGAGACTCTAGACACACCAGAGAAGAGCAACAAAGATGACTAGGGACTGGGAGGGTAAAACATGATGAACAGTTGTAGGAACTGGCATCTTTAGTATAACGAAGAGAAGGACTGGGGGGTGGTATGATAACAGGCTTCCACTATTTGAGGGGCTATCACAAAGAAGAGGGGGACAACCTATTCTTCAAAGCACTTGAGGGCAAAACAGGAAAGATTGACATTGCAGTTTTATTAAAATCCATGGGATTTTCTTTTGACAAAATAGAATTAGGGTTTCGGTCTAGAAAATGGACTCAAATCCTACAATTTATTAACACATATTCATGAATACTTGGATGTGAACGAGTATGCAATGTACTAGTAGCAAAGGGAGCTTTCTTCTGTAGTTTGTGACTCAGTGAGTGTCTCCTTCTTTGATTTTCCTCTATTTAGGTTACTTTGGCAAGATGTGTACCTACAATGCTAGCCAGAATTTGGATGGACCTAGTATTTTATTACTTTTTATGAAAGGAGGACATTGAAGAGTCTGTGTTGGCTGGTAAATCGCCCTGCAAGCGATCCAATTTCTTGTCAATGAAAGGGTTCTGTAGATACCAATCCCTGTTAATGTTTGCACCCAATAGATGCCACTTATGCATTCATGCTGTAGAAAAGGTTCAGATTTATTCCACAGGCTGAATTGATATAGTATAAATGTGTTTTACATAGTGGAGCCATTTAAAACCATTATTTCTTAAATAGACACGAGGAGGAGGAGGAAGAGGAAAGGATACTGTAATTTCAATCACTGTCAGTTTTCTTACCAAAAATAATTTGCAGAATGATGCAGTATGGATTGATCTAGAATGGCCTGAGTATTAATGTCAGGGTAATGATGATTTAATAGCTGACCAGCTGCTGTAAGGCAACTGAGATGATGACATGAGGTTGAGTCAGCAGGGTTACTGCCACTTTAAGAAGCTGTATATATAAGGGAGGCCGTGTGAGGGTGTCTCTCTCTCCTCGTGTATCTCTCTCCTCATGTTCTATATGCATTGTAGTTCTCCGAGGAGAGTAGAAGATTGCTTGCTTTCCTGGCTTTGCCTAACATGTGTATGTATGTATGTATATACGTATATAAGCTTTGTATATAAACCACTGTTTGAAAGACAAAACCTCTATGTATTGTATTTTGCTCCTGGGTTGTCTCAAAATAGTAGTCACACTGTGCGCACTCTGACAATTAATATGGAAAAAAATGTAGCAGACTAGGTTCCTGGGTTGATTTGATATTTCCCGGGGAATAAATTCTCCTATCTTTGAGTGTCACAAGATTTCACAAAAAATCAGGATTGCTGATTTTTGCAATCCAGAATATAATCTGAAGGTAGAGGCCTTCAGGGTGCGTCAACGGACCGGGCAGGATCAAAAAGGTTGGTGGCTGCAGCTACATGATGGAAACCCAACTCTTTTTTTTACAGGAAGTCCTCGACTTATAACCACAATTGAGCCCAAAATTTCTGTTGCTAAGTGAGACAGCTGTGAAGTGAAGTTTGCCCCATTTTACAAACTTTCTTGCCACAATTGTTAAGAGAATCACTACAGTTGTTAAGTTAGAAGCATGGTTGTTAAGTGAACCTGGCTTTCCCCATTGATTTTGTTTGTCAGAAGGTCACAAAAAATGACCACTTGATCCTGGGATACGGCAACCCTCATAAATATGAACCAGTTGCCAAGCCTCCAAATTTTGATCATGTGATCGTTTGGTATGTTGCAACAGTTGTAAGTATAAAAATTCAAGCATGTCACTTTTTTCAGTGATGTTGTAACTTTGAATGGTCACTGAATGAATTGTTGTAAATCAAGGATTACCTGTACATGCATAAGTGCTTTGTCTTCATTAAAAAAAAAACCTGTTTTGTAAGGCAATTCTTTGAAACGTTAAGATCCTTTTGGATTGTTTTAATGTCATCAGCCCTACTAATTTTGCTATACGATTCGTATTGCTTTTTGTTCTCAGGAGTTGAAGTTGGCGTGGGATAACTTGTTGGTTGTTTAGGTAGATTAGCAGGTGAATCCTGATTTTGTTGGAACGCATAGTAACATTTTAGGAAAATAATCCTCACCAGAAGCTTGCAGCAGGACACGAGAAGAAATGTCTTCTTTTCCATATTCAGTATATCAAAGGAAATATATTTATATGTATCTTTTTAAATTAAGTTACTTCTGGAATCAATGAGTTATTGTCATATTATGCTGATACCAGGGGTGAAATGCTACCAGTTCGGGCCAGTTCACCTGAACTGGTAGTAGAAAATGCTTAACAAAGTAGAAAAAAAGTACCGATGATCAGGTGTGCTGCGCGATGGTAGGAACTTTTAAAAACTTTTTTAAAGCATTTGGGGTTCAGTTTTGTTCCCAGGAGGCTTCCCTGAGGCCTGATAGGCCAAAAATAGGGGTGGGAGGGTGCAAAGAAAGAAATAAAGAAAGAAAGAAAGAAAGAGAAAAAGGAGAGGGAGGAAGGACCACAAACCTGGCACTAGACGCAGCTTCAGAGGATACCTTGAAAGAGCACAGCAATCCAGGGCTGCAAGGGACCTGGAGGTCATCTAGTCCAACCACCTGCTGCAGCAGGACATTGTTAGTTTCTGTCTTTTGGCCCCCCAGTCACATTACTACATAGCCATGCCCACCCAGTCACATGACCCCCAGCAAGCCACACCCACAGAACGGGTAGGAAATTCTTTTAGATTTCACCACTGACTGATACTAATAGGATCATGAGAGCTCATTACATCACTGATCTTCTTTCCTCCAGACAGAGGTCACCTTTCAAGACAGGCCAGTCAGAAAATAGACACCATTAGTAATACTAGAGCTTTCCTTTATTGATTGTGGTCTATAACAAAGTAAAAAAAAAAGCCTGCAAAAAAAAGGAAGAAAAAAAAATAGAAAGTGTAGAAAATATGGATAAGGAGAAAGAAAAAAAGAAAAAAAAAGAAAAAAAGCATAGCAAAGTATGTGTGTGATTTCCCTCTTTTCCACAAGTGTAAACAATTTTAACAACTTATCACATTCTCTTAAAATACCAGAAGCAAACTCATCCAATATCACATCATTTATGCATAAGCATCTTTCACTAAGGGTTAAAAGAGACTTACCTGGTAGATGCTATAAGTGAACCGAAAGGTTTTTAATAGTTGAAAAGCAATTAAAAAGCAGTTTCCAAAAGGGATTTAAAGAATGAGGCTCAGCAAAACTTTGTCCACTTAGGTTACATTGGGTTATGAGCTTTGTTGGAACCCTTCAACTTCCATGAGCTGACTGCGAAAATGGATTCCTGCAGTTTATTCATGAGAAGCAGCTGTCAGGAGTACAGATGGGTAATCTCACAATCTCTCCTTTATCAAGAGAGGGACAATGCCAATTAGAAATTTTGCTTGGCACGGATCTTGCCTCAATGCTGTCTCTTCAAGATATCTAGTTCACCAGGAATCCTCACCGGAAGCTGTCAGAACTATCTTTATATTGAAGATTTCTAGGAAATACCAAAGAGGTGTAAGCTCTGAATCATTATCATTTTCTTACTTCTATGAATATTATGCTTTAGCAATGGGAAATTCAAGTGTTATATATATCAGAGATGGTCAGCCTTTGCAGGTCAAGATCCATGCTTAATGGAATTTGGGGGCAGGAACAGAATTGCACTGCATGTGTTGATAACCCAAAATGATCTTAATTTGTAAAATATTTTTCTTGCGAATTTAAGGTGTTTTTTTTTTTAAAATGTATAATTACATCCTGCAAAATATAGATAATCCTTAGACATTGCCGTAATTTTCTGGTTTAGTTTATTCAGACACAATTACGTTTATGATCAATACCAATTCAGGGGTGGGCTTCAAAAATTTTAGCAAGGGGTTTTCACACCTGGGTGGGTGTGGCCATGGTGGGTGTGGCCTAGTCCGCCTCCTGCACCACGGTGGTGTGTGTTTCCATTTCCCTTTCCAGCCTTCCCAAACT
This sequence comes from Natrix helvetica, assembly GCF_964273705.1. Lineage (NCBI taxonomy): Eukaryota > Metazoa > Chordata > Lepidosauria > Squamata > Natricidae > Natrix > Natrix helvetica. Next base: position 23,698,518 of record NC_138553.1, read on the forward strand.
TCCGGTAGGCCTGTTTTTTGCCCTCCCCAAGCCTCCGCGTGCACCCTGCACTTACCTGCACCCAAAACGGGCCGCATGGGAACTCCTGGCAGGGGGGGGGGGGGCAGGCAGGGCCAGCCAAGAGTGGGATTTGAGGATTCTCTGAACTGCACAGAATCTTAGCTAGAGGTTCTCCTGAACCCCTGCAAACACCCAGCAGCCCATCCCTGGATTTATTTAAGGTTTTCCACTTCTGGATGCTTATATAACTCCCTGAAAACTCTGTGTCTGGAGGGATCTAATACATATTTCCCAATTCTCTTTCTTTTTTAATATTTTGATTTCAACTCAAAGAGTACAAATTTTTTTAAAAGCAGTATTTTGACTGTAGAAAAGAGGAGACATTTTACGATCGGCTATTGCTGATTTGCGACTTCTGGCAATTTAATTTGGTACCTGAACATCTCTAAAAACACTGCCAATAACCCCCTCTCCTTTTTGATGTTTTAACGGCATTACAATGAACTAAAAACAACTTGCCTTTCAAAACATTGTTCTCCGCTATCTCTACTGAAATCTTCCTGATCTGTCTTCCTGTTGAATTCTCCGAGCAGTTGGTATGCTGGTGATGAAAAAGTGTTTTTTTTTTAAATAGCCAACATTAAACTTTCTTGTAATGGAGAAAGATTCCTTTATCTGATTGCTTGAAGGCAATGCATTACTTGTGCTACGAAACATTTTCCTTTCTGGGAGAAGTCCAACTTTCCATTATAATGCTGGGAGATCCAGCTCAGTGGTGGGATTCACTTACCTTCTCTACCAGTTCGCAAATGTGAGCGCGCTCGCAGAAGGTCACGCATTACGTCGGGGCGGGTGGGCGGAGCCTCCAGCAGCTGCCGCTACCGGTTGGCAGAATACCATCACTGATCCAGCTGTTGTACTCTGGATTCAACATTTGGAAGTGCCAAAATCCAAAGGAACACTAGGTGATGGCAGAGTTGGGGGTTTTCTGAATCTGTCATGGTCACCCAGATTTTTGGAGCTTTGATGTATTTATTTATTATGCAATTATTTATAGGCCAATCATTTCCCCAAAGACATTTGTTATGCAGTTAAAATAACACAGTAATTAAAGGCCACTGAGGATCTAATTACAAAGGTTACCCAATGTCATGATTGTCCATATGCTCTCTGAAATAAGAAGGATGTTTAGAGCTTCCTAAAAACTAGGAAGCATAAAACTAGGAAGCAAAGTTTACATAGGATGAGCGAAGCAACATAGGACTGAAAAAAACAACAACCCAGCAGCATTTTTAATTGGACTCACCGACAAAGCAATAATCAATGCAGCAACTATACATGGGTGTTAATGTTGCTGAATCAGCTTCCTTTCGTCAGCAGATAATTGCTCATTTTGGACTAGCTAAAACTTCTGAATTTTCTTCAGTGGCAACTCCATTTAAAAAAAACAAACAGAAATATGGTAGCACTTTTTCCAATTAACACATTTTATTAAAAGGCATAAGCTTTCTTGAGCTGCAGTCCACTTCATCAGATGCATAGAGTGGGCTGTGTGTCAAATTCTCTTGCTTATATTTAGTTTCTGTTCTGATCAGGTAAGCATACTTTCAGACCAAAGGGCAAAGAATTTTGTTGAAATATTGGAGTACGCACGCAGAAAACAACACCCTAATCAAGGAACTACCAAGCAGAAAATCACATCCCCACCAACATTGACAGAGCAAGCTACTGTAGATACATAATTAGGGAGCAAACCCCACACCTAGCAGCACTGATGAAGTTACCTTGTCTGGTAATGAAACATCTGCAAGAAAACAACCAGGCTCAGAGCCCATCAAGGACTTCTCACATATTCTCTTCTACCGAAGGACTTTTGCCAGGCAATATACAGTGCATGCAATAGTGATTAACTCTTTATTCTTATCTGTTGTGCACATCTGTTTGTTTGTGAAAAGGTCCATAATTTTAAATCAACTGATATTGAATATGATGGGCAGGTAAATATTCTGAGATACTGTATACATTCTATCCGGAGCAGGGAAGGGTTAGTAGTAAGTAACAGCATCTTACAACAATTATTTTTGAGTTCTACCTTTGAAAACGAATGCCAGGGATGGAAATTATATAGAGTGGTTAATTTGCCCTTTGCACATTTATACTCTTCAAATTGCTTCTTTACTCAGTGGGAGCCCGGAGTGCACATCTGCTATCTGGCAGTTTGGTTTGCAGTGCTGGAGGTGTGGAAGATCATTTTGCAATGCAACATTACAGGGAGAGAGGAGATACTACTTGCAGTATATTTTTCATTAGATACGGTTGACTCTAGGGGCAGAAAGTATGTGCGCCTATGTACTACGTTGTATGTTAGGAATATTGCATAACTGTAAAGGTTGAGGTACACATTCAAGAGAAGAACTAATAGAGTGTTTGCAGATAGTCCTCAACTTTTGACGACAGTGGAGCCCCAATTGCCCCAGTTGCTACATGAGATAATTGTTAAGTAAATTTTGCTCCATTTTATGACTTTTCTTGCCACAGTTATTAAGGGAATCACTTCAACCATTAAGTTGGTATCATGGTTGTTAAAGGAATCTGGCTTCCCCATTGACTTTGCTTGTCAGAAGGTTGCAAAAGGGTATCATGCAATAGTCATAAGTGTGAGTCAGTTGCCAAGCGTCCGAATACAAATCATGTGACCATGGGGATGCTGCAATGCTCATACATGTGAAAAATGGCCATAAATCACCTTTTTCCAATGCTGTTGTAACTTTGAATAGTCACTAGGTAAACTGTTGTAAGTCGAGGGCTATCTGTAGTTAGGAAGAAGTGACTGAATAGGCCTACTAGAGATATATATTTTATTTGGCAGGAAACCACTAGCTAAAATATGATTTCAATGTTCTTGAAGAGCTTTGTTGACTGAATAGAATAGCAAGAGTTGGAAGGGACCTTGGAGGTCTTGTAGTCCAATCTCCTGCTTAGGCAAGAAATTCTGCAACCCTTCAGACAAATGGCTATCCAACATCTTCTTAGAGACTTCCAGTGTTGGAACATTCACAGCTTCTGGAGGGAAGCTGTTCCACTGATTAATTGTTCTAACTGTCAGAAATTTCTCCTCAGTTCTAAGTTGCTTCTCTCCTTGGTTAGTTTCCACCCATTGCTTCTTGTTCTACCCTCAGGTGCCTTAGAGAATAGCTTGACACCCTCTTCTTTGTGGCAACCCCTGAGATATTGGAACACTGCTATCATCTCTCCCCTAGTCCTTCTTTCTCTTAAGCTAAACATACCCAGTTCCTGCAACTGTTCTTCATATGTTTTAGTCTCCAGTCCCCTAATCCTCTTTGTTGCTCTTCTCTGCACTCTTTCTAGAGTCTCAACATCTTTTTTACATCGTGGCGACCAAAGCTGAATGCAGTTTTTTTTAAAAAAATCAATAAGTGTCTATGGTAGAATTTTCATTGTTGACTACAATTGTACCTATTGGGTGATATCAAAGGGAGGACTTTTAAAATCAAAGTTAGACCTTTTTCTAGGATTATGATAGGACAGATTTAATTCCTGCCTGTGGAGAGGCCTTTGAGGATATTTTTCTAGTTGCTTCCATTTCCAGATGAATTTGTTTCTTTATGTGTTTAAATAAAAAATGAAGCCAACTAGCTTCAGAAACACTTGGATCTAGGACAATTCACAACTGCCACAACAATTCCATAACAATTCCAAGTTGTCATGAATGTGGTGTGGATAGGTGGGTGTGGCTGGGTTGGGGCAAATGGGTGGGCATGGCCAGGTGGCCACATAGGAGTGGATGCGTCCGGATCGATGCCACTGACTTGGCACCACTGATTCAGTGTGACCAGGTGGGTGCAGATGGATGGGTGTGGCTGTGTTGCTGCGGAAGAAGTCCCAATGACTAACTGGACGTGGGGACAACTTGATGCCCCATCAGCTCCTTGCCTCCCTAAACTGCTGGCAGCCAAGCACACATACACATACACAAACGGCCGCATCCACTCATTCACACTGACCTGGCCACTCTGAGTCATCTCCTCCCGAAACCCTTCCAAAACCCTTTATTTTCCCCAATGTTCCATATTGTATCTTTTAATTTTTGTAAGAGAAAACTGGAGATGAAAGATGACAAGTACTTTGAGGAAGAAAAATCAATTTAATCATTGGACTTGCTGATGTTAAGATGTTATTTGTGTGTGTATGTGTGTGTTTGTGTTTGTGTGTGCTTCATCTTCATCTTACGCTCTTTCCTACATTTTGTGGCATTTCTGAAGATATCACCAGATTGAAAGGATCCTTCTTTGTAACATTATAAATAGAATTTCAAGTCCGAATTTTGGTTCTTTGCACAGTCTCTGGATATCATTGGAACTTAAGATACAAGCATCAAATGAATGTTAGATTATCACAGTGTTTCTCAATCTTGTCAACTTGAAGATGTCCGGACTTAAACTCCCAGAATTCCCCAGCCAGCGAATGCTGGCTGGGGAATTCTGGGAGTTGAAGTCCAGACATCTTCAAGTTGACAAGATTGAGAAACATTTGATTAGCAGATGTAAAAAATGGCATTTAAAAAAATATGGGTAGTTTTATAACCATATAATGTCAAGGGTATGAAAAGTTCGGGATCTGAGTTCTCAAGATGCTTGCAGCACCAGCCTCCCTACTTCATCTACATTTTTTTACATTTAAAATGCTTTTAATTAAGAGGGGGGGGGCAGCAGACTGCTAAGCATTATGTTAACATTATCTTTTCCAAGAACTGCTTCTAAGCCCTAAATGTCACTTATAGGCTTTCAGAGAAATTAAAAATGGACAGCTACAGCTTAGTGTTTTGCTTAGAAATGTATCTTCCTTCCATAAAAGATCGAATTTTAACTTTGAAGCAGTCACCTTGGAAGTATATTGATACTTTTGTACTTTAGTGTTAGAGGAGACACCTAAAAATACTTTGAACAGCAAAAAACAAACAAACAAACAAACAACCCCCAATAGATCATCAAACAAATCAACCAAGTTCTAATGTGAGCCCAAATTACTCAACTCAAATTAACCTAGTACAAACTCATTTTGTGAAGATCTAGTTCTCTGAGAAGGCTCTAACAATAGCAATTGCACATTGACCAGGTATGGCTAACCTTTTTGTCCTCGTGCGCATGCCCATACCCATAATGCAATGTACATGCAACACAACACCCATGCATGCGTGCGTGACCCCGTGTCCCCCGCTGCCCATTTTGCATCTTGCAGGACCACATGAAGCCTCCTGGGACCAAAAATGGGTCACGGGGGGGCACTGCATTCCCATGCACCCCATGCCTCCCCCACATGCGCACGTGTCTCCCACATATGCGGCAGACCCGAAAATCAGCTGGGTGGCAGGTGGTGCGTGCACATGCACAGTGGAGCTGAGCTGGGGCAACAACTCGCATGCCTGCAGAGAGGGCACCGTGTGCTACCAGTGGTATGTGTGCCATAGTTTGCCATCACGGACATAGGCCTATATACCGTTCCATAGTGCTTTACAGTATTCTCTGAGTACTGTACAACATCAGCATATTTCCCACCACAGTCTGGGTCTTCATTTTACTGGAAGGATAGAAGGCTGAGTCAACCTTGAGCCCATCAGGATCAAACTCTAGACTGTGGGCAGAGTTAGCTTGCAATACTGTATTCCAATCACTGTTCCATCAGAGCTCCTCTAATATTGAGAAAGGTGGAAAGAAAGAGAAGAGGACAACCAGGAGCAAGGTGAATGGACTCAATTACAACGATGATAAACTGAACGCCAGCTCCTGGAGAAAATCTATCTATGTGGTTGCTAAGAGTTGGCACATAATCAATCAAGCCAGGAGCAGGAAAGGTCTGGCATGAGGTTGAGATAGGCAGCATTCTGATATATGGGAGCTTTCTAATTATGTATGTCCCATACAGCAGCAATTTTCATGTTGCTTCAGTTACTTTACTATTATTTATTTTCCCTAGGATGTTTCATATTGAATTAATCAAGTGTGTGACTGGTAAGAGACCTTTGATAATGGTAGCATGATAGATAGATTGATAGGTAAGTAGGAAGAAAGGAAGGAAGGAAGGAAGGAAGATGGATAGATAGATGATAGATAGATAGATAGATAGATAGATAGATAGATAGATAGATAGATAGATAGATAGATAGATGATAGATAGATAGGTGTTGCAAATGAGCAAGCTGTTCCAACAGGAGTTTCTCTATATATCTTCAACATTTCACAAATGCCCACCAAGCCCTAAAGGTTTGGACATTTGCTCATGTTTAAGATATTCTGCAATTTTATTTTCCAGAATGTCATGTTGAATTGCTAAGTGAGCTCCACATCTTACATTATACAAAATGAGTCATAGTAATAATTGGCTTTCGAATAGAAATGATTTGAAATGAATAATCCAGAAATTATGCAGCCACTTATGAACAAGTATATATGTCCACAAACCTCTGCAACAGGAGCGTCCAGCCTTGGCACCTTTAAAACTTGTGGAGTGGAGAATTCCGGAAGTTGAAGTCCGCAAGTGTTAGAGTTGCCAAGATTGGACACCTCTGCTCTACAGCCAAGAATTAATATGGACTAATATGGACTAACTATATTAATTTGGGGAGAAACTAATACTCCACATATGTAATGTAGCTTGCCTATGTTCATAAAATCTGGAAAATATGTGATTGGTCTGTTCAACCATAAGTTTGCTGATCAGGGCAAGAAGTAAAACACAGACAGCATATGGAATTTTAAGTAAATATTTAATAAAAGAATACTTCTCATCTTGTGACTGATGGTTTATTGCCAGAGAAGTAAAGTGGGTCAATTTAAGACTTTTAACCTATGTCTAGACTACGTTTTCTGTGTAGGTTTGTTTATTTACAGTGCAAGACCAACTTACAAAATTGAAAATACAATATACCATTAATACATATGTGGCAATACACATATACAGTATAAAAGAGGAAGAAACACTATAAAATAACAATTCGTTGAAGGCACCAAATGGTTTCTATAAATAAAACATTGCTACTGCCTTTGAAATACTGGATATTGATTGATAAGAATACTTCAATTTTCTCATCATGAGTAGAGTTCATCAGATTCAAGAGCGGGTATATTAGCTCTGATTGCCAAGGAGAGTATAGTGGGTACTTTAAAAGGATGTGTAAAACGGACGCAGCCATTAGGTTTGAGCAGATACATATGCAATTTTCATATAAGAGGCTTGGCAGTTTCACCAGCTAGAAAGCAGGCCACTTAGACAGGCTTGGGACAAGATCCTTCTTTTTGTACATTTGAAAACTTGGACCCTTTTTCCTGTAAAACTTGTTAACTCATAGAAAAACTCAGTCAGGGTCTGTGGGTCACTTTGGTGAAGACACATCTGCAAATGAGTGGAATTTTTAAAAACGATGGAACTTTTTAAATCTTACATCCTCATCTTGTTTTCCCTATCGGTTGCATCAGGACACACTGTTTAAAAGCATTATTACATTAGAAGACCTTCTTCCCCCGATACTGAAATACCACAGGAGGAGAGAAAGGAGAAGTGCACACAGCCTGTTCTTTGTGTTTGTTTGCAATAATAAAGGTGACACTTTTTTTGATAGTGATGATGCTGGGGAAATTTCAAAATAATTTTTGAACTTACCACAAACGGTTGAGAACAGGAAGTACAAGGTCTTCACTGTATAAAAGCCATTGTTGCATTATTCTTTAGTACGATCAATAGCTAAAGCTGTGCTGTAGAACATCTCCATGAGTATAGAAAAACTGGTAGTTGTTTACTACTACTACCGTTTACTGAATTGTTGGTATTATCCGGAGCGGCTTTAGTAGTGCCTCCTGTATAACGTAACAAATCCAATCTAGCTGCCTTTTTGACTGGGAAAAAAAGAAGCTGTACTAATTCTTATTGATATTGGGCTTTTAAAATCTTATTTAAAGGTCTCCTTTAACTTTTCTTCCTTGTCTATTTCCACGGATACTTTCTATGGCTTTTAACAGCTATGTCTTATTTTTTTCTTTCTTTCATGAAAGAGGAAGTCCTGAAAATTTTGGAAACATAGCAAGCCAATCAGTAATTGTTCAGCTATTAGGATTCCCCATAACAGATGAAACAATTTTTCATAGGGATGCTAATTAATATTTCAGAGTCGATACCAGAGGTGGGTTTCTGACGGTACAGCCGGATGGGGTGAACCAGTAGTGGCGACAGTGGGAGGCTCCACCCATCCGCTCGGATGCTTCTGCATATGCGCAGAAGCGTCGTGCATGCACGAGCGAACGGGTAGTAAAATAAATTGAAACCTACTACTGGTCGATAATCTATTTTAATTATACATTTGTGAAAGGTTGAAGGGCCATTTATGTACTGCTGCAATGCTGTATGTAGTCATAATGCCATGGAAGGGGGGACATTCAGCTTTTACTTACATGGTTTTAATTATTGTTGGTGTCTGCAAAGGTTTATAAGCGTTTATGTGACAGATCTGGCCTTGGTCCTGGATGTTTTCAGCCTCCAATGCATGGGCAGAATATCATTAATTGATCAATATTAAATGTTTTTCCTGATAGAAAGGAAAGAGGTCCAAATAGGGCTTCTTTGCCAATATATGGCTTGCAGCTGTCTGATTATGACAATTGCTTGAGCTGTCTAAGGCTTTGAGTCAGAATGGAAGATTGAAGATGAGTAAGACAAGATCAACCATAAATGCTAAGCATTTCCACAGATGACAATTTGTTTGTTAATCCTGGAAATAGTGAGAGGAGCAATTCTTAATGGCAAAAGAAAAAGGAAGACAAAAGGGGGAACTGGCAAGCAGAGAGAAAACAACTAAAGTAGTTCTAAGACTCTGCAACTATTAAGCATTAAGATACAGTTACCTCTTTCTGAATTAAATGATGCTTTCCCCTTTAAAATGCTCCTTCACCCACTCACCCCAATTCCATCTCTGCAAAGGAGGGGCCTGCACTGAGCTTTAGAGGTCAGATAATACAGAAACTGGTTTCATACTGTGCTTTAACAGTATGAAACGTGTGCTTTAACGAAGATTTGTTTAATGGATCATAAAGGTATGATTCAAATGTAATAATAACATGGCATAAGCCATGGTTTGTAAATCAAGTAGTTGGGAAAGCCCAAACCAGAGAAATCACAAGTCTTAATGCAGCTGATAAGATATCTGATACGATCTGATACGATCTGCAGACAATTATACTATCTATGCCAGTGTTGGCAAAATTGGAGTGCATGTGCACACACGCGTGCCAGAAATCAGAAGAGCAGCCACCCAGCATGCATGCGCACGCTGGGTGGCTGCTCTTCTGGTTTCTGGCATGCACATGTACACAAGTCAGCTGGTCTTTGCATGCACATGCATGCCAAAAACTGGAGGAGCAGGCGGCCATTGTGCATGCGTGCGTCGGAAACTGGAAGAGCAGCCACCTGGTGCACGCATGCACTGGGCAGCTGCCCTTCTGGTTTCCGGCACTCCCATGCACATGAAGACCAGCTGGCTGGTGTGCCAGAAACCGGAAAAGCAACAGGCAACAGCTCGCATGCCCAGAGAGATGGCTCTGCATGCCACTCTCTGGGCACGCATGCCATAGTTTTGCCATCATGGATCTATGTCAATATTCTGCAACTGGGTGCCCTCCAGATATACTGCATGTGGTTTCCATTTGACCCCCTTTGCATCACCTGGTATTTGGAGGGCACCAAGTTAAGAAACTTTGGTTTGGGGTATGAATGGTTTGTCTTCTCCCACAGTTTTAAAGGCTGGAGCAGAATTTAATTGATTTGAAACCTTCCTCTCTCCCAATAAATCTGGATACTCAAAAGAGGCAATATTTCAGATTTTGAAATTCTTGTGGCAAGAGTTGACAAGCTACGACATCATCATGCACAGATACATTGAGATTGATTGCAATGCCCTACTTGCAAAATCTGTCTTGTTCCATCATATTTAAGAAATGAAAGGTTGCACGAATCGCAAACATTCACAAGATTGTTGTTTGTTTCAAGCAGGCAAGAAAGCAGGCTTTAGATTTTGGGTTGGGCACTTTTTAACCACCTTTAAATACCAAATGGTAGCGTTTCATATTTGGTGGGCTCCAATATTTCCAATGTGTCATCTTACTTTTTTTTTCTCCTCAGCTGCTAGCCGGAAAAAAAAAAGCATGCTGTCTGGAGACATAAATATCTCTAGCTGTTTGCACAACAGGCGAAGGCCGCCTTTTTCCCCCCCTCATGCATTTCAAAACGACCTTGTACTTCTTCGCTGCTTTTCCATTCTTCAGTTTATAAAGATTTTGTGGTTCTTTCAGTTTTGATACTAATTTGAGGTTGTCATTTTCAGGTGCTTTATCCATGTCATTGTGGAAGTGATGAACTATAAAGCAGCTTAATGTGCATATGTTACAATTATTGGCAGGCACAGAGGTTTGCCTGCAATTAAAAAAAAACAGTTCTAATGAAGGGAATTTAATTTTAGAAAGTCTTTCGAAGAAGAAGTGAATTTAGAATAAATTCTCAGTCTGTAAAATCCTTGACCTTGCACACTTCCATTGAATCTGTAGAGATTCTCAGTCATCCAGGCCATGGTTGTTCCAAAGGTGCTTTTTCAGGAGGCTAAGGAACTATCTACGCAGACTAAGGAACCAGGAGCCCTACTCAGGTGACCCTGAAGACACAGATAAGCTCCAAGCGCTTCAACCATCCTCTAAAACAGTGAGGGCGAACCTTTTCGGCACTGAGTGCACAAACCGGAATGTGTGTGAATGTGCATGTGCCAGAGTGCCGGAAACACGAAGAACAGCTGGCCAGCATGTGCATGCCTGGTTTTTGGCCAGTTTTCAGGCTGTTTTCAGGTCTTTTTGGGGGCCACTCTCAGACCATTTTGGGGGGCATTTTCAGGCCATTTTGGGGGCCATTTTGGGGCTATTTTCAGGCCATTTTAGGGGGCATTTTCAGGCCATTTTGGGGGCCATTTTCAGGTTTTTTTCAGGCCAACGACAGCTGAAAACAGCCTGAAAATGGACTGAAAAATGGCCTGTTTTGGGGGCGCTTTTCAGGCCATTTTCCAGTGCTCCAGCGCCCGCAAAGACCAGCTTGCCGGCGCACATGTGCTTACCAGAAACCAGAAGAGCAGCTGGTGATGGTGCATGTGCCCACAGAGAGGGCTCTTCATGCCACCTCTGGCCTGTGTGCCATAGGTTTGCCATCATGGCTCTAAAAGGATGAAGATTACCAGTTGTCTGCAAGAAATATAAATCCTTCCAATTCCCACTGTTCTGTCAGAGCTGAAGAAGCTTCTTGGATGAGAAGCGAAACATCTTCAACAACAACAACAACAACAACAACAACAACAACAACCAAGAAAGTCCAGTTGCCTCCTGAAAGAGCACCTTTCAAATTGAATCTTTCGTACAGGGGAGATAGCACGAAGCAAATTCTCCCATGGAGCTTTGCCAGATGCAGTTATCAGCATTGAGAGGAATCCTATCCTTGAAAAATTACCAAATTTCTTTTTCCTGTAGAACATCAGAGAAATCACCTAATGATTAGGTTGAGAATTTCAAAACCCGATTTACGTTGAGCAAAAACCCCATTTGTGCTTTTCTGAGAGATGTTGCGTCTTGTCAGGTGGCTACAATCAGATTGCCTTTGGAAGCTTGGAATTAAATCTGCAGAGAAGCCCATGGTGCATCTTGGGTGCCTAAGAATCCTGAAGACATCAGCTGCCTGTCATGTCTTTTTCCTTCATAACATTCACTTGCCTGTATGTGTTTGAAAGTACTGACATGGAAAGGCAGAGAAAACCACTCTTAAAAGTGACAGGCTGCTACTCAAATGCTGAAATGTAGGAGATCCTCTGTCACAGAAAGTCTGGAGGAAGACTCAGTCGGTCGGTAACGGTTGGATTGTAAAGAGGTAGAATGTGGCATTTTTGTTAGCTCAACCTTTTGTTATGTGGCTTCTCTCTTGCAGCGAAAACCAAAGTATCAAGCAGCGTGTGCTAAGACTGTCTTGCCATAGGATAACAAAGGATTTAGCTTTTTCTAGTGTTTCTCCTAACTAATCCTCTTAGGATGCGTTGTTTACAAAGCATAATCAAAACATGAGACACACAATACAGTCAGTCCTTGAACAACTGCATTTTGTTCCAGAAACTCAGTCAATAAGCAAAATGGTCAGTAAATGAATCTCTGGCAAAGAGAGATAGAGACACTGCGAACAACACCGATTGCTGTTGTCCTGTTCAGTTTCCTGATACAGCTATTACTGCGACGCCATTAATTAATTAAACTCATTTATATGGTTGCCCAATTCACACACAGTGACTCCAGGTGGCTTATACCATAGAAATTCCATAGTATAAAAACTTACATCCACCCCACCCTAGCCCCATAGTGTCAACAGGCACAATAACACAACCACTTGATTGGCTGCAGGTCAACTAGGGTCCCCAAGCTTGCAGGCTGAACTATTATGTCTTGAGGGGCTTTGGAAAAGCCATCAAGGTGAGAGCCAATCTTAGGTTGTCATCGTGCATGCAAAATGTAGTCATAAAAGTGCATATTGGTCAGAAAAGTTCTCTTTTATTACTTTTTATTACTGCTATCTTGGCTAATGATTGCTGACCAAGGTGAGCATTAAATGAGGAATGGCTGTAGGCATAGGTGGAACAAAGTGGTATGAAACAATGTCATAGGTGAACAGGTGCAATTGAAACTGGGTTATTTCCCCTTGAGGTTGATATGCTTCTTCAAGAATGTGAGATTTTATGGAAAGGAGATCACTACAGCATTCATTCTATAGCTGGGAAACCTAAACGAAATTCGAATTATTTGGTTTTTCTTTTAGCTTAGTACAGGTCTTTAAACCATTTTCCCTTATGCTGGTACGCTCCAGATGTTGTGGGATTGCAACACCAAGGATGCCTGGCCTGAGAAGGATTTCTGGAAATTGTAATCTCATTTGTCGTCAAAATGACTAGATTCGGGTATTATGTAACTCTGTGCATGAATGACCTAACAGTGAATGAATGAACTTTGAAAGAAGTGAATGTACATACATGTTGATTGTGATACAGGGCAAAATTAGAGTGCACACAAACAAGAATTTAAAGGCTGTGCTATGCTGTTTATGCTGTTAAGTGTATCATCAACCCTGATTTAGAACTGCCTTTTGCTTTTATCTTCATCTGTTCAATACTGCATCTCTGGCTATAATGATTTCCAGAAATGGAGCAACAATAGTTCTGAGTCAACAATTCAGATTCGTTATTATTTGAGTATAATAGATACTGTATTTAATTGTCTTATAGAAAAACTGTTTTCACTGTATCTCAGAAATGTATATTTAAAATAACATTCAACAGATTATTTTTCCTTCAAAGGACTGCTCATTCTACATACCATGTTTCCCCGAAAATAAGACAGGGTCTTATTTTCTTTTGACCCCTGAAATAAGCACTTGGCCTTATTTTCGGGGAGGTCTTATTATTTTTGAGATGCAGGAGGCGGCGAGTGTGGTCACCTCATGGCTGCGGCTGTGATACAATATTTTCAGGGAGGGCTTATTTTAGCGCATGCACTTAAAGCCCGACTGGGCTTATTATGCGGGGAGGTCTTATTTTCGTGGAAACAGGGTAGCTGACTAACAAATAATTGTCTGAGCCTAAATTAAAAATATCCAGCAGTTTGCTTTGAATGGCACATTTGATTTAACAGTATTTCTTGTGAAAAAACAGCCTCGGTCAAACCAAAGGTTTTCTAAATACAAATGTAGGTCATTCATGGGAGATGTCATTGAATCCAAACTAAAATAAAATATATATTTGCAATACAGTGCTTTATATGGTTTTTAGTGCTAAATTTTGAACACTTCTGTAAGTATAAAATTTGTTTAGGATTTAAATAAATTCCCCCCATTTAATGCAAATTTCCTTCTTCAGCTGATGAAATAATTGGTTTTACGTACTGAACAATGCTATAGTATTGTCCACTTGGTTTAATTTTAACATATTTGATGTTAAGTTTAAAATATGTATGTATATTGTTATGTTATAGTAAATCATAGCTTAGTGTAGTGTATGACAAAGTCAGCCTGTGATCATAATTCAAGAGTTGATGTTGGACCTTAAGAAAACTCAAATCAGACTGAAAAGGAAAGCATTATTTCTGAAGACTCAGGGAAGGGGTTTTAGTCCAATTATTAACATTTCTGTTTAAATCCAGTTAAGATTTCTGTTTAAATAAGTTAAGATATTCCCAAATGCTTAGGTGTCATACCTCATAGTACCTGATAATTCAGAACAACTTAATTTATATAGGCACTATACCCCTCTCATCTGTTTTTTTTGATTCATTGGATAAAAGAAATACCTTTAAATAGTAAGTAACCATAATCTGAGTTAACAACTGTTAATAATAACAACTGTTAATAACATTTATCAAACTATTATACAAACTGAGTTAATTAAAGAACTCAAGTTATATTTTCTCAGTCTTCTATTAAGATTTGCAATAACTTTTCATTTCCTACAAATTTCCATGAGCTGCCTTTCTTAAAAATATTAGATTAATCAAATCCAATAGCTTTATCATTTTGACCAACCTTGGTCTGCCAATACTGTTTTTCTTCAGATTGTATACATCTTCCACCTTTTACTATTAGATTAATAAAAACGTCCTACCTTTCGGATAACTCCTTCCTATCCTTAAGATGAGAAAGAAGATAAAATCTGTGCATTATTGTATTTTCTGCCGCCTTTGTCAGATTAAGGAATCTCATTTGTCTGATTACAGAGAAATGATATGAATTGATAAAGAATGGTAGATGTGCTTTCTTTTGCAAGAAACTCAGTTTTACTCAGGCTGTTTCTGTTTGCTACCTGTTGTTTGGTATGTGTTGTGTAGAAAGAAAGTATCAGTCAAATTGCTTTTTCAACATCCCAAGAATATTTTCTCGTGTTCCTTCATTCTTCCAGCCTTGAGGTTTCATTTCAGAGGTGGGTTGTTGCTCCCAGTTTGGCCCGAATCAGGCGAACCGGTAGTGGCAGCGGTGGGAGGCTCCACCCTCGCATGCGCGCATGAGCAAACCAGTAGTAAAAATAATGGAAACCCATCACTGTTTCATTGATAAAAAAAATATTGCATTGCTTCAAGATGCATTGCTCTCCTTTCCCCAGTCATATTTCACTGAGTTTCTTCTGGGATTTTTCCTAATAATTGTCTTCGTAACAGCTGTTTGGGATTTTGTGTTGAGTGTTGAGAGCACAATTCTTTCTGTGAACTATTCGTGTTGCATTCTTCCTATTTCTATGAGCAGTAAGAAATTCCAGAGATATAATACTTATCTACTTCAAGTTCTTGGCATGAAGAGATGCATTTATTAGCAGATACAGGATATAGATTAAGCAGAGAAACAGAAGCATGGATTAAAGACACCATCAAAATACCAAAGCCCCAAATCTGCCATATGAGATTGGTAGACAGCTGTTATCGTAAGATGCTCTCCAAGCTTGAACTTTGTTCCTCAGCCAACATTTACATCAGTGTGCACCAGATCAGACACAATTGAGAATGTTTGCTTCACGGAAGCCAGATTTTAAATGTGGAAGCCAAAGCAATTTGAGCAGAGGGCAAAGGCAAGGGAGTCCCATGTTGCTTAACAATGACTTCATCAACCATGGTTTTTCAAGATCTGAATAATTGTAATGCTCACAATTCTAGAACTGCTCAGTGTGCAGATACCTGGTATAATTAAACCAGTTGTATAAAATTATACAAAATATACTTGCACAAATGATTACTATTTTCTGTTAATTAATTATATCCTGTTCATTTAATTTAAAAATTAAAGATAGACTCAAAATATTATAGGACATGGAATAAATTTTATGAATGGATAGAGACAAGAAGTAGAAATGAGAAGGAAGTTGACGAATGTCAATAACTGTTAGTATGGAAAATAAAGATGCTATAGAACTATGGACATAATATGGAAGAATTGTAAATAGGCTAATGTAAATAGAAATTTAATTAAAGCTCCTTTTCTCCCCCCCCTCCCCTTTGGTTGTATTATAATTACTGTAAATATACTATTGTTATAGTTATTAGCTTGTTAAGTATGTTAATATTTGCTATTGATTTTTCTTTGGCTTTGTTTTGTTTGTAATTGTTACCCTGATATGACACTCTTTTCAATAAAGTATATATAAAAAAGAAAGTGAAAAAAAATTATAGCCTGTTCAGGAAGTCTTGGTTCAAAACTCCAGTTTAAAGATCTAAACCAGATCAATATGATTCACATTGGGATGTTAATCCATATTCTTGTAAACCTATGATGCTACTGAACAATGACCAGCCTTTGCCAGCTTCATCCAAAACTCCAAGAAAATGTCAGGTTCAGAGAATATAGGTATTCTTTATCCCAAATTGAAATCCATCAGAAAAATACTTCAAATTGAGGAATGCCCATACTCAGTTTGTACTGTAATATTTCTACTGCAGGAAGAGCCAAACATTTCAGAAGCTGGAAATTATAATTTTAGGGTCAACATTCTGGGAATCCTCCATGTTTAAACCAGATGGGTAACCTAAAAGTAAGTTTATGTGGTAACTCTGATATAGAAAGTGACCGCAAAGTGGTCTGTTGTCCACTTTACAACCTTCTTTGCCCTTTAGTTCTTACTTCCTTGTACCTAATTATGTGGGGAATGCTATTTCAGTATTTAACATGAGGCAATGCTATAAAATTAGGCCTGTTTTCAAAGTATGGACATTGCTTTTATGTTTTTAAAGTTTTATGTTGCTTTATGGTGCCACATAAATAAGAAGAGCAAGACTTCCACCCAAAGATAATGAGTCTGTATTCTTCAGTAATGAATTGGGTAATTGTCACTGTGGGAAAAGAAAAATGTTTCATGTCTACTTATAATGCTTCATAAATTTTCTCCTAAGTGAAAAATTAATTGCCCCTGTCTGATTGAATATAGATACTATAACTGAAATATGCCATTATCTCCTTATAGGAGAGCATTCTTAAAAGCGCACAATTTTTAAATCCCCCCCTCCCCGATTCATGATATTTAACTGCAGGGAGTAAACCACATATTCAGGTACAGAATGTTACAGAAAGCAAATAAACCACTTTTGCGTTAATTTCTATAGAAACACAGTGTTTTCACCCACTGGTGGGATTCAAATAATTTAACAACCGGTTTTCTGCCCTAATGACCGGCTGAGTTGGTGTGACCACGGTGGGGTGTGACAGGCAGCACTCAGTCTCCTGTGCCCACCTGGGAGCAAAAACAGGCTGCAGGGGGCTCCACCGCCCCCACCTAAACCAGCAATTTAACAACCAGTTCGACCGAAGTGGTGCGAACTGGTTGAATCCCACCATTGCTTTCACTCAAAAGTAAAAAAGAAGGGATAGAGCAGGGGTGTCAAACTCAAGGTGCTTAGATCTGGCCCACAGGGCCATCCTGGAAACAATGAAGGGGCCCACAGTGCCTCTGCCAGCAAAAATGGACACGGCCCTCCTGAGTTCCATTTTCACTGGCAGAGGGGTGCAGGAGGCCATCGCTGCTGAAAACAGCCCAGGAGCCCGTTTTGCTGGCAGAGCTCTCAGGCCATCACAGGCAGCTTTGACATGAGTGACATTGAGCTGGCCACGCCCCCTGGCCACACTACTCCCCCTGAGGTCAAACACAACCCTGATGTGGCCCTCAATGAAATCGAGTTTGATACCCCAGAGAGAAAAGAAAGGTTATGCTATAAAATAAGAGGCCCTGTTCTTGTAAACATGATATATAGGAGACAAGACTGTTTCAGTGAAGGAGGAGATCCTGGGTTTTCTTATTCATGTTTTGAAGTTGGTTTGTTTCAAACAACTCATATTTAAGCGGACCCACATTTTAGGAAGAAGGGCAAATGATTCATCAATTATGAAACAAATCAGTATATTGAATTTTAAGAAGAGTGTGGTCATATATCAGCCATTTCCTAGACTCAATTAAATATATACAGATGTGAAGTATGGTCAAATGGCAAAAGACCATAAATGACAAACTGATTTGGAGCTGAGGTAGTTTGCTGCCAGAAGTGGAACAACCATTGGTGCTTAGCCCTGTCTCCAGCTTATCTTCTTAATATCTATGGTACTAAAGACAATTGAGCTATATTGGAATATGAGTAGAAAAGCTCACAAATTGAAGGAGGCTGAGACTGAGGGAGGAGTAAAAGGTGTTATCAGTCATGAGTCCATTCGCACCTACAGGAGATCTAAGTCTAGCCCACATTGAATTCCTTCTACTCTTATCTCTTGCTAATTTTCCTTGGTCATTAGTAGTTTAGATTCTCATAGAGAGCTGAAGCTTACAATAAATCTTTATACCCAATTGAACTGTCTGGATCTCCTGGTTTTCCTGATGCTTGACACAAATACTCTCCATAGTTCTGACAATAAAAATGCAATAATAGTCAATCTAATGACTGAACTTTAATCACCTCTCAACTCTGGTTTTGGACGGAGGTATTTCCTTCTGTCTGGTTATAGGGCTGACCTATTGAAGTTGCTTTAGTGAAGTTGCCATGATGGGATTTGGTATGAAATTGGTGGCATCTGACACTAGGCTGAGGGAGGTGGAAGGCGCTTTTCCTGGCTGGAGAGGGGATTTGCCGGGCGGCTGCTGCTGTGCCCGGCTCTTCGGGAGCCAGTTCACAAGAGAGCAGCCGCCCGTCAACTCTCCCCTCTGGCCGGACAGAACGCCACTCCCCAACCTAGCGGTATACCGAAGGCGGCAAGCAATGTGAGCGCTCCCCCCACCCCCGGCTCCTGTAACTTGGCGCTTTCGGGATAACGCTAGGTCAGTGAGCGCGGGACAGGTTGTATTTTCGGGGAAACACGGTACCTAGGCATTTTTTGCATCGGGCGAGCCCGAGATCCTTGCAAGGGGAATGGGACCACATGTGCAGGCGGCTCCTCAGTGCACAGCCTCAGATTAGCAGAGCCGCGATCCCCTTCCCCTGCACACGTGGTCCCATTCCCCTCCTTCCTGAGGCAAGATGAAGGGGACCGCGGCTGCGCTGATTGAGGCTGGAGCTGAGGAGCCTCCTGCACACGTCCCATTCCCCTTGCAAGGATCCTGGGCTCGCCCGATGTAAAAAATGGTGAGATCGGCACACTTGGGGCTGCTGCTGAGATGTCCAGGGAGGCTAAAGCAAGCCGCGCACCTCTCCCAGCCACTTTCACGGCTTCCTGGAGTAATTTTTTTTATATTTTCATGATGAGAGCGGTGAGGCTCTGCCTCCCCTGCCTCCCCTGACTCCACGTCACTGATGTATGTATGTGTGTTACAACCCCTGGTATGCCCAAATATGGGAGGGAGCTCACTACTCCCTCTGTCTGTCCTTCGGCTCATCACAGATTTATTTATCAGCACAAATACAACACACACACACATATATATATATGTATGTATGTATGTATGTATGTATGTATGTATAGATCTATACTAGTATCCCTTTATTTATTTATCAGTACAAATACAACACACACACACACACACACACACACACATATATATATATAAACCCCATGGAGTATTTGTTCTATTAAGATACAACCTGTTGTGTCTTAAAATGGCTTCTACTGTGCAGCACAGTGCAGTTGCCATGGTAACGGCTTCACAGTACTCCACAAGGGAGCTCCCTCTAGCAAGGGGGAAAATCCAATAATAGAAATTACGTTTGTTCTGGACATTTTCCCCTTATAAATAAATACCCGGGCAAGCTGGCTTATCAGCTAGTTGTGGTATAAAAACCAATATGAATGTTTCTGCTCACAGTTTAGCCAATAGGGAATGCTCTTTACCATATCAAATGTGTTAAAATACAAAATGCTTAGATATGGGAATAAATGCTAAAAGCATCATTTGTGAATCATCTGCCAGTGACTCACATCTGTATAGTTTGAAGGGTATGATGAAGAGTTAATTCACTTTATGTCAGCAATGGTTTCTCTAAACCTTACTATTAAGGGCCTTTTTTTTCTTTATTAGGCTGCTGCTGAAATTCAGAAAAATTGGGGAATAAAATGGGAATTGGTTGCTTTCCACAGGGGTTTTGTGCCAGGTCCCTGTTTTAATAATAAAAATGAAATCCTGGGTTGATGGTTAACCCAGATACATCTTGTTTTTCAACTCAATAAAGTTATGAATTTGCATATAGCTATAATTGGATGAACTTTAAGACTCACATTGAAAAAATCCTGCAACTTACAGAATGTCCAGCTCTTATTTTAGGACGATAAAGCAAAATATCCATAGGATTTTTTTAATTGTGGAGGAAAGCAAAAGATGTGTGGAGTGTTTGTACATGTGATAAATGCTAACAATAATAAGAAAAAAGCTTCTAGTTAGTTATTCAAACTAGACTCTAGTTCTAGAGTAATTTGTTGCTAAAAGAGACAAGTGCCTTAGAGCAACAATCCTGACCTTAATGCTCTTCAGATTTGTTGGGCCTAAAACCTTTAGAATTTTTAGCCACTATCACTTGTAGTCTCAACAGATAGGTTCCCCTCGCACATATGTGCTAGTTGTTCCCAACTCTAGGGGGCGGTACTCATCCCCGTTTCAAGGCCTAAGAGCTAGCACTGTCCAAAGATGTCTCCATGGTCATGTGGCCAGCATGACTAAATGCAGAAAATGCATGGAACGCTGTTATCTTCCCACCAAAGGTGGTTCCTATTTTTCTACTTGCATGTTTACATGCTTTCGAACTGCTAGGTCGGCAGAAGCTGGGACAAGTAACGGGAGCTCACCCCGTTACACAGCACTAGGGATTCAAACTGCCGAACTGCCGACCTTTCTGATCAACAAGCTAGCGTTTTAGCCACTGAGCCACCACGTCCCCTTAGTCTCAACAGAACCAGTAGGTAAATACCAACAAAAGCTTCTTATTCCTAGCGAACAATGTGAAATTGAGATGATGGAAAATAAAGTACCTACTAAGGACATTTCAAATACCTTGTATGAATGGTTTCCTGCCTAGAATAATAGTAATGGTAATGATTTGGTAATGATAATTTGCAGTCATGTCTGACTCTAGAGGGTGGTACTCATCTCTGTTTTTAGTTGAGGGAGTCGTATTGTTCGAAGATACTTCTGTGGTCATGTGGCTAGCATGACTATAGGCCGAGATGCTGTTACTTTCTCACCAAAGTGGTACCTATTTATCTACTCACATTTGCATGCTTTTGAATTGCTAGGTTGGCAGGACCTGGGGCAAGTAACAGGAGCTCACCCCATGGTGCAGCAATTGAGTCTTGAACCAGGCTGTCAGCTTTCCATCTGACAAATTCAGTGTCTTTAACCACTGAGCCATCATGCCTCCCTCCTGCATAGTATATGATCTTATTAAACACCATGCACATATGGGGCTAAATATTTGCTTTGGTAAATTCTCCCTGAAATGATTAGAAGGCTTTTATCTCGAGTTTGTTTGGTATGTTATGTGATTTTGATAATCAGAATATTAAAACAAATGCTTAATTAGCAGCAGTTTAGCAATTAGACTTATATACCACTTCACAGAGCTTTAAAGCCCTCTCTAAGGGGTTTACAGAGTCAGCATATTGCCCCCCAACAATCTGGTTCCTCATTTTACCCACCTCAGAAGGATGGAAGGCTGAGTCAACCTTGAGCCTGGTGAGATTTGATCTGCCAAATTGCAGGCAGCTGGCAGGCAGCAGAACAGCACTCTAACCACTGTGCCACTCTTAATTAAGAGTAGATAAAACAACTCTGGACCGGTATTTTAGGAATAAAGATATCTCAAGATGTGTGACTGATGGATGATGGATGGATTGATTGACTACATGCTGTCAAGTTAGTGTTAACCCTTAGTAGCTATATGAACCTACAGCTTGAATTATCTAATCCTTTGGGTTTTTGCATAAAATTTGTACTGACAGGCTTTTGGTATAAAATGTTGAGAATATTGTATACTCTTACAAAAAATGTTTTCCCCCAGAATGTTAACAAGGTATTATATTTTGACATCTTCTTTTCTAAGCCATTTTTATCACTGAAATATTAATAGATTATCCTATCATGTGCATAGTTGCTAAAACTATCTCTTAGTGGCAGTGACGTGCGGTATGGTTTATGACTGGTGAGGCACTGACACAGTGCTGGGTTTCAAATATTTTTAGACTTGTGGACTTCAACTCCCAGAATTCCACAGCCAAGCATGCTCAGTTCCAATTTAAAGCGACAGTACTTGTTTTTCTCCTTTGCTACTTCTTTCTTTTTCTTTTTCTTCTCCTTCCCCTCCTTCCTCCCTCTCTCCCTCCCCCTCTCTCAAACACACACACACACACACACACACACACACACACACAAGTTGGATTGGACTATCTCTCCTACCCCTTCCCTCTCTCACTCACTCTCAAACAAACCGCCCCCCCACACACAAAAGTTGGATTGGATATCTTTTCCAGTGGCTTGAAAGCAGCTCCTCTGCCACCCCCACCCCACCCCAATTTCCCTTCTGCCTTTCCCAAACACCTCCACCATTGCAAATGCAGCCTGCTGTCTGGGTGGGAAATGCCTGGAACACAATAAAGCCCACTCACCACCTCCTGCTGGCAGGCTGGGGTGAGAGGAGAGGCAGAGAAGCCGGAGGGGAGCCGAGCCTTCCAAAAGAAAGAGGCTGGGGGGAAGTGTGTGTACTACAGCATGGCTCTTTGCCTGGCTTCCTGCCTCCTCCTGTGGTCTCCTCAGTGCTCTCTTGTGCTCTCCCTCGCCAAGTGTGGTTTGATTGCAGGTGGAGCCACGTTGCCTTTTCAAACTTGTAATCAGTGAAGCTGGGCTAGATTTTTATATAGTTTTATCCAGCTGTGTGTGTGAGAGAGAGAAATGAATGGGGGCCTGGGGAGGAAGTCACTACACTTGGGGAGGGAGAGCACCAGTGAGGTTAAGCAGAGTCATCCACGGTGAGGCAGCAACTAGCTCAGCTTTTTCCTTTTACTTTTTTTTTTCCATGATGAGAGTGGTGAGGCTTTGCCTCACTTGCCTCACCTGACTGCACGTCACTGCCCTAACCCTAAGTAAAATTTTCCCGAATGGCATTTTCCCATGTATTTTGCCAGGAAATGTACATAAGGTGGGCTCAAAAGGCGTGCCCCATTCCAAGGGGCTGTGAATCCAATGGCGATGTCCGTTTTGCTCTGAGAATTCAAGGAGAGCTAACCCTAACCCTAAGTGGAATTTTCCCGAATGGGATTTTCCCATGTATTTTGTCAGGAAATGTACATAAGGCTGGCTCAAAAGGCGTGGCCCCTCCTAACCGTTCCGAGGGGCTATGAATCCAATGGTGATGTCCGTTTTGCTCTGAGAATTAATGGAGAGCTAACCCTAACCCTAAGTGGAATTTTCCCATGTATTTTGCAAGGAAATGTACATAAGGCTGGCTCAAAAGGCGTGCCCCCTCCTAACTATTCCGAGGGGCTGTGAATCCAATGGCGATGTCCGTTTTGCTCTGAGAATTCATGGACAGGTAACCCTAACCCTAAGTAGAATTTTCCCGAATGGGATTTTCCCATTTATTTTGACAGGAAATGTACATAAGGTGGCTAAAAAGGCGTGCCCCCTCCTAACCATTCCGAGGCACTGTGAATCCAATGGTGATGTCCGTTTTGCTCTGAGAATTCATGGAGAGCTAACCCTAACCCTAAGTGGAATTTTCCCGAATGGGATTTTCCCATGTATTTTGTCAGGAAATGTACATAAGGTGGGCTCAAAAGGCGTGGCCCCTCCTAACCGTTCCGAGGGGCTGTGAATCCAATGGCGATGTCCGTTTTGCTCTGAGAATTCATGGAGAGCTAACCCTAACCCTAAGGGGAATTTTCCCGAAGGGGATTTTCCCATGTATTTTGCCAGGAAATGTACATAAGGTGGGCTCAAAAGGCGTGCCCCCTCCTAACTATTCCGAGGGGCTGTGAATCCAATGGCGATGTCCGTTTTGCTCTGACAATTCATGGAGAGCTAACCCTAACCCTAAGTAGAATTTTCCCGAATGGGATTTTCTCATGTATTTTGCCAGGAAATGTACATAAGGTGGGCTCAAAAGGCGTGGGCCCTCCTAACTATTCCAAGGGGCTGTGAATCCAATGGCGATGTCTGTTTTGCTCTGATAATTCATGGACAGGTAACCCTAACCCTAAGTGGAATTTTCCCGAATGGGATTTTCCCATGTATTTTGTCAGGAAATGTACATAAGGTGGGCTCAAAAGGCGTGCCCCCTCCTAACCATTCTAAGGGGCTGTGAATCCAATGGCGATGTCTGTTTTGCTCTGAGAATTAATGGAGAGCTAACCCTAACCCTAAGTGGAATTTTCCCGAACGGGATTTTCCCATGTATTTTGCCAGGAAATGTACATAAGTCTGGCTGAAAAGGCGTGGGCCCTCCTAACCGTTCTGAGGGGCTGTGAATCCAATGGTGATGTCCGGTTTGCTCTGAGAATTCATGGAGAGCTAACCCTAACCCTAAGTGGAATTTTCCCGAATGGAATTTTCCCATGTATTTTGCCAGGAAATGTACATAAGGTGGGCTGAAAAGGCGTGCCCCCTCCTAACTATTCCAAGGGGCTGTGATTCCAATGGCGATGTCTGTTTTCCTCTGAGAATTCATGGAGAGCTAACCCTAACCCTAAGTGGAATTTTCCCGAATGGGATTTTCCCATGTATTTTGCCAGGAAATGTACATAAGGTGGGCTCAAAAGGCGTGCCCCCTCCTAACTATTCCAAGGGGCTGTGAATCCAATGGTGATGTCTGTTTTGCTCTGAGAATTCATGGAGAGCTAACCCTAACCCTAAGTGGAATTTTCCCGAATGGGATTTTCCCATGTATTTTGTCAGGAAATGTACATAAGGTGGGCTCAAAAGGCGTGCCCCCTCCTAACCATTCTAAGGGGCTGTGAATCCAATGGCGATGTCCGTTTTGCTCTGAGAATAATGGAGAGCTAACCCTAACCCTAAGTGGAATTTTCCCGAAGGGGATTTTCCCATTTATTTTGTCAGGAAATGTACATAAGGCTGGCTCAAAAGGCGTGGCCCCTCCTAACCGTTCCGAGGGTCTATGTATCCAATGGTGATGTCCGTTTTGCTCTGAGAATTCATGGACAGGTAACCCTAACCCTAAGTAGAATTTTCCCAAATGGGATTTTCCCATGTATTTTGTAAGGAAATGTACATAAGGTGGGCTCAACAGGCATGCCCCCTCCTAACCATTCTAAGGGGCTGTGAATCCAATGGCGATGTCCGTTTTGCTCTGAGAATTCATGGAGAGCTAACCCTAACCCTAAGGGGAATTTTCCCGAAGGGGATTTTCCCATGTATTTTGCCAGGAAATGTACATAAGGTGGGCTCAAAAGGCGTGCCCCCTCCTAACTATTCCGAGGGGCTGTGAATCCAATGGCGATGTCCGTTTTGCTCTGAGAATTCATGGAGAGCTAACCCTAACCCTAAGTAGAATTTTCCCGAATGGGATTTTCTCATGTATTTTGCCAGGAAATGTACATAAGGTGGGCTCAAAAGGCGTGCCCCCTCCTAACTATTCCAAGGGGCTGTGAATCCAATGGCGATGTCTGTTTTGCTCTGATAATTCATGGACAGGTAACCCTAACCCTAAGTGGAATTTTCCCGAATGGGATTTTCCCATGTATTTTGCCAGGAAATGTACATAAGGTGGGCTCAAAAGGCGTGCCCCCTCCTAACTATTCCGAGGGGCTGTGAATCCAATGGCGATGTCCGTTTTGCTCTGACAATTCATGGAGAGCTAACCCTAACCCTAATTAGAATTTTCCCGAATGGGATTTTCTCATGTATTTTGCCAGGAAATGTACATAAGGTGGGCTCAAAAGGCGTGCCCCCTCCTAACTATTCCAAGGGGCTGTGAATCCAATGGCGATGTCTGTTTTGCTCTGATAATTCATGGACAGGTAACCCTAACCCTAAGTGGAATTTTCCCGAATGGGATTTTCCCATGTATTTTGTCAGGAAATGTACATAAGGTGGGCTCAAAAGGCGTGCCCCCTCCTAACCATTCTAAGGGGCTGTGAATCCAATGGCGATGTCTGTTTTGCTCTGAGAATTAATGGAGAGCTAACCCTAACCCTAAGTGGAATTTTCCCGAACGGGATTTTCCCATGTATTTTGCCAGGAAATGTACATAAGTCTGGCTGAAAAGGCGTGGGCCCTCCTAACCGTTCTGAGGGGCTGTGAATCCAATGGTGATGTCCGGTTTGCTCTGAGAATTCATGGAGAGCTAACCCTAACCCTAAGTGGAATTTTCGCGAATGGAATTTTCCCATGTATTTTGCCAGGAAATGTACATAAGGTGGGCTGAAAAGGCGTGCCCCCTCCTAACTATTCCAAGGGGCTGTGATTCCAATGGCGATGTCTGTTTTCCTCTGAGAATTCATGGAGAGCTAACCCTAACCCTAAGTGGAATTTTCCCGAATGGGATTTTCCCATGTATTTTGCCAGGAAATGTACATAAGGTGGGCTCAAAAGGCGTGCCCCCTCCTAACTATTCCAAGGGGCTGTGAATCCAATGGCGATGTCTGTTTTGCTCTGAGAATTCATGGAGAGCTAACCCTAACCCTAAGTGGAATTTTCCCGAATGGGATTTTCCCATGTATTTTGTCAGGAAATGTACATAAGGTGGGCTCAAAAGGCGTGCCCCCTCCTAACCATTCTAAGGGGCTGTGAATCCAATGGCGATGTCCGTTTTGCTCTGAGAATAATGGAGAGCTAACCCTAACCCTAAGTGGAATTTTCCCGAAGGGGATTTTCCCATTTATTTTGTCAGGAAATGTACATAAGGCTGGCTCAAAAGGCGTGGCCCCTCCTAACCGTTCCGAGGGTCTATGTATCCAATGGTGATGTCCGTTTTGCTCTGAGAATTCATGGACAGGTAACCCTAACCCTAAGTAGAATTTTCCCAAATGGGATTTTCCCATGTATTTTGTAAGGAAATGTACATAAGGTGGGCTCAACAGGCATGCCCCCTCCTAACCATTCTAAGGGGCTGTGAATCCAATGGCGATGTCCGTTTTGCTCTGAGAATTCATGGAGAGCTAACCCTAACCCTAAGTGGAATTTTCCCGAAGGGGATTTTCGCATGTATTTTGCCAGGAAATGTACATAAGGCTGGCTCAAATGGCGTGGCCCCTCCTAACTGTTCCGAGGGGCTATGAATCCAATGGCGATGTCCCTTTTGCTCTGAGAATCCATGGAGAGCTAACCCTAACCCTAAGTGGAATTTTCCCGAACGGGATTTTCCCATGTATTTTGCCAGGAAATGTACATAAGTCTGCTGAAAAGGCGTGGGCCCTCCTAACCGTTCTGAGGGGCTGTGAATCCAATGGTGATGTCCGGTTTGCTCTGAGAATTCATGGAGAGCTAACCCTAACCCTAAGTGGAATTTTCCCGAATGGGATTTTCCCATGTATTTTGCCAGGAAATGTACATAAGGTGGGCTCAAAAGGCGTGCCCCCTCCTAACTATTCCAAGGGGCTGTGATTCCAATGGCGATGTCTGTTTTCCTCTGAGAATTCATGGAGAGCTAACCCTAACCCTAAGTGGAATTTTCCCGAATGGGATTTTCCCATGTATTTTGCCAGGAAATGTACATAAGGTGGGCTCAAAAGGCGTGCCCCCTCCTAACTATTCCAAGGGGCTGTGAATCCAATGGCGATGTCTGTTTTGCTCTGAGAATTCATGGAGAGCTAACCCTAACCCTAAGTGGAATTTTCCCGAATGGGATTTTCCCATGTATTTTGTCAGGAAATGTACATAAGGTGGGCTCAAAAGGCGTGCCCCCTCCTAACTATTCCAAGGGGCTGTGAATCCAATGGCGATGTCTGTTTTGCTCTGAGAATTCATGGAGAGCTAACCCTAACCCTAAGTGGAATTTTCCCGAATGGGATTTTCCCATGTATTTTGTCAGGAAATGTACATAAGGTGGGCTCAAAAGGCGTGCCCCCTCCTAACCATTCTAAGGGGCTGTGAATCCAATGGCGATGTCTGTTTTGCTCTGAGAATTCATGGAGAGCTAACCCTAACCCTAAGTGGAATTTTCCCGAAGGGGATTTTCCCATTTATTTTGTCAGGAAATGTACATAAGGCTGGCTCAAAAGGCGTGGCCCCTCCTAACCGTTCCGAGGGTCTATGTATCCAATGGTGATGTCCGTTTTGCTCTGAGAATTCATGGACAGGTAACCCTAACCCTAAGTAGAATTTTCCCAAATGGGATTTTCCCATGTATTTTGTAAGGAAATGTACATAAGGTGGGCTCAACAGGCATGCCCCCTCATAACCATTCTAAGGGGCTGTGAATCCAATGGCGATGTCCGTTTTGCTCTGAGAATTCATGGAGAGCTAACCCTAACCCTAAGGGGAATTTTCCCGAAGGGGATTTTCCCATGTATTTTGCCAGGAAATGTACATAAGGTGGGCTCAAAAGGCGTGCCCCCTCCTAACTATTCCGAGGGGCTGTGAATCCAATGGCGATGTCCGTTTTGCTCTGAGAATTCATGGAGAGCTAACCCTAACCCTAAGTAGAATTTTCCCGAATGGGATTTTCTCATGTATTTTGCCAGGAAATGTACATAAGGTGGGCTCAAAAGGCGTGCCCCCTCCTAACTATTCCAAGGGGCTGTGAATCCAATGGCGATGTCTGTTTTGCTCTGATAATTCATGGACAGGTAACCCTAACCCTAAGTGGAATTTTCCCGAATGGGATTTTCCCATGTATTTTGCCAGGAAATGTACATAAGGTGGGCTCAAAAGGCGTGCCCCCTCCTAACTATTCCGAGGGGCTGTGAATCCAATGGCGATGTCCGTTTTGCTCTGACAATTCATGGAGAGCTAACCCTAACCCTAATTAGAATTTTCCCGAATGGGATTTTCTCATGTATTTTGCCAGGAAATGTACATAAGGTGGGCTCAAAAGGCGTGCCCCCTCCTAACTATTCCAAGGGGCTGTGAATCCAATGGCGATGTCTGTTTTGCTCTGATAATTCATGGACAGGTAACCCTAACCCTAAGTGGAATTTTCCCGAATGGGATTTTCCCATGTATTTTGTCAGGAAATGTACATAAGGTGGGCTCAAAAGGCGTGCCCCCTCCTAACCATTCTAAGGGGCTGTGAATCCAATGGCGATGTCTGTTTTGCTCTGAGAATTAATGGAGAGCTAACCCTAACCCTAAGTGGAATTTTCCCGAACGGGATTTTCCCATGTATTTTGCCAGGAAATGTACATAAGTCTGGCTGAAAAGGCGTGGGCCCTCCTAACCGTTCTGAGGGGCTGTGAATCCAATGGTGATGTCCGGTTTGCTCTGAGAATTCATGGAGAGCTAACCCTAACCCTAAGTGGAATTTTCCCGAATGGAATTTTCCCATGTATTTTGCCAGGAAATGTACATAAGGTGGGCTGAAAAGGCGTGCCCCCTCCTAACTATTCCAAGGGGCTGTGATTCCAATGGCGATGTCTGTTTTCCTCTGAGAATTCATGGAGAGCTAACCCTAACCCTAAGTGGAATTTTCCCGAATGGGATTTTCCCATGTATTTTGCCAGGAAATGTACATAAGGCTGGCTCAAATGGCGTGGCCCCTCCTAACTGTTCCGAGGGGCTATGAATCCAATGGCGATGTCCCTTTTGCTCTGAGAATCCATGGAGAGCTAACCCTAACCCTAAGTGGAATTTTCCCGAACGGGATTTTCCCATGTATTTTGCCAGGAAATGTACATAAGTCTGGCTGAAAAGGCGTGGGCCCTCCTAACCGTTTTGAGGGGCTGTGAATCCAATGGTGATGTCCGGTTTGCTCTGAGAATTCATGGAGAGCTAACCCTAACCCTAAGTGGAATTTTCCCGAATGGGATTTTCCCATGTATTTTGCCAGGAAATGTACATAAGGTGGGCTCAAAAGGCGTGCCCCCTCCTAACTATTCCAAGGGGCTGTGAATCCAATGGCGATGTCTGTTTTCATCTGAGAATTCATGGAGAGCTAACCCTAACCCTAAGTGGAATTTTCCCGAATGGGATTTTCCCATGTATTTTGTCAGGAAATGTACATAAGGTGGGCTCAAAAGGCGTGCCCCCTCCTAACCATTCTAAGGGGCTGTGAATCCAATGGCGATGTCCGTTTTGCTCTGAGAATAATGGAGAGCTAACCCTAACCCTAAGTGGAATTTTCCCGAAGGGGATTTTCCCATTTATTTTGTCAGGAAATGTACATAAGGCTGGCTCAAAAGGCGTGGCCCCTCCTAACCGTTCCGAGGGTCTATGTATCCAATGGTGATGTCCGTTTTGCTCTGAGAATTCATGGACAGGTAACCCTAACCCTAAGTACAATTTTCCCGAATGGGATTTTCCCATTTATTTTGTCAGGAAATGTACATAAGGTGGCTCAAAAGCCATGCCCCCTCCTAACCATTCCGAGGGGCTATGAATCCAATGGCGATGTCTGTTTTGCTCTGAGAATTCATGGACAGCTAACCCTAACCCTAAGTGGAATTTTCCCGACAGGGATTTTCCCATGTATTTTGCCATGAAATGTACATAAGGTGGGCTCAAAAGGCGTGGCCCCGCCTAACCGTTCCGAGGGGGTATGAATCCAATGGCGATGTCCGTTTTGCTCTGAGAATTCATGGAGAGCTAACCCTAACCCTAAGTGGAATTTTCCCGAATGGGATTTTCCCATGTATTTTGCCAGGAAATGTACATAAGGTGGGCTCAAAAGGCGTGCCCCCTCCTAACTATTCCAAGGGGCTGTGAATCTAATGGCGATGTCTGTTTTGCTCTGATAATTCATGGAGAGCTAACCCTAACCCTAAGTGGAATTTTCCCGAATGGGATTTTCCAATGTATTTTGTCAGGAAATGTACATAAGGTGGGCTCAAAAGGCGTGCCCCCTCCTAACCATTCTAAGGGGCTGTGAATCCAATGGCGATGTCCGTTTTTGTCTGAGAATTAATGGAGAGCTAACCCTAACCCTAAGTGGAGTTTTGCCGAATGGGATTTTCCCATGTACTTTGCCAGGAAATGTACATAAGGCTGGCTCAAAAGGCGTGGCCCCTCCTAACCGTTCTGAGGGGCTGTGAATCCAATTGTGATGTCCGTTTTGCTCTGAGAATTCATGGAGAGCTAACCCTAACCCTAAGTGGAATTTTCCCGAATGGGATTTTCCCATGTATTTTGCCAGGAAATGTACATAAGGTGGGCTCAAAAGGCGTGCCCCCTCCTAACCATTCTAAGGGGCTGTGAATCCAATGGTGATGTCCGTTTTGCTCTGAGAATTCATGGAGATCTAACCCTAACCCTAAGTGGAATTTTCCCGAAAGGGATTTTCCCATGTATTTTGTCAGGAAATGTACATAAGGTGGGCTCAAAAGGCGTGGCCCCTCCTAACCATTCTAAGGGGCTGTGAATCCAATGGCGATGTCCGTTTTGCTCTGAGAATAATGGAGAGCTAACCCTAACCCTAAGTGGAATTTTCCCGAAGGGGATTTTCCCATTTATTTTGTCAGGAAATGTACATAAGGCTGGCTCAAAAGGCGTGGCCCCTCCTAACCGTTCCGAGGGTCTATGTATCCAATGGTGATGTCCGTTTTGCTCTGAGAATTCATGGACAGGTAACCCTAACCCTAAGTAGAATTTTCCCAAATGGGATTTTCCCATGTATTTTGTAAGGAAATGTACATAAGGTGGGCTCAACAGGCATGCCCCCTCCTAACCATTCTAAGGGGCTGTGAATCCAATGGCAATGTCCGTTTTGCTCTGAGAATTCATGGAGAGCTAACCCTAACCCTAAGTGGAATTTTCCCGAAGGGGATTTTCGCATGTATTTTGCCAGGAAATGTACATAAGGCTGGCTCAAATGGCGTGGCCCCTCCTAACTGTTCCGAGGGGCTATGAATCCAATGGCGATGTCCCTTTTGCTCTGAGAATCCATGGAGAGCTAACCCTAACCCTAAGTGGAATTTTCCCGAACGGGATTTTCCCATGTATTTTGCCAGGAAATGTACATAAGTCTGGCTGAAAAGGCGTGGGCCCTCCTAACCGTTTTGAGGGGCTGTGAATCCAATGGTGATGTCCGGTTTGCTCTGAGAATTCATGGAGAGCTAACCCTAACCCTAAGTGGAATTTTCCCGAATGGGATTTTCCCATGTATTTTGCCAGGAAATGTACATAAGGTGGGCTCAAAAGGCGTGCCCCCTCCTAACTATTCCAAGGGGCTGTGATTCCAATGGCGATGTCTGTTTTCCTCTGAGAATTCATGGAGAGCTAACCCTAACCCTAAGTGGAATTTTCCCGAATGGGATTTTCCCATGTATTTTGCCAGGAAATGTACATAAGGTGGGCTCAAAAGGCGTGCCCCCTCCTAACTATTCCAAGGGGCTGTGAATCCAATGGCGATGTCTGTTTTGCTCTGAGAATTCATGGAGAGCTAACCCTAACCCTAAGTGGAATTTTCCCGAATGGGATTTTCCCATGTATTTTGTCAGGAAATGTACATAAGGTGGGCTCAAAAGGCGTGCCCCCTCCTAACCATTCTAAGGGGCTGTGAATCCAATGGCGATGTCCGTTTTGCTCTGAGAATAATGGAGAGCTAACCCTAACCCTAAGTGGAATTTTCCCGAAGGGGATTTTCCCATTTATTTTGTCAGGAAATGTACATAAGGCTGGCTCAAAAGGCGTGGCCCCTCCTAACCGTTCCGAGGGGATATGAATCCAATGGTGATGTCCGTTTTGCTCTGAGAATTCATGGACAGGTAACCCTAACCCTAAGTAGAATTTTCCCGAATGGAATTTTCCCATGTATTTTGCCAGGAAATGTACATAAGGTGGGCTGAAAAGGCGTGCCCCCTCCTAACTATTCCAAGGGGCTGTGATTCCAATGGCGATGTCTGTTTTCCTCTGAGAATTCATGGAGAGCTAACCCTAACCCTAAGTGGAATTTTCCCGAATGGAATTTTCCCATGTATTTTGCCAGGAAATGTACATAAGTCTGGCTGAAAAGGCGTGCCCCCTCCTAACCGTTCTGAGGGGCTGTGAATCCAATGGTGATGTCCGGTTTGCTCTGAGAATTCATGGAGAGCTAACCCTAACCCTAAGTGGAATTTTCCCGAATGGAATTTTCCCATGTATTTTGCCAGGAAATGTACATAAGGTGGGCTCAAAAGGCGTGCCCCCTCCTAACTATTCCAAGGGGCTGTGAATCCAATGGCGATGTCTGTTTTCATCTGAGAATTCATGGAGAGCTAACCCTAACCCTAAGTGGAATTTTCCCGAATGGGATTTTCCCATGTATTTTGTCAGGAAATGTACATAAGGTGGGCTCAAAAGGCGTGCCCCCTCCTAACCATTCTAAGGGGCTGTGAATCCAATGGCGATGTCCGTTTTGCTCTGAGAATAATGGAGAGCTAACCCTAACCCTAAGTGGAATTTTCCCGAAGGGGATTTTCCCATTTATTTTGTCAGGAAATGTACATAAGGTGGGCTCAAAAGGCGTGCCCCCTCCTAACTATTCCAAGGGGCTGTGATTCCAATGGCGATGTCTGTTTTCCTCTGAGAATTCATGGAGAGCTAACCCTAACCCTAAGTGGAATTTTCCCGAATGGGATTTTCCCATGTATTTTGCCAGGAAATGTACATAAGGTGGGCTCAAAAGGCGTGCCCCCTCCTAACTATTCCAAGGGGCTGTGAATCCAATGGTGATGTCCGGTTTGCTCTGAGAATTCATGGAGAGCTAACCCTAACCCTAAGTGGAATTTTCCCGAATGGAATTTTCCCATGTATTTTGCCAGGAAATGTACATAAGGTGGGCTCAAAAGGCGTGCCCCCTCCTAACTATTCCAAGGGGCTGTGAATCCAATGGCGATGTCTGTTTTCATCTGAGAATTCATGGAGAGCTAACCCTAACCCTAAGTGGAATTTTCCCGAATGGGATTTTCCCATGTATTTTGTCAGGAAATGTACATAAGGTGGGCTCAAAAGGCGTGCCCCCTCCTAACCATTCTAAGGGGCTGTGAATCCAATGGCGATGTCCGTTTTGCTCTGAGAATAATGGAGAGCTAACCCTAACCCTAAGTGGAATTTTCCCGAAGGGGATTTTCCCATTTATTTTGTCAGGAAATGTACATAAGGTGGGCTCAAAAGGCGTGCCCCCTCCTAACTATTCCAAGGGGCTGTGATTCCAATGGCGATGTCTGTTTTCCTCTGAGAATTCATGGAGAGCTAACCCTAACCCTAAGTGGAATTTTCCCGAATGGGATTTTCCCATGTATTTTGTCAGGAAATGTACATAAGGTGGGCTCAAAAGGCGTGCCCCCTCCTAACCATTCTAAGGGGCTGTGAATCCAATGGCGATGTCCGTTTTGCTCTGAGAATAATGGAGAGCTAACCCTAACCCTAAGTGGAATTTTCCCGAAGGGGATTTTCCCATTTATTTTGTCAGGAAATGTACATAAGGCTGGCTCAAAAGGCGTGGCCCCTCCTAACCGTTCCGAGGGGATATGAATCCAATGGTGATGTCCGTTTTGCTCTGAGAATTCATGGACAGGTAACCCTAACCCTAAGTAGAATTTTCCCGAATGGAATTTTCCCATGTATTTTGCCAGGAAATGTACATAAGGTGGGCTGAAAAGGCGTGCCCCCTCCTAACTATTCCAAGGGGCTGTGATTCCAATGGCGATGTCTGTTTTCCTCTGAGAATTCATGGAGAGCTAACCCTAACCCTAAGTGGAATTTTCCCGAATGGAATTTTCCCATGTATTTTGCCAGGAAATGTACATAAGTCTGGCTGAAAAGGCGTGCCCCCTCCTAACCGTTCTGAGGGGCTGTGAATCCAATGGTGATGTCCGGTTTGCTCTGAGAATTCATGGAGAGCTAACCCTAACCCTAAGTGGAATTTTCCCGAATGGAATTTTCCCATGTATTTTGCCAGGAAATGTACATAAGGTGGGCTCAAAAGGCGTGCCCCCTCCTAACTATTCCAAGGGGCTGTGAATCCAATGGCGATGTCCGTTTTGCTCTGAGAATTCATGGAGAGCTAACCCTAACCCTAAGTTGAATTTTCCCGAATGGAATTTTCCCATGTATTTTGTCAGGAAATGTACATAAGGTGGGCTCAAAAGGCGTGCCCCCTCCTAACCATTCTAAGGGGCTGTGAATCCAATGGCGATGTCCGTTTTGCTCTGAGAATAATGGAGAGCTAACCCTAACCCTAAGTGGAATTTTCCCGAAGGGGATTTTCCCATTTATTTTGTCAGGAAATGTACATAAGGCTGGCTCAAAAGGCGTGGCCCCTCCTAACCGTTCCGAGGGTCTATGTATCCAATGGTGATGTCCGTTTTGCTCTGAGAATTCATGGACATGTAACCCTAACCCTAAGTACAATTTTCCCGAATGGGATTTTCCCATTTATTTTGTCAGGAAATGTACATAAGGTGGCTCAAAAGCCATGCCCCCTCCTAACCATTCCGAGGGGCTATGAATCCAATGGCGATGTCTGTTTTGCTCTGAGAATTCATGGACAGCTAACCCTAACCCTAAGTGGAATTTTCCCGACGGGGATTTTCCCATGTATTTTGCCATGAAATGTACATAAGGTGGGCTCAAAAGGCGTGGCCCCGCCTAACCGTTCCAAGGGGGTATGAATCCAATGGCGATGTCCGTTTTGCTCTGAGAATTCATGGAGAGCTAACCCTAACCCTAAGTGGAATTTTCCCGAATGGGATTTTCCCATGTATTTTGCCAGGAAATGTACATAAGGTGGGCTCAAAAGGCGTGCCCCCTCCTAACTATTCCAAGGGGCTGTGAATCTAATGGCGATGTCTGTTTTGCTCTGATAATTCATGGAGAGCTAACCCTAACCCTAAGTGGAATTTTCCCGAATGGGATTTTCCAATGTATTTTGTCAGGAAATGTACATAAGGTGGGCTCAAAAGGCGTGCCCCCTCCTAACCATTCTAAGGGGCTGTGAATCCAATGGCGATGTCCGTTTTTGTCTGAGAATTAATGGAGAGCTAACCCTAACCCTAAGTGGAGTTTTTCCGAATGGGATTTTCCCATGTACTTTGCCAGGAAATGTACATAAGGCTGGCTCAAAAGGCGTGGCCCCTCCTAACCGTTCTGAGGGGCTGTGAATCCAATTGTGATGTCCGTTTTGCTCTGAGAATTCATGGAGAGCTAACCCTAACCCTAAGTGGAATTTTCCCGAATGGGATTTTCCCATGTATTTTGCCAGGAAATGTACATAAGGTGGGCTCAAAAGGCGTGCCCCCTCCTAACCATTCTAAGGGGCTGTGAATCCAATGGTGATGTCCGTTTTGCTCTGAGAATTCATGGAGATCTAACCCTAACCCTAAGTGGAATTTTCCCGAAAGGGATTTTCCCATGTATTTTGTCAGGAAATGTACATAAGGTGGGCTCAAAAGGCGTGGCCCCTCCTAACCGTTCTGAGGGGCTATGAATCCAATGGCGATGTCCGTTTTGCTCTGAGAATTCATGGAGAGCTAACCCTAACCCTAAGTGGAATTTTCCCGAAAGGGATTTTCCCATGTATTTTGTCAGCAAATGTACATAAGGTGGGCTCAAAAGGCGTGGCCCCGCCTAACCGTTCCGAGGGGGTATGAATCCAATGGCGATGTCCGTTTTGCTCTGAGAATTCATGGAGAGCTAACCCTAACCCTAAGTGGAATTTTCCCGAATGGGATTTTCCCATGTATTTTGCCAGGAAATGTACATAAGGTGGGCTCAAAAGGCGTGGCCCCTCCTAACCGTTCTGAGGGGCTGTGAATCCAATGGTGATGTCCGTTTTGCTCTAACAATTAATGGAGAGCTAACCCTAACCCTAAGTGGAATTTTCCCGAAAGGGATTTTCCTATGTATTTTGTCAGCAAATGTACATAAGGTGGGCTCAAAAGGCGTGGCCCCGCCTAACCGTTCCGAGGGGGTATGAATCCAATGGCGATGTCCGTTTTGCTCTGAGAATTCATGGAGAGCTAACCCTAACCCTAAGTGGAATTTTCCCGAATGGGATTTTCCCATGTATTTTGCCAGGAAATGTACATAAGGTGGGCTCAAAAGGCGTGCCCCCTCCTAACTATTCCAAGGGGCTGTGAATCCAATGGCGATGTCTGTTTTGCTCTGATAATTCATGGAGAGCTAACCCTAACCCTAAGTGGAATTTTCCCGAATGGGATTTTCCCATGTATTTTGTCAGGAAATGTACATAAGGTGGGCTCAAAAGGCGTGCCCCCTCCTAACCATTCTAAGGGGCTCTGAATCTAATGGCGATGTCCATTTTTCTCTGAGAATTAATGGAGAGCTAACCCTAACCCTAAGTGGAGTTTTGCCGAATGGGATTTTCCCATGTATTTTGCCAGGAAATGTACATAAGGCTGGCTCAAAAGGCGTGGCCCCTCCTAACCGTTCTGAGGGGCTGTGAATCCAATGGTGATGTCCGTTTTGCTCTGAGAATTCATGGAGAGCTAACCCTAACCCTAAGTGGAATTTTCCCGAATGGGATTTTCCCATGTATTTTGCCAGGAAATGTAC
The DNA here is from genome assembly GCF_964273705.1 of Natrix helvetica. NCBI lineage: Eukaryota > Metazoa > Chordata > Lepidosauria > Squamata > Natricidae > Natrix > Natrix helvetica. The sequence continues at coordinate 23,736,187 of NC_138553.1, forward strand.
ATAAGGTGGGCTCAAAAGGCGTGCCCCCTCCTAACTATTCCGAGGGGCTGTGAATCCAATGGCGATGTCCGTTTTGCTCTGAGAATTCATGGAGAGCTAACCCTAACCCTAAGTAGAATTTTCCCGAATGGGATTTTCCCATGTATTTTGCCAGGAAATGTACATAAGGTGGGCTCAAAAGGCGTGCCCCCTCCTAACTATTCCGAGGGGCTGTGAATCCAATGGCGATGTCCGTTTTGCTCTGAGAATTAATGGAGAGCTAACCCTAACCCTAAGTGGAATTTTCCTGAACGGGATTTTCCCATGTATTTTGCCAGGAAATGTACATAAGTCTGGCTGAAAAGGCGTGGGCCCTCCTAACCGTTCTGAGGGGCTGTGAATCCAATGGTGATGTCCGGTTTGCTCTGAGAATTCATGGAGAGCTAACCCTAACCCTAAGTGGAATTTTCCCGAATGGGATTTTCCCATGTATTTTGCCAGGAAATGTACATAAGGTGGGCTCAAAAGGCGTGCCCCCTCCTAACTATTCCAAGGGGCTGTGATTCCAATGGCGATGTCTGTTTTCCTCTGAGAATTCATGGAGAGCTAACCCTAACCCTAAGTGGAATTTTCCCGAATGGGATTTTCCCATGTATTTTGCCAGGAAATGTACATAAGGTGGGCTCAAAAGGCGTGCCCCCTCCTAACTATTCCAAGGGGCTGTGAATCCATTGGCGATGTCTGTTTTGCTCTGAGAATTCATGGAGAGCTAACCCTAACCCTAAGTGGAATTTTCCCGAATGGGATTTTCCCATGTATTTTGTCAGGAAATGTACATAAGGTGGGCTCAAAAGGCGTGCCCCCTCCTAACCATTCTAAGGGGCTGTGAATCCAATGGCGATGTCCGTTTTGCTCTGAGAATAATGGAGAGCTAACCCTAACCCTAAGTGGAATTTTCCCGAAGGGGATTTTCCCATTTATTTTGTCAGGAAATGTACATAAGGCTGGCTCAAAAGGCGTGGCCCCTCCTAACCGTTCCGAGGGGCTATGAATCCAATGGTGATGTCCGTTTTGCTCTGAGAATTCATGGACAGGTAACCCTAACCCTAAGTAGAATTTTCCCGAATGGGATTTTCCCATTTATTTTGTCAGGAAATGTACATAAGGTGGCTCAAAAGCCGTGTCCCCTCCTAACCATTCCGAGGGGCTATGAATCCAATGGCGATGTCTGTTTTGCTCTGAGAATTCATGGACAGCTAACCCTAACCCTAAGTGGAATTTTCCCGAAGGGGATTTTCCCATGTATTTTGCCAGGAAATGTACATAAGGTGGGCTCAAAAGGCGTGGCCCCGCCTAACCGTTCCGAGGGGGTATGAATCCAATGGCGATGTCCGTTTTGCTCTGAGAATTCATGGAGAGCTAACCCTAACCCTAAGGGGAATTTTCCCGAATGGGATTTTCCCATGTATTTTGCCAGGAAATGTACATAAGGTGGGCTCAACAGGCGTGCCCCCTCCTAACCATTCTAAGGGGCTGTGAATCCAATGGCGATGTCCGTTTTGCTCTGAGAATTCATGGAGAGCTAACCCTAACCCTAAGTGGAATTTTCCCGAAGGGGATTTTCCCATGTATTTTGCCAGGAAATGTACATAAGGCTGGCTCAAATGGCGTGGCCCCTCCTAACTGTTCCGAGGGGCTATGAATCCAATGGTGATGTCCCTTTTGCTCTGAGAATCCATGGAGAGCTAACCCTAACCCAAAGTGTAATTTTCCCGAATGGGATTTTCCCATGTATTTTGTCAGGAAATGTACATAAGGTAGGTTCAAATGGTGTGCCCCGTCCTAACCATTCCGAGTGGCTGTGAATCCAATGGTGATGTCCGTTTTGCTCTAACAATTCATGGAGAGCTAACCCTAACCCTAAGTGGAATTTTCCCGAAAGGGATTTTCCCATGTATTTTGTCAGCAAATGTACATAAGGCTGGCTCAAAAGACTTGGCCCCTCCTAACCATTCCGAGGGGCTATGAATCCGATGGAGATGTCCGTTTTGCTCTGAGAATTCATGGACAGCTAACCCTAACCCTAAGTAGAATTTTCCCGAATGGGATTTTCCCATGTATTTTGTAAGGAAATGTACATAAGGCGGGCTCAAATGGCGTGACCCCTCCTTACCGTTCCGAGGGGCTATGAATCCAATGGCGATGTCCGTTTTGCTCTGAGAATCCATGGAGAGCTAACCCTAACCCAAAGTGGAATTTTCCCCAATGGGATTTTCCCATGTATTTTGTCAGGAAATGTACATAAGGTAGGTTCAAATGGCGTGCCCCATCCTAACCATTCCGAGGGGCTGTGAATCCAATGGCAATGTCCGTTTTGCTCTGACAATTCATGGAGAGCTAACCCTAACCCTAAGTGGAATTTTCCCGAAAGGGATTTTCCCATGTATTTTGTCAGCAAATGTACATAAGGTGGGCTCAAAAGGCGTGCCCCCGCCTAACCATTCCGAGGGGCTGTGAATCCAATGGCGATATCCGTTTTGCTCTGAGAATTCATGGACAGCTAACCCTTAGTGGGTTTTAAAGCTTTCCAACCTGGAAAAAATTATTTCTTCAGGAAAACTAGTTTTGTAAACTGCCCTGAATTTGTTGGAGTTGATGTGGGAACTCCAACAAAGTTAATGAGTAAACAGATAAATGAGTAAGTAATGCAAAATAAAAATGGCAGAAACAGTTCAATCTAGTGGTGTAATGGGTTTTGCTTGTGATTCTACACAACTGCATCATTGATTTCTGGACTTCTGCTGGATTATTTTTGTTCATGGGGCACATGAATCCAACATAGAAGCTGCTACATTTATATAGTATTTGAATGCCCTGTATCTTCTTATATTTGTGGAAAAGAAGCCTGAGTATTCAAGATCAAATATATTTTATCATTTGCCTAAGTGCATGACACAAATTGTAGCACTTTTAATGTGGAAGCAATGGGAGATTTTAAGTTTCTTCCTTCTTTTTTCTCTGTTTTAGGCTAATAACTCCATCCTTCTTCTGCAGCTATGCTGGAATATAGAAATTAAAAGAATTGTCATGTTGCCATAAATATGACCTTTGTCTTAATGCAGTATTTCAGATTTTAAAAAGTAGACAGACTAATTAAAAGCATTAATTAGCTGAAATGGTGTAGGGAAAAAGACATCACAGCATCAAATTTTGGCAGTAACCTTGAGACTCAAAATGGATGATGGCTATCCATCCTTATTCTACACCAGAAACAGTTATAGTACAGTACTGCTCAATTAGAATGCATGTAACTTGATATAGCTTGAAAAGTGCAATTGCTGAAACTTAGAAGAAAACTGGGGTAAATGGAATGTAGAGGTAGTGTATTAGAAGACTTAATTAGAATGTATGTTGTATATCTTTTGAGTCAAGGCTGGAAGAAAAATCTAGTGTAGATTGGTCCCTAAAATCTTGGCCTTAAGATACTGATATTAAAAAGATTATATATATATATTTGGGCATACCAGGGGTTGTAACACAAATACATATATATATATATACTGGCATGGAAGGGACAGTTGAATTCTGCTAGCTTTTATTTAACCCTTTTTAGTTAGCTCAAAATGATCATGCCATTACATTTGTTAAGTGATATTTCACTCTTCATTTTTATTGTAGTTTGAGCCAAACACTGCTGTGGTCAACACATGATTTTGGCTGCTATCTCTATCTGGAAATAAGCTTTGCTGAAGTCAATACGATCTACTTCTGAGAAAAAATATGGAAGATCACAGTCTTGTTTCTTTATCTGGAATATTTGGAATAAAGGTGGAGTGATTAAATGTCACGCATGTGAGAGAATGCTAACTATTGTATTTTTGTCCAGTGCAAATACAAGGCGCATACATCACTTGTTACATCCATGTGCTATCCTTGGCTAGCACTTAATTAAGGAAGGCCACCCAGTTACTTATCTATGTTGAGTCTTAGTGTCCTCATGATAGTGTTATCAAGTTAATTGGATGGTGACATGGGAAAAGAAGCATTGATTTACCATGTTTATTGAACAAGTCATAGTGTCCTGATTCACACACAGCACTAAGCTATAAACCACAATTGCTGTACAATTGCAATCATATTGATACAGCTGGTAAAAAATCAGGAAGTACACTGTTCAAATGTTGTCTCTACTATGAATGCTGTAATCTAAGTAAGCCATTTATCTTAATTGCAGTTGTAGGAAAGATAATATGTAGTTATTAAGAAGCTACATACTGCTTCTTATTTTAAAAATTAAGCTACAAAATTTGAAATGAGGTCTTACTCGTATTCATATGAAAGTAAGTTGAAGTCTCCTTATAATCATCAGTTCTTGTTTCCATCAGTAATCATTAATAGTCATCAATTATTTCCTCTCTGTTAGTGAGAATTAAGTCCAATATTGCTGATCCCCTTGTTCCCTTCTCTACTTTTCGGGAAACAAAGTTGTCTGCTAGGTTTGTTAGGAACCTGTTGGATCTTCCACTTGGTGCAGAGTTTGTCTCACAGTTGATGTCAGGGTAGTTAAAATCACCCATTATTATTGTGACGTTCTTCCTACATACCTTAGTTAGCTGACTAACAAAAAGTTCATCTATTTCCTCTGTTTGAGTGGCCTATAATATAGACCTATGGCAATGTCATTTCTCCCCCTTTAATATTGACCCAAATGCATTCAAGATAATTTTTATCATTGTTGGGCTCTATTTCTGTAGAGATGTAGTTATTTCTTATATAGTTTATATATAGGCATTTAGGGAGGAAAAAAAAGTATCTTGTTATAAGCCCATTCACTGAATGAAATATTTCTAAATAACGGTTGACTGTGTAAATATATATGTATCTTGTGCTAGATATCCAAGAGTCTCCGGATTGTTTGTGGTTTTTTTGCGACAGTAAATGCAAATGAGGTGAAATTTGTGTGGGCCAGATGGTTTGAACTGATTTGCAGAAGGAAGCATCAAGCTGGAAGAAAATCACTTGGAGAAATTAAATCCCCCTCTCTGGTGTCTTTCCCAAACAGATGATTTCTGAGTATTCTGCAGAAGAGGAAGCAAGTTATGGCATCCATTTTTTTTCCAGATATGCAGTTTTTTTTATAAAAAAAATCTTCAATCCCCATATATCAGCTAAGGTGGAAGAGGCTGTAAAGTATCCAATTTTTTTTCCTTCAGAAGCTGTTTTTAGGAGGGCCCTACTGCTTTGTGATTCATAAAAAACACCTCTTGCCAATTATGCCTTGTCTCTCTTCATACTTGATGACTGTGTCTATGGCCTTTTGAAGCCTCAGGTTTTTATACGCTTGTTTGCCACAGGTTATTTTTAACCATACTCTGAATTCTTAGTTTTTCCCCAAATGCCGTCACTCTGCTTAACAACTAATTCCCACAACACTGTCAATAATTTACCAAGAATGTATTACCATTATTCTTCTCTTCCTTCCTAGTATCTATCTCTCCCGCCTATGACTGTAACCATGTTGCTTGTATATTTCAATTTATATTGTTTTAATTGTTTCCTAGTACAATTCGATAGCTTATTAGTAACCTTGACTATCACTAACTGTTGTATTTTTTTTATTCTTGATGAATGTACTTTTTATTCTCCTTATGTACACTGAGAACATATGCACCAAAGACAAATTTCTTGTATGTCCAATCACACTTGGCCAATAAAGAATTTCTCTTCTCTTCTCTTTTCTCTTCTCTTTTTCTAAATAAATCTATTCTGTTATTGCTTTCAGAATTCTTTACTGTTGCTTTTGTGAAATTCTCAAATAATGAAAATCACTTTTTTTCCCTGTGGTGACTGCAAATTATTATGTTTGCTTCTTTATAATTCCAGCAGTCAAAAAGCCTCTGGACTTTGCTTTTAATCTCTGCTGACCAGAGCTCACAGATGAATGTTTAAAGTTAGTTTTCACTAATATTGGGCAGACATTGTTTCTTCCAATTTCCTGAATTCTTTATTTTATTTTTTTTGCAAAGAAGGGTTCCCTTTTCTACCTTATTCTTGAGCTTTCAAATGTCGTTGCAATGTATTTTAGTGGCACTTTCAAATTTGTTTCATTGGTTGAAAATGTTCTTCAGGTTATGCAGCTGGCTATTATTTTGGAGCCCCATGGATTGCCCATATTTTTTTATCTGAAAAGGCTCCACAGGAGAAATTGATTTGCTCAAGTCTTAATATAGATTGAGAAGCCAGGAAAGTGGTAGATTTCTGGAGAAATAATTGTCCAGCAAAAGCTAGAACATTCACACCCACAATTTGGTCTTGTAACAGAGAGAAATGCAGGAGTCCTTCATTAATGAGAATGTTATCAAATATTTATTTGTGAATGTGTGTGTGTGGGGGGGTATTTCTTTCTCTATTAAACTGAAGGGGGAGGGAAGTTTGGCAATCATTGCACTTATGTCCTTGTTTAGTGTAGGAATATAAATTAAAATATTCCCCAACGAGTCAACTCCTTCCATAACTTATTCCAATGTGAGATTTTTATTACCACTAGGAACTTCCCAAATTTTTCTTCTGTGGTGGCGCAGAATGCAGTACTGCAGGGTACTTCTGCTGCCTGCTGGCTGCCTGCAGTTTGACAGTTCAAGTCACACCGGCTCAAGGTTGACTTAGCCTTCCACCCTTACGAGGTTGATAAAATGAGAGCCCTAATTGTTGGGGGCAATATGCTGACTCTGTAAACTGCTTAGAGAGGGCTGTAAAGCACTGTGAAACAGAATGCTATTGCTATTGCTATTACCCAGAACTGCTTATCAGAAAGTCTTTATTTTTATCCAACAGATAGAACATAGATAGAACTAAAACAAGTCAATATAAGTGTCTAGGTAATGGATTTGTGTGTTATTGCCTAAGGAAAACCCACTTCTACCCAATTTGGATTAATTTATCCTGATTTGGAAAACACCGCATTAAGAAGAGGCAACTGGAGTTTCTGCTTTTTCTTTGGAAACTGAACTTTCTGGTTTTCATATTTAAAGAAAAACCAGAAAGTCCAGTTGCCTCTTGAAAAAGCACCTTTGGGACAACCATGACCTGGATGACTGAGAATCTCTATAGATACCGCATTAAGAAAAAAAGGTTCAATTAGAACTGTCCTTTTTTAACCATTACCCAAAGTCCTGTTCTCGGGGAAAATAGAGAACAGGTCTTGGTCTTCTTCTGGGCACTATTAACTACAGTTATCATACCAGAGGTGGTATTCAGCAGGTTCTGACCAGTTCTGGAGAGACGGTAGCAGAAATTTTGAGTAGTTTGGAGAACTGGTAAATACCACCTCTGACTAGCCTCGCCCCTATCTATTCTCTGCCTCCCAAGTCCCAGCTGATCGGGAGGAAATAGGGGTTTTGCAGTAACCTTCCCCTGGAGTGGGGTGGGAATTGAGATTTTACAGTATCCTTCCCCTGCCACGCCTACCAAGCCACGCCCACAGAACCGGTAGTAAAAAAAAATTGAATCCTACCACTGTATCATACCTCTCCCCTCCATAGAATCTTTTCAACATTTTTTTTTATCTAGGAGAAACAACCTCTTTAGCATTTTAGGCCAGGGTGAGTGTGATGTGATTTGTCCCTTAAATCTTTTACTGCCTCTTTTTCTAGACCTTTGATACCCTACCCTACTGTGCCATTGTTGTGCTTTAGAAGACAATTTCACTTGTGATTTGCAGTTGAAGAGCGTTAAGAAATAAAATAGCTTCTGTGTCTTCAACATAGTTTAAGATAGTTGTTTTCTGTAGTACATTTTTGTTAATGCCAGAACTGCTTTAAACATAGAAAATCTTGTGAGGAGAGAGAAACCGTGAACATTAATAAACTCTTAAATAGCTGCTGTCAGAAAGCCAGCGGAAGCTATATTCCAATCTTGTGCAATCTGCTATAAGTCTATTCTCCTACAACAGGATTTCAAAATTCAAAATCTGATTCAAAAACAATGGAGCTTTTTATGTAATGATATTTCATGAGTAGCAAAGGGTCACTAATATCCATGTACTTACTACAAGAATGTATATCTGAGAAACCTTAATTGTTGTTGCATATTTTTCTTTTACTGCATTGTTTTCTGTTACTTGACAGCAGTGGAGGCGTGGATTTAATTCATGCAAGGTTTCTTCTGCTCTACTTTCATTTTGCAAAGCCATCAATTAATTAACTGATATTGCCATATTGCCACTTTTCAGAGCATACTGAAAAAGAAAAAAAAGAGTTGCCTAACCAAAGAAATGTATAATATGAAATAAGCTTACACATTTCATAATGTGTAATGAAGGATATACCTGTATTTGGCTATGTCTATGGAATAGCATTATTGATGATAATCTTTTCATTCATGATCATTCTGTCCTTCAGAAGCCCTTATCTATGACATCAACCATCTTCTGAAGGCTGTGGAGCCAGATAAGGTCCTCCCACTTATTGCTTAAGAGGACAACAATAAGTTCTGGGTATGAACAGAACATGCATGACAACAATTTATTTGCCAAAAAAAACCCTCCCACATCTGAAATATGCAACCTGGAGGTTATTAGCAAACAAGAACTTAATAGTTCTTAGTTTCCAAGACTTCATGTATATACCTCTCTTCCAGAATTAATTGGGTACAAAATGTCCAAAGACAAAGATGATAGGGGGTTGCCAACTACCAAGATTATGGAAGTTTGGTATCAAACAATCAGTCAGTCAGTCAGTCAGTCAATCAATCAGAATAGAACTGGAAGTGACCTTGGAGATCTTCCAGTCCAATCCCCTGCTCAAGTAGGATATCCTATACCACTTCAGACAAGTGACTGTCCAGTCTCTTCTTTAAAACATGCAGTGATGAAGCACCTACAACTTCTGAAGGCCAGTTGTTCCACTGGTTAATTGTTCTCACTGTTAGGAAGTTTCTCCTTAATTCCAGGTTGCTTCTCTCCTTGATTAGTTTCCATCCATGGAAAGTAGAGCACACCTCGTTCTTAGAGCAGGCTGCCACAACTCCCCCCCCCCCCCAATTTAAGGATAGTACTGAGTTTCTTTCTTGGATTGGCAGTTGGGAGGAGAAGGAATCATGATCAGCTAGCCTTTGAAAAAGTGGTGTGTCTGGAAGGTAGTCTTTAGAGATTTTGACTTCCAAGTGGCATGCTCAGGAAATGCCTATTACACAGTTCCATTTGCAGCACATATAGTACAGTTATAGTCCCTTCTGACTGGGTGGTTTCTGCTTGCTCATTCTATTGCATATAATGGAATGTGGAGCACAAGCAGCAGCCTTTAATCAATGCTATCTATGGCAATAGCTAGTTAGTTGTTTGCTTAGTGGTGTAATTTAGCAGCTGCTTGCAGGGTGGACGTAGGCTTTAAATGGAGTGAATGAGTACCAGGGCACTAAAAAGGAAACTCCAGAACGCTGCATTCTGGAAACAGGCGGGGAGACCAGTCTCCTTAGGATAAACAGCAGGACTGATTACACAGGGGAGGGGGTGCTCCTTCCCTTTCCTGTTTGAAGAGGAGACGCTGTATGCTTGTATTTCCAGATTTAAGTGTGTGCTCGGATACAATGGGAGAGATTTGGTAACTGATGACTGTCCAAGAATGCTTTGGGCAGGAGGGAGACCAGCAGATAGAGTTCCCACAGGCTCCCTAACCAATCCAGTGTTTGTTAAGGTAAAGGTAAAGGTTCCCCTCACATATGTGTCCTAGCTGTTCCTGACTCTAGGGGCAGTGCTCATCTCCGTTTCAAAGCCGAAGAACCAGTGCTGTCCGAAGACGTTTCTGTGGTCATGTGGCCGACATGACTAAATGCTGAAGGTTCACGGAACGCTGTTACCTTCCCACCAAATGTGGTTCCTATTATTCTACTTGCATTTTATGTGCTTTCAAACTGCTAGGTTGGCAGAAGCTGGGACAAGTAGCGGGAGCTCACTCCGTTACGCGGCACTAGGGATTTGAACCGCCAAACTGCCGACCTTTCTGATCAACAAGGTCAACGTCTTAGCCACTGAGCCACCGTATCCACATAGTGTTTGTTAATCAGATGCAATTGGGAGCATCCCATGGAGAAAGATTGACCTGCTGCAAAGAGAAGAGACGGCCTGGCAAGATCTTAGTTTCCAAGATTTTTTCTGTGGCCCAGGTCAACCACAATGCTTTCTTAGAAAATAAAACAGGGGTGGTTGCAATCTGGTACTTAATGAGATGTGCAAAATCCTTGCCAGATGGAGTAAAGAGATGCTGCTTAGGGAATGGTCAGGTAAGAGAAGGCATAGTTCACAACTGGGGTTCAGAAGGGAACACCCCCCCCCCCTTAGTTTCTTAGATTGTAAATGAAACTGTGGGAGTTTTGTACTTTCAGACTTGTAAAATTTTGTTAATGGAGCTTTATTATAAAGTTGAACTAGTTTATCTGCTTGTGTTTCCTGTCTGGCCTACCTGGTACAGCTGGCAAGTACTTTGCTTGGGGTGTGGGGAGAGCAAATTAGAAAGGGTGATAAATAGACCTCTGAAAAGATTTATTTATTTTATTTATTTATTTGTTAATCAAACATGTACAAGATAGCAAGTATAGGTATGAACATAAACAAAGGAAGTAAGCACAGATAAATGGGGACAGTAAGACAGGGACAGTAGGCACGCTGGTGTACTTATGCATGCCCCCCCCCTTTACGAACCTCTTAGGAATGGCGTGAGGCCCACGGTAGACAGTTTGAGGTTGAAGCTGTGAGGGTTTGAGGATGTAACAACAGAGTCGGGCAGAGCATTCCAGGCGTTGACCACTCTGTTGCTGAAGTCGTATTTTCTGCAATCGAGTTTGGAGCGGTTTACCTTGAGTTTTATCTTGTAACTGGTTTTATCACTATGGCAGTTCTGGCTCAAGGACATATGGTGTCCCTAGGATACATTGACTGATGGTGCTACCTCCCACTGATGCAAAGATTTGCATTTTTAGACTGATTCAGAAGAAGGGCTGGCACTGGTACCCCGTAAGCTTTGGCTCTCTAGGCCAGGGCCTACTTAGCCTTAGTCTGAAGGCATCCCTGTCCTATAGTAGCCATTTTTTTAAAAATGAGGTGGCATACCAACAGACTTTTTGTGAGCACACTCACAAGATGTATTTTCACTTGTGTTTACCAGATTAGGAATCTCAGGATATATTAATATTATAACATGTAATGACCATGGTAGGAATAGAGCAAAGAGCTTCTCTTGTTTTCATATGTATGGAAATGTATAGCTTTTTATTTACTTGTTCAGTACAAGGTCACAATACTCTACAAGCTGCCATTCCTGTAGCTGCTTTAATATGAGTTAGTATGAGCTGATTTTATCCTCAAAGATTTAGAGAGAGTTTCTATTAGCATGATCAGAACCTCTAGAAAATGATAGCTGTCACAAATTGTCTATAAAAACTTACACACATTTGCAAGCAGTGTGATTAAAGCTCAACCTGGGTGGGCTGAAGTGATTGTTGCAGAGCTATAATGGTTGGTAATTTCTGTTCCTTTCAATTCTCTTACTTGGTACTTATCTGTCTGTTTCTGAGACTATGCCCAAAACACCAGCTTGTTAATAGGGGGAAAGTAGTTTTTAGTATTATGACTAAGACTGTTCCAGAAGATGAACTGCAAGCTAAAATGAACCAAGACTTTGCCTGGATAAAAGACTTTGGTAATGGTATATTGTCTTCTGATTTACATGTTATGGAATGAAAGCAAAGAAATGAATGCTCTGGATTTTATTTATTTATTTATATACATACCACCTTTATTATTTTTTAAAAATAACTCGAGGCAGGAAACATACCAAATACTCCTTCTTCCTCCTATTTTCTCTACTACAACAGCACTGTGAGGTGAGTTGGGCCGAGAGCCACTGGCCCAAAGTCACATGGTTGGCTTTTATGCCTAAAATGGGACTAGAACTCGGTCTCCTGACTTCTAGCTTGGGTCATAGATGAGGCTTAGATCCAATAAAAAAACAGAAAAATGCAGGACTTCTTGGTAAATTTTATAAAGATGGTGAAATAGCATATTAGTCCTTGATTAACAACATCAATAAGGACTGGAATTTCCATTGTAAGCAAAGTGATTCATAAAATGCAATGTCATATGACCACATCATATGTAATCCTAGCGTTCCTTGTTGCCATTGTTAACCAAATCCCATCCATTGTTAGGTAAGGAGGACCCACTCAGATCCAAGCCATTCCCAGTTTGGTTCCTCTCAGCCCTGAGCCTTGGTAGGGTAAGAGACTGCTTCCACTTCAACACTCCTTACTCACCTACCTCCATCTATCTACTTTTTGGGATGCCCTGCTTTGCCTCTGCTAACCCTGTACTCCAGTGACGTTGCCATACTGGGCTAGAAATAGAAATCTACACACAATTTGGACACAGCCCTAGAAAGAAGACCTGCCAGAGTCATCAATTCCCTCATGAAGGGCCAGTCTAGGCAACCTCAGGAGCAGCAGGAGAAAGGAGATAGCAGAGGTCACCCGAGGATAGGGGGGAAGGAGGACCAACCGAACCTGTAGAGTTTAGGACTGGCAAAGGTAGTGGAGTACAGGGTGGCCAAAACAGCAGAAATGAGCAAATAGGGGGGTAGGTGGAGTTAAAGTGCCCCTGCAATTGTAAGTGCAGATGGGCCACCAAGCCTGCAAATTTTGATTATGTGATTGGGGTGTGTGTGTATGTGCTGCAATGACTAAAAATCGGATCAGGTGTAACTACCATATGTTCAGAGCCTCCATAACTTTGAATTGTCATTGATCAAGTGGCTATTAAGCAAGAAAATCCTGTACATTAGAAAGTGCCTTATATGTAACCACTATGAATGGCACACACAGCTTTCCACAGCTGGCTGCCATTTATTTGTTTTGAAATCATATTTCCAGAATTTCTGGTTTAGTCTGGCCAACATTCTGGGAATTGCAATCCTTATGCATCTAGAGCAGGGGTGTCAAACTCACATCGTCATGGCGATGTCACGTGACGTATCGGGACTTCCCCCCCTTCACTAAACTGGGTGTGGGCGTGGATAGTGTGTGACACATCCAACTGTGGGCCAAGATTTTGACAGCTCTGCTCTAGAGGGTTTCAAGATTTGGAAAGGATGACATATCATATATAACTTTTAGAATTCAGGGCAAGGAATTCTGAACATAGAGATGACTGCTTGTCCTCTTCTGATACTATATGAGAATGTTTCTTCCAGTTCACCCAACAAGATTATACCATGGAGAAATTATTTTGAATTTAAGGCAATTTCCACTCAAAGGTAACTATGAAAGTGGTGAATTGGATCTTCTCAGTGGCTACACCCAATTGTCGAACTCCCTTCCAAAAGTTTTTCAAATGTTTCCAATATACTTAGAATGTCCCCACCTAAACTTAAATGATAGAGTACAGATGACAAGGAACATAAAGCCAAACCATTTTGTTACCAAGCCAGTTATCCTTGTATTTTTCTGGATACAGGAAATGGTTGGATACTATTGAGATAGTTACTGTGATCTGAATAAAAATTATCAGTTTCATAAAAATCTACCGTTGGCTAAGATTTCATAAAGTACCGTAGTAATGCAATCCTTAGCCATTATATTTACTTTTCCCATTCATGATACATGTATACATTCCAAACGAGTCATTTATAGTCTTTTCCCGATCATTAGGAAGGGAGGTCTTCAGCTTTAACTGTGACTTTAAACAGCCAGGATATTTCTTTCCTTTGCCTGAAAATGTCAAGTAGAATAATAAAACTCCATTTTAAGATTTCCTAAATGCTACTTTCCCCTCGTCTCTCAATTTCAATGGTAAATTGATGTCAAGTGAGTATAAGGGTCAGAGGTCCCAACCAATAAAAACAATCCTGGAACTGCTTATCCTTTGAAGTTGCTACAGATTGATAATGAAAAGAATGAACTGTTCTCCAAGGTTGAACTCAATGTTTTAGGACAGATCTGAGAACCTTGAGAAGATCAACTGCTTTGACTGCTCTTTAGAAGGCCAGATCCTGAAGATGAAACTCAAATACTTTGGCCAACTAATGAGAAGGAAGGACTCACTGGAGAAGAGCCCAATACTGGGAAAGATTGAGGGCAAAAGAAGAAGGGGACGACAGAGAATGAGGTGGCTGGGTGGAGTCACTGAAGTAGTCGGTGTGAGCTTAAATGGACTCCAGAGGATGGTAGAGGACAGGAAGGCCTGGAGGAATATTGTCCATGGGGTTGCAATGACTTTGCAACTAACAACCACAAGAAAGAGACCATGGTCACCATAATAGGCCAAACATTACCTGAAAATTACTGTTTAATTAGTGGAGAATTTGGAAATGATAGGGAAAGGTCAAAACCTCATTGTGGTAGCTATCTTTTCCTGCAGCTCAGTTCTTACTGCTTCTGCTCCCTATAGCTCTGAAAATATATATACAGAACCTTGGCTGAGAGAGATAAAAGCAACCAGGGAACCGAGAAGTCCTCCTTCTGAAGCTTTACTATAGATGGCATCCTCAACATATTGTGTTCAAATTCTTTGATTCTGTCCTCACTTCACATCCAACTCAAAAGATACTGTAATTGAAACTTACGGAGCTTTTTAGGGTGCTGCACTTGGTGGATCCCAGGATGTGGGCCTTCTCTGCTGAGCGCATCTGCTATATGGAAGATGCTCTCTCCCCTGAAGTCAGGTTGGCTCCACTCCTGTTGGTTTTCTGGAACTCCCTCAAATCCTGTTTATGCCTTCTGGCTTGGAGGTCCCAGGAAATCAGTGAGATCTTGAGGTAATGCCATATTTTTGTTAACAAATGATGTTCTACCTTAGGCTTTGTAATTTTTAATTTTAGTTTACATCACTTTTTTCAGCATATAACTTAGATGAATAAGCAATTAATAATGGAGAATGTGACAGGATGCAAAGTACTTCACCAACCTTTTTGCTTACAAAAAACCTTTTTGCTTATCCGTAACAATGGTGGGAGAAGTTGTAAGGATGGCGGGGAACATTTTGGGAAGGGAAAAGACTGGCTGAGCGTTTCTTTACCAGTTTACCTGCTGTTAAAGGTGTATTTTGTAACGCTCACCATGGCAGCCATTTTTCTTACACAATTACCATTTGATGTGGTAACTCCCCTCAAAAGTTGCTGACTTCTGACCTAGTTTAATATTTACCAAATCAAATCTTTTCATTAGAAACGTATTGTAAAATATGAGGGGCTTTTCCTTACTCTCTCTCTCTCTTTATTCCAAAGACATGCAGAATAGAAGAATCAGGTGTATCTGGTAAAACTAGAATTACTTGCTTTGATTTATAGTACAGATAGGATGACAAAATGTTCTTTGCATTTTCATTTTTCTTTCTGGGTAAGGATGTGTGGCAGCAGCATCTGTTGTGCAGGGATGTGTGGCAACAATGACTAATGCCATTTATGCAGAATAGAAGCGAATCATTATGAATGGAAACAGTATGCATCTTTTGAGAAACTCCGCAATGGAGGCTGGCCACCTTCCAGTCAACAAGTAATTACTTCTCTGGGAGAAACTGCTGCCCAGACAGACATATCTCTGTAGAAGGAAGACAATTCTTAAAATATAGAAGCCAGTGATGTAATAAATATTTGATTCATACCTAACCTCTGTTCTCCAGGGTCACCTTTAAGCAAGTGGATTCCTATCCTGTTGACAACAGGTGATCTATAGCATGACTGGCCGTTCACAGAAATGTTTGTCTAGATCCAGTCTGAGTTGGTCACTGGAACCAGAAGTTTAGTCTTCCAGGTTTTTGGACTCATGCTGGAGCCAATCTTCAGGGAGCTTCTCTCTATCGGAATTGTGCTTTGGGTTATTTCATGCATAGTATTTATATGGTGCCTGGTTCTGTGTGGCCCCCTAGCTATTGATTGGGGTTTTGATGGCCAAATCATTGCCTGTTTTGCCTAGAGTCCAAGGATGATTTGCCTAATTTTAGCCTTTTGCCCATCCATTTGCTCACAGCCTCATTCTTCCAAAAATGAAATAAAGCTACCTGAGCACAGTGCATTTAACAGAGGTTTTGACAAGGTTATAGAAGTTCAGGTACTAAATATTTATTTTCAGCAAGACCAGAGCACTGTCCATCCCTCACCCCCAAAAAATCCCCCATTAAAACAAGCAAGCTATGGACACAATATTTCTCTCTGTTGCCTCATAAAACAATAATAAAACAGCTGATCCTTTTTTTCTTGTGAATCATCATTATTTACCAAAAGAAAAAAATGTTACCACAAGCTTAGTTCCGATTTCCGATTCTTGCTGCTTGATCCTTACACTGAAGTCAAGTAACAGTCTATGCATGTCAGGAATTTACATCAATGTCATGTAAGATGGAAAAAGAAAGTTGGAATGAGGTCATGTAAGATGGAATGTAAGATGGAAAAGGAGAGTTGGAATGAGGTCAAAACCATAAATGGTTCATGGTTATGTGTGAAGGAAAGACAGACTGGATTTACTTATGGAATCCTCCTTCACTTTTGAAGGAAGGAAAGATCATCTAGTACGGTTTTCTTTCAATGGAAAATGGGTTAATTTGCCAGATATTTTTTAGAAGACAAACCATTTATAGTACTGTTTCCTATTTTATCTGAAGATAACTTGTCCTTTTAAGAAATCAAAGTATCTACAGCAGTTATGACTTCTGCTATTCCTTCTCTTCCTCATTAATTGTGGTGGAATGTAGTCTGGAGTTGCAGGAAGGGAGATGCTCTATCCCAAAGAGAGAGCAAAACTTGGAATGTCTAGTGGGCAGGAAGAGAGCAAGATAAAACATTCCCTAGCAATTCACAGAGTATAATCTATAGTTGTAGAAGATACTTGCTTTTGTCTGGTAAGATTTCATTTGTAGGACAATAAAGACACTACTCAGAAGTAACTCCACATGTCATCTTTGGTTCTTTGGGCCTAATATAACTGTCTATTCTTCTACCTTTTCTACTTCTTCTTCTTCTGTTGTTAGTTGCGAAGTCGTGTCCGACCCATTGCGACCCCACAGACAATGTTCCTCCAGGCCCTCCTGTCCTCTATCATCTTCTGGAGTCCATTTAAGCTCACACCGACTGCTTCAGTGACTCCATCCAGCCAACTCATTCTCTGTTGTCCCTTTCTTCTTTTGCCCTCAGTCTTTCGCAGCATTAGGCTCTTCTCCAGTAGTAGTTAAGGGATGAACTAGTGAAGGAACATGAAAAAGGGATGAGCTGTATTTGAGAGACATTGAATAGACTACTCAAATGTACAGTCTTTTATTTGTTGTCTTAATTCATTAAATAACTAATTATGTTTCTATATCACCAAATCTGCCCAAGACTCATAGAAATTTATAATTAGCCACTAAACATTAGTAACACATGCTTACAATCAATAACTAATTGGAAGAATTAAAGAAGTCTAATCACTATGTATTAAGTGATAAACTATTAAAACCAACAAACATAATGATAGAAATAATAAAGATGGGAGAATTAGTCACCAAATACTTTCTGGAACAACCTGATTTTTGTCATATTTTGCAAAGACATTGGAGAAGGAACCATTAAGAGAGGAACTATTTTATAAAACCATAACCATTAGTAGTTCCTAACCTCAGCTTCCCTCACATCATGGAAATGAGGAACAACTAATAGTCTTTCTTGGGATGATTTCATAGGTAGGAGAAGATGGTTCTCCGAGTACCAGGAGTCCAGCTATTTAGCCCTGAGGAAGAAGGCCTTTCTCTTTGAAAAACAAATTATGACATCTGATTAGTTTACCTCAGTATTCAAGGAAAGACTATCAGGGGGGATTAGAAGGCTCCCTGTATAAAAAGACTCAGCACAGGGCATTGTAAGTTTACCTGGGAAACTAACTGGTAAGTGATTTGTCGAAAAGATCATTGATATGTATGTATTCCAGATCATGTCAAAGTAGAGTTTTAGACCAGTAAATGGAGGAGTGTCAAGGTTACTGTATAGTCAAGGAGAGGTAAAACATTACATCAGACAACAAGGGACAGACATTCTTTTTCAACTCAATTCTGAATGTTTCAAGGGCTAAATTGTAATCCTGAATAACAAAAGATACAACAAACCTTGAGCTTCCCAGAAGGTCTACATTGGAGATCTTTCCAAAATAACCAAAGCCATTGCTTGCTTGCCACCCTTTTCCTGTAGGCCTACTTAGAAGTAACCAAAGACATGGATTGACAAAAGGCACTGTTCTGTATGATGTATGGTGACTGTTTTTCAGATATCTAAGATTTTTGCCTCTTTAAACAATAAAAAACACTCCCCAGCAAGAGTAAGTCTGCAGTTCAGGCTTCTTGATTTCCAGCATCTAGTGGACTTTCAGGGGGCAGTGGTTGTGAGAAGCACGTTTGCACAGTTAGGGTACCAACTGAGCCAGTCAGGCGTAATGAAAATTATATCTTTGTTAGGACCACATTGTACTTAACATGAGCTACCCTTGAAAAATGTCTATGTCAGCCAAGCTATTTTCCATTGGAAGATCCAGAGGGTCAGAGGATGTTTATTTTAAAAGATCTCCATTAGCTACCAGTTGCTTACCAGGCACAATTTAAACGACTTAAGGCTTGATTATGCATTAGACCTTTTCTCCAGCTAAGAACCTGTCTGAAGATTCCTTCCCCCACCCACTCCCACCCCCACCCCCACTCCGGTTTATTTTTCCTGGCCAAAACTTCAGTTTTTGGATATACAGGAAATGATTTTCCAGAGCCATGCTCTGGAAATACCTTTTCCAAGGAGGTGCTCTAGACTGCTCCTTTTGCAGTATTTAAGAAGATGGCTAAAAACAAGAACCCTATTTTGTCAAGCTGTCAAATTTTAAATATTTTAATTTTTGTTTTAATTGTTTTTGTTTTCTTAAGTTTTATGCACTTTAATTTTGTCTTTATCAGGTGCCTTGACTGCTCAAATAAACCCACTAACAAAATAAAATATAAATATTTGGATAAATCACCGTTGGAGCGTTGCAAGCCTATTGTGCATATAGAGCATACATGTGTCCAGCTGAATTTGATGAGGTTTATTCACAAACACGAAAATAGTAGGATGGTGGGCTTTTAAACCGAATTAAGCAACATTAATTAAGATTGTAATTGCAATGTTGTAGCAGTTTCTGCAAAAAGGCAAGCCCTGATTCACTGTGCCCATTGTTTTATAATATACTAGCCGATAACATGGCGTTGTTCAGGTATTTATTTATAGCGGGGCAATGTCCAGACCAGACCAAACATAATTTCTAATGTTGGATTTCTCCCCTTATGGAGTACTGTGAAGCTGTTACCATGGCAACTCCACTGCGCTGTACAGTAGAAGCCATTTTAAGGCTGTACAGTAGAGGCCATTTTAAGGCACAACAGGCTGTATCTTAACAGAACACACACCTTGAGGGGTGTTAGGAGTGTCTTACCCCCCACAGTATTTGTTTCCAGAGAGTAAGTCATCTGTGTACCAGGTTTGGTTGAAATTGCTCGAGGTATTCCAAAGTTATGCTGGAACACACACACACACACACACACAGAGCCATTTTTATACATATAGAAAGAAGAAGATAAACAAAACATCTGGAAAAACAAATTTATAATTTGTGCTTCCTGTTGCATGTATTAGATATTTTTTTAAAAAATAAAAATAGAAAGAGCTGTGCTGTCCTAGCACATTCTTTGCTGCTAGCCACTGGATAAGGAAATAATCCATTTCTGAGGTCCTGGAGGCAAAGAGGACACAATAGGAAGTGATTGATTACAGTTAAGCTTCTGAGCTAAGTTTGTCTCCTTCTCACTTCAGGGGTCCATCATGTAGCTTTTTTGGCTGCAGTTTTGAACCGTTGTCTTCTTCACGAGGCTTTCCCTTTCCCTTCAGCTTCATGTTGCTTTGAATTTCTAATCTGAAAGCTGTTGAAGCACAAGTCAGAGATAAAATTACGCATTGTCATCAGTTTTCCTTCACAGATAAGCTGTGTTTGCGATGGAAAGTTATA
This sequence comes from Natrix helvetica, assembly GCF_964273705.1. Taxonomy (NCBI): domain Eukaryota; kingdom Metazoa; phylum Chordata; class Lepidosauria; order Squamata; family Natricidae; genus Natrix; species Natrix helvetica. Next base: position 23,756,194 of record NC_138553.1, read on the forward strand.
CAGTGAAAGTAAGACTTTCAGGACAAGCAAGACTTTCCTTTCCTGACAAAAATCACATTGTGTACCTTTTTCAAAGCTTGTGGAGATGGGGAAGGGAAGGAGGCAGGGAATGTTTGCTTGTCAAATATCAGAACAAACAGCTTTTCAAAGTAATTGCATCCCCCTGTATTTTTCTACTTCTCCGAGTTGACTTTATTCTATCTGCTTCCCCCCCTACTAAAGTCAGCACTAATACAGTAGGTTTATACATAGGCAATCTATGATTCTTTTTGGAATGAAAGTGTATTGCATCACAGTTACTGTGTTTATGTGTGGTGTGTCTATGTGTGTGTGTGCGTGTGTGTGTGCGTGCGTGCGCACACTTTGTTCAGGTCCTACAGACATTACATGCAACCCTATCTGCAAATGAACACATTTAAATTCTGCATCTCTCTTCTAGCTCAATTTGTACAATGAGAAATCTCAAGTGTATCCAATCTGGAACTTTGGCACTGCAGTTCCCAGAATTCCCAGTCAATATGACCTAGCAATTCTGCCTAACAAATTCTGGCATTTGTTGTCCTTTCAGATCTGGAGGGTGTCAGCTGGTTTTGTATAGAACGGATGTTTAGAACGATCAATTGGAAAAGGTTGCCCATTTATAGCACCAACTAAATTCTTTACAGAGTCTAATAAATGTAAAATCTAAATTAGAAGTAGAAGTGGATTCTCAAAAATGTTCTCCTACTGGAAAGGGATGTAGTGGCTCAGTGGCTAAGACACTGAGTTTGTTGATCAGAAAGGTCAGCAGTTCAGCGGTTCAAATCCCTAACGTAACAGAGTGAGCTCCCATTACTTGTTCCAGTTTCTGCCAGCCTAGCAGTTCGAAAGCATGTAAAATTGCAAGTAGAAAAATAGGGACCACATTTGGTGGGAAGGTAACAATGTTCCGTGTGCCTTCAGCGTATAGTCATGCTGGCCACATGACCACGGAAACATCTTCGGACAGCGCTGGTCTTTGGCTTTGAAATGGAGTCAGACTCGACTAGCACATATGTGGGAGGAGAAACTTTACCTTTACTTTTACTGGAATCTTTGCATTTTATTCTCCTCTCCAAGCCCTTAACGAATTCTGGGAATATATCCTATCTTAGATTTCAAGAGAATGCTCAGGAAATGTCTCACTGCATTCAGTTAGAATTGCAACTATATTGTGCCCATAGGAATGAGGCTTTTCATTCAGAACCAAGGCATTCAAGATGACGCCTTTATATAGCAACCACATAGAACGGCCTAAGAGCAAGAGATGACTTGCTCAGGATCAAGATCATTTAAAAGATAAGAGCTTTTTTAGGAGATAACAGAAACAAATCTTTTATTACTGTGAATAAAATATTGTCCACCTGTATCCTAGCACCAATTTGTTGGCGAGAGACTGGTAAATGGAAAGCAGGATGTAACACATGGCATGATGATTCCCCCCCCCTCCCTTAATCACAGTGGCAATATAAACAGGTAAAACCAGAACTCCCCCTTTAATGGGTGCTCTGTGGTAAGGTAATTACTTATCATCAAAGCTCCTTGAAATCCTTAAAGAAAGGTGTTAGATGAGAAGACAGAACTGTTAATGGTGTTTGTAAACCCATTGAAGTTTTGCTAATGAGATTCTGTTTCATCTATTATACAGTGGAGAAAAGGATGGTGATCAACCCATTCAGAATGCTAATCAGCTGTACGGGAAGACTGCTTGAAGTATAAGATACTATAAGAGCCTTTCTTCAATTGCACTATCATAATATAAACATGCTTTGCAACATCATTTTTGCCCCATGTCCTCATTTCCTTCATTTCATCGCCAATCCATGATTTAGATAGGCTTAAGGTGGATTTAACATAAAGCTAACAGCATCCGGGGACAGCCACAATTTCACTTTCTGTCTCCGCCCCAGAGGAAAAGCTTGAATGATTGACAAAAGAGTGGGGGGGGGGGACCCAGATAATTAAAGATGGTTAAGAGAACACTTGATTGCCATGAATGTATTTAAATCTCCAGGACCGCCAGTTTGAGGGCCTTTGATTGAGCTTGGTGTTGTCATTTCAGAGCCACTTTGTGTGATTTTTGAGGACGACTGGGGAAAAGGAAATGTCTCTATTTTCAAAAAGGTGGGAAAGAGGGAAAGGAGCTATGCCACAACATACAGATCAGCTTAATGTGGATGGCAATAAATATTCCTTATTTATTTAAAATATTTTGTCCCACTTTTCTATTTAAGAAATGCTCAGAGAAGCATCTGTGTATGTTACCTTGAATTCCTGGAGGAAAAAGAGGTTATAAACAGAATAATTAGTTTAAGAAGAAAATTTAAAAATGCATACAAGTGTAAATTTACATACTTACATGACTGCACAATATCTTTCATGTATAAGTGATGTAAAGACCTGAAAAGAAGTTAAAATAGTAGTCCAAAAAATGGAACATGAAATAAGAGGCATGAAATACAGCTCAATCTAGTTTACCCAAACACTGTGTGCGCTATTCCTTTTGGTAAGTGTCTCTCCTTGCAAACCAAACTAGCTTCCACCATATCCAGTTTATACATTCCCTTTTGTTTTTTAAATCAGAATCAGAATAGAGTTGGAAGGGACCTTGGAGGTCTTCTAGTCTGCTCAAGCAGAAGACCCTATACCATTTCAGACAAGTGGCTGTCCAGTCCTTTCTTAAAAACCTCCAGTAATGAAGCACCCACAATTTCCGAAGGCAAACTGATTAATTGTTCTCATTGTTAGGAAGTTTCTCCTTAATTCCAAGTTGCTTCTCTCCTTGATTAGTTTCTATCCATTGTTTTTTGTCCTGCCTTCTGGTGTTTTGGAAAGTAAATTACTGGTGTGGAAATTTTAGGCTCACTTGTGACCGTAAGATGAGAACTACCCATAAATAACTCAAGCTGGCAAAAATAATCAATACTCCCTCCTCTCATTTTTCCTTACAACAGTAAGTCTGTGAAGTGAGTTGGGCTGAAAAAGAGTGACTGGCCCATATAGTTGCATGCCTCATGTACAACTATAACTCACTACCTTCCAGTTCCTGGCCAAGTGTCTTCTCTTGATTTAATCCCTGTATCAACAAACCATTTTAACATATTTATTTTGTATTGTTCGCCCACTTTTATATTCAGTCTACATTGATTCATCACTGATTTGTTCTTGAACCTATTCTCATCTTATTGTGCCTCCTTATGTCACGTTATCAATTCCTGCTTCTTTCATTTCCCTTTTATGTTTCCTCTGACATACAAGTGGGTGGAAGCACACTTTCAGACACTGGTGTTTTTGCTTTTAATAAACATTCATTTCTCACAAATGACTACCATGCAACTATTTTTTAAAACAAAATTGGCAGGGTAAAAAAAAATCCATTAGTTTCCCCATCTTTTGTAATAATGTTACTGATGAACATTTGTTCATTTGATTGTTCCAGATTTTCACCATTCATATATCTTGCAATTCTCACTTAATTTTTCTCTTTGGTCGTTGATACATTTATTTTCAGATCTGTACTGTTCGTTGCATCGGGCAAACAATCTAACATTTGCTGCAAATTGTTCGGTTTCCTACTCAATAATGTTTCATGATGGTCTATTGGTCTACATGAAAAAGTAAAGTTATTTACTCAGCCAATGTACATCTGGTGTTACCACAAACATTCCTTAAACATTTTTCCATAAGTGCATTCAATGATCAAAGAAAGATAATTCTCTCTGTGAAATCACAATTTGAAATATATAGTCCGTCTTTAAAACTATAGCTTTAAAAATGCTGTCGATGCACTTAAGCCTTCAATAAATCAGTCAGAAGATTGAGAAGTGAAAGAAAGCTAAGAGGATAAAATCAAGGATTGGAAATACCGTAGATGTTAGGCAGTGAGGAATTCTCCAAAACATGAACTGAAAAAGCCCACTTCCAGATGGAATAGCCTTCCGTGACTCTGACTTTGCAAGAAATGGAAAGTAATAAAGATGCCACTCTAGCTGTTCTTACTGACCAAGCAAATTTTGCAAGAACAGGTGCATGCAGAGAAATTGACGGCGTTTATTTCATGCAGATGATTTTGACAATTTACTCAAGACTGTCTTATTGTATAGAAAAATATTGAAGTTCAGTGTTATTGAAGTCAGAGAAACACAGCGGGAAAAGCTGTTGAATAAAATGATAAATGATATTTCTTTGATAATAATCATTAGTTTAATGGAAATGAGGTACATGCAGGGCTGGGATTCAAATTTTTTTACTACTGGTTCTGTGGGTGTGGCTTGGTGGGCAAGGCATGGCTTGGTGGGCGTGGCAGGGGAAGGTTACTGCAAAATCCCCATTCCCTCCTAATCACCTGGGACTCCGGAGGCAGAGAATAAATGGGGGTGGGGCCCCTCAGAGGTGGTATTTACCGGTTCTCTGAACTACTCAAAATTACTGCTACCGGATCTCCAGAACTGGTCAGAACCTGCCGAATACCACCTCTGGGTACATGTATGTAGTTGGCTTCAAACATTGATTTATTTATTCAATTTTGACTTAATAAGTTGGGTGACGCTCCCCAGTCTGGTTGTTCCCACTGTGATTGAAACAAATGGTGATTTAATATGATGTGTGAACTTGATCTATATATGTGAGCAGTAGGTGGTAATGTACTGTGATCATCTGCTGTTATTCTGAGAGTTTTCTACATTAATTTATTCAATAAGACTTAATGAATCCAACAAGGATAATGAGCAGCCTTTGTTTCATGCTGAAAATCTTAGAACTAAACTCTTTACTATTCTGTTCCTTGCTTCTGGTTCTTTGCTGGTACTGTCTACTGCCTTGATTATAATTGTACGGGCTAGCATCAGTCTCCTTTACATTCTAGGAGACAGTTGAACTGAATGCATTATTTTTGTCCTCATTTAAAATAAAACAAACACACTTCAGATAAAATAAACCTTTTATTATAAAGTTATTTAAAAATCACCCTGGTGTATCTGTGTACTGAACTGGCCTGCTGATTTAATCTGAAGAAATAGACTTGAGTCGATTAATTAGTATTTATTAAATCAGGGGTGTCCAAACTTGGCAACTTTAAGACTTGTGGACTTCAACTCCCAGAATTCCCCAGACAGCTCTGCTGGCTGGGGAATTCTGGGAGTTGAAGTCCACAAGTCTTAAAGTTGCCAAGTTTGGACACCACTGTATTAAATGGTGCCTGAACCTTGTTTTGATTGGATCTGATTTCAAAAAGAGATTATTTTACATTGAAGAGTTAACAGAAGCGGACTGGGGGACATTTGCTTTGTATGCAAATGGCCCAGAATCACTGCCTGGTATTCCCAGGTAAAGTTTGCAGAAGCTTCGGAGCAGTGGTGGGATTCATTTTTTTTACTACCAGTTCTGTGGGCGTGGCTTGGTGGGCATGGCTTGGTGGGCAGGGGAAGGATACTGTAAAATCTCCATTCCCACTCCACTCAAGGGGAAGGATACTGTAAAATCTCCATTCCCACTCCACTCAAGGGGAGGGATACTGTAAAATCTCCATTCCCACTCCACTCAAGGGGAAGGATACTGTAAAATCTCCATTCCCACCCCATTTCAGAGGAAGGTTACTGCAAAATCCCCATTTCTTCCTGATCAGCTGGGACTCGGGAGGCAGAGAATAGATAGGGACGGGGCCAGTCAGAGGTGGTATTTACCAGTTTCTCTGAACTACTCAAACTTTCCGCTACCAGTTCTCCAGAACTGGTCAGAACCTGCTGAATACCACCTCTACTATGGAGATGCTGTTTATAGTTATCCTGGACAGCAACTAAATAAACCAATGATCCGGCAAAAGGTTCCTATTTTAGCAGAGTTTAATAAATAGGATTCAGTACAGAAGGGCAGCCCTCACGTCTAGGCTGGCTAAATACAAAATGAATCTAAAAAAGTAATATTCAGAGCAACATTAAATCTCACCTAAAAACTCAAGTAAACATCCCTTACCCGGGAGAAGTAAATATTGAACTATAAGTTAAATGTGGAAAAGAGTTGCTTGTTCCTCTTTCTTCTTGAAAGTATTGGAAGAAATGTCCTTCTGGGTTCAGTTCCAAGTGGGGAGAAAGATACTGGGAAACATGATGACTGTTTGGAAAGATGGTTTTAATGGTGGACAGGATCACATGCCTTGAAGATATTGGGTGAAGGGAAAAAAAGGGAAGAGATGCTGAGAGTGCCTGAGTTTTATATCCTCTCTGGGCTTTTGAATTAGAGCTTATATTCTGATTGGTTGTCGGACTCCCATGGGGCCATGCAGGGGCAATTCTGTAGGCTGTCCTGAGTCCCAGGTTTGGTTGACTCTTGCTGGGTGATGATGTAATGAAAGGGCTTTGGGATTCCTATTATTATTATCCTGAAGGAGGTAGATCTATGTTATGTTTAATAGATTGGCCCTAATGGCCCATTAACAAAGGTGTGGGCGGGGCACGTTTCTGCCTCCCTTTTAAGAGAAGTATTCTGCCCTTTTTATATTTCCTAAAAGATCTCATTTTCCTAGGAGAGGGCTGGGTGCTAACTTCCTACAAAACCTACAGACTTCTGAAGTGAGACACCTAACTCCATTTTGACCTGAGCAAAGGGTCAATCAATTTGTCCTTTCACACTGGGAACTCTCTTCTGAACTCATCCATTGCGAGTGAGATTAAAATTAACTCTAATCAACCAGAGAATACAATTCAATACATCAGCGACAAATTCTACATTATGAAAGTATAGTATTCTATCCCCACAGCCTCCCCCATTAAAATCCTTCCCTTTTAAGGAAGGAAAGGAGATGCCCCCATACAGAGGGCTTTCATGTCTCAACTGAGATTTGAAAGTTATCCCGAATTCCTTAAAGGGATTGGGAGTCTATAAAAGCAGCAAGGAAAGGGCATGCAATTTGTTTAAATAGCTTTTATAAACACAATCCATTTCAAGCTATCTCTTTGTTGATGAGTTTGGGGTTGTACAGGTGTTTCTATATAGCCAAGGGAGACAGAAAATAAGAGCAATTGGAAGCATCTCAGAACATTTAGCCTACTTCTGACTCTTAATCTCATCTCGTTTTATTGTGCTATTTCAATCTTCTTTCATGCTGCTTTAATTCAATATTTTCATGTCACTATTATATTCTAACGGCTAATTACATTCCTCTCATTCTCCGGCAAGACATTTTGTGGCCTCTAAATATTGCTGAATTACAATGCACAGCAATCTAGCCACCTGGACCAGTGGTGAGGGATGCTATGGAAATTAGCCAAATCAAGGAGGAGCTGGTTCTTTCTCTTTCAAATAATAATAATAATAATAATAATAATAATAATAATAATAATAATAATAATAATAATAATAATAATAATAATAAATCCAAAAGATAAAACTGTTGCTAAAAAAACTATGTTAAAAGCAAATAAACAAAGCAAAGCGAAACAAAGCAAAACATCAAGCAATACAAATTGCAGATAAAATTCATAGTTAAATGCTTAACAATAACATTGCATTCATAGCTAAAAGAGAAAAGCATACGTGGAAGACAAATTGTATGTAATTTAGATTTATCACATGGAATAATTTTTTTAAAAAAATGGTGTATTGAATAAGCCGTACTATTGTGGTTCTCACTTAATGCTGCACATAAACCAGTTAAGCCATTTTATGGCTTAGCATTATATGTGAGCCCAGATACTGTCACTATAGTTACATGATGTGCAGGGTTGGAACTTGGTTGTCTGAACTTGGAAATATGGTTACTTCAAGCTTAAATGAGAATCTATTAATTGCACTTGATAGTTGGTTAGTCTTCTTAAGCAATATGTCTTAGCATGTCATTCAAAACTGAACTAACAATTAGCTGATATTTAAGCATCCATTAGTTCTCCAGGATGTGGGATACAGTATCAGAAGAGACTCTATCTATCTATCTATCTATCTATCTATCTATCTATCTATCTATCTATCTATCTATCTATCTATCTATCTATCTATCTGTCTGTGTTACAACCCCTGGTATGCCCAAATATGGGAGGGAGCTCATTACACCCCCTTTCTGTCCTTCGGCACATTACAGAAAGGGGGAGTAATGAGCTCCCTCCCATATTTGGGCATACCAGGGGTTGTAACACAAATACATACCTATTTCCCTGGCTCAGCTGATAAGGAGGAGAGCCTGTAGCTTAGTGGCTAATACATCTGCCTAATATGTAATACAGCCCAGGTTCTAATCCCAGTAAGGGTATGGTTAGCTGATGAGAGCTAAGTAGCTTGAAATAGATCTATACTAGTCTCCCTTTATTTATTTATCAGCACAAATACAACACACACACACACACACACACACACACACACACACACACACACACACACACACACACATATATATATATATCCAATAATATATATTAATCTCCAAGACAGAACACCTCAACAAGAGAATAATTATGGAAGCCATCGAAATAGAGAAACACCCCCACAACATGAATAAATGTGATGATACCTCCCGCCTACCAAACATCTGGAAACCAGCCATAGCCAATAAACGAACACCACCCACCACCCAAGCCGTTAAAATACAAAACAACAATGCACACACAATCAGCACCAATCAGCACCAATCTACCAATCATGATACAACCACACAACCAATCATTCCACCTACTGAAACAAAGCCAGCACTCCATCCCCTCCCACCAAGATATACATAAAGACGGCAGCTCTGGTCACACTTTAAGACCACAGCCTGAAGATAGCGAGTGCGATCTCGCTGAAACGTTGCAAAGACAATCTCAATCCTACACGGGAGAAGACCCGAATACAACAAAACCAGCATATATATATATATGCTGGTTTTGTTGTATTCGGGTCTTTTCCCGTGTAAGGTTGAGATTGTCTTTGCAACGTTTCGGCAGGATCGCACCTGCCATCTTCAAGCTGTGGGCTTAAAATGTGATCGGAGCTGCCGTCTTTCTGTAAGTCTTGGTGGGAGGGGATGGGGTGCTGGCTTTGTTTCAGTAAGTGGAATGATTGGTTGTGTGGTTGTATCATGATTGGTAGATTGGTGCTGATTGGTGCAGGCTGTGTGTGCATTGTTGTTTTGTATTTTAACGGCTTGGGTGGTGGGTGGTGTTCGTTTGTTGGCTAGGGCTGGTTTCCAGATGTTTGTTGGCGGGAGGTATCATCACGTTTGTTCATGCTGTGGGGGTGTTTCTCTATTTCGATGGCTTCCGTGATTATTCTCTTGTGGAGGTGTTCTGTTTTGGAGATTAACCTGGCTCCTTCAAAGTTGATTTCATGTCCTGTAGCTTTAAGGTGCTGGAAAAGGGAGGAAGTTTTTTCTTTTTTTCTTACTGCGTTCTTGTGTTCTGTGATGCGTGCATTTATTCTTCTGTTTGTTTGTCCTATGTATATTGCTGGGCAGATTTTGCATGGTATTTTGTAGACTCCTTGGTTTTCTAACTGGATTTTGTCTTTGGGGTTTCTTAAGATGTTGGCTATTTTTGGGTCAGTGGTGAAGGCTGTCCTGATGTTGTGCTTGTGGAGAATTTTGCTGATTTTATCTGTGGTGCCTTTGATATAAGGGAGGAGGGCGATGCCATTGTCCTGTTCTGTGTCTTGGTTTTTTGGGGGAGTCTCCTTTTGGATTAGGTTGGTGATTGTTTTTCTTTGGAATCCATTGGAGATTAATACATTTGTGAGTTTGTGTAATTCAGTTTTCAGGTGGTCTTTGTCGGCTAGGCATTTGGTTCTGGAGATGAGGGTCTTGGCTACAGAGTTGATCTGTGCAGGGTGGTGATGGGATTGTGCATTTAAGTAGCGGTTGGTGTGTGTTTTTTTCTGGTAGATGGTGTGTCCTAGGGAGCCATTAGGTTTTTTGTAGATTAGGACATCCAGAAAGGGAAGTTGGTTGTTTGCTTCTATTTCCATGGTGAATTGTATTTTGGGGTGTAGGCTGTTGAGATGTGTGAGGAAGTTGTCCAGTTTTTCTTTTCCATGTGGCCAAATCACGAAAGTGTCATCAACATATCTAAGCCAGAGTTTGGGTTTGTGTTCAGATTTGTCTAAGGCGTTGGTTTCAAAATGTTCCATGTATAAGTTTGCAATGACAGGTGAGAGGGGTGATCCCATGGGTGCTCCTTCTATCTGTTTGTATCTTTGTCCATTATGGATGAAGTATGTGTTGGTTAGGCAGTGGTTGGTCAGGTCCAGGATGTGTTTGGGGGGGGTTGTGTTTTTTCTGGATGGCTGTCAAGGCTTCTTTTATAGGCACTTGGGTGAAGAGGGATATGACATCGAAACTCACAAGTAGGTCGCTGGGTTGTATGTTTTGTTTCTTTATTGTTTCTATGAAGTGGAGTGAGTTTTGTACGTTTGAGGTGATGGTTTCTGCGTAGGGTTGGAGTTGTTTGGCGAGGAATTTGGCAAGATTCTGTAGAGGTGAGCCTATGGAGCTGACTATGGGTCTGAGTGGTGTTCCTTCTTTGTGTATCTTGGGGAGCCCATAGAGTTTGGGGCATCTGGAAGATTTCTCTCTGGGGATGATTCTTTGCTGGATCTCTTCACTGATGGCAGAGGCTTTTATTTTGGATTTGGTGGTTTTTTCCAGGTAGGTGGTGGGGTCTGTGTTTATAGGTTTGTAAGCAGGGTCTTGGAGTAGGTTGGAGATATATATATATATATATATATATATATATATATATATATATATATATATATATATATATATATATATATATATATATATATATATATATATATATATATATATATATATATATATATATATACATACATACATGTGTGTGTGTGTGTGTGTTTGTGCTAGCTGATGAGAGCTAAATAGCTCGAAATGGATCTATACTAGTCTCCCTTTATTTTATCAGCACAAATACAACATATATATATATATATATATATATATATATATATATATATATATATATATATATATATATATATATATATATATATATATATATATATATATATATATATATATATATATATATATATATATATATATATATATATATATATATATATATATCAGATGCTGTGTCTTGTGCATGGCTGTGCAGTGTCAAGCTTGTTACAATTTGTTTCTTATTATAGAATGTCAGAATTGAACTTCTTCTTTGTGTGAAAACCGATTTCTGTTTCATGTACTCAGGGTGGGATTCAAACAATATAGCAACCGGTTCTCTGCCTGATTGCTGGGTGGGAGTGGCCATAGTGGGCATTGTTTACTTGGCCTCCTGCACCACGGCCGGGGGGATTAGACGTTTTTGTCCTCCCCAGGTTCCAGAGACTTTCCAAAAGCCTCCGGGAGGGCAAAAACAGCCTCTCCCGGACTCCAGAGTCCCTCCGGAGGGCAGAAAGGGGCCCATTTCCAGACTTCCGGAACTTCTGGGAGGCCTGTTTTTTTGCTTTCCCAGAGCCGCTGTGCGAGCTTTGCACTTATCTGGCATCAAAAGCGGGCTTCGTGGAGACTCTTGGGTGGGGCGGGATGGGCGGGGCTAGTCAGCCCTTGCAACTTTCCGTTTGGCAAACCAGATGTAAAATTAGCATCCAGTTTGCCCAAACTGGTCCAAACCGGCTGAATCTTACCCCTGCTTGTACTGCTGCTTCTTTCCCTTTATTGGACCTTTGACATAATAAACTTCACTAGAACTGATTATTACAGGTGTAATATTTTATTTCTTTTACTTTTAAAATCTGATACAAATCTGCTGGCCTTCAGTGCAGCCTTAATTATCTATTTCTGTGCCTGAACCTAGAGCTGTGAATTTGTAACAGAGCCTGTTTCCTGGTTGTGTGAATGGCTGTCTATTTTTCCTGGCTGCTGGATGTGTTAATTCATTGCATATGTATTTGCTTTGATTTCCTACAGGTAGTTAACTTATGACCACAATTAGCCCAAAATTTTGTGGCTAAGTGAGACATTTGTTAAATGAATTTTGCTCCATTTTGCAACCTTTTTTTGTCACAGTTGTTAAGTGAATAACTGTAGTTGTAAATAACATGGTTGTTAAGTGAACCAGGCTTGCCCATTGACTTTGTTTGTCAGAAGGTTGCAAAAGGGGATCACATGAACCTTGGGACACAGTCATAAGTATGAACCAGTTGCCAAGCATCTGAATTTTGATCCCATGATCATGGGAAGGCTGCAAAGGTTGTAACTGTGAAAAATGGTCATAAGTCACTTTTTTCAGTGCTGTTCTAAGTTTGAACGGCCACTAAATGTACTGCTGTGTCAAGGACAACTTGTATTTAATATTGTTAGCTCCCCCACATTGTGTCTTTGAGATGGAGAGCAATAAAAATGAAATCAATCAGTGTGCGGCTGAATATTTAATTGTTCTATGGGGTTATTTTTTTTGAACTTGGTTGTTTTCATGCAGATGTTTACTGATATTCAGTTCTTTATTGAATTAGGTAACAACCATGCTTATAGGGAGAGCGGGGGTTTGCTCCCATTTTATATACATTTTATATACACGATGTTACCAAGTAACATCAGCAGTACTAACAGGGAGTTGGTTTTCTTCTCATTTTATACATATCTATCTATCTACATATAAAGTGTGTGTGTGTGTGTGTGTGTGTGTGTGTGTGTGTGTGTTCCAGCATAACTCTGGAACATCTCGAGCAATTTCAACCAAACTTAGTACACAGATGACTTACCCTCTGGAGAAAAATACTGTGAGGGTAAGACACCCCTAACACTCCTTGGTGTGTGTGTTCTGTAAAGATACAGTCTGTTGTGCCATACTACTGTACTGGCTTCTACTATACAGCGCAGTGGAGTTGCCATGGTAACGGCTTCACAGTACTCTACAAGGGGTCTCCCTCTGGTAAGGGGGAAAATCTTATATTAGAAATTATATTTGGTCCGGACATTTCCCCCCTATAAATAAATACCCAAGCAACTCTGGGTTATCAGCTAGTATGCATATAAAATGAGACCAAACCCCATTCCCTATTAACACTGCTACTTAGATGCTACTTACTTTGATAATGGTACCTCTACTTGAAAACACCCAAGATCACAGAGCATCAAGGACCTCTGGTTCAATCCTGAGCTACAAATATTTTCTTCTAATTGTGCTATAATATTGGGGAAAAAATTATTAGTCAGGGGGGGGGATCAAAATTCATTGGGTAGCAGTAGTACAGCATGTGCTGTTTCTGAAACCAACACATCATTCAGAAAATCCAACCCATCTTTCCATTTATCATTCACCTTATTGACCTCAAAGTTTTACAACTGCGCTGTCAGAGAGCCTGCATTTCTTATAATGACTCAATCCAGCCATTTCGAAGTTATTGTCCTAATGTAACAAGGGAATAAGGTCACAGAAAGACCAAACTGGTTCACAGGAAAAAGAAAAGGACGATGTCCTATGCTACCGTAAACATCTCCCAGAATTTTGGCACATGATCTGTCTTTTGGATGTGTTTGGTTGATGATTTTAGTTTTGTCTGGTTGTTTAATGATCCAATTAATCCTGTCTCTTTTTTCAGCACAGCTTCTTTCTGAGTTACATGGGTACATAAGTTATTCATTTATTTAAAGAATTTATATATCATCTGCTCCCTTAATGGTTTAATGTAGCATGTAAGATACTATAAAAACATAATTAATGTCCATTTAAAAATGTAATGATCAAAACACGCAAATGCTCAAATGCTGGCATTTTAAAGCCTTGGGAATATAAACAAATATTGAGCTGCTTTTTATACTTCAATTGCCATGACCGTTTAATCTGTGATATGAATCTTGCCAAGGAGAAAACGGAATTCATTAATATAAAATACTATATACCCATAATAGGACCACAAAACATACCCCTCTGATGTCCCAATATCAGATGTGGGAAGCATGCAATTCCCTAATTGTCTTGGCCCTTAGACTTAGACATATTCTTCTATGAGGGGTACCTTGAACTTGGCTGCAAAGTCAGCCAACAACCAGGAAATTAGTTTCAGGATTAAAATAATGTGGAGCACAAGGAAGATTTCTGAAGCACTCATGATACCATATTCTAGACGAGCTGTAATTTCTAGAGAGTGTTGGCAGGTCACACAATGAAGAGCACATTGCAATAGTCAACCATGAGATTTGCCAACAGATGAGTCAATGAAAATAGGTCTTACTTTTGCAAGTAAGTCTGGACTTCCTCTGTCAATCAATGTTGACCAAAAAGCTCTCTTTTTTCCACTAATATTATATGGCTGTCCAGCATCAGCACTAGAAAGATAACCTGATGGCAGAGTTCCGCCACAAAGCAAATTCAATCCCATCCAGAAAGCACTCATGGTCAAAATCTTAATAGAGTTTGAAAGAGCACCTGTGTAATCGACAGCATCTCTGTCGATTCACTCAGGTATTTGCCAGGTATAGCAACAGAATTCCTGTGTTCATCTGTCTATTCAGAACAAGATACATCCTGTTTAAATGGGCAAATACACTTATATATTCTTCAAGGCAACTAAAATGCTTTTGGTGAACATTTTCACTAAATGAAGTACATTTTATATTTTACTTTTATATAAATAAGATTGCGATCATTCAAAATCAACCGGAAAGCTGATTTCATTCTTAAAAATGCAACCCACTAGACAGATAGTTTGTAATACATTCCTAACATGAATACTCCAGACAGAGAATAAACAGAGACTGATGTCTAGGACTTAAGTTAACAGATCTCAAAGTCCTCTTAGTCACAGAATTGTAGGGTTAAATGAATCATATGGGAAAATGATGCCTGAGAAGGTAGTAATGAGAGAAGTAGAAAGTTAAGGGTGGGGGCACTCCAAGAAATTAAATTTGTGCTTGAAGGATAAATCATTCAAATGAGAATCAGTAGGTGAAACAATATTGGTCTCCTATGTCTTCTGATCCTAGTCATAATTATAGCTGCAATAGCATTCCCCAGCCATCTGTCATTGTGATGTTATAGTACTGCAGAGGTCAAGGCAGCATCAAGGTACGTACACTGTACTCCAGAAAACAAACCATTTGGATTCTAGTGTAGAATCCTTGGTTCAATATGAATCCTACCTTACATTTCCCCTTACAGTGTTACTGCCAAATTAGATATACACAGATTGCTTGCATTCACTTACATTTTAACTCAATTTTAAAACTACACACCATTAAACCATAATGGGTGAGTTTGCTGCTTATGTTAAATCAAAGACAGATCGCTTGTGCTCCAAAAAAACATAGATCCACTCTAAGGCATTAGCTCACATATTGACTGGAGTGAATGGATATTGTCATGCAATAAAATTTGTAGGGAAGTAGATCCGGAAAAAATGCAGTAATCAAGTTTTGGAGATTCAGGTATCTGCTTCTAAGAAATTGGTGGCCATGGAAATAAGAACTGTAAATGACTTCCACTGCTTGACATAAAGTCCTTCAGCCTTCCCCCAAACTAGGGATATTACCTTTTACTGGCAAGTGTTTTTATTCCCAATAGCTACTGGGCTGGGGAAAAAAGGATGCTAGGGTTGAATGTGCTTAGGACAGGACAGGACAGGACAGAACAGAACAGAATAGAATAGAATAACAGAGTTGAAAGGAACCTTGGAGGTCTTCTACTCCAACCTTCTGCTTAGGCAGGAAACCCTTTAGCATTTTAGACAAATGGTTATCCAATTTCTTCTTAAAAACTTCTAGTGTTGGAGCATTTACAACTTCTGGAGGCAAGCTGTTCCACTGATTAATTGTTCTAACTGCCAGGAAATTGATTTCTAGTTCTAGGTTTCTTCTCTCCTTGATTAGTTTCCACCCACTGCTTCTTGTTCTACTCTCAGGTGCTTTGGAGAATAGCTTGACTCCCTCTTCTGGCAACTCCTGAGGTATCGGAACACTGCTATCATGTCACCCCTAGTCATCAGACTAGACATACACAGTTCCTGTAACCGTTCTTCATATGTCCCCTAATCATCTTTGTTGGTCTTCTCTGCTCTCTTTCTAGAGTCTCAACGTCTTTTTTACATTGTGGTGACAAAAACAAGGGACGCTTATGCTTAATATGTGCACTATCACCCATGCCTGGGGGATATTGTTTCAAGAAATGGATTAAACACCTATTGGGACAAAACTTTTCACAAGCAAACACAATGAAAAGTAAAGTCATTCAAGGTATCTCCATTTTTTAAAAAAATCTCTATCTTCACCAGCTTTTTGGACCATCACTACCAGGAAAAGTGACGTTCACTGCAATCGCTCACAAAATTTGCAGTAATGAAACCTTGATTTAATAAGCCACCATTCACTGTAGATGAAGTGAATCAAATTTATATCCAAATATATCCTCCCCCAATGCTGAACAAATTGATTTCATCCAAAACTGTGTGCATGAATTAAACATATGTTATTTTTACATAAACCATTTGTACCTATTTATGCCACTTCTATACATTTATGTCATTTTATTTGTTCATCTTCCTGAAACAAACCAGAATTGAGGCCATTTGCAGAAATGTGCATTATGAGGTCAATGCAAGGATTAATTCCATTAACATAAATCATATTTATAGTGAAAAGTTAACATTTTTTGAAATATCTTAGAAAAGTAAAATGAAATACAGCTCACAAAGCAATTTCTCCATATCTGTATACTTTAATGATCTAAATTAAAATTATGACAATATCAACAATGTAAATACAGTAACATTACTAGGAAAAAAACCCCATAGTAGTGGTCTCGCTATTTACACCAAATTCTCAAAAAACAAGAGCATTTGTATTTAAGGGAAAACACAAAAATAATACAAGTATGATACATTTTAAAGGTCAGTCAATTATTTCTAACTTTGATAGAAAATTCTGTTCTGCCCTTGAACTAGCAGATATTTTCATGCCATTCTGCTTTTGTCTGATCTGCCAAAGATTTTTTGACAAACTCCCTGCATAAATGTTCCTATTTGCTCACTTGACTTCACAAGGTGGAAAGCTGAGTTGACCTTGTGCTATATTTTTCAACAGTATTTTGCTGGTTAATATGAGAGCTTAAGTACAAAATGCCTGCAGGATACCATGTCACGCAAGGCCACAGATGCCCCTGGGTTTTGAGAATTTGGGAAGAGTTTTGATCTCTGCAGGTGGTTAGCAATAGCAATAGCCCTTGGATTTATATGCAGCTTCATAGTGTTCTACAGCCCTCTCTAGGAGGTTTACAGAGTCAGCAATCTGAGTCCTCGTTTTACTAAGGTGACCAACTTTTTTACAATGAAAAGGAGGACAAATAAATTGGAAAAAATATATTGTAAATAAAAAATATTTTATTCATTGCAACAATAATACACTAAAATATGATATATGCATAATAAAAACATTTGCAACATTTTATATATTTTTTTCTACCATTTTTACCATCATCGCCACATCCGTCTAATCTTATCATCTGGACATCTGCTCCCCCCCCCACTCTTTATTGAAGAATTATCCAGGACAATGCCTCTTACCCCCCCACACTGACTTATGGGACTAATGCCTTTCACCCCCCCCCCCCATACTGACTTATTTTTACCATCTACAGCACCTTAACCCCCACTGGAATTTTGATAATAACCTATTCGAGGTTAGACTTGCTCCGCCTGCGGGAGGCCCCTCTCTCGCAGGTTTGGCCCTTGGCTCTTTCAAGGGCCCGCCTCGAGGACGGGTTCGTGGACCCCGAGAGGTGCAGGAACCAGAAGTTAAGGGGATTTTTAGTAAAATGTTTTTTATCTTTTTTAGGGGGTTCCAGGGTGGGGGGGAGGGCCAATCAGACCAGGAGGAGAGCCAGTGCCGGACAAACAGGTGAGTCCAGGAAGGACGGGGATGCGGTGGAGGGGGGGAAAATAAAGGTCACTCGAGCAGAGGGTTGCCCTATTACAACAGTCGTGGGGAGGAGGGGATGCGAGGACAGGATAAGATCCCAAGGTCGGTTGGGAGACCGTGGCTGCTGGTTACGCCCGGTCGCTTGTACCAACCCCTGCAGTCTAGGTGGACAGGAACTACAGAGCCAGGGCCTGCGGCTGATGCTTTGCAATGCAAGGTCTGTTACCAACAAGGCCCCTCTCATTAATGAGTTGATCTCAGAGGGGGAGCTAGACCTTGCAGGGATAACGGAGACCTGGTTGGGCCCCGAGGGTGGTTTACCCCTCGTGGAAATGTGCCCACCAGGTTTCCGGGCATTCCATCAGCCCCGGGCCCTGGGTAAGGGTGGTGGGGTGGCGGTGGTTATTCGGGAATGTTTAGAGCCGAGGGAGTTCACTGTTTCTCAGATACCCGGGTGTGAGTCCCTTGGTGTGAACTGGGGCCCAGGGAGGCAGTGGGGCTTGCTGATTGTATACTTGGCTCCTCGCTATGCATCAGCAGCCCTGCCTGAGCTCCTCAAGCTAATCTCAGCGACGGCAGTTGAGACTCCCAGACTTTTGGTCATGGGGGACTTCAACTTGCCGTCAACGGGAGCGGCTTCCGAGGTGGCTCGGGAGTTCATGGCTTCCATGACAGCCATGGACCTGACCCAATTAGTTCAGGGCCCCACTCACGAAGGGGGCCACACACTGGACCTTATTTTTGTATCTGAACAGTGGATGAGTGATCTGGGAATAGGGGACTTAGTCATCACGCCCCTGTCATGGTCAGATCACTCATCCCTCCGGCTGGACTTCCCTGGCGCTATCCCCCACCGCGAGGAGGCGGAACCAGACTCTACAAGCTGGTACCGCCCCAGGCACCTGATGGAATCGGACAGATTCCAGACGGAGCTTGGGCCAATACCTGTAGCCCTGTCCCGCTCCCGCTCCGAGGACCTAGTGACTGCCTGGAATAGGGCGTCGACTGGGGCCTTGGACCGGGTTGCGCCTTTGCGACCTCTCCTGCGGCATCGACCCACCCGGGCTCCTTGGTTCACTGAGGAGCTAAGGGTGATGAAGCGCCACAGGAGACGTCTAGAGAGCAGGTGGAGGTCCTCACGCTCCGAATCTGACCGAACACAGGTAAGAGCCTATTTGCGGACTTACCTTGTGGCAATAAGAGCGGCCAAGCGTAGACATTGTGCCGCCCTTATTGCGTCCGCGGATAACCGCCCTGCCGTCCTGTTTCGGGTGACCCGCTCCCTTTTATCGCAGGGGACGCGGGAGACACCCTTACAGGGAAGAGCAGAGGAGTTTGGGGAATATCTTCAGGACAAAATTGATCAGATCCGGAGCGGATGGACCTCCGTCAGTGGACCAGACGAGCCGTCAACAGCGAGTCTTGAGAGAACATTCTGGGAGGAGTTTGACTCTGTTGCCCCCGAGGATTTGGACAGGTTGCGTGGACGGCTGCGGCCCACCACATGTTCAATGGACCCGTGCCCCTCCTGGCTGGTACTGGCAGCCTGGGAGGTGACACGAGGCTGGCTTCTGGGCCTGGTGAACGCCTCATTGGGTGAGGGATACTTACCAACCGCCTTGAAAGAGGTGGTGGTGAGACCCTTGCTCAAGAGACCTTCGCTCGACCCAATGGAGCTAGCTAATTACCGTCCAGTCTCCAACCTCCCCTTTTTGGCGAAGGTTGTTGAGAATGTGGTGGCGCAGCAGTTCTCACGACACCTGGACGAATCCGACTATCTAGACCCACGCCAGTCCGGCTTCCGACCCGGGCACAGCACAGAGACAGCCTTGGTCACGTTGGTTGATGATCTCTGGAGGGCCAGAGATAGGGGTTGTTCCTCTATCCTGGTCCTATTAGACCTCTCGGCGGCTTTTGATACCATCGACCATGGTATCCTATTGCGCCGGTTGGAGGGGATGGGAGTCGGAGGCACCGTTTTGCGGTGGTTCGGCTCCTACCTCTCCGACCGGAAGCAATGTGTGTTGACAGGGGGGCAGAGGTCGTCCCTGAGGCCACTCACTTGTGGGGTGCCACAGGGGTCGGTCCTCTCGCCTCTCCTGTTCAACGCATATGTGAAGCCGCTGGGTGAGATCATCCGTGGTTTCGGGGTTGAGTACCACCTGTACGCTGATGACACTCAGCTGTACATTTCAACCCCAAACCACCCCAACGAGGCTGTCGAAGTGATGTCCCGGTGTTTGGAAGCCGTCGGGGTCTGGATGGGGGACAACAGACTCAAACTCAACCCCTCCAACACCGAGTGGCTGTGGATACCGGCACCTCGGTTCAGCCAGCTGACACCATCGCTGGCCATAGGGGGCGAACAACTGTCCCCTGTGGAGCGGGCGCGCAATTTGGGCGTCCTCCTTGATGCCCGGCTGTCAATGGAGGACCATGTGGCAGCCGTGGCAAGGGGGGCGTTCCACCAGGTTCGCCTGGTGCGCCAATTGCGCCCCCTACTGGACCGGAGTGCCCTGCGCACGGTCACTCATGCGCTGGTGACGTCTCGCCTGGACTACTGCAATGCCCTCTACATGGGGCTTCCCTTGGGACGCATCCGGAGACTGCAGCTAGTTCAGAACGCAGCCGCGCGGGTTATCATGGGGAGTACACGTTACTCCCACGTAACACCTCTCCTGCGTGAGCTGCACTGGCTACCTGTGGCCTTTCGGGTGCGTTTCAAGGTATTGATTACCATCTTTAAAGCGCTCCATGGCATAGGACCTAGTTATCTGCAGGATCGCATCCTACCACACACGTCCCTGCGACCAATCCGCTCACTCCTCCTGGTGCCGTCCGCTAGGCAATGCCAGCGGGCGACACCTAGGAGTAGGTCCTTCTCTGTGATGGGCCCAACCCTCTGGAATGACCTCCCCCCAGACATTCGAACTACCACCGACCTCCGTTCCTTCCGTCAAAAATTAAAGACTCACCTATTTCAATCAGCTGGCCTGGCACTCTCTTAGTTTTACCTCCCGGGGATATATTTTAATTGGGTTTGGGTATTTTAATTGGGGATGTTTTTAGGGTTTTTATAGTATATTTATTTCTTGTACAGCCTTATCTCCTCCATCCAAATGTATTTAATTGTTTTATATTATTGTATTTTTATCTGCATTTGACTGTACACCGCCCCGAGTCCCTTTTTGGGAGAGGGGGCGGTTTAGAAATCCAAGAAATAAAAATAAAAAAATATTGTGATTATGCTTACATGCCTGTTAATTATTATTTGAATGAGTACTTTTCCATTGAATTAATATTTTTTGTCAATGTATCATCTTCTAACAATATATTGGAAATATCTGAACAAGAAATATCCTTCATATTGAATTTTACGGCAAATGCTGCAGCTAGAGTATCAACATTCAATCTCGATTTCTCACTTGTCGAAAAATCATTGGCAATTGAAAAAAACTCTTTCAACTGCTGCATTAGTTCCAGGGCAGCACAAGGTAAATTGAACAAGTATAAATAAATGTTCACATGGAATATGTTCATTTTTGAAATGGCTGAAAATATCCACCCATCTTTTATCAATTTCAACATGTTGATTTTCCCATTGTATTAATTTTTCAGAATTTAAATATACATCCAGTCTTCTAATTTCTTCAAAGAGACAATTGTTGTCTATTTTAATGTCTAGCATTTCTTTAGA
This sequence comes from Natrix helvetica, assembly GCF_964273705.1. Lineage (NCBI taxonomy): Eukaryota > Metazoa > Chordata > Lepidosauria > Squamata > Natricidae > Natrix > Natrix helvetica. Next base: position 23,777,739 of record NC_138553.1, read on the forward strand.
TAAAAATTCAACACAAGATTCAGTATCTGTTCAATATACTTGCGATGAAGTAAAAAAAAACAGCATTAAAATACGTCACATAACGCGCAACAGATTAGCCTTCAAATATCGAAAAGGAGGACATGTAGGAGGACACTTTTCGAGGGAGGACAGAACTTACAAAAGAAGGACTGTCCTCCCTAAAGGAGGACAGTTGGTCACCTTAGTTTTACTGACTTTGGCAGGATGAAAGGCTGAGTCAACCTTGAGCCGGTCAGGATTGAACTCCTGGCAGTGGGCAGAATTAACCTGCAATACTGCATTCTAACCACTGTGCTACCATGGCTTTGATAAGAGATAGGGAGTGCTGATGAGAGAGAAGGTTAGGAACAAACGGAACAGGTGGAATATGAAGGCTGAGGATGGGTTTCTTATTTAAGGGAAGTAGTATTATTGAATCTGAGCAATGATTGTTCTTGTTGGTGCCAATACTGAAATTCTCAGAGTGCTAGAACTGAAATATAGCTGTATGATAGCTCTTTAAGGGAGACCAAGACGGGGGGGGGGGGGGAGACCAAGAAAAATAATATACTATAGCTTACTTTATTGATGTAGGCTGATAGAATTTCTCCTTCCCACACTCTTATAGGAGACTCACACCCTCCCCCACGGAGAGTCAGTGTGAGGCACTTTTGAATTTCTTTTTCACACTTTCTTGTTTTCCCAGGCTAAGTTCAAGTTTTCCACATATTTCCTTCACGGCCATGTACATCTCCACACTACAGTTCTGAATTCCTCACAGGAATCCAATTATCTTTCTTTAAATAGTGCAATTTTAATATATAATTTAATTCACAAATTCATTCACGCCTGAACAATTTCAAAGTATTGGAGTAGGCAGAATTGCCTCTTTTTTTTTAAAAAAAAAAGGTTCAGTTTCACTCTTATCTTCATGGAGCAGCAACATCTGGAGGTGAAGTGATGAGCATCAAAATCACTGCCAGTCTATTGCTCTACTTGGAATTTGTAGTACAGCATTTAAAATGAAGGATTATTTCCCTGAAAACATTGCAACAGTAGTTACAAGATACTGTATGGAACATTTCCAGTAGAAGCCTACCAATTATTGCTAGCAAAGAGTAGGCCATTCATTTTTAAGTAGGCAAAAAGGAGAAGGTTTTTAGGAAGTGGAAGTAAACCATTATTATTAGAAGTCCACTGTTAAAAAAACAAGCAAAGTTTTTCTGATATTGTGCCATGTAGCAATTATAAATCGTCCAGAGTCCTACACTGCTGTTGCTAAGAGACGCATTCCTCAGTATCCAAGTTTCCATCTTCCTGTGATGTGTAAATATCATTGAAGTAACTGTCCTTGTTAACAGTGGAAAACAGTGCGGTTCGATATCATCAAAATGTCCATTCCAGGACAAATTTTGCAGCAGGCAGGAGGAGTCTGAGGGAAGCAGTTTCATTCAGCCCTAACTGACATGAGAGATCCTTACTTGGAAAGGTGGTACCTTACACTGACTGAAACTAGGAGCTTCAAGTGGCTCCCTATAGAAGCATGATGGCGAACCTATAGCACACGTGTCACAGGTGGTACACAGAGCCATCACCCAGCCCAACTCCCCTGCACATGCGCATGCGCCACTCTCCGACCACCTGGTCTTTGGGTCTCTGACGCACATGTGCAGGAGCAGGGCACATGCAGTGTGACCGCATGCATGGGGGCGTGGCGCATGCACGGGGGACATTTGCATTGTATTTTGGGTGGGCTCATGCAGCGTCCCTGTGCCCCATTTTGGCTTCCAGGTTGGTGCAGGAGGTGTTCCAGGCCCAAAATAGGGCACCGGGGGCGGGGGGAAGTGCATGTCCCTGGCCCCCCGTTTTGGGCCTGGAAAGCCTCCTGTACCAACCTGGAAACCAGACTTTGGTGAGGGGGGTCAAGGCACATGCACCAGGGGATGGGAAGCGCACAGGATTCATACATGTATGCGTGGGGATCATGTGCACATGTGCAGGGTCATGCGTGCATATGCAGGCAGTGGGGGCATGCAGGGGTCAGACATGAATTGCATTACAAATGCAGGCATGTTTGGCGTCGCGCGCACACCTACACAGACTTTGGCACTTGACGACAAAAAGGTTAGCCATCACTGCTATAGAAGAACATTTTTATTCCAAGTTGCCGTATTTGTGCCTGCAAAAGATTAGTGATTATTACCTTTCGTGTGTTCTAATTTTAAGTAATTGCTCCAATTAGATATTTGATTAAACAGTTAATTAAAATTATAGCACACGGTAATATCCATTCATTGGAACTGTGAAGGAAAATGAAAACATATAGGATTGACTAAGTGTTTGGATTTTATTGAGAGCATGCAGGTACACATTTGATAATTAAATAAGCATGTATAATTACTTGTTTATTGAAGCCACTCAAGAGCCTACCAAGCTGGGGTACCCTTCTCTGCAAAGAAGGAAAAGTCACATGTTGTTACAGAAAAATAACCTTTAAAAAAAAAATTGCCATTGAAATTAAGATTTATTTTTTAAATGTTTGAAACCCAAACACTTCTGCAGAGTCTCTCTGGGTTTTTTTTTAATACAGATTTTAATTCAATAAAGAATAAACTTGCCTCAGTTTATTTAAGATATTTCCTTAGATTCTGTTTTCAGGCATATATCAGAGCTAGTAGTAAGTTTATGCTGCACAGAGGCACATAGATAGTGACTTCCCCTTTGCTTTCTGCCACAATATGAAACCTTTAGTCCACTATTCCTAAAGATAGACCGGCCTTGGGGATGGAAGTTTGCTGGTGACTAAAAGCACCACCAGACATGGAATATGCTTTTGGTTGGATCTCCTATCACAGTGATGGCGAACCTATGGCACGCATGCCACAAGTGGCACGTGGAGCCATTCGTCAGGGCATGTGAGGCGCTGCCCTGTCAGCTGGCCAGCGCACATGCGCGCACTGGCCAGCTGACTTCACCTTTTTAAAAGCTATTTTTCGCCTTCCCCAGGCTCCAGAGGCTTTATAGGAGCCTGGGGAGGGCGAAAAGAGCCCCCCCCAGAGGCTTCAGGGACCGTCCGGAGGCTTCCCTGATGCCTTCGGAGCGCTTAAAACCACCCTCCGAGCTAGTTCAAGGGCTGAAGTGACTTCTGGGTTGCTCAGAGGGTGGTTTTAAGCGTTCCGAAGGTTCAGGGACCGTCCGGAGGCTTCCCTGAAGCCTTCGGAGCGCTTAAAATGACCCTCCGAGGAACCTGGAAGTCACTTCCGGTTTGCTCGGAGGGTGGATTTAAGCGTTCCAAAGGCTTCAGGGAAGCCTCCGGATGGTCCCTGAAGCCTCCGGAGGGCCTCCGGGGGGGGGGGGGGGCGAGGGAGGCTGTTTCCGCCCTCCCCAGGCTCCTATAAAGCCTCTGGAGCCTGGGGAGGGCGGAAAAAACATGTAAAAATGGGGGGGTCACACGTTGTGCACCCATGTGCACTGGGGGGGGGTGCGCATTGCATTATGGGTGTGGCACGCCCGCACACGACCCCCCTGCGCTTCCCCCACTTGTGGCATGCGAGCCAAAAAAGGTTCGCCATCACTGTCCTATCACATAAATGGATCTCTTTATCTCCAGCCACATTTTTTCATTTGTGAAGGACACTAGGTTTTCTATCATGGCCTTTAACTAACTTAAATCTGGTAAGCTTCTCTGTTTCTTTTCCTTTTTTAAAGTTAGATCTTTGATAATGTTACTGCAAAATGAAAACAATATGAAAATACAGTGCAAAGCATTCTCCTCCAAATGCTTAGAACTAGAGTGAGGTTTTCTTTTGTAATTTGTTCCATCTTTACATGGGTTTTAATATAATGCAAAATTATTGAAACGATGGATGTTTTGGGATGGCTGAAATGCAAGTAATGTCATATTCCCTCTTAGAGGTACATCTGGTTTTTGCTGTGTGACATATATATGTGCGTGAGAGTACACCTGGGTCTGTATCTCACTTTTTAAAATAGAGATAGTTGTAACTTTAAACGGTAACTAAATGTTGTAAGTCGAGGACTACCTGTATTTAATTCCTTGATGTATGCTTTGAATCTATGTTAGCATTTTGTCCACTAATTTCAGTTTATTTTCTATCAGTAATACGTAGGAATAGCTTTGGGATGGACGTCTGCTGCCGAAAAGGATCAAGAAGCCCATTACAAGAACTCTACAACCCAAGCCAGGTGAGTTCCCTCCAGTCATTCTGGAAACACTCTTCTTATGCAAAGTACCTTCTACTGTACCATGCTTCTACTACTACTGAGCCATGACGGCATAGTGGTTAGAGCAGTGATGGTGAACCTTTTTTGGCTCGTGTGCCACAAGTGGGGGGAGCGCAGGGGGGTCGAGTGCAGGCGTGCCGCACCCATAATGCAACGCGAGAACCCCCCCCAGTGCGCATGCGTGCAAAACGTGCGACCCTCCCATTTTTACATGTTTTTTTTTTGCCCTCCCCATGCTCCAGGGGCTTTATAGGAGCCTGGGGAGGGCGAAAAGAGCCTCCCCCGACCCCCCGGAGGCCCTCCGGAGGCTTCAGGGACTGTCCAGAGGCTTCCCTGAAACCTTTGGAGTGCTTAAAACCACCCTCCGAGCAAACCGGAAGCGACTTCCAGGTTGCTCGGAGGGTGGTTTTAAGCACTCCGAAGGCATCAGGGAAGCCTCGGACGGTCCCTGAAGCCTTCGGAGTGCTTAAAACGACCCTCCGAGCAAACCGGAAGTCACTTCCGGTTTGCTTGGAGGGTGGTTTTAAGCGTTCCAAAGGCTTCAGGGACGGTCCCTGAAGCCTCCGGGGGGCGGGGAGGCTCTTTTCGCCCTCCCCAGGCTCCTATAAAGCCCCTGGAGCCTGGGGAAGGCGAAAAATAGCTTTTAAAAAGGTGAACTCAGCTGGCCAGTGCGCGCATGCGCACTGGCCAGCTGACAGGGCAGCGCCTCGCGTTCCCTGACAAATGGCTCCGCGTGCCACAGGTTCGCCATCACGGGGTTAGAGTGCAGTAGTGCAGGCTACTTCTGCTGACTGCTGGCTGACTGCAATTTGGCAGTTCAAATCTCATCAGGCTCAAGGTTGACTCAGCCTTCCATCCTTATGAGGTGGGTAAAATGAGGACCCAGACTGTTGTGGGAAATAGGCTGACTCTGTCAACTGCTTAGAGCTGTTATTGTGAACCTATGACATGCATGCCAAAGGTGACATGCAGAGCCCTCTCTGCTGGCATGCGAGCTGTTGCCCCAGATCAGATCTCCGTGGTGTTTATTTCATGAGCTTCTGTTTCCCTGCTTGTTGATGTGCCTTACCTCCCACTGGCCAGTTGGTCTTAGGGCCTCTGCTGCATATGCATGCATATGCATATGTCAGCACATATGTGCATATGTATATGCATATACACGTCAGTGCATATGCACACACATGTCCACTCATATGCATGTCTATGCATGTACACATGCATGTCTGCACATATGCATGTTGGTGCATGCATGTGTTCACACTTGCACACAACTTTCAGTTTGAGCATGCTTGCGTGCAGTTTGGGCACTCGTTGTCTAAAAGGTTTGCCTCACTGGATTAGAAAGTGCTATAAAGCACTGAAAAGTGGTATATAATTCTTAGTGCTATTGCTATAGAGTGAAGTACATTATGATGCCAAAAAAAGATGCCCCACTTTTGCTTATCTGAGAGTAGTCCTTATCTTATGTGGACAGAGCAGTAAAGTAGTGACAACACCTGCAAACTTACAGCACCTTTGTTTTCTTAATTGTTTGGGAGAAACTGCTGATAGTGAAAATGACGATATAGAGGGAAAGAGTGAAAAACTCATCATGGTGTTAAGTGAAACCTGTTCCAGAGGAAAAAAATGAAACTTCTTGTATGTAAAGGAACAATGTTTATTCATGTCAACTCACAAAGCTTTCCTGACCTGCTCCTGAGTTGCCATAGGTGGGGGAATGGGAATCGCGCCTCACAGCTGCACCAAGGAATTCACACGTCAGTCAAAACAAGACACAGCCTAGCCAGCTGAAGTCAAGGCCATCTTCATGGAGACCCGCAACAGCTGTAGGGAGTAACTTCTATAACCCGTGAAATTGCTTCATTGGGCAATGTTCCTGGTGACACACTCGGGGGGCGAGGGTGGAAACAAGGTCAGAGACAAGGTGCTTCACCTAGGTAGCGCTGACATGGCGCTCCTAATAAACAACTGGATTTTTCTTGCTAAATGGCTTGAGACTCTTAATTTTATTAGGGCATTGGTTTGAATCCTGACAGTGCACTTAAGCAGCTAACACATTATGTTTCATTTTAAAGCTTTTGTGGATCACAATCCACTTTATTGGATGTTTGGAATATCGTCTTGAGAAAGGAGTATTGTAAACATAGTGTGTATTGTATTCCCCCTCCCCTGTTATTTGTGGGAGAGAGAAGGAGGGAATTGTAAAAAGAAAGATATTAAAAAGTATTGAAATTTATTGTAACTGTAAACAAAAGAGGTAGTTAAGAGTTGGCAGATATTCTATACCAATCAGCTGGTTAAAACATGTATTGTAATTAAACAAGATTTCTTTGTGTTCATATTCACATATGTATTCAATTATTTCAGGTATCAGAGAAGTAGAATACAATCCCAATTTTATGTTGCATCTTGAAAGAGAAAGTATGTTTAGGGATTGCAAGCATTATAGGAAGTAGATGATTTGGGAAACTCACCTCTTCTTTAATATACTAATCTGGATTAGTCATCTACAAACTACCAATTAGTTTGGCAATAAAGCTTATGTGCCAAAAATTATTCTTAGGAATTATACATATATTGCCCCCTTACTTAATGAAAAATACCCATAGCAAGATTCTGTTATTGTAAAAATAAGGGTAGTTTAGCACTTATGATTGGGGCTTCTGGTCTGGACTTTATTGAGGAGCTGACATCAATCTTGCAAATCTGAAGATACATTTCTTACCCCCTGCCTTTACAGTCCAAGAAACTAGGTAGGATTCCTTCTGAGATACAGGTAATCCTCGTCTTATGACCACAACTGAGCACAGAATCAATGCTAAGTGAGAAATTTGTTAAGTGAGTTTTACCCCATTGTATGACTTTTCTTGCCACACTTGTTAAGTGAATCACTGTAGTTGTTAAGTTAGTAACCTGGTTGTTAAGTGAATCTGGGTGCATCATTGTGTTTGCTTGTCAGGGGATTAGGTGACCTTGGGAAACTGCAACCCTCATAAACATGAACCAGTTGTCAAACCTCCGAGTGTAAATCATGGGACTATGGGGATGATGAGTCATAAGTGTGAAAAATGGTCATAAGTCACTTTTTTTCAGTTCCCTTGTAACTTCAAACGGTCGCTAAATGAACTGTTGTAAGTCGAGGACTACCTGTATTTGCCACTCCCACATTCTTTCTGAGGGCTTCGATGCCTCTTATATCACCATTGCTTGGTCTGTGATTCTTCCTCCTCCTCATTCTCATAGACTGTTGCAGTATGGTTTAATGCTAGCAATGGGTAGCAGGCACTCTAACCATATTTATTTGCATTAAGATTTGCTGATTATACAGTATATTTATTAACAATGAATGACATTTTGTGAAAATTAGTCAGATATTAAGGGACGTGTCCCATAATAAATCTCCTTGCTAGATTTAATCAGTCACTAAATGATTGAAATCTTAACTTGACTATAAATTGGGCTCTCTTTCATTTTTAACAGAAGTGCTAGAAGTTGAGAGATGCATAATTGCCATAATGTGGGAGTGTTGAAACTGTCAAGCATATTAATATAATGTCATTAAATGAGTCACAGTTTTACTTGAGATTGTATAAATTAGGACAAGCCCTATGTATTGCTAACTGGAAGAGGTAAATAAAACTATCAACAGAAAGAGAGTAAATCTCTCAAAGAGGAAATAGTAAAATCTATATTTATGTATGATTTATCCACTTACTAAAATCAGATGGACTCTGGCTTACCGAATTTACAATATAAAATACAATATAAGATCAGTTTTTTTAAAAAAAATAATGTAAATAACAAAATATATTCTAATTAATAATTTAAATATCAAAGATAATAGCTAAATATAATTTAAGATGTATTGATTTACCATCAGTTTGCAATTAATATGCACAGAACCTATGGAAGAGCCGTGTTTTCACCTGCTTTTGCAAGATCCTGAGAATGGAGAAAATCCTTATATTAGGTAGCTAGCTGAAGGATGGAAGTTGCTACAAAAAATACTCATTATAGGCTCCTCTCCTATCATTCCTCTTGGGAGGAGGAAGCTCTAAATAACCAATCCCTAGTTGTTTGTGTAGGGAACAGTAGTCTTTAAGATAATCAGTTTCTAAACTGTATATTACTTATATCTATATAAGCAATATAGAATAGGAACGCGGTGGCTCAGTGGCTAAGATGCTGAGCTTGTTGATCAGAAAGGTCGGCAGTTCGGCAGTTCGAATCCCTAGCAATCCGTAATGGAGTGAGCTCCCGTTACTTGTCCCAGCTTCTGCCAACCTAGCAGTTCGAAAGCATGTAAAAATGCAAGTAGAAAAATAGGGACCACCTTTGGTGGGAAGGTAACAGCATTCCTTGCACCTTCAGCATTTAGTCATGTCGGCTACATGATCACGGAGACATCTTTGGACAGCGCTGGCTCTTCAGCTTTGAAACGGAGATGAGCACCACCCCCTAGAGTCGGAAATGACTAGCACATATGTGCACGGGAAACCTTTACCTTTACCTACATAAGCAATAATTAGCACTCTGAATTGCACTTGGAAAGCTACTAGTAACTAGGCAGTTCCTGCACCAGCACTATAATATGGCAATATTCTGATTGACTATTGCGTATGCATATACCACAATTTTCTGGAGCAGTTGATCTTCATGGACAGCTCCATGAGTTATAATAATCCAAACTAGAGATGACAAGTGGCCATCTTCATGCATCCTGTTCCAGGTAAAGTCACAACTGGCACACTAATGCCAGCTGTGCAGAAGGCATCCTGCCAGTTTCCAGCTGCTTTTCAAGCAGGAGGTGTGATTTTGGGAAGACCTCCCAAATTGTGCTTCATTTCTTTCTGAACTGCAATCCCATTAATAAACAAAGATGCAGCATGCCTGGAATCAGTCAGTCTGGGAATCAACAGCCATTCCATCTTGTTTGGGTTGAGTATCAGCCTGTTTTTACCCTTTCAGCCCCTGATAGCCTCCAGATACCAGATCATGCCTTCTACCGCGTTTTCCCCTGGACCTTGGCTAGAGATATATAACTGAATATCACCAGCATATTAATGATACCTCTATCTGAACAGACAGGTAACGTCTCCCAGAACTTTCCTGATGATAGCAAACCTTTATATGTTTTTAGTGAATAGGTGGTGAGGAAAATATACTCTAACCTCTATGACTTACCATTTCTGGGTGGGTATTGAAAAGACTGCAGTACGTACTTGCAATTTTCCAGTTCCCATTGCTAAACGTTATAAAATAGGATGCAAGCAAGAGACCATTCAATAGACCTGAATTCCAGTAGAACCAATGAATGCAACTGTATCCTGCCCCTTTTTGTGGGAAAGCAGTGAGTCCCAGTTTGAGAATACTATTCTCTTTCATTCCTTTCTAATTATGTTTTCTCCAAATATTCACCATTAGAATTCCTTCAGTGTCTTCCAACTGGGGGTGGTAAGTAGAGTCAATGTTTAAATAAGGCCAGAATGCCTCATCGACATGATTGAATGCGACTTTTTCACACATAGAGAATTGCCATCAGTACACTGGCATTTCTGTTCGTGTTGGATTGAAGGAAGGGGAAGAGGTGGGGGAGAGAGAGGAAGGGCAAAGAAATGGAAAGACTCTAGAGAGCATTCAGCTACCTTTTTGGACAGCCTTTGTATATAAATAGAGAGAGGGCACATGGCATAGCAATATTCCAACAGTGCACTGTTGACATTCACAGTTTCTTTCAGAGGAGAGAAAATAGCAAGAGAAAACCAGGCGGGAGAGGTGAAGTGAGGTGAGCATCAGCAATAGCCATCTTGAATGTCTCTCTCATCGCTTTCAGTTACACAGCTTGGAGCAGGTACTTTAGAATTGCACAGGGGGAGGAAAACCCGAGAAGGCAATTTTCTCATTAAGAAATACGCAGCTTCTGGTGAAAGGATACCTTAGGAGCTTCTTTCTAGATTTTCTTATCTGATAAGACTCCTTCTGGCAGCCCACATGTTACTGCTCTTGCAAGATATTTAGGACTTGGTAGCTCAGTGGCTAAGATGCTAAGCTTGTTGATCAGAAGGTCAATAGGTAGTTCAAATCCCTAGCGCTGTGTAACAGAGTGAGCTCCCGTTCCTTGTCCCAGCTTCTGCCAACTTAGCAGTTTGAAAGCACATAAAAAAATGCAAGTAGCAAAATAGGAACTACCTTTGGTGGGAAGGTAACAGCGTTCCATGCAGCTTCGGGTTGAGTCATGCCGGCCACATGACCTTGGAGACGTCTTCGGACAGCACTGGCTCTTCAGCTTTGAAACAGAGATGAGCACTACCCCCTAGAGCAGTGATGGCGAACCTATGGCATGCGTGCCACAGGTGGCACACGGAGCCATTTGTCAGGGCACGCGATGCGCTGCCCTGTCAGCTGGCCAGAGCGCATGTGCGCGCTGGCCAGCTGAGTTCACCATTTTTAAAAGCCATTTTTCACCCTCCCCAGCCTCCAGAGGCTTTATAGGAGCCTGGGGAGGGCGAAAAGAGCCTCCCCCCCGGAGGCCCTCCGGAGGCTTCAGGTACTGTCTGGAGGCCTCTGGAGGGCCTCCGGGGGGTGGGGGAGGCTCCTTTCGCCCTCCCCAGGCTCCTATAAAGCCTCTAGAGCCTGGGGAGGGTGGAAAAAGCATGTAAAAATGGGGGGGTCGCGTCTGTTTTGCGTGCATGTGCACTGAGGGGGTGTCGCACATTGCATTATGGGTGCAGCACGCCCGCACACGACCCCCCTGCGCCCCCACTTGTGGCACGCGAGCCAAAAAAGGTTCGCCATCGCTGCCCTAGAGTCAGGAACAACTACCTTTACTTTAACTTAAATGATTCTTATCTCTGTAGTCCTTATTGCTCTTTGAGTTTGGTTGTTGGTGTGCAGTTGTTTCATTACCCATCTCAGTAATATAATGTCTACAAATTAACAACCAAGCTGAGGGAGCACCAAGGACTCTACAGTTTGACCTGAGCTACATATATTCTCTTCTGTCAGAATTCTTTACCTCAGCCAGTCAGCCTTGCAAGGTAATCCACACAAGAAGCAGACCCAGAAGCACTAGCTCTAACTTTATTGTAAGGTTGCCATAACAGAATCCTGCAAGTCTGAAAGTGGATCTTTCCCTGCTTGCCTTTACAAGTCCAAGAAACTAGGGGGGGGGGTCCCTTCTGAGATGCTTGCCACACACCCCATTCCTTCTGCAGACACAGCTACCACTGATCTGACCATTGTCTAACTGAGTGGTCCACACAAGCTTGGCTGAGTGGGGGGAGGAAATGACTTTGTCAGCGGCAGGCACAAGCACAACTCCATTTGTGCAAAGGGCGGGCACCTGTACTCGCCACTCGCACAAATGGAACTTTGCACATCCACGCAAGCCTGCCACTCACACAAAGCCAGCACCTCCTCCCGCCAAGCTGGAAAGGTTAGACAGAAAAGCTGTTCTCAGACGACTCCTGACATACTTTATAGATGTTGAGCAAATCCCAGCACTCCAGCCATTAACAGAATAACAGGGTTGCAATCTAACACTGGTCCAACCCTCTACTCAAACAGGATACCCTAAATCAAATGGAGCTGCTCGCACACGTGTGCTCTCCTGCCACTTGCATGGCCCAGTTACAAATGGGCTTAGACCCAGTAATGGGCCATGGCCTGAGCGTTGGGGACTCTGGTTTAGTTTGTGACTCTTCATTCTGTCTCCTAAGGTCATTCCCATATACCAATGATGGAGAACCTTTTCGGCACTGAGTGCCAAAAAGGGAGCGCATGCACACATGCGCTCGTCTGGGATGCAACCTGAAAGAGGAACTGTCCAGAGGGCATGTGTGTACCAGAAAATGAACCAGCACATTCTTCTGGTTACTGGCGTGCATGAACACCCGACAATCAGCTGGCCGGTGCGCATGTGCATGCCGGAAAACAGATCTGTTCTTCCTGTTTCCGGCACTACCGCACACACAAAGGCCAGCTGATTGTTGTGAGCACATGTGTGCCAGAAACCTGGAAGAGGAATGGGCATCACCGCGTGCTATAGGTTTGCCTCCCAGCCACCTACCATTACACTGCCTCTCTTCTTTTGCCGCCTTTTCTTTCTCAGCAGACAGAGGAAAAGCGCTTCCTCTTTGAGGTAGATCAGAATATGAGTAACTTGCATATGCTGCTTCTTTTCTAATTACCCCAGAATATAGTCTCATGTCTTTGTTAGGGTCTTTCTAATCAATCCTGACTCTTAGTGACTTCAGGAACAAGTCCATGTAGTTTTCTTGGCAACATTTTTAGAAGTGGCTTGTCAGTACCTTTTTCTTAGAGCTGAAAGAAAGTCAGCCAGCTGGCTTTTAATTTCCCAACTTTTACTCCATTATTTTTAATTACTATACTGAGAGGGCCTCCTATAATAGCCTTCTAAGCCTGTTTCTTAAGATAAAGTCTTCTCCAAATTGAGTTCGGTTTCTGATGAGTTCATGGATACATGTGTGGTTTTTTCTTGGGAGCAATATGGCAGTTGTTCACCATTGATATATTTTGGAATGTTATTTCAACTTCCCAGTGTAGTCTATAGACCTGGGATTCTCCCGTCCATATTCTAATCAGGTCACAAGGCATTTGGAATGTGGAGGATTTGTGCTGCCTGTGCCCATAAGAAAAGGTTTTTAATGGCTTCATTTAGACATCATAAAATATAGAATAACAGAGTTGGAAAAGACCTTGGAGATCTTCTAGTCCAACCCCCTGCTCAGGAGGGAACCCTATACCATTTCAGACAAAAAGTTGCCCAGTCTCTCCTTAAAAACTTCCAGTGTTGGAGCATTTACAATTTTTGGAGGCAAGTTGTTCCACTGATTAATTGTTCTAACTGTCAGGAAATTTCTCCTTAGTTCTAAGTTGCTTCTCTCCTTGATTAGTTTCCACCGATTGCTTCTTGTTCTGTTCTCAGATGCTTTGGAAAATAGCTTGACCTCCTCTTCTTTCTGGTAACCTCTGAGATGGTGGAACACTGCTATCATGTCACCCCTAGTCCTTCTTTTCATTTCATGATTGAGCAGTCTTTCTCAATCTTGGCTGGTTGAAGATTTCTGGGTTGAAGTCCATACACCTTAAAGTTATCCAGGTTAAGAAACACTGCGATCAGTGGTGAAATTCAATTTTTTTTACTACCGGTTCTGTTGGCATGGCTTGGTGGGCAAGGCAGGGGAAGGAAACTGCAAAATCTCCATTCCCTCCCCATTCCAGGGGAAGGATACTGTAAAATCTCCATTCCCTCCCCACTCCAGGGGAAGGACATTGCAAAATCTCCATTCCCATCCCACTCTGGGGCCAGTCAGGGATGGTATTTGCCGGTTCTCCAAATTTCCGCTACCGGTTCTCCAGAACCTGTCAGAACCTGCTATATTTCACCCCTGACTGTGATAGATCATCATTTGCCCCAGATGGCCACGCTACCTATTTATTCTGGAAAGTTTTAATCCACCTATCTGGATGGTATTGTAAGTATAGGGAAGAAAAGCATAATGCATGATTCCACACGATTATTGAATCCCATCCCTGCCCAGTGATGGCAGAGTGTCAGGAGATCAAGGTAGGTAAATGTCATGTATAACAGAGTTAGGGAGAAGTTAGAATTAACTGAATAGAAAAAGGATCAAACTTCTCAGGTCTTGTTCCTTGTGTTTCCAGGCCTCATTTTTTAAAAATAGATATGTATTTGCAAAGTATATTCTTAGAAAAGCAACACACTGAAGCATCTTGTAATTTGTGTGGACTTGTAGGATTGTGGTGGTCTAAAAATAAGTTAATTACCCACCAGTCTGCAGCGCTTAAGTCAACTAAGGTTCAAAGATGCCAACATATTTGAGGTTTGAGTACATCTGTGGGTGTCACTGATCTTTTCACTGCAGCTGAACAGACAAACAAATCATAAGTAATTTAGTGACCAGATTGGAGAGGATGATGGGAAAGAAAATTACTATCCTCCTTCTTTAGATGGGGGTCTTGATTCTTCTATGTAAGAAAAACTTCTCATCAAATGCTAGGAATTCTTCCTTGGTATGCCAATTTTAAAAAAAATCTATTTTAAAGAGGTTAATTTTTCAAAAATAACTCTAGAATTCTCTTATGTTTGGCTTAACTAATCAAGCAATTGGAGAATGTTTATCCCTGTTTATTGATATAAATTATCAAAATAATGCCCATGACTATCATATACTATTTAGCTTCCTTTCACTTTATATGAATTTGCATTTCAGTTATTTTATGTCTGCTTTTTGAGATAGTCCAGATAGGAAAACAAAACTATGGGTACTAATATTACCTTTAGTATAATGCAAACTTCCACTGTTGCAAATCTGAAAGTCCTTTTCCCTCCCCTATCTTTACATGATAGAGCACTAGGGAAAATTCCATCTAAGATGGCTTCTCCATCCCCATTTCTCTCTGGACTCAGATTTTATTTGATTGTAGTCTAGGCTGTGTCTCTTCCTCCTGTCTCCCAAGGTTGTTCTCACAGTCCATCACAATTTGCTTTAATGTGATTTTTATCCAAGAATTTGGTTTATGGGTGGGCATCATTTTGTGCAAGCAATTGCCAATTTCCCCCGTATTGGGAAACATGCCAAAACTCTTGCCGAAATTCCTTTCTGTCTTCACTCATAAGTTTACCCTATTGTGCAATTTTTCTACTTGTGTATCTTCTCCCTTACTTATTTTCATTCTAAGCTACTATTGTCACTGCTGGGTTCAAAATGGCCATTAGTATCTTGGCTAATCTCCTTACCCCAAATTAAAAGGGGAAAAGTCCTCTTTAGCATTAGAAACAACATTGGGTATAGTATAAGAAATCCAAAACCTAGGTTGAACTGTTAACTTGGGTGAATTTACTGTGTGCAATACAACAAAGAATATGAATAAAATTCAACATGCCTACAATGCATTCTAGCTTCTTTGCTGATAGCCACATCAGAGGTGGTATTTAGCAGGTTCGGACCAGGTCTGGAGAACCGGTAGCGGAAATTTTGAGTAGTTCGGAGAACTGATAAATACCACATCTGACTGGCCCCGCACACATCTGTTCTCTGTCTCCTGAGTCCTGAGTCTCCTGTCTCCTGAGTCCCAAGTCCCCATTGGGGGGGAAAGGGGATTTTGCAGTATCCTTCCCCTGGAGTGGGGAGGAAATGGGAATTTTGCAGTATCCTTCCCCTGCCACGCCCACCAAGCCATGCTCACAGAACCAGTAGTAAAAAATTTCAAATCCCTCCACTGAGCCACATGCATTAGAAATCTGGTTGTAAAGAATACAGTTGGAGAAATTACATTTCACTCTAATTAGAGCATCTGACAAGATAATGTTTGCCCAACATAGTACTTGAATAAAGCTCTATAAATTTACAAGCACATTTGTCAATACACCTATATTAGATCATCTAGCACAACCTTCTTTTTACAGTGGTTCAATGTCTTACTTTATGCAAATTGACTTCCTGTGAGGTTATGGGGGAATTTTAGCTTGACATAAAGGGAGGAAAACCTGTATTTAGAAAGAGATGGGGGATCCTTTATTTCTTCCTTAACCTTAAAGTACCAAAGTAGCATGTCTCATCACGGCCCATGCTTGTGTCAATCGCAGTCTAACACCTTATGAAGGTCAGAAATGATTTATAAATGTGTCAATTCTCATTCCGATAATGATTAAATTTCCAGACCATTGCATCCTTATTTCCTAAGTATACATCTTCATTGTGTGCCAAATGTACTTGATTCATTAAAAAACATAGAGTTCTGAATCAAGTTAAATTGATTAGACCCAGTATTCTAAGCCATATTTCTAATGCTTGCTCACTTCAGGAATTATGTTCAGAGATCTCTTGATACCCTGAAAAAATTAATCATATTGGGCTACATGGTTTTGAAAAAATGTATTGGACAACTGGGATGCAAACATTTCTTGCTTGGCAGCTTTAAATCTCTGTTCTCTGTCCAGAAGTGACTAAGATTTCTGACAGAGATCTCTGTGACTAATATATCTGTTGCAACATAAATTTCTGCTCAGCTCTTTAATTGCATAGTAAACTATTTTATGATTGGGGGGGGGGGGTTGATGTATATGCACAGTGGAACATCGTCATATACTATAAATTTGATCCAGATTGCTGAAGCTAAGCCTCAGCGGTTATAACTATCATTACCTGTTGCTGATATACTGTAGGATTGTCACTTGACTATCTCTGTCTGATGGATTGATTATGTCTCTGTTAGATGTCTCTGTTTATAAGGATTGTTGCTACCCTCAGGTAATATTTGGGTAGATACTTACATTTAGCTATGTATCAATATCCAGGTCTGTTTCTTTCAGTGTCTTTTTTGGGTGAACTTTATAAGGAGATGTGATTTGGGGAAAGGTTTAGAAAGTGGATTTACCATGTTTCTGATAGTAAAAAAAACTTATGCAATTGGTTTAACTAAATCCCAGTTTATAAATCTATTTTTTGGGGTGGGGTTGGGAGCTGAACAAGAACTGCAGCCTGAGAAATAGATGATACGAACTAATAAAACACTTCTGGTTTTATGAAATCGGGATGTCACTGGGAAACAGCAGTGCCTGTTCCTTAAAGCAATTTTAGATTATTCTTTCCATCACTGCCTAGCCAGAATATTAAACCCAAGACTATACAAGTTGTTTAAAAGTATCTTCATAAACCAGCTTCAAATCAACTGATTGCCTTGCTATCTGACTGTTTCCTAGGAGCATCTCTTTGCCCCATCTGCCAAAGTCTTTCTCACAGGCCATTAGAGGAACTGATACATATGCATTCCTTCAGTTGCATTTGGAGCCTACTATGATTAGCAGAGAGAACATCATTAAAATTCTGGACCAGCGCTTGGATTGAAAGCATAGTGCAAAATATGCCATTGTGCCATTTGCTACTTGCTAATCTTAGGATTTCCTGGTGATCACCCATCAAAATTCCTACCAAGCCTGACCCTACGTAGCTTTGAACTAGTTTGAGGGCACCAACTGCTGTTAGATTCTTGGGTTTAAAATTCCTATTCCACTCTCAGGTCTAAAATTTCAATAGATACATTCTTTGTGGGGACAGAATTTTCAAAGGGGATATCAGTCTGAGTTCCTTGGAGGAAGGGCATTGTGCAATAAAATAGTGATGATGATGGAACCACAACAAACCATCATTCATCTGTGCCCAGCAGTGACGTGCGGTGAGGTTTATGGCTGGTGAGGCTGGTGATCATCATGAAGGGAGGACTTTGCAAGCGTGCAAGCAAAATACCCCAGGATCACAGTGGCGGGGACAGCAACTCCTTCCGCTGTGCTGCGTAGAAGAGCCACGCTGTGCAGGAGGATCCTCAGCGCTAGCCTCAGATCAGTGCGAGCCGTGGTCCCCTTCCTGTTGGCTCAGAAAGGAGGGGAATAGGACCGCGGCTCGCACTGATCTGAGGCTAGCGCTGAGGAGCCTCCTGCACAGCGGAAGGAGTTGCTGTCCCCGTCACCGTGATCCTGGGGTATTTTGCTTGCACGCTTGCAAAGATCAAAGTTGTCACAGTCCTCCCTTTTTAGAGGCTTTTTTAAGCCTCACCTCAGCACTCGCCTTTTCCCTTTTACATTTTTTTTCTTTTCATGAGAGCAGTGAGGCTCTGCCTCCCCTGCCTCCCCTGACTGCACGTCACAGGTGCCCAGCCCAGCTTTTCCCTCCTACAGTAAACCAGCTCTCCTTTTTTCCATAATAAATTGTAAAGATTGTGCCAATTGAATTGCAACCCCAGCTGATACAATACTTGTGAAATATTTTTTTCTTGTTGTATTAAAGGAATGATTCCTCAAGAAATATTTTAACGTTGTTTTTGCAAATGTAATGCATGCAAATGGCCAATGGTGACATATTACCTTAATCTCATAGCGGCAATATCATTAACTATTATGTATACATGCAGTGGGATATTTTAGACATCAGGGAAATTAACTGCTTTGCTTCAGCTCTGGGTCATATATCACATCCTAGCGTTAGATGTCAAAAGCCAAGGCAAACTAGTCAGATATCTTTATTTTGGGGAAAAAACAGAATAAGGGGTTGCCACAAAGAAGAGGGAGTCAAACTATTCCCCAAGGCACCTGAGGGTAGAACAAGAAGCAATGGGTGGAAACTAATCAAGGAGAGAAGCAACTTAGAACTGAGGAGAAACTTCCTGACAGTTAGAACAATTAATCAGTGGAACAGCTTGCCTCCAGAAGTTGTGAATGCCCCAACACTGGAAGTCTTTAGGAAGATGTTGGATAGCCATTTGTCTGAAACGGTATAGGATTTCCTGCCTAGACAGGGGGTTGGACTAGAAGACCTCCAAGGTCCCTTCCAACTCTGCTATTGTATTGTATTGTATTGTATTGTATTGTATTGTATTGTATTGTATTGTATTGTATTGTATTGTATTGTATTGTATTGTAAGGGGAAGTTGTTCCCAAGATAAGCTAATTGTAACTTACTAATAAGAGTTTGTATATGAAGCAGAGCTGATATCTGCAATTTCTCAAATGTTTTGTTCCCCTACAAAGCGGCTCCTGTTTTTTTTTCTTACCTGAGGATTCTTTAGAATTTATTTAAAAATTCACTTGTGGATGACTTCAAATTTATTTTATCAGTGGAGGGTGGAAGATAAAGCATTTTGTTATGCAGGCAAGCCCCAGGTTAAAAATGATTTCTCTTCCTAAGTCTGTCTTCAACCCAGATTTCTACGTGGGTCAGAATTCGTACTTATGAATGGATTGTTTATTTGTAAAAATGGCAGGTGGCATTATCCTTTCGCAAGCTGAGGACAACTGTTCATTTAGTGACTGAACTGTCCCTAACAGCACTGGGGGAAAAACTGTTTTATGTCTGTTTTCCACACTTATGACCATTGCAGTGTTTCTGCAGTCACATGATCAAAATTTGGATGCTTGGCAACTGGTACGTATGCACTTATATGCTTGCAGTGTCCCAGAATCACATGATCAGCTTTTGCAACCTTCTGATAAACAATGTCAATGGGGAAGCCAGATTCACTGAACAACGGTGTTACTAACTTCAATGCAGTGATTCACTTAACAACCGAGGCCAGGAAGGTTGTAAAATGGAGCAAAATTCACTTAACAATGATCTCACTTAGCAACAGAAATTTTAGGCTCAATTGTGGTCGTACGTCGAGGAGAACTATACTTATATGGCAGTCCCCTTAATTTTAATGGCTTCCAATATGCTGAGAGAAGCAAAGGATAGAATATTTTCATCCATGCCAAAGCAAATAAAGACTAAAACAGTTACTTAGCCTCCTCAGGATGCAGTGAAGGTGGAAGGGGATGGGTGGTGGGATGCAGTAGCTGAACTCTCAAGGAGCAAAGGCTCCACACTGCAACATTTTTATCACAGATCCACTTATGCCAGGGGTGTCCAAACTTGGAAACTTTAAGACTTGTGGACTTCAACTCCCAGAATTCCCCAGCCAGCATGGCTGGCTGGGGAATTCTGGAAGTTGAAGTCCACAAGTCTTAAAGTTCCCAAGTTTGGCACCCCTGACTTATGCTTTGCATTTTTTCTAGGAATGTGGAGGGTCAGGGAGGGATTGCCTCAAAGGACATAATGATTCAACTAAACAAAGAATGAAGGACAAAATAAAGTTGGGAAATGACAGACCTTGTTGAAAAAGCTTCTCTTTAAGTGATAAAAGATTTAGTGTCATGTAGTATGTTGAAAATAGGCTAGATCCTTTAAAAATAGTTAATAGCAATGCAATAAAATTAATCCAAAAAAAATGAGGGGATAGTTACAGATGGGAATCCGGAAAAGGCAATTCTGAAAGGAGGTGAAATGTCCATGCAATCTACTCTAGGGGCTGGGAAAACAGCCAGGTTTTCAAGGCTTTCTAACCATTTTGACATTCTTCTACGAGTGTGGAGATCTTTTAGGGTAGAATGACCTTTCATAAATGGTTGAATAAATGATATAAACGTGGTTTGTACAGACAAAGTTGTCTCTTTTAATTTTTGTTAAAATGCAAATGCTGATCTCTTGTCAGAGCTGGAGACAGAAAGTTAAGCTGAACAATTATTTTCCTTTGATGGATACTGTTTTCTCTGCTAGGCTGATATTCTCCAGGGTTCCAGACAGAAATCTTTCCCAGTCCTGCTATGTGAAATCTGTATTGTTTTGTCTTTGAAGAAGCCTTGACTGCACTCACAAGTGCAGTTTGACCTCCAGGTCCTTTTCCAACGTAGGCTAGCTGTTCCTTTGAATGCAGGGAAAAAAAATTAAACTATGACATTGCTGTTGTCAGATATAGTGATTGCCATAAGTATGGATGTCATTAAAAGAAGACTTGATAAATTCTTGGATTACGGTAGGTTATCAAAGGTTACGATGGCTGAAGTTGTTGGAAGGAAATAACCAAAGAAACCTATTCTTTGAAACTCTCCATTCTTGTGAGTTTCCCAAGCTCACTTAATTGGTCATTGTGTGATATTAGTGTTTTGGCTAATGCAGTGGTTCCCACACCCCACAGGGGGGCAATTTGATTTTTAATGGGGGCAATTTCACTTTTTGAGTAAAGTAAGAATTATATGTTACTGGGGGTGGGGGGAGGCATCAGGATTTTAGAGATGCTTAGATGGGGCATGAGCAAAAAAAGGTTAGGAACCACTGGGCTAATGGAAAGCAAGAGGGGTAAAAAAAATACCTAATGCAAAATCACCAATACCTAATCTTCAAAAGATTGGGGAGAGGGATGAAATAGTAGGTGAAGTTAATACAATACAATACAATACAATACAATACAATACAATACAATACAATAGTAGAGTTGGAAGGGACCTTGGAGGTCTTCTAGTCCAACCCCCTGCCTAGGCAGGAAACCCTATGCCGTTTCAGACAAATAGCTATCCAACATCTTCTTAAAGACTTCCAGTGTTGGGGCATTCACAACTTCTGGAGGCAAGCTGTTCCACTGATTAATTGTTCTCACTGTCAGGAAATTTCTCCTCAGTTCTAAGTTGCTTCTCTCCTTGATTAGTTTCCACCCATTGCTTCTTGTTCTACCCTCAGGTGCTTTGGAGAATAATTTGACTCCCTCTTCTTTATGGCAACCTCTGAGATATTGGAACAATGCTATCATGTTTCCCTAATAAAAATCAACTCTACTTGTTACCTGTCAACAAAACATCACTCAGATTGAAAGCCTTGTTGAAAAGACTCGATTTCTGCCTTAACCCTAAATCCTTAACCCAGTCAGGAAATTTCTCCTTAGTTCTAGGTGGGTTTTCTCCTTGATTGGTTTCCATCTATTGCTTCTTATCCTGCCTTCAGGTGCTTTGGAGAATATGCTGACCCGCTCTTTTTTGTGTTAGGATTGCTCTTCACTCACTTGGCTTCTTTAGCTCCCCTATGGCTTACTTCAATAGGATGATGCTTTTTTAAAGGCAGACTTTGCAATGTGTAAATGATCTTGAAATGAAATACATGAGAGGAAAGAATGGCAAAAGAATGGATTTCAATGCATTATTTATTGTTGCTCTTCCTTGCCTGGTCGATGTTAGCTGGGTGCTAAGATATCTCTTTTCAAAATGCCAAATATTGTTTGGTATTCCAGCCAAATATTGTTCTTTCCAGCCAAATGTTGTTCTTCAAGTGCTAGTATTTTTTAACAAAATACTGAAATTGTACAATTAATAATGTACTGCCGGACATCATCTATGCCTGAGAAGTTAAAAAGTTTATTTTGCTCTGAAAAGTTGGTTGGCGGGAGGAGGGGGCTGCAGTTCCAGTTCTAATTGGCTTGGTTGTTTCAAATCTGTACATTTTAGTCTCCGCAGGATCCCAGGGTAAGACAGAGTTTTGTATTTATGCCAATCTATGAGCAGGAGCAATGAAGGCATGTTGGCATTTCCAGGGGATTAATGACTGCCTGAGAGGAACAAATTGCTCAAAGCCATTAACCCTAGGAAGACATTTTAATCCCCAGAATATGGCCTATGCTTCCATCATTGGGGCTGCTATTTTGAGAGAGCATTTCTTTTCATTTTTCTTTAAAATAAATGTAACAACATGAGACTCATTTGAGGGAGCTCCACAGCTTTTTATAAACCACATAGATGCTGAGATAAAAAGGATTACTAAATTGCAGAGCAGTCTTGGAGGTAAAGATTGATTTGCCCTTTTCTCTCTCAAAAACATGTCCGATATTCTCATTCATTTTGAAACTCAACGCTGGGTTTGCTCATCCTGCCATTACTACTACTATTAGATGTAGGATTACAATGTTCTAGCTGGGGCTGCCCTTGAAGAGTATCTGGAAGCTTCAGCTCATACAGTGACAGAGGTAATTATATGTGCCTTAGTTACAACTCTGATTCATAAGATGCATTGGTTGCCATTTGGTTTCTGGGTCAAGTTCAGGGATCAGGTTTAACCTTTAAAGCCCTTCATGGCATGGGTAATCTAAAGGACTTCCTCTCCCTGATTGTAGAGTTGCTTGTCAGATCTGGCAGAGAAGGCATGCTGTGCTATCATCTGCTAGAGACTTACATTTGGTGGCTCCTCTCTGCCGTGGTGCCACTTTATGGAACATCCTCTCGTACTCTAAAGTGAGATTAGCTCCATCACTGTTAATTTTCCAGATGTCCTTCAAGACCTCACTATGTCATCATGCCTGGGAGTTCTAAGGGGACAAGTGAGAAATGGCTTCATTATTGCAGTTAACACATATTCTCCCTTGTGCTTTTAAAAAAATAGTGACAGTAATGACTGTTTTTACATGTTTGTTGTTATATCAATTGTTGTATACCCCATCTCCTTTTTGTGATATAAATTTGCTATATAAATTTGATAAGAGAATCAATTTGGTCTAGTGCAGGGGTATTCAAACTTGACAGCTTTAAGACTTGTGGACTTCAAGTCCTCCTCCAGTCATGTTAGCTCTGGAATTCTGAGAGTTAAAGTCTACAAGTCTTAAACCTGCCAAGTTTGAAGACCCTTGGTCTAGTGGTTAAGGCTAAAAAGTGGGAAACCATGAGTTCAAGTCCCACTTTACCATGACCTAGCTGGGTGATTTGGGTCAATCACTCTGTTTTAGTGCAACTCACATCACAGAGTGTTGGTGGAGAAAATAGGAAAAGATGATAGGTAGGTAGGTAGGTAGGTGGGTGGGTGGGTGGGTGGGTGGAGGGAGGGAGGGAGGGAGGGAGGGAGGGAGGGAGGGAGAGAGAGAGAGAGAGAGAGAGAGAGAGAGAGAGAGAGAGAGAGAGAGAGAGAAAGTACTCCTGTCTTTATTATTTTTACAAATAATTCAAGGCAGCGAACATATGCAACACGTCTTCCTTTTCCTAAGGAGCAGTGTTTATATCCATTTCTTAGCCAAGGGAGCCAGTGTTAGCCGACTTCCTTGCTCATGTAGTCAGTATGACTATATGCCAAGGCATACAAAATGCTGTTACCTTTCCACCAAGTGGTACCCATTTATTTACTTGCATTTGCAAATTTTCAAAATGCTAGGGGCAAGTAATGGAAGTTCACCCTATCATAGGGTGCTCAGGTCTCAACTCAGGCTAACACCTTTACAGCTACAAACTCAGCTTCTTTAACTGCTGAGCTATCATGCCCCTGCAAATGGTAAGTTAAAGATATTTATAGGATAGCATAAATATCCTAATTCAGATTTGGATTTATCAATAAGCATTTGCTAGTTGGCTATAAATACCTAGGAAGGCATGTGAAATTTGATACTATATGAATTAACCAGAATTGCACCTTTGAGAATTGTATTTGGATTGGACAGATTAGTGTACATCAGTGGTGGGTTTCTACTGGTTCGGATCGGTATGGCTGAACTAGTAGTGGTTTGGTGGCCTTGGTCACTTGAACCAGCAGGCCTGCCACATCCCCAAACTGGTCCCCCATCTTGTTTTTCAGTTCTGTGCATGCACAGAACAATTTTAATAGCACTGCGCATGCACATGGCAAGGACGCCAATGAACTTTTCAACTGGATTTTTTTTAACTTAATTGCCTTTTTTTTCTTCACATTTTCATGCACTAGCACCATCCATGCATCATGCACCATTCATGTACCAGTACTTTTGGCATTGCACGTTACATTCCATGCAACTGCGAGGCAAAGTTATTGCTCACTTAAATAAAATTATAGACCTTTCCTATGTGATATCTTAAATACAGAGCTGCAGACTTAGATACTGACAACAATCAGTTTGCCAAGTGATTCATTCAGTATAGAGTGATTACTTGAGTCACATTTGTCCTTGGAAAAGAACAACAGAATATTTATAGTATAAATATCAGGAATCTTCATTTCTACATATCTATCATCTCCCTAGCAGTGGGTTTTTATTGTCTGTTATTGTTTTTTCATCTTGTTGCCTGCAGACTTCTTTAATGTATTAGAATAATTATAGCGCACTGACTAGGAGAGTCATTCTTACCTAAAATGAAACTTCAGTCAAATTAATGGGACTTTATTTGAGAAAATACATCCAAAACAGAACAGGAAAAGATTAGCTTTCAACTAAAAAGTTCCACATTCAAATCTCCCTTCTGCTCAGATATGAAATGCTCTGAAGTCTGCTACCGGTTTGCTTTGTGCGTGCATGTGTGCCAAACACACGCTTTGTGTGCAGGCGCACTGCAGGCGCTGATCGTCAGAACTACCGGTTCACCCAAACTGGTAAAAATGCTAGCGGTTCACCTGAACCAGTAGTTCCGACAATCAGCTGTGCCATCCGATTTCTAAATCACACAGCACAGCTGATGGTTGCACAGCTGATCATCGGACCCAAACCGGTAGTAAGAAATGCTACCAGTTTGGGCAAAACCAGTAGTTCCAATAATTAGTGATAAATCATGTGATACAGCTGATTGTTGCACAGCTGATCATTGGAACTACCGGTTCGGCCGAACTAGTAGCATTTTTCTACTACCAGTTTGGGCGAACTGGTGCGAACCGGTAGCATTTCACCCCTGCTTCTGCTGTGAACTCGCTAGGCAATACTAAGAAATATCAGCATGGCGGATGTTACCTAGTTTGGGGAATGCAAGAAAATAGCCAAGCTCAGAGAACAACAAGAACTCCTCAAGCTATTATGTCTTTGGACTTTGAAGAAGAGGGATGGAAAGACACTTTTGAACATTGATGTTGAAAGGGACTCCTGAGAATGCCATGGATAGTCAAGAAATCAAAGAAATTGATTATTGTCAACCTTCCTAGATGAACCAGACAGGAAATACAGCCAGACAAAAATGAGATAAAAGTACAAATTTCCCACTTATTCAAAGATCAATCTAGAGTTTATATTTGAGGTACAAATTAGCAGGGTTAAATGATAAAAAGAAAAGAAAATGTAACTCAGCTTAATTTGCACTAACACTTTTAACTGTAGTTTCCCACACTTTTTAACTTTGCAAACCATTCTTCCTTTCATCATGTCCATATTTACTGCATTCTTACCCCACTCTCTTTAAGATCTGATGAGCTCCATCCATTCACAACTCCCTAAACATTCTTCCTAAAATATTTATCTTGCATTTTGATCTTCATTGATTCTTTCCCCATGGTAAAGTCACCTTGGTGTATTTCCTTTATGCTGGTCACTGACTTTCGTGCAGTTCACTTTCATTCGTCACTCATTCATTTGTGACATTGTCTCTTCTTGTTTTGTTGCATACACTGCTTAAATAAGCTTTTCCACTTTATTCAGATGAGGAACCTGTTTCTACTGACGCATCCAATTCTCACTTCTAGATAACAATGGACCCCGAAGCACTGTTTCATACTCGGCCATGTTTGCTTATTTTAACAAATATTCATTCCTTGCCACAGATTATCCTGCTTTTTTTCTATTTGCTATCTGTGGTAAAATCCACTTCTGCATCTTTAGACAAATTCTACCAAATACCAAACATAGAGCTGCGGTGGTGCAGTGGTTAGAGTGCAGTACTGCAAGCTACTTCTGCTAATCACCAGCTGTCAGCAGCTTGGCAGATCGAAACTCACCAGGCTCAAGGTTGACTCAGCCTTCCATCCTTCTAAGTTGAGTAAAATGAGGACTCAGATTGTTGGGGGCAATAGGCTGACTCTGTAAACCACATAGAGAGGGCTGTAAAAACACTGTGAAGCGGAATATAAGTCTAAGTGTTATTGGTATTGCTATACTCTTGAATAAATTCAAATTTTTATTTAAATTGATTATCCTTATTTATTGTTTTATAGTATATTTTTATTGAACATCCATAAGCCACCTAGAGATGGACAGCATAAAAGTTTAATGAATACATACTTTATTTATTTATTTATTTATTTCTTGGATTTCTAGACCGCCCCCCCTCCCAAAAAGGGACTCGGGGCGGTGTACAGTCAATGCAGATAAAAATACAATCATAAAACAATTAAATACATTTGGATGGAGGAGATAGGCTGTACAAGAAATAAATATATTCTAAAACCCTAAAAACATCCCCAATTAAAAACCCAAACCCAATTAGAATAAATCCCCGGGAGGTAAAACTAAGAAAGTGCCAGGCCAGCTGATTGAAATAGGTGAGTCTTTAACTTTTGACGGAAGGAACGGAGGTCGGTGGTGGTTCGAATGTCGGGGGGGGGAGGTCATTCCAGAGGGTTGGGCCCATCACAGAGAAGGACCTACTCCTAGGTGTCGCCCGCTGACACTGCCTAGCGGACGGCAATTTAGGTGCAAAAAATATACCCCCAAAACTGATTCATCTAATCTGTGGATGTGCTTATCCGCAAGCATATTCAATAATACTTTATAAAAGTATCTATGTAACCCATGTATGCTCACAGATAAATCCATCTGTATATAAGCCAAGCCTCAAAGTTTTAACCAAAATACTATAAAAAATGGATTAACCATGGATTAACGACAGATGTGAAAATTAAATCGTGCAAAAATTTTGAGGATTGGGTCA
Organism: Natrix helvetica; assembly: GCF_964273705.1. Classification (NCBI taxonomy): domain Eukaryota; kingdom Metazoa; phylum Chordata; class Lepidosauria; order Squamata; family Natricidae; genus Natrix; species Natrix helvetica. The sequence goes on from NC_138553.1 coordinate 23,804,962, forward strand.
TCCATGAGTGGCACATTTTTTCATGGTGTTTTAGTTTTAAAAAATAAGGTTGGTTTATCTGTGAATGGGTTTATATGGACTAACATTTATGTATAATTTGAAGTTTCTTTATCAAAAGCATCTGGCTTGGTCTTTGATATTCTACTTTTCAGATTTATACTCCTTGTTTCATTGTTCGGTTTATCATTTGTTGCAGAATATTTGTGTCAGCTGACAACATGCATGCATAAATCTAAAAGTTGTGATCATTTAAATTTACATCCCTAACCAACCCACCATCAATATCAAAAGTGTTCCATCTACGTTTGTACATAAATGCATTAAAGAAACAAAGGACTATAACATGCTCTTGCTTTTAACTCTGTTTCACATTCAACAATGATAATATGTATACAACGATAACACTCACTTTATAAGAATGAAGAATATCACTCATGTTATAAGAAGACCAACTTTCCCAACATGTTGGCTATATAGTACTTACTGGGAGTTCAAGTCAACATATCTTAAAGTTGCCAACACTGAAAACCATATGTACTATATGTGAAAAATTTGGACGTATATATTGAAACATGATAATGAGTTTATGTTGCATTACAAGGATGTTAGGTTTTGTTAGTATTAAGATGATGATGATACCATCCATTCAGCTATGTCTCACTCTTGGCGATTTTATGGGTCAGGTCTCTCCACATTTTCTAATCTTGAATTACTTCTGAGAGTTTTTCTACGCTCTGGCTGGTGTCAGCCAAGTTCTTATTGGTTCATTATTTAACTAGACAGTCACTTAGTTAGGCATAACAGCAAAGCTATCTGAGTTTGCCAGATATTCTGTCCAAGGGAGTCAGAAGGCACAGTCAAGCAACTGTTAATCTCACACAAAGAGCAAGGATTCTGACAGTCACAACACTAGTTATTTGCTAGGTTTGAAGGGGCCCTCTGATTAGGCAAACACAAGAGAGAGAGTTCAAACATAGATTGGCAAAGTATTTAGTTGCAAATATTACTTCTGACTATTTGCCCAAAGATTATTGATATCCTCTGAAGCTGAATCCCACACAATAACCTGCAGCTGATCTTTTTTTTTTTTTTTTACTCCCAAGGAGATTGTGCAATCCTCCAACATTTAATTTTCCTGGCTTCCATATTGGGTGCTGCCGTCCTGAGTTTAGATCTTTTAATCCTGTCCAGAATCCATTGAAGTGGTGTATCTCTAGGAGCTTTTGGTGATCACTCTATTTCACGTTTACCTCTGAATTTGAGCTTTATGTAATTAGAATTGTTTGAGCTCATTCATGTATGTTTGCTATTCATGACTAACATTCTTGTTTTATGGGAAAATGTTACCAAGGAACCCTGTTCACTAGTACCGAACATTGTAATAAATAAGAACTATGGTAATCCTTCAGTCCTCAGTGCCTTTTGACTTGCTCAATATTTTCATACCCAGTTTCTATAAGTTCCCTGGGGGATAGTTGTACTGTCCAACCTTCAGATCAAAGCCTGCAGATGGGGTAGCAGCTGACAATAGTGTGGCCAAGATCCAGTCCAAAGTTCAAGTTAAAAAGGTACAGCAGCAAAGAATTACAAGATTTCGTAAAAGGCTGGGAGATCCAGATGATTTGGACTGAAGAAACTCTGTTCATGTTAGTTGGATCACTATTCTCAAGGTTATTTTTCCAAGGAGATGGAAAATCCCCTGTGCCTTGGCTTTTGTTCAGGTGATGTTCCTGTGACTTTAGACCAGGTGTGTTCAGCCTTTGGCTTGTCTGGATTGTATTGAGTAAAGAGGAGTTTTCTTGGGTCACATGAAATACATAATATATATATTATAATCTCACTCGCCATCTTCAGGCTGGTGTTTTCAGCTTAAAGCGTGGTCGGAGCTGCTGTCTTTCTATAAATCTTGGCGGTGTGTGTGTGGAGTGCTGGCTTTGTTTCAGTAAGTGGATTGATTGGCTGTGTGGTTATATCATGATTGGTAGATTGGTGCTGATTGGTGCTGGCTATGTGTCCCTTGTTGCTTTGTGTTGTAATGGCCTGGGTGGTGGGTGGGGCTCTTTTGTTGACTAGGGCTGGTTTCCAGATGTCTGGTAGGCGGGAAGTATCATCACGTTTATTCATGTTGTGGGGATGTTTCTCTATTTCGATAGCTTCCATAATTATTCTCTTGTGAAGTGTTCAGTTTTGGAGATTAATCTGAATACAACAAGACCAGCATATATATATAAGGATGTGGCTTTAGCCAGTGCGTAGTGGTGTCTCTCTGTGGCACCAGCTTTACTTCCTGGAACTGTCTGCTTTATCGCTTCTTTGAAAAACAGGCAAAGCACAGTGGAGAACCTAGAGTAGTAGTTTGTACTTAAAATGAATTGGTAACATTATGCTTCACAATTAGATAGATTCATTTAGATATTGTTGAATTCCTTATGCTTTCAAATTTTTTCAAAACTTGGTTCAAAACATATACTAAGATACATACATCTTGTGAATTGCATACACAAGTGTAGATAATAAATGAATGTCACATTAATGAATATGTTAAAGTAAGTTGCATTCAAAGGATGAATTGTGCATAATATGTATATTATAATGAATTGCAAGTAAACACTGTTTTCTTTCAAAATAATTGTGTTTAAGGTGCTGGCCTATAAACCAGGAGACTGAGTTCTAGTTCCACTACTTAGGCACAAAAGCCAACTGGGTGGCTTAGGGGCAGTCAACCAAACCCACTTCAAAGGTTTGCTCTTACGGGGACAATAAGAGGAGGAAGGAGTATTATGTATGTATGCAGGGGTGGGTTCCAGCTTCTGTTACTGCTGGTTTGCTCAGGGATGCGCTTCGGGGGTGCGCACTTGATACGAGCTATGCGTGTATGTGCAGTAGTAAAAAAATTGCTTCTGTACATGTACAGAAGCAAAAAACAAGATGGCGGCGCCTGCGGTGCCACCAATAGAACTGGTTCGGGGGCGTGGCCAGCCGAGCTACTACCTACTCAGCCGAACTGGTCCGAACCGGTAGGAACCCACCTCTGTATGTATGCCACTTTGCATTATTTATAAAAATAATAGAGGCAGGATAAAAATCTAATAAATGAATACCACACTGAAGTACACTGCATGTAGACCAGTGTTTTTCAAAACGTAATGTTTCTTGGCAACTTTAAGATGTTTGGAGTTCAACTCTCAGTTCTGAGTTGACCTCCAGACATCTTAAAGTTGCCAAATAGATTGATGTCAACATTCTACATCCGTAAAAGGGGGGGGGGGCTTTTTTTTCTGGCAGCATCCCGACACCAATAATGTGAAATCTGATATAATTACTGGCTATAATTAAGTGGTGGAAAGGAACTGTCCCAGTAAATATGCTGTGTATATTTAACCAATCCTCTGTTGAAAGGATGTAGCAATTGGAAATACAATAGCCAGTTTCAATATGCTTGACAACACTTCTGAAAGCAAACCCAGCAAGGATGGATGGATAATATTAAACAGCACCAGTCATTATTTTCTATATAAAGGAAAGAACAAACAAATGAACTCCTAACAATAGCAGTTCCAGATGAAGACACCACCATTGGCAACTATAAAAAGTAAATTGTCTGCGTGCACAGTTCTTCTTCTGTAACATCATACTGTAGCAATTCTGAGTTGTTTTTAGAAGGGTGCTTGAAGTCTCCTTTTGAAGTTAGAAAAACACACACAAAGACAAATGGGGAGGAGAATGGTGTTTGTTTTATGGGTTTATGCAGTTGTGGATAAAGACATTTACTAGGGTTTATGTGTTAATTCTAGGTTGAACTCCTACCACTTTTGCAGATGGATATAAATTACAGATCCATGACAGTTTATCTTAGAAGAAATTACAATTGAATGAACCTCTCCATTTGAAAATGTTTATATTGCATTACTAGAAAATGATGTATCTTTAGAATTATCTCTAGACGTAGATATAAAGTATGTGACTTTCACAGAGGAAGATTTTTTTTCCTCATGCCATTTCAGATTCTGTATGCTTCAAGGGTCATGGATGAAAAAGACAGCCCCCTCGATCAAGGGTGTTAAACTCGATGTCATTGAGGGCTGCATCAGGGTTGTGTTTGACCTCGGTGGGCGTGGCCAGTTTGACATCACTCATGTCTGGGGCGCCTGTGGTAGCCCGAGAACTCTGCCAGTGAAAACGGGCTCCCGAGCTCCATTTTTGGCTCCCATGGTCTCCACATGCAGCCCTCTCAAGTTCCGTTTTCACTGGCAGAGGGTTGTAGGAGGCCATGGCATCCAAAAACAGCTCGGGAGCCCGTTTTCACTGGCAGAAGCACCACATGTCAGTCCATGGCTGGTTCTAGGGTGACCCTATGGGCCAGATCTAAGTGTCCTGTGGGCTGGATCCACCTCCAGGCCTTGAGTTTGACACCGTTGGTCTATATGGTTTAAGAAATAATCATTTTTTCAAAAGAAAGCCACTAGAAGTGTGAGTAAGTAATTTGAAAGAATTGGAGATTGTGGCAGATGCAATGCTTAAAATTCTAATCACATGAGCAAGAGATCAAGCAGGTGCTTTTGTGATCACCCACTTGAAGCAAATGTTTTTCTGGTGTTCTGGATGGAGGGATGTGTACGGGAAATATTCCAGCTATGTGCTCAGACTTGCTTGAAAACACACAAGTTAAATAGCAGGCAGTTTGAAATTTAAGCCTTGTTTTTAATTTGTTTAAAATCAAAGAATAAAATTGGAAGGAAAGAAAAGGAATACAAAAAAGGAGAATGAAAAAAATTGTAATTAAGGACAGAGATGAAACAAGCTCTACCTACTGCAAACACGCCATGTTTTGACAGGGTTTTCAGGGAGTTTTTTGCCCCTAAAAGAGGATAAAAATAGTTGTCAATTGTCTGAGGGCCGTGAAGAAGGAAGGAACAGTCAGATAATCAAGGGGTCTGACTAACAGAGTTGAGGAATCAGTAACACAGACTGGGAAGATAGACAACCATTATTATGAACCTCAAGCATAAATGTACTTCCTTCCTTTTGCACATCCATTCAGATGAGGACAAAGCAGTAGTCATATGCATTTATTCTCAATGGATAATCACTTATTAAATCCAATTGTCTATGACTTTGATGGCATTTTTTGTGCTGATGAAGAGTTTTTCCTGGCTGGTTGAGCCAAAGAAGGCAATCAGGGTTTGGGGAAGGCTGAACTGTGTGAAAAGAGTTTAAAAACCAAATGCAATAAATCAATTCCTTTAATCTCTCACTTGTCATTTAGTTACATATTACTCTGATAATGTATGTATTGCTATGTATTGCTACAAGAATCAGATTCGTGGTATGAGAGATAGATTTTTTAAAAAATTCTTATTTTGCCCAGTGAAAATCCTCCTATGGACTAAAGATGCTATTTGTTCTGTCAGCTGTTATCAGTTTGCAGTTCCTTCCAAAGTGAATGTCTATGGAGATTCACAGTCATCCAGGTCATGGTTGTCCCAAAGGTGCTTTTTCAAAAGGGAACTGGACTTTGTTTTTCCTTGAAGTCGTTTTGCTGTACAGTTTGTGGTCCTCCAGATATTGGTGACCTACATGATGGATAAGGTTGATGAGAGTTATGATTTAGCAACATCTGGACGGCCACATATTTTGTGCATCCAGGCACAGCAATCTTTTCTATTCTAGGGCCTTCAAATTTAACTTCATGAACCCCTTGATGTTATTTATGTTATTTGTTATTTAAATTAAAGCCTAACACATCTGGAGATTTTTCCATTTTAGAACAGTTTCAGAAGATAGTAACCGTTCTCAAGGAAACTTTAATAAGTATTTCTTCTACAGACACCTGTGATAAATTTTGCAGAAGTATTCAAATTTTTGCCCTTTATCCTTGGTGAAAAATAATATACCCAATATATACAAGTAATATATTTGTGGATATATTCATTATAAACAAAAAGCTCAGATTTATTTCTATTCACTGAAATTATGGGAGCAACAACAAAGAGCTGTCATTTTTGAAACTGGTCATTGCAAGATGGATATGTTTTTCCCCTAAAAATAAAACAAGAAATCTGATCAAGGCAAGTGACAATTATAATCAAAAATATAACTCATATACAGTATATGCATGAGACCCCTGTATAAAATAAACATTGGAGAACTAAATTAAAATTCATAAGTAACATTGAAAATTAATAATGTTAATAACAGGACAATAAAACGTAATCAACATAGGTTATCGATATGGCCAAGTATTAATTATAAAGGATCGTTTCATTTCCTCAAATGAAAGAAATATGCAAACAGCAACAAAGGAATATCAGTTAGATTTCTATATTTTTGTTTTAGTTTTTTTTAATTACAATTAAAAAATATTAAATTTAAAAAACCAATAAAAATGGAGATACAGTAAGTGGCTACCATTTTTAATCATACTAAGCTGAAGCTAAAATGCTAACTTTTCATCCTGTTTTAAAAACAAAAAGCCTCTTTCTCATGTATGTATGTATGTATGTATGTATGTATGTATGTGTGTTACAACCCCTGGTATGCCCAAATATGGGAGGAAGCTCACTACTCCCCCTTTCTGTCCTTCGGCTCATTACAGAAAACCATCCAGGCAGAAAACCATATTTTTATTTTTAATGTTGCCTTTTTATATTAAATAGATTTAATAATCTATTTATCAGCACAAATGCAACACACACACACACACACATATATATCTATATCTATATCTATATCTATATCTATATCTATATCTATCTATCTATCTATCTATCTATCTATCTATCTATCTATCTATCTATCTATCTATCTATCTATCTATATATAAATAATTTCTCATCTTTTCAGTCCTGAGTTAGCAAAAAGTCATTTAGAAGCTATCATAAATATCAAATATATAATCTATCACTGATCAAATAATCCAACTTTATACTTCTTCCTTTTGTGCTTAACAATCTTAGCTTTCAATTTATGCCAATAGTGTTGCAAGATTTTATCTTTCATCAGTTTTCAAATCCTTTCCCAACCTGCTTTGTAAATCCAGTGAAGAGGATGGATTTTTTTTTTTTTTGTTACAACTGCTCCTTGTCCATGTCCTCCTCTTGATTTCTCTTTCCCATTGCTGGATTTTAGTAATCTTTTTAGTCTTATTATATTCTGTACTTGCAAGTTATATCTGTGTGAGGTATAAGATGCTTTCTTAAACATCTCATTTAACGTGTTATAAAAGTTTAACCATTGGAACCTGTATACTTTATGTATGCTTTAGTTATTAGTCCATTTTTCAAAGAATTCTTTTAATTATCTCAAAAAGTATACCAGGGTTGTCCATTAAACATTGACAGATGCACTTCATTTTTTTTCTTACTGCCTGATTCTTTGGTCCCCTCTAGTGTCCATCTGCAACAACAACAACAAAATCAGTTCCTAATATGGATTTAATTCCATTTCAGCCATTCCCCACAGAGATATTATTTAATTATATACGATACTTGTTTTTCAGATCTTAGAACAAAAGCACAAAAGTTCCAAATTCCTCTAGCCTCTTAGTCCATTTATAACTTTCTTATATCAAAATTCTTTTTTTTTCTTTTCGCCAATTATATATTGCTTGTAAACTGTTAAGTATCTATTGAGTATCAGAGGAAGAAAGCAAAACTCACCTGGTGTCTGATTAAACTCAGCATTGTGAAGATCTCAAATATCCATGAGATAATTAAAAAGGTAATCTAATGTAATCTAATCTAATTTTCTCCTATGTGAGCAAGGGGTTGGACTAGAAGACCTCCAAATTGCCTTCCAACTCTGTTATTCTATTATTTCCAAAAGTGAATAGAAAGTGAGTTCAGCTGGGTTAGGGTTCTTTGTAAAGGCTCCACGTGCCTGTATCATCTCCCTCAACTCCTGGCATTCAATTTCATAGGCTGACTGCTGTTCTATGATCCGCTTGTGAGGAGTTACTATTCAGACTGCTTTTCAGTCTGTACTATTCAATCTGTAATAAATCTTGGCCTCTCCTTCCCCAGAGAGGTTTTGAAGGATCAGGCTACTTGATAGTTCCTCATTCTTCAATCAATCAGAATAGATCTGGAAGGGACCTTGGAGGTCTTATAATCCAACCCTCTGCTCAAGTAGGAGACCCTATATCATTTCAGACAAGTGATTGTCCAGTCTCTTCTTAAAAACCTCCAGTGATGAAGGACCTACAACTTCTGTGAACAAGCTGTTCTGCTGCTTAATTGTCCTTACTATTAGGAAGTTTCTCCTTAATTCCAGGTTGCTTCCCTCTTGATTAGTTTCCATCCATTGTTTCTTGTCCTGTGCTTCAGATAATAATTTGACCCCATCTTCTTAATGGCAGCCCCTCAAATACTGGAATACTGCTATCAGGTCGCCCCTAATGCTTCTTTTCTCTAGACTAGCCAAATTCAAGTCTTGCAACTATTCTTCATATGTGTTAGTCTCAAGGCCTTTAATTATCTTAGTTGCTCTTCTTTGCACTTTTTCCAAAGTCTCAACATTGTTTTTGTAATGTGATGACAAAACTGGATGCAGTATTCCAGGTGTGGCCTTCCTTAGGCTTTATAAAGCAATACTAATATTTCCTCTTTGACTTTTGCTACAAGTCTTTATTCATTCCCTTTGCTTTTCTGACTTCATCATTGCAGGTTTAGTCTATCTGCTGATATTCTGCCTTAGCTATGTGTTCCTCTTTCCATTTTTTTGTACTTTTTGTCTTTCAGTTTATCAGAGAGATCTTTGTGCAACCATGCTGGTTTCTTTTTGGATTTCTTACTTTTCTTTTTCATTGGTATTGTGCTGGGCTGTGATATTTGTGAAGATTACTTCACTCACCTGGAAGCTCCCAGAATCTCTATAATTTTGTTTTGGAAGCATGATAACTAACAAAGAAGGATTCTTTCTAATAGAACACTGACGTTTTAAACAAATAGTTGATTTCCCATCCACATGTTATAAAGATAATACCAATTGAAGATGCAAAATTTCCCCTTTCTTCTAAGAGACATGTTGTGATTTCACATCTCCTGAATCCAATCATATAACCACATCCCGGCTATGTGAAAGAGCTAGATGTAGCAAGTGGCAGAGAATTACAGAGAATCCCATCACACGTTCAGAAAAGTCCCAGGTGACTGGGGGAAACATTATATTAGTCATCTCATTGGAATCTGCCAATGGGAATACTAATCTGACAAATTTTATTGCTGAAAATTTTAGGAAATATGTCATTGCAACATGCTACAGATCCTCCTGCCATTTTCCTCCAGTCAGGAGTAAGCCACTTAAGGCAAAGGAATCAGATCATTTTATGTTGCAATAAAAATGGAAAAATATAAATAAATATACCCTGTTTCCCCAAAAATAAGCCCTCTCCAAAAATATATAAATTCATGTGCAGCCGGTGCCCGCCATTTCCTCTGGTTGCTTGCCAGGCAAACAACATGAGGTGAGGAGGTGAGGCCAGAGGAGGGGGGAAACGGTAGGGACAACATGTACCCCCCACATGCTCTTATCTAACAGCTGCTCCCACAATCCCATCGTGCCCCCTTCTGTCACGCTACACAGCGACACATAACACAGCAGCAACAATAAGATGAACATGCTCACCGCCTCCTGCCCCTCAAAAATAATAAGATCTCCCCAAAAATAAGGCCAAGCTCTTATTTTGGGGGGGTCAAAAGAAAATAAAACCCTGTCTTATTTTAAGGGAAACACGGAAGATGGCACAGTATAGCTTGAATGTGGGCTCTTACCTATTTAATCTTATTACTTTCATCTTCCTCAATCAACATCTAGATGTTGTTTCTAATGTTTTTTCAGAGTTTTCTGATGACAAGCAAACACCTATGCTAGTTATTAATTCTGTGAGCTATTGGTTTAGAAGAATTTAAAAATCAGCTTTTGGTATAACTCCTAAACCCAGATGTATAGTTTTCTTTGTTCTTTGTTTTTTTAGTGAGTGGACATTATCCAGGTATGTTTAAAGGGAGATGTAGAAAATGTGAGAACATTTCTCTTGTTCTTTTCAGTTTATCTAGTTCAGTGTAACTTCAGCAACATTAAGATAAGTAGGCTTCAACCCCCAGAATTCCCTGGCCATTTGTCTAGGGAATTCTGGGAATTGAAGTCCATACCTCTTAAAGTTCCTGAAAGAAACATTGCCTAGTTGAATATAAAACCTAAAAAATTGTCTGGATAGTCTAATAAAGAGAGTTGTTGAAAGGCACTGGGTAAATAGCTTTGGTAAATGGGGATTCATTTTGCAAAAACAAACCCATTGTTTCCAGTTCTTTAGCATTTAGGATTACTATTTATGCTGTAGCTATGCTAGTCAGTGGATGGAATTTATCGCCATGAGTAAATGATAATTAACAGGTTAATAAAAGCGGGTCTGCCTTTACCGTAAGTGAATAGCCACCTCCCTAGATAAGTGATGCTTTGATTTTTGGTATTTAATTTTAAAAAAACACAGGTTACTAAGATTTTTGTGATGCTAATTAACTAACCTGATTAGTAGATTACAGGTCTAGTTTAAGTATTTAATCTTCTAAAGATTCCTGCTAATATTACAAGGAAATGAGATGTGTGAATATTCCCACCGGAAGGGAAATAAAATAGTAGTTAATGTCACTGCAATAAAATGTAATCATTTATAATGTCTGGTGCTAGTAGAATTAACCGTTTCTTTTCACATTGTTGGAGGATGGATAGATTCCAGCGTGATTTTTTTTTGGGGGGCTTGGTGGATACCTTTTCCATGATATTGTCTCATTTTGCATTAGGAAAAAATGGGAAGGGACAAATTAATGAAATTATCCCCTGCTCTGTCATATGATAACACAATATTATCTTGACTAGGATTAGTAGAAGCAGGGAAAGAACATTCCCTTCCCTTTAGAAATTCCTTTATATCCTCAGCATTCTCTCCTGAAGATTTAGACGCAATTCTCCACTAGTTTTTAATATGGCAGCTCTGAAGTGCCATTATGTAGAAAGGCAATTCATGCCTTGTGCTGAACTATGTGACTATTTATTTATTTATTTATTTATTATTTATTTATTTATTTATTTATTTATTTATTTATTTATTTTGTCCAACATGTACAAGATAACAGGTATAAGTATAAGCATGGACATGAACAAAGGAAACAAGTACAAATAAATGGGGACAGTAGGACAGGGACGGTAGACACGCTGGTGCGCTTATGCACGCCCCCTTTACGGACCTCTTAGGAATGGGGTAAGGTCCACGTTAGACAGTTTAAGGTTGAAGCTGTGGGGGTTTGAGGTTGTAACAAGAGAGTCAGGTAGAGCATTCCAGACGTTGACCACTTGGTTGCTGAAGTCATATTTTCTGCAATCGAGTTTGGAGCAGTTTACCTTGAGTTTGTATCTATTGTTTGCCTGAGTATTATTAAGGTTGAAGCTGAAGTAATCATTGACAGGTAGGATGTTGTAGCAGACAATTTTGTGTCAGACCGTAGGCATCATAGTTCAAGGTGCTTAGGTCAGACCGTAGGCATCATAGTTCAAGGTTATCCAAGGCCAAAATTTCGAGCCTGGTGGCATAAGGGATTCTATTGTGGGCAGAGGAGTAGAGTACTCTTCTCGTGAAATACCTCTAGACCCACTAAATTATATTAATGTCCGATATACAGTGTGGATTCCAGAAGATGAACTGTATTCGAGGATTGGTCTGGCAAAGGTTTTGTATGTAGCACATGTACTATCAGTACAATGTAACCGGAGAAGAAGCTTCGCAAAATTAGGTGACTTGTTCAACAACAACTGACTTGTTCAGTTTTTGGTTTAGAAAGGGTGCTTCAAGCTTTGGGGAATAATGGCTCATTTGCAATGCTAAGAACATATCATGAGCTGTTTTTTCCAGAGTTAACATTTACTTATTTACTTATTTATTTTATTATTCCCATTTGTACAGCTGCCCATTAGAACTATATGACTCTGGATGGTTCACCAACAAAGAATGCAGGCATAGCACAGGATTCTAGCCATCCGCCATTCTATTTTTAAATAATTTGTTTGGAATAAATGTAGAGTTCAGAGGCAGCACTAGAAATGCCGGCTACAGTTGAAGGCAATCCTTTATATTGCAGTCTGCATACATCCCACTACTTTATTTTTCAATTAACCGAATTTTAGGCATGGTGTGAAGATTGGCACCTGAGGGCAGATTATGCCCACAAATCAGGAACTCAGACCTTAGAAGGTTATCTGCACTAGCATTTTGGCTAAAGAAAATAAAATGTTATTTTAAAAAGAAAGAGGGATAATTTAACATTCTTTTCTAACTAACTTTAAGTATTTACACACAAAACATATAGCAACCAATATAACACTGACAGCATCTTAAAAGAACCTCTAATAGGAAAGGTTACAGAAAATGATAAGCCTCAAAAAAACACCAGTGATGTAGATTTGGTCCTACTTGATACATATATCAAGTTTCCAAACATAAAGAGTTTCTTCTCTCGATATAAGCTTAAATAGCAGCACATATTCAAAATAAAAAAGTAATCTTTTGCAATATCCCTTGCTAAACTTACTACTTGTTCCTTAAAGACATATCAACAAATGTTTCATCTTTTTCTTTTCTTTTCTTTTTTTGGGGGGGGGGATTCATGTAAATTACAATCTTAAATCAGAGTTGCCCTCTTTTCTTGGAAGAGAATTGGGAACACAGTTCTGCCTTTCTTTTGAAAGGGCACATAAACATATCCCAAATCTTTGACGTCATGGCTTTCAACCATGACACAATTAGATTGAAATATGATTGAGCATATGAAACTGTAGGGTGTGAGGCAGAAGTGGTATTCAGCAGGTTCTGACCAGTTCTGGAGAACCGGTAGAGGAAATTTTGAGTAGTTCAGAGAACCAGTAAATACCACCTCTGACTGGCTCTGCCCCCTATTCTCTGCATTCCCAGCTGATCGGGAGGAAATGGGGATTTTGCAGTAACTTTCCCCTGGAGTGGGGAGGGAATGGAGATTTTACAGTATCCTTCCTCTGACATGCCTACCAAGCCACACCCACAGAACTGGTAATAAAAAATGTTGAATCCCACCACTGGTGTGAGGAGGTGGGAGGGGAGGTACATTCACAGAACCTATATTGTACTTCAAAGAATTCATTGAAAGTTCGGATTATGGTGGGATGTAAATGCAGTGAATGCATGCATACAGGAATGAACTACAATATTTGTGGAAAACCCAGTTTCATCCAGTGGGGAGGAGCTTATAAAACCAAGATAGCTCTGTAAGCAAATGAAGTCTACTGCCTTAACTGATTTCACTCACAATATTAGGTAAAGCAATCTTCATGGTTACATTTTACATTTAAGTATCAGTGGAATGGAATTAAAAACCTTGTGACTGAATATACTTGTGTATTGCTCTAGGTTCTCGGGAGAAAATCTGACTTCATCACGCAGCCTTTAAAATATTTTTGCTTTATCCCTTTGCAGTAGTTTCAATTGTTATCCACTATTAGATAATCATAAAATGAAATCTGAAAATTTGGAATGGGTTTAGACCAGAAGAAAAACTTGTGCTTCAACGGCTGCCTTCCCCTTTTCATGTCTGAGATATATAATTTATCTGCTGTGTTTCAGGATTTATAAATCTTCCCTCTTGTAGTTAAGCAGTAACTGAAAGACAATAATAGATTTGGCAGGCTTTCAGACACCGAAGTAAGATTGCTGGTAGAATCTGTGGTTCTTTAAATGTTGCTGAACTATATTTTCCAGCTGCTCTGGATGGCATGGCCAACAGGAATAGAGACTGAGTTGTAGCTCAACCACATCTGGAGGGACACGAATCACCTGCAGTATATAGGGTATTAGACTTTCTTGATACAAATCGTGTCATAAATGTTAAAGCATTGAATAGAATGACTTGTCCTGGAAGTACTTTTTTAACTTGCTGTGTTCCAAATGTCTATACACATGGACATATATGTATCTAGTATTGTTTCCTGTGAGCTTTTTCATCTTGCTATTTCTGTTGCTTTAATGGAATAGATCACTCACTATCCATATATAAACCTTACAAATATATCTTTTTTTTAAAAAAAAAGTAGATCTTCTCTCAATCGATTTCAAATTCCAGTTTTCCCATCTTCAAGAATTTTTTTTACATGTTTTAAAACTTAGAAAAAGAATAGAAGGACTCCAGAACTGCATCTTGATATATTTCTTTTGTAACAGCATTATAGTAGCTTGGCTTTGATATATGTTTGGGTCAGTGAAGATGGGAAAGAAAAGAACTTTGTGTATGAAATACATTTTTAGTGGAAAGACTCTCTACAGTTAATCATGGTACTAGAAATAGACTCTGGCACTGTAGATTTACTTTATTGTCATTGTACGTATATATACAGTATACCCACACAACGAAATTCACATAACACCCAGAGATCAGATACACACAACAATCCCTACACCCCCTTACACCCTCCAAAAATTCCCCACCTAAAGCACCGAAACATCCACACAAGAAACCAAATACTGCTGTCCAACAGCTCACTGATGGTGGCCCTTTAGTTCATTATTGAGTTCAATTATAGCTCTGGGATAAAAACTATTCAGAAGTCATGTGGTCTGAGTTTTAATTGTTCTGTATCTTCTGCCAGAAGGCAACAGTCTGAAAAGATTGTAAGCAGGATGGGATTAGTCTCTGAGAATATTGTGCAAATAAGAACCACCTTTGGTGGGAAAGTAACAGCATTCTGTGAACTTTTGGCATTTAGTCATGCCGGTTACATGATCACGGAGACATTTTCGGCTTGGCTCTTCGGCTTTGAAATGGAGATGAGCACCACCCCCTAGAGTCAGGAACAACTAGTACATATATGCGAGGGCAACCTTTACCTTTATTTAATCATGAGATGGTCCGTGGGGATCCTGTCCTGTCTTTCTCCAATCATCTTTCCAGCAGTCTTCCTGACTGCCCTTAACTTCTATTAAATCCCTGGGAAATACATCAGCATGGAATGCCAAGTGTGGGGCAGTCAAAGAGGTTTCAGAGTGCTGTCAAAATGAGTCATAGTATGAGCCGCAGTGGTGCGGTGGTTAGAGTGCAGTACTGCAGGCTACTTCTGCTGACTGCCATCTGCCAGCAGTTTGGCAGATCGAATCTCCCCAGGCTCAAGGTTGACTCAGCCTTCCATCCTTCTAAGGTGGGCAAAATGAGGAGCCAGATTGTTGGGGTCAATATTCTGACTCTACAAACCACTTAGAGAGGGCTGTAAAGCACTATGAAGCAGTGAATACGTCTAAGTGCTATTGCTATTGCTAATAGTAATAGAATCCTGGTCTGTTTTATTTTTATTTATTTTATTTATTTTTGTTTGTTTGTTTGTTTAACACATGGCATCTACAGAGGTCAAACAATCATTGATATACCACAGTAATAAAACACATTAAAGATGAAGAACAACATCAAGAGCAGTGCAGAAATAAATTAAATAAAGTAGAAAACCAAAAGCTTCTTTTACAGGGGCCAAGATTCAAAAACCTTTGAGAAATTGCAAGACCTCTTTCAGTATAGATTTTTATCTGAATGTATTTTAACTGGCTGTAAATCACTCTCTTTAAAGAAGTGACTGCAGAGTATTATTTTGTAAATTTTGTTATCACATTACTTATCTACTTTATAATTACATTACAATATTTTAATACCTTACCGTTTCTATTTATTAAAATCTGCCCTTATAGTTTATCTTTGTAAAACACAATTTCAGCACCAGAAGAGAGCTGAGATATGGAACACAGACTCTGCTTGGTAAATAAAGAAATAATTGAAAACAGATCAATGTACAAAAAAAAATCTATAGTCTCATGTTATGAGACCTCCTGTGGTCCAGAAAAATCACAGACTTCCTGTAACTATATTTCCCCTGTTCTGTCTTAACATTCATGAGAGGCAGTCTGGCTTTCTCCAAATATCTGAAGTTTTCTCTAAAATTCTGCTGAATTAATATCAGTGGTGCCCTTGATAATAGCAATAGCACTTAGACTAATATACCGCTTCTCAATGCTTTTACAACCCTCTCTAAATGGTTTACAGAGTCACCATATTGCCCCCAACAACCTGGGTCGTCATTTTACCCACCTTGGAAGGATGGAAGGCTGAGTCAACCTTGAGGCTGGTGAGATTCGAACTACCAAATTGCAGGCAGGCAGCAGGCAGCAGAAGTAGCCTGCAGTACTGCACTCTAACCACTGCGCCACCACAGCTAAGAGAATATAGTAATTGTAGTTCAACTTGCTATCCTTGCCACAACTGTATCGCATTAGTTGCTGTATTGCAATAAAGTATTGCAAGAATCTGTCATTGCAGAGCCAAGAAAAGTATCCAGGATTGCATTAATCAATGGCATCAGGGTCACATATTGCATGTGTTCAATTTTAATGTAACAATAACTTAAATGCAATTTAGGCAAAATACAAATACAAAACAGACAGAACTTACATCCCAATATTGCTTTGGTCATTTCTGCCCTTTACACCTCCACAACTGATGCCTCTGGCCTCACCTACTTCTTTGGATGGCCCAATTCAAACAGTTAAGTTCCCTGCTTTATTCTTAGGCTGATGTCAGCCCAAAGAACCAAAAACAACATGTGGAAGTTAGTTGCTTTATTGTTGTTCAACCTTCAGACAGCCTCTTGCCAGACTAAAGCAACAATCTGCATAACAATAGATATACTCTGTTAGGGAAGGTGTGTCTTGCCCTCTTCCTGCCTACTAGACATTCCAAGCTCTACTATCTCTTGGCCCCCTGAGAAGGAGCCTTTTCCTCCTGTGACTCCAGACTACATACCACAACATCTGTAGACTGATACATATTGACTTGTGAACCAACCTTATTGCCCTGGCCGAGGCATGCTTTGGAACATTTTATACAAGTTCACTCTTTTTTCAAGGAGGAACTTATGTCAAGACTAGAGATGAGAAGGTTTTTTCCCCCTGGTAATATAGGGAAGAGATTATATCTTCTTTGTTATCTGAAAATGTTAGGGCAGCTTTTCACTGTCTGACACTCTCTATATTTGTGATGGCGAACCTATGGCACATGTGCCTGAAGTTATTATTATTATTATTATTATTATTCATATTTATAGACCGCCCCCTCTCCCGAAAGGGACTCGGGCGGTGGAATGCAGAGCCATGTCGCCTGGCACATGCGGCATCACCCGTTCCTCTTCCAGTTGTCTGGCATGCATGCACGTGCGACATTCATCTGGCTTTTGTGCGTGTGGCATACCGGAAACTGGAAGAGCTGGTCTTGAGCATAAGTATGTGCACCGCCCAGCTGATCATCATGCATGCATATGCACCAGTAACCGGAAGACTAGCTGGCCACTGCGCATGCATGCGCCGGAAATCGGAAGTTCATTTTCTGGTGTTTGCATGCCCCCTGTTCAGCTCCACTTCTGGGTTGCGTCCCAGATGAGTGCGCACGCTCCCTTTTCAGCACTCGGTGCTGAAATGTTCTCCATCACTGCACTAAACGTATTTCATTACAATATCAATAATTAATCCCAATTATGAATTATGGGAATTACAGTAGTTTGCCTAGCAGTGGTACATTGTGAGAAGGCTCCAGCCAGAGATCTTAGTATTAACAGTAATTTTACTTCTAAACTGTAGCGGAAAATGTTTGACTTCTGGGGAAGAAATACCAGAACTGACAACTGTGGTGATTAAGTGGATTAGCTCTTCAGGATTTCTTTATGGACGAGGAAAGGATTTTATATTGCCACACATGTTCCAGACAGCTGTTCCTCGTGAAGAGACCACAAGACAGTAGTCTGAAGTGGATTTAGAGCTCTAGGAAACAAAGGAATGGCATCTTTCCCCCAACTATGGATACAAGGTTCGCCTGCTTCCTTTTCTAATCACTTTGGGAAATTTCTTATTAAACTACTTTTTAGTTATTAAGAAGTTTCGGTATGATAAATTTCACAGCACTGGTTTTTAAATATGACTTTTAAAGACTCAATAAACAACAAAAGGGTGATTAGAACATTGATTTGGAAAATTACAAACAGACTTAAGAGTTCAGACAGATTTGAAACAAGATTTGAAATTAATTGTAAGAATCCTTCCCACAGGAAGAGGTTGTTGTTTTAAATTCTTTTTAAAAATCATGCTAAGATGGCAATTTGAACATTGGACACAAGAAGAAAATAGCTGGAAGGTTATAATTCAAGGAGAGGAACACTCAACTTTGAATTAGTAATACAGAATAGAGCAAACATTGAATATATTGAAATATATTTATGGACAATGGACCCAGAAATTAATTTTAAGAGTGTCTGCCATAAGCCACAAGAATTATATGATGAAAAGTGCTACACTGGATATAGAAATGAAACCTGCTAATGAGTTAATAATCAATTAAAAGAATGACCAGGATAATTTTCCCATATTGGATTTACAAAAAAGGCATATTAAAGTTTTAAAGAATTTTATGAGGTGGATCAAAGAAAAAAATGAAAAGAAATCAAGTTAAATGACATTATTTGAAGGGATAAAAGATCAAGATCTTTAAAAATAAAAGGAAGGGACATAACGTTGGGATTTTTTGATTTTTGGATCAAGGTTAAAATAGATATGTTATTAACTCTGGTAACCCTTAATGGACTTTTGCTGATCATAACTAAATGACAAGATTTTAAAGATTTGTTTACTGAGAAGAGATGAGAAAAGGGAAAAAGATATCATCTGTTGTATTTTAAGTGAAGGTGCTAAGTTGCTAAAATTGTTCATACTTGTTGCAATGAAGGGGGAATTCATTTATAAATTTATTTTCTTTTTTTTTTACTTTTGTATTTTTTCTTTTGTAGTTTGCTTCCTATTTTTTATTTTCTGTACTTTCTATTTTTTCTTTAGTTTAAGTTTAAAAAAGAAGTTTTTACCTTAATTATAA
Organism: Natrix helvetica; assembly: GCF_964273705.1. Taxonomy (NCBI): domain Eukaryota; kingdom Metazoa; phylum Chordata; class Lepidosauria; order Squamata; family Natricidae; genus Natrix; species Natrix helvetica. The sequence goes on from NC_138553.1 coordinate 23,823,930, forward strand.
TGTTTAATAAAATGACTATTAAAAAAAAACTGTCATGGAAAATGTTTTTGTTCAATCTTTTTTCAGCCTCGCTTGCAGGAACCCGCCAGAAAGGAAATAAAACCAACAAATACATAGCTGAGCTCTGCTGTCAATAATTTATCACTTTCTCCCTACCATACATTTGCTGCAAAAACAACAGCTCCAGACTCCTGGTATTTTTAACCTCATGTGGGACTGCGGGAAATGTTTGTTGCTGCTGAATACTTCAGCCTTCCTGGAACAAGATTTGGCAGGAAGATGACAAACCAACATTCTGAGAGACACACTGAGTCAACCCACTTTAATTTTAATTTAATGTGTCCCCTTCCCAGAGCCTGAAACACAGATATAACTCACAAATGGCCCCACTGTCATTCTGGGGCTGTAGCTGAGCCTTTGCACATGCACAGGAAGTTGTATGGCCCAGGGTGAAATCAACTTACTTTTGCTAACGGTTTGCATGCGCGGAATACCAGTTTGCCTGAACCAGTAGCATTTTTATTACCGGTTCGGGCTAACCGGTCCAAACCAATAGCATTTCACCCCTGGGCTGGTATGGCCTAGACCAGGGGTCAGCAAACTGTTGCTCTTTCTTCCCTCTGCTGTGGTTCCGTCACCAGTCGGCGCCACAATTTTGAGAGGAGCTTCCGGTGGGGGAGGGGGGAGAGAAGCACAGTGCGCCAGGAGAAGACTCTATGGCAAGGGGAGGGTTTTCCAGTTGTCTCCACAATTGATAGGGCTTTTGGTTATGACAGGTAGAGAAAAAAGTACGCCACGCTAGGAGGAGACTCTATGGTGGGGGAACTGAACTTCCAGTCAGCTCCAGAATTGAACAGGGGGCTTCCTGTTAGGACATTTGTGGCTCCCGGTGTTTTCTTTTCTGTGGGAAACGGGTCCAAATGGCTCGTAGAGTATTTAAGTTTGCCGACCCCTGGCCTAGACCAAATGGGGAACAGAATATTCATTTAATCTATGTGTCTCTGACAGACTTTTCAACAGCTTTCAACTACCAAGAAACAACTCTATTGTTTTGCAAAACAAAACAAAACATAGGCGACAAATAGATAGGAAATTAATTATACAGCACAAACTTTATAAATATTTTCACACTGCTCTCCAAATTAAACTGGTATAGAAGGCACGTGCCAAATGCTTGGCTGAGGATGTTTGGAGAAATGGGACCCACTTTGCTTTGCTTTTTAAGGATAGTTGGATGTGGTATCGTAGCAGCTACAGGGATCTTTGGGGTAAGAGCTATGTCCAGAGGAATCAGGGCACAGGAGGTGATTTAGTCTTAATTTCTGTAATCCAGGATTGAAGTGATTTTTTTCTTGCAATCTTGAATTTATGAACTCCAATGTTCTGGCCTTTGAAAATGTTAAAAATGTTACTAAGCAGTGAGTTAGTTATTGACTCCAAAGAACGATGAATCTAATGTTTTGCAAGAGGCTACCAAGAATCTCTCTTCATTGATTTTCATGTCTCTAATATTGCAGTGCTGACAGGCCACCAACTCTTTGAACATCAATTGGTTTGGTAGTGCTGTTGGGAAGATAACAAAATAGTCTTGATCCACTATTACGTTTCTCCTTGTTAACTAGGAAGGCTGGAAATGGTAAATTCGCTCTGTGAGGGACATGGGCATTTTTAAAATATGATATACAAAGAAATATAAATAACGTCCTTCCTCGTTGCTCTCATTGTATGGACTTCTCATGCTGTTTTGGTATCACCTACCTACCGACAAGGGCATACAAAGGGAGGCGTCAGTGATGTGACTGAGAGAACGAGGGCCTGCCCCTTTTATATGTCTGCCATGCGTTTAAAAAGGGGTGGGGCTTCAATTGCCCAGTCATGCCCATCAGTTTGAAGTCATTGAGCCCCTCCTCTGCAGCCTCTTCCGGATAGCCCAGAGGTGTCAAACTCACGTTGCCACGTTGTCACATGACATAACCCTTCCTCCCTTCGCTAAAATGGGATGGGCATGGCCAGAGTGTGATGCATCTGGCCCATGGGCCGCAAGTTTGACACCTCTGGGATAGCCTAATTCTGTCGCATTGCCTGTTCCACATATCAACCGTGGATGCAGAACTTTAATGTATGAAAGGTACAGTTGGGATGCCTTGGCTTTTAATCCCAAAACATGGTTTATTTTAATGCAAAAGATAATTGTGAAGGCATGTATGTTTAAGTTTCACTGAAATACCCACAATATTACTAATTTACTTACTAATATAGAGCACAGATGGTGCAAGAAACCTTCAATATTTCCCACTCTTCACCATTGCCACCCCCTAAGACGCCTCGAGTACATCTGAATAATAAATATGTTCTGGACTGTGATATACTTTACTGTTCCTCATCCAATGCTTTTTTTCTTTCCCGGAGCTAAAAGCTATGGTGCTTGGTGGTTACCTGCAATGTTTCTTTATTTCACCTGGTTTACATTTCAGGTTTGTTTTAATAATTCACTTGCATTGAGAAATTGTTTCAGGAAAGAAAAGAAGAGAGAGGAACAGTAATCCTTGAGAGGCTCATCTTAATTCAAAAGGATGAATTGTTAAAGAGCCTTTTAGCTCATTCTCCCTGTGTGTCTGGTAAAATCAATTGGGAGACGTTAAAAAGCTTTTAACACAGGGAAGCAAAATGTGGGCTGTTTGTAGAGTGGTCTGTTGTCTTCCAGCAATTCCCTACCACTACCAATCCTAAGAATGAAAAAAGGTGAAAGGTGAACTTCTTTCATTCTTTGACACAGCTAGTGGCAAGTTAGAAGATGCAAACTCTGCATGTAAAGACCTTTGACCCTTTTCTGGCATCCCTCAAAGAGTGCGCTAGTGTTAGCACAGGTGATCCAACAGGTATTGAATTTTACTTGTTACATTAGGGAAATTGTCTTCTAAGTGCAGGAGTTATTAAAGGAGAAGACTAAATAAAAATTTAAATGCCTGGAGTTCACTACAGCACTATATAATCAAACAGCTCTATCATATTCCACCAGCTGTTTTTATTTCCCCCCCCCCCCATGGTTTAAAAAAAATATTCATTTTGTAATTGTGTGTGTAGATTCTTCGGCAATGCAGAAGAAGTAGGCAATAGAAGCTTATTCAGTGAGTTACCTGTGACTTCTTTAATTTAAGATGATGAGGGGGAATTTTTAGTTTCTAAGCGAGCTTGAGAACAGAATAAAAAACCCATTCATTCTTCCCAGCATCTGAGCTAGAAGGTATTGGGTCGGGGAGAGAAACAAAGTTAGCAGTGTTCTTTGACACTGGACTTGCCTCTTTTAGGTACTTTTCCACAGTTGCTGAAATCCTGGTAATTGCAATGGAGAGTTTTAGGCACTCTTTCAAAAAAATAAATAAGTATAGGTATGAAGAAAAATAAGCAAAGCGAATGCCCAGCCCTACTTGCCTCCTTTTTTGGCTTCTTAGCAATGACTTGGCTTTTGATTGACAGATCCTTCATCTATGTTTTTCTTTCTTTACCTTGGCATGTCAAAAGATATTTTGCAAGTATCATCAACTTTCAGATGATATGAAACATCGATCTACATCAATGTGCAACATTGTGCAGCTTCTCTTTCCCAACTTGCAAAGTCTTGTTCAGAAGACCGTGGTCCTAATTATTTTCCCCGTCCAAACCCTCTTCTCTCTGTAAGTTATAAAATATAAATATAAAATTTTAACAAGGGGTCATAGCTCATAGTCTACGTTTTGCAAGTATCGGTTTTCTATGTATCCATCGACACATTTATTTTAATTCTATCTTAATCCCCATTTTAAAAAAAACATTCACAAATTGTTGGGAGAGCTGGACAGTTTTTTTACAGAGGATTTATTTATCTAATTATATTTTATGCTGAGAATTTGCATGTGTATTTGTTCCTATATCTTTTTTTAACTCAAAACTTCAACAACATTGGGAAAAAAGCAAACCCTTATGGATGTGGGTATCAGTTTGTACATTAGTTAAAAAGATTTGAGTCAACTATATAATTTGATACAGACAATAAAAATTGCAAACATTTTTTTCAATGGATTCTAAGCAAAACTATATTGAAGAAACCTGTAGAAAAAAAATCAGTGTCCTTTTGCCTTTTGTTCTGGAAATTCAGATCGTTGCCAGCTGTCATGGGACAAATGGCATAGTGTTAATATCTTAATCATGGTTACTGTTTCATACATTCCTTTGGCTCTGAGAAATGGAATACTTCAGCACAAAAGGAAGATAGTAAAACCCATTTTTGAAGACAGTTTTGAACATGTTTTAAAGGGTCTTTGGTCCAAAAAACAGGAACATATATAAACAGCACCAAAGATTTAATTGTGAGTTCAGCAGTATGCTTCTGCAGTACAGTGGAGTCCATAATATGCCTGAAGTGGTTTCCCAATATTACTCGTAATGTTTTTTAAAAATTAAAATTTCACCCAGCTTTGCAAGGTATCCAGGTACCATAACATTTCTCATGAAATCTAGATCATTTTCCTTTTGCATTTGGCAATTTCATTATTTTTGTTTCATACTCATAAAATCACGTGATGGGGTTTAATAACTAAAAAATGTGTTGAACCTGTCATCTAATCTTTGACAAACATGTCTTTTCTTGACCAAAGGGGAAACACCAATTAGCATATTTCTTTCTCTCTTTTTTGCATTACTTTGCTTATGTAGCTTTTATTCAGAATCAGTTATGTTTTTGCCTACGTTGCTATTAAAGATCTCTTAGATCTTGAAATAGTGACCAAAGGAAATGATCAATTACACACACACACACACACACACACACACACTTTTCATGATTTTAGAATAGAAACAGTTTAGGATCTTCTTTATGACAAATAAGTTACTATCCTTCCTCTAATATTAGATTTATAAATATGTCATTGAACTGAACTTCACCAACCCATTGTAGATTCCATATTCAATTTGGAAAAAGTAATCCAGAAGAAGCATGCCTGATTCTAATGAAAGTGACATGATAGTTAAAAAAAATTGAGATAGCTTACATCCAATCACCACTCAAATACCAGCTTAGTATTTCTTTGTTTGAAATGCAACACATCAGACTGAGATTATGGACTTTTGCCATGACACATATTGGGTCAGTGCGTCTACATAACACTTTAAGTTTTAATATACCGCTTCAATGGATAACATCTTGACACTGTTGAACTTGGTAACAGAGATCCATATGGTATGGTGAGTTATACAGAAGTAATTGCTTGTGGTTTCTGCAATAATTGCAAGTATTAAGTCATAATGAATTACCATAGTAGACCACATGGTCCTTGTGTCTTCTGCTTGCATAGTACATAGCATACTAGTTTGGTTAGTCTGCTCTTTAGTAAGATTCACATTCAGAGGTGGTATTCAGCCAGTTCTGACAAGTTCTGGAGAACCAGTAGCAGAAATTTTGAGTAGTTCGGAGAACCAGCAAATAGGCAGGCCCCTCCCCCTCTGTCTCCCAGCCTTCCAGCTGATCTTCCTTTGTCTCCCTGAACAGGAGAATGGAGTGGAAAGCAGATTAGTGGGGTAGGGAGGGCATGGGGATTTTGCAGTATCATTCCCCTGCCACACCCACCAAGCCACACCAAGCCCACCAAGCCACGCCCACAGAACCAGTAGTAAAAAAAATTGAATCCCACCACTGTTCACATTGTTTTATTTCTTGCTCTGATGAAGACTTTATTGAGTGAATGATTTTCAAAGCCTCTGATATGAGAGACAGGGAGAGAGAGAGCATAACTTTGCCTTCTTTTTTTTAGGAAGCACATTTTTTTTCTATTTTAGGCATCGTCTTGGAGTCTAAAAGAACACTTTATAGGTAAAAAGGGGGAAAGGATTGTCTGTGAAATAATATGCCTGACAGCAAGTACTACGAAAGAATTTTCCATTGGATCCACTGACCAGTTTTAGAAAATGAATAATGGTTGTGAAAATAATATGCAATTTTAACGGTAAATCAGTGAAGAAATAATCCCTACAGTTGCATATTTATAGCAGTTTCTCTTTCCAAAGGGATTCCATTGAGGGTACAATATATCTCTGGATTTATTAGAAGATTTATTGGCTATTTTGATTGGCAAATATTTTTATGTTTCTTAATGGCTCTGTTAATAGAAGGAAATAGCTCTCTTCTATCCCAAAAATAAAATGAAAACATGAAAAAAAATAAGGTAGCTACTAGCCAGGGTGGAAGCACATGTATAAAGCATGTTTTCTATTTACGGTAGCTCTGATATTTTAAGCTAAAACTAAATCCTGAACTCTGAATTCTTTAATTTGATGTTTCTGTTTCTCCTTTCTCTCCTGGATTCTCCTGGACAATTAGTTTGTATGCCTTCCATATCACCTCACTTCTATCATCAACTACTCCCAATTTTGTGCAGAATCATGTATCCATAGATACAAGAAGATGGGAGGCACGAGATTAGTTTACGGTCTGTAGAGAAACCTCTCTGGTAGTGTAAGACTCACATGGGGAATTTTCAAATTCATTTTAGTTTTGCAAATCTAATAATTCATCAAATTGTAAGGGGGGAAAAACTTTTTAGAAATAGAGAAAGTGAGCAGTTGACGAAGCAAGTGATGAAATGAAATGTTCTAGAGGAGATGCCTCCTATCTACAAAATATGGTTTTTATACAGTAGGTGTTCAATTAACAATACCGTCATGAATAGAATTTTTAAAAGCACTGGTGCTGTTTAAGCTGTTGTATTCAGCACTTTTCAGATTTACACAGATAATAAAATGTTAGGAAATTGTACCTTAGACTAGACTAGACTAGACCAGACCAGACCAGACCAGACCAGACCAGACCAGACCAGGGATGGAATGGGGTGGAGGGTAATGGTGTCTGGTGTTGTGGTGTTGTGAGTGGAGTGGAGTGGAGTGGAGTAGAATGGAATGGAATGGAATGGAATAGAATAGAATAGAATAGAATAGAAAATAGAATAGAATAGAATAGAATAGAATAGAATAGAATAGAATTCTTTATTGGCCAAGTGTGATTGGACACACAAGGAATTTGGCTCTGATGCATAAGCTCTCATATAAGCAACAAATGTTAAATCATGATCATAAAGTACAATCATCATATATGATGCTGTTATTCAACTCAGATGGATTAATTCCAGTGAATTCCAGCTTTGCAATGACCACAGAGTGAAATGGTAATAGAGTCTCTGAGTACATTTCTAATGAAATAAGGGCATATAGGTCTGTGCAACTGAAGAGTGTGTTGCGCATTATATCACCAATCAACCAATGTTTTTGAAGAGAGATGGTCGCCCAAGAGCTGCCACTCTGGTCTCTGGGCAGAAAGACAATAATAGGCTCTGGGAGACTTATAAGCAATCTTCCTCAGTCTTCTACCCATTACTCTACAGATTTCAGTTCCAGCCATAGGACTGTGAGATCCCTTAGTGATTCTTACTTGAAAAATTGTGAAATCCAGATCTGGTGGATCCAGATTTTTGATGTGGTTTTCTTGTGCCTCCGCGTGGCTGCTTAGAGACAAATAGTCAATTTTTATGCAGAGAATATTAAGCTGGGACTCAGTTTGTTCAAAAGTTAAGCACTTAATCTTTTGCACTTTTTAAAACAGCAAATGTTTGCCAATATTTTAATAATATTTTGATCTACTGGAATAAAAACAATTCTAAATTTAAATATCTATCTGTTGCCTTTGTGTTATTCCTTAAACCAAGCTGTTAAAGAAAATAAATGGTCATAATGAATTTTAATGCAGAGTAATGGCTCCTGGCAATTCTGAAAGCCCTTTTCACATTTTGCTCCTTGGTGTTTATTTAATTTTGGGAGAGCCTCCTCCATGCATACCATGAGTCAGTTTATAGCCCCTTTCCACTTTAATTGCTGCACTATTTTTTCTCTTAAACCAGCTTTTTATTTTTATATTTAAAGCTCCAAAGTGATTTATTGGCACTGGGGAATGATGGATAAATAATAAACAGAAAACCAGGAATCTTTGTACAAAACACAAATGGTGCCAGACTGACTACATAGAGTGAATACTACTGGATATTCAACATGATGCTCATTATGCAACCACTCTGGACATGAGCAAAGGATGCATAGATGTCAAGTCTTCCATGCGCAGAATTTTTAAAACCTTTATGGGTTTTTGTGGGGGGACTTGGCTTGGCTTGGCTATAATGAACGATTCAACTCCTAGGATAAGTTTTCCTTTTTGGTTAGATTTTTTTTTTAATGCTTAGGATTTATAATATAGCTATCAGGTTTCTATTCAAAAGGAGGCGGGTTGCAGAATGCAACTGCCTCATCTTCAGAAGCCGAAGGTTGAATTGTGTTTGATTCAAAGATGGATGATGCATCTTTTTCATATAATTCTGAATGGAGGTTTAATTCATCTGAGGTGGATGAAATTTGGAATGAGAGTAGTTAAAGTTATATTAAGAGCACTTTGGCCTTCTCTCCTAATGTAAGTAGAGACCCACTTAATTTTGCCATTAAATGTTACCTGGACAATTGTGAAAATAATAAAATATTTAACAGAGTGAGGCACAAAACTTTACAGAATGATTGTTGCTATGTTCATATAGAAGTTCAGGTGTACTCCAAAAATAATATTCAATGATGCTTAAGTTTGTATTGACCCAAGGGATTCCTTCCTTCCTTCCTTCCTTCCTTCCTTCCTTCCTTCCTTCCTTCCTTCCTTCCTTCCTTCCTTCTTCTCTCTTTCTCTTTCTCTTTCTTTCTTTCCTTTCTTCTTTCCTCCCTTTCTTCTTTCTTTCTCTTTCTTTCCTTCCTTCCTTCTTTCCTTTGGTGTTGACTATCAACATCTTAAAGCAGTTTGCAATAAATTGTAAAATTAAAATTCAAACAATGATGTTAAAGACAATAACTGAAACCTTATTTTCAAAGATGTACTTTAGGAGATTTTAAAGGCCAAAAAAAGAGGGGAGGGCGAATGAGAAAGAGATTGGGCCCCTTATCCCAGCATAGAGTTCATTCCAAAATAATTGGGGTAGACACAGAGAATTCTCAACCCAAAGTTGAGCTTTAGACGAGTCTCCTTAGACAAGTTTCCACCCAGAAAACATCCCGATCAAAGAAAGAATGGCATAGTAATATTATTAGAATAAACTCTAACTTGGTTAGGTTAGGAATTGCTATTGGGAGCCAACTAGGATGTAGAACAGGAATAGGTAGCAAACCAATTTTAATCTAAGATTGACTGTGGCATATTCTTTCTTGAAGCCTTTACCCCCACCCCTCACCCCTTAACATTCATGCAACTCACTTTTGTGTTTTACCTACTTAGAAGTAATTGCTTTCTTTCCTATGGAGTCTATTCCCAGTTTCAACTTCGTTATCCTTTCTGTCTGAAGGCATCCCATTTCTTTACATTGGAACAGACTGCAATGAACTCAAAGAAGCTGTACAGGCAAACAACCAAATAAAGGACAGTACTATTTAATATCAAGCAATCCCAAAAGACTACTCACTGGCTCCTGGAGGTTATATTGAAGGGTTTGGGGAGCTACATAGCCACAGAGGTTCATGAAAGAATTTAGAGAGAATAAATTAGCAAGAAACAAAGAGGAAATCAACTTAGTTCACTTGTTAAATCTTAGAAAATTGGAGGATAACAAAGATGAATGCTTACTCCTCTGTCCTTTAAAGAGACTGACCAAATTCATTCTTAGAAGTGAATAGTGCACAGATAGTCCTCAATTAACGATAGTAAGGAGGACTTGAATTGTTGTCACTAAGTGATGAAGTTTTAAAGTGTGATATCATGTGACCACATAGGTTAGCAACAATCCTGGTCCTCCCAGTTGCCATTGTTAATCAAGGATTGCAGGCTATTATGAAAGGATTTCCTCATGACCTCCCACCACCTTCCAATAGCAAAGTCAATGGAGAAGCCAACAGGAAATTGGGAGTCTTGGGAGGATCACAAACAGGTGGACGGGTAAGTAAGTGACTGCTGTGGCCTGACATGAGCACAGCTAGGCTGGGTGTGCATGTGTGTGTGGTGGCTTCTGCAGAAGCAGGGGGACATACAAGCCGCCCTGTACTCCACCACCCCTGTGGCTGTCCCCAACTGACTTTTGCCATCCTCTTCCTCCTGCTGCAGAGCACCTGCATATGCCCTTTCTCAAGGTGGCAGGGGTGGCAGACCATAGTCAGCAGGGTGGCAGAGCACAGGGTAGCTGGGGCAGCAGACGTGGTAGAGCACCAGGTGGTAAGGGTGGCCAAATGCAGGGCAGCAGGGGTGGTGGGAGCAGCAGAGGTGATGGAGTACAAAGTGGCCAAAAAGGCAGACACAAGAGAAGTTGGGTGGGTGGAGAGAAGTTGAAGTGTATCCTTTGGTCATAAATGCAGGTTGGCTGGCAAGCATGCAAATTTTGATCACCCAACCGTGGCAGTACTGCAATGGCTACAACTTCCACCACTGGGTACAAGTATCATTCGTCCAGTGCTGTCATAATTTTTAACAATTGCTGAATGAAATGTTTGTTAAGCAACAACTACCTAAAGGTAAAGTTAAAGGTCCCCCTCGCACATATGCTAGTTGTTCCCAACTCTAGGGAGCGGTGCTCATCTCTGTTTCAAAGCTGAGGAGCCAGAACTGTCTGAAGATATCTCCGTGGTCATGTAGCCAGCATGACTAAAGGCTGAAGGCGCACGGAACGCTTTACCTTCCCACCAAAGTGGTCCCTATTTTTCTACTTGCATTTTTACATGCTTTCAAACTGCTAGGTTAGCAGAAGCTGGGACAAGTAACAGGAGTTCGCTCCGTTATGCATCGCTAGGGATCCTCTCCAAATCTGATAAACTCCAATGAATAAAACAGTGGTGGGATACAACCAGTACGCCCTGGTACGGGTGTATCGGTGCCTGCTGGGAGCACCAGGTACCATTCTAGTATGGTGCTCCGGACTGCCCACTCGCCCGCCTGCCCTCCTTACCTGTATTTGAGCCGATCGGGGCTTCTGCGCATGCGCATGGAGCGTACGGCGCTTGTGCGACCTTCACTGAGCAGCTGGAGCATTGCAGGCGGTAAGTACGCATGCGCATGAAAGCGTGCATGTGGTGGACGCCCAGCCCCTTGCACTGTACCGGTTGCAACGGGATCCAGAACCCATCACTGGAATAGAACCACAAACCCCATCAAACCTAGCCAAGGTCTTACATTGCTCATGATGAAAGCTACATTACACACACAGAGGGGGAGATTTTATAAAAGAAGCATAAAAATATATACATAAGCCAACTCATTAGCGCTATTTGTTTAACAGACTGCCAATTCCAGGTAAAGCTTTTTATAAATATCTATGTAATACATCACCTGCAATTTATTGTGAATACTCATTGTTTTAAGCCGCCGCTTGTCAAGTACTTTGAGACAAGCAAACTCAGGGGATAAGACTTTTTGGAAGGATCTTTATTGATAGTTGAGTATTGTAATAGAATGTCAAAAGCCTGTCAGTTCATTTGGCAGCTCAATTTAAACCTTATTTTAAGGCAGAATTATTCTTATACTTCCTAATAATATTATAAAAGACTGTAGAATCTGTTGGCATTTTTCCCTTCACTCTTAAACAAATGCTTGCATGAAGCAAGAAACAGATCTAGGAAGCCAAGTATCATAAGCTGTATCTACTAAGTGCATTTTTGAACAGGTTTGTCAAAAGAGTATAAGTTGAAAGATTCTGTAATTTGAATAATAATGTCCATCACAAATATATTTCTGTTTAATTCCTTTGAGAACTTGGGGTGTTTGCCCCATCAAGGAGAAAGGACACTGTACATAATCAGGTACACATTTCCTTATTAGTTTGCAGAGTAATTTAACCAGAAGGCTATATTCCATTAAAAAATGTCATTGAATTATTTAGTGTCATTAAGATTAGAACATTACATCAATTTTGACTATTGTTTACAAATTACTTACAGAGAAAACCAGCCATTTCCATGGCAACTTACTCTTATTCTTGGAACATTTCTTAATTTCCAGCCAACTTCCAGTTTTAAGTTTGTTTTTTTAGGCATTTTTCTGCTTGTGGTATAAATTCAAGTTTTGCAATGATTATGGTTTTTTAATAGAGAGAAATGGCATAAAATAACAAAAAGCTTCAAAACATGTAGAACGTGTGCATAACACAATCAGCTCACAATACTGCCAAGAAGTGGGCAAAATTGGATTATTTTTTTTTGATAGCTTGTTGAGATATTAAATAACAAAGTCACCAAAAGTTTGAGGAAGAAGTCATGGAGTGACACCGGATGACAGTAAGGCAAATGTTATTATTCTAGTGCTATAATAATATATTGCTACATTTGTGCCAAATGATGTTGGATTGGATTACTTTGGTCAAACCATGGGATTTCTTTGTCTTTTTAAAATTCAGCTCTCAGGTAGCTGCTGTTCCAATGCCTCCCCTAAAAGAAACAGTAAAATAAAGTAAAAATCAGTATACGTATGGAACACAGAAGGATGATTTTGCAATAAATTAAGAAAAAAACTATTGTACTGCTATCTGAAGATACTCCTTCCTACTCCTAGGAAAATCAGTTATCTCCTGAGTTAAGGAGCCCTGATAGCTCAGTGGTTAAAATATACTGTTACAGGCTAACTCTGCCCAGAGCCCAGGGTTTGATCCTAACTGGCTCAAGGTAGATTCAGCCTTCCATCCTTCCGAGGTTCGCAAAATGAGGATCCAGATTGTTGGAGGCAATATGCTGACATTTGTAAGCCGCTCAGAGAATGCTGTAAGTCTAAGTGCTATTGCTGTTGCTATTTTTTCAGGGAGAAGATTCTCTCAGCTGTCCCTTTTCTTTTTGAATAGAATAGAATTCTTTATTGGCCAAGTGTGATTGGACACCCAAGGAATTTGTCTTTGGTGCATATGCTCTCAGTGTACATAAAAAGACAAGATACATTCGTCACGAATCATAAGGTACAACACTTGATAGTCATAGGGAACAAATAAGCAATCAAGTCATACTAGGAAACAATATAAACTGTAAGGATACAAGCAAACAAAGTTACAGTCATACAGTCATAAGTGGGAGAAGATGGGTGATAGGAACAATGAGAAGAGCAATAGTAATAGTAATGCAGCCTTAGTAAATAGTTTGACCAAGTTGAAGGAATTATTTGTTTAGCAGAGTGATGGCGTTCGGGGGAAAAACTGTGCTTGTGTCTAGTTGCTCTGATGTGCAGTACTCTATAGCATCGTTTTGATGGTAGGAGTCAAAACAATTTATGTCCACGATGTGAGGAGTCTGTAAATATTTTCACGGCCCTCTTTTTGACTCATGCAGTGTACAGGTCCTCAATGGAAGGCAGGTTGATAGTAATTGTATTTTGTGCAGTTCTGATTATCCTCTGAAGTCTGTGTCTGTCTTGTTGGGTTGCAGAACCAAACCAGACAGTTAGAGTGGTGCAGATGACAGATGGTTTTGATGGTTTTGTATCACACAAAGAGACGGTATAGCTGTCAGAACTTTCAAGTTTTACTTCAATCTTAGTTATGTTTGCCTCCTTCAGTGTTGGTATAAGTAGATAATGATTTTTTTTAAAAAAAACATTCAGGTGAGGGGAAAGTGAGAAAGCAGTGGATAACAAAGTGGGAATATTCTTTGCATTCTTTGAAATGAGTGACTGAGCAAATGTTATTAGAGTAGGGGGAAAAGCCCATATGGAAGCATTTGCCATGCGAACAGTGGCAAATGAAACAGATGGATTTGTTGACATGACATCTGAGATGCAGAGATTCTTTGGGGCTCTGAGGATATGTAGCAACTGAGATACATCTTTGAAAAATAGGAGGAGAACTTCTGTAGCAGCAGGAAAAAAATGACTGAGTGAGGTGTAGAAAATGCAGAGGATGCAGAAATGTTTCTGAGGGAGTAAATGTGGAGAGATTTAATTTCTCTAAAAAAATTTAGAGTTACCAAACTACTGACTCTTACTTCACAGGGTTATTGTTGTGGGGAAAATACAAGGAGGAAGATGTGCTAGATATGTTCACTGCCTTGAGTTATTTGTAAAAATAATAAATGAATAATTGAATGAATGAATGCACAAATAAACAAACAAATAAAACTATTATTGGTTGTACAGTCAACTAGATGTTTAGACTGGATTTGACATTATTATTGTTGTTGTTTTGTTGTAATTCTTATATATGTCACCGTGAAAGACCGAAATTGGTGAATGTCGACATTCACCGGTGAATGTTGGTGAAAGTCGACATTCACCGGTGAATGTCGACACATACCAATTTCGGTCTTTCACGGTGACAGATCAGCGTAACGCTTTACTTTTGCTTTTCGTTCTAAACGCGCAGGATCGCAGGTTTTTAAAAAAAACGTCCGCGAATAGAAGACACTTCAAAGGAGGCGAGGAGCCGAGGTATTAGGGTAAGGGGATTAGGGTAAGGGTGTCGAGAGGATAAGGGAATTTTCGGACATACACCAAGCGACTATGTGAATGTTGACATTCATCGGTGAATGTTGACATTCATCGGTGAATGTCGACATTCACCAATTTCGGTCTTTCACGGATACACCAAGCGACTATGTGAATGTCGACATTCACCGGTGGATGTCGACATTCACCAGATTTCGGACTTTCACAGTAACATATACATATCTATTTATAAATAATAGCTTACCACGGAGAACACATTTTTGTTGAATCTTAGGTTTCCAACTGAAAACTGAGGTGGGGGGCTTAAGAGGGAGAAATGTGGTTTGATGGAGGGCCTTTATAAGAACTGAAGATCTAGTAGTTTTAGAATAAGACTGGATCTTGACTGGGTGGCATAGAACATAGAATAATAGAGTTGGAAGGGACCTTGGAAGTCTTCTAGTCCAACCCCCTGCTCAAGTAGGACATCCTATATCATTTCAGACAAATGGTATAGTACTGATGATGTTACTTAGTTACTTAGGGTAATGAAACGTCTGCAAGAAAACAAGCATGCTCATAGAGCACCAAGGACCCCTCAGACAAATGGTTGTCCAGTCTCTTTTTGAAAGCCTCCAGTGATGGAGCACCCACAACTTCTGAAGGCCAGCTGTTCCTTTGGTTGATTGCTCTCACTGTTAGAAAAGTTCTCCTTAGTTCTAGGTTGCTTCTCTCCTTGTTTAGTTTCCATCTGTTGTTTCTTGTCTTGTCTTTTGGTGCTTTGGAAAATGTAGTTTGACCCTCTCATATTTGTGGGAGCCCCTCAAATATTAGAACATTGCCATCATGCGTCCCCTGGTCCTTCTTTTCATTAGACTAGACATACCCAATTCCTTTAAGTGTTATTTGTATGTTTCAGCTTCCAGCACCCTGATCATTCTTGTTGCTTTTCTCTGCTCTCTTTCCAGAGTCTCAACATCTTTTTTTTAATATTATGGTAACCAGAACCAGTTGCAGTATTCTAAGTGTGGTCTTATTAAGACTTTGTAAAGTGGTACTAGAATTTCATCATGTGATCCTGATTCTATCCCTCTCTTAATGCAGCCCAGTATTGCATTGGCTTTTTTGGCTGCCTCAGCACACTGTTGGCTCATTAAGTGATTAAGTGACTAGGATTGCAAGATCCCTCTCAGAGTTACTGGCATACATTGGTGGCTTGAAGTGAATCACAGTACTTTAGAAATAGAGGTTTTCTTTTTAAGGAACAAGGTCACCGTTTCATGAAGAAAGCAGTTTTTCAAATGCAAAGTTTTGGGATGGAATGTCTTGGAAGAAAATAGCAGGTTGTATTCACAGCTATTTCTTTCAATCCTCAAATTTTTCCATAATTGGCTACTGGTCAATTAGGTGGATTAGCAGATCTGGCAGTAATATTTGTTTTTAGTTCCTCTGCCTTTCAGCAGTCAGCAACTTTTCTCTGATAAATGCCTTTTTAATCACGTTTTGTTTGGTTTTGGATCCTTAACAGGATTGTGTTTTTAATGCCCTTTAGACCAGCAATGAAAGCCCATGGAAATGGTATGCTTTCTATCATTTCATTCAGTTGGCCTAAACCTTAAAATTCTGTTAAATCTGCTCTTATGAAAAAAGCCTGATTTATCATTTTAGAATGCCTTTGCATGATGATACAAAACAAAATAACTGAAGTTCAAGAATGTGGTGTAAAAGGAATGCTTTCAAAGTCTGAGAATTTATGAAGGTTCTTCATATCTTTGTTTTTGTGACTAACTTAATCATGTTTAAATGTTTCCATTATATAAATTTTCCTTGATATGACCACACTTGGAATATTGCATCCAGTTTTGGTCGCCACAATGTAAAAAGATGTTGAGACTCTAGAAAGAGTTCAGAGAACCACAAAGATGATTAGGGGACTGAAGGCTAAAACATATGAATAACAGTTGCAGGGATTGGGTATGTTTAGTCTATGAAAAGAAGGACTAAGGTCATTGGTGGGTTTCTACTGGTTTGGACCGGTTCAGCCGAACCGGTAATGGTATGGGGGCCTGGGTCGCCCTCTCAGTCACCTTTGCAAAATGCCCTCTCAGCAAACCGATAGTAAGCCGGTTAGGAACCCAGCGCTGACTAGGAGTGACATGATAAAAGTGTTCCAATATCTAAGGGCCTGTCACAAAATGTATTCGCCAAAGCACCTAAAGGAAGGACAAAGAGAGAAACAATCTAGAACTAAGGAAAAATTTCCTGACACATTTCCTGACAATAGTATTTATAATTTATCAAAAACATTAATATCTTAGTGGGGAGCAAAGGGAGGGAAATTTTAACAAATTCAGTATTTCTTAATCTTGCAAAAGCCATTCACTAAATATGTATCTTCTGGATAAAGATTAGTTAAAGGTTTATGAATTCTGATCTACTACACTTCTGCTGCTTACTTCTGGTATAAAATGTACTCTACAGCTTCAAATTTGAAACACTGTGCTCCATTCCCATTAACTTGAAGAAACAGCTAGCGGAAACTATTTTTCCCCATCAACGGTGGTAAAGTGTTCCATTACAGGAGAAATTTTACAGAACCTTGCACATTGTCATTTAAGAAAAAAGAACATTTATCAACAGAATCAACTTCATGTATCTGAGAAATGCAGCTACTTCTCTTGATATATTAGGAAAATGGAGGCAATGGACCCAATAAATTTAAATTTGCCCCCAATTAGTGCATTGCTGTATTCCTTCAATAGAACTTCAATGCTATCAAAGTCAGTCAGAGAACTTTTGATGGCACCTCACCAGTGCAGCAACACTTTGAACGTTGTTGAATGTCAATTTGTCTCTGAAGGGATGGCATCACGGCTTATTTTGCCTCTAATTACTCAGGGATAGGAGGAGAGTTGTCTTCTTCCTCCAGATTTAAGGAAGAAACCTGAAATCAACCCATTTGTCCTCCAGACTCTCCTTCTTCGGGAGCAATTTGTAGAAACACAGATTTCCCCAATTGGCTGATGAATTGAGAGGCAGAGAGGCAGGATCTTCTGTCAAGTTCACAGATACAATGCATCCTGAATTTATAGGAACTAAAATTGATCTTCCTCATTTCTAATGCACTTTTGAGAATATAGTTTGCCCTTCAGTTTAAGAAAGACTTTTCTCCACATTGTGTTTTTCTTTGGTGATTTTCCTTACTTCTGGGATTAAAATATTTAGAAACCTCAGCAAGATTTACTGGGCTTTCGCTTGCCTCACAAATAGATGACAACTAAAAAGATTAAAACATTTAAATGAAAAGAAATAACTTTTATTTTTTTTTAATAATTTTTATTGAACAGTTTTCTTCATTTTGTATCACAATTTCAATCTTTACAATGCTCCGGTATTGGTATATCTAATTATGTACATACAAGTTATTTACATTATTTTTCCTTTTCTTTTATGTATGTATCTATTTTATACAATATGCTATGATTACATCACTATATATTAATATATATTAATATACTATACTAAAATATAATATACATTTTTGTCACCTCTTAATTTACTTTCACATTCTTGATCTTGGCTTCTATTCTTTAATCAATTATACCATGTGTTCCAAATCAAATAGTATTCCATTTCTCCTCTTTCTTTTATTTCCATTGTTAGCCTATCCATCTCTGCACATTCTAACATTTTTTTATTACCATTCCATCAGAAGAGATGCTATTGTTTTTCCAGTTTTGTGCAAATATGATTCTAGCTGCTGATTATGTTATTATGTGTAACATGATATGTTGTGATTTTTTACAGTAATTTCCTCTTAATAAATGGAATGAAAATAATTCCGGTTTTAAATTTATTTGTTGTTTAGTAAAGAAATAACTTTTATTTTTGAAAGACTGAAATAGGAAGAACCTGTTCTCTGGGAAAACTGGGTTGTTTACATATCAATTGTAAAACAAAACCTTGAAGGTCAATCACTAGAGCACAAGACAAGCTACTTTAAAGGAAACATTTGATTTATGGGCCTGTGAAGTGCTTGAACTGTTTAACCCTTTACTGGAACCAGAAAGACCAAAGCTGAATAAATCCCTCTGGGCACAACAGAGATGAATTTACTGGATTTCCAAAGCAATTGGAGATTATTTAAAAATTGGAAAAGACATTGCCCTTTCAATGTGAAATATAAGAAATTGATTGAGTTATTTCATGGAAACTACAAGAGGACTTGAAAGATGATAAAAATTTCGAGAGGAGAGTAAAAGATACTAGAAGAAAAGAGTCAGAATTTTATTCATGAGACTTAAAGACAGTTTGGAGGAAGAAAGAAAAATATAAAATGGATTTATTTTGTTATGAGTAAACAATGAGTTCTTATTTCTAGAAATGTTGAATGGTTATCTGGATTGGATAGTGCATCTTTTGGAAATATCTAATGGGGTAATTGATTAGTTTTTGATATCTAAAAAGGATATTGTTTTTAGTAGTGTTTAATAGTTTTTAATTTCTTTTTCTTTTGCAATGTTTAATTGTTAAGAAAGGGATAAGGGGGATGTACGTAGACTAATTGGAAAAGGGGCTACATATATATGTTATTTATTTTATTTATTAAACTTGTGTGACACCTATGCCTCTACCAAATCACTCTGGATGGCTTACAATACTATAACAGAATTGAACATTAAGATATCAGACATTAAAAGTTCCCTGGCATAAATGCTAAAAACTCATGGTACAATCTCCTCCCAACCTTAGGTGGAAAACAGAGAAAACTCTAGGAACAAGAATAAAAACAATAAAAGTAATAACAAATTAGTATCATGAGAAAGAAAAAATACCATGCAACAAACAGCAGGAACAACATGAAAGAGAAAAGATGTTGCAATGTGACAGAAAACTTTACAGGACAGCAAATACTGTCTGTATTTGTACGTGTAAATGTATATGTACGTGTATGTGTTTATGTGTATATGTGTATGTATTGTATCTATATGTATATTTGTATGGGTTTTTATTGTACGCCGCCCCGAGTCCTTTTGGAGAGGGACCGGCTAACAAATTAAATTTATTCTATTCTATTGTAAATCAATTAGGTTAAACAGTCCAGACCATGTTAGTTAGATCTCAGAGAAGCAGATCCAAGCTGTGTTGGAGAATGGTAAAGTGTGGCTTCTGCTAAGGGCCAAAGAAAGAAAGCATATTCACATGGCATGAGTTGTAGTAGAAATCCTCTTTTCCGGTGAATAGATGGTTCTTTTCTTGGAAGAGTTTTAGATGAGGAAGTATCTTCAGTTGGAGAACAGAAAGGCTAAAGCTACCAGTGGAGGCCTCCATTTCAAACGATTCAGGGTTTTGTTTTTGTTTTTTTTGCTAGAAATGAAAAGTTAATGCATAGTTTTGAGACTCACAGGAGAATTAGGGAAGGCAGCAGTGGTGAGATTCATTTTTTTTTACTACCGGTTCTGTGGGCGTGGCATAGCTTGGTGGGTGTGGCAGGGTAAGGATACTGTAAAATCCCCATTCCCATCCCACTCCAGGGGAAGGATACTGTAAAATCCTCATTCCCTCCCAATCAGCTGGGATTTGGGAGGCAGAGAATAGATGGGGCTGGGACCAATCAGAGGTGGTATTCACCGGTTCTCCGAACTACCATATTTTTTGGAGTATAAGACGCACCAAGAATTTTGAAGAGGCAATTTTTAAAAAAAAAAAGTTTTTGCACTCTGCAGACCTCCTTTTTTTGTGAAAACGGGCCCATTTTTTTCAAAAAAGGGCATGCATAGCCTGTAGAGAGCACTTAGAGAGTGCTCCTGGGGGTTGGGGGGGGCAAAAACGAGCAAAAAATGGCCCGTTCTTCACTCATTTTTGCCCTCCCCAGCCCGCAGGAGCAGTCTGGAAGCCTCCTAAAGACTATGCATGGCCATTTTTGCAAAAGGGGCAGGATTTCAGGAGGCCAAAAATGCTGTATTTAATGTATAAGACACACCCAGATTTTCACCCTCTTTTTTTGAGGGAAAAATGTGCATTTTATAATCCAAAAAACATGGTACTCAAAATTTCTGCTACCGGTTCTCCAGAACTGGTCAGAACCTGCTGAATATCACCTCTGGAAGGCAGCTTAAATGAAACAAGGGACATGACTGCAGTCTAAAAGCAAGCGGTAGCTGTGGGCAATCATGATTCAGTAGTAACTTGAGTAGGAGATTGTTCCTTCATATATATAAAGCAGTGTAACAACAAACCCTCCCTGGTAGACTGAATGCTCCTTGATCAGGTAGCAAGAGCTTAAACTTGTCACAGCACTGTTAAGTTTTTGTAGTAAATCTCTCTGCTGCTGGAGGGACGTTATCATTTGAAGGCTCAGGAATGCCAGAATATGTGTGGTCCTTTCAAGCAGTTGGCTTCATAGAACATGAAGTGAGACCTTCCTCAGCTTGCAATTTTGCTCCCTGTAAAGAATAATATGGTGCAAAAGTATAAGACAGCACAGTATTGGGGGGGGGGGGGATTAAATATTGGAATAGTTCCTTTCTGCCTTGGATTTATTTCAGGACTCAGAATGTTTAATCTATTACTTTGATTTGTCTCCAAATATTCCTTTAGTCAGGACCCTTACATAAGTCATTGTAAGACACTGGCAGCAAAATGAGAGAGGAATAATATATATTCCAACTGCCTCTAATAAATCTCCTCCTTTCATTTTTGCCTCTTTAAGAATCCCTGTGTAAAAGCCTTTGGAAATCATGTCCTGGCATGGGGTAGATGGAAGCATTTCTAGAAATTGCTTATATTGATAGAGCCAGACCTACTCCAAGAGTAGGGGCAAACATAGAGGGTGGGAGTGTGAGATCTTCATCTGCCATTTAGTGTTGGGTCAAGGACATATTCAAAAACAGTGGGCTGGGTTCAGTGGTGGGATACGACTGGTACGCCCCGGTACAGGTGTACCGGTGCCTGCTGGGAGCATCAGGTACCATTCTGGTAATGGTGCTCCAGAGGGCCCACCCGCCCACTGTCCTGTATTTGAGCTGATCGGGGCTTCTATGCATGCACACGGAGCATACGGCACATGTGTAATGCTCCATTGAGCAGCTGGAGCGTTATGGCACATCACAGGCGGTAAGTACACATGTGCACGCTGCATGCATGCTGCACGCATGTATGTGGTGGACGCCCGGCCCCATTGCACCGTACCAGTTGCAACGGGATCTGGAACCTACCACTGGCTGGGTTGGGGGAAATGAATAAAATAAGGGGCGGCGACAAGAAAAGTATAGATAATAATATATTTTTTATTTTTATGTCCTACTTGCAAAAAGAAAATTCTCCCAGAAAAAAATTATCTCGGAAAAGAAATGGTGCTTTTGAATCACATATGAGGAGAGATTCTTGGGAGTTACAAGTGGATCATAGACTGCTTACTTCTAACTGACATCTTATCAACTGACTGAAGAAAGCTGCCCAGGGTCAAACAGTCAGTAGTCGTCTGACTCTGGCATCTTTGCTTGACTGAGTGCATTCTATTGCTGAGCTATGACTGTACTCCAGAGGGCCCACATGCCCCAGCATTCTCCAATTCTCTGGAGTCTTTGGCAAGATCTTTTGAGTGAGAATGAGCTTGAATACCAATTTCTTTTATAAAACTGGGGATAAAGGTATTATTATTAATATCCCTGTGTTTACCTACACAAGGTTACAGGTTACAGGGATGAAATTATGGCACCAATGTTCGTGGGCCTGCTTCTGATATTCCAAATATTTTTTAAAATCATTTTTTTTAAAAAAAGCATAGATCTTTGCTTTGATATAATGTTCAGCAAAGGCCTGCTTTTGCTTGCTCTGCCAAGGAGAAACAAAGCAGTTCTCATCATGACTTAAACAGAAGAGTTTCTGTGTAGTCACACCAGTTTACAAGCTTGAACAGGCCTAGAAGGGTTACAGTAGGGCAGGCTACTTTGCAATTTCTAAATTTTCTGAAGGGTAAAATATCCAGAGGGTTTATTGGAGCCCGGAGAGGGCAAAAACAGCCTCCCCCGCTCCCCCGGAGGCCTCAGGAGCTTCCCTGAAGCCTATGGAACATGAAAAAACGGCCCTATGGGCGAACGTTTGGGAACGGACTTCTGGTTTGCCTGTAGGGCCAGTTTTAGCCCTCCGGAGGCTTCAGGGGCCTTCAGGAGGCTTCCCTGAAAGCTCCGGAGGGCAAAAAACGACCCTACGAGAAAACTGGAAGTCACTTTATGTGCTTTATAATTTTAATGTCAATGCATTTGTGTATTGAAGTTAATAAAATTCACATTTGTAAGAGGAAAATTTTGCGGTGTGACATTTATCCCTTCAATTGAGTAGAAATCCATATAAATTGCATCCCATTCGTAGAACCTTCCAGATATTTTATCCCGTGACATGCGGTGAGTTTATGGCTGGTGAGGCACTGACACAGTGGTGGGTTTCAAATTTTTTTAGACTTGTGGACTTCAACTCCCAGAATTCCACAGCCAGGCATGCTCAGTTCCGATTTAAAGCGACAGCATTTATTTTTCTCCTTTGCAAAAGAAGATTCCTTCTTTCTTTTTCTTTTTTTTCTCCCTTCCCCTCCTTCCTTCCTCTCTCCCTCCCTCCCCCCTCTCTCAAACACACACACACACACACACACAAAAAGTTGGATTGGACTATCTCTCCTACCCCTTTCCCCCTCTCTCAATCTACCCAGTCTACCAGTCTACCCAAGTATGATTGTTTTAAAGGTTGGGTGAATAAATTGGAATAGCCTGATCATGAAGATCATCATGGAGGAAGGTGTGGCACTGATAAGCAATACAAGGGCTGCATAAAAGGGGATATGACCAAAAATGTATTAAGGGGAATTGTACAGGATCACATAGACCAGTGGTGGGCAACCTTTTTTTTCAACTGAGGCAGCCTCCTCGCTTCTCGTCCCCGCCTGACTTCAGGATCCTCCCTAATCATTGTGGGTTGAAAAGAAAAAAGGGAAAGGGACACTTAAAGGTTCAAACAGTAGAGCAAACGCTTCAGAGGCAACAGTTTTCACGGGGAATTAGAACAGAGAGCCCTGGAGTTTCGCTGCCCACCCGGTCAGACCTCGCTTTCCTCGCATGATTGGCTAATTTGCTACTGCCCGGCTCCCCGGTTAGATTTTTGCTGGGAGGGGGCGGGGGGGAAGCTCCTTAGCCTGCGTTTCTTTTTCTGCCTCCTCGCTTCTCGTCCCCGCCCGACTTCAGGATCCTCCCTAATCATTGTGGGTCGAAAAGAAAAAAGGGAAAGGGGCGCTTGTTTTGAAGTGCCCGAGAGGAAGGAGGGGAGCGGGCGCCCGGCACACAGAAGAGCCGCATTAAAATGTGTAAAGAGCCGCTTGTGGCTCGCGAGCCGCGGCTTGCCGACCACTGACATAGACAGAGGTTTGTGCATGTATGCATTTGTGTTTAACTTATTTTGCATAGACTGTTAGGTTTATTATATTCTACTGTATAATTGTGGAATGTGAAGGGGAAAAAACCTTGTGGGATTGGTCCAAATATTGCTAAATCACAATTACCACTGTCTTTCAACTAGCAACAATTGGAAGGTTGTTAAATTATTCTATTAAAAATAATCATCTGGAGGCTGTGAAAACAAATGACTCCTCTAATTAATTCATCTTAGCTGTCATTATTTTGCCTTTAAGGCAGATGCCATCAACCTTGAAATCTAGAAAAGACTGAAGGGGTTTTGTCTCCTTTTTTATTTCATGAGATTATGTTGAAGCTCAGTTTTGACAGCTGTGGAACACTGCGTTACATCTCCGGTTGCTTAACGTTTCAAGGAATGATGTTTGAAGGCCAAATATAACTTGCCCATCAATTCTCTTGCCACTTACAGAAAATTCACACTATCTTCTTAGGCATACTGGTGGCAAAAAAGCAGCAAAATGGCCTTGTGAATTGGCCTTTAGTCATCTATCACAGATGCTATTAGAGCATAGCTTAGTTTTTATATCAGCATCAAAATTTAGTGCCTTTGGCAACAGTCCAGTCACTTGCTATTTAACTTGAGAGAAAAGAAGTTATACTATGATACAGTTCATCCTTAAGTCTTCTGGCATCACTTCAGGTATAAATTCCCAGGACTTGTAGCAACATCTTCCAGATGCCAGTTAGTATAATCCAAGGCCTTGTTATATCAGTAGATCTGGGATAGCTGAAAGGATAAAGAGCTGAGGTGGTGCAGTTGTTAGAGTGCAGTATTGCAGGCTACTTCAGCTGACTGCTGGCTGCAGTTCAGCAGTTCAAATCTCACCAGGTTGACTCAGCCTTCCATCCTTCCGAGGTGAGTAAAATGGGGAGCCAATTGTTGGGGCAATATGCTGATTCTGTAAACTGCTTAGAGAGGGCTGTAAAAGCACTGTGAAGCAGTATATAAGTCTAAGTGCTATTGCTATAAAGAACATAGAACAAGATCTATTAGAGACAACATTAGCTCTTATTTGTCTTGAATCTTAGCTATTATTGCCATCATCATATCATCGCCATCATTGTTGTCTTATATTTCTTTCAGGAATTCCCTGTTTATATATATGGGGTTTCTATTTATTTACCTCGACAGATGTTATATATACATCTAGTCTCCAAATGTATCATTTTATAAGCAATTAGTGGGGTGGTAGCAAATTCCATAGATAAATTAAATGCGATGCATTAGAATCTCTTGTGAAGCCAGAACCTAGGCTACGCTCAGCATTTAAGACCAGATGCCAGTCTCATCATATTCTCATAATGGGATTCATTAGGCATATTTGTACTTACTAAATTTCAACTCTTTGTATAAGAAAGGTTTTTTTATCTTTTCTATCATTTTTGGGGAAGTGAAAAACCTTGAGATATACATGTTTAGACTTAGAATAACTTTATTGTCACTTTAAATCAGGGGTGTCAAACTCAAGGCCTGGAGTGCAGATCCAGCCTGCAGAGTGCTTAGATCTGGCCCATGGGGCTGCCCTGGAAACAACAAAGTCCATGGTGCCTTTCCCAGTGAAAACAGAGTTGGCAGAGCATGCAGCCTCCATAGCTCCATTTTTCCTGGCAGAGGGTTGCAGGAGGTCATCGCAGCTGAAAATGGAGCTCGCGAGGGCTGCGTGAGGCCATCCTGGGCTCCATTGTCCCTGGCAGAGGTTGCAGGAGGCCATCACAGCTGAAAATGGAGCTTGCGAGGGCTGTGTGAGGCCGTTCCAAGCTCCATTTTCATTGGCACAGGATTGTAGGAGGCCATTTCAGCCAGCAACAGGAGCCCATTTTCGCTAGCAGAGCGCTCAGGCTGCCACAAGCAGCCCCAACGTGATGACGTCAATCTGGCCATGTCCATCTTGGCCATGCCCATCCCCCTGAGGCCAAACACAACCCTGATGCGCCCCTAAATGAAATCGAGCTTCACACCCCTGCTTTAAATGTACACTAATCAGCATACATTAAAATGAAATTTCATTGCATACAACTCTCAAAGGGTCACCATCTCCAATATACACTACATAAACATGACAAAAAACTAAAAACGTATGCATATATCCAAATACACACACATATTATATGACACAGAGAAATAACACAATTTAGTTCAGATGTATTCATGTACATGGCGAGAAGAATGAATCTTGCGAGTTTACATACACCAAAGTTCTGTTTTCATATCAGTTTGGAAATACTTTAATGCAGAAGGCATTTCTTCGTCCTCTCAATCCTTCAGGAATTCATGCCTCTGTTATTTCTGTAGGTTTCTTAGATTACAGATTTAAAATTCTGCATGATGCCAATATGATGACTGCAGATTTCAGAAAACTCAATACACTCACATGATTGAGTGGGTCCAGTAAGCACATTCCCATTCCCAAGATGGCAACAGGCATGACTTAAAGTGAATCTAGATGTGTGTCTCACATTGGAAGGATTAGTATACAAATATATCATTTCTACAATGTTTATCTATGGTGCCTTGGACTTCCTACGGAACAATTTGAGTCTTCTAAAGAATTTGCAATTGTAGCTTTGCTTACCCTTAATGACAATTGAACGATAGTTTATTTTTATTTTTACTGAACAAAACCCGGATTTTTTTATTGTTTACTACTTTCCTTTTTAATGGGACGCGGTGACTCAGTGGCTAAGACACTGAGCTTGTCAATCAGAAGGTCAGCAGTTTGGCGGTTCGAATCCTTAGTGCCGTGTAATGGAGTGAGCTCCTGTTACTTGTCCCAGCTTCTGCCAACCTAGCAGTTTGATTGCATGTAAAAAATGCAAGTAGAAAAATAGGAACTACCTTGGTGGGAAAGTAATAGCGTTCAGTGAGCCTGACCACATGACAATGGAGTTGCCTTTGGACAGCGCTGGCTCTTCGGCTTTGAAACGGAGATGAGCACTATCCCCTAGAGTTGGGCGCGACCAGCACATGTGTGTGAGAGGAACCTTCACCTTTACCTTTACTTTACTTTTTATAAGTGTATAAAAATACTTTTGAATATTTGTTCATATAAATGAGCAAAATTAGTCAACCTGGAAGAGTCTGTTCCCAAAAAACTCTGAAATATTTCATTTCTTTTGTGCCTGGCTGTTCTTGGAAGGGAAATCTGGGACATTTAATAATGTCCGGTCCTTTGTTGTTTCTAGTAAGTCCTCTAAACAAGAAGTAATTGTAGATGTTCCTGATCTTATCTTAAAACCAAGCCTGTTTGAGAATGTCATGTTCCAAGCACCTTGAGCTTCCTTTGGTTCAGAGAATATATTCATGGAAACTTCTGAACACCTGCCTCCTTAATGGGATCCAGAAGAAGTTTGGAGTGATCTGGAAGCACCCAGAATATACTGGAGTTGATTTTGCACATCCTCATTTGCTTGTTTATTAAAGAGAAAAATAAATATTTTTAGTAAGCATAATATACCAATTTATAGTGGCGTTAGACTCCTATACTTATTTGCCTAAATTCAATGGATTCTATTTGACTCTTCTGAGCTTAAATCTAAAACATGGTTCACCTCTTAACTTGACAAAAAATGTTTCATGGAGGAGGATTTTAAATATATTGCCTCACAATTAGGAGGCCGTGAGTTCGATCCTAGGTAGAGGCAGATATTTCTCTCTCTGGGCACAATGAGAATATATCTACTGAACGAAGCTCTGCACTGATGACAGGAAGGGCATCCAGCCATTAAAAGCTCTGCTAGCTCTATTCAGTTGCCAAGACTCCAGCCTGCAAGGGATTATGGGGTCGTTAAATGATGATGAGGAATCTCATATTGAAGCACTATCATATTTGAATCTCTAAAATATGACAAGTTTCTGGGGTACCTTATATAAGCTAGGGAAGTTTGAGCAATTAAGGGCAGTGAGTTATACAATGCAATTTTGTTTCAAGAAGTCAAAGGCTGTCAGTTAGCTCATAAGCAAGCTGGTAAGAAGGCAAAGGGAGAGAAGCTCTATCCTTAAACTTAAGGTCAATTTATATGGAGCTCTTGCATTTCACTCGTTCCATGTTGGCTTTGGCTGAAAGCCACTTTGTATGCAACAAGTCAACCTCTATATGTATTTACCCTTTCTAAGAAGAGTTTGTGTTTTCAGCATCTGGCTCTCATGCTTCAAGAGATGATGGGCTCTGACATGTAGCCATCTCAAGACAGCAGTGGATTATAAGAGACATTTAAGACAGTGGTGTATAGGATTGTAAACTGATTTCTGACTGTATGCTCAATTGGTAGGATACAACCAGAAGACTGAAGGTAGAGGTCCATTGTGGATAGGTAAAATAACATCCAGAATTCTTATTCCATTAATTGCGGTGTTGGAATTAAGTATATGCTTTGTCTCTGTGAATCAGTATGGTTATGACTTGGGAATTCATAATATTGGACTTCTCTTTTTCAGCTTAAATGCAGCCACTGGCAGCTTCAAAAATACCGTAGCGATATTGTTGTGGCCCAGCAGCGGCCGGCTGAGCTGCTGGTGGACTCTGACAGTGATGAACATTATGGGACTGGTCTGGAGGATGAAGAAGTTTCTGGAGGGTGTTTGGAGTCAAAGCAGGGACTAGAGAGGCCTGTTGGCCACTAGGTGGCATCTGAGTAAGGGAACAGTGAGGAGGAACAGAGGGAGGTTGTCCCTGATATGCGTTTGTGTAGAGCTGAGAAGAGAAGGGAGTAGCTGTGGAGAAGATGTCCTAGAAGGAAATAGGGACAGGTGGCTACTGTTGTGGCCCCTTCCAAAGAGCTTATAGGTGGAGCAACGGGAGGGGAATCTTTGCAGGAAACAACAGTCCACTTTACTAGCTGTTGAGAAAGCATTCCATAAGTCTAATCTTGGTTTCTTGAAGATAGCGTTCTAGGCTCCTAGCCAAGGGGTGACTTTATCTCCTTCATTAGTCGTGGCAGACAGCCAAGCCTGTGTCTGCATATTCATTAGAATCACGGGACAGAACAGATATAGTAGCACTTTCTTTTCATACTGGTAGTCCTTGAGTTAACTATTCATTTAGTGACCACTTGAAGTTACAATGGCACTGAAAAAGTGACTTAGACCATTTTTCACCCTTACAACTGCTGTAGCATCCTCAAGGTCCTGTGATCAAAATTCAAATGTTGGCAACTGGCATGTATTCATGACAGTTGCAGTATCCTGGGGTCATGTGATCACCTTTTGCAACCTTTCCATCTGGCCTCTGATAAGCAAAGTCAATGGGGAAAACTAGATTCACTTAATGACCATGTGATTCACTTTAACCATTGTAGCAAAAAAAGTTGTTTGCCCTCATAAAATGGGGCAAAACTCACTTAACAACTGCCTGGCTTACCCATGGAGATTTTGGGTTCGATTGTGGTCATAAGTTGAGGACCACCTGTATTTTTGTCTTCGTATAAATTGTGCCTATTTTCTTAAATGTAACAATTGGATAACTTTGAGTTATTTGAGTGGAATTGGGCTTAATACCTAAAAGAGAGACCACAAAAACCCCAAAGACAGTAGACTCCACTGAGAAATAAAAGAGAAAACATCAAATATCTTTCTTATTACTGACATGAAAACGAAATGGACTGTTCATATATTCACCTGAAATAGTCACTAGAAGCTAAGCCCAGCTTGAGGGAGATTTTACTTAGCATTTCCATAAAGTGGCTATTGTTCCTGCTTCTTGTGAGGATAATGATTCTGCATAACTACTTTTATGTTTTAGCCACACCAAAATGAGATTTAGTAGTTACTGTGGATGGGGATTTAGATAGAGGAAAGTCCAGAAAAGCTTCTATCTTCATCTGTTGCATAAATTTTGTTTGTTGTTTTAAAAAAAACCTGAGCATACAGATTTTACTAATATTATATCTAATGGATACAGCTTTTCCTGCATTGGTCTCAGGTTCAGTCCCTAGCATCTCTTATTAAAAGTGTAGGGTATCAGTTAATAAGGAAATCTAATTAATGCCTGAAAGAGTCATCAGCATATAAAGTATATAGTACTGCTCTCGATATGTAAATTATTTTATCTAACAGAGACAAATTCCTACCATTGCTCATCTGCCTCAGAAGGTGAAACTCTATGACAGCTTTCCACAATTTGGTGTCCCTCCAGTATACTCAACTTTCAATATTTTCAGTGTTACCTGGAAATAAATACTTCAAGCCACAGACATACTTATGTAGTAGGCCATCAGAAGGATGACAGGCAATACCCATAACGATGTATCATGGTCCTGTTCTGTCTTGATAATATGAAGGGGCAATGTGAGATAAGACAGCCTAATCGTTTCAGCACCATGGAAAGCTCCCAATAAGCAACGTTTGCTGCAAAATTGTGTGAAGGGACGGTAGCATCTTATTCCTGCAAGAACACACTTTTCCTGTGCTCTGTCATTCCATGAGAGGTGGAAGGCTTTAAAGGGGCCAGACCTTTGCCTTTTTTTAATCAGACAAACACATTTGCTACACACTCAAATGGGGGTGCAGTTGCCTGGTGCAGAAGGGAGCAATTTCTTAGGGAAGCTGCTAAAAGACAGCACTCCAAAAAACTGAAATTCCTGTTTTACAGACTGGAGGGTGGAGACTTGGTTATGATACAAAGGCCAGATTTTAGCCTCTTTGATTCCTGTATCACTGGTTACATTTTTTATATCAAAACCTAGAGTGCTTTTTGGTATGGGGATAGGAATAAAGACACTCCACAATCTTTAAAATGCTCAGGCAAAGCTGAAATTGTGGTAAACAGTTTAGTCCTAGAACAAGTGGATCTCTCTGGGTTGTATAATTATTACATCCAGTGGTGGGATTCCATTTTTATTTACTACCAGTTCTGTGGGAGTGGCTTGGTGAGCATGGCAGGGGAAGGATACTGTAAAATCTCCATTCCCTCCCCGCTCCAGGGGAAGGAAACTGTAAAATCTCCATTCCCACCCAATCAACTGGGACTCTGGAGGCAGAGAATAGATGGGGGCAGGGCCACTCAGAGGTGATATTTACTGGTTCTCCAAACTACTCAAAATTTCCACTACTGGTTCTCCAGAACGGGTCAGAACCTGCTGAATACCACCTCTGATTGCGTCCTATTTTTAAGTATGTTTTCATCTCTCTTTCCACCAAAATCCGCAAAAGCACATTCCTATATACAGGAAAGCAGAGAGGAAATATATCAAACATCCTGTTCTCAAGATGGAAAGTTCTGGAAAACTCCAGAATGTTCCATTCTTCCTTTGCACCAGAAGGTTTCTGACTCTACTTCTTCATCAAATGAAAATTCTCATAAAGTGTTACTACACTGCAGAACTGGGGAGACTTTTTTTCTTTTTGTCAAAGGGCTCATGAATAAGATTCTTGGGAATGCAAATCTTTGACAAAAAAGAACCCATCAGTAGGATCAAAATTGTTGACTCATTCTTTTTCCCCTTGTTT
The DNA here is from genome assembly GCF_964273705.1 of Natrix helvetica. Lineage (NCBI taxonomy): Eukaryota > Metazoa > Chordata > Lepidosauria > Squamata > Natricidae > Natrix > Natrix helvetica. The sequence continues at coordinate 23,855,266 of NC_138553.1, forward strand.
CCCTCTTTTCTTTCTCCTTGTGATACATGCTGCTGATGGAAGCATTACCAGTGGTGGGATTCAATGTTTTTTACTACCGGTTCTGTGAGCGTGGTTTGGTGGGCATAGCAGGGGAAGGATATTGTAAAATCTCCATTCCTTCCCCACTCCAGAGGAAGGTTACTGCATTTGCTCCCAATCAGCTGGGACTCAGGAGGCAGAGAATAGATGGGGGTGGGGCCTGTCAGAGGTGGTATTTACTAGTTCTCCAAACTATTCAAAATTTCCATTACCAGTTCTCCAGAATGTTCTTTTCAAACTGTTCACGTATAAAAGAGTTTTGAACTTAGATGTAGAGCGCCATGAAATTAAAATCAAAGGCCAGTTGTGTTCCTATGGACATTGGTTACTCACCCTGGTTGCATGGAATATGCTTGGCCAGGTCACTATGTGCTTATACTCTATGGAATGTTACATCTGGTTTCCTGAGAATCCCAACTTATATTTAGGAAAGCCATGATTCAAGCATTTTTTAAAAAAAAAAACCCACCTTTGATTTATGTGATGTTTTCTTTTCTTTAAAATCAGCAGAGTTTAAGTGTACTAATTTTTGGATGGAAGGAAGTTTCTTATCCTCACTATTGTAGAGGAAAAAAATGAAAATACATTAGAATTGTCTGCTCTAATTTCTAGCTTTTTAAACAGATCTAAAAAGAAATGGAAGATTTCTTGGAGGCTATTGGAAATTAAAACATTTGATAAGAGGCCTTCAAGAGAGTCTCACATTTAATTTGGAGAACATCCCCTTCAGTGTCCTTGTATCCTACAGTTTATCCCAATATTTCTAAATGATGCTCCTGTTTGCATGAAACAGCTTCCAAGGTTATATTCTACTGTTTGGACCGGTTTGCCCAAACCGATAGCATAAATCACAGTTGGCCCGGCCCACCCTCCCTGGCTTTACGGCATCCCATTTAGGCCCTTTTTCTAGTGAAAAGCACATGCACAGAAGGCTTAGCACATGCACAGAGTATGCGCATGGGCTCACATTTGCGAACTGGTAAGAAGGTAAGTAAATACCACCCCTGAACAGCTTCCCATTGCTTCAATTGTGGAATAACAATAACAAGATATTACTTGTGGAATAATTGTAGAATAACAATTACAAGATATTACTTAGAACAACTAATCAGGCAAAACAGGGAAAACATTTGTTGGCCATTTTTATGGAGAGATGATAATGCACCTCATCATATCACAAATCTTCAGGATAGAAAAGCTGTGATTGCAAAATATGCAAGTCCCAGTAAAAGGTTCTGGGGAGATTATGCAAAAATGCAAAGGAACGTCATCACAGATTTAAAATGTGCCCTGCAGGCACTATATATTCCAATCACTGTAAAGAAGTGTGTGAGACCATATCTAGCAAATTTGTAGCAAGTACAAGAAGGTGTGATTTGTAGAAGCGTATTGTGCATTTAAAATTCTTTTTCAAACGTTTAATTGTAATATTATTTTTCTGTTCCTAAGTGTGTTTGTTGTTTATGTGCTTTACATGCAGTAACTGTTCCTTTTAATAAGTCGTTAACTGTATTTTAAGAGAAGAACTAAACTGCTTTATGGCTTTTCCTGTTTGGAGCTGATAAAGAACTGCTGAAGGAAAATTCAGGTGGAACCAGGAGATAATAAATAAATGATTTTAAGGAGAGAGAAAAAGTTAGTTCCAGGGGTGGGCTTCAAAAATTTTAGCAAGGGGTTCTCTGCTCGGTTGCTGGGTGGGTGTGGCCATAGTAAGCGTGGCCTAGTCGACCACCTGCACCATGGCAGGGGGGGTGTTTTTGCCCTCCCCGGACTCCTGAGGCTTTCCTCGATCTCCGGGGGATGACAATGGCCTCCCCAGGCTCCAGAGGCCTTCTGGAGGCCAGAAATAGGGTCCATTTCCAGCTTCCTGAACTTCCAGTAGGCCCAATTTGTTCCCTCCCAGAGCCTCTGCCTGCACCCTGCACTTACCTGCATCCAAAATGGGCCACGTGGGGACTCCTGGGAAGGGAGGGGAGGGGTGGGCATGGCCAGCTAGGAGTGGGATTTGGGGGGTTCTCCAAACTGCACAGAATCTTAGCTAGAGGTTCTCCCGAACCCCTGTGAATCCCCAGCAGCCCACCCCTGGTTAGATCTTTGTTCATTGCTAATAGCTGGGTTATTTGAAGCAATATATTTAACTAGCTGTACCATATTTTGGCCAACTAAGGTAGCAGACAACACGAAAGCCCTGGAGCAGGAAATCTGGATCACCATTTAGTAGACAAGTGTTTTTCATTTATTTATTACTATATTCATATCCTCTTTCCTTTAAAAGCTTAAAGCGGCAAATGGGAGTGTTTCCCTTCGTCACATCTTCATAAGAAGCAAACATATGAGGTTACTGGAATATGAATTAATGATCACCTCAAAATTTCCAAGTGAGTTCCCTCTGAACCTAGGACTTTCTGTTCCCAGTATACCATTACACTCTACTTTTAATGGGTAAATGGATACAAAGATCTGACAGAATATAAGGTTGCCTTCTATTTATTATAAGTACAGCTTTAGATATTGGGCTGAGATTGGCCCTTAAAACTCAAGCCAAATGCTCAGTTCCTCTTAATGTTTCCTTTTTTGTTTATCTCAGTACTTTATTAAAGTTCTTTTTCTGCAACCTAACTCTTCTGTTTGAAGTAGCAGTTTGAAGTTACAGTCATGCAGTAGCCCAGCCAGCATATTTTGGTTCAACTTGTGACTCATTTTCCTTAGCTTCAGCTCTTGGATATGGAATACAAAAGAAGTGGTGTTGACGTTTTAGTATAATTTAGCAAAAACCCGAGGATAGCAACTTATAGAGAAGAGCATGCATTAAAAATAGACACAATGGTTGACACTTTTAAATAATATTTCAGAGTCACCTTTGTTCATTCTACAATTCCTCTAAAAAGCATCTTTGTATGCTGGGAAAAGTTTGTGCCTATTGTATAGTACTAAAAAGTAGTGGGAAATGATTGTTTATGTTTGACAGAGTTGTTTCTAAGGTACATACCAAACCACAGGAAGTCTGTGTAGGATGCAAGTGCTTTCTAAAAAACCTTCACTATAATTTTATTTAAAAATGGTAACATCTCATTCAACTTCTTTGGTTATGCTCAAAAATCCCTATTGCTATTCTATTTGACAAGCAAACATGTAGAGTTCATAATATTGCATTTTAAGGCAATTGACTGTATTTTAAAGCTGCAGCTATCCTGACAACTGGCAGTTATTCTTAAAATAAAACCATCCTTATTCACATTGGCATAAAACAATAAAGTCAATCATGCATATTTCTCTCCCTCCTGTAAGCAAATATAATTGTGTGTTTCTTTCAGAATAGTTTGTCAGCTATTCAGTTTCATATTTAATAAGTTCCATTTAGATATCATTGTGATATATTTGCCTGATGACATGGTTACACCCTGGTGTTTTGTAGCCTTCCCAGACAGGTAATACTCCCCTGTAATATTCTCTGCAAAATATGGGTAAGCCTCAACTTACAACCATAATGGAGCCAAAAAATTTTTGTCATTAAGTCATGGCAACAATGTGACCAGACCAGGGGTGAAATCAACTTACCTTTGCTACTGGTTTGCCCTTAAGACCCATTTCAGACCCGTTAAGACCCATTACCTTCAGACTCATTTATGCACTTCTGGTACTTCCAGTAGGCCTGTTTTTCATCCTCCCCAGCTCCGGAGGTTTTTTTCAAGCCTCCGGGAGGGCGAAAACGGCCTCCTTGGGCTCTGGAGGCCCTCTGGGACTGTTTCCACACTGCTGGTAGGCCTGTTTTTTGCCCTCCCAGACCTCTGCGCTGGCTCTGCACTTATCTGGCATGCAAAAAGGGGTGATGTGAAGACTCCTGGGAGGGGAGGAACAGAGTGGGTGGGGTCAGCCAGTCCTCGTAACTACCGGTTCAGCGAACCAGATTAAAACTAACATCCGGTTCACCCGAATCAGTCTGAACCGGCTGAATCCCATCCCTAGTAAAAATCCCTGCAAATGTTTTTTGTTCTGCTTATTTGTACAAGTGATGTTATTACTTGTAAAGTGATAGCATCAAGCCAACTTGCTGATCTTGAAAAGACGACCATAGTTAGATCCAGTTAGTATTTGGTTGTAAGTCCATCAGAAAATCTGAAGCCAAACTGGGAAGTTTAAAAAAACCCTTTATCTACTAAAAAAAACTTTGGAGACATCTCTCCGTAATGAATCATTGTAAGTCAAAACTCCAAAGAGACTTGATTTATGTTGTTAAACTTTTCTGGACAAACTGGGATCCAGTTATCTCTATTTATGCTTCTTCATTTTTTATAGTACCAACATGCATCCTCCAAATGGGAGTTTAAGGCTAAATAAATATAAAAAGTCATATTTTAGGATTAAATGCATGCCAAAGGGGTAGTTTGCAAAAACCTGTGCTCATTTTAAAATGTTTTATTAGTGCTATTTTCCAAAACCGCAATGTCATGCTATAAACCATCTTATCAATTAATTGATGCAAAACTGATGAAAGAATAGCTGGTTATCAGATGTTGCCTCCTTCTGATGATAAGAGGGTAAAAATGAGGCATTGAGATTATGACAGAAATGAAGCTCAAGGGAATAGTTTTTAAAAGGAGCGCACTTCGTTAGCAAGTATTATGTCACTGACACGGAGTGACAAGAGTTCTTTGTGAAAGATCTGTGACAGCTTTTTAAATGAGGACAAGAAGTAAGGGCACCACACTAAGAAAAAGAGGTCTTTACATTGTATAAAGCCTCCGGCAGTGCTGATAGTTCTCCAGCTCTACTGTTAACCTTGCTTGCCTGCAAGGACTGGTTGTCTAGCTGAATTACAAGCTTATGACAGTAAGTGCCTGCAAATCTGTGATAGAACTAATACAAGCAGCCTGAATTACCATTACTGTTTTTGATTTTCATGGTGAGGAACTAGACTGGCAAGACCCTCTGTGGTTATCCGTTTTGGATAAAACAGTAAACCCTAATGCCTGGATCAAGGCTACCTCTGTAGGAAACTCAAATATGTAACGCTAGGAGCCATTACTATCATAGCATCTCTTAGAACAGGGCAGAGATAGTATTCAGCAGGTTCTGACCAGTTCTGGAGAACCGGTAGTGGAAATTTTAAATAGTTCAGAGAACCAGTAAATACCACCTCTGATTGGCCTCACACCCCTCTATTCTCTGCCTCCCGAGTCCCAACTGATCGTGAGGAAATGGGGATTTTGCAGTAACCTTCCCCTGAAGTGGGGAGGAATGGAGATTTTACAGTATCCTTCCCCTGCCACACCCACCAAGCTCACAGAACTGGTAGCAAAAAAAATTAAATCCCACCACTGGAACAAGGGTGTCAAACCCGTGGCCTATGGATCGGATGTGTCATGCACCGCCCATGTTTACCCCTGGTTTAGCGAAGGGGGGGGGAGTTGTGATACGTCACGAGATGACATGTCATCACAAATTTGACATTCCTGTCTTAGAAGATAATAACTATACCTGAGATCAGTCAACTCATCACAAAATATCATGGAATAGTTTTCACATAAGCATGCTTATATGCCTCTTCAACAGAGGACATCTACTTAATTAAACAGTTGTCCACTGCCTTTTGAATTAGACAAAAGACAGTGGCGAATAACAATATCCCTACCAATTAAACAATCAATAGAGGCAGGGTGATTTCATCAGGAATGAATTCAGTAGGACGAGAAGTTTCAACCCACGTTCCAAAACCAAACTTTTTTTTTTTACTGAGGTATTTAGACCAGAGAGCACAACAATAAAATACTAACTCTGTAATGATGATGGTTGGTTTAATACCACACTCATTCTGATGCAATTTCAGTCTGCTTTTATGGTTGCGAGTAGTCCCAGAAAGGAAGTTCTCGGTAGCATAAATGGAACCTTCTCTGCCTGAGCTAGCAACTGTTGCAATGGAAGGGGGACTTGCCTAGAGACTACAGAGTGAATGGAAAAAGTTGAACTTCCAATCCTACATACGTTCTTACAATATGTGACCATAAAGCCTTCTCTGTAAGGGTTCCCAGTTCTAGAATGCTGTCTGCTTTCAAGTGCAGTTGCTATATCAGCACTGCAATCTGTTCAGGATCAATTATATTTCACAATTGGCACAGTCGCTGTAATTGGTTAATCAGATCTGTTCATTGCCTTTGTTGATTTTTTGCTGTTTATTGAAATGATTCTAATTGTGTTTTTTTTTTTGGTACAGTGTATAATAATTCTTCTTGAAGCCTTTTGTGCTGCTCTGGTGTCTGCAAGGATGAAGAGCAGCCCCAAAGTGTTTTAATGAATGCAGTTATGAAGGATCCTGCTATTCTTTATTAAGGTTGTTTGAAATGATGTTGAAGACATATTTAGTGTCTTATTTCAGTTGGCCCTGGCTTGGAAGGGAACAAAGTCTTGATATCTTCTTGTGTGGTGTTTCTCAATCTTAGTAATTTATAAGATGTGTGGACTTCATTTTTCAGAATTCCCCAATCATATATCTTAAAGTTGCCAAGGTTGAGAAATAATGTTCAAGTGGCTGGAGCTACTAGAACTGTACCTTATTTACTAACGGAAGAGTTTCATAGGTATTCCTAGTACCAAGCAGTGATTTTTAGTGCAAAAAAGCTGAAATTACTTGATAATGGCACCCGCAGGTCCATCAGGGGCCTCCAGCTAAAGGTCAGACTTCCCTTTAACTCAATTGTGAACTTCGATAAGGGCTGTAACTAACAATTCATTATTCAACTGTTTTCTAGATTTGAAAAAACTGGACCCAAACAATGTGAAATAATGAATAAATAATTGTCTTTGCTTTATCCATCTGTGACTTCACGGTAAAAAAAAAAACTAGAGATTAGAATCAAAGCTTAAGAACTTGGCATTACGTCTTCGAGTTTATACTGTCATTATTATTTTTTTCTTTTTCACTTCAGGTAAATTACCTCTATGTAATCTTAAGAGCTGCAGTTAAGGCTGCATATCCTGTGTAATATCACCTAGTCTTTGAGTTCGCTTTTCCATCATCTACTACTGTTTATTTAGTAGTTGTGCTGAATATCAATTGTGTGGACTGAAGCTTTGACTGCAGAGAGATCGTTGAAAAGCAAACTAAGTCAAAGTGCAAATGAACAATAACAGCTACAAAAATACAGAGAAATGCTTTCCATACCAAGTAGCTCACTGTAAATGAAATCTAGGAATCTCTGCATCCACTGTTCATTGTTATAGCAACAGAAACATCACAGAACAGAGATCGTACGAGCCTAGTTCTTACTTACAAAAATACTTTAGTTCAGCGGCAATAGAATCAATATTTGTGGCAAAAAAAAACACCCAACATTTTTTCTGGTCATTGGGGTAAAATAATAGGGGAACATTTCAACATACGGTACCTGCTTAATTTTTTTATTACCTCTCCCATAAATAAGCATCACTAGAAATGTGATATTGACATTGTTGCAAAAGTGCAACTATCACTTTGATAGATGACCCAAAAAGAAAAGCAAATTTTGCTTTGTTAATTTTTTTTTCTGGACCTCTTAATATAGTTTAGTCTTTCATTTACTGCTTTGGATAATGGGAAATTGCATAAGCGATCAAAGTTTTGTCTTTCGTGCTGCCATCTACTGATTAATACACACACAGTGATAGTTACTGAAGAAACACAATTCAGTTAGGTCATGCTGTTTCTATATAGTATTCTTATTTTATATTTGTATGACAATTCTCCCATTATCGACTGCATAATAATCATGGAATGAAATAAAAACAGAATAGTGAAGTCACTTTTTAACGGTCTAGCTAGGGAGAAGAATAACTACTTTCTTGAAAATCTGGTAAATTAAGAGGTGGCATTATGTTAGTGCAAATGGTATAAATCTCCCCATTTGAATCATTTCATTTTTGTGATGATGCAATTGTAAGAAATTGCAATGGAACATGGTAAGTTGCACATAAAGGCAATTCAATTGAGGTTCAGAAATTTGATTTTTCACTGTATACTAAAGGCAGATATTTCAGAAACATTTACTTACAAGTGACATTTATACTTCTGTTTGCTTGTTTGTGTGTTAGTTCATATTTTTTTATTTCACACAAAGACTTTATCTAGGAGGTCCTCCATGCCATAAACTTTAGAGAAGGTGCTAGCGGAAATTAGACCAAGATCCCTGCTAATATGCAATAGATTTCCCAATTGTTTGAGAAACAGAACAGAGCAGAATAACATAGTTGGAAGGGACCTTAGAAGTCTTCTAGTCCAACCCATATACAAGCAGGAAACCTTATACCATTTCAGTCAAATGGTTGTCCAATCTCTCCTTAAAAACCTCCAGTGTTAGAGCACAACTTCTGGAGACAAGTCTGATTAATTATTCTAACTGTCAGGAAATTCCTCCTTAGTTCTGGTTGGTTTACTCCTTGATTAGTTTCCATCCATTGCTTCTTGTCCTACCTTCAAGTGCTCTGGAGAATAGCTTGACTCCTCTTCTTTGTGGCAGTCCCTGACATATTGGAACCTTTCTATCATGTTACCCTTCTTTTCATCAAACTAGATATACCCAATTCCTGAAACTGCTCTTCAGATGCTTTAGCCTTCAGTTCCCCTAATCATCTTTCTTGCTCTTCTCTGCACTCTTTCTAGAGTCTTAGCATCTTTTTTACATTGTGGCAACCAAATCAGTCTTCCACTGTGTTGGCTTTTTTGGCAGCTGTTCGGATGAATTTGAGAGCTTGGTGGCAGTAGTGTATTCTACCAGAAGGGTCACTCATGCCAGACTAGTTTTAGCAGAGGAGCCAGATTAACTATATTCATCAACACATTTAATCTTTCATTGTCTTTTAACGACCCCATAATCCCTTGTGGGATGGAGTCTGGTCAACTGAATGGAGCTAGCAGAGTGTTTTAATATACCCTTCCTGTCACCAATGCAGAGGTTTGTTCAGCAGATATAGTCTCAGTGTGCTCAGAGAGAGAAATATCTGCCTCTACCTAGGATCGAAACTCGCAGCCTACTGATTGTGAGGCAAGAGCTCCACTTCTAGGCCACTGCACCACTCCCATCAACCCATTTAATATGGTGAGATTTTTTTTAAAAAAAAAACCTTCTATACGAAACTGGGTGTCACCAAGATCAACAATGACTGTATCAGATGTTAGAGTTCCTGGGCATTTGTTTACAAATGGGTAATGGGACTCAGGAGCAACATCTGGGCAACCAGGGCCTAGCCCTGTAGCATCACCGGAAGAATGACAAACGCAGACAAGGCAAAAGTATACTGTGTTTGAAAGTTGCATCATTACGGCTTGCTAGTATAAATCCTACAAAGAGTAGGAATACTTAAAGCAAATGTTTGAACATTTATCCAGACTCAAATATCATTGAAAATGGATTAGCGGATCAAAAGAGATTAACTTCCAGAAGGGGAAAAAAATCAAGAGATGCAGAACTGGAAGAGAGTAAAAATGGAAAACCCAAAAATAATAGTAGAAGAATAAGATAACAGATTGAAGGCTTACTCATTTTGTTTGTGGCAAGCTCCCACCCACCATCTTACACACACATACCCTATGGCCATGATGGCGAACCTATGACATGCGTGCCACAGGTGGCACGTAGAGCCATTTGTTAGGGCATACGAGGTGTTGTCCTGTCAGCTCCAGCGTGCATGCACGTGCTGGCCAGCTGACTTCAGCCTTCATTTTTCGCCATTTTTCGCCCTCCGGAGGCTTTTCTGAAGCCTCCGGAGGGCAAAAAACAATCCAACATGTAAACCAGAAGTTCAAGAACAGATTTCCAGTTTGCCCTTAGGGCCGTTTTTCACCCTCTGGATGCAAAAAACGGGCGGAAGGCGCACACGGGGTGAGGGGGGTGTCACATGCATAGAATTATGAGTGCGGGCATTCCTGCACACGACCCCCCTGCACTCCCCCCGCTTTTGGCACACAATGGGAGGAAGGTTAGCCATCACTGCCCTGTGGACTCCCTGGTCAGTGTTATTAGAAAAGATGCTTGCAATATTGGCCTCTCCTTCTGCATGCAAATTGGCCTCTCGGTGATCCATCTTTTTCATATCTCAGATTTCCTTTGAACGTTCTTTGTTCACTTGCTGCCTGAGAGGTGGCTCCTGGGGCTTCATTATTAGCTAAGCCAAGTGTTTTGAAACTTCTTCCATGCATCAGCGGATTAGGGCTGTTGCTGTTTTTTTTTTAAATAAAAAATGAACACATGTTCAAGTGTCAGAAGAGTGTAGACAATATGCTATAATGTGCAGTTAAGTCACTCCCTGGCAGCAATATTTTTGGCCAACTGAAGGATGACAACTTTTCATCTGTCTACTTTGGATGTGAAAAGAGAGCGAGATCATCTGCACAGCATTTCTCAGTTATTGGCTGAAACTCTCTTGAGGATAAACACATATTTCAACACCAGTTAATGTGGTGCAGCTAAAGCTGCTATCCTACGAAGAAAAATCTGTAATTCTGTGAGTTTTTGGCCCAAACAATAAATATTCCTGAAGTCTACATTGACTTGTGTTAATGTTTACATAATAATTTAATTTCCTAGATTTAATAATACTTCAATGAATAAAAATATTTGCCTTCCTTCGTGAAATAAAAATACGTAGTCTTTGAATTTTTGTTGTTAAAACTGTTTCAAAATCAATATAGAGAACCATCTCATCCCCTCAGGATTTTAAATTTAATGACTCTGAAATCATTTTTTCCCTTTTAAATTTCATTAAATTGGTTAGCAATCATTTGAAGAACGGTTGCACGATATGAAGAACGGTTGCAGGAACTGGGTATGTTTAGTTTAAGAGAAAGAAGGACTAGGGGAGACATGATAGCAGTGTTCTAATATCTCAGGGGTTGCCACAAAGAAGAGGGGAGTCAAACTATTCCCCAAGGCACCTGAGGGTAGAACAAGAAGCAATGGGTGGAAACTAATCAAGGAGAGAAGCAACTTAGAACTGAGGAGGAGAAATTTCCTGACAGTTAGAACAATTAATCAGTGGAACAGCTTGCCTCCAGAAGTTGTGAATGCCCCAACACTGGAAGTCTTTAAGAAGATGTTGGATAGCCATTTGTCTGAAACGGTATAGGGTTTCCTGCCTAGGCAGGGGGTTGGACTAGAAGACTTCCAAGGTCCCTTCCAATTCTGCTATTGTATTGTATTGTATTTTTTAAAGAAAACTATTAAAGTTTATCATGATAAAAATGCAAAAAGAAACAAAAGTTAGAAAACAAAGAAAAAGAGTGTAATGACTTCCAGCTTTTTTCAGTGAGAGGATGTGTGTGTATGTGTGTGTGTATGAATTACAACATCAACCTTTAACTTTACATTTCTCAACATTTCAAGCTGTTTCTATTACAAGAAAATCATCCTAATCACCCAAATCCAAAATTCATTTTCTTCAGTTTTGAGCAAAAAATCCAGAAGCGGTTTCCAAGGAGAAACAAAATTAGATAAATTTTCTTTACTGTAATTAAGACAGTCAGCTTTGCTATCTCCGCCAATTTCATCACCTTTACTAAACGTGTTAGCAATCATGAATGCTCAAGTCCAGTCCATTCGATCTGGCAGAGAAGAAGGCATGCTGCGGGTCCCGTCTGCTAGGGATTTACACTTGGCAGATCCTAGGAGGTGAGCCTTCTCTGCCTTATGGAACATTCTTCCTCTTTGAGTTGTCTTTGGATCCGGACTTGGCAGCTTCTGTCCCTCTGGCTAGTCCTGTGTGCCAGTCTAGTTGAGATGGAGGTAAGTATCAATTAGCATCTTAACTATTTTCCAGTTGTTGACAAGGACTGTGAGTGTGTGAATGAGTGACCATAAGCCAAACCTGGGAGCATGAATAACATAGGTGGCCATATAAATTAGATAGATGGATGATAGGTAGATAGGTAGGTAGGTAGGTGGGTGGGTGGGTGGGTGGGTGGGTAGATAGATAGATAGATAGATAGATAGATAGATAGATAGATAGATAGATAGATAGATGATAGATAGATAGATGATAGATAGATAGATGATAGATAGATAGATGATAGATAGATAGATGATAGATAGATGATAGATAGATAGATAGATAGATAGATAGATAGATAGATAGATAGATAGATAGATAGATAGATAGATAGATGGGCAAATATTTTTGCTTTTGAAAAGAAGGGTGTTCTTTTGTCAAAAGTGTCTAGGCAATATAAGATAGGGTGTGCAATGTGCCCTATGCATTTCTAACAAGTTTAAATGAATTGCATGCATGCATTTTACGTGCCCAGAGCAAATTCACATTAATTGAAAAGAATTGATCCTGCTAGTTCATGATAGATTTGTGCCAGAAGTGTCGAATTCTTAACTGGGGAAAATGTGGAGTAAATGTAAATGGATAGTAATGTGTCTACTTTATTTGTCAGTCAGACATGTAGAGTTGCATGATCATTGCATTTTAGGGTGGAAAACCATAATGTAAAGGAATACAGGCAATGGGAATTAATGGTGAGGAACAGTCTATACATTTTGGCCTTACGTCCAGAAGGAAATTCTAACATAATTGTGTAACCAGAGTTCCACTTAAGAAGTGATATTAACATAACTTAATGTTTCAACGTTGATTATTCCGGACATTTTTATTAAAGTGATTGAATCTTAAAACTGCAAAAGAAGACTGATATGTTACGTAGCTCTTGGCTTGTCCCTCTGTATCATGTGATACCCAGAATGCTTTTAGATATTCAGCTATGTGACCATAAATAAAAATTCAAACCATACAAAAATGAAAGAAAAGAAATTATTCCAACCAGTTCTGTGATATCATTCTATCAACCAGAAGTGGGTTGCTCCCAGTTCAGACTGGATCAGGCAAACCATTAGTGGTGGTGGTGGGAGGCTCCACCCACCCACCCAGATGCTTCTGCGCTTGTGCATAAGTGTTGCGTTGCATATGTGGGAACGCACCCAAACCGGTAGTAAAAAAAATTGGCAACCACCACTGCTATCAACCTCTATTTTTTAGGTAGTTCCCAGAGCTGCAGGGCTGGGAAAAAATACCCATGGCCCCTGCTTCAAATCATACCTCAAAATGGGGGAAGCCACCAGCTGTTAACCTAAAGGTTTTGCTGAATTTTGCAAGCTTTGCAATTCAGACCACCGGACAAAGGAATCTAGCATTTCTCTGTGAGCTTGCTTGATGGGAACAGAAAAGAAAGGAGGGTGTCAAAAAGGGGGGAAAAATAGATGTCCCCCAAAAGTGTCTTCAGAGAGAATGATTGCCCTCATCCACAGTGGCTTCAACGTTCCCAGCAAGCGGCATGGGACCCATCCCTGCCTGCCTCTCCCAGATTCTTCCCATGCTCCTGCTACTTTCAGTGGGAAATGGTTGCCTGCTCCAAAGGATTGTTGGCTTGATTCTATATAACAGTCCTTATGTTCTTCAGTCCCTCTCCCAACACAGGTATTTGCCTTGGTTAAATATACATGGTAATTTGGGTGCCTGAAAGTACATTCCTAGGAAAACACTGTTTTTCATAATTAACTCTAGGCCTCTAATCTTGCTCCTTTGGGTACATTATAGCTCAGCTGCAGAAACTAAGCTCTCCTTGTCTTCCTTCCTGTGGTATTTTTCCAAGGGAACAAGACAAGAGTCTTGTGTTATCTCCCCATTCAGTGCCCAGGATGGTATCCCGCCAACAGAAGTCTGTTTAATTTTACAGTCTTCACTTCAGAGTAAAGTACACATGACACTTGTTTTTAATTTGTTTCCAAAGGATTTTGTATTTCTGGCATGCAGCGTACAGAAGCCCACTGGATTTTTTTTGGGTGACAAAAATTACTTGTTGCATAGCCAGCCATAAACAGAGATATGAGAAGAGGCTTCGAACATGAAGAGTAAATGTTGTTCATTTCACAAAGACATTGACATACAGGTCAAGTATGTGCAAACATATTGGGTGTTTGAACAAAAAAAATACACTGGGGTTTTGTAGTTTTATTGTTGTTGTTTTTTAAAGAATTTTATTGGTTTTTACAAATATTTATAGGAAAGGGTAAATCGGTACAAGAAAATTTTGACAGCTACATCGTGCGAAAGGTAGAAATCCCCCCGAATCTCATAACTTTTACAGAAAAAAAAAAGAATCAAAAATTAAGAAATAAACATTGGCAGCTTTTTGTTTTGCGTTATATCAACAATATGTTCAATCATCTTTTATGTCACTTCCAACAACTACATTATAACAACAATTGCAATAATGTTTCAAACTCATTTTTGTGACCTGAGTCACTATTGCTTCCTCCCCCCGTCTTCTGGCAGAGCCATGGCCCCTCCCCCCGTCATATCTTGTGTACTGTCCCCTGTTCCATCTAGAAAGGCACTGTATTTTTCAATGAAAGCCTCTGCCTCCACAACTGTATTAATTCTAATTCTAGTGCCCTCCCAGAAAATCACCATTCCCTCTGGCAATAACCATCTGAACCAAACTCCTTTATTATATAATTTCTTTGATAAAGAGGAATATTTCTTCCTTATCTCTTACTTTCTTCGGAATTTGTTTAAGGATGGTTATTTCTTTGTCTTTATATTTTAGTGGTCCCACCCTTTGAGCTCCTAAGACCTCATCTCTTGTAGTCTTTCTAAGAAATTTAGCATGTATTTCCCTTGGAACATTGTGTGTTCTAGCGTATGCTGAATTGATCCTATAAATCAAATCAATATCCCACCATAGCTGTTGTTTATCTCTTTTAATATATTCTGCTAAAATTGTGGTCATGATCTCCTTAAGGTCTTCATTTTCTGTCTCTGGTAAATTTTGAAATATAAGAAAAAAAGACATTATTTCAAATTCCATTTTTATCATATGATTTTCAAATTCTCTATTCCCCTTCTGGACAATCTTAACCTCCACCCTCAGCCCAGTCGTGTCTTCCTCCAGTACACCTATTCTCTGTTTATTTTGTGTTGCTTGTTGTTGCGTTTCTCTGAGCTGATCATTTAAGTCTGCCAGTTGTTTTTTCAGTTTGTCTTGTCCCTTCATAATAGTTTGAAACATTTGGCCAACAGATAAGTCCTTTGAACTCTCTTCAGTTGTTTTAGGTTGTAGAAATGAGGCCATTTGTGTCTGTTGAGTAATCGGGCTAGACGTAGAAGATGTCGGGGCCGAGGATGCCTTACCAGGCGGTAGCTTTTTAGGACCCATGTTAAGTTCAGAGATAGCTGTAAGTCTTATACAGAAGAAATGGCGTCTGTGGAATGCACAGCTGGGAGAGATCATGAGGCAAACAAGCCCAGAAGTGAAAGTTAGTCTTCCTATACAGCTCCAAGCCAAAAGATAAGAATCAAGTGTTCCAAATCCAAGGGGACCACATAAGAAGAGAGGCTCCAGGAGATCTCTGGAGTGTAGGGTAATATAAAGCCAGCAATCCTTTCAAAGGGGGAACTTCATTCGTAAAAGCAAAGAAGAAGGAGGAAATTGGCCATCTTGGCTCCACCTTCACAGGGGATCAGAAAGCAACATATCCAAAGTTTCCAAAAGGTAGTTTAAAAGAATCAACTCAGCAGTCATCTCTTGCAATTGTTGCAAAAGTCATTCTCCCATTGCTTAGTGGAAGTGAAAGTTAACTTTTAACTCTCTCTCTCTCTCCTCCGAGAGAGAGAGATATTCCGAGTGCCGCTTTTCCGAGGGGTGGTGGAAAATCTCCCCCTCCAATCTTAACACTTCAAAGGATTGAATCCACAATTTAGAAAGGCTGCTGCTCATCAATTAGGTAGATTTAAAAGAGATTGAGGGAAACTTCCCACCTCACCGCACTTCAGCTGTAGCATCTGATTAATTGTTTCCTTCCAGGCTCCATTCGGTGAAGGCACACAGTGACAGCGCGCAGCACCGCCATGCACCCCCCATGCTCCCCGGCTCCTGGGGCAAGGTTGGAAACCCCCCTGTGGCTGCCACCGATCCAGGGGGTCCCAACAAGCCGCCCTACGGCAGGGAGCCCCTCCAAGGCCCCCTGTGCTCCTAAAAGGAGCCCACCGAAGAGACAAGCGGCAGATGCACAGGTCCGTCACCTTCTGGGACCGGAAGTCATCTCGGGTTTTGTAGTTTTATTGTTGTGAGCCACCCAGAGTTGTGCTTTAAGATAGGCAGGCCACACAAATCTTTTTGGATTTGAGTGGCTACCTATCTCAACTTGTGTGATTGGTGTGGCTACCTACCTCAACTAATTCAATTTAATTATTGAATTGCCTACAAGTGCAGTGCCACTCACCTACTCCCACTCCTATTTACTCTAGGCAATATAATTAAAGTGCTGGGATTCACAGTGCAACTGGTTTCAGAATCGTAGAATTATGGGTTTGGAAGGTATCTTAAAGATCATCTAGTCCAACCCTTTTCAGTGTGAAAGAAAACCAATTAGAACATCCTTGAGAAGTAGTTGTCCAATTTCTTAAAAACCTCAAGAGAGGAAGTACACCAGTAAAGCTGAAATTAATTCCATTGTGTCAGTACCTATGACGTATTAATTATTGTTATAGGCCACACTTGTATTTTATTTTTACTGCTGTTTGGTTCCACTATTTAGATTTTTCTCCTGTGCCTGCCAATTACCTTCTGTATGACTCATGAAGTATAATCTAGTCAATGAAAGATAATGCCATAATTATTTAATAATTATGCCAATAAGATAATGCTATAATTCCTAACCTATTGTCCATGTGGGAAGTGCACATAATTTGTGGCAGGGGAGATAATATAATCATATACACCTTTTATGTATGCCATTCAATGTTACATTATTATTCACCATAAAGTATAATTCAATCAATATTTGTTCAGTCTATTAGCAAAATTTGAAAAAACAAAAACAGAGTGAAGCAAATAAATACAATAATATACTAAGAACTAGCAAAATAAATCACACAATACAACATTCACTCCTCTATTACCATATTAATATAGTTGTTACCTGGTAATAAATCTAAAACATTGATAGGTACCAAATTATATATATATATATATATATATATATATATATATATATATATATATATATATGTTAAGGTGCATCAAACCAAAAGTAATTAAATATTTAATTCATTATATCATACTTCAATGACAGCAACCTAAAATTTAGCTATTTACATATAATGAACGGTTTTAAATCCCAAAGGAGATGATTCACATAAAATGTATAAGGCTTCCCAGAAAACGTATCTATTAGTGGCACAATGAAGATTGACCTAATGTCTTTACAAAATGCAATAGTACATGAGAGATGAGTTCAACCTCCTTGAAGGCTAACCTTACAAGGGTAAATGTCCTCAACTGCAAGGATTTTATTATAACCTCCTTGAAGAAGTGCAGATGGAAGAATATTAAATCTATCGGTAAAGAATGTGATTCTCAGCATAGAAAAAGTAAGATTTACCGAATAACTTGCTTGTTCTCATATATTTCTGCTTATAAATTAAAAATCTGAAGAATTATTACAAATAGATGCATTTTACATAGGTCTCAAAGTAAGTTTGTTTAAATTTGTGTAAAAACAACTTTCTTAGGACAATCCATGTCAACCAGTCATAATACCGAAAGCACTGACTCTGGGCAGGCAAAAGATGATGCAAAGAAATCTCTGCAGGCCTCTACTATTTTCCAGTACCTGAACTTGCTTCCCTCCCCACTTGGAAGTAGCTTTTAGCCTCAGAATGGGGCTGAGGATTTCAGACTCCTTTCTTCTGTCAACCTAAGCTGCCAATTGATTCAGTTTCTTTGTATGGAACAGGGGGAGATCTGATAGTGTCTTTCCTTCATGGAAAATCAAACAATCCTGAAGTCTCTTTTTTTTAGCTTAGACAGGATTTGACACTCAAAGACAAATATTTTTTAAAAAATATTGATTTATACACTGTTCTCTTTCCTATAATACCTGTTTTCTCTGTCTCTCTCTCAATCTCTTCTCCATCCTCCTCTTTTTTCCCCTTTGGGCTTTCTAACAAAATCAATAACTTAGATTCCTTTAGGGTACAAGGGCAATTTTAAAAAGGCAGATTAAGAGAGGATTTCAAAAAACGAATCTCCTCATTTGCCTGAACTTTCAGTCTGTTGGGTATCTTTCTGAATATTCAGTTGGGCACAATAAGGATTCTCTACTTCTAGCAAGAATTTTACATTCATTCATATCCAGTCATATCTGGCCCCGCCTCCTCTTTACAGGTTTAGGTAAGAAAACAGAAATGACAAAAACCTACAGTAAGCAGGAGCAAATGTTTTGCAACAGGTTTAAAGTAGGACAGAGGGAGTTGTGTTATTTGAATCTGTAGACTCTTGAGGCAAGTTTCAGTTATTTGTGTCTTGGCCTCACTACCTTGTGTAAATATTTGCTTTGCTCTCTTTTGTCAGGTTAAAAGCTCAAATGAAATAAGCACTCTCAATGTATGCTTCCCCTAAAGGACAACTGAGAAGTTTGTATATGAATAAAGAAAGAAAACAAAAGAAAGAAAACTCCAAAAGAAAACACACAAAAAAAAGCAGATTTCCATGCTGTTTCTCATTTGGGGAACTTTCTTGCAAGTATTTATAGAAGGAAGCAGTAGATTTTGTGGATGTTGGTACAGACAAAATGATTGGCGTTTCGCCTCAGAGTAAACCATAATGTGGTGATTTAGGTCTACGCATTGTAGAAGAGTTTATGGTTTGACATTAAGATCAGCTAATCAGAGAAATCATTACTTGAATTTTATGCAATATGGATGAAAGGAAGAAAGGACATTTTTGCAGAATCTCCGATGAGAACATAAAAAAGGTTCTCTTCTAAGATTTTGATATTACTGCTGTTCTCATTATTTTAATTTATACCATCATAACAACAGTCATTCAGGAATGTTCAATCGAAATTTATGAGTACTGTGGGCTAGGTATTAGTGGATTTCCAAGCCAATGAAATCCTTGTTTTATATATATGTCACCGTGAAAGACCGAAATTGGTGAATGTCGACATTCACCGGTGAATGTTGGTGAATGTCGACATTCACCGGTGAATGTCGACACATACCAATTTCGGTCTTTCACTGTGACATATATAACGAGTCAGCGTAATTCTTTACTTTTGCTTTTCAATTCGCAGCGTTCTAACCGCGGCGTTCTAACCGCGCAGGATCGCAGGTTTAAAAAAAAAAACTCCGCGAACAGAAGACGCTTAAAAGGAAGCGAGGAGCCGAGGTATTAGGTTAAGGGTATTAGGGTAAGGGTGTCGAGAGGATAAGGACATACACCAAGCGACTATGTGAATGTCGACATTCACCGGTGAATGTCGACATTCCCCAGATTTCGGACTTTCATTCACCGGTGAATGTCGACATTCACCAGATTTCGGACTTTCACAGTAACATATATATCTTAATCACCATATTTTCATTTTGCATTTTTTTCTTACATGTTGATTTTGTGGAATCCCAATTCCACCTAGCACAGTATCTACAGCTTACAATCATTAACTGCATTCAAGTCCTGTTTATTTCCTCCCACACACAAACTACTTGTACTATCACTACCATGCACACATGCATCCATTTTTAGGTTCTGATCCATTTGTGCAAATGAATTAACACAGGGAAAGGGGGGGAGGGTTTTGGTCTCGTCTGACCAATTGAATATTAGAGGATGTAGGAATGTTGCAGTCAATGATCTATTCCTGTGATGGTGAATCTATGGCACGCATGCCCAAAGTGGCACGTGGAGTCATGTTGCCTGGCACATGCAGCGTCACCCATTCCTCTTCCGGGTTTCTGGCACGCATGTGTACGCAATGATCAGTTGGAATTTATGCATGTGGCAGTGCAGAAACTGGAAGAGTTGGTCTTCCAGTATCTGGCGTGAGCATGCGCACTGGCCAGCTGATTAGTGCGTGGGCAAGACTTGCTGGCCGGTGTGCATGTGTGTGCTAGAAATTGGAAGTTCATTTTCCAGTGCGCTCTGGGCAGCTCCTCTTTCTGGTTGCAGCCCAGGCGGGCATGCACTCCATTTTTGGCACTTGATGCTGCCCACCTGCACATCCAAGTGCTGAAAAGTTGCGCCATCACTGGTCTATTCAACGTCTTCATAAACCACAATTCGACAGCCACTGTTTTACTGGTTTTATTCAGGTGCTCTCAAAAGTTTCCAGAACAACTTTTTTTTAAAAAAAAAAAACATAAAGGAGCTGTCATATCCAGCTGACATTTTGTTGAAAAGTACTTCTAGCGAGCTTCATAATTTTAGATATCAAGCTTTGAAAGTAGATCTGAAAATAGCTTCTAATTCCAAAGGATGGTTCAAAATGTTAACATGCCTTTTTGACGTATGTCACCGTAAACAAACGTAAATATGAAAAAGGGCCATTATAATTATTGGACACATCACAAACAAGAGGGCTGATTGTTTGGGGTTGAGTGGAGGTTAATTTTTCTTTTTTTAAGGGGAAAGCCTTGTGTATGATTGTAAACAATTCTGTCTTGTAAGGATACATCTGACTATTCTTTTCCCCTTTTCATGCATTTGAAAGATGACTTCCTGGTAGTGGAAAGCTCATCTATCATCTATTACACCCATGTAGCCTTCATTTAACTTTTCAGTTTCATGTTATTGTTGTTGCTGATAGAACAGAGGAAAATGAGCCCCTCTGAAGACACAAAAGAAAACAAAGACAAAGGAGTAAATATAAAAACACGGGACAGAAAACCTCTTCCAGATGGCTGTGATGACAGCATGCCAAAGAATCTAAGCAGTATCTTCCAAAGGTCATAATCACTGAAAAGCAACAGAAGGGAGGTTTGACCTCAGAATCTTAATATCACCTGCACAGAAAGGGAAGCTGCCAAGTCAGACAAGTGGGGAAATATGGAGTTGGAAGAGCATTTTACCATCTCCATCTTCCAGGCATCCAGATCAAAGCTACCTCAACAAATGAATGTTCACCTTTATCCTGAACACATCTACAAATAGTGTTCACCACTTCTCTAGGCAATTTGCTTCTAGAATTACTCTTATTAATAGTCCTCCCCACCCCAATATCTATTTGGAAGTTGTCTGCCCATAATTTTAAACCATTAGCCAATGCATTAGTTTATGTCCTACAACAAGGGTGTCAAACTTGATTTCATTGAGGGCCACATCAGGGTTGTGTTTGACCGTAAGGGGATAGGGTAGGTAGATCAGCTCAACGACACTCATGTTGGGGGGGTGCCTGTGGTGGCCCAAGTGCTCTGCCAGCGAAAACGGAGCTCAGGCAGGCCAGTCCTTCACTTTCCTTCATTTCCAGGGTGGCCTGTGGGCCAGATCTAAGCACCCTGCAGGCAGGATGCAGCCCATGGGACTTGAGTTTGACACCCCTGTCCTACAGGCTTAAATAGTAGAGGTCAAGTCTTGACCTTCATCTATGAGACATTATTTCAGGTATTTTAAGAGATCTATTGCACTTCTTCACTCCAGTTGATGACAGTTATCTTTTCTCAAAGGGAAGCAAATAAAATGTTTAATGGCAAGTTAGAGAAAATGCAACCACTCTGAGTTAGCATACCCATGCCTTGAATGTGAGTACACTAAGAGGTTAACCCTTACCAAAGTAGAAATGATGAGTAAATATTTTGAAAAATAGAATACTTTTGTGAAGCTCAGGATGAAGTGTTTGGCTTCCGATTAGCCACACTTGTACTGGGTGAGGCGGGGGGTGGGGGGGACACTGCAAAAAAGTGGATGGTAGAAGACAATAGAATTTGATGCAATTAAAATTTAATTCATCTTACATTGTTACTGACAGTTAATATGATTATGTGCATCAATTGATTTCACCATTTTATTATACTAAATTAATTTAATAGCAATGGGGGAGTTTTTGGAGCTACACCAAAGATTTTGGAAAGCTATGTGTGGATTTTCCATGCTTGGCTTAGGCTGCTAGATATTTATCCTAAAACTCATTGCACATTCTTCCTTTATAAATGACTCTGACTTAATAGTGAACTGAAAGATTAGTTTCCAGTCAAACTAAATGCTGGCAAAAGATGTGAGCATTGCTTTCTACCAGGCCAAAACTCTATTTTTCTTCACCGGATTTCATTCAATTTAACAAGGTAAATTACTTTTCTCCAATAGCTAAGACAATTCTTCCCAGGATGCAGTCATTGTGTTTTGTTTTTGGAATCTCACTGAACCAGACTGCTGTTTCCATCTTCACCATCTGCATTGGTGGTATATTCTAAGATGTCCAGGAGAACCTTCCTTCTGCTTGACATCAACATCCAATTCCTCTCTTGCTTTGCGAGCTTTAGTGGTGCGGTGGTTAGAATGCAGTATTGCAGGCCAACTCTCCTCACTGCCAGGAGTTTGATCCTGACCGGCTCAAGGTTGACTCACCTTCCATCCTTCCAAGGTTGATAAAATTAGGACCCAGAGGGCAATATGCTGATCCTGTAAATTACTTAGAGAGTGCTGTAAAATGCTGAAATGTTATATAAGTCTAAGTGTTATTGCTATTGCTATTATTTTTTGGTCCACTGGAGACAATGGCCATATCAAAAGGCATATATAAGAGAACTCTTAAAATTGAAATAACATTATATTTAACTATTAGGTTTGGGGATTTTTTTCCCCCTGAAATGAAAAATATAGATCCATTTGATCATTTGAACTGTTGAATCACAAAGTGTGTTGCACCTACATTATTTCTCTCTCCTCCCAAGGAAATTATACTCATTATAATTTGACTGACTTATAGGTGAAAACCAATGTATTCCTTTCTATGAAAGAACTTACCCAGAGGGTAAGTGGACACATAAGTTATCCTTGAGAAAGCACAATGGGATCACATTTGGAGGTCATAGACCAGAGGGGCTATCAGGACCACCTTATCTGATTGTCTCTTGAAGTCTAACAGGGAGACAAAGTGGAGGATCTTGCATGTGCATATCTGGCAAAGATGCCTTGATTTCTGGACTTGCCGTGGGGTTTTATGCAATGAGTTGGGTAGGATACAAAGCCATCCAAAGTGAAATTAGCATCTTCAAATACATCAACAGAATGAAACAGTTAGGACCTGGCAGATGTTCAAAACTGATGAAAGGATTATAATGCAAGGCAGACAATGACTATCTGCAAATGAAGAGAAATTACTGTAGGAACAAATAACAAAAGGGAGGAAAACTAAGAAGAAAGTAAATAATATATGTATAGTACTTGCAAGAAACATAGCAAAACCCACTGGAGGGATTTTCCTTTCATTCAGAAAAAAATAGCAAGCTATGATTTACAGGAATTTTAAACAAATAACGTTTCCCCACCCTTCAAATACGTCTTAGTTAAATGTGCCATGAAATGAATTGCCTACAACCTTGATTCTTTTTTTAGTTACCTGTAGTACCTGGGGCTGTATTTTGAATTGGGACCCACACAATACTTACTTCTAGCCTTTCCAATCTGTGATGTTCATAAAAATGGGGGCCACTGTGCTTTGTTTCCTATCCCCAATTTCAGCACAATTGTTTAATATTTGAGTTTCATCAGATGGAGCGATGCATTCAAGATCGCAAAAGCAATCAGTTAAAAGGTAATAGAAAAGCTTATTTCAGACAGGTCTATCCATGGGAGACGCACCCAAAAATTTAACTTGGTGAACAAAAGCTTCATCCTTTTGTTTATTAATGTCATGTACATCAAAGGAGACAAGGCTTTGAACAATGGTAGCTACCACCTTGATTTGTTTTTATTTTTTTCCGTGCTGATTACATAAGTGATCCCAATTTTTGTCTCTGAACAAAAAATAAATCCATAGCAGTGGTGGGTTGCAGGCGGTACGCCCCAGTACGGGCGTACTGGTGCCTGCCGGGAGCACTGGGTACTGTTCCAGTACGGTGCTCTGGAGGGCCCACCTGCCCGCCCTCCTTACCTGCATTTGAGCTCTTCAGCACTTTCGTGCACGGAGCGTATAGCGCCTGTGCGATGTTCCGCTGAGCGGCTGGAGCATCGCGGAGGCGTCGCAGGAGGTAAGGGCGCATGCGTGCAGTGATCCACTATAACAAGTATGGCAAGAGGGGTTGTAAAATGGGGCCAACTTCATTGAACAATCTCTCGCTTAGTAACAGAAATGTTGGGCTTAATTGTGGTCGTAAGTCAAGATCTACCCCCTGTACATGTATCACACCTGCCTTCTTCTTGCTACTGATAGTGGATTGTGTCGTAAAAGGTCTGAGAAGAGGCGTCTGTCCCTAGCTATTAAAGATGTTGAGAATATTTGTTTATGCATTTATCAAAACTATATGGCCAACTATCTTGCAAAAAGGTGACTCTGAGCGGCATACCGCAAAAAACAGTGGGCATATAAAAAAAACAATTATGATTAAACGTTCGTTTCAAAATGCTTGCCAAAAAACCCTTAAGCATATTGATGCAAATTCATATCTTCAAAAATTAGCATTGTTGCAGTGCAGCTTCAATCAAAAGATCCGCCAGCTAGAAAGCTAATTTGCAATTAAGTCTTGTGTCTTTTTTTTTTTTAATTGTGTGAGGGTTTCTAGGTACGTCAATAGCCCAAAAAGCAGATATGCTTCAATGTGACTTTTAATTTGTTGTCATTAAGACTTTGGATAAAGGTCATTAGGCCAGTTGTCTCATACACACATTAGGAATGGCAGTTACGTATGGCAACCACGAGCTCAAGGTTACACAGACACCTCACAGCAGGAACAAAATGTAAACACTGGAGGGGGGGGGGGGTTGTCTACAAATCATGAAAACATGGTTCCAGGACCTTGATGGCATTTACATGGCACTTTACTTTAAATGAAAGTTTAACTTTCAGATCAAAGCAATAAAATAACACAATGCAATGTGAGTATTAATTAAGGGGAAAAAAGAAAGACATTGATTGCTATTGGTAATATATAATGGCTACATTCCTGCTGCAATTAGACTTTGTGTAAATTATGAAGCCTGTTAATGGTATCAGAATGTTTATGGATGTTTGCGTGTTTATTCATACATGGCAAATAAGTGGAACTTTTGAAATGAAGGGAGAAAGGGGGAAAATGAAGATAGGTTATAATCAGCTCTTTAAGGTAGTCCAGATCAGAAAATGGAATATTTGAGCTCTGCGCTTGTAAATGATGGGAGGTGGGATAATACCTATTTTAATGGACGCAGCCCAGTGATGGGTTAAAAAAATTTTTAGAACCTCTTCTGAAGGTGTGGCCTGCTTTGTGGGAGTGGCTTGCCAATCATGTGACTGGGTGGGAGTGGCTTGCCAGCCATGTGACTGGGTGGGCGTAGCCAACTTGTAAAATGTGGTGAAACTCACTTAACAACGCTCTTGCTTAGCAACCAAAATGTTGGCTCAGAAACTCTGGCATTTGAAGCACGCAAGTCTTAAAGCTGTCAAGTTACAAGACCCTTGCACCCCTAAACCTTTAGAAAAAAAACCCCAGGGGTGTTCAAACTTGACAGCTTTAAGACTTGTGGACTTCAACTCCCAGAATTCCCCCTATCGCTCTTCATCTTGATGATGTGTGGACGGGTGGGGGGGAGGGAGCTGGAACCGATTCTAAACGGCACTGTAGATTTGTGGAACCTCTTCTATAGTAGAGGTTAGAACTGGCAGGAACCCACCCCTGACGCAGCCAATACTAATGCAAATGTAAAAATTTGCTACTTACGAAAATGCATTCTGGATTTTAAGGTAAAGATTCCCCTCGCACATATGTGCTAGTCCTACCCGACTCTAGGGGCAGTGCTCATCCCTGTTTTAAAGCCGAAGAGCCAGTGCTGTCCAAAGATGTCTCCGTAGTCATGTGGTTCGGCATGACTAAATACTGAAGGCGCACAGAACACTGTTACCTTCCCACCAAAGTGGTCCCTATTTTTCTACTTGCATTTTTATGTGCTTTTGAACTGCTAGGTTGACAGAAGCTGGGACAAGTAATGGGGGCTCACCCTGTTACATGGCGCTAGGGATTTGAACTGCCGAACTGCCAACCTTTCTGATCAACAAGCTCAGCCAGTCTTAGCCATCACATACCTGGGTATTACAATATTCTGGTTATTAGAATATTGATAATATCAATATTTCTCCTAAAAAGAAAATCAAAGTATATTTAATGGGTCACTTCTCAGTAATGTCTGAGTTATGGCATTATAGTACGCTCAGCATGTTAGATGAATGCAACACTTAAAAATTATAATCCCTGCATGGATGTCCAGAATTGGCAGCAAGGGATGATATGTGATGTGCTATGTATCATGATTTTGCACAAATAGTGTAATTTGCCATTAAATTATTGCATTGTAAATTATCAAGGCTAGTTGTGGAAACCAATCCCATTGATCAATAATTCATGGCTTAACAATAGGTTGGTCAATATAATGGAACTTAATTGGGTTAGCACAATTTTTACAACACATATTCCTGCCTACATGGAAAAGAAATTTGGGGTATTCATGCTTAAACTGTATGAGTTTTGCTAAGTGATTTTTGACATCCTTTGACATCATATTGTTATAATGGCTGTTTTAATAGATTGAAATATCCATCTGCTATGTCCCAGTCAGTGGTGGGATTCAACATTTTTTACTACTGGTTCTATAGGCATGACTTGGCAGGCATGGTAGGGGAAGGATACTGTAAAATCTAAATTCCCACCCATTCCAGGGGAAAGTTACTGCAAAATCCCCATTTCTTTCCGATCAGCTGGGACAGGGGAGGCAGATACTAGATGGGGGTGGGGCTCCAAACTACTCAAAATTTCGGCTACAGAGTCTCCAGAACTGGTCAGAACCTGCTTACCACCTCTAGTCCCAGTGTATTACAGGGTTGTTCTTTTTTGCTGCGATATCTTAAGTAATTAAATAATCTACCCCAGAAAACTTGCAGTGTGAGAAGGATTAGAGGAATAAAATAGGAAAAAGAATGTATTCCTATCCTATAATTTAACCCATTCTACAAAAGAAAATTTATTCAATTTAGAACTACAAAAATCCTTAATAAATATATCCATCTAGAAACAAAGTCCATGATAAGCAAAAAGCATGTTCAAAGCCAATGGATGCTTGCCCTATTTGATGTTGTGAGTCTCAGAAGCCAGCACTGATAGCAAAACAAAATAAAGCAAATACTTCTTGGAAGCATGTTTTAAAATTCCTTTGGTGCATTTCCACAAAGTTTATTTCACACGCCAAGGTCACTGC
Organism: Natrix helvetica; assembly: GCF_964273705.1. Lineage (NCBI taxonomy): Eukaryota > Metazoa > Chordata > Lepidosauria > Squamata > Natricidae > Natrix > Natrix helvetica. Next base: position 23,882,513 of record NC_138553.1, read on the forward strand.
CAATGAGGAAGACAAAACAATTAATCTTAGGCTGAGATACATATCAACAGCAGGAGCACATACTGTGTTCATTTTCAAAAGTGCTTGGAAACCAGTGTCCTCCTTCTGTTCTCAGCATCAAAGGTTACACCAAGTTTTGATCTTCTTTCAAAATGAATTTGACCAGAGTTGCGGGAAGAAGTCTTTTTAGGACAAGAGAAAGATTTATATTGCCATGTTTCATAAAGGTGGACTGAAATACTTGCAGTACCAGGTTATGGCTGCATTGTCCTTAGGAGCCAATAAAATGTGTTTGCTTCCATCTGTAGCTTTACCTGTAATTATGGCCATAAGTGCCTCTGCAGGTTGGGCAGGGCTAGCCATAAGTATCTTATCTGCAAAAGAAACAGCCGTCCATAGAGACGTTAGATTTCTGATTGTAGGATTTCTAGGGCAAACGAGTAGGAAATTCATTCTCATTCTTGCTTGAAATCCAAAAATCTTGGCAATTCTTGGAAAACATGAGTTTTCTGCACTCGTTGAGAAATACAATTATTGTAAGTAGAATGCTTTGAAAAGACATTCTGGTAAATGCCATTCCACATTTCTGCAGGACCTGATCTTCTATACCCTTGTTTCCAATAGGATATCTTAGCTCTTACAGCAGGGGTGTCAAACTCAAGACTCTTGGGCTGGATCCAGCCCCTGGGGTGCTTAAATCTGGCCCATGGGGCTGGCTTGAAAATAGCAAAGTACTTGCCCGCGATGTCTCTGGCAGTCAAAATGAGGTAAGAGTTAGGATTAGGGTAACCCTAACTCTAACCCCCGCACCGTATATTTGGCCTGGATGACTCTTGAATCACCCACGCCCAATTTTGGCCAACAGAGTGCTGCAGGAGGCAGTCCAGGCCAAAAACAGGATGTGGGGGGAATCACACAGCCCCACACGGTCCTGCCATGCCCCATTTTGTCTGGCAAAGTACTGCAGAGGGCCATCCAGGCCAAAAATGGGGCACAGGGGGGCCTCGCTGCAGGAGGCGTCCATCCTGTCTCTCCCGCCCCTTGAACATCTCTCGCTGGCTCATAGAGAAGGGCTACAATGCTGATCCGGCCCTCAAAGAAATCCAGTTTGACACCCCTGTCTTACAGGGAAAGCAACTTGATCTGCCCAGACAAGGGATCTTTTGTTTATAGTCTTTCTCCTTCTTTACTGCCTGGAGCAGATTACAATACATGTAGAATTAATCAAACCACAATTTCCATTGCTTCCACATAGGTAAACATTGGTTTATTTACTAACTAGAGACTGGAAATGAGTCAGGATATGATCCTCATTTGAAGTTCAGTATAAAATCTATTTCATAATTTGAAGGCAACAGGGAATTGCACTTTGATAAACCACAGATGCATCAAAATCCAGCACAGGGGAGAAAAAGGATGGAAAGAGAGCATGTTACATGCAAATTTGTCTGCTGTGTTCCCAGCTGGAATGTAATGCAGCAACTGATAAATAGAATGCCATCACCACCAAGGGGTTCTTTTAGAGCGGAAGATACACAAAAGAACTCTACCTTTTTTTTTAATTGAAAAAGTTTTATACAAACAAATTTTCCCCCTTTTTACCCCCCTCCATATAATGTAAATCACATACAAATACTATGTCCCCTCCCCTCCCCCCAACTTAAAAAAATTTCTCATTCAAATATTGTACCAAATACTGTACCCCCTCCCCTCCCCCCATCTTAAGGTAAATTACTCATTCAGATATTGTACCCCCTCACCACCCAACAATCATAATATAAGTTTCTCTTAGAGTAGCAATTGCAAACAGTGTACTGTAACTTATGAACTGCAGACTTCATTTAAAGAGTATACCTATAAACTACAAGATTCAGCATCATCCCTAAGTTGTAATATTGCTTTTGGACATAGAAGACTGGATAGATGGGTCTTGAACAAGCCACTAGTTTTCCAGGAAAGTGCATTTTTAGTAACTGTTTTATTTCCAAGTGGTAACGGAAGTTTTGTGTGTCAATCAAACAGCAGAAGAATGTCTATAGAAGCAGCTCTAGCAGAGAATTAGAAACAATTTCTGCCTAGGGCAGGTGTTGTCAAACTCGTAGCCCATGGGCCATATGCTTCAAGCACTGGCCACACCACTTGCATTAACGAAGGGGGAGGGGGAAATCACGTTACGTCATGTGTCGACAATGTGACAGCATGAGTTTGACCCCTAGCCTAGGATATAGGAACACAGTGGCTCAGTGGCTAACATGCTGAGCTTGTCAATTAGAAAAGTCAGCTGTTCAGCAGTTTGAATCCCTAGTGCCGTGTAACGGAGTGAGTTCCCATTACTTGCCCCAGCTTCTGCCAACCTAGCAGTTCAAAAGCACGTAAAAAGTAGGAAAAAAGGAATCACCTTTGTTGGGAATGTAACAGCTTTCCGTGCACCTTCGGGCATTTAGTCATGCTGGCCACATGACCACAGAGACATCTTCGGACAGCACTGGCTCTTCGGCTTTGAAACGGAGATGAGCACTGCCTCCTAGAGTCAGGAACGGCTTGCACATATGAGTGAGGGGAACCTTTACTTTACCTAGTGTACCACTTCAGTGGGCTTTAGCAAGAAGTAGACAGTATTAATAACGAGATGGAAAAAATATTTTCAAACAGTACTAAGTTGTCTTTATTTGTGTTTTATTTACATAGTTGGAATTATCCAGCACTGCAATCCTTCATCAAATCCGGAGGGATCAAGTGACAGATACATGTCGAGCCAACAGCATGTCCACCAAGAAGCGCCGTGTCCTGACACCTAACGATCTCAAACATTTAGTGGTTGATGAAGATCATGAACTGATTTATTGCTATGTCCCCAAAGTAGCCTGTACCAACTGGAAAAGAGTCATGATGGTGTTGACTGGGAGAGGAAAATACACAGATCCCATGGAGATACCAGCGAATGAAGCCCATGTCTCATCCAACTTGAAAACACTCAACCAGTACAGCATCCCAGAGATCAACCATCGCTTGAAAAACTACATGAAGTTCTTGTTTGTCCGTGAGCCTTTTGAGAGACTGGTGTCAGCCTATAGAAACAAATTCACCCAAAAATATAACACCTCCTTTCACAAGAGATATGGTACCAAAATTGTGAAGCGCCAAAGGAAAAATGCGACACAAGATGCTCTGCAGAAAGGTGATGATGTAAAATTTGAAGAGTTTGTAGCTTATCTCATAGACCCGCAAACTCAAAGAGAAGAGCCATTCAATGAACACTGGCAAACTGTCTTCTCTCTGTGCCATCCTTGTCACATCCATTATGACCTCATAGGGAAGTACGAGACTCTTGAGGAGGATTCCAACTACATTCTTCAACTAGCAGGAGTAGGAAACTATCTCAAGTTCCCCACTTATGCAAAGTCTACAAGAACTACAGATGAAATGACTGCAGAGTTCTTCCAGAACATCAGTTCGGAGCACCAAACACAGCTCTATGAAGTCTACAAACTTGATTTTTTAATGTTTAATTACTCAGTGCCAAGCTACCTGAAACTGGAATGAAATGTGGATACCCAGAGAAAGAACGAAAGCTGTTTAATTTAAGATTTTTTTAATTTGTCATCATTATGTATGAATAATTGGTTATTTTGTAAGTTAATATTTTCTCTCTTTTTTTTTTAGTAATGCTGCGAGCAGCATAGTTGGAAATTTATTATTTAAATGGTTGGTAAGGAAGGACAGCCTTGTTTGCAGGGTAAGAAAATTGCAGTGACAATAGCTCTAGATGTGACAAGTAAAAGTGCTACACTGTTTTGGGGTGGAAATGTTTCTTTTGCCCTGATTTATTTTTTTAATTCTTTTTTTTTTTTTGCATTCTTAATAAATCCGAGCCTTTAGGTTATTTATGCTTACAGAATAGATTCCTCGTTAAAAGCTGAAATGCAATGCTGTTTAGGCAAAGAAAAAAAAGAAAAAAAAAGAAAAAAGTTTCTTGTGTTCTTATTGCTGGAATTTTCCTCTTCCGTAATATTATTTTATTATGGGGAGGGGGGAATAAATGTGCTCATAAAATTGGAAATGTTGCAATGGGCAGTAAGGTCCAGGAACTACGATAGACTTATGGACCTTCCGATTCTCTGCTTTGCAAGACGAATAAAGAGACATGCATTTGGGCATTAGAACATTTAGACCAGGGGTGTCAAACTGGATTTCTTCAAGGGACGGATCAGCATTGTAGTTCTCCTCCGTGGGCCTGCCGGGGGGGGGAGATGCGACGGACACCTTTTTCCAGCTAAAACAGAGTCACCATGCCCCATTTTGGCCGGCAGATTGCTGCAAGAGGCCCTCCAGGTTGAAAATGGGATGCAGGGGGGCCACACATGCCCCCGTACCCCGTTTTGGCTGCAGAGGCACTGTGAGCAGGTGCTTTGCTATTTCCAGGCCCGCCCCGCAGGCCTTGAGTTTGACGTCCCTGGTTTAGACCATTAATTGTCATACCTTTGTGTTCTGACAACCCCCCCCCCCCAATGCCTGTGAATAAACCAGAACACAGGCTTGGCTGTTTGCCACTGTTTAATTACTGAGATAACCCATCCTTTGGCTGAAGGCCCAGACAATGCAGATAGTCCAAACGAACAGACACGGCTAGAATACACAGATTGATTTTCTTAACTACTAATTCGAACGGTAATTTCCTGCAAATGTCCCCTCCCAACGCCTCACCTATAATCTCTCTTGGGAGCGGCCAATCCACAACCACCTGTGCTTAATCATCTTCTGTGAGTTTGCCTACGGAGTTGCTGCTTCCGTTTCTCAGCCCTTCTCAATCTAGCATTAGGGACAAACTGCCTTTGATCCTCCCCACTGCTCCATGCCTCCGGTGCCTCCTGTTGGCCAACCAGCCTCTCTGGTCCCTGCTCTGAGTCTGAACCCTGCACAGGGTCCTCCACATCGTCCAGGGCAGACTCATATGATTCCTTGCTATCCGAGTCCATCAGCAGCTCAACTGGATCCTGCTGGGCCACAACTCCTTTGTGAATCCCAAATACCAATAGGAGAAGGAAGGAAATGTCCTGGAAAGTAATGGCATTACTCAGTCTCTTGTCCCCTAAAGGAGACAACCAAGCCAGAGACTATTTAAAGTTATTTGTGATTCCCAGTTATCCTTAGAGGAAATCCTAGCCCAATAGGAAATTCATCTGATCACATGCAAGGAGGCATCATCGGTTGATTAGACACAAACCTTTCATAGACAGAACATTCTTAGGGCTCAGAGATGGTATTCATCCGGTTTTCTCCCATTTGGGAGAACCGGTAGCGGTGTCTGCAAGAGACTCTGCCCACCCACCCCAACATAATGTAAAGAAGGCGGTGCGCATGTGCCGATAGGGCACATGCGCTCACATTTGCGAACCGGTAGGGAAGGTAAGTGAATCCCACTGCTGTTAGGGATCCAATTACAGTCATGTTTTTTTCCTCTGAATGAGACTTAGGAATTTTTTTCCCCCAGAGGTTCTGAGACAGGTCAGTGCACAAAAGAATCTTTGGCTCTTTTCCTATTCAAATAAGCTCCATCACTTCCTTTGCTTCATAACATATCTGAGCAATAGAACTATACAGTATCTATATAGGAGTTCTCCTATCTACACACTGCTCTTTGCATTCATCATTCCTCAATTTGGGTCTTTGGAGAAGATCATTCCACAAAAGTGGAAGAATGGGCCCCTTATGCCCCACAGATTTAAATGACATCCCAAACCTAAACTTCCATAGCAAAGAATAAACTGCAATTTAGGGGTGGTTTTCCTGTATATCATGTTCTAAGTTATAGCCAAATTTTAAAAGGCTCATTGCATAGCCTGCAATATTAAACAATACATAATCTTCTTTTAGGTGGTTACCTACAGTGTATCACAGAAGTGAGTACATCCCCCTCACTTTTGTAAATATTTAAGTATATCTTTTCATGTGTTAACACTGAAAAAATGACTACAATTGGCTACAATGTAAAGTAGTGAGCCTACAGCTTGTATAACAGAGTAAATGTGCTGTCCCCTCAAAATAACACATCACACAGCCATCAATGTCTAAACTGCTGGCAAGATATACTTAAATATTTACAAAATGTATACTCTAGAATAACAGGAGAAAGAAAAAACCTGCAGTAATGCAATTTTATCGCAGTTCCAGACCTCAACAATAATTATTTTTAAAGAAAGTGATATTATGATGTTATCTTTTAACATTGGGAAGAAGAAACACTGATTTTTACATATAAGTATGTTCACATACACACACACACACAGAGAGAGAGAGAGAGAGAGAGAGTTTGTGACTGAATGAAATGTGACTATATTGTATAGAGCAGTGGTTCTCAACCTGTGGGTCGGGACCTCTTTGGGGGTCAAACGACCCTTTCACAGGGGTCGCCTAAGACCATTGGAAAACACAGGTTTTCGAAAAAATACGGAAAACATAAAATAATTTTATGGTTGGGGGTCACCGCAACATGAGGAACTGTATTAAAGGGTGGCGGCATTAGGAAGGTTGAGACCCACTGGTGTAGAGAGAAGTATATTCAAAATTCTACTTTGCTGGTCATGTTAAAATTATTTCTGCATTCCTACTTGTTTGATTTTAAAATGTGTATTAATGATGATTTTTTTTTACAAATAGCTGTAGAAATATTATTTAGGATCCCAGTTCTCTTAAGAGTTGGTTAATGCACTGTCCTGCTCTCTCTCTCTCTCTCTCTCTCTCTCACACACAGACACACGTAACTGTGGTTTAGTGGGTTTATTAATATTCCCCTGCAATTCCCTTCACCCAAAACCCAGAATTGTCCCCATGAAGTCCAACCATAAGCAAACCAATGCTAGTCCACAGGCAATGGCCAATGAGGCCACAAGGCACTTGAAAGTTTCCCCGTCAAAATAAACTCACATGGCAAAATTAAATCCACAAGAGGGTTCACGAGGCAACAAAAGTCTAGAGTTCATAAGGCACGATGCAAGTCAAGGCATGCTGCCAATCCAAGCAAGGCAAGAATCACAACAACAGCTAGGAAATGAACACATTGTTCCCAGCATCGCTTCCATCTGTCTGCTGTGCTAAATAGCCAGCTTCTGGTGCAGCCCATCAAGAAGGATGAGGCTTTCTCTTCACAAGTAGTCTGGATCAGGGCTCTCCAACCTTGGCAACTTGAAGGCTTTAAGCAAAGCTGGCTGAGGAATTCTAGGTGTTGACGTCCACAAGTCTTAAAGTTGCCAAGGTTGCAGGCCCCTGGTCTGGATGACCTTCTCTGTTCCTGCCTTTCCTCTGCCCTACGTGTTCTTGGACCAGGTGCAGAAGGCAGTTCCTCTTCTTCATCACTGACTGGCTGCAGCTGCATGCTTTCTCCACCTGAAGCCTCAGGGCTGTCCTGCTGCAGCTGTGCTTCAACCTCTCTCAGACAGCTGCTTGGAGCCATTAACCAACTCCCCTCCAGATGTGCCTCCTGGAACTGGTTCGTCTTCCTCCAAGCTGTCATCTGGAGAGGCATCTGGGGAAGTGTCCAGGGCAGAGGTGGGTTCCTACCAGTTCAGCCAAATAGGTAGTCACTCGGCCTGCCACATCAGTTCTATCGGCGCCCATAAGCACCGCCATTTTGTTTTTGTTTTTACCACTGCGCATGCATGCGCGCCTGAAGCACATCCCTGAGTGAACCGGCAGTAGAAGAAGCCAGTAACCACTCCTGGTCCAAGGGAGTCATCATAGTTAGATTGATCAAATAATTTAAATCAATTCATTGAATGGGGCTCCCAATTAATTGGATAGCAAAATTTTAAACTTGACAATTTTAAATAAAGGCTCCTCGCTAAACATAGATGACAAGCATCTTAGAAAAAAAATACTTTCTCTTCTTGTGCTTTTAAGCAGTGCCTGCATACATCATCTAAAACATTTGAAGAAGTATTTTGCTTCGGAACTATTGATTTATGTGCAATAAAATTTAATCAACCAATTAAAAAGATGTGATTAATACAATACGATACAATACAATAGCAGAGTTGGAAGGGACCTTGGAGGTCTTCTAGTCCAACTCCCTGCCTAGGCAGGAAACCCTATACCGTTCTAGACAAATGACTATCTAACATCATCTTAAAGACTTCCAGTGTTGGGGCATTCACAACTTCTGGATTAATCAACTGAGATTGATTTAATTGGAGGATAACTCTAATATTATTATTGTTAACATGTAGCTCAACATATCCCAAATGAAGACAGTAATGATTTTGAAAATCCAGCTGTTAGATATTAGCATATATCGAGATAAGTCTCCCCTCTGGTCCGCTACTACAGCGGGAAACAGGTATCCCTCTGATTGGTCGAGGGGCGTACCCAATCCCTATAAAAGGGGAACCCTCCGACCTCAGAGCAAGCTGGATCACTATTACTACTAATAAAGAGCTGTTAAGTCACTTCGTGTCCGCAGTCTGTCTCTCGTTGCCCAGATCTAACATTGGCGACGAAGGTGGGATTGAGAGACAGATAGGACGAAGAACGCTACCTCCAGAATCTCCGGATTTGATCCAGCCCAGGAATTCGGCAGTAATTCCGACTGCCATCTCAGATCACAGCAGCGCGGCAAATTCAAACTGAGAAGATGGCGATGCATGCTCCCCCCGCTCCTTTCGACCCAGCAAACGACGAATGGGAAGCTTTCATGATTCGTTTCGAGTGTTTCCTCGAAGCGAACGAATACACGGGGATCACCGATGCGAGGAAGAAAAACATCTTCCTCGGCTACTGCGGAAAGGAAGTCTTCAATACGGCCAGAGACCTCACCGCGCCTACTCCAATACAGGCAGTATCGTGGACGACGTTGCAACAGACTCTGCAAACTCACTACGCACCAAAACCTTCCCGCCATGTCTGCCGCAAGGAATTCAACATGAGGACCCAGAAGGCGGGAGAATCCATCAATCAATATGTTGCAGCCCTACGAAAAGCAGCAACTCACTGCGAATACAGAGATCTGGAAGAGCACATCTTAGAGCAGCTCATCTGTGGGTTAAGAGACATTTCTTTGCAAAAGAAGCTGTTGGCAAACCCGAATTTAACCCTACAGACAGCGTTAAACGAAGCAAGAGCGTCAGAGTCAGCGGAGAAATCATCAGTGACCATACAACGAGGGGCCAACGTAAACCAGCCAGCACCAAGACAAACCAGAGTTCACTACGAGGACACAAGCCCCGACTTCGAGAATCCCGAGTTCGAGGACAGTCACCTGATGCAGAGCAGTCACGTGAGGCCTGGGGGGAGACCCGGATCCCGTTTGCCGCCCTGCGCAAGCTGCGGAGGGAATCACCCCAGGTCTACTTGTAGGTTCAGGAACGTTGTTTGTTCGCACTGCAACAAACTTGGGCACATCGCACGAGTGTGCCGGAGCGGAGTCCCTGCCTCACGGCAGCCACCCATGTACCGCCAACAGAAGCCTAACCCAGGGGCTTGGCGAAATCAAAAAGGGCGCCCAGAGAGAAATCCACAAGTGTTTACCCAGAGAGAATATTTCCAAAGAGCTGAACGAGCGTATCCCCAGAGAGATTACTCACAAGGAGTTGAGCGAGCGTATCCCCAGAGAGAATACACACAAAGAGCTGAAAGAGCGTTCTACCAAGACGCTCAACGAGAGTATTTGCAGGATGTTGACGATGAGATAGAGTTGACCCAGAGAGAGGAGTTGCGAACGTATCTCACCACAATACATCAGGTCCGCCCTAAGCGGCCAAAAAGGCTGAGAGTCACAGTCCTCTTGGAGGGCTCACCCTGCGAGCTAGAAGTTGACACAGGATCGACCCTGACGATCATTTCATGGGCATCCATGAAACAGGCTATCCCTAGCCTCAGAAAGAGCCAACTACGCGCTCCAGACGTCCTGCTACGAGACTACCAGGGGAACCAAGTCCCCATCGTGGGCCAAGGCACATTCCACATCCGTTTCAAGGACATCGAAGCCCAGCTGCCCATGACCATCGCCAGCGCGCCATTGCAGAACCTTCTGGGGCTTGATTGGTTTGAAGCCCTGGGGTTAGAAGTCACCGGAATCAACGCCGTGAGAAACAGCAGCGCTGAACAGATTTTTAAGGAATTCGAGGATGTGTTCAGCCCCGGTCTTGGTAAGTATGTGGGTAAACCAATATCATTCAATTTAGACCCCAAAGTGGCACCAATCCGACTTAAACCGAGACGAGTGCCTTTTGCGCTCCGCCCAAAAATAGATAAGGAAATAGATAAGTTAGTGGAGCAAGGAATCCTTGAGCCGGTAGATCACGCGCGCTGGGAAACGCCCATCGTGACCCCAGTCAAACCAGACGGATCAGTCCGCATCTGCGCGGACTATAAATGCACAATTAATGTCGCGCTACAACAGAGCGCATATCCTGTGCCTGTAGTACAGCACTTATTGCACTCGTTGGGGCCAGGAAAGGTATTTGCAAAATTAGACATGGCACAAGCTTACCAGCAACTGCCAGTTGATAGCGCCACAGCGGAGGCCCAAACTATAGTGACGCATAGAGGAGCATTCAAATGCAACCGGCTACAATTCGGCGTAAGCATTGCCCCAGGATTGTTCCAGAGCGTCATGGAACGACTTTTGCAAGGGATACCAGGAGTCGTTCCCTATTTTGACGACATCTTGGTGTCCGCTGCAAATGAGGAGCAATTAAACAAAAGAGTCAGATCTGTTTTGGCCAGAATCAGAGAAAAGGGTCTCCGCCTCAAAAAAAAAATGCCAAATTAACGTGCCTAGCGTAGAATTCCTGGGTTATAGAATCGATGGTCAGGGAATACACCCCACTTCAAAGAAAATTAAGGCGATCCAGGACGCCCCCACACCACGAAATCAGACCGAGTTGCAGGCCTTCCTCGGATTACTTAACTTCTACAGCGTTTTTCTGAGGCAGAAAGCGACCGTTGCTGAGCCACTACACCGTCTACTCCAGAGGAACGCACCATGGAAATGGGGACGATCCGAAGCTGCAGCTTTCGCCGGGGTAAAGCGCCTGCTCACCACTGACTCACTGCTTGTTCAATACAGCCAGACCCTACCGCTGGTATTGACCTGCGACGCATCACCTTTCGGAGTTGGAGCAGTCCTCAGCCACAGGATGCCCGACGGAAAAGAAGCACCCATCGCTTTCTACTCCAGAACTCTTTCATCGGCCGAGAGGAATTACAGCCAAATGGACAGGGAAGCGCTGGCTGCCGTAGCGGGAGTAAAGCGTTTCCACGAATACCTCTACGGCCGCGATTTTGAACTGATCACAGATCACAAACCGCTGTTGGGACTTCTGGCGGGAAACCGCCCCACTCCGGTCTCCCTTTCTCCTCGCATGACCAGGTGGACTGTTTTCCTGGCTGCGTATTCATACAAAGTGATTCATCGACCGGGCTCCACTCTTGGACACGCAGACGCACTCAGCCGTTGCCCATTACCTGACATTCTGCCAGACCCCACTCCAGAAGTACCGGTATTGCTCATTGACTGTTTGGACTCGGGACCGGTTTCTTCCTACGATGTTGCAAGGTTCTCCTCTAAAGACAATTTAATAAAACAAGTTCAAACTTGGGTTTGGAGGGGGTGGCCGAAGGGAAATGTGGGCCCGGAATTCAAAATGTTTTGGTCAAAACGGGACGAGCTCTCAGTGCTACAGGGATGTTTGTTGTGGGGGGATCGAGTTGTTATTCCGTATGCTTTACGTAAAAATGTATTAGATGCTTTACATATGGGTCATCCGGGGATTGTTAGAATGAAGGCGTTAGCAAGAAGTTACGTGTGGTGGCCAAACATGGACAAAGAAATAGAGGAGTGGGTGGCCACTTGCGACCCATGCCAGGAATCGAGACCAGCACCCCCGGAAGCGCCCGCCACAGAATGGGAGAAACCCAAAGCACCCTGGTCGCGAATACACATCGACTTCGCAGGGCCATTCCAAGGTCAGACTTTCCTTATAGTTGTAGATGCATACTCAAAATGGCTAGATGTGGTCCTAATGACTTCAACCACGGCAGAGGCAGTCATTAAGGTTCTACGGCGACTTTTCGCCACCCATGGCCTGCCAGATCTCCTAGTATCCGATAACGGGCCCCAATTCACGGCCATGCAGTTTGAAACATTTTTAGCAGGTTTGGGGATTCGGCATGCCCTCGTCGCGCCATTCCATCCAGCATCAAACGGACAGGCGGAGAGAATGGTGCGATTCGCAAAAGAGGCCCTCGCTAGGATGGGTCCAGGTGATTGGCAAACACGCATTGACCATTACCTCCTAATTCAGCACATTACCCCAAGCGCAACAACGGGTAGGAGCCCCGCTGAACTACTCATGGGTCGCCGCCTACGGTCTCACCTGGACCGGCTTCACCCGAATTACTCTGCCACGGCTCCCCCAGACTCTACAAGCAAAATCCGGTCTTTCAGAGTAGGGGATTCAGTATACGCCCACAACTACGCAGGGGGAACATTATGGATGCCGGCAAAAGTCATTGGCATCACGGGTCCACGATCGTATCTGCTGGAACTAGAAGATGGGCGAAACTGGAAAAGGCACATCGATCAACTTCGGGGTCGTTTGGCACACTCCGACCTTTGAAACGAAGACGAGAGTTTCCTGTCTACAGAAAGTCAGCCACGCGAAAGCCCCATCATTGGAAACGACGACGCCGGCGAGCCAAGCGTGGGACAGGACAACACGCACGAAGCAGAGCAACCCCCAGACAACACAGCCGAACAGACTCCTGAACGCCCGAGCAACGAAGGCACAAGACCTCCAGAACGGGAAACAGGAAAAGCACCCGATCCTGCAACTACTTCGAACCAACCCGCACCCGGTCCTGCAACCACTTCAAACCAACCCGAACTACGACGTTCCTCCCGAGCAAGACAAACACCCACATACCTAAAAGACTATGTTACCTACCGCAACGTTCCATCTAGGAGGGGAGGGGTGTTAGATATTAGCATATATCGAGATAAGTCTCCCCTCTGGTCCGCTACTACAGCGGGAAACAGGTATCCCTCTGATTGGTCGAGGGGCGTACCCAATCCCTATAAAAGGGGAACCCTCCGACCTCAGAGCAAGCTGGATCACTATTACTACTAATAAAGAGCTGTTAAGTCACTTCGTGTCCGCAGTCTGTCTCTCGTTGCCCAGATCTAACACCAGCTTAGCTTCCTGATCTAAAGATGAATATTTTTCATTTGTCATATTTATGTGGAAGATGAGTCTGAGAGTTACATAAAACTATAACTTAGTGGATTTCAGAAATACAACAAACAACTCTGTCCAGATTCTATTGTGTTTTGTAGCAAACTTGAAACCTATGGCAAACCTATAAAGCTAGGATTGCCTTTGTTATTTTTTTGGAGAGAAAAATCCTGCTATTTCTATGGCAAAAATATTAAATAGGGAGACAGATTCCCTTTCCAATGACATCATTCCAGTCCAGATGGGAAGCTTGCTCTTATTTCACAGGTAACTTGACTCAGCTGCAGGACAGCTATTTGTCTTGCCCAAGACCTCTTCCAACTTGAAACAGGATGGCCCATAAGTCTCTGCAATATCTCAAAGACTTTGGCCTCTCCATTCATAGGGTCACACTGGATCAAAAATAGTCTAATATGACATGATTTTAATGACAATCTGACTGGAGAAACTTAGGAAAACTGTAAGAAAGCAGAAAGCCTGTAGAGCTTTTTAGTCATCCAGGTCATGGTTGCCCCAACGGTGCTTTTTCAGGAGGCAACTAGACTTTCTTCTTTTTTCTTTTGAAGACATTTCGTTTCTCATCCAAGAAGGTTCTTCAGCTCTGACCGGATAGTGGGGAATGGAAGGATTTATAGTCCTTGCAGATAGCTGGTCATTTGCATCCTTTTAGAGGGTCATTGAAGCACTTGGAGGTTTATCTGTGGCCTCAGGGTCACTTGAGCAGTGCTCCTGATTCCTGTAGTCTGCAATTTTCCCTCTGGAAATCCATTCCTACTCCCACACCCTTCAAAGGGTCTTCATCTTAAATTGGATAGCTAAAGTAATTCTTAAAATGTAAGAAAGCAGGGAAGTTACTCCTATATATTAATCTACATAATCCTGATTTAAATTTTGGATGGTGATCCTTCATCCATGTGGTTCCCTGAAATGTAGTATAAATTATTCAATATCACTGATAAGGCTTTGAAAATGATTGGGAAGATGTGCTTCATGAAGGTACAGCATTTTTGCTATTCATTAAACTAGCCTGACATTTTTCAGACTTTCAAGGCATAGCTCAAGCAAAAATCTGAAAAAGGGCCAATGGCTTTAATGAATAGAACTCTTATCGTCCTAAAATTGCAGCCACCACAGGGGGCAATGTCACACCCCTACTAAATGGATTTTCAGATTTAAACTTTTAAGGTTTAAGACAATGAGATCTGGAAGCCCTGGGAACTTTGAACTTTGAAAACTTTATTTGTTGCCTCAATATCCGAAGCTGGCAGGGCAAGATGGCACACTTCCGTTGTCTTCATGAAATGTGAAACTTGACTCCACCTTTTAGCTTCAGGCTTCCAGTCTTTGTCTCCGTGCTACCTGGATAATTCTCTTGTGGATTGTTTGCTTCTGAACACCCTAGAGTGAAAAACGACTGCTCTTTTGCCAGGGTGATTAGAAAACTCCCCTGTGCCTGGACTCTCTGTCTCAATGAATAGAACTTTTATCGTCCTAAAATTGCAGCCACCACAGGGGTGGGCTCCTGCCAGTTCTAATCTCTTCTATAGAAGAGGTTCCACAAATCTACAGTGCCATTTAGAACTGGTTCCAGCTCCCTCCCCCCACCCGTCTGCACATCATCAAGATGAAGAGCGAGAGGAGGAATTCTGGGAGTTGAAGTCCACAAGTCTTAAAGATGTCAAGTGTGAACACCCCTGGAGTTTTTTTTCTAAAGGGTTAGGGGTGCAAGGATCTTGTAACTTGACAGCTTTAAGACTTGCGTGCTTCAAATGCCAGAGTTTCTGAACCAACATTTTGGTTGCTAAGCAAGAGTGTTGTTAAGTGAGTTTCACCACATTTTACAAGTTGGCCATGCCCACTCAGTCACATGGCTGGCAAGCCACTCCCACAAAGCAGGCCACACTTACAGAAGAGGTTCTAAACAATTTTTGAAACCCACCACTGAGCCACCACCGATAGTTGGCAGAGCAAGCTAGGATTGTACTAACTTATCAGCTCAGACAAAATGTTCAATTATAATTTTGTTGTAAAAGGAACTGCGACTCGAAAAGCTGCACAATTAGCTATGCACACAAATGAGGGTTTGAGATGTTTGTTTCAGCTGCCGACCAGCAGGTCAAAAAGCACTACATTTTTGAGAAAGGAAGATGTTTCAAAAGCTGAACGAAATACTGCAGGAGCAGAGGGAGAGGGATCTGGTGACAGTTTGAAACGGAAGACAGAGGTGACGTGGCCTGGGCAGCATGCCTGCAGCAGCTCATTCTTTCATTTGCTTGTCAGAAGTGTTTATCATCCCCTTCTCATATCCCCTTCCCAAAAGTAAGCAGACTGAGAGGTTGTGATAGCAAGGAGGAGCAATCAGCAGGTGTTGGCCATGACTTTCACACATACCTGATGGTGTAAGTTGTAGGTGTTTTGCTCAAAATAAACTTAGCATCCTTTGGGGAAATATGAAATCTGCTAGAACCATGGTGGCGAACCTATGGCATGCATTCCTGAAGTGGCATGGGCAGCCATGTCACCTGGCACGTGCAGCATCACCCATTCCTCTTTTGGGTTTCGGGAATGCACGCGCAATGATCAACTGGCCTTTGGGCATGCAGCAGTGCCGGAAACTGGAAGACCTGGTCTTCCATTTTCTAGTGTGTGCATGCATGCCAGCTAGCTGATCGTCATGTGCGCATGTAGGCTAGAAACCAGAAGACCAGCAGGCTTGTGCGCATGTGTGCACCAGAAACCAGAAGTTTATTTCCCGGCATGCACATGCCCCCTGGGCCACTCCTCTTATGGGTTGGATCGCTGAAGAGCGTGCATGCGCCAAAAAGGTTCGGCATCACTACACTAGCATGTCTCCCATAGTTCTTTGGAATTGCAGTGATTGGTCCACCATCTCATTTAGGACAATCTTATGAAGAAGAAGTGACTTTGTGGACTGTAGTGTCAACAACAAATTAAAGTAATTCCCATTATGAATCACTATTGTGACTGCTACCTGAGAACTGATATTCTTAGAATGCAGTTGCTGATTTTGAGATCCTTCAGAACTCCCTTCAGCAGTTGTTCTTACATATCTTGACGTTGTTTTCTCAAGGCTTGACAATTCTAGCATTCTCCAAATGTTTGGGGCTACAGCTCCAAAACCTCTTGAAGTGCTGGTTGGAAGTGAAGTCCAAAAACTCTGGAAGATATTATCGTACTTGCTTCCAATTTAAGAAATATTGGCCAAAATTTAATAAGCTGGTTTTAGAACATTTAAAGCAGTAAAACATAATCAGTTTTAAAGATACCTGAAAATCCGATTTAGGGGCAGTTCGACATAAACATATTCAACATTTCTGTCCTGCTCCCAGAAGGATATGGGAGTAATAGCTTTCTCCCGTGTTTATACCAAGCAACTAATAATGCAGAGGCACACTGCTTCTTCTCTTGAAGATGGTACTCTACATATATTTCAAAAGTGTTTGAGAAGAATGGCTTTGAATCATATGCGAGCACAATTACAAAATCTTTTATTCCTTACACAGTAGCTTTCCTAGGTTCTCACGTTGCTTACATTAGGTGTGGCTGCTTTAGAAGCATAGAATCATAGGGCTGGAAGGGACCTCTTGAATGAATGGCAGAGAGACGCTGTGTTTCTGTGAAGTCCAAAGCAGTTCTCCTGAATTATAGGTGAAGCATGCCTAACCTAAAAGACGACATGATTAATGGCCTGAAGAAATAAATTCAATGAATTATGTAACAAAAGATTCATTTTATATATTCTGCAGAATTTCATAAGGTGTTCATAAACCAATGCCTTTCTAGTTAAAACCTCGCTTATTCATACTTTTGTTTGTAATGTTTAGTTTTTATTATCACATTAATATTCTACTGTAGTGTGATAAAAGATCTGAGCCACCCCACAAATGATACATTTCTGAGGGTAACCATTCTCTTCCTCTCTCCCTCCCCCTCTCTCTCTTCCCCCCCCCTCTCTCTCTCTCTCGTCTGAGTTCGCAAATTGTGACAAAATGAGTAAATTATGGACTAGAAATTGTTTTAAACCAATTCGCATGACTGATTGATTCATTACAATGAAAGTTTAAAAAAAATCTGTTTGATGAATGGCACTGGAAAATGTTGAGTTATGATAGTTTGCAATTTCATTTTTATTTTTTACTTATGAGATGCACAACTAGGTAAGCAACTAGAGGACTGTTTATGATGCAACAGAGTGATTTTTATCCACAAGCTGTTCCACCGGACAGGAGAAAAATATACTATGGGGAGAATAAATTGAATTCTTTTCTTTACAGTTCTCATCGGTTTCATTTCCTGTGACTGCAAAGGGAGTAGAATTCCTATTCTGATTAAGTGGATCTTAATCAAGTGTTGTCAGAATAACGCTCAGTATTATCTTGAGAATGGGAAAACTAGATGGTATGAATAAATGTCTGAATTTTCTTTAACATAGCTGAATTATTGGGGGATGGAAGGGGATGGACAATCTTGTTTATAAAAAGTTGTCTGAAACAAATCTTCTACACTCCAAAGGCTTAGGGCATCTTATAGGTTGCCAGCAACGTTTGCGAGCGTGTATGTATTAGCCTTTCCAAATTTGTCCAGACTGCAATTTCCAAGTTGAGTTGAATTTTGTGAATAATTATTCACTATATCTGGATAGTACCAGTTTGAAAAAGACTGATACACATATATGTAGACATCAGTGGTGGGATTCAAATTTTTTACTACCCGTTCTGTGGGTGTGGCTTGGTGGGTGTGGCTTGGCTTGGTGGGCATGGCTTGGTGGGCGTGACAGGGGATGGATACTGTGAAATCTGCATTCCCTCCCCACTCCAAGGGAAGGTTACTGCAAAATCCCCATTCCCTCCCAATCAGCTGGGACTCGGGAGGCAGAGAATAGCTGGCGGCGGGGCCAGTCAGAGGTGGTATTTACCAGTTCTCCAAACTACTCAAAATTTCCACTACCGGTTCTCCAGAACTGGTCAGAACCTGCTAAATACCACCTGGCATTTATGGTGCATAAAAAACAGAGGTTATTTGGTGCATTACTCTCTCTCCCTAACAAAGAACCTGAGTATTTATATTTTAGATAGCAAAAATATAAGTAAAAGGAAAAGGTTTCTCCTGTCCAGTCATGACTGACTCTAGGGATAGTGCTCATCTCCATCTCCTAGCCAAAGATGCCACCATTTTCGGAAGATACTTCTGTGGTCATGTGGTCAGCATGACTATGCACACTGTGGATAGGAACTCTGTTGCCTTCCCACCAAAGTGGTACCTAGCTATCTATTTGCATTTTCATGCTTTCAAACTGCTAGGTTTGCAGGAGCTGGGGCAAGAATCACTCCGTCACACAGTACTTGGACCAACCTTCCAGTCTACAGCCCCAGCATATACTTCGCATGTATGTGTAGTTATGCAACAGATGCTCTATTTGCAAATGGCAATTGAGTAAACGTAACAACCTGGTTTCTCCTAGTGTGTTGGGCTCCAAACCCTAAGAATTCCTAGCCAGCAGGTTTGGGGGCTTCCTGTTTAAATATAATTACTTTGTATTATTACATGAAATTTATTAACAGCATCTAAATTGTGGAGGAAAAAATAGCATTTGACTGTCACTCCTACTCCATAAATGACCACTGGGCAATGAAAAGTTCCATTTAGTTTATATTTTATTTTATTATTTTATTTTAAGCAGTTATATTTGAATTGAAACCCAAACTCTACAATGAACACTATAGTTCCTATTTGTCCCCACCAATGGGACTATAATTCACTCATAGTCTACTCATCCATGTTTTTGGTCTCCAGAAGTAATGAGACAGACAATATTGTGTCTGCTTAATCTGAATCAGTTAAAATAGATGGTTAGTCAATTATGCAAGTTTTATTTGAAAGGCATTCTATTTTTCTGGATGCTCAAGATAGCAATAGCAGTTAGACTTCTGTATAAGGGCTTTACAGCTGTCTCTAAGCAGTTTACAGAGTCAGCATGTTGCCCCCAACAATCTGGGTCCTCATTTTACCAACCTCAGAAGGATGGAAGGATGGGTCGACCTTGAGCCGGTGAGATCTGAACTGCCCAACTGCTGGCAACCAGTGATCAGCAGAAGTAGCCTACAGTACTGCATTCTAACCACTGTGCCACCGCAGCTCATACAGGTCTACTATGTCTCTTACCCAGTTTATTCCCCTCCCCTTTTTTCCCCCATAAACAATAACGAAGCACCCTGTAGGCTTTTAGCTTTGTGGAGATATGGATGGCATGTCGATTGAGCACTTTAATATGCAGTCACCCCATGAGCCAGCTGGCCTTGCTGATCCAAAAACCCATCATTCAAGAGGATGCATCCCAAGTATTTGAAGCTGTTTAAATTGGTGAGCTGGCTGTCATCACCAGTGATTTTTGGTTCTACCGGCTTGGTATTTGGCCCAGGCTGACACTGTTTTGTTCAAGCTATCAGGCTGAAGAACATAGAATTGGTAAGTCTCTGTTTTTGTGTGCCAGGAGCTCATTCATCAAATAATTGGAGACATTTCACATCCTTGGCTTATATTGGAGGTTTTGGATCATATGGAGTCCACTAGGATTGACTCCCTGATTATCAGAGCCCAGTTGAGATGGGAGGGATACATCATCAGAATGGATGACTGTGATCTGCTCCACCAGTTACTGCATATCAATCTCAAGGCCAATCATGAAATTGCTACCAAGACATTGTGAAAGAAACCCTTATGCTATGGAGATATCCAGTCAAAGGAACTAGAAGCTGCAGCTGCTGACAAAACCCTTAGACAAGCTTGTACTATTAAACCTCCACCAACTCTGAGGACAGGTCCCAGCAAAAATTGATAGAAAACCATGAGAATAGCACTCAGAATAACACCCAGTGACTACAATGGATTTCCAATATCTCCATGGTGCTAGACTCTGCACTTCCAGACTAAGATTGCAATGCCATTCCAATGTTTACAGACAACATGCACAGCAACGTGTCTTCTTCAAACTGAAGGACTACCATGTAATGAAACTCTGAAATTGTAGGTGAAATTTAAAAAGTATGTAACATTACTGGGGGAAAAAATCTAATGACAAACTGGATTTCTCTCTCTCTTTTTAACAAATGTATAATTGTGCTTATTATCGTTCCAGGACTTTGCCTAGTGACACTTGTTATATTTGCCTGGTTCTTGTTATCTGAGTATATGTATTTGTGCTTCTCTTGAAATAACATTTATTTATTTTTTCATTTTGCTCTTTATTCACAAACTTTGGGCTGGATATCCCAATTTAGTGTGATAAAACTTAGCAACATATACTTGCTATCTTCTCAATGGTGCATCTAGGTTTGTTGCCTAAAATAGGTAAAAGTCACAAGATTATTATCGTTTTGCTGTAGTACTTAATGCTATTCCAAACTTAACTTCTTCACTTCAAAATAATGTACATAACTGTATAATATTCTCAAGATGGCTGTATGACATCATTAGTTATGTTTCTGTGCAGCTGATTATTGTATTCCAATAAGAAGGACTTTACTCCACTCTCTCTGGGGTGCAACTGGTACAGAATTGATATGATGAACACTGGCTGAGGGTTGAGAGTTTGCAACCCAGTTTACAAAGCGGGCATTTGAGTATCCAATCTCGTCAAACACATCTCTACAATTCATTTCGAGCAATGACACTGAAATGGGGAAAACCCTTCTTTTTTTAATTACAAAGATCTCTTTGTTGCCCATTGGGGAGTGTCATAAATGTAACCACCTGCTTCAAGGGAAAACCCACACAATTTTTTCATAATAGTACTTCCTTTATTTTCAACAGTTAAGAAACAGCAGCTTTAAAAAAAAAGCACATGATCACCTTCTCCTGCAGAGTAGCAGTTGGAGACTAATGAAAAACACCGTGGAATGAGGCTATGCTACTGTCGAAGGTATCTCTTGGGTGTGCTGAATAGAGTATGTAATAAACGAGAAACCCTACGTGATTCTGAGTAGTTGCTTGGTGTAAGGTGAAACAATGCTGATGCAAGAGATTAAAATCCTGCTGCCAAGGATAGTTGCAGGGATATCTGCAAAAGATGGTCAAAATAATTAAGAAGGCAGCCCCAATCATGCAATTGTTGAAGTTCTCTCTTTATGTGCATTATGAGTGCATTAAAGATACATGTGTTTTGATCATATTCTATGGACACCCCAGGTAGCTATTTGTAGAATCCTAACTATCAAAACAGACAAAATATCTAATAGACCATGGGTATCAAACTGGTGGCCCGGATGTATCACGTGCAGGCCATGCCCACCCCAGCTCCACGAATGGGGCAAACATTGTGAATTGTCATGTGATGGCAATATGACACAGCGAGTTTGACACCCATGCAATAGGCTAATGAGAGTCATCAGTTAACATGACTGGACAATAGGCCAAAGAAAGGGTTTTCTTGCATTGGATAATCTGCAAAGAGCTCGACTAACTTAGGTTTTGAGTTACGGGAGTAGAATTCTGAAGTCAGAATGTCCACAGTATTGTTTCATGTGCTTGTGGGATGCATATCCCGGTTGGCACTACTGCTTTCTTAAGTCTTAAGTCATCCTTAAGTTACTCCCTTTTGCCTGTCTTTCTAGACATAGTCATTCTTTTTATGATGTTTAACAATTCCACAGACGTTAAGAGCACTAGGACAAGTTGGGAGGTGGCATCGCAGACAATGTTATTTGGTGTCCTCTTGGCATCACGGCAATCTTGTCCAATAACTTGCTGAGATTTGACCTTCTCTTCAAGTACTCAGTTGCATTTTGCATATTGATAAATGCATGTAAACATCAGTGTTTCTTTCAACTATTGTCAGGTGGTGTAACCAAATGTTAACCTGCCCACTGCAATAAGCGTGTAATTAATACACCAGATAAAAAGCTGAAATCTGAAATCAAATTGGCCTTCTGAAACCTGCACCATTTCCAAGCAGAAATGTGGGGTGGGGGTCATTAATATTTATCCCTGTATCTCTTGTTAAAGAGAATGCTTTCCTATATGTCAGAACTACCATACCTAACAAATATTTAAACATAATTTAACATCTGAAGATTTCGACGTTTTCCTCTTTGAATGCAGTAGAAAGCTTGTTGTGGGTGAACAACATATCTACCGGTATATATAGCAGGGGTGTCAAACTGAAGGCCTGGGGGCCGGATGCGGCCCGTGGGGCTACCCTGGAAACAGCGAAGGACCAGCCCACGGTGCCTCTGCCAATGAAAACGGAGGTCCACTTTCATTGACAGAGGATTGCAAGAAGCCTGTTACATATGTATGCTTTTTATTGCTATGACCTCAAAGAAAGAACCAGCATTAAAAAAATAAATTTACTTCTATTAAAAGCGCCTAAGATTCTGATATACTCTGTGTGTGTGTGCATGTGTGTGTGTGCGCGCACACGCATGTAAAAGACTGAGAAAAAGCAACATAACACATTTTTAAGCTGACATTTAAATTGCCTTAGTGAACCACGCATTTTTCCCATCCATATTTTTTATTGGAGTCAAAAGATGAGACCTTCTGAAAAGCAGAATGATAGCAGCTCTCTGATCATATTTATCTTTGTGAGTGAAATGGCCATTTATAAATGTTCCCGACATGCCTGAGTTATTGCAACATTCGTCTTCAATCAAATGGAGCTGCATAACAGCTTGGCTATTTTGAAGTCAATGTGCATTATCACTCTGGAATATAAACATTATTACAGTGAATGCAATAAGCCTGCATGTGCAACTGATATCACAAGTGATCATTCAGGGGGGGAAAGTTTCTCTTTGCAGCATAAAAAAAAAATAACAAGAAAAAGGCCGATCAGATCATTTCTTTCTCCCAGGAAATGAAACCCTAGCGTTTTCTTAGTTAGAAATCAAATGCAACTCAGATATGAAGAATTACCTATATTTAATATAAGAGAATAGTATTCAAATAGGAATTTTGTACAGCTTGTGACAATAAATTCTTTTTTAAAATGACCTCAGAATCATAAAATTAAATAGGAAATCAAGCACCACCGATCTCAACCATCTGTTTACTATCTGATTTGGTAGACGTATGTAAGCTTATTTCACTACCAGCTCTTGTTTTCTTTTGTTAGCAGGTTGCCCCATTAATAGGGAAGACACTTGTGCAGCCTGGAAAACCACTGCTATTTGCGATACATTTAAGACAAAATGTGTGTGTGTTTTTACTGGTAAAAACGCAATAGTACATTCAAAATAAATGCTCCAAGAGACAGCAATCGAGTCTTCTCTTAAAACTCTCTTAGACTATATATTCTGATAGTCAGTGTTATGGTCAAAATCTGACCGTGGCCGTCTGTTTTCTTTCTCCTGATTTTACATAAACTGGTCTGCAGAATTTCTCGGTTAGCAACCACTTTCCAATTGGTGTTTGTTCTGCTTCTATTGTTGAAAGTTTAGTCAATTGGTTTAGTCACCGTTCTCTCATCTTTTAACAACTCAGTACAACCATTAGCAGGGACTTCTATTTGAACCCATCAAGTGCTACTTTCTTCTAATTTATGCAATCATAAAGGGAACAGAACTGAATCTGCTTATGTCATTCCAACTAAACCTGTCATGGTGGATGGGTTATATGAATAGCAAGTGACAGAGGACGTGAATTATCAGTGTTTGCTTCAAAGGTTCTGTATCAAATGGCATTAGAAGAAATCTGCAGAACAGCAGAAAAGTAGAGCCTTTAAAATAAAGGGGAATTTAAAATAATTGATTTGTTTGATAAAGCACCCCAATACCTTGCTTTACATATTCACTCTGTAAGCATGTGCTTTTGTATTTTGAACATGTTATAATGATATGCCTCATATATATTACACGCACATATGAATTTTATTCCGTCCTGATTATTGCTCCCCCCCCCCCCTTATAATTCAGTGTAATTAGAACCTAGTCTACATATAGTTACTTTGGTCTTTCTCAATAAATCGTAAGGCAAGTATGTAAAAACCAGGGAAAGCAAGTGAAAATATCATGCATACATTATATTCAGGGTATTACACTGAATAAAGATGACGTTTTATTTTTCTTGGTTCCAAGGATATATAGTCTTGGAACTATATGTTCTTCAAATACGGCAATATTTTCCATCAGACCATGAATCCTTATAAAAACGTTCAACCAGAATTCAAACCTTAATTGCTAAATCCAAATCTCTTTTGGGCTTAGTATGTAATGTTGCTTAATGGTAACAGTGCATATGCACTAAGAAGTAGACCTCACAGAGTTCATCTACTTCCTGAAAAGTGTCTAATAGATAACAACCAAAGGGCAATAAAAACAACCAAGGGGGACAGTCTAATTTTCTTTCCAGTTCTGAAAGCTTATTTTTGTTCTATTTTCCCTCTCCAGTATAGAAATAAACAAGACAGTTATTGTGAAAAAAAATTGTATCATTAAAGTAAGGGGAAATTATCTACAGAATTTCAATTAGCAAGCTGAATAGTTGCCAGTATTTTGAACTATTAAGATGAAGATAATGATCAAGAAATTATACTAGGCCCAAGAGTGTTTGTATTAATAGAAGTCCACATCTGAATACTGGGTTCCCACGCATTAATCTACTACCACAGATTACCATGAATCTGCCTTTGAAATACACCACTCTGTAGCTTGGATTTCCATGTAATTTGAATGGAAATAATTAGATGCCAAATGTAATTAATTTTAGTAGAAAATTAAACAATTATAAATTATAATTGTTAAATTCTCACTGGTGGCTTCCAGCGCAGGGAGTCAGAAACTGTGTTGCCAAGGACTGATTGAATATTAATGTTTAATGATAGGACAACTCAAGGAAGTCTACAACTCATAATAATCTATATCATAAAGCTTCTACAATCTGTTTCTTTTCCCCAAAATCTAAAGCAAGAAAATTCTTTAAACATTTAAACAAAAACCAGTTGAAACATTTACTGATTTTCTTTTGTGTAAATAACAGACATGAATGATGTGCAGTGGAAAATGCCCCATCATCATCAACGTACCACAGAAACTAACTAAAGAGTACCTGTGACACTTCATAAAGATACTCTACAAAGTAGTCATTCAACAAGCATTGACATTCTGGACACAGGAAATGTTTTCCCAGAAACAAGCAATTTCTGTAGCCCAATAAAGCTATGATTAAAACAGTATTCAGTGGAACAACCTCTCATTGCAAAATGAGATGGCATTCTAAATATAAATGTTAAAGTTTGAACTGCAACATATCAGGAAATAACATTGGTTGCATATAATTGAATGCCTGACTGATTGACTCCAAAGCAATCCTGGGTGCTTGATAAAAGATCTCCAAGATAAACTAACTCAA
This sequence comes from Natrix helvetica, assembly GCF_964273705.1. Taxonomy (NCBI): domain Eukaryota; kingdom Metazoa; phylum Chordata; class Lepidosauria; order Squamata; family Natricidae; genus Natrix; species Natrix helvetica. The sequence continues at coordinate 23,908,108 of NC_138553.1, forward strand.
TAGTATTTCTAATGATAAGTATTTCTAAAAAGAAAAAAATAAAAGCATCCACCTGTTATTTCAGAAGTTATATTATAGTTTCCCCAATACATATCAAAAGTTGCTTTTTTCTTCTTTAAACAGTCTTGATTTTTTTATACAACACAATAAAGGACAAAACTCGAACACCTGAAAACAGTGTCAATGTACCTCTTGAGTTACAGTCATTAATTCAACATTATTATTGTCCATGCATGATCATACTGTATTATCTCTGTGAGAAACATATTTCCTATTTCAACAGATTAATTTTCTAGAAAAGAGTGTGTTCCATCCTTTTTCTGCCAGCAAATAAAATAAATACAATGTCGAATGTCTTCCTTGAACTTGTTTTTCTTATTGATATGCAAAAATAATATCTTTTGCATTATGGGTTATCTCTATTTCATGTTGTGAACCCATTATATTGTATGACTTCAAATGCATAGCCAGACTGCCTATTGAAACGCATGCTACATTTCATTAGGCAGATACATCAGTGGTTAAGCCACATCATTCTGTCACCTATCAACTATATTTTATTTCCTGACATAACGCTGCCCAACTTTCTCTTTCTGTGATGAGAAAGAGCCCCAAACACACCTTTGCAGTGTAAAAATACTTGAAGCCTCTTATTTTAGTTTTTTATTGTTTTAAAAAAGTTAAGGCTGCTTAATATCAGCGTCAACACTGACGTTACAGTAATGAAACTCAACTACTCTCTTAATATATTTCATATGAAATGCTAAATCAAGTGGTCCCTACTCTCAGACTTTAACTAAAGGGATAAATTAGGTGTTATTAATGTATTAATCTCCTACATCTCCATCCCTATCCCCAATCAGCCACAGAAAATGAAAACTCAGTGCAAGTAAGGCAGTTCCAAGAAGATCTCCAAGTGCAGTAAGATAAGGAATAGAAAAACTATCTGGATCTTTCCCTTTTTTCCAGATGTGGTGCACCATCCAGTCAGCAATCCATAATAAGATAAATACCTATGAGAGAACAACACGGTTAGGGATATGATTAAATATTATATTTAAACAGCAATGAAACTTTGATGGAAACATACAGTTGAAAAAGTACCGTATTTTTCAGAGGATAAGACGCACCTTTTTCCCCCTCAAAAAAAGAGGCTGAAAATCTGGGTGCATCTTATACAATGACTACAGCATTTTTGCCTCCCGAAACCCTGCACCCTTCACCAAAATGGCCGTGCATAGCCTTTAGGAGGCTTATAGAGTGGTCCTGGGGCCTCGGGAGGGTAGAAATGAGTGAAAAATGGGCCGCTTTTTGCTCAATTTTGCCCCCCCCCCACCTCCCAGGAGCACTCTACAAGCCTCCTAAAGGCTATTCAGGCCCTTTTTTTGAAAAAAAAAACCCAGGCCTGTTTTCGTGAAAAACGGGCCGTTTTGGGGAGGTCTGCAGAGTGCAATAACTTTTTTTTAATTTGCCTTTTCAAAATCTTGGTGCGTCTTATATTCCGGTGCGTCTTATATGCCGAAAAATACGGTAGTTAAAAACCAGCAGGTTAAAGTATTGTTGGATTTCCAAATACAAACTGATTAAGTCTTGGCGCATGACACACCAGATTTAAGTGTGGTTGAAAAGAAGAAAGTGTGGAAAATTGATGTGGCGATACCAAGGATTAGAGAAGATCAAAAGGATCAAAATACAAAAATTGAACTTAAAAGATAAACATAAAGGGAGTGTGGCAGTTCCCTTGTGTCAATTACAAAAGGCCACATGTATATTATATTGGTATACATCATGGCATCCTAAGTTCTTGGGAAGAACTTGATGTGCATAAAGGCCAATTCCAGAAAAAAAATTGGCAGCTGTGATTTCACTTAGTTGAATATAGGTCAGTGGTGGGTTTTCTTTTTTTTTTTACTACCGGTTCACTCGTGCGTGTGTGTGACGCTTCCAGGCGGGTGGGCGGAGCCTCCTGCCATCGCCACTACTGGTTTGCCCGATCCGGGCTGAACAGGCAGAAACCCACCTCTGATATAGGTGCCTTGGGTGCAATCCCAAAAAAACTGGAGTTCCATGGGAACACCCTTGGCATTACAATTGACAAAATGACCCTCAATTGCAAAAGGCAGCTTATTTGGAACAGCCTACATCCTGTGCTGATACTGTTAACAATAACAAACAACAACTTCTGCATATCCCAGATCCTTAGGAAGAACTCAATAGATAGTTAAAAATGCCAAATCTAGTCTAAACATCTGGCTGACTGTGTGACGAACCATAATCATAATAATAATAATTTCCTTGTTATTTACCTTTTTACAGGAATTGCTTAAACTAAATAACCAGCATGCAGAGTTATAACCTAAACTAATCTAATTTGGGAAATTATATTTTCAACCTAAAGAGTTTCTACAGATTTCTACAGACCGAAACAAATTTAAAACATTGCAAACTTTGTCTGTCTCACAATATTTTATAGACCAGTTTGAAAGTTCATGTTTCTTTAAAAATAATTTAAGTAATCAACATCCCAAATCAGAAACATGTTAAGTATTAAGTACCCTGAAATAATTTAATACTTCTAAAAGCACAAAACCTTTGATTTTATGCTACAAAGGAAAATATCCACATGGCTACACGATTTTCAAATGATCAAGTTTCTTTCTAGTTTTTCCATTATAGAAGGAACATTATTTGTTTAGATAAACATCTTTACAGAAAAAGTCACTATGTAGTCTAAGCTAATTATATGTGTGCTAGGTGTGAGCCTAAGATAATTATATGTGTACTTGGTGTGCTACTCTTTAATCCAAACAAATATATTTGAAAGACTCTTTTTTTTCCTCCTGGAATAGGAATTTTTGAGACAGGTCTTCTTTTTTCCAAAACAGACAACACTGGCCATTTGAAACTTCATGCAAACATTTGTTAATCTCCTACTCTTCAAAATCCCCACAAGGTACACTAACAGCACTTATCTCTACATGAGCAATCTCCTGTCACTTCATATCAAATATGGGATGTTATTACCCAGCCCCATTATTTTAGCTGACCAAGAAGCCCACATTAAGGAGAGCAATGGTGAATATTTTCCCCTTCCAGTAACCTGAGTAGGTCAGGATTGACTTCTGTGCCTATGCCTCAACACTAATCATATGGCAGGGGGGAATACAAGGAGTGGGGAAGGCGGAATACAAGGAGTGGGGAAGGGCAAATGTTCAAAAGCAGATGTCTGAAAGTATAAATGGGAAAATGGAGATGAAAAATGTTCTAAAATGTAAGCTAACTAAAATACTATGACATAACACAGGGATTTTCAAAAAGCCCTTTAGAACTTTATTCATTCAGAATGCCTGGGTCATAACAAATATAGTCATGTTGGTTTGAATGAAAAGAAGATATTTAGATATCACATAATGTTTTAAAAATGCCGATTATCACAGCTTATGTTGTGTTGTCTTAGCCACTGAGCAGTGGCTCAGTGGCTAAGACGCTGAGCTTGTCGATCAGAAAGGTTGGCAGTTCTGTGGTTCAAATCCCTAGTGCCGCGTAACGGAGTCAGCTCCTGTTACTTGTCCCAGTTTCTGCCAACCTAGCAGTTCAAAAGCATGTAAAATGCAAGTAGAAAAATAGGATTCCCCACCCCTCCTTTGGTGGCAAGGTAACAGCATTCCGTGCATCTTCGGCATTTAGTCATGCTGGCCACAAGACCACAGAGACGTCTTCGGACAGCACTGGCTGGTCGGTTTTGAAACAGAGATGAGCACTGCCCCCTAGAGTTGGGAACGACTAGCACATAATGTGTGAGGGGAACCTTTACCTTTACCTTTATGTTACAAATAGATAGAGCAATCTGTACAGCAATTACAATCCCTGAGATGTGGTCTGATGCCAATCTAGCTAATCCATTGGTCTTTCTATAAATTCTGACAACAACACAGAGACACCACCTGTATCCCTTACATGAAAATCTGAGCTCCCATTCCACCTTGAGTTTTACACTGTAGGATCATTTCTCAGCAAGGAGTATCCTCTCTTATCTTATCCTCTTGTCTCCTATCAAAAATAAATGATGTTAAATTGTGTTTGAGAATAATATTTGGTTTCTGAAAGATGAAACACTACTACCTTCCACCTACTATTTGCTGATTTGTCTTTGCATCTCTACATATCCAATAAGTATGATATATTTTTTAAAAAGAACTACTAATATTATGCTCAAGTTCAGCACTGCTGCTGCTCTGGGGACATCTGATGATACACAATCATCCCATTACTTAGCTGACAATTTTCCAATAAGCTGGTCGGTTGTTATTTCAGAGTGCCAGGATCTGATTGCTAAAGTGAATTGTTTACTTGCAGATCTCTGCAATTTTCTAGCTGTTAGTCTTCACAAATATCTGATAATGGCCATTTATTTAGAGATTATGCCTCCTTTATATTGCTAAAACATCAAGAAAGGCCATCACATGGGTGTTCACATTATCATTTTATTAATTTTTCTTTTCAAAATCTAGTATTGTTGAGTTGTTGCTTTAAGTCAGATTTGTCTGGCTATCATTAGAAGATAAATATTCCCACATGAACATATGGCTCACTGTTCTCAGTAAGAAAAGATCAGCAGCCAATCTAATGAATTCTACCTTACATGAACATTTGCAGAACAATTCTGATTTTAAATAAATTGACAATTTCTGTTTAAAGTTCAAGGTGACTTTCCCCATTGCTTGTTTATTTCCAGTCCTGTTAAACATAGTATTTTCAATTTTGGCAACTTTTAAGATTTGTGGACTTCAACTTCCAGAATTTTCCAGCCAGTGTGCTGATAATGGGAGGAACAAGATACTCCCATATAACACCACTCCTGCGCGAGCTGCACTGGCTACCTGTGGTTTTTCGGGTGCGTTTCAAGGTGTTGGTTACTATCTTTAAAGCGCTCCATGGCATGGGACCTAGTTACCTGCGGGATCGCATCTCACCCCACACATCTCTACAACCTATCTGCTCTCACAGGGAGGGACTCCTCCAGGTGCCATCCGCCAAGCAGTGCCAACGGGTGGCGCCTAGGAGTAGAGCTTTCTCTGTGATGGGCCCAACCCTCTGGAATGACCTCCCCTCCGATATTAGAACTATTAACGACCTCCGCTCCTTCCGACAGAAGCTTAAGACCCACCTGTTCCAATTAGCTGGCTTAGCCGATTTATAGCTCCATCAAACATTTGGCAAACATTTTATCGTGGAATTTTTAAGGGAATTTTAATCTTATTTGTATTTTAATTAAATATGGTACAGTATATTTTCTACCTCCTCCGTCTACGTCTATGTCTATGTTTATGTATATGTATTCTATTTTGATATGTATATGGTTTTTAATAATGACTGTACACCGCCCCGAGTCCTGTTTAGGAGAGGGCGCGGTTTAGAAATAAAAGCTTGATTGATTGATTGATTGATAATGGAATTCTGGAAGTTGAAGTCCACACATTTTGAAAACTGCCAAGATTTAAGAATACTGCCTTAACATAACTGTATTCTGAGATTTCTCATGAAGATGCGAACATACCAGAGAACTCTTGGCAGGTTTAGCCAAAATGAAGGACAGGCTTTGGAAGTTACAAATTCTGAATCATGAAATGGATGACTTGGTAATTGCTCTCTGGCATTCAGTTTTATGTGGCCGATAAGTCTTAAAATGAAGACTTAAAAAAACCTGAATATTGGGCAAGGAAACTGTTGTCCCCAATTCGGGTCTGAGCCTGGTGCCGAGGCCAATGAAGGACACCAGACACGAGGTGCAAGTTTTGATTGCTTTTTATTGGGGTACCCCAAGGAAAAGGGCTCCTGGCTTAAATGCCAAGAACAAAGAACAAAGGATTAAGAAAGCTTTATACATTTTCACTAAAGGAGAAGGCGGGAAAAGGCGAGATATCATCTAATAAACATTTTAGTAATAATTCTACAATTCGTTCTATTGGTGTCTAGCTATCCCTATTTCTAAGCCTTAGCGAATGCCCCAGGAGTTATCTAATACACATTTCATTTGCTGCAGGCCATCTCCATTGCTAACTTTTAGCTGAGATCTGCAAGTTGCCTAACTCTTGTTACTTTTATCAACTTTCTAACTATCCATAATTGTTACAAGCTTTACACATGCATATTTCCTGTTGAAAAGCATTCTTTGTTCTTGCCAGACAGACCCCACAATTACAGTCTACCTGATTTACTTTTGAGGGTGTGCCATTTAGAAGACAGCCCATCAAATCTATGCTGTCAACTTCGAACTGAACCTGGTCCTCCCCCTGTTCCTCAGGTGCCACACAGGGTGGAAGGGGGTGGGGGACATAATGGAATGCATTACTAGACACAACAAAGAGCTTTCCCGGTCATCTCCACTGGCCACAGATAAGGCTGGGAAAGGAGTGCCTGAAGAGCTCGCCAATTAATTCAATTGGCCAAAGTGACCTGTGACACTTGGGAATGGGGTTATTTCCTAGTTTAATTGTACTGAAACCACGGGAAAGATTTTGATTTGGTTTTCCATTGAAGCTGTGCCGATACAATGTACTCATTAAAGAAGACCTTTGAGAAGCAGCCAAGTCTCAAGGTTCTGATTTGCTTGAGTTTGTTAGTTGACTTGAAACTATACATTGTTATTGTCACTATTATTTTGCTATATTTTCTATTATTTGAAAGAATCTAATTAAATCGGGTGAGATGCAATTTAGCTATTTGGTTCCTAATATTTGAGGACAGCAGATATTAATGTAGCTAATAAAAGAACAATGAGACCTAAATATAATGGACAGAAGAACTGAATAATACAAAAGAATAAAAACATTTTTATACAACATAATGCTTTATAAAACTTGAGTATGCTGTATTGTACCCCACGAATCCTTCCAAACTAAAAATGCAAACACTGGATTTTCTTTACCAATTCACGATAATCATAAAGCAGAGGTCCCCAACCCCTGGTCCATGGACTGCCACTGGCCCACAGCATGCCAGAAACCGGACTGCACAAACGAAGCCCCATTTGTGGGATAAAGGCAGCATGCCAACCACGCCCCATCCGGTCCATGGAAAAACCTCTCTCCACAGAACCGGTCCCTGGTGCCTTGGTTCCTGGTTGGGGACGACTGTCATAAAGTATCACTGAGACACCATTTTGAGCAGCGGTGAACAAAAAGGGGGCTCTTGTTACATCCATAAGTAATCTATAAATAATATTTCAAAAAAGGTTTTAGCCTTACCTGTAGAAGTGCTGTGAACAAATATACAACAATGAAGATGGGTGTCAAAGATGTGTGACCGCTTTTCATTAAATGAATCGTGTACAAAAATATTAAATGCCCAGGAATCACCAACAGCAGAAGAACTTGAGCTGATTTATTATTGACTCCTGTAAATAAGAATAAGTAAAACTGTTTGTCAATAAGGCGGCTACTGATATTTTCATTGACATTATTAGTTCATTTGGTTCTGTGATTTTGGGGAAAAAATAACGGAAAACAGTCGGTTAAAAAGACACCAGTAATGACTGGATACTCTGGGTACACTTGGTTTAATATGTCATAATGACTGAAGCATTATCGCGTGCAACATGTTGAAAATCAAAGGAAATGGCTTCTTTAAATATCCTGGGCTTAATGATGAAATGACATTTTACTGTCATGAAAAAAAAAAATCCAGCAAAGGGTTTTCTATACACACGGGGCAGAAATTAAGAAATCCAAAAGCAATATTTTTGCCTATGGAAATTCTCAAATCACCCAGGTCATGGTTTTCCCAAAGGTGCTTTTCAACTGAACTTTTTATGTTTTTTCCTTGAAAACGTTTCACTTCTCATCCAAGAATCTTCTTTGGTTTTGAGAAGCAAAATGTTTTCAAGGAAAAAAACCAAGAAAGCCGGAGGTGGGTTGCTCCTGGTTCTGCCCGGTTTGGCCGAACCAGTAGTAGTATTTAGCCCTGGCCACGCCCTCAAATTGGTTCCCCAGTCGTCGCTGCCGCTGCTTATTAGTGCGCACATGTGCGCAGTTCACTGTAAATTGTTCTGATCATGCGCAAAGAACAATTTACATTGAACTGTGCACGTGCTCACAACTTGCGTTTGGCGCATGCGCAAGAAGCAAACCGGTAGTAAAACTGGGAGCAACCTATCTCTTAAGAAAGTCCAGTTGCCTTTTAAAAAGATAAACCACCTTTGGAAGAGCAATCTTCTTCTGAAATTTTTTAGATTATGGAACGAAGCATTCTAACTATTGCTAGTAACTACATTTACATTTGCTTTTTAAAAAAAATAGCAGTCCTACAACCCTTGAGAAACAAGCTGCCTATAGGAAAAATGAAATAAGAGGCATTTATTCATTGCTTTTGTTTGAATGCTGCACTTGATTCTAATAGAGGAATGTGCTCTGTACAATGTAATCTGTAAACCTCCAAAAATGAAATACGGCTACCTACCAATATCTTTAATCATAATATTTTCTTAAAGTATTATAAATAACATTTGGGAGAGAAAAATCAGAACGTAAAGAAAAGGCAACACAGCTTGTACCTGTGCCACAAAATGTTCTGCATGGATAACAGCAGCCTTTGGCTTCTTCTGGTAATTCTCCAGGAACACTATGTAAATGTAAGTAAGTCGAAATTCTGCTGGCTTGAATTGCTACTAGATTACCACCAATCCCTATAGAGAACAGGCAGGAAAAAGACCATTGTTTATTCATGATTACACAATAAGGCTAAGAAATAGATCTCAACACTTTTTTTGTATATCCCCTTACCTAATGTTTTATTGTTGCCATAAGGTAAAGGTAAAAGCTCCCCTCGCACATAAGTGCTAGCCGTTCCTGACTCTAGGGGGTGGTGCTCATCTCTGTTTCAAAGCCAAAGAGCCAGCACTGTCCGAAGACTTCTCCGTGGTCATGTGGCATGACTAAATGCACACGGAACACTGTTACCTTCCCACCAAAGGTAGTCCCTATTTTTTCTACTTGCATTTTTACATACTTTCGAACTGCTAGGTTGGCAGAAGCTGGGACAAGCAACGGGAGCTCACTCCGTTTTTGTGCTAGGGATTCGAACCGCTGAACTGCCGACCTTTCTGATCGACAAGCTCAGCATCTTAGCCACCGAGCCACCACGTCCCTTTGTTGCCATACACCAGGGGTGTCCAAACTTGGGAACTTTAAGACTTGTGGACTTCAACTCCCAGAATTCCCCAGCCAGCCATGACTGGCTGGGGAATTCTGGGAGTTGAAGTCCACAAGTCTTAAAGTTCCCAAGTTTGGACACCCCTGCCATACACAATGAATAACTGTGTCTTATTGCTTCGTGATTTCAGGTAGTCCTTGACTTACAATCATTTGTTTAACAACCATTTGAAGTTATAATGGCACTGAAAAATATGACTTTTGACCAATCCTCAGCTTTCTGACTGTTGCAGCATGCCCACGGTCATATAATCAACATTTGAGCCCTTGGCAACTGGCATGTATTTATGACAGTGGCAATGTCCCAGGGTCACTTGTTCACTATTTGTGACTTTCCCAGCCAGGTTCTACAAGCGAAGTTAATAACGGGGGAAGCTGAATTTGCTTAACGGCCATGTGATTCACTTAATGACTGCCGTGATTCGTTTAACAACTATAGCCAAAAAGATCATAAAACTGGACAAAGCTCACTTCAACACCACCTTGCTTAAATATGGAAATTCGGTCACAATTGCAGTTGTAAATCGAGGATTACCTGTATTAGCCAACAGCTTATTACTGTTTCCAGCATATTTATGAATAAAAGTATAGTGGGAGCTACGTGGAAGACAGAAATTAAACCAAGGGAATGCAATGCATAAGAATGCATTGTATTTATAAAACAGATATTTGTCTAATATGCTAAAAGTAGGGAACTAATGCTGATGTTATGTAGGGAATATGATTGCTGGTCCAGGCTATGAAAATTGTAATTTCATATGATATAAAACACGGATGTCAAACTCGTCGCGTCACATTGCTGTCATGTGATGTTTCGTGACATTTTTCCCTTTTGCGAAGCTGGGGTGGGCGTGGCCTGCACATGACGCATCCAGCCCACAGGCCGCCAGGTTGACATCCCTGATATAAAATGTTTTTGGTGATTGTTGTATGTACCATTCCACATATTTTTATGATTGAGTGGGCATGCATGTGCACACCCATCAACCCCAAGCCCCCCCCTCCCAAAATTGGCCTGTTGGAAGCTCTTAAAAACGTGGATCTTCCCTCAGACTTTGGGACCAGAATATTAATGGAGCCCAATTTGGATATTTTGCTCTGCTGGTAGACAGCATGATTATTTTTACCTAGTATATTTTATTATTATGTTTACTATGCTCATATGTATATTTTGTTTGTAAACACATTAGCCACCCACTCTTATTTGATTAACATGGATGGCTAGATGAATGAAACAGTTTTCTCGTACTAACGATTTTACATTAAATAGATATGGAAATTCAAACTATATAGTAAAAAATCTATGCACTGAAATATAACCACTTAGGCATCCATACTGATTATTACAATGTTACAAACGGAGTTATTACTACTGGTATCTGTGTATTTGTGTTTGTATGTATCTGTATAATATTTACAGAAATCTTTATATAGCAGTACATAGAAATGTCTAAGACAATGTTTTAAAATATGTATCTGGGATCTAAATATATAAACTATATGAGGTTTAAAAGTATATTTTTTTCATCCCCATCTGATCTTTGAATGTATATTTATCTTTTCACAACAGAAAACCAGGAACTGTTTTTACTCTAAAATTACAGTGTGACTTTACAGTAGTACATACCCACCCACTTATGTCTCGATTTGGCCTGGAATATTTTTTTCACCTAACGAGCATGCAGTGAACCACAGCAATTTTAAGAAATTCCACGTCTCCCTTACCATTGATTACTGGAGTATAAACAACAATCCCAACCAAATTAGGATCAGATACGGTTGTATCCAGAATAAGGCCACCAATACTGAAAAAGAAAATTGAAATTTCAGACAGGGCTAGTTAGACTGCATAAACTATTTAAATATTTTGAACGATATTGTGGCTTAATAAACAAAACAGAAATAATTTGGAAGCTATGTATGTCTGTTACACATTTTGCTATATTGTTTCTAAGAATCAATCTAATAGCACCAGGAAATATTCTTAACATATCTATAAAACACTGAACTGTGCTAGAAAAGTTGAGTTTGAACATACTATGAATATTGTGGTAAGATGGATGGTAAGCAAATTTAATAAATAAAACATTTACATATGTTTTATTGTAAAAATCTACTTCTGCCAACAGAAAACTGAAAACACAATCTAGTACTGAATTTTATCTTTCAGATAAGTACATAGCAATAAATAAAATATAAATTTTATAAATTTAAAAATTAACCACACTGAAGTCTATTGAATCTAAATGGATAAAACGTAAGTTTGTGCCTGCAGAAGTCCACTTACGATCATATTCAGTTTTAAAGCCTGATACATCTTAAATCCAAAGGAATCGTCTCCTCTCACACCAGTGAACTGCACCTTAATATTGTACCTAGGGTGCCTTCATTTTGGAAAGCTTGTTATTTTTAAGGGGAATGTAAAACATTTTGACGTTGAAACATCCCATTGATGACTGAGGGAACTAGGAATGGCTAATCTAATGAAGAGAAGGATTAGTGGTAGCATGATAGCACATTAATGGCGAACCTATGGCACGCGTGTCACAGGTGGCACGTGGAGCCATTTGTCAGGGCACGCGAGGCGCTGCCCTGTCAGATGGCCAGTGCACATGCGTGCACTGGCCAGCTGAGTTCACCCTTTTTTAAAGCCATTTTTCGCCCTCCCCAGGCTCCAGAGGCTTTATAGGAGCCTGGGGAGGGCGAAAAGAGCCTCCCCCACTCCCCCCCCCCCCGAGGCTCTCCGGAAGCTTCATGAGCTTCTCTGACGCCTTTGGAGCGCTCAAAAGACCCCCCGAGCAAACCGGAAGTGACTTCCGGTTTGCTCGGAGGGTCGTTTTGAGCGCTCCAAAGGCATCTGGGAGGCCTCCGGGCGGTCCCTGAAGCCTTCGGAATGCTCAAAACGACCCTCCGAGCAAACTGGAAGTCCGGTTTGCTTGGAGGGTCGTTTTGAGCACTCCGAAGCCTTCAGGGACCATCCGGAGGCTTCCCTGATGCCTCCGGAGGGCGTCCGGGGGGGGTGGGGGAGGCTGTTTTCGCCCTCTCCAGGCTCCTATAAAGCCTCTGGAGGCTGGGGAGTGTGAAAAAAGCATGTAAAAATGGGGGGAGCGCCTGTAGTGCGCGCATGTGCACTGGGGGGGGTCGTGCATTGCATTATGTGTGCGGCACGCCCGCACACGACCCCCCTGTGCTCCCCCCACTTATGGCACGCGAGCCAAAAAAGGTTTGCCATCGCTGTGATAGCAATTTTCCTGTATGTGAGGTACTGTCCCAAAGAAGGCGTTGAGTTATTATCCAAAGCACCTAAGAGCAGGACTGGGAGTAATCATTAAACAGAGACCCAGCCTAGAACTAAGAAGAAATTTCCTGATAGTGACAACAATTAACCAGTGGAATAGCTTGCCTTCAGAAGTTCTGGGTACTCCATCAACGGAGGCTTTCAAGATAGCCATTTGTATGGAATTGTATAGGGTGTTTAATTAAATAAATGTCACAAATCAACTTTCAGCTATGGTGGTGCAGTAGTTAGAATACAGTGTTGAAGGCTAATTATGCTGACTGCCAGCAGTTCGATTTTCACCGGCCCAAGGTTGACTCAGCCTTCAATCCTTCCGAGGTTGGTAAAATGAGGACCCAGATCATTGGGGACAATTTGCTGACTCTGTAACCAGTTTATAGAGGGCTGTAAAGAACTATGAAGCGGTATATAAGTCTAAATGCAATTGCTATTTGGGGAGGAACTAAGGGATGCCTCTTTTTTTTTAGCAGACAGGCTAGGAATAGCACTCCAAGACACAGTTGTGTACCAAACAAAGAAATGACTGTAGACAGGACAATGTCCATGGTTTAACACACATTTATTTAACATTATTTTCCTGCAATTAATAATTTTCTCTCTATTGAATTAGAAAATGCAATTTCAAGGCAACATTTCTAGAGCTTTGGTGACGCATTGGTTAGAATGAAGCATTCTCTGCCCATAGCCAGGACTGGCTCAAGTTGACTCAAGCTTTCCATCCTTCCAAAGTCGGTAAAATGAGGATCCAGATTGTGGGGCGCAATATGCTGACTCAGTAAACTGCTTAGAGGGCTGAAAAACACTATGGAGCGGAATGTAAGTGTAAGGTACACAATTACATAAGCTGCTTTTTTAAAGCATAGAATAGACATGTGTGTGTGTGTGTGTGTGTGTGTGTGTGTGTGTGTGTGTTGGAGAAGATGTGCCTTCTATTCTATGCTTTTAAAAATCAGCTTATGTAATTGTGTATGCCTTCCCAGCATCTTACTTTATTTTGTTTGGACTTTGGTTAAACACTTTCTAAATGTCATTAGAGCTCCTTACCTGCTAATGACCATTGCAGTTATAACAGGCTCCCACCCGGAATGGAGGACTGTCCTTGTAGCTGGATGCTTAGCAGCAATTATAATCCACATAGGAGTCAGAGCCAAGAAAAAGGCACCAACTAAAGGAGATATATAATAATAGCTCTCTAGAATTAAAACAAAATGTTCGGCGTTATTATAAAATTCTGAGGAAATGAGTTGCTAGTTTTTATGAGTAACTTTTTAGTTTTTATTGAAACTTTTCTTGCAATTCTCCTCCATTACAAATAAAATTATTAGTTATGATATGCTTTGTTATTAATAAGGCTTACATATATCTCATGATTAGAATCACTATTTTATGCCTGAATAACTATTGGTACATCTATGACAAACCATTCTAATCATTTTTTGTCCTTTGTTTTTGTTTTACTTTCTCTGATATCTTAAGTTAATGGTGTTTAAACTTTTATGTTGCTTTTACTCTGCATTGTTGATTACTTTATGGCTTACTTATATTGCATGTTTTAATGCTGTTTAAAGTATTCATTATTTGGATCTACCTACTGTTCTAAGTTTGATACAGTGATGGATTTCCATTTTTTTTTATTACTGGTTCACTCGTGCGTATGCGTGCACTTACACATGCGACACTTCTGCACATGCGCAGAAGCATCTGGGCGGAGCCTCCCGCCGCCGCTACTACCAGTTCAGCCCGATCTGGGCTGAACCGGGAGCAACCCACCTCTGGTTTGATAGTAGAATTTGCATAATTCCTAATCTCCCAGAAGAAAATATAATATCCCAGGTATGAGAAGATCAAAGTAACCGTTAAAAAAAACAGAATGTTAAAAGAACAAAGAAAGGTAATTGAGCACACAAGTTTGATCTTATCACCAAGTTTTTAGTGTGAACTCTTACTGAAAATTCACAATGATTACGGGTTCTAGAGTTCTTTTGTTAATAACGCTTTCTACTATTTCCGTCGTAGGATTCACCATATGATTATTTCAGAAGGTGATAGTATTCAGCTAACTTTATTTAGAGCTGAAAGGGCTGGGCCTAATTAGTACCTAGACAGGATGCTTAAAGGGCTGTAATCTAGATTAGAAAGTAGAAAACTTAAGAAAGGTTCTACCAAAAGTTTGTGTCAGTAATTATAATTGACAGTGAAAATAGTTACATTTTAAAAGACGTAATTTGCCTGTATTGTAACTTCCCTAGGAGGTGCACAAAACAATAAACTCTCAAATAACCAGAATGCAACTAAATAAAACAACAATGCAATGGCATGTCTGATCATTGATATTTAGAGCACTTTTTTTTCCCAGAAGTACTTACACTAAAACAATTACAAGTAAAAATATTAAATGCATCCAATGTTTACATTTTAATCTTAGGTGCATTTAATAGGAGTTACTATCTACAAAAGCTTTCTCAAGACATTCAATCTGCAATCCAACAGCACCCTCTAGTGCTTTCAAAGGATATTAAAAGAGAACACAGGTAGTCCTCAACTTACAACCACCATTGAGTCCAAAATTTCCATTGCTAAAGCAAGACGGTTCTTAAGTGAGTTTTGCCCCGTTTTATGACCTTTCTTGCCACAATGGTTATGTGAATCACTGCAGTTGTTAAGTCAGTAACACGGTTAAGTGAACCTGGCTTCCCATTGACTTGGCTTGTCATAAGGTCACAAAAGGTGATCACATGACCCTGGGACACTGTAACCGTCATAAATATGAGTCAGTTGCTAAGCGTCTGAATTTTGATCACGTGACTAAGGGAGATGCTGCAAAGGTCGTAAGTGTGAACAACAATTATAAGTCACTTTTTTCAGTGCTGTTGTAACTTTGACCAGTCACTAAACGAATGGTTGTAAGTTGAGAACTATCTGTAGCATAAAAAACAATTGAACAGAATACAGGTAGTCTTCAACTTAGGACCACAACTGAGCCCCAAATTTGTGTTGCTAAGTGAGAAATTTGTTAAGTGAGCTTTGCCCCCATTTTACGACTTTTCTTGCCACGTTTGTTAAGTGAAGCACTGCAGTTGTTAAATTAGTAACACGGTTGTTAAGTGAATCTGGCTTCCCCATTGACTTTGCTCGGCAAAAGGTGGTCGCATGACCCCGGGACACTGCAGCTGTCATAAATGTGAGTCAGTTGTCAAGCATCTGAATATAAATCCCATGGCCATGGCGATGCCCCAATGGTCATGTGTGAAAAATGGTTGTAAGTCACTTTTCTTAGCACTGTTGTAACTTCAAAAGGTCATTAAATGAATGGTTGTAAATCAAGGACTACCTGTACTTTCAACACTGTTCAATCACCCTGTCTTGTTCTTTCATAAATCTTTTGTTTATAATCCCTGTGATATCCAAATATTTCTTAATTTTTCTTTTTATTTTCTTATTAACAATATAAAAATTAATTCAGTTTAATGTCATGCCGATGTATATCTGGAAACACACTTAGTTTCAAGTAAGCAAACTCCTCTTAAGGGTTTCCCTGTCAAAATATTACTCAGAGGAAATATGTTCAAGAGGAAAGGCCTGGGAGCTAAGATACTTCGAACCGGAGAATTAGTTCTTACAAAGAAAGAACACTTACCAAGGCAATCATATAAACCCTGGCTTATCCATGCCAAAATGGCAAGCGTGATTAGATCTCCAAAACTGGCTGCAATAGGCGTGGCAACATTGTCAGGGTTTATGCCAGTCTTCTTAGAGCCAACAATAACACCAACCATTATTATGCCTAGAACCATGGTAATAGAAAGTAGGTCAATCTTATGCTGTAAACTCTATATACAAAAACTTCAGATAAAAGTGTCTTTTATTTCTAAATACAATTGCAGGCTATTTTATTACCAACTTGGTCTTTTACTATGTTTAAAAATTTACATGTTATGAAAAATTGGTTTATGCCGTGCTTTATTAATCATTTCAGAGGTAGTACAGATGAAACCAGTGGTGGGATTCAAAGTTTTTTAATACCGGTTCTGTGGGCATGGCTTGGTGGATATGTTGTGGCTTGGTGGGAGTGGCATGGTTTGGAGGGCGTGGCATGGCGTGGCTTGGTGGGCCTGGCAGGGGAAGGATACTGTAAAATCTCCATTCCCTCCCTACTCCAGGGGAAGGTTACTGCAAAATCCCCATTCCCTTCCGATCAGCTGGGACTCGGGAGGCAGAGAATAGATGGGGGCAGGGCCAGTCAGAGGTGGTATTTACCGGTTCTCTGAATTACTCAAAATTTCCATTACTGGTTCTCCAGAACTGGTCCGAACCTGCTAAATATCACCTCTGGATGAAACCCACAATTGTTAAAGTTGTTAAACAAAGATTCCATGGAAACTTGTCTCTGCTTTGGATGCATTTGCACAGATGAACTGTATTTAATGTACTGTCCATTCAAATGTCAAGGTATTGTGTTTTAACTAACAATTCACAAATTTATAGTGTCACTTCTTAATCAAAGTAATATATAATGTTAATGCCATTAAATATGTTTATAGAAAAACTATTAAAAATATAATTTAGACTAGTTATCAAAGTACCTCAGAAAAGAATGACTATAGTACTTCATTTACCACTAGTGTGCTGAAAAACTATTAATTCTCCGTTGTTTTAAATAAGCTCTAAATTTCTATAATAGAAATACATTTATATTCTTCAACCAGATTTTCCGTTCTGAAAGACTTTTCCTTTTCTGCTGATATATTTACAGGTGAAACTCGAAAAATTAAAATATCGTGCAAAAATTCATTTATTTCAGTAATGCAACTTAAAAGGTGAAACTAATATATGAGATAGACTCATTACATGCAAAGCAAGATAGTTCAAGCCGTGATTTGTCATAATTGTGATGATTATGGCTTACAGCTCATGAAAACCCCAAATCCACAATCTCAGAAAATTAGAATATTACATGCAATCAATAAAACAAGGATTATACATAGAACAATATCGGACCTCTGAAAAGTATAAGCATGCATATGTACTCAGTACTTGGATTGGGCAATTACTGCCTCAATGCGGCGTGGCATGGAAGCTATCAGCTTGTGGCACTGATGAGGTGTTATGGAAGACCAGGATGCTTCAATAGCGGCCTTCAGCTCTCCTGCATTGTTCGGTCTCATGTCTCTCATCTTTCTCTTGGCAATGCCCCATAGTTTCTAGTTCAGGTAATGTGAGTTTTCTGACCAATCAAGCACAGTAATCCCATAGTCATTGAACTAGGTTTTGGCGTTTTGGGCAGTGTGGGCAGGTGCCAAGTCCTGCTGGAAAATGAAGTCAGCATCCCCATAAAGCTCGTCTGCGGAAGGAAGCATGAAGTGCTCCAAAATCTCCTGGTAACGGCTGCATTGACCCTGGACTTAATGAAGCACAGTGGACCAACACCAGCAGATGACATGGCTCTCCAAATCAACACAGACTGTGGAAACTTCACACTGGACTTCAAGCATCTTACAGTGTTGTGTGCCTCTCCATTCTTCCTCCATATTCTGGGACCTTGGTTTCCAAATGAGATGCAAAAGTTGCTCTCATCAGAAAAGAGGACTTTGGACCACTGAACAACAGACCAGGTCTGTTTTTCTTTAGCCCAGGTAAGGCGCTTCTGACGTTGTTTGTTGTTCAGGAGCGTCTTGACAAGAGGAATATGACATTTGAAGCCCATGTCCAGGATCGGTCTTTGTGTGGTGGCTCTTGATGCACTGATTCCAGCCTCAGTCCACTCCTTGTGAAAGTCCCCAACACTTTTGAATGGCCTTTTCTTGACAATCCTCTCCAGGCTGCGGTCATCCCTGCTGCTTGTGCATCTTTTTCTTCCACACTTTTCCCTTCCACATAACTTCCTATTAATGTGCTTTGATACAGCCCTTTGGGAACATCCAACTTTTTTTGCAATTACCTTTTGAGGCTTTCCCTCCTTATGGAGGGTGTCAGTGTTGGTTCTCTGCACAACTGTCAGGTCAGCAGTCTTTCCCATGATTGTGATTCCTACTGAACCAGACTGAGAGACCATTTAAAGGCTCAGGAACTCTTTGCAGGTGTTATGGCTTAATTAGCTGATTAGAGTGGGAGACTTTGAGCCTAGAATATTGCACCTTTTCACAATATTATATTTTCTGAGATTGTGGATTTGGGGTTTTCATGAACTGTAAGCCATAATCATCACAATTATGACAAATCACGTCTTGAACTATCTTGCTTTGCATATAATGAGTCTACTTCATATATTAGTTTCATCTTTTAAGTTGCATTACTGAAATAAATGAACTTTTGCACAATATTCTAATTTTTCGAATTTCACCTGTATGTTGAAATTTAGATTGTATATTCATTCACGTGTGGGCCTATCCATGTAACAATAATACTTATTATAGGTATTAATTTAGGACAGTTGGTTACTGCAATGGACTATGATGATAATTATAATATGTCAATAAAACAAGACAGTTCAGTAATAATAAATAATTTACTAGCCAAAGAGGGAAATAATTTGAAAGTTCTGGTAGGCTCAGATTAAATTAAAATGTTTCTGTTAATTAAAAAAGATGTATGTTTTGTAGTTGGCAAGAGTTATAGTATATAGATTCAATGACAAATGTGGCCAAATAGAAACAAAGGACTATGAATGAAAGTAATAAATAAATATTATAAATTCAAAATACAATTGTTATTTGTTTATTTGTACTTATGGAAGGAGCCATCTACCATATGCTATCAACCATTAGACAAGAGTCTAGTGAACTTAACCTTGCTCTTTCTTTAAGTTGCATAATATTAATAATGTTAAAATTAAAGGTGTTTACATTTAAAATATTATATATATTTTTACCCTGTAAAAGTGATGCTATGAAGGCTGTCGCTACACTGCTAGAACACAAAAGAATCGAGTGATCAAGATGGTATTTCCCTTCGGGAATCCAACCCAATATGACTGCTGCCACAGCTGCCAAAAAACCAACTACTGTTGCTTGTACCTACAAAATAACAATAAATATTAAACATGAGAAAAGGTATGCTTCCCTATAAACACAATGGAGTTTATATACAGTTCTCTATAAAATTGAGGGTAATGTTCAGGAAATTAAGCAACTATCAATGCCAGGGGTGGCGAACACGCGGCTCGCGAGCCGCATGCGGCTCGCGGCCAAAATAAATGAGGCTCTTTGCCTCTTACCATTATTTAGTATACTGTGGCTCGGATCGCGCGCTAAACCCGGAAGTACAGTCGACGCGACGACGCTTGCCTGCGCTCCACCAGCTCAGAGCTGGTGGAGCGCAGGCAAGCGTCGTCGCGTCGACCGTACTTCCGGGTTTATCTCAACAGCACCCTCTGCTGCGCCCAAAAAAATAATGCTTCAAAGTCTAGCACAGTTGCTGCAGGATTCCGGTGAGGTTCTAATGATTGCTCAAATTAATAATAATGGTTGCATATTGAAGCTCTGGGTTCAGGAGCAGCAGAGTTTTAAATAGGAGAAAACATTTAATTGAATTTCCATGGTTAGTATATTTCCCAAAATTCTACGAGTGTTTTTCTCACAGCCTGTAATTGTAATAGATATCAAAGATAATCCAAACTCATATATATATTATAATACATATATTAGGTTAAAGGAAGATAATATTAGGACCAGGCTTTACCCATGTATAGGTTGTACTCGATTTACAATCACAATCTCGTCACTGAGCAAAGCAGTCATTAAGCGAGATATGTGACTGCTTTGTTTAATGACTGCAAGTGTGGCATTCCTGTTTGTGGTCATCAAGTAATCTTGTAGGTTGTTAGGTGGACAGAGATCCACATAAGGAAAGTAGGGTGTCTTCTGGGTGGTGGGAGTGATCTGGAAGGATCTGCTCAGGACTTGAAAATTCTGTCTGATGAAATCCAAGCAGGATTTTCAGTCCCTGAACGGAGAGACACTTGTGGGCAGCCTGTCCCATCCTGCTGAAACATTCTGTACTACTTTCTTTACTGTACTGCCTCTTTGCTTAGAAGCTGAAAATCCTTCCTGCCAAAATCCGAGTAGGATTTTCAGTCCCTGTGAAGAACCACTGTGCATGGCCTGTGCTGGGTGTTCTGGGGCAGCCCACACTGTGCTCCTTACTTCCACACTGTTTCTCTACTTTCTGCTTTGATTTTGGTTTCCTCTTGTCTTTAGCAGCTGGCTGGAAGAGTTTGCTCCCTTTCCACATATATTATGTGTTTAATATATTATTGTTAAAATTATATGCTTTTGTGTGAGTGTTTGTCTGTTTTGGCAGGTCACTGCGTGGTGTGGCTCTCTGACTCTCACAGTTTAAAATTTTGGCTCTTTTTGTCGAACTTGTTCGCCACCCCTGATCAATGCAATGAATTCTTGGTCTACTAAATGGAGATTTAATGGACTTCAGATACGATGAACAAATTGGGCAGCATGTGCATTTAATAGACCCAATTCACTGTATCCAAAATACCCGGGATGATTTACCATTTCTGCCAACTGAGGTACCACATCTTGATGCAATGGTTAAAATATATGTTGCAATGTAATTGCTGAAAATGGTGTACTCTCTGTTTTAACAGACAATCAGGAATATTGGCTCACATTTCCCCTATTTCATTTAGCGTTTATAGCACTATCATCAAATGTCAGCATTTTTTGCACATCTACCATCATCATCACCACACCCTTATTACTGTCACACGATAAAATGCATAAATCTGTAATGATTACTTTTTAAAGATGCAATAAAATTACATGTTATTATAATAACCGCAATACAGGTAGCAGTGGCAATCATAAAAATTTGTGCCAAACCACGTCTGCAACAAAGATGCAAATAACACGTTAGCACAAAATCAGGCAACCTGGAAACAGATAGCAGGCTCCTGCACTTGGCAGACAGATATCATGATCTCTACCAGAATAATTCTTTAAAATGGGATAAAAATATGTCTCCCAAGAATCCCTTTAGAGAGCATAACAGAAAAAGGATATAGTTTTATGGATTGCATAGAAACATCTCCACATGGGCATAAGCACAGCTGAAAAGGAATGTTTTTATACCTCTTTAACAAAATTGAAGACAGTAGTACATCCTGCCTGGTTAAAGACAGGTGAAGGTAAAGGTTTCCCCACACATGCAGGCTAGTCGTTCCTGACTCTAGGGGGCGGTGCACATCTCCGTTTCAAAGCCGAAGAGCCAGCGCTGTCCAAACACGTCTCCGTGGTCATGTGGCCGGCATGACTAAATGCCGAAGGCTCACGGAGCGCTGTTCCCTTCCCACCAAAGGTGGTCCCTATTTTTGTACTTGCATTTTCTTATGTGCTTTCGAACTGCTAGGTTGGCAGAAGCTGGGACAAGTAACGGGAACTCACTCCGTTACGCAGTGCTAGGGATTTGAACTGCTGAACTGCCAACCTTTCTGATCAACAAGCTCAGCATCTTAGTTACTGAGCCACCCTTGGTCAAAGTAAAAACCCCATGAAATTTCAGAATTAGAAACGAAGAGAAGACAAAATGATGATTCATGCCCCAATAAGAATAATCCATAATTTGTGGGGCTGGATACTGGGTTTAAATTAGTATTAACATTTCAGATGCAAACCCCCAATGAAAAGTTTCCAAAGAGAAGTCTAGGGTCTGCAGTTTACTATTAGTTTTTGTTAGCCCGGTTGATGTAAAACGGTCCCTGAGAACCAGTGGACTCAGATGCAAAAGAGAAAACATGAATTTCATCCCAAAATTCAAGCGATAGAACCAGGTTCTGGCAGCCCTAGAAACCATACTAAGATTCAGAGATGCATTTGGAATTGCAAGCATGGCTTTTATAAATTTGGACTGGACTGCTTCCAAGCTATTAAACTTTGTACAAAATGCAAATTGGTACACCATGAAGAAGCTGACAGATGACCTTAGCAAGAAAAACTTTGCTAGCTGCAGGAATGAAATGTCCCTGGTTTGAACAGAAGACTCTTAAGACAGCTGTGGAGCAATACTTGGCTAACTTGCTTGATAAGAGAAATGTGTGCCCAAAATAAGCGTAGAATTGCACACCATGTTTCTCTGAAAATAAGACAGGGTTTTATTTTATTTTTCTCCCCCCCCCCCAAAAAAAAAATAAGCACTTGGCCTTATTGTTGGGGAGGTCTTATTATTTTTGAGGTGCATGAGGAGACAAGTGTGGTTACCTCATGGCTGCTGCTGTGTTGTAATATTTTTGGGGAGGGCTTATTTTAGCGCATGTGCTCAAAAGCCTGACTGGGCTTATTATCAGGGGAGGACTTATTTTGGGGGAAACAGGGTATTTGTAAATACATGCCTGCTCTCCATTCCTTTGCCATTTATCTAACCTACTGTTGTGTCAAACAAACACTAGCAATCAAGGGTTTTTATTTTTTTTGTAATTTGGTAAGTTGTTCTTTAAGGCAAAAAGAAGCCAGTGCCGTCAATGCCACCCTCACTACCACCTGGAAAACTGATAAAATGTTCTCTGAATGTGGCAAACTGGGAATTGCACAATCTGCTAACACTGGGGAATGATGATTAATGATAGAGAGCTTTAATTATTGAACTGGTGTCCATATTAAAAGGGGGAGCCTAGAATACCTTGCCTTATTATCTTTTTAAATAGGAATCACATTTTATTTTTATTATTTATTTATTATTTTGACTTCTTAGTCGCCCCCTCTCCCCCAAGGGACTCGGGGCGACGTACACCAGCAGCGGTTATAACGATACAATATGGAGGAGGTGGAACAATAAATAAATAAATTACAATAATTTAAAACAATTAAAAACCCCAATGATAGTTAAAGTTAAAAAATTAAAATTAAAAATGCCCAAGAGGTGGAGAAGCTCTAAATTAAGCCAGGCCGGCTAGTCGGAACAGGTGGGTCTTAAGTTTCGTGCAGAAGGAGCGGAGGTCAGTCGTTGTCCTAATGTCTGGGGGGAGGTCATTCCAAAGGGTAGGGCCCATCACAGAGAAGATAGGTGCTCTTAATGGGAACATCCCACTCTCAATGAGATGTTTTAGAATAATGAGTTTGAATAAGGAGGAGCAGTTTTTTTATTTATTATTAATCCATTTTATATGCCGCACCCTCTCCACCAAGGGACTCGGGGCCATTGAAGATACCTGAAGTTTTTGCCATGGCCTCTTCCTTGGAATCAGATCAAAAGCAGATTTGAAACCCACAAAGGCTGTAAAAAGAGTGCCTTCGGGCTAAAATGGTGCAAGACCAGTTGTCTAAGGTTGAACAGCCTCCTCTAAATTCTGATTATTCCTCAATGTGACTACTTTCACTTTCAATCCAATCTAACAGTTTTAAATGAAGATACTTCCCATATAAGGGACGTGATGGCTCAGTGGCTAAGAGTCTGAGCTTGTTGATCAGAAGGTTGGCAGGTCAGCAGTTCGAATCCCTAGCGCCGCGTAACAGGGTGAGCTCCCATTACTTGTCCCAGCTTCTGCCAACCTAGCAGTTCAAAAGCATGTAAAAAAATTCAAGTTGAAAAATAGGAACCACCTTTGGTGGGAAGGTAACAGCACTCCGTGTGCCCTCGGCGTTTAGTCAAGCCACATGACCATGGAGAAGTCTTTGGACAGCGCTGGCTCTTTGGCTTTGAAACGGAGATGAGCACCGCCCCCTAGAGCCGGAAATGATGCAGGAGAATCTTTACCTTTTACTTCCCATATAGTTGCTTACTGAATTTAAGCAAGCTCTTTGGTCGATAGTTGGCAGGGTTAAATCTATTTCCTGTATTCTTATAGAGCGAGATAGCTATGACCTCATTCCACTCAGATTAAAAAGGTGCTTATATTATTTACTTAAAATAAGTTTTTTTTTAAAAAAAGTCAACATTGGGTCTCCACCAATCTTTATTATCTTTTAGCAACTCTCGCGGAATGAAATTATCTCCAGGAACGTCCCCGGATTTCAACCACACAGTGAGATCCCTAGCATCAGCTATAGGCACAGAAGGAAATCAGAAGTCACAGCTGCGGAAGGAACCAGCGCTGGATTAATTAATCAGAGAGAGATTTTTCTTATACTACTTCTCCTTGCTTCCAAAATGAATAGAAACAGAGTTGTAATGACTTCTTTTAATGACCTTACCTGTTTTAAAGCCAAATTACCAATTATTAGATTCCACTTCTCAATGGGGGAATCCATTTTCCCAACGTTTACCTATGAAAAGCAATAAAGTGTTTTAACAATGGAAAAACCTTAAAGCACTTTCCTTATCATTACTTTAAAGAACTAAACATTGAATTTTTGTAAAAGCCCCATTTCCAAATGCCATCAAGCTTTTTCAGCAGGGGGCTAGCTGAGGGCTTCTATGCAAGGCAAAAATGGCAACAATGAGCATACTTTGAGCCGAACCCGGAATTACGGTCATAAGTCCTTGCAGTCATAAATCAAGGCACTCATGTGACCGGAAGTAATTGTTTGGCCTTTTTTCATGGCAGTCATCAAGCAAACACTGCAGTTATTAACCAAATGTAGCAGTCATTAAGCAAACTAATTCATTTTATTAAGGGCTTTTTTTAAAATTGCAGTAGCATGAATGTAGAATGCCATGACCAATCATAAAGGTGACCTGTCTGATATGCAGTCACCTAACCAGGGGCCATTTACAACAGGACATAAAGCACCCAATTCATGACCATCGTAACTTTGAATGGTCGTACCACATTACCTGCCCGTAGACAAAAATTTACTAAAAAGTTCTACTATATGAGGTAGAAGTCAGAAGGACAAATTTCTACAAATGCGGCCACTCCGAAAGAAATAGTTGATTATCAACCCCAAAATGTTACCCAAACTTACTGCTGTGGATAGTCGAGATGCCAGAGTCATTTCCAGATTACCCTTCAAGCCAAGTAATGCAGGAACCAAGATGAAAACTTCAGTAATGTTTCGGAAGACTTCCCAATGCTATTCAACAATGATAAATATTGTTATTTATTGTTATATGTGGTCAATACAATATAGCTTGGTCAATACAAGCTATATTGACCAAGCTACATTGTTACATTGTTAAACTTTTCTTACCAACTAATGGTTAGCTGCTTTACAAAATATGAGGCCTTTTTTATTTCTGGAACTAATGGCGGACAGAAGTGAATAATCTTATACTACTGATTTTCATTTTAGATACAAATAAAATGAAATAGTCAACCTATTGCTACTACTGCGTTGGATTCATACTAACACCATGCTTTCCAAAACAGCTTGGATTTGATAACTGGGACTTAAATGGAGATATTTAATGATATCTTACTTCTTGGGGGGAGGAATATCTCCTGTTTTCTTTTCTGTCATCTGGATGAAAGGGGGACTATCTCCCTATTCTAGAATAGGTGACGGTGGCATCACTACCTACCTCAGGCATGTCCAAAGTGTGGCCCGGGGCCAAATGTGGCCCTTTTTCAAATTTCAAGCGGCCCGCAGCCTCTTCTCCCCACTGGAGTTATTTGTTTAGTCTTTCATAAAATACCGTATTTTTCGAAGTATAAAGATGCATCTTTTTCCCCTCAAAAAAGAGGCTAAAACTCTGGGTGCATCTTATACACTGAATACAGCATTTTTTGCCTCCCAAAACTCTGCCCCCTTCACCAAAATGGCTGCGCATAGCCTTTAGGAGGCTTTCAGAGTGCTCCTGGGGGGGCTGTGGAGGGCATAAATGAGCAAAAAACGGGCCATTTTTGGCTCAACTTTGCCCCCCCTAGCCCCCAGGAGCACTCTAGAAGCCTCTTAAAGGCTATTCATGCTCTTTTTTTAAAAAAAGGCCCATTTTCGTGAAAAATGGGCCATTTTTGGGAGAGTGCAAAAACTTTTTTTTTAATTTGCCTCTTCAAAATCTTGGTGCGTCTTATACTCTGAAAAATACGGTAGTCAATTCGCATTTAATGTTAAGAGTTCAAAGAATATCAGGCTGAATGATCGGCCCCACACATTTTCACCTCACCAAATCTGGCCCTCCTTGCAAAAAGTTTGGACACCCCTGACCTACCTAGATGAACTCTTTCACATGGAGAAAAAGCTACAAGACTGGACCTGGAACTCAGGTAGATGGGGAAGAGAGGGTGGACACTCTAGGAAAGGGGATCTGACAGGTTCTGTTACAAATTTATTGGCAGACGCACTTGGTTAACCAAACAAAAAACAAAAGCTTTTTATTACTGGTATTTCAAAAAACAAACATGAGTATGAATAGGCAGGGCTCAACATCTATTTCCTGCAACACCTGTTACATTTTTATGCTCCTCGCTTAGAAGAGCAAAATGCCATAGATTTGCAGTAAGTAGAGGAAAGAAAAAAAGTAGAAGACCTGATAATTAGCAATAAGTAGTGGCCAACTTCTACGGCTTCTCTATTGATGGGAAAAGACGAAGATTTATCAGGGGGAAAAAGTAGGCAATACAATAAAAACTGAAACAGGGAGCAATTCTCCTTAAGATATAATCAAGCAAAGTTGAAAAGGTCAAGAGTGGCAAATAGAAGTGACGCAGAAAATAATATGTACCTCTGGAATTCAGAAACACTTTCAGGCCCTTGCAAAAAATAATAATAACAAGACTAAACCTTCAGGGAAAGAAAGGGAGACACAGATCAGGACACAAGATAATGATTCCTCGAAGGGCAGGAGGATTTGTTTTTTTCTTGGACTCTGCAAGAAGGCAAAGATATGAGTCTTCTGAAAGTTAATGATTCATTACTAATGAGGAACCAAAACAATTCTGCGTCAATCTAACCCATCAGCTCAAGGAAGCATACTGTCTACTAGCAATGTGATGAAATAGTTTCTGTATTTTCCAATTCCAGTGGAAATTATCACTTTCTATGATATAATATAGAAAAACTACAACGGCAGCTGCTCGTATCCAACGAAAATCATTTGGCAATAGTTGGGCCTTTGTATTAAATTAGGTGGAGAATTAATAAAAAACAGTACTGACACTGTTAATACTTACAATTGCTTGCCCAATTAAGGATAATATATGGATGATGATTGCTAAAACTGATTTTTTCCCCTAACAAATATGAAAGGATGATGAGGGGTCTTAGACTCTGTCAAGCACGGTATTTCCTGGAAATTTCTGTTTGCCTTATTGATAACTTTCTTCTCCAGACGATGAAGGAAGGTCCAGTCAATACCAGCTATTCTTGACTTGGTATGAACCAATGGAGAAGAATTAATCAAGAAGATGGAAAGAAGAGGAATTTTGCTGGAAAGTGATACCATAATACTGGAATTCTTGCTTTCTTGGAAAAGTAAAATTGATGTACCCAGGGGCAATATTCACTTACCTTCCCTATCAGTTTGCAAATGTGAGCATGCGTGCATGCGCTCAGCCTTCCCCACATGCGCTTTTGGCCAAAAAAAGGACCTAAATGGGATGCCATAGAGCCAAGGCGTGTGGGCAAAGCCACCCGTGATTTCCGCTACCGATTCAGGTGAACCGGTCCGAACCAGTTGAAATACCACCTCTGAATGTACCAGTAGTTATACTGATATCTTGGACCTTTCAGATTTTAATAAACTCAAAGCAATGAAAATTCTGTGGCAGGGGAAATTAATATGAAAGATTTGGATCAATATGGATAAAATTTTCTAAAAAGAGAGATACTAAAAGCCCAAATCTAAACCACTCCAGGAAGAATAAAGCATGGAAGAAAACAGAAAACAACAAATATGTCTATACAAAGAGTTTAGTGTAGCCATAGTAAAATCTGAAAATAAATGAAACAGGGATAGTCTACTGAAAAAAAAGGGGAAAAAAGAGTACAAATAGCCCAGAATTATTATAATAGTGACAGGAAAACCAAAACTCAGAATTAACCTAGATTGCTGAAGGATGTTAAGAACAACAGTAAATACTGGTTTAAAAAATATAAAAAATAAAAATAAAAAAGCAGGAAATCTTCTGCCCAGTGTAGATGGCAAAAATCAAAGAAAGGACAGCTCTTGGACCCAATGTCTCTAACAAGTGCGTGTTCCACCAAGCAATTGTTTAGAGCAGAATAAATTGCATCGTGGAATACTAAAATAACATGCTAGTGGGCTATTGAACTTTTAAACATTATCTTTAAGAAAATGTCTGGAGATAACTGAAATGCCAACTGCCTTGTAGAAAGTAAATGTTATCCCTATAGACCAGCCACTCCAACATTATTAAAAAAAAATTAAATGGAATAATACTTAACAGAAACCCTATTTTAAAATAATTCAGATAAACCGAACAGCCTGTTAGACTGCTTGTCACATCTGAAACAAACAGATTTGGAGAAGAATAACAAAGATGATTAAGGAATGAAGACATAAAACTATTATAAAGACAGACACCAAATAGGAAGTGCTCAGTTTTGCAAAGAAAAGACTGTGGGAAGTTATGAGAGCAACTTCAACATCTAACAGGATATCACACATAAGAAAAGCTATTCTGCGCTATTTATTAGAGACATAATGAATAATGAATTTAAGTTATGGGGATGAGGTTATTCCGTTAGTCATTGCCAACTATAGGGGCGGTGCTCATCTCTGTTTCAAAGCCATTAAGACAGCACTGTCTGAAGATATTTCCATGGTCATGTAACCAGCATATCACACAGCACTGTTGCCTTTCCACCAAAGTGGTACCTATTTATCTATTTGCATGCTTTTGAACTGCTAGGTTGACAGGAGCTGGGGTGAAGACGGGAGTTTACCCCAATGTGTGGAGCTCAGATCTCGAACCTGGGCTGCTGGCTTTCCAAAACATCCAGTGTCTTAATCGCTGATCCACCATGCCCCCCCCATTAAGTTATAGGGAGACATAAGGCATGGGGGGACATTCTAATTGAATGTTAAGGACATATCTAATAATAAAAGCATTTTACTGTAAAATTATTTATCAAGAAAAGTGATGTCCTCTCTTCACAGGGTGGCAACCATTTGCCTAGGATATTTTAGCTTCGATATCTGAACTGAACAGAGACAGCACAGAGTAGTTCAAAGTAACCCTCCCAATGCTAGAATTCTATGAATCTCCCACCCACCCTCAGTAGATAGTTGTGGATAAACATAACTAGAAGTTTAAAATCTAATCAAAACTTGGAGAGATTCAAAAATCTGTACTGCTACTGAAACTGGGGATATAGTCATGTTTCAAAACATCACCCCATCCTGAAAACATGGACATAATCATAAATAAGGCACTCCTCATCCTTAGTATATATATTTTTTTAAAAATATAAAATGCCACAATTAAATCTATCATGAAGCATCTTTGGGTTTTCCTGAATCAATTTTTATTTCTACTAATTAGACTTAAATTACAACAATAAACTTGTGAAAAAAACACATCTTTTCCTACCCAGACCTATGTGCATTAAAACTCCAGAGATTTTGAAGGAAGTCAAAAGTTCTGCCAGTGTACTGCTATTCCACAGATTATTCCTCAAGTGGGGGGGGGGGAGCAGAAATTGTGGGGAACCGTGGAAGTGTTATAAAGATGACACTATCTAAAACCCTAGTCCAGAAACATCATCTTTACAGTACTATATGATAAGCAAATACCTACCTGAACAATATCTAGAACCATCCCTGCAGACACTGTTCCGAATCCTGCTAGCAAGAATGGTACAAGTATCTGCAATGCCATAATGCTACTAGATTCCTTGGGCTGTTTTCTACTTCCTTCCACAATGGGAGAAGTTTCATCACTGTCGCTAGATAAATGGCTGTCCTGCAGCATAGCATCCATTTCTGAAGAGTCAGTCCCATCTGAATAATTGTAACTTGCAAAGTTATCATACTTCGGGCTACAGCTGGATGAATTGTGTCCATTACTCCCATGATAGGCTGATTCTGAAAAGTGATGATAATCCATGCGTTGATCAGTCCTAATACTGAAATTGTGTCCTGATGGCTGCAATCCATCTTGCCAGAGACTATTTCCTTTCTTATGTCTCTCTTCTTGGGTTTTGTGATAAACAATTGGAACCATGCTCAACAGTAAGTTCAAGAATTTGTCGGACTGAATTGCATTTAGATTTATAGTCCAATTTACAAATCCTTCTTCACTATAGGCTTTATCATTTCTTTTCTTGCTGACAGATCTTCCTTTACAATTAGTCATACTGTTTTGGAAATATTGTTTTGATAATCACTTCAGCTCTCAACAAATTTTATAGTTATACAGGAACACAGAAACTGATTTTTTGTCTACTATGTAGAAAGTGTTCTTTTTATGACTTTTTGGTCTTGAACAATTCCATAACCCAGTTTAAATCTGAAAAACAATATAGCAAAAATAAATTAATTTCATCATTTCTCATATTTGATAGATTTCTTTTGAATGGTTTATCATATTTTTGCATTCTAACAACACAATTATATCCTTGAGTTATATTACTGTTAAATCCTCTACACAAGTACAACGTAGGAGAAAATATAAAGACACAATGATGATTTCAGAGAATACTGTACATAAACTCAATTAAACTAGTCTTTGGTGCTCTCTAAACTTGGTGGTTTGCTTGCAGATGTTTCATTATCCAATTAGGAAGCATCTATAGTATTAGTTAAGTATGGGGCTCACTCCTATTTATATACAATAGCTTGCCCTATTAATGTTGTTGGGGGTATTGTTTTTTATCTGCGGTAGTTTCTTGATTAGGTTATTGTTTTCTGCTGGTTTGTCTAGTGTTAATCCCTGTTTATCTAGGTTTCTGCTGCTGGAGAAGATACTTCAGGTATTTTTATTTTTGTTTCCTTCTAAGCACATTGAATGGTGTGTAAATGTGATTTATCTCTATGTGTCTACTGATAGCTGATTAGTCCAAACACCAAGCTTCCAGGAATATCCTAGCATTTTTTGGATTTATCTTCGTCTAGGATGTTTACCAGTTGAAACCATGGTTAAATTGATCCTGTGTTGTAAGATTAAGAAGTTTTCAATGTGCCAACAATGAACTTCTTAAGCTCCTTAATCCTCAATCACAATAAGGGATCATTTCTGTATGTCACACCAACACCACCATAAAAAATCCTACTAAAGGACACACAAATCAGATATAAAGCAGAGGGAAGTGACATGGAGTCTCTGTTTCAAGTTATAAAATAATTTTGGCAAGGGTTTTGCAAAGCAAGAAAGCACAGCTCTGACATCACATTTTTTAATAGCTCAAAATATAATATCTTCTGCCAATGCACCAAGTTTTGCAAAATCCCCTAACAAATGAATGGAATTATACTGATACTTTTAATTTTATTACTGATAGTGATTAAATAAACCAATGCATGAGAAAAACAATCAATCAGAAACCAAATGTGCCTTTTATTTTCTTTGAAGGTGTTCCAACTACATTTTAGCAATTTAAATGGTAACATTTTTAATAGTGTTCTTTGCTAATTAAAAACTAAAAGTTACTAGCTTAAGAACTTTTGTTAATGCTTAATATGCTTTATATAAGCCAAATTATGGAGTCAGAAGTAGGCAATGTTTAATTAAGTGGAGATCACGCATCAATATAATGAAAGGAGCAATACATAATGAAAGAAACAATTGAAAATCTTTTTACATTTAAAGGATTTGTCTTATTGATTCATTTGACAAACAAACAATATATCTTGGATATGCTTGCCATATATAATGAGGAAGATCATTCTTATGCATCCTTCATAATTTTGGAATAACATTTTCTTAGAGCAAAACAGCTATATTGTCTTTAGAAACAATTATGTATTTGCAGAAACTGTCTTTAATTATATACAAAATTACATAATGTTACATACAGATGCATCCTATAATATTGCATTGATTTAGTGATGTTGACTCCAAATTAAATTTTCTAAACTTCTATAGAATAAGCTATGCCTAATGACAGAAGGATGTAAACTTGAAGAACTTTATTTTGTGTCTGTCTATCAGACAATGAGAATATACACTTTTAAGTTCCCTTGGACTCAGAGGAGGAGGAGGAGGAGAAATAAAAGAGCAAATATTAGGTAACATTTGTAGCCATGAGATTTGAAGTTTAGACTTGCTCTTGCAAGGTATATATAGACTTTAGAAGTATCCAATGATTTTTATTGTTTCTGAGTGTGCTATATTTCACTTAAATTCCTGCCAGATCTTTATACGATTAGTAATCCTGTTAATTCTTCACTCTTCCTGCCAAATTGGATTACTGGTAATTACATTGTCTGCATTAAGTATGCCTCACGGGTCAGATCATAAACTATTTTGATTAGCCAGATTAGCAGTCTGCTCACGCGCTTACTGGATGAGCAAATAAGTACATCCTATGAGCATAATGGTTTCTCGTTTTATATGGTGTTCCTGATGCTTCATAGATAACTCATAATACCAGGATTTTCAGCAAAATTACTTGCTAAAGTGTTAGGGAATGGGCAGAATTGTAAGATTTATAAGGCAACATTTTGTTTTGATTTGCTAAAATATTTCTTGATCTTTAAAGTACTTTAAAGTATTAAAATACTTTATTTTACAGCAGTAGCTTGATCTGCATCTTGATCTGCACCGATTTTATGAACAGATATAGATCACATTATTTCCACCCAGATTATTATATCTAACGTGAATATTTATTTACATCTTTGTTTGTTTATTTAATATTTATCCCACGCATCTCCCCTTTATAAGGTTATTATGTATAGCTTACAATTTATAAAAACAAGTAGAAGAATAATTAAAACATTAAAACTACACATTAAAACTTCAACCAGAACTAAGAGATGGACAAGGTGGACATGAGGTCGTCTTACCCGATCAGCCATCTCCAATGTTGACTGCTCCCCTTGGGGCCCCAGGCCAACCAACAAAGCCAGTTTCCAGAAGGCCAAAAGAGTAGGGCACTTCTTCTGTCCACTTGTAGCGAGTTGCACAGGGCGGGAACCACAGTGGAAAAGGCTTTTCTCATTGACCCGACTGCTGTAATTACTTAGCATATGGGTCTGTAGTAGGCCTCTTCCAGTGGAGCGAGTGGAGCAGGCTAGTCCCATTGGGTCAGGTACTCTGGACTCATGCCATATAGGGCTTTAAAGGTAATAACCAACACCTTGAATTAGACTCAGAAGCAAACGGGTAACCAATGAAGCTCACGCAATAGCTGTGTTCATGTGCCACCCAAAACTGTGAGCATTCTGCATTCTATACCAGCTGTAGCTTCCAAATAGTCTTCAAGGGTAGCCCCATTGCAGTAATCTACCAAGTAATCCACTAAGAAGGCATGAATGACTGTGCACAGGGTCTCATGATTCAGATAAGGTTCTTTTCCTTGAGCGTGCTTGCTGGAATTCCTCAGAGTATATTTGTTTATTAGCTCTACATATGAAATACAATCTTTCTTTCTTTCTTTCCAGATGTTCATAAACTTCATCTTCCCACTCACATTGTCCAGTAAGGAATGCTAGAATTTAGACAACAATATCTGAAGGGCCTCTCTTCTAGCATTATCAATTCAAACGTCAAATCAAACCATAATTTTGAATCCAATCCATTGCTGACATTTTCAACTGCACATATAAATTGTGGGATGGAATGAACTTCCCAGCTACTGAGTAAATCATGCTGACTGTTATAGGTTTTCAATGTTTTAACTACATAAATTTCGATGATGCAGCAGCCCTGGAGAAGAACAAAACAATGGCTTATCGAAGTTGATGTTTTAGCACTAAACCCGGTCAAACATGGCTTGCTATTTTGGTTGATCAGACTACAGGAACTGCAATTTGACAAGCTATTGTATCCACACAGTTATGCAAGTTTGGAACAACTCCAGTATCTGCAGAACAGCCATATATATTTCGTACAAAATCATTAGCGAAAAGTGTGCTAAACATTTCATCTTACAGGGCAATAGAAACTAAGCTAAGAGATGAAATGCAATAGAATTCAAGAAGACTGAACAAAAGCACTGGTAAAAAGCAGACGTGTTCAACTAACACCTGACAAGTAGCCAACACCCAAAACTTTATCCAGATTTGCACTTTTTTGTTTTAATGATCTGGCAGCTCAGGGCAAATAAGCTGCCGAATATATTTGCCTCAAGCAGAAGTTATTTTCCCTGTCTTCACAGGCATTTTAAAGTTGGGAAAGGTAAACATTTTGACAGAGACAAATGAGAAAAAATGACACAACTAGGGCCACTCTAAAAGGGATTTGTGAAACCATTTTTCATCAATGAAAATTTACTCCTTAGAGAAAGTATCTTAGCATCTGCATACTAGTCATAACCAGGGCCACAGCATCTTATACCCATCCCTTTTTGTCTTTTTAGGTTTAGCTCTTCTTTCCAAAGCTTTTTGCTGAATCCCACCTAGAAAATAGGCAGTAATAATAGATGTTTTGGAAGTAGGGATTTTAATGGGCTCAGAGACATGTTGGCATCCTTGAAAGGATCAAATTTAGGTAAAAGAAGTAAAGTTGCTAGGATAATGCTTTCCTGAGGCCCATACCATAAAGATCCCTAATTTTTAACCAAAGTTAAACTTAATAACTTTGATGTAAACAGTTTGGCTGCCCTTTTATTTTACAACAAAGATGGCCAAATCAATTAGTATAGGACAGGGGTGTCCAAACTTGGGAACTTTAAGATTTGTGGACTTCAACTCCCAGAATTCCCCAGCCAGCTGGCTGGGGAATTCTGGGAATTGAAGTCCACAAGTCTTAAAGTTCCCAAGTTTGGACACCCCTGGTATAGGATAAGCAGGGGAAAAAAAATCCCTAGAATTTTTTTTTTTTGTTCCTAATATGAGGAGATATTAAAATATTTTGGTTGTAACTCAAAGCAATAACGGGATTTCCACAACTTTTCAATTGTTTTCAAGATGGTTGAAAAAAAATCTTTTATGAAAAGCTATAAAAGCCTGCCAAGGGGCATAACATCAGATATAATGATAATCAGAACCAGAGCCAAAAGTAGTTGCAGCTTTTAGCTTTGATAGATTATACCTGTTTCGTGCCATTCTGTTCTCTCTCTCCACCAACACAAACTGCAAGTTTCCCATTCCAATGCCATACTTCCATACTATTAAAGGTAATTATTGCTTAAAATAAAACTGTGCTAAATGATAGTGCCAAAGATCAGATACCTACGGAACAGAAAACCATTGAAATTAAGCTCTGCTGTGTTTTCATAACTTTGAAGGCCTCTCTCTGCCAAATAAAGTATAAATCTAGCACGGTTCGTAATCCTTCTTAACGCCAAGGAAGTACAGGAAGTAATCACAGCTGCCCAAAATGTTAAACTGAGATTAGAAATCCAAAATATTCAGGAGCCTTTTGTACAATATTATCCACCAATGTAATCAGTATACGTTTTAATCAAGTCCTGATTACCTATCTCTGCTTCAGATTACATTCCCAAAATATTATGGTCTCATTCATCACCTCATTTCTAATTAATTGTAATCCTGTTCCCTACAGTTTTGTGCAATACTACTGAAATAGCAGCATATTCCCACATAGACTTGGATCTAACTGGATCACTTACACACCTATTATACAAAATTTGGAAGCTTCTATATGGTTATGAAAAGAGAGAATTGCTGTCCTTCTTTGCAAGAACTGGATCTGCACAACAGAAGAAATTCACCCATGCCTTACATTTTACTTAAGATAAAGGTAAAGGTTCCCTTCGCACGTGCGTGCTAGTCGTTCGCGACTCTAGGGGGCAGAGCTCATCTCCATTTCAAAGCCGAAGAGCCAGCGCTGTCCAAAGACGTCTCCATGGTCATGTGGCCAGCATGACTAAACACCAAAGGCCACGCAACGCTGTTACCTTCCCACCAAAGGTGGTCCCTATTTTTCTACTTTATTTTTACATGCTTTCGAACTGCTAGTTTGGCAGAAGCTGGGACAAGTAAAGGGAGCTCACTCTATTATGCGGCACTAAGGATTCGAACTGCCAACCTTTCTGATCAACATTTTGCTTAAAGGGCCATGCAAAATGACAATAAGATAGTTTATTTAGCTGAAATAACTGATTATAATACCTTGGAACAGTGTTTCTCAAACTCAGCAACTTTAAGATGTGTGGATATCAGTTCCTAGAATTACTCGTTCTGGCTGGGGAATTCTGAGAGTTAAGGTTCATACACTTAAAATGGCTAAAGTTGAGAAACAGAGTTTAGAGTGACACAAGCCTAGTCTGTACCATATTGCTGAGGTTGTTATTCATATCTGGAACCATTTTTTAAAGAATAATACCTGATGAAAATTAGCATTTAATAGCTTAAACCTTAAATTTTAGCTTTAATATGTTTTATCTCTCTGGCTTTCAGTTTTTAAAACTGAACCTTTATAACAATATATTGTATATTGAATTTCAGCCCACATTATTCAGAAATAAAGTTGATGAAAATTTCTTCCCATGTCTCAGGTAGCCATTCTTCAATGATTAACAACAGCCAACATGCCAGAGTTGTTGGGTGGAAAATCTTGAGTTTTGAATTGCAAATATTTGTGGTGTAGAATTTATAGTTTGTGACAAATTCTGGTAACCTGATTAAAACCAGACAGATGTAACTTCATGCAATCAAATCAGTGATGAAGGGCACAACCCCCAGATATGCAATCTTCAAGTAAAAACTGAGAGTAAAGTACACAGAAAACTATCACAGTTCTTTTTTGTGATGTTTCCACTATGCTCTCCATGATCTCTACTCTCTAATCTGTTTCTAGTTTCTTCTCCATAAGTAACATCATCTGTTAATTATTTTTTATCCAATTGTTTATTGCCTACTGCTTCATTAAAGCAATAACCAACTTCTCTTTGTTTTTCTGACTTTCATATACTTTCAAGTCATTAATCTTTTATAAGCAAGAAATTGCTAAGCCAAGGCATCCTTTTGCCAATAACAAAAAATTACTAAATTAAAAAAAAACACAGATTGACCTTCATCAAGCTATATGCATGGCCTTGAATTGTGACTTTGCCAACAATCTTTTAAAGAGCTCTCTACTGAACTTCCTTGAATCAGCCAAGTTCACCTCCATGAGCTTTCCTTCTCCAACCCCCAAGCAGCAAAAATGACAAAGGTATCACATTTCCCTAGTGTAACCCTACCATAATTTACTATGACCAACGTCATGAAGACACTCAAGCTTGTAAATTGTAGGACGTGCCCCTTCAAAGACCCCAGCTGGGCAGAAAGGGCAACAGAGTGGATTTGGGGTGGGGTGGGGGAATACCCACCCAGTCAACACTATTGGAGGAAGGAAGTGACCTACTTTTTAGGATCCTAAGGACGTTATACAAGACCATAGGGTTCCCCACCCAAGCCTCATGGGATGGAGATCTCAGTGCATCTGCCATCCGTGGGAACTGAGAAAGGAAGGGAGGGTAGCTCAAAGCTGCCACCTTTTGCTGTCTCAGGTGGGCGGGGAGAGCCGAAAGGAAGGTCGGTTCCAAGAGAAGAAGCCGGGGAAGCCCCAGCCCAGGTGACGGAGGCGAAAGGCACGTTTCCTCCGAACCAAGAGCAACCCGACTGCTGCCTTACTTTCCTTCTGGGACCCGCCAGGCCAGGGAATCCCCTCCTCCGGCTCCCGCCTTGGCGCCCATCTCCAGCTCCCCCAAACCTACCTGGCCAGGGACGGCGGGGCTGGCCCCAGCCTCTCGCAGCAGATGCCGCCGCTTGCCATCCTCCGTCGGGCGCAGCGCCCAGAAGCTGCCCGCTCAGCACAGGAAGAAGGAACCTGCCCGGCGGCCGCGGAGTTGCTGACAGCTCCCACTGAGCCTCCGCCCCCACTGAGCAGGCGCGGCCAAAGTCGGCGGGGGCGAGGGGCGTGACTAGCCGAGAACCCCCACCCCGGCTGATGTGGCCGGTGCGCGCCGGAGATGCCTCCTCCGAGGACCGGCCGCCCCGCCCGGCGCCCGCGGGAGGGACGGGGACAAAAAAGGGCGGCGACGTCCAGCTCTTGGTCCAGCTAACTGGCCGCTTTCCCACCCGGTCGGGACGGGATCCTCAGTAGGAGGCGGGGTGAAGAGCCACCTGGTCGACAGAGCTTCCTCAAATCCGGGGCTCTCCAACTGAGTTGGACTTCAGCACCCATAATCCCCAGCTAGAGCGGCCTTTAAGGCCGGGCCTATTGAGAGGAACTGGGGAGGGGGATGGTCATGGTGCATTCTTTTTGAATGAAGCAATGCATATTATTGTATCAAGGTTGACTCAGCCGAGGTCGACAAAACGAGGGCCCAGATTGTTGGGGGTAATATGGTGACTCTGTAAACCCCTTAGAGAAGAGGGCTGCAAAAGCACTCTGAAGCGGTAGATAAGTCTACGTCCTGTTGCAATTGCAATTGGAAAGGCCGTTCAATCATAATCCCACAGATGGTAGCTTATGTTAATATGTATGGTGGAGCCAGGATGGTCGCACTTTGTCCAATATTTTAATGAGAAATGAATACATATTTCTTTTTTAAAAAAGGAAAGGGAGTTTGGAGGGGGCAAGCCAGCCCGATGGCCTCACCCAGTAGGGCAGCCCAAATGCCTATTGTAGCCACAAAATGCAGTCAGTATAGTATACTATAATCTTTATTGACATTGTACTTAAATACAATGATAAGCTTTCAGGCTGCCGACCAGTTCCGGAGAGATGAAGCCAAGCCCAGGTAATTATTATTGTGGCAAAATTCAGCACCGCTCAGAGGCAAAACTGGCTGGAATCTGCTTTCTCTACAGCAATGTTTTTTTCCCCCTCCGCTCTGGGAAGAACAAGTGGGAGGAACATGGCTTAAAGAGTGCAAAATAAGAACCAAGTGATGAGCAATTCTTTCCTCTCAAAGTTGAATAGAAATATTTGTTGTTGTTCTTCATCATATCAAGTGACTAGAGATAACTATGCAAAACAATACCATGAATCACAAAATAACCATAACTGGAAGGAAAAAAACAAAGACTTCTTTCAGTTCTGCAGCAAGGCAGTTGTAAGCAGCTGTAACAAGGACAAAGAAAATAGCAGAAATATACTTTACTCTCATTCTTTCTCTCCTTTTAAGCAGCCCATTATCTAAAGCAGATGAATTGCTTCACAATGGTAGCAACCTATGTACCTCTCAATTTTTAGCAATAAGATTCCTATTCCTATTCTATTCTATTCTGTTCTATTCTTAGAACACAAGAAGCCATATTGGCCAAAAGAAAGTTCCAGAACATATGTTACAACTGTTGGGAGAAATGTCCTTCTGGGTTCGGCTCCAAGTGGGGAAAAAGACACTGGAGACATGGAGGCTGCTTGGAAAGATGGTTTAATGGTGGACAGGACCACATGGCTTGAGCCCTGAACAGAAAAGGTGATCACATGCTTCAATGTTGGTGGAGAAGAAGAGAAGGGAAGAGAAGGACTGAAGAAGGGCTTGCAGGGATTTTTATAATCAGTTCGGCCCCACCTATCTGTTTCCTGTTCCTGTGTAAGAAATGTATTCTGATTGGCTGTCAGACTCACATGGGCCCATGCAAGGGCAACCCTCTAGCTGAGTTTGAATCCAGGTTTGACTGAGTTCAGATGCCATGTGGTCAGTTGAGTAAAAGGCAATATTATCCTGCCTTCATTGTCACTGCCAGAACTCTACACCCATCCCCCTGGAGCTGAACTCTTTATTATGTAAAGTGGACTAGCTTGGCCTTCTTAATGGCCCATTGACAAAGGGGATGGGCCGGAAGCTGCAGGAATTTACTTTAAAATGTGTTTCTCCCTTTTTCACATCCAGGAAAATATAATATTCTGCCTTATCAATATTTCCTAGGATATTTCATTTTTCTGGGAGAGGGCTAGGTGATAACTTCCTACACAACAATTCAAGATCACAAAAGAGATACAAGTGTCCTCAAAGTATGACTGGTCACTTAACTACTGCTAGAAGTTATGACAGACCCCCTCAAAAGCTCTTTACAACATGATTACAAGTCACATAACCATATTTAGCACTCCGCAACAAGCCTGCATTTATAGTTATTTGCAGCACCCAGGGTTCATGTGTGTATGATGTATGACATTTTTCCAGTTTCTGGGGGGGAAAACTCCATAACAGTAGGTTTGCTTAACAACCGCAGCCTTTGCTTTATGATTGTCATCCTGTTTCCTCTCTTCCTATCTTTGAACTATAATTCTATGTTTGATTTTAATTTCCATTTTTATTGTTTTACAAATATTTATTACGTTTTTAATGCTGTAAGCTGTCCAGGGTCACTTTGAAATGAGTGGGCAGCAAAATGAATGAATGAATGAACGATTTACAACCATAAATGCAAGGCTCAGTTATTGTCATAAGTCAAGGACAACCTGTAAAGGCTTTCAAGTACTCTACAATCCATCAGATAAGATGATAAAAATGGAAGAAAAGGGAAAAAAGGAGAAAACATGGCTAAATAATACAGGTGTACTCTTGATCTCAACCAAAAGGATGAGAAGCAATATAACTTGAATGTAACTTGATCAAATGAGTCAACTTTCCAAATTAAATCACGTTTAGATTGAATGATTTGATCAAATGTCTCCAAATTGAACTTCCTTCATTTTTTGATATAAAAAATTATATAACATCATATTGGACTTATTTCTGGGTTAATAGCAGATCGGGATACACAAAGTTATATTCTCATGTATAAAGAATTGGGCTGCAGGTTCAATTGCTACCTGAAATCACTTATGTGTGATTTGGACACTTATATTTGTATGTGTATATGTGTATACACACACACACACAGGTACATACATATACAATTTATATAATATAGTTATTATTATATAAATTGTAATGTGTTTCTTGAATTTGCTTAATAAATAATTAACGGTGTTTTGTAAAACACAACATTAATTTAAAAGAAAAAAATCCTTGAAGTTATATAGGCTGCTTTTCCCCAAAAATTTCCTGGCCTGTAATGCACAAAGATATAAGCAAGAGTTTTCAGGAACAGAGAAAGATCAGGTGGATTGGAATCTTGATTCCATTCTGTTGTTTGTTCTCATTCATAACAATCCAAACCTGTACATCATAGAATATTCACAGGATATTGTAATAACGCTATGATGTGGATTGGACTTTGTACGAGAAGTATCACTTCTCATCGTTATCTCTTAAATTATTCAATTACTTTTCCTGGTCTCAAAGTGCACTTCTTGATAAAAAATATCTGTAAGAATCAAAAGCACACCTAGTCTTGTAGAATGAATAAGCTGCATCATATGAGTAATTTTAGTAAAAGATAATATGAATGCCTTAAGGGAAATGCTTTAATCTCAGAGGCACCTGCCAGGTCTAACAATTAGCAGAAGTTTTTTAAAAATAACAGGTAGTCATCTGTTTGCCAGTGTTTGGCATATTATATGTTCATATATTCCAATTCAGTGCTATCACTCTCTTAAAGGCAAGGTGTTTATTGAACCAGGTGTTAACATATGATGCATTGTTTTAATTTTATTCCGAGGAGTCCTTTATAAATGAACTTACAGGAGTATTTCATAGCAAAGTATGAACTTAACATTGGTCATACTTGAGGAAATTTACTTCATTTTTAACAACACCTAAATTTTACAACCTGCATGGTTTCATGGCTCAAATATTAATGCTGAAGTGTAGGTATTATAGAACATAACAATGATCCCTGGTGCTTTTTTTGGAAACATGCCAGTTGCTCAGAAGGTATTAGCTAAGGAGAGGAGTAAACAGTGGTAGGTTGCAGGCGGTACACTCCGGTATGGGCATACCAAAGCCTGCCCGGAGCCCCAGATACTATTCCGCTACACTGCTCCGGAGGACCTGCCCGCCCGAGCTCCTTACCTCAAGGCTTCCGGGCATACAGTGCCTGCGCAATGCTCTGCAGAGCAGCTGGGGCGTCGCAGAGGCTCTTGGAAGTGTTAAGATGCATGCGCATGCACTACGTGCGCCCATGTGGACGCCACCAGGCCCATTCCAACTGTGCCGGTTGGAACGGGATCAGGAACCCACCACTGGGAGTAAAGTAAGGTGGAGCCCAGCCTTCACTTTACCTTCTAATCAACTTGTTGTGGCAACTATTTTGGAAGAGTGCCCTTAACATAATCTCAATATTTCATACATACCCACTGATTCCAAAAGATTAACTGCCACAAGCTAGATAATACCTCCCAATTTCAAACTGCAAATTAAATATGTATCCTAAAGCAATATTTGCACAACATTCTAATCCATAAGGTGTTTGGTTTGGTCTGGGACTATAAAACGTGTGATCTGATCTACCTATTGTGATTTGTAAGCCCTATTAATAACCTAGCACAACCTATTAAGCTACCTATTGTCACTTATTTCACAAACCCTAACAAAAGCAAACCATGTTTAGCAAGAAAACCAAGAGTCCCAAGATGAATGCTGGTTGTCCATACATAACCTTTGCCCTGTTTGCATTCCGGCTTTAGGGTGAGATACCTGGGGATCAGACAATTTAGTGATCTCTGCATAAGCCGTAATCTAATCATACTAGGCAAAAGAGCAAAGAATCTTATTGATGCTTTAGCACAGGGGTGTCAAATTTGATTTCACTGAAGGCCACATCAGAATTGTGTTTGACCTTGAGGACATGGCCTGGGTGGGCATGGCCAGCTTGAGGTCAGTTATTCAGGAGAGTGCTGGAGCACTCTGCCAGCGAAAATGGGCTCCTGAGCTCTGTTTTTGGCTGCAACGGCCTCCTGCAACCCTCTACCCGACCTGGGGGGGGGGGTGGAATGGGCATGGCCAGCTCGACATCAGTCATGTTGTGGGTGCCTGTGGTGGCCGGAGCACTCTGCCAGCGAAAATGGGCTCCTGAGCTCCGTTTTCGGCAGCGATGACCTCCTGCAACCCTCTGCCAGCGAAAACAGAGCTCGGGAGGGTCGCCTGCAGTCTTCCCGAGCTTCATTTTTGCTAGCAGAGGCACTGTGGGCTGTTCCTTTGCTGTTTCCAGAGCAGCCCCGTGGGGCAGATCTAAACACTCCACGGGCTGGATTTGGCCCCCAGGCCTTGAGTTTGACACCCTTGATTTAGCACAATATGTCAATCCAGTCTTTTATTAAAGAAGAATATAAATGAAACCTTTAATAGAAAAGGTTATAAGCAACCCTTTTCTTCTGAGTTTAAACAGGAGCCCCTGAATTTCATGGCCCTTACTGTGCAAATATGTATTCTGTATGTACAGCTACACTATTTGAGCAGTAAGATGTACTCGTCATGTTTTATTCAAATAGTTTTTATCTGTGTTTAAATTCAGGAAACTGGTTTTGCAAGTTAACCACTCATCACTTGTTTCTGACAGGCCCTCTAGAATGGTCAACTATGACCCACTCCTTGGATATATTAAAGCCATATTTTATGAGTTTTGCTTTTATTTTCCCCAATGGACTGTGAAATTGTTTATTTTTTTATTATTGTACTTTTTTCCCCAAAACCTCAGGCACATTTTTTGACTGAGACAGAATTTTAAATATTGTAAGACAATAAATACTGATAAGGGCTGTGACAATAGGATCCCTCCTTGAGCAAGTTCTGCTTTTCTGCCATAAAATCAAACTCAGCAAGATTGAGATTCACAACAGTAATCAACAAAACAAAATTAACAATCGGAATGAAGTAAGATCAACAACAGTAAAAACAGCATCATAGAGCAGAATAATAAAAAAAAGTCATAATGACCATGTTAAATCATAAGCAACATCAGTGTCTGAAGTAAGTTTGTTGAATATAATAGATGGAACATCTTGCTTAGAGTGAGAAGACTGTCTGTGGAGGAAATGAGAAGTAGAAGAGACCATTTATGGCAGGGGTGTCAAACTCACGTCATCACGCTGTCCTGTGATGTATCACATCTTTCCCCCTTTTCTAAACGGGGTGGCCGTGGCCAGTGCATGATGTTTGATGCATCTGGCTCACAGATCGCGAGTTTGACACCCCTGATTTATGGGATGTTTCTATCATTATTATGGAAGATGCAGAACAGAAGCATGAGAGACAGAATAGAAAAGGTAAGCTTTACCCAAGAGCTAAGGGTAGATCAGCCAAGCTGGTCCCATTGCTAGGGAGTGGATGGATAATTGTGGCAGTATTGCAGAATGTGTTTGAAAATATTAATATCAAATCATCATTTCTTTTGTGCAGATCTTACGTTTGCTGGAAGCAGGTAGAACAGTTGTACTGTCAGTCCATTCTCTCCAATGGATTGGAATGGGGACTCATAGTCTGA
This sequence comes from Natrix helvetica, assembly GCF_964273705.1. Taxonomy (NCBI): domain Eukaryota; kingdom Metazoa; phylum Chordata; class Lepidosauria; order Squamata; family Natricidae; genus Natrix; species Natrix helvetica. The sequence goes on from NC_138553.1 coordinate 23,952,838, forward strand.
AGAGTGAAGAGATTGTTCTGTGTGTATGACAGACTCTTTCAAGAAATAGCTTCCATGTGCATACATAGAAGGAACAGACAGCTGATAAGAAGCATAAAATGCCATAATAAACAGGGCTGCGGGCCCCATGGATGATGTAGAGACCTGGGGAGAAGTTACCTGCTCATCCTATATTGCTGGTTTGCACTCTACATTTCAGTGGTAGAATCAGTGGTGGGAGTCCAAAATTTTTACTACGGGTTTGGTGGGCGTGGCTTGGTGAGCATGGCAGGGCTTGGTGGGTGTGGCAGGGGAAGGATACTGTAAAATCTCCATTCCCTCCCCACTCCAGGGGAAGAAGGCTACTGCAAAATCCCCATTTCCTCCTGATCAGCTGGGACTCGGGAGGCAGATAATAGATAGGGGCGGGGCCAGCCAGAGGTGGTATTTACCGGTTCTCCAAACTACTCAAAATTTCCGCTACCGGTTCTCCAGAGCTGGTCAGAACCTGCTGAATACCACCTCTGGGTAGAATGGGAATGAAATTCCAACAGCCACCTAAAATAACAGTGTTAAACAGGGAAACAAAAAAGAATGTTTAAATAGACTAGCAAGTTTGTCTATTAAACATAAATTTGCAAGGAAAAATGATTCCTGATGAGATAATGGCGACCTTATTGAAGTATTAGAGAGAGAGAAAATGGAAAAGATTTACATAATGGTTGCAATCACACTATTACAATCTTATAATTATAGAGCACACATTTCAAGAGGATTACTTGATTAAATAAGTGGACTAAAATCATCGTCAACTCTTGATGACCACATAAATACATTTTCTCCATAACTATTCATTTTTAATCTGGACCTTCGGGTCTTCCAATGAAGCACTCATCACCACTGTAACTGAGCCCACCCACCTGCTTGCCATCTTCTTTTCCCTCCTTCCACTTTCCCCAGAATTAGAGCCTTCTTCCGCTTGGTCTTCACTGAATGTGTTCAAAGTAGAATAGTCTGAGCCTGGTGCTTCGTGCCTCAAGTGAGAATTCTGGGCTGGTTTGTTCAAGGAACCATTGGTTTGTTTTCTTGGTTGTTCACGGTATTCTCGGGGGTCGTCTTTAACACCAAAGTTCAAAAGTATCTATACTCTTCCTAACCTTTGGGAGGATATCAAGAAGATAGCATCTTTATTAGAACTATTACAAAATGTTTGGATAAACTGTCGGATGTTTCTTCAAATCAAGCTCCCTATTTAGATTTTTTAAAGGGTTGCTTATAACCTTTCTACTAAAGGTCCCGTTTTTTTAAAAGGCTCTTCGGATTTGGAACAGAGATGAGCATCTCTTTGAAACAGAGATGAGAGTCAGGAACGACTAGCACATATCTGCAAGGGGAACCTTTACCTTATACTTTTGAAATGCAAAGTTATCAATACTTCGCTTGACTGTGTGGGATCATCTATAGAATGGCAGTCTAGCGGAGACCCTTTGAAAGCTGTATGAAAGCTCATTTTACTGTATGCCAATTAGTGTACATTCAAAGTGACAGTAAAGTTATTCTAAGTCTAAGTTCGAAGTCTAATTGTCACAACTCTGCAGGGCAGGAATTGTGTAGCGGCTGGTAACTGAAACACAAAACTGCCCCTTGGAATCTGTAAAAGAGGCTTGCAAAAAGAAAATCAGGGGCCACCGTAACTTAAATAAAATACAAGGTGAAATGTGAAACTATGTGAGAGAATTTACTCTTGATATAAAACTTCCCATAAAGTATTTTCGAGCCGAATGAAGGTCCTCCGTGCTTCTAGGGGGCGCTGTTTACGCTTGCGAAGCCACTCTGGCTTTGGACCTTCCCGGCCTCGAGCTCCGGCTTCCTCTTGTAGGCGGGGCAGCTTCGCTAACAGCGAGCGGGGCTCCCATCCGGCTGAATGGCGCAGAGCGGCGACAACGCGGGTCCCGAGATATCTCGGGTGCTTCTTTCCGTGGGAGGCGGAGGAGGTAACTGGTGATGAATGAGAGGAGCTGCAGATCAAGGAGCGAGCGCCGCGCTTCCTGGTCTCGTCCTTTCCCACTAACCCTGCGTTTCTCAAAGTTGGCTAACGTCGTTAAGATTTGTGGACTTCAACTCCCACAATTCCCACAATTCCCAATGGCTGCTGAGTTGTTGGAATTTTGGGAGTTGAAGTCCACATATCTTAACGTTGCCAAGTTTGAGAAACGCTGCAATACTAATAACCTGGTTTTTTTTTACCCCGTTCCTTTGCTTCCAGATTCTTGACAGTAACTGCCAAAAGTATAAAGTATTTATATAAGTGTAAACATATTTTTATGCTTATACCTATTATCTTTTACATGTTTGACAAACTAAATAAACTAAATAAATAAAAAATAAATAAAAGGAAATAAATAAATAAGTCCTGTAGGGACATGGTATTCTTGAGATCTTGCGTGAATAAATGAATATCATGTACAAATATTTTCAAAACTAAGGTGCAACTTTTGTGCAAACTTGGAAAAAAATATTAATGCGCCTCCCTGCTAAAAGTGAAAGAATGAGAGTTTGGGCCTGAAAAAAAATCATTCTATCTCGACTTTCTCCATCGTTTCATCTATTTAATGCTTGCCTAAATGTCGATGAGAATGCTTTCGTGCTTTCCACTTTTGAAAAGGTTTTGCTTACTTTATATTATATTATAATATCTCTACAATATTATTATATTTGGTTTCTGTAAGCAGGGGTCCCCAAACTTGCCAACTTTAAAACTTGTAGACTTCAACTCCCAGAATTCTCCAGCCAGCTCTGCATAGCATAGCTCTGCTGGCTGGAGAATTGTGGGAGTTGAAGTCCACAAGTCTTAAAGTTGCCAAGTTTAGGGACCCCTGCAGTGTAGTGCATGGGGTTGAAAAAAGTGCCTTGCTTCTAACATTGGAGCTGATTTGCATCAACTAATTTGCAGTAGAGTGCAAAGCTGCCTATATAGAAAGAAATACTGTACTAGTAAAGTCAGTAGTATGTGCCTTTTCAACTGAAGCAGGGCTTCTGGATTTCTAGGTATCAGCGAAACTCTTTTGCTCAGTCCAAAACATGCTAAAAAGAAAGACGCAACCTTACAGACCACCAGGCTGCCCAGGAGCAACAGTAAGTATATCTATTTTTTTATCAGTGAGTTAACAATATTCCCTGACTTAGAGCAGTGTTTTTCCAAACTTTTCCAAAACTTTCCAAATTATAACATGTTCTGTACCCAGTGTGTTGGCTGGGGAATTCTGGAAGTTGAAGTCCACCCATTTTAAAGTTAGACAAGTTTGAAAAACACTGAGGATTGTGCCTTTCTGAATTATATATGTATGTTAGAAAATAATAATCATAAACAAAGTCTTGACTTTTGGTGGGAGGGACTGGAATGTCAACTGATTTAATGCTTAAATATACATGAAGAACCATGCATCTTCTATTATTTATGCAGAGCAGAGAGTGAACATTAAAATTGGGTGCTCCTCAACAGTTAGTAGTGGTTAAACTAAAGGTTTGGAAAGGTTTGGACCTTTCTTAATAATTTTATCTTGCAATATGGCAATTGATTAACAGCATATTTACACTGCCTTTCTATATTTTCTATGTTTATATGTGGGGTATGGCAGGCCATCCCTCTTTAAATGTTTAGAAATATATTAATGTCTTCATAAACACATTTCTGTACATTTAGTTTTGGATAAGGTGCAGAATTTTCTACCCCAGATGGCTAGTGCAAATAATCAGTTGAGAAGAGAAATGGACAGCAAACCTGGCCAAGAGTTTGACATTGAACATGTAGATCCTTCGATGGAAAACATAATTGAAATGGTGAATATATTTTTGTTTCTAGTTAATTCCTTGGCATAGAGCATTACATTCATGTTTATGGTATAACCAAAGTAGAATGACTTCTTCTTGTTGTTTAGTGTCTCGACCTCTTCAGAAACTATTATCCATAATAATATCTGAATGCTATCTTTTTTGTTGAAATTGGTTTCTGTGCTATTACTGAAGTAATTTTTTATTTATCAAATTTATCTGAACCTTGAAACTAACTTGAGAGAAGACAGCTTATGCAGTTTAAGTGTTAAAATTGGTACATTTTTTAAAAATAAAATAAAATCATGACTAAAATTACAAAGCTAAATTTTTTTAGAAGTTGCTATATACTCTCCGCAAGATACCTGAAAAGCCATGTTTCTAGGAGGCCAAGGAGATTGGCGTCATAACATTTTTCAGTTAAGCATTTAAAACTTTTCAGGCAAAGTGTCAGAGTAGCTCTCTTTCCCATATGCAATCCGGATGTTTGAGGGTTATATTTCTCAAAATTCCCCATCAGCCTGATCAGAGACAAGCTTTGTCACAAAGTCTTCATGTGATACACAAGACACACAGAAAAGTCTCAGATTTAGGAGGACTGCTGCAGCTAGCACCTTCCTCTACTAAAGACATTAGACTACATTGTCTGCAAAATTCCTTTCAACGCTAATCTTGCCTTGCTTGTTGTTGGAGGTAACCAATTCATGCCCAGAAGATTTGCCTAAGTAGCAGATGAGAGCCACTGGCTCAGTGGTGCTTTGTTTTCATCAATTGTTTTGTAAGTGTTTTCGGCCTCTGATCATGGAAGGCAATTAATCTAGCTCTGTGATGGCAAACCTGTGGCACAAGTGCCACAGGTGGCACGCGTAGACATTTGTTAGGGCATGCGAGGTGTTGCTCTATCAGCTCCAGCGCGCATGTGCTCACTGGCCAGCTGTCTTTGGTCTTCATTTTTGGCTGTTTTTTGCCCTCTGAAGGCTTCCCTTAAGCCTCCGGAGGGCGAAAAACCACCCAATGCACAAACCGGAAGTTCAGGAATGGACTTCCCGTTTGGGTGTTAGGCCGTTTTTCTTCCTCCGGAAGTGTCCTGAAGTCTCCGGGGGGGAACGGGACTGTTTTTGCCTTCCCCAGGCTCCTGGAAAGCCTCTGGAGCCTGAGGAGCACGCAAAACGGGTCCATCAACCGCCAAAAGTGGGGGAGGGGGGGTCACGTGCATAGAATTATGGGTGTGGGCACGCCCATGCACGATCCCCCTGCACACTCCCCCACTTTTGGCATGCGATGGCAAAAAGGTTAGCCATCACTGATCTAGCTGCTTTTTCTTTGCTATAAACAAAGACTTTGCCAGTGGCTTTCATGCAAATAGTCTCATTTAAGCTGTTTCTATGGCCGAGCATCTTAAATGGTTGACCATCTTAAATCGGTAACTCAGGGCAGAAAACAATCATTTTGCTAAAGCCAGTATGAGGGTCCTTGACTTATGACTACAACGGAATCCAAAATTCCCATTGCTAAGCATTGCTAAGTTGTTTCAGTGAGTTGCGTCCCATTTTACAACTTTGTTGTAAATGGCTGTTAAGCAAACCACTGAAGCTGTTAAGTGAATCACGAGGTCATGAAGCGAATGTAGTTTCCTCCATTGCCTTTGCTTGTCAGAAGCTCCCTAAGAATGTTTCAGATGAGAATCCCAGGGTCCAGGACGCTGCAACCATTTGTAAATACATGCTGGATGCTGAGCATCCAAAGTTTGGCCACTGTGACTGTGGAGATTCTGCAAATGCACATGTGTATATTAGGTTCCATTAACACCTGGGCCTAATACTTGGGCAAAAGCCTGTTCTTTATGGCTTTCTGGAACACCAAGAAGGTCAGGGAAGGCTGTTCCATAGATAGGGCCACAGTAGAGAAGGCAAATCTCCTTGGTCCTACAAAATGGGACGTTATTAAAGGGGAGTTTGCGAGCATGCCTATTGGACCTGGTAGATTGGGACTCCTACTCGTTGGTACTGGTACTTGTGGAAATCGTTTATGAACTGCTATTGAGATATTTTCTTAAGATAATGGTAATTGAAACTTTTGATTTTATAGTTCTGCACTGAAACTGATGTACATGCCCGTATTTTTCGGAGTATAAGACACACCTTTTTTCCTCAAAAAAGAGGCTGAAAATCTGGGTGTGTCTTATACACCGAATACAGCATTTTTTTGCCTCCCAAAACCCCGCCCCCTTTACCAAAATGGCCGTGCATACCCTTAGGAAGGCTTTCAGGGACCTCCTGGGGGCTGGGGAAGGCAGAAATGAGCAAAAAACAGGCTGTTTTTTGCCCCTCCAGCCCCCAGCAGCACTCTATAAGCCTCCATAAGGCTATGCATGCAATTTGTTTTGACAAAAAACGGGCCCTTTTTCGTGAAAAATGGGCGGTTTTTTGCTTGTTTTTGTCCCCCACCCCCCGAGCATCTGCAAGCCCCCCCAAGGTTATTCATGCCTTTTTTTGAAAAAAAACCAGGCCCGTTTTCATTAAAACAGGCCTGTTTTTGGGAGGTTTGCAGAGCGCAAAATCTTTTTCCCTTTTTGAAAGCTCTTTAACTGATTTATGAGAATTACATTGATCAAGTGCTCTACCTACCTATCTACACCCTCTCTCTATATATATATGTATATCCCTTTGTCTACCTACCTACTCTCTCTCTCCTTATCTACTGTATTTCTCTTTCTCTTTCTCTCTCTCTATCCCTCACCTACTTACCTACCTACTCTCTCTCCCTATCTACTGTATTTCTCTTTCTTTCTCTCTTTCTCTTTCTCTCTCTCTATCCCTCACCTACTTACCTACCTACCTACACACTTTCTCTCTCCCCCTACCTACCTACTGTATTTCTCTCTCTCTCTATCCCTTTATCTACCTACCTACCTACCTAACTACTCTCTCTCTCCCTATCTACTGTATTTCTCTCCCTCTCTATCCCTCTATCTACCTACCTACTTTTTTTAAAAAAAATTGCCTCTTCAAAACCTTGGTGCGCCTTATACTACGAAAACTACGGTATCCATTCTCATTGTGTACTGAATATTATCTTACTTTCATTATTTAAATTGTTACAGAATGTGGCCTTAGTAGAACTGAATGACTGTGATACAACAGAATCAGAAGATGATTCGGAATGTGAGGGGAGCTCTACCTGTGGAGAAGTTACCGAAGAAAATATTAAGTTTCCTTTGTCAAAAAGAGAAGGACGAATAGAAATGTTGGACGGTAAAAACTGAGTAGGGGAATTAGCCTTATTTTCCTGCCATTTCAATATCTACATGTAATCCTCATTTTTTCAAGGCCTCTGGGAAAATGGTGCTGTGTACTAATAAGTTTGTGTACCTGATATATGGAAAGGTGTCAGAAGAAATCTGTGCCATCAAGTCAGAAGAAATGAATGAGGATTACATTTGCACAATTGCGGGGAAAGCAGAAAGAATAATTGGACCAGACAGAAACAAAAGAATTAATAGCTATGAACTATTTAATTTGTAATAACATTATAGATTAATACCATACTTGGGTTACATAGAGAGCAAAGAAAATGTCTGTGGAAAACAGATAATTTACTCTAGATTGTTTCAATTACAAAGTATTTTGGCTGGTTGTATGTTAATAGTAGTGGCCTTCCAAATGAGCAACATTCCTAACTCCAGGTCTGGTCGGGATTCAAGCTCATTTGTTTGTGCCAAAGGTTACTCATCTTGCATGAACTGTCCTTTAAGGTCAAGGTGAAAGAATTGTGTTAGACTGAAAGACATTTTTATTGATAAGCGGCATTCATAATGGAGAATGAGGAATGCCATTTGGAATCCAGTATATTTTAAAGGTCCAAAATATGCTACAAATCAAATTGGGAGTTCAAATTTGGAGTTTATAATCCCAGCCAGTTTGAGATCACGTTACATCTTTGAAATTAAAATATGCCTTGTATTCTCATAAAGTTTATTTAAGATGAATAAAAAAGTTTTTTAAGGTACCCTGTATTTGCTTTGTACTGTAAAAGGCATCAGCTTGCAAGATACGTGCGAATTTGAGCTGAAATTAGTTTCATTTCATTCTTATGGATAATTTATTACCGGAACATATATTCCACTGAATAAGATCATCTTGTTTCTGAATAAATAATATTTGAGCTGTTATTGCTAACTTGACAATGGGGTTGAATGGAAATCAGGAATGTTTGACATGAAAAGTCAAATAGGCTGAACATTCTGGAATTAGAAACTATTACTAGCCCCATACTATACATAGTAGATTATGGTCCGTAACCTTCAGAGGAGAGGACCATCATGCAGTGTATTGATTTGAGTTGATAATAATACTTGTAACGCATAAATACAAATAAAATTTAGGTGCCCTTGCACAACCCACCAAAAATTTCTATTTATTTTCCATAGTATATTCCTGGAAAGCTCACACACAAGTACAAATGGCAAAATACCTTTCTGCTTAGAGAGCAGCTATCTGTTTTGAGACGAACACTGCCATACTCTGTCTTTCTGTTCACCGTATTTTATACCACAATGTGCGTTGTTTTCAATAAATATTTTGCAATTGCAAGTAGTAAATACATTCAAAACCTGGCATGGTTGTCTTCACAAATTGTGTTAATCCATGGCTTTAATCATGTCTTCAGAATAGCAACAGCCTTCCATTCTTTCAAGCAGTGATGTGCAGTCAGGTGAGGCAAAGCCTCATCACTCTTCATGAAAAAAAAAGTAAAAGGAAAAAGCTGAGCTAGTTGCTGCCTCACCGTGGATGACTCTGCTTAACCTCACTGGTGCTCTCCCTCCCCAAGTGTAGTGATTTCCTCCCCAGGCCCCCATTCATTTCTCTCTCTCACACACACAGCTGGATAAAACTATATAAAAATCTAGCCCAGCTTCACTGATTACAAGTTTGAAAAGGCAACCTGGCTCCACCTGCAATCAAACTACACTTGGGGAGGGAGAGCACAAGCGAGCACTGAGGAGACCACAGGAGGAGGCAGGAACCCAGGCAAAGAGCCATGCTGTAGTACACACACTTCCCCCCAGCCTCTTTCTTTTGGAAGGCTCGGCTCCCCTCCGGCTTCTCTGCCTCTCCTCTCACCCCAGCCTGCCAGCAGGAGGTGGTGGGTGGGCTTTATTGTGTTCCAGGCATTTCCCACCCAGACAGCAGGCTGCATTTGCAATGGTGGAGGTGTTTGGGAAAGGCAGCAGGGGAATGGGGGTGGTGGTGGCAGAGGAGCTGCTTTCAAGCCACTGGAAAAGATATCCAATCCAACTTTTGTGTGTGTGGGGGTTTGTTTGAGAGTGAGTGAGAGAGGGAAGGGGTAGGAGAGATAGTCCAATCCAACTTCTGTGTGTGTGTGTGTGTGTGTGTGTTTGAGAGAGGGGGAGGGAGAGAGGGAGGAAGGAGGGGAAGGAGAAGAAAAAGAAAAAGAAAGAAGGAGCAAAGGAGAAAAACAAATGCTGTCACTTTAAATTGGAACTGAGCATGCCTGGCTGTGGAATTCTGGGAGTTGAAGTCCACAAGTCTAAATATTTGAAACCCAGCACTGTGTCAGTGCCTCACCAGTCATAAACCTCACCGCACGTCACTGCTTTCAAGGTGGGTAAAATGAGGATCCAGATTGTTGGGGGCAATATGCTGACTCTTTAAACCGCTTAGAGAGGGCTGTAAAGCGGTACGTAAGTCTGAGTCAACCTTGAGCCTGGTGAGATTTGAATTGCCAAATTGCAGGCAGCCGGCAGTCAGCAGGAATAGCCTGCAGTAATGCATTCTAACCACTATGCAACAGAATGGTTGTTTTCAGACTTTTTCCCAGAGCCAAAACTTAATATGTATTGTATAACTTAGAGCAGCGGCCTCCAACCTTTTGGGCACCAAAGACCAGTTCTGTGGAGAAAGGTTTTCCGTGGACCAAAGGAAGCATGGTTTCGTGTGCTGCCTGCGTCCCGTGGTTGGGCCGTCGCTTTTTTTGCATGGATGGGTTTCTGGCATATCGTGGACCAGTGCCACAGACCAGGGGTTGGGGACCCCTGACTTTAGAGCATTGTAAATATATTAGAGAGCGAGAGAGATTATCTTACAGATGCAATACTAGGTCATTAAATACTACAGGACATCCAAAAAACATTTATTTAATGTCATTGGCACCCACAATTAGAGATCGCATACACCTCATTGGCAAACAGATTGCAAAATAGTTCTGCTACTTTTTCAATTTAGGGAAATAACACAGATGTTCAATTCTTTATTGTACAGATTCATAATAAGTGCACTTCCTTGGGTACATAAACCATGTTTACGGTGAACTGGTTTTCAGAGTTAGTTCAAATATGCAAAAATGTTTATTGCAGGAAAAAAGTATGCTGGTGTAAAGTGGCCAAGACCCACATGGTTACCGAGGACAAATAAAAAATTATAGCATGTTTCCAACTTAAGTAAAGGGTTCATAGAGACAAAATATCAGAATTTGGGTTCTAGATTTCTGTCTCACCTTCAGATAGCCCAAAATATCAGCAGATGAAGGAGAACATGATAGCTACAGGAAAGAATACTTTATGTTCACAGTAATCCATAGCAAGTGTTGAACTCCTCTGAGGAATCCCATTGTGAATAAATGCAAATGTTCTTAATTGGATCATTGCACTGAGACACTGGTTGGCATGTTCATGCCAGGAAGCATTTTCTACTTTGTTGTTTGTAATCCTGTAGTTGCCATGGGTAAGAGGAAGAATGGGGCTTCTTGGCTGAGCTGTTCAGTATTCCACAGTTACAGCTTTTGTCCTCAGGTACTCATTAAGAGCTTCTTCACCTAAAAGGAATAAGGAAGTCTGCAGTAGTTGGAGTCTCCAAGGGTGCAAAGTTCTTCACAGTGGAAGCGTTTGCAAAAAGCAAGGTAGAACTCAAAACCAAGTAAACTCTTCAGTATAATGGAGATTAGCCTAGTAAAAGAGACAGCCTTCTGCTGTATATGTACTGAAGATTGGAGGGTGAGTAAATATGGGCAGGGAGAGGAGAGGGAAATTAGGAAGGCTGGACAGGCCAATGTGATATGTGCATATTGCATGTTTGAGTTTCTAGGAGGGGAAGAATGAGACAGGAAAGGCTCTGGGAAGATCGGGGTGGTGGGAGGTACCATGGGGAGGTAGAAGATGGAGCATATTATAAAAAAAAACCAATAACCCTGTTAGTACTATCCATTCCTGCATTTTCTGTTAAAAATAAAAGTAAAGTTCCCCTCACACATATGAGCTAGTCATTCCCGACTCTAGGGGGCGATGCTCATCTCCATTTCAAAGCTGAAGACCCAGTGCTGTCAGAAGATGCCTCCGTGGTCATGTGGCTGGCATGATTAAACACCGAAGGCGCACGGAACACTGTTACCTTCTCACCAAAGGTGGTTCCTTTTTTTTCTACTTGCATTTTTTACATGCTTTCGAACTACTAGGTTGGCAGAAGCTGTGACAAGTAACGGGAGCTCCCTCCCTTACGCGGCGCTAGGGATTCGAACTGCCGACCTTTCTGATCGACAAGCTCAGCATCTTGCCACTGCGTCCCACAAAAAAAAAATGATACTAAAGGTAGGCAATTAATAATTGCCTGATAAAAACATGGCCATGAAATAATCAATGAAAGAACTGGTACAGGATTTCAAGCTTTGAAATTCAAAGCAAAAGTAGGCAGACAGTAGTCCATGGACCAATACAGATCCTATTTTTTGCACTTGTCTGAATCCTCCCACCTTTTTGAGAAGGTGATTTACAACAGATCATGAAGCCTATATGTCTGGCTGGCAGGGAGTGAGTGAATAGGCAGAATTATAGCCTTATACCTCCTCCAAAACCATTTAATATTTTTTTTAAAGTGCAGCTTAAGATGTTAAAAGATTGCTTCTACTGTAAAGGAATCCTGCATTTTGTAACAGGTTCTAAATTGCATCTTTTTTCCACATGGGATTGTCAGGCTGCAATTTACAGTATTGGATGTGTGCTCTGATTTCAAGGGTAAATAGCACAACTCTCTTTCAAATGCATTTTCACAATTGCTCCATTACAAAACTCACTTTACTAGAAAACAAGTAGTCTATAACAGTCATTTTTCGTCGTTACACTACAAAACCCTTGGTTACTGGTTGTTCGTCATGTTGATTCAGAATGGGATCTAAAGAGTTCTGGAAGGTGATGAATTTCTTGCCTTTAATACGTGTCACTTTGTAAATATAATTGGAGTCTAGAGAGAAAATATGAAGTGCTGCTTACCTAAATCTTTTCCAAAACCAGACTGCTTGAATCCACCAAATGGTACGGCTACATCAGTTTTGTTATAAGTGTTAATAAAAACAGTTCCAGCTTCCAGTTTGTCACTAACATATAGTGCTTTACTTATGTCTTTGGTGAAAACACCTGAAGCCAAACCATATTCTGTTTTGTTGGCTCGTTCTAACACTCCATCAACATCTCTGTAGCAATAAAGAAACATATAAGATATAGGCAGCATAAAACATACCAAAGATGCTAAATTTATCATGCCATATGATTTTTCATCCTCAGATTTTGTAGCATACATTGTGTTCCCATATTGTGCTAAGCCATAATAAAATTTATTCCAGTTCAAGCATGTAATTTAGGAATCGTGGTTTATATATCATATTCTATAACTGTCTGGAATTGCAAACCAGCCATTGAAATTTAATTGATTGAAATATGGTTAAAACAAAATTGCTTAGAACCATCTGTATATCCAATCTGATAGTTTTGTGAAGTATTTTAGAACTTGACTAGAATGTATGTAATAAATATAGGGATATAACAATGATATTTAATCCACAAAATTAACAATTGCATGATTTTTAAGGTCATAGACTGGGAAAGAACATCAGTAGTAATTAAATAGCAATAGCACTTAGCTTTATATACCGCTTTACAGTGCTTTACAGACCTCTCTAAGCAGTTTACAGAGTCAGCATATTGCTGCAATTTGGGTCCTCATTTTACCCATCTCGGAAGGATGGAAGGCTGAGTCAACCTTGAGCCTGGTGGGATTTGAACTGCCAAATTGCAGACAGGTGACAGTCAGAAGAAGTAGCCCGCAGTACTGCACTCTAATCACTGTGCCACTGAAGCTCTATAGGATTCCAAATACTACTACATTTGTGCCAAGAGCGCTAAAGCGCTTCCGGGTTGAAAGAATTGGATGGTGACATCACCATTCCCTGGGGGATGACCAGTTGGAGATTCCTTTCATGACCCTATTAAGTTACCCACCAAAGTGGTACCCATTTATCTACCTTGTATTGCCCACCCTTGAATTGTTGGGTGGGCAGCAGTTGTGATGGGAGCTCATCCTTCCTCGTGGCAGCAAGCAGCTGTCTCAAACACTAGCTTGCTGATCGTCAGCCCAGCGTCCTAACCTCATGAGCCACCATGCTCCTATAGGATTCCAAATTAGGGGAGGAATCTACTTCACAGAAGTTTTCCTCCAAGATGTAAATTGCAATGGCGAAAAGGAGTGAAGCAGATTCATTTGATCTTCTCAGATGACTATTAATTGCAAGGATGCAGAGTTTGAAAAACTGCAGCAACAACAGCATTAACCAGAACAGAACCTACCCATCTTTGAACTTGGAAATGATCATCACTGGCCCGAAGGATTCTTCATGGGCAATATGCATGTCATCCTCAACATTGGTAAATATGGTAGGTTCCATGAAGAAGCCTAATGAAAAAAATGGGTAGTTACGATCTCAATCATTTTCTATCTTGATACATGGGTCATAGGTTATCTGTCTTCACCAATGCACTTTATATATAACTTGGCTAATAACCAAGGACTTCAATTTTTAGCCAATTGATTATTTTAACAAGAGCATCCATTCAATATAATTTTAGTTTCCAAACAAGGGTGTTGTAGAGAGATCATTTGGAGCTAGGTTTACAGCTTCTGTTGTGCATTTTATGATCATTTGCCTTCCTCTTCAACACCCCTTCCTCTACATGCTTCATAATTACTTGACTCTTACGATACTACCATGACTGCAAGAATAAAATTGAGGAATTAGCTATTGAACTAAAGTCAGAAGTCACTTTCCTTTTAAATTTGTTTAATGTATTTTTGTCGCTTGTCTTGTTATTCCTTTTTGCTCTTATCTTAGTTTGTATTTTAATGTTTGATATTGAAATTTAATAACAATCTTATTTTAAAAAGAGAAAAGGAAAAACATGGTGATAAACAACAGTAGCCATTCTAGCATATCTATGGCTGTCCAGTTGTTGGTGCAGTATGTTTGCTATTACTTCCATTGTCACCCCATTTAGTCAAAATTCATATAATGTGCTATACTATTATTTCCTTTACATTGGGGAAAAAGATTTAAATGCATTCAAATGCTTTCTAATATTCCTATATTAGATCTTACTTACCTGGTCTACATACTTGTCTTCCTCCATATAATAAAGTTGCTCCTTCTTTTACTCCAGTTTGGCAGTACTCCAGAAGCTTTTCCAAATGTGCTTTGTGATTTTGAGGTCCATGGTCTGTAGCTCTATCCAGTGGATCACCTATTTTCATCTTCCGGGTTTCTTCCACCTAAAGATTATTCAAAGAAAGTGGGGATTAAATAGTGTAATATACCAGTTAAATTTTTACAGATAATAATACAATAATTCTACAGTATTTAAAATAATGTAGATTAGGATTTTTAAAGTTACAATGGAAGACATTGTCCTCTCTTGGTTCACCTTATATTGTACAGAGCCCTATATGGAAAGAACAAACATTCTTGAGGGTAAACAAGAACAAAATTGAATTATAAGGTGGAGGAAGGAGACCATTGAGCAAGGAATAACATTAAAGGAGGATATGGCTGAAGGATCTGACTTCCCTTATACTACTTGGAGGGCACTGAATAGTTGAGAGTTGGAGTGACTACAGAAGTGGTATTCAGAAGGTTCTAACCAGTTCTGGAGAATCGGTAGCGGAAATCTTGATTAGTTCGGAGAACTGGTAAATACCACTTCTGACTGGCCCGCCCCCATCTATTCTCTGCCTCCTGAGTCCCAGCTGATTGGGAGGAAATGAGGATTTTGCAATAACCTTCCTCCGGAGTGGGGTGGGAATGGAGATTTTACCTGCCATGCCCACCAAGCCACGCTCACAGAACTGGTAGTAAAAATTTTTGAATCCCACCATTGAGTGACTAATGTAAAACCAGTATGCTTGAGTGGAGATTCTTAGTGGATAACAACACACTATGTGAATATGGAGAGACACAGAGCGCAGCCCATCTGTTGATATGTCGGCTACTACCAGAAACATAATGATTTATTTTTGGGGCAACAACAAAGCCAAGAAGGTGGCTTCTTTCTGGCATTTTAAAGCTTCGTCTACACACAGAAGAAGTATAGAGTTGTATAGCATGTAACAGCAATATGTTCCTGAACCTCAAACCAAATACAAGGAAACTGCACTCTGGAATACTTCAAATACTGTGTTTCACATTATAATGCCCATAACATCAGATGCTGAAGAAAGTGTATCACTAATTTTTGCTGATGGGCAGATCCATAACCATCCGTATCCAATGAAACGGAAGTGGAAACAGAAAGTACCTTCTGCAGGACCTGGTCAGAAAAGCTTGAAAAGTAATCAAAAATGCTTGATTGAAAATAAACCTGAAACTTCAGAAAATCAATGAACACTGAAAAAAAACAGGGCTTTGCTCCATTACTTGTATTTTATCTGTGAAAAATATGACAACGACAAGCAGTTCTCGACTTACAACTACTTGCGTAGTGACCATCTGAAATTACAACAGCACTGAAAAAAGTGACTCGCAACAATTCAGGTGTTTGGCAATTGGCATGTATTCCAGCATCCCAGGGTAGCGTGATTGCCTTCCCATTCAGCTTCCGACAAGCAAAGTTAATGAGGGAAGTCAGATTTCTTAATGACCACATGATTCACTTATTGGAGTAATTCACTTCTCAACCAGAGTCAAAACAAATTGATACAAATTTGTAAAATTGGGCAAGACTCACTTAACAACCACTTTGGTTGACAGCAGAAATTCTGGTCCCAATTGCGTTGTAAATTGAAGACTACTTGTGCAAAGCAACAATAGGTAGAGCAGAATAATTTTTTGATATCGACTCTTAAAGTTTCTTACCACTCTTTTAACAAATTCATCGTGAATAGATTCCTCAACAAACAATCTACCAGCTGCAATGCAATTCTCTCCTTTGTTGAAGAATACTGCTCCCATGCCCTGAAATGTAAGGAAAAGAACATTCCATTTTTGGTTTGGTTGTTTTTATGGATGTCTTGAAATCTTTTTCTTTTTAAAAACTTCTCACTCAGTGGGTTAACAAGGCGATAATATGAAGCTAAATCTCAGGCTCTCTTTAGGTAGCTCAGCTTCTCCAACCTAGTGATTTCCAGATGTGTTGGTCTTTAGCTCCCTCTGCTGTCAGGAAACAATGTGAGTTAAATTGCAACACATCTGGAGAGCATCAGCTTGGAGAAGAGTAACACATCCATCAAAAACGAGAAAGGCTTTTATGCATATAATGGAAGCTGGATGACATTAAAAAGTTATGACTGATAAATCAAGGGCCACAGTATGCAGTACCCAATAAATGTATTATACATATTTAGTAACTTTAAAAAAATTAATAATATAAAACAGACAATCTTTAGAGCTGGATACCCTTTTGGAATTTTGAAAGCCATGGAAGAACTATGTATTCCAGGGGTGTCAAATTCAAGGCCTATGGGCCACATCTGCGTAGACCTGGCCCATGGGGCCACCTGGGAAACAGCAAATGACCAGCCTGCGATGCCTCTGCCAGCAAAAACAGAGCTCGGAAGTGTGTGGCCCTCTTGAGCATCTTTTTCGTTGGCAGAGGGCTGCTTGAGGCCATCGTGGCTGAAAATGGATGTCGAGCTGGCCATGCCCATCCTGGCCATGCCCCCTGCCCCTCCCCCCAAGGTCAAACACAACGCTGATGCAGCCCTCAGTGAAATTGAGTTTGACATCCCTGATGTATTCAGATAGGTCAACTGAAAAACCACCCTTTGCTGAGGATGGCTGGTCCTAAAATATTAGCGTGTTTCCCCCAAAATAAGACAGGGTCTTCTTTTGATCCCCGAAATAAGCACTTGACCTCATTTTCAGGGAGGTCTTATTATTTTTGAGGTGCAGGAGGCCCCTTAACCTCGGCCTGCAGATCTGCGGATCCAGAGAGGGCCAGAAGTTCTGTCTCTGTTTCTGGTACACTCTTGTCAGCCCTAGCATCGCTGAGCCTGCTGCTCTTGTTGCGGCCACCGCTAAGAGAAGGGGCGCTGTAGCTAGGGTTTGCGGGAGCAACCTCCGCGAGGCCGTTCCACGTGGATGGCAGGTGCATGCCGGGCACATGGGGAATGCTTCCCCCAGGAAATGGCGGGGACTAGCTGCGCATGCATTTAAATATTTTCAGGGAGGCCTTATTATCTGGGGAGGTTTATTTTGGGGAAAACAGGGTAATTTACCAGATAGTGAATCAGCCTTTCAAGATGTTCTTTATCATCCCAGTTTTGCATGGCCAGAAGGCATTGCTACAAATAAATCTAATTTTTGAGGCATCCTTTTAAATTTGTTAAACTACATTTAGAAAATGTCAAATAGTACAGGGAACCTGAGGATCACTAAAGAGCGGCCTTTAGCTACTCTGCTGCTTATCACCACAACATACTATATTTTAAGAATATTGAAATATGAATACTGAATATTTAATATTGATAACTTCTTTCCTATGGGACTAATTTGTGGACTTGCAATAATGTGTGGGCTTAAGCAAACAGTGGGTACGTTAAGAATCAAAAAGGGTCATTTCTGAGATGTCTTTCTCTCTCCACCTTTCTCTTTCTGCAGTCCTCTGCCTAATTCTCCTCTTCTCTCGTGCCCAAATGGTAGGTATCCCTATGTGCATCAATTGCTTGAGGAGGATTTTAAAAGTTAAAAGGCTCATGTGGTGTGGTAAGAGCTGCAGGTTGACAGGTTGTTCTCCAGAACACTAGTAAAAAGTCACAGTGTAGTATGGGACATTTGAACCATACACTTTCTGAAGAAAATCTTATATGTAGCTTAAAAACATATTCACCATTCTCACAGCTTTGTCAAGCTCACAGTCATTGAATATGATCAGTGGGGATTTTCCACCCAGTTCCAAAGAAACCTTCTTCAGGTTACTGACAGCACAACTATAATGAATAAAAGTGATAAAGGACAGAAGTCTGAAAATCAAATACCATTTTCCTCATTTCTTAGTGATATTAAGACATATCGTGGTATAAACATTTTCTTATATACTCATTTTAGCTATTTCCCAAAAATAAGTTAAATACTAAACATAGTTAAACTATTGTATATTAGAATTGGTATCTTGACAACATTTTCCTCTTACTTTGACTGGATTCTAGCTAAATTTGCAAAAGTCACCCAACTTGTAGTGGCAAATTTTGGAAGTGGGAAGGAGCATACAAAAACAGGGAAAATACTCACATGAGCAAATTTGATGCATCCAAACCAATATAAGTGTTTAACTCAATATTATTCTGACTATACAGCTCAGTGATGGCTAACCTTTTTATCATCGAATGCCAAGAGTGTGTGCATGCGCTCCCATAATGCAATGTGCGCATGACACCCCCCCTGCACATGCGTGTGCAACCCCCCACTCTCCTCCCACAAGCCCGCAAATGTATATGTGACCCCCCCATGCACCCCAACGCATGCACACGCATCTCCTACATTCACCCAATCCCCCACGCATGCAGGGCAGAGACCCCAAAACCAGCTGGCTGGCAGGAGGCACGCGTGCATGCGGGGTAGAGCTGAGCTGGGGCGACGGCTCGCGTGCCCACGGAGAGGGCTCTGCATGCCACCTGTGGCACTCATGCCATAGGTTCACCATCACGGATCTAGTTGGTAAATGACATGGAGATTTTCAGGTAAAGCAGCATTCATACAACTTCCCACTGAGCAAAAGTTAAGATCTTGCCCTGAAAAATATTACAGAAGGAAAGGATTACCTTTTCATGATATGTTTCCCAATTGGTGTTGAGCCAGTGAACCCAAGTTTACGGATGTCTGGATGTTCTGATAAGCGTTGTCCTACTAAACCACCTAAATGATGTGAGAGATACAATACCATGACTTTTACTGAAACTATGACCTGGAGAATTTGAATCAGAATGTTGTTTAATGCTCCTGTACCCCTTTCCACCTGAGCTACACTTTGAACCCAAACTGAGACCCTCTAGGTATGTGATAATTGCATATTCCACCATTCCCAGTTGTTGGCCATGTAGACTAAAAATTCTGGGTCTCCTACTTCCAATACATCTGAAGGGCAACAGGTTAGGAAAGGCTATCAATATTTATATTCCCACTGTACCTGAACCGGGTAAAATATTGATAACGCCTTTAGGAAATCCTGCTTTCACAGAGAGCTCTCCAAACTTCAAGGCAGTCAACGGAGTTACCTAAATAAAAACAATTTGATTTAGATTGTAGAGGTACACCATATGCATGTTTTCACAGAATATATTTTAATTTCATTGGAGTATGCCCAGTAATAAATATGTGCATACCTTATTATGTGGATTCACGTATCTTTTTTGGCTTTATTACTTAGGCTTGCTTGTATGAATGCAACTCACAGTAAGATCTTCTGGCGAGGCTATAAATATTTTCAATATATAACTAAATTCCCATAACTGTTGCTAGCAAGGTACCTCTGGGCACCAGGTTGAGAATATTGTTGTTCTTTAATGCTGTCCACAAACATTCTATTTTTAACGCAGCCATGGTAGCACAGTAGATTGCAGTATTTCAGGCTAACTGACTGCCCACTGCCAGGACTTTGATCCTAATTGGTTCAAGGTTGACTCAGCCTTCCATCCTTCCAAGGTGGGTAAAATGAGGACACAGATTGTTGGGGGGGGGGGCAATATGCTGACTCTGTAAACTGCTTAGAGAGAGCTGTAAAGCAGTATATAAATCTAAGTGCTATTGCTATCTGTGCTTTTCCATTAAAGCACATATTGGATTAACCCTCTGATTAAAAGACATTCTACATCTGTACCTTTGCCAAGCTAGAATTGCTGGCCTCAGGGAATGTTGTATTCCAAGGCGGGGTCTCCAACCATGGCAACATTAAGACTGGCAGACTTCAACTCCCAGAATTCCCTAGCAAACTGGCAGGGGGATTCTGGGAGTTGAAGTTCTTCAGGCTTAAATTTGCCAAGATTGGAGATCCCTGTTCCAAGCAGAGGTGGGTTGCTACTGGTTCGGGCAAACTGATTTGTAGTATTTTGGCCTGGGTCACAGAACTGGCAGTGACCCAGGCTGGCCACGCCCCTAAGCCGGTTCCCTGGTCTCTGCTGCCATTGCTGGCAAGGTTTTTATTAGTTTTTAATGGTTCTTGCGCATGCACAGAACAATTTACATTGAACGGTGCAGGTGGCAGCAGGACACCCCTGGTTCCAAGGCATATATGGCCATTGATGTTACCTGTGCTGGTTTCAGAACTAAAGTATTGCCAGCAGCCAAACACGCTGCACTCTTCCATGCCAGCATCATCAGGGGATAATTCCACGGAATAACAATAGCACAGACTCTTCAGATTCCAGGGAGAAGAAGGAGAAAAAAAAACACAAAAGCAAATTTGAATTTCAAAACACAAGAGAAGCATTTTATGAGTAAAATTAATCGGAGTCTGGTTTCATTAACAAAGACAACGGATCTTACCCTAAGGGCTCTTTTCTGGTGAACGTTAAATTGTGGTTTGGTCGTGCTTGGTTTATTGGAATGGTAGAACCCTAAATGAAAAAACACTTATCCTTTTTTTTAAAATGACAGTCATGACGAAAGCGGCATCAATTGTATCATCACATGTGTCTGAATAACCTGTTGGCAGTTACAGAATGTCTCCTAAAACGTCCCAAATGATGATAAATATACATGAAAAATATACTGGTAGTGAGAAAGCTACATGGACATTTTCTACTATGGTATTATCTGTATTTCTTCAGGGCTAAGGGTGTTTCCACTGATAACCCTGTATATGAATTGGTTTAAAATCAGTGTTCTTTTCCTTGAACAAAAATTGTCTTACCAGAACTGATATTTTTATTTTAAAAAGCAATACAGGTAATCTTTGACTTACGACCACAATTGAGCCCAAAATTTCTGTTGCTAAGCAAGACAGTTGTTAAGTGAGTTTTGCCCCATTTTACCATCTTACTTGCCACAGTGGTTAAGTGAATTATTGCAGTTGTTAAATTGGTAACACAGTTCAGGTGATCTGGCCTCCCCACTGACTCTGTTTGTCAGACGGTCACAATTGGGGATCACATCACCCAGGGACACTGCAGCCGTCATAAATATGAACCCGTGGCCAAACACCTGATTTTTGATCATGTGACCATGGGGATGCTGCAAAGGTGTTGAGTGGGGAAAAATGGCCATAAGTCACTTGTTTTAGTGACGCTGTAACTTCGGACGTTCACTAAATGAATGGTTGTAAGTCGAGGACTACCTGTAATCATTTCACACAGAACTGCTTACATAAGACAGGAGTTGGTAGACTATAAATCAGGCTTGCATTTGGCCTTTAGTTCTCCTTTTGTGATCCCCCCCAAAACCCACTCTGACCGTTACTACTGAAAACTGAGGATATACTGTAGTTTTCCACCTTTAAGCAGTTTTAAATAACGAGCACTTCATAAATCTTCTCCCTGGATTGCAGAAACTAGTCCACAAGCAAAAAGCATTTGAGATTTCAACCCTGTCCAGGAGTGTGATACGCCATTTTGGATAATTACCCATGACCCCATTAAGCGAAGTGCTTGCTATTATAAAGTTGCTCAATCTTAACATAAGGATAGGGCCTGTTTTCTCAGAAATGAATTCATATTTCTGTGCGATTAGCATCATTTTTGACTGCCTAATTCAAAAAAGTGTGGACTTCAGCTATTGCTCAGCCCCTTTCAGTCCTCGCCTGAGTTGCTTAGAAACTCTGCTGTTGTTCCAGATTGGGCTGCCTTTATCTTAAGCAAGAATTGAGGTCTGACCCACATAATAATTCGGGAAGAGAATTAGCCTTTGAGGAAGGCAAACCTTAAGAAGTGCATTTTTACTTTTCTCTTCACTAATTCTTTCAAACCATTGAATTGTCTAAATAATGTCACATACAATACCGAAGACTTGACACCAACTCAAATATTAGCTTGCCTGTATTTTGTCACACCATCCAGCAAAATATCGGAATGTTTGCACTGACATTCCTACGTGAGTCTTCAAAGCCAATGTGTACACAGCTCCAGAGTCAATAGCTTCTACGGTTGCCAGCTCTTCTTGGTGTTCTTCCATCAGATCCGCAAGTCTTTCAATAGAGTCACCCAGACAGTAGAACAAAAACACAACATGACATTGCTTGTAAATGGCACGGTTGGAATTCATGCTGAAAGTTGCTACTCTGGAAAGTAAGCTCACCAAATTTAAATCACATGAATCAAATTGTGCGGGATTTGAAGATCAGGGCATTTTTTTCGGCAATCATTTGGAAAAATATTTCATATTTTATAAGTCTGCTTTGTACATTACATTAGGTCATGATGAGGCTGTCTGATTTTCAACATGGTGTTATTTGTAATCTCATATTTATGTCTCTCAATAAACCATGACTGAAAATCACTTTGATGTGAATGTAGCTTCTAAGAAACATAGGGAAAGAACAAACAGCCAGTGCTACTGTATATGATATTAAACTATCAAGGAAAATCTAGGGACCTTAGAATTAAATCTATTTAAATCTGGGTAACCTGAAGCTTACATGGTTGCTGTAAAGATAATGTTTTGAAGGAGTAGAATTCACATACAGTATATACATGATAAATCTGTTTACCAAAAGCAGCATAAACCACAAGAAATTATGGATTAATTTCCATATTATGCATTTCCAAATTATGCATAAACAGAGGGACAGAATCAAGATCACGTGAAGTGCTAATACCACTTTATAATGCCTTGGTAAGGCCATACTTGGAATACTGCATTCAGTTTTGGTCGCCACGATGTAGAAAAGATGTGGAGACTCTAGAAAGAGTGCAGAGAAGAGCAACAAAGATGATTAGGGGACTGGAGGCTAAAACATATGAAGAACGGTTGCAGGAACTGGGTATGTTTAGCTTAAGAGAAAGAAGGACTAGGGGAGACATGATAGCAGTGTTCCAATATCTCAGGGGTTGCCACAAAGAAGAGGGGTCCAACTATTCTCCAAGGTACCTGAAGGTAGAACAAGAAGCAATGGGTGGAAACTAATCAAGGAGAGAAGCAACTTAGAACTGAGGAGAAACTTCCTGACAGTTTGAACAATCAATCAGTGGAACAGCTTGCCTCCAGAAGTTGTGAATGCCCCAACACTGGAAGTCTTTAAGAAGATGTTGGATAGCCATTTGTCTGAAACGGTATAGGGTTTCCTGCCTAGGCAGGGGGTTGGACTAGAAGACCTCCAAGGTCCCTTCCAACTCTGCTATTGTATTGTATTGTATTATTGTATGTTTCTTGATTTGTCCATCCTACAACGTATCCATGCCAGTGAGCTCCATGCAAAGCTTAAAGAACATTTGGAAAAGGTTAAACCAATCTATATGTCGACTATCGTGCTGACTGTATTAAAGGTAAGAACATTGGCCCATTTCCTAACATTCGTGCTCCTGTTCACCAATGTTAGGTATGCACAAGAGGTGGTATTCAGCCGGTTCACACCGGTTTGTGCAAACCGGTGGCGGCCATTTCCATGAGGTTAGAGAACCGGTAGCGATGGCTGGCTGGTCATACCCCTGAACCAATCCCTGTTGCTGCTCACATGCCCGCCTGATGCCCACTCACTTGCCCTGCCCATCCGAGCCTTATATATGCCTTTGCCACGTGGCCCAGTCCCCAGCTACATGCCTCACCAGTCACCTCCGGGCCTCCCCTGCTCTGCTCAGCTTGCCAAAGGTAAGTAAGCATGCTGCCCGCTCACCCTGGGTCAGAGGCCGGGGCCTCTGTCCTCTCACCCCTCACCATTCCTTGAGGCCCCGGAGCTGCTGTCCTCTCACCGCCCACCTCGGCCTGGTGGACATCAGTACAATCGAGCGGGTTCAGAAGTATTTCATGAGAAAAGTCTTGCACTCTTCTGTACACAATAGAATTCCCTATGATACTAGGCTCGAAATTCACAGTTTGGGTAATTTAGAACTGTGATGCTTGCGGTCATACCTAGGTATTGCATACAAAATTATATGTAGTAATGTTTTACCTGTAAATGATTTTTTCTGTTTTATTTGCAATAATACACACACTAACAACAGCTTTAAACTTAATGTAAATTGTTCTAAACTTGACTGTAAAAAATATAATTTCTGTAACAGAGTTGTCAAGGTCTGGAATGCTTTACCTGATTCAATTGTTTCAGCTACAAAATTTCACAGTCATACTTAAGTGGTTAGTAGAGGGGACGTGCATAAGTGCACTAATGTGCGTATCGTCCCTGCCCACTGTATTTTTATTCATTTATTCTTGTTCTAGCTTTTGTTTGACAAATTCTAATAAATAAAATAAATATCATCTTGACCTCCTTAGAGGCAAGTTAGGATTCCAATCATTTAAGTAATTAGTACATCAAGCACAAGCATCAGTTTTCTCCTGGCCTAGATACTTTCACTTTATGCCCTTCTAGGAGCTGTTCAGAAGCCAAATGCGACCCTTAGTTTGAAAACTGCTGTGAACCCTTTGAAATAAATCATGCTATGGATATAGGATTTGGGGATACACGATATTGAAGTTTAGAGCCAGTTTGATGTAATGGTCAAGGCACTAGGCTAGAAAATTGGAGACCACAAGTTCTACTCCCATCTTAAACACAAAGCAAGTTGAGTGACCTTGGGCCAGTCACTCTTTCCCATCCCTAGGAAGGAAGGAAGAGCAAATCACTTCCCAAATACTGCAGGGAGTAGATTAGGCAATCCTCAAGAGTCAAAAACTAACTTGATAGGAGAAAACTAAAAATTCATATTTATATTGTCTGTTTCAGAGGTGGTATTCAGCCAGTTCTGACAGGTTCTGGAGAACCAGTAGCGAGTAGTTCGGAGAACCGGCAAATAGGCTGGCCCCGTTCCCTATGCTTCCCAACCTCCCAGCTGATCTTCTTTTGTTGCCCTGAACAGGAGAACAGAGCTGAAAAGCGGGTTACTGGGGTGGGGAGGGAATGGGAATTCTGCAGCATCCTTCCCCCAGAAGTGGGGAGGGAATGGGGATTTTGCAGTATCCTTCCCCTGTCACGCCCACAAAGCCACACCCACAAAGCCACACCACGCCCACAAAGCCACGCTCACAAAAACAGTAGTAATTTTTTTAAAATCATACTACTGGTCTATTTCCTTCAATAAGTCTACACTATACAGCTGGACATATTACAATAACACAGCGTAAACAGAAGAGAATTAAAAGTAACAATATAAGATGTTCTGCATGCCATACCTGTACATTAATTGTCCTCTTTCTCTTGCATTCATCTTTCCCCATTCACCGTATTCAAAGGCATCTTTTGCTGCTGCCACGGCTCTGTCAACATCACTCACCGTAGCCAGTGACACTTTAGCAATCACCTTACATAAAGATAAGAAGTTGCTAACTTAAAAAAAAAAAGCCAACAGCTTTATCCGTTTTTACAAGTTCAATTACAAACTTCCCATTTTCTTCATTCATTCCATTGTTCGTATCCTGCCATCTTTAGGTGGTTTTTTTTTTTTTTACATTGATAGTACGGTATATTTTTATGAAAAAGGGAGAAAAAGGAAAAATGAAAGGAAAAAGAAAATGAGAGGGGGGAAAAAAGACAAAACTAATAGCACTTCATTGGTCATGTTTTGACATGATGTTAAAATCACTCATTAGAATCCTGGCTTAATCCTAAATGTAAGACATGTGGATCTGTGCTGTTGGATTATTCATTTTTGGCTTCTCCATCCTATAGAAGCATTTATATGATTAGCAGTGTGTTTGTGTGAACTAGGAAGTCTGCCTATTTTTCTCAGAGGAAGCAAAATTCTGAGTCTGCAGATAGCACTAAATAAACCAAGGAAAATACAGGTCAGGCTTGTTTAATTGCTCAATTTCAAGGGAACCTAGGTCAAAGCATGTTGAGTTCTATGATTAAGCCAAAATTTCAGGGAAATGTAATTAAAATACCACATCTGACTGGAGCTGCTGGCTTAAATGACATGTTTTGTTCAGTTTATACTGCCAGAGTTCTCTGATTCTACAATAAATTGCTCAATTATTTTTTTTTTTACAAAAATCATGCAAAAAAATCTGCTTTATACTTTCAACCAGTGGTGGGTTTCAATTTATTTTACTACTGGTTTGCTCGTGTGCGCACACGCGCTTGCGTGATGCTTCTGCGCATGCACAGAAGCATCCGGGCGAGTGGGCGGAACCTCCTTCCGCCACCACTACCGGTTCCCCCGATCTGGGCCGAACCAGCAGAAACTCACCTCTGACTTTCAACACTAGGTACAATTTTCTAGACTGCCTAGTATTAGGATAACTTGAATTAATTAACCTTAATCTTTAAAATACAAACAAGTAAACTAAAGGTATGTTAAATATTTGTTACTCCTTCCTATGTTATTATTAATCTATTTATCAATTAATCTCTCCAACAAATGTAGTTGGTAAAATAGCAGGCAACTTTTGGGATATTAACTATTATTAATTGCAATACATATCAGCTTTTTCCAGACAGACACTTTCTGATGTGTTTGGACACCAATTATCAGCACATGTATTTTGAAATTCTGAAAGTGTAATATCAAGAACCGGAAGATACTAGAGCTACTTCCAGATGATCATTTTTACCCTTGTTGCCTAAATCTTCATCATGGTCCAAGCCATCATCAGACTTTTTGCTGTTTCAAGATTACAGGAATCTATGAGGAAAATACATTTACTTGGTTGTCAGCCTGCAATCTTGGCAATCAGTAATCGATCAGTTTGTCCTTCATAACTGACTGATAGGTACAGAAATTCTCAGCCAAGAGGTGCCTGTTGTCAGCAAACAGTTGAGCCTTGAGCTATTTTCCCTCCCTCCCCAGTTTTATAATGGAAAAAAAAATCCCTTCTACCAGATATTTCTTATGTTCCTGATGGTGACAGGTTGTCAATCTGATTATGGATAGCACATCCACAGGAGGGAGATGAAATGTAACTACAACATCATTAGGTGGAGTTGTCTCTTAGATACTTGCAGGCAACATTGCAATATAAATTTTGGCATCATCTTCCTTAGGAAAAGATGCCTAACTTACAAATTATTACATTTTGGGTCTTTTGTCTTGGCATACCCTCTAAAGGCCACAGGAAATGTCCAATGCAATGCAGGTATTTTTAAGCAACATTTGCTGCTTATATACTGCTCTTGAAAAAATAATAATAAAGAAGTGAGAAATGAACACATTGGTAAACCCACCAACAGCATGTTATAATTGCTACAAATATGAATAGTTCAGGGGATGGGGAGCATTATTGTATAGAGGTTTACTCACTGATCCATCTGTTGGATTTATAGAGTCATATGTGTTTCCACCTTCAGCATTTACAAATCTTCCATTGATGAAACATTGATATGGCATCTTTATAGTCATATGGTTAATATATTTTGAAACCTAGGACCCAAACAAACAATTTGGTTTAGCAAAGTATCATAGAAACAATGCTTTCCTACAGAAAACATGATGTGTTACAAGCATATGTTCTCCAACTGACTATAGCCCAAGTAGTTGTACTGAATGCAGTTTCAGATTCCATCACAAGGCAAATAATAAATACTAATTTTCCACAATTGCATGAAAATATCCAAAAGCCAATTTGTAGTGATTAAAGCATCAAGCTAGAAACCAGGAGACCACAAGTTCTAGTCCTGGCTTAGGTGTAAAGCCAGTTGGGTGACCTTGGGCCAGCCATTCTCTCTCAGCCCTAGGAAGCAGACGATGGCAAATCATTTCTGAAATCTTACTAAGAAAGCTACTGGGCCTTCGCCAGGGAGTCACCAAGGGTCAAACTGACTCAAAGTTACACACATGCACATCAGAGGGGGTATTCAGCCAGTTCTGACTGGTTCTGGTGAACCGGTAGCGGAAATTTTGAGTAGTTCGGAGAACCAGCAAATACCACCTCTGGCTAGCTCCGCCCCCATCTTTTTGCTGCCTCCCGAGTCCCAGCTGATTGGCTGGGTCTTCTTCTGATGCCCTGCACAGGAGAATGGAGCTGGAAAGCAGGTTAGTAGGGTGGGGAGGGAATGGGAATTTTACAGTATCCTTGCCCTGGAGTGGGGTGGAAATGGAGATTTTACAGTATCCTTCCCCCAGGAGTGGGAGGGAATGGGGATTTTGCAGTATACTTCCCCTGGGATGCCCACCATGCCATGCCACGCCCATAGAATCAGTAGTAAAAAAAAATTGAATCCCACCACTGATGCGCATATGCACACATTCACACACACATATTTGCTAGCTTAATACATTTCAACCACTGAACAAATATGTACAGTACATAACTGGAATACTATGATTTTACTTATGATGGAATTATTTAGGGTTTTCAAGTATTTATTACCAATCTGCTGCCTAGAATATACCCAAACGTACATAACTATTTTAGAAACCAGCTCACATAATCTATCTCTAATTCTTCTTCCTTGTCTTCTCCTCTGTGCTTTCTGATGGCCATTTGAACAAAATCACCAAATTTGGGGGCCATGTAGATATCTTCATTCTGAAGTTCAAGTCCAGCACATTTTTGCTTGATCTCTTCAATCACCCTAAAGATATAAAGACATTGGAAAAGGAACAACTGGTCAAGTCCAGAAATGGATAAAAAATCATAAAGCTAGAAGGGACTAATTCTGCTTCGTGCAACCATCCATGTTAAAGAATCTTTAACAGATGATTGTCTAACATTGATCTGGTAGAATACTTTTTTCTTAATTGCGCTTCGGAATTTATTGTTCTTCTATCCCCACCTGGTAGAAAACTTAACGGGATAGAAACAGAAGTGGCCAAAATTGTGGAAACCTTTTGGGAAATGTGTATTTTTGAGATTTGATGGCTAATAACACCACTTTTTTTTTTGGAGCTTCAAGATAATCATATTTCACTGCTGAAATGGCCTGGGAATAGCCCCGACTTTAACCCAATTGAAAATCTATGGAGCCAACTAACAATAAACTTGTTAGTCAGAAATGACCCAGCAATAAAACCCAATTAATAGAAGCAATCATTCAATCTTGGTTTGACATTATAACAGCTGCAGAACTAAAAGACTTGGTTCACTCCTTGGTAAAACATTGTAAGACTGTAATTCATGCTAAAGGTTACCCAACTAAATATTAACTGATGCGATAATTTTTGTATAACTCATTTTTTCTAAGGTGATATTTTTTGTATATCTCGTTTTTCCTATGTGTTTCATTTTTCTTCTTTATACTGTAATGATTATTGTAATAGCAAATCCTTCATAAAAGTTATTGCATTACACTCCTGATTAAATTATCTTTCCTTTTCCATTTATATATAATTTTATGGTACTACTCACCCCCAAAAGTGGTGTTATTAGCTAGTTTTAGAAAATACACTTTTCCCAAAAGGCTTCCACTACTGGCCAATGTTTTCCCACCCCTTCCCCTTTTTCTCCACAACCTTTGTCTTTGAATTGGCACTTTGGAACATTACTGTTTTAAATAAAAACATTAACTGTTTAATCAGAATTAACAAACAATTCTGCTTGCTCTGAATGATAAAATTGCTTACTGGGAATACCACAGACCAGGCTAACAAGCAACACAGCTAGTCCTCACTTAGGACCAGAATTGAGCCCAAAATTTATGTTGTTAAGTGAGAATCTGTTGAGTTTTGCCCCATTTTACAACATTTCTTGCTACAGTTATTAAGTGAATCTGGCTTCCCCATTGACCTTGCTTGTCAGAAGGTTGCAAAAAGACATCACATGACCCAGGGATGCTGCAACGGTCATAAATATGAACCAGTTACCAAGCATCTGAATTTTGATCACACGACCATGGGGATGCAAAAGTTGTAACTGTGAAAAGCGGTCCCCAGGATGACCCCAGGAACTGTCATAAATATGAGTCAGTTGCCAAGCATCTGAATTTTTAATTCGTGACCACGGAGATACTGCCACAGTCATAAGTGTGAAAAATGGTCATAAATCACTTTTTTTCCAGTGCTGTTGTAACTTTGAACGGACATTAAATCCGAACTACCTGTAATATGAAAAGTAAATTTTGTTCCCATAATGATACCCACAATGCTCTTCAATATCTTAGAGAACAGTGAATTACCTAACCACATCCATCGATGTTGCTCCAGCTTTAAAGAAATCAGTGGTGTCTTCAATTTCAGCCACGTTGCTCAAAATTCCCTTCCAAATGGACTGCAAAAGATGGAAATATCCTGAGACAATGAAACAAATAACCCAAGCTACTAATAAGGCACATGGCCTTAAGATGAGTATCAAAGAATTTGAATCTCTATATTTTGCATTACAGTACCTACACTCCTCACCATGAAACTGGGGGAGCATGAAGATGAAAAACAGGAAAACTTTGGAGTGATGATTCATAATTACATGCCGGACCAAGGATGTGATGTCTGAACAAATTAAAAAAAAAACTTTGAAAAGTAGTCCTGAACTTATTTTGTATGGAGAATATACATCTTATTTTGTATTAATCCAACTAGGATATATTATTATAGATACTAGGGTTGAAGTACTGTATTTTTCGAAGTATAAGACGCACCTTTTTCCCTCAAAAAAGAGGCTGAAAATTAGGGTGCGTCTTATACACTGAATACAGCATTTTTTGCCTCCTGACACCATGCCCCCTTCACCAAAATGGCCCCACAGAGCCTGTAGGAGGCTTTCAGAGAGCTCCTGGGGGATGGGGAGGGCAGAAATGAGTGGAAAATGAGTTTTTTGCTCATTTTTGCCCCCCCCAGCCCCCAGGAATACTTTATAAGCCTCCTAAAGGCTATGCATGCAATAACCTTTAGGGGGGGGAAAGGGCCAATTTTTGCGAAGAACGGGCTGCTTTTGAGAGGTTTGCAAAAGGCAAAACCTTTTTTTTTGCCTCTTCAAAATCTTGGTGCGTCTTATACTCCGAAAAATACAGTAGTATACTAGGGTATAGATTTGATCTCCCAGATATGATATAGTCACAACCAGTGGTGGGTTGCAGGCGGTACGCTCGAGTATGGGCATACCGGAGCTAGCCTGGAGCACCGGATACCGTTCCGGTACGATGCTTTGGAGGGACCACCCACCCGCTCGAGCTCCTTACCTGTGTTTAAAGGCTTCTGCGCTTCCACGCATGGCACATATAGCGCCTGCGCAACTCTCCGCAGAGCAGCTGGAGTATCACAGAGGCGCTAAGATGCATGCACGCACTACATGCATGTGTGCGTGCACTGTGTGCACCCATGAGGACGTTGCCGGGCCTGTTCCAACCGTACCGGTCGGAACGGGATTTGAAACCCACCACTGGTCACAACATAAGCCTAAAATTGAAGGCTACATCTTTTCTATCCTGATCTACGGAATGGAGAGTTGGTTTCTAACAGAAAGCCACTTGAAGAAACTAGAAATGTGGATTTACAGGCGGCTGTTATGTATAAGATGGGTTGACAAAATCAGAAATGAGGAGGTAATAAACCACCTGGGAAAGCAAAGGGAAATCATCAAAACCATAAAAAAACAAAAGTTAGAATATTTTGGACATGTGATGAGACACCCGGAAAAATGCACAATCCTCCAAGGAAGATTGAAGGCAAACGAGGTCCAGGCAGAAGAACATCATGGCTTCAAAATCTAAGGGACTGGTTTGGACAAAACTCAACAGCACTTTTTCATGCAGTTGTTGATCAAAATAATATTGCCAACATGATCGCCAACATCCAATGACAGATATGGCACAAGAAGAAGAAGACACAATGTAATAATACCAGTCTCCAACTGCATCTTAAGACAGTTGCATCTTTTCCTGTGGCACAATCCCAGGAAAAGACATACGCTGCCTTAAAGTGTTGGAAAAAAGGTACTACATCTGTGTTCTTGCAGACTTCAAAGCATTTTGGGAGGATAATATCTGAGATGCTGCAAATTCCTAACAAATCGATTTATTTGGAAAGCAAACAAAAATTCTAGTTATTGTACAAAGATTAAAAACCTGAGAGAATGCATTATCCTAAGAAAGTTCCTCTCAGGTGGAAAATCATTAGTTATTAATCAGGTTGTTCTATGATATTACCTTCTCTCTTTGGAAGACAATTTCCTTAAAGTATATGCCTAACTAGCTCTATAGTTCATTGTATTTTAAAATATTTTCTTTCTTATATTTATAATCCAGTTTGTATGGTTCTCAACTTGCATACAAATCTACTATTCACAAGAATTCAAAGTAAATGATTTTTATTTTTATTTTACAGTATTATATATTTATGCCACCCATATTCCCTGCAAGATGACGCTGGGTGGCTTAGTAAATAATGTTATGTTTAATATTTATATTATACAATTATATGAATATAAATAATTCGACACAATAAGTCAGTCCTGCCAGAGGAATGTTCACATATAGCCCCAGTTCAATGTATGTGGAAAGAGTTCTGGTTTCAGGACTCTTTTGAAGGACAGCAGAATTGTCACCATACAGGCCTCAAGGGAAGGCAGGTGTGAACACAGAGAAGGTACCCTTCCTGATTCTAAGATGATAATATTTAACAGAGGGGACACTAAGCATGACAATCCAGCCAGATCTTATAATTTGTATACCACCCAGTCACTGTGTAGGGGAGTTGGGTGGCACAAAAATGTAATACATTTGTTTGTTTGTTTATAAACTAACTAACTAGTTAACTAACTAGCTAACTAACTAACTAACTAGCTGGATACCTGTACTTCACGACAAAACTATGTGATCAAGCAATGCAGGAGAAATCCAGTTCACTCCGGTTCAATGCGTTGGCTCAGTGGTGGTCGGTGATTGAAGCACATAAGGGAATATCGCTCCTGCTGCCTTGAGTCCAGAAGCAGTTCCATAGATGGAAGGCGTAGACATTTTAGTGAGGTACTGACATTTAGTACTGTAAGGAGCTCCAGACCACTCCTGAGTAATGGAGTGCAATGTCTGCCAGTTTGAACTGAGGTAATGGAATGTGAGGCAACTGGCAGTTGGAACAGAGTTCTTTTCAGGTGGGGAGGGGGAGTAGAACTCCTTAGCATCAGAGCGTGTTAATTACTGTATAAGAATCAGGAGGCTGTGAGTTTGATCCTAGATAGTGGCAGATATTTCTCTCTCTGGGCACAATGAGTAAATATAATTTGCCATTGACGACAGGAAGAATATTCGGCCAGTAAGCATCCAGCTCCATTCAGTTGCCCTGACTCAACCCCAATGCAAGGGATTATGGGGTCATGAAAAAACTCCAAAAATAATCCAGTGATGCTTAAATAAAGCAATGAATGTAGCCCCTCTCTGCAGGCTTAAAATAAATTAAAATTAATCAGTTTTAAACTAGGTTTCACTTTCTTGTATTTTTCTCCCTCTGAAACTTTACCTTAATATCTTCTGCCATTTTTTTCTCTTCTTCAGTAAGTTCTATTGCAGCTGCCTCATCAGTGGAGAAGTATTTAGATGCTGGGATCATTTTTCCATCTTCCAACTGAAGATTCTTTACTAGCAGCTGTAGAATAAATAAGATAGAAAAGGCAGTCAGCAGAGTGGGGGAAATGGGGGCTACTGACTCATTTTCAGCATAATTTATTATCATGAACTTAGTCCTGGCTTTGGCCCTATCCAAAGACTCATACAAAATATGTACAGAAACATTGTACACCAGAGGTGGGCTTCAAATCCCAACACTACTGGTTCACTCGTACTCTCGCGCTAGCTCGCAACAGTTCTGTGCATGTCAGAAGCTTCCAGGTGGGTGGGCGGAGCCTCCTGCTGCCTCCACTACCAGTTCAGCCGGTCTGGGCGGAACCAGGAGCAACCCATCTCTATTCTATACGAAAATCTTTACATAGTTTGTTAGTTGGGTCTTTAATTTCAGTTCAATACAGGGGTGGGCTTCAAAAATGTAAGCAATGGGTTCTCTGCTTGGTTGCTGGGTGGGCATAGACATTATAGGTGTGGTTTAGTCAGCTTCCTGCACCACGCCGGGGAGGCCATTTTCATCTTCCCCAGGCTCTGGAGGCTTTCCTCGAGCCTCTGGGAGGGTGAAAACTGCTTCGCCCGGGCTCTGGAGGCCTTCCGGGAGGCCCATTCTTCCCCCTCCCTGAGCCTCTGCGCAGGCCCTGCACTTACCTCACATCCAAAACAGGCCATGTGGAGACTCCTGGGAGGGGCATGGTGGAGTGGCAGGGACGGGGCGTGGTGGGCGGGACCAGCCAGGGGTGGGATTTGGAGGTTCTCAGAACTGGCCATAAGGTCAGCTACGGGTTCTCCCGAACTCATGCAAACCCGTAGCGGCCCACCCCTGGTTCAATAGCACTGTATCTTTAAAAGCTTACCGTCTTTCCATCATTGCCAAACAGAACCAGACCTTTGTCAGTTACCAGACCAGGTTTTGCAGCACCTTGTATTTCTAGTTCTTCACCTGAAGGTGTTAAGCCATCAAGAATGGATGAGCCATAGAAAGTAACCATCTATAACGAAGATAATCTTTATTATGTATGGTTTAGCAAAGAGTAGGAGCAATGAGTAGCTCTGTGCAAGTGAAAGGATTTTATAGAAGTAAAATATTTATTCTTTCCTTCCAATTAGACCGGAAAGACTACTTTAAATTGTTACTGAAGGTGGACATAAACCAAAACCAATTACAGTTTATCCTTTCTTTTACAAACATAACGTTAGCTATGGATTCTTATTCTAACTTTTAAGCATGTCACCCTTTATTTAAAAAACATTTTCTTTCAATCCTACCTAACTTCTAGTCATGTCACCTACCTATAAAAAGAAAGAAAGAAAGGAGAGAGGAAAAGAAAAGCAGATCAAAACAACGACAAAAAAGAGAAATCATCTATCCATCATCTCTTGCCCGCTTCACTACTTTAATTACTATGCTTTTCTTCTTTCCTCCCATATTCCTCTCTAGGATCTTTATCGCTTTCTACATCTTCTTGTTGGTTGTTCAATCTAAGTATTTTATAGTGAGATTGAACAACTTATCTTAAATAAAAATCCTATAGAAGAAAGTTTGATTCCAGAGAAAATGCACGACTTTTTTTCAGTCATCAGCATATTTTACTACCAACATTTATCTTGTTATATTATCAAATTATTCCTCATTTCCTAACAATTTCTTTTTGAGTTTGTGCAATGAAATCTGATCATCAGGACGATGAGCTTGTCACTCTCTTTCATTAACTCAATCACAAAGGGCTGTTGCTCCTGAAGAAATGCAGCATACATCTAACAAACAATACCAATAATAATATTATAATAATGGTAGCAAGACAATGGATTTCTGATCATTATTTAATATACATAAAGGACTCATTATCCCAAGGTAGATAAAGTAAGTTTATAATTCGTAATGTTTTACCTGGCCATTGATTTCTGCCCAGGCTCCAGGTACTTTATCATGTCCTCTGATCCAGTTATGCAAAGATAAAGCTGGTTGATCCCAAAATATCTAGGAAACCAAGAGGCAAAGTTGATCTCTTCCTATTTAAGATAAGTGGCTTTTAGGATACAAACAAATCAAGATAGAACAATCTCCTCCCTTCCCCACTATGGTTGTCTGAAAGACAAATCCTGGTTTATCACTGGGAGTTGGGCAGCATATGAGTTTAATATGTTATTACCATTACAATAAATTATTAATTCAAACCAGTGGTGGGTTCCTCCCGGATCGCACCGGATCGCGCGCGCTCCCTTTCAGCGCTCCACCTGGCTTGCGCGCTCCCTTTCAGCGCTCCACCTGGCTTGCGCGCTCCCTTTCAGCGCTCCACCTGGCTTGCGCGCTCCCTTCCGGCACTGAAACCGGAAGTACAGTTTTGCCCGGCCCTGGCGAAGCAACGACGCCTGCCTGCGCTCCACCAGCTCGGCTGGGAACGGAGATGTTTCCTCAGCGGAGCGGAGTGCCTGAAAAGTCTTTTCAGGCGCTCCGCTCCGCTGAGGAAACATCTCCGTTCCCAGCCGAGCTGGTGGAGCGCAGGCAGGCGTCGTTGCTTCGCCAGGGGCGGGGCAAGGCTGTACTTCCGGTTTCAGCGCCGGAAGGGAGCGCGCAAGCCAGGTGGAGCGCTGAAAGGGAGCGCGCAAGCCAGGTGGAGCGCTGAAAGGGAGCGCGCAAGCCAGGTGGAGCGCTGAAAGGGAGCGCGCGCGATCCGGTGCGATCCAGCAGGAACCCACCACTGATTCAAACATTACATTACTCTACTACTTTTATTGATTGGGTGATTCTGGGATTTGAAGTCCACAATTCTTGAGATTAGTAAGGTTGAGAAACATTGTTTTAGAGGGATGGCCATATTAGTCTGTTGGAAGAAAAAATAAACCAGATCCCAGGAAGCCAACATGTAATTTGTTTGGGGGGCTTGGAATGCTTGGAACAAAACCAAACATTGCAGATTAGCATATTCTGCCAATCATGGCTTGTTCAGTAAAGAAAACTTAGTGCAAAACACTAAGCCACCCTATGTGTTGTAGCCCATTTCCCCTCATGAGATGTCTGGCTTTCAAAGAACAGTGCTCTATTGCTCAATGTACCTTGGCATTTTCTTTCTTCTGGATGCCTTCATAGGTAGCACCTTCTTCAGACTGAGGTATTCGAAGAGCTTGGCCATCAGCAATTAGCTGCACAGCTTCTATCTAAACACCAACAACAAAAAAGCAGCTTTGATTGATCTAGGATTTTTTTAACAACTTAACCTATCAAAGCAGTGCTGACATTAGGTGAGCTCTTGAATCCTGTAGAAGTTTTGGAAATACACAACACTAGGATATGGCTGGCCATAGAGGCTGCATATCCAACCACAAGCATGTCAAGCTCCCTCTCTTTAACTGGCTTAATCCTGACTGCAGCTTCACTACAGATAGTCCTCAACTTGCAACAGTTCATTTAGTGACCGTTCAAAGTTACAATGTCATTGAAAAAAGTGACTTACGACCATTTTTCACATTTACAATTGCTGCAGCATCTCCATGGTCATATGATCAAAATTCAGATGCTTGACAACTGATTTATACTTATGACGGTTGCAGCGTCCCAGGGTCATGGGATCATATTTTGTGGCCTTCTGACAAGCAAAGTCAATGGGGAAGCCGGATTCCCTTAACAAAACATGTTACTAACTCAACAACTGCAGTGATACACTTAACAACTGTGGCAAAAAAGGTCATAAAATGGGGCAAAACTCACTTAACAAATGTCTCTCCTAGCAGCAGAAATTTTGGGCTCAATTGAGGTTGTAAATCAAGGATTACCTGTATTAACTACATGGTATGGTTAACAAAGAATCTTTATTCTGTATTAAGAAAGAAACCTCTATGAACAGTTAATTACCCCTAACAAAATTCTTACATCCTCCCAGTTTAAAATCAGCTATGCTTTCTCCTGCCACAGCTTATTGGAAACGTTGCTTTGCACTTCTTATATACGGTGCTAGTGGTAGTAATTTATTGACGTATTCAACATTCCTTGCCTTAGAAACTCTAATTCCCGACATAGCTCCCCACACATGGGGTTGCTGGAAAGGGAGAGACACTGTATTCACATTCCAGTCCTTGTCAAACACATTTTCCTCTTTTCATATGACATACAGATGCCCATTTATCTAAATGTCTGTGGAGATTCTCAGTCATCCAGGTCACGTTTGTCCCTAAGGTGCTATTTCAAAAAGCAACTGGACTTTGTTTTTTACTATTAATTGGTTTAGGGGCAGTGATGAGTTGCCATTTTTTTTTACTACAGGTTCGGGCGCATGCACTAAAGCATCTATGCGGGTGGGCAGAGTCTCCCACCACCACTACTACCGGTTCGCCCAATCCAGGCTGAACTGGGAGCAACCCACCTCTGTTTAGGGGGCAGAACAGCTGTTGAAAGGCGCCAATGTCATAAGAACAGGGTAAAGTGGTACTCCAAGATTTGCGGCCTCTGTTGCAGTCTTCCCCAACTAAATGCCTTCCAGATGTGCTAAAGCACAAGTTTCATAATGACTTGACATTGCTATGATTATTCGCAGTTATGACAGAGATGAAAAAGTAATTTTGCAACCAATGGCTGCATTTACAACCTTTGTATTATCTCTCTCTCTCAGTCATATGTTCACCATTACTGTTAATTAGCACATTATATTTTTGGGGGGTCTTTTTTGCCCTCCTCACGCAGCAGAGATTGTTTAAGTAAGCGCTCTCTTCCTGAGCTGCTTTTCTCCACCGCTCAGTACAATGAAACCTTTTAACTATTTATGATTAGTCAAGATGTCTCACCATAGCTTTGATTCCCTCTGGGAAAAGAAACCGATTATATAGGTCATCAACAGTTTCATTTGGGCCAACATCGCATTCCCTCTGCAGAAGAATTGGTCCTGTGTCCAAACCTTCATCTGCCCAAAAAACTGAAAATCCAGCCTTCTTATCTCCTTCAATTAAAGTCCTGAAAATAAGTAAAACATGCCTTAATTTAAAAATGTCTCCTTTATTCATTACTTTCATTACTGGTCAACTTTACTTGATCTCAGAGGTTAAGCAGGGTCTGTCTTAATGCTTAATTCCAGGACTGTAGAATAGACAGAGAAGTCCAACCGAAAAGAAGGCAATTCAACACATGTCCATACATTTGCCAAATAAAACCACAAGAAAGCAATAGCAATTAGACTTATGTATAAGGGCTTTACAGTTCTCTCTAAGTGGTTTACAGAGTCAGCATATTTTCCCCAACAATCTGGGTCCTCATTTTACCCACCTCGGAAGGATGGAAGGCTGAGTCAACCTTGAGCCTGATGAGATTTGAATCACCAAATTGCAGGCAGCCGGCAGGCAGCGGAAGTAGCCTGCAGTACTGCACTCTAACCACTGTGCCACCAAATACAATCATTGTGAGATGAACTTGATTTAGTGAGTCTTTACTTCTATAAAACAAATGTATTAACTTTGCAAATTTGGCAAAGAACTTGAATCTTTTGAACAATGTATTTTTTCCATTCTTATATTAAATGATCCACCTGAAACTACTGCAGTGTTTATTCCTTACTATCTTTGTACATATATTATTGGAAGAAAATGAATTTTCCTAGAAAGATTAACTGGAAAGTGGAAAAGTTACAAGATGAAACCTGGAGAACTTCTTCCTTAGACAAGTCCATTAACAAAGCAGGAGACTTACACAGGAAAACCTTTGTCAGGAAACTTTACTGAAGTTGAGCACAGTTATAAGAGCCTCGGTGGCACAGTACTGCAGGCTACTCTGCTGACTGCTGGCTGCCTGCAATTTGGCAGTTCGATTCTCACCAGGCTCAAGGTTGACTCAGCCTTCCATCCTTCCAAAGTGGGTAAAATGAGGACCCAGATTGTTGGGGGCAATATAAGTGACTCTGTAAACGGCTCAGAGAGGGCTGTAAAGCACTGTAAAGTGGTATATAAGTCTAAATACTATTGCTATTGCTATTTCCACCTAAGCCACAACATTGACCCTACTGTTAGGTAATGTGGACTGTGCACATCTTAGACTCTGGCTCTCTCTGACCTTCCATCTGTCAAATAAATTATAATTAAGCCTACTTACCAATTGATTGCAGATGCTCCTCGGTGGCGAGGAAGGATTGAGGGGTGGTAAATAATAGAGCCATGCTTTGGACCATCAATAACCTCCATTGGAATGAACTGTGTGCAGAATGGAAGGACATTCAATTCTGCTCCAACCGAGTTATAGGCTTCAAGAACTTCCTGGATAGGTTTGCCTTTAATTCTCCACCTTGGGAATTTGAAGACTGGAGTTCCATCCCTTTCGGCAGCTGAGGCTGGAAAACAAAAGGCTTGTCAGTAGTTTTTTTAAAAATTTCAGAACTAAAATATAACATGCAGCATGGAGTTGAAATGAACGTCACAAAAACACACGTTATAGCCAATTCATGAATTTGTGTATGTGTCTATGTGTCTTTTGTGTGTTGACTCCTGACGATTGCCTGAACAAATTCCTGCAGCTTTCTTGGCAAGGTTTTTCAGAAGAAATTTGCCATTACCGGTAGTTCTCAACTTGCGACCACAATTGGGGACCAACATTTCTACTGCTAAACAAGGTGGTTGCTAAGTGAGTCACGCCTGATTTTACAACTTTTTTGTCATGGTTATTAAGAGAACCGCTGCAGTTTAAGGGTATTGTGTGGTCATTAAGTGAATACAGATTTCCTCCTTTGACTTTGCTTGACATAATTCAAAGTTGGGAAGGTCACAAATGTGCAATTACAGGACTCTGGGATGCTGCAATTAACATAAATATATGCCGGTTGCCAAGCGCACGAATTTTGATTACATGGCAGTGGGGCTGCTGCGATGGCTGTAACTACAAGGACCAATTATAAGTCACTTTTTTCAGTGCTGGTGAATGTTTGTGTCAGGCCTGCAGCCGGTTCCTTTTGGGATCTTTGGCCTGCCACACTAATATTCTATTCTACTATGCTGTTTCATTAGTAGGGGATTGGGAGGGGGAATAGTAAGGAGTAGAATGTGATGTTGTCAAAATAAAATTCCTTTCTAGAATCCAAGGTCATTCTTTGTCTCTGCACCTCTGCACCTGATCGGAACTGGATGGGTGGAACTGCCAGCGTGGCAGTGGAAGATTGGACCATGTGATGAACTTGTGGGTGTGGGGGCAAGATCATGAACTTTCAACTGGGTGGGGAAAACTCAGGAAGCTCAGATTCGGGTTTTCCCAGATGTGCCAACATGACTCTCTTAATAAATTGGAACGTAGAGCAATACTTTGCCTTGGACTCTGATTTAATTTTGAATGTTATTTGGAACCCTGACAGTTTGCTAAACAAGGACTCCTTTCTAGGGCTGAGAGTGAATGACTGGCCCAAGGTTACCCAGAGGCTTTCTGCCTAGAATTCACAGTCTCCCTGCTTCTAGCCTAGCGCCTTAACTCCTGCAGCAATACATTCTCAACTAACTAAATACATGCAAAAAACGTATGTAGGAACATATCAAGATCCCATTCAGATATCTCAGTAGCACTATAGCCAAGAAAGCCTGCACTTGCATCTTACTTTAATATCACAGTGGTGTTGTGGCCTATCGGCCGCCAGCCTCTCCAACAGCCAAATCAGAAGAGGAGGAGGCATGGGAGTCAGGGTAAGCATCAAGGCAACCTGAGAGCTCCAAGAGGGAAGAGGGAATGCAGCTGGTAGAGAGACAGAGGAAGAGCCCGGGCCGTCTGTCAGTCCTCAGATGGACAGTCAACGGCCCCCAGGTCTGGAGGTAGCTGATGAGGAAGAGGAAGAGGAGGAAGAGCTGGGTCCAGTGCCTGACACACGGATGCGCAGAAGGCAGAGGAGAGGAGAGCAGTGGAAATCTGTGGGCCGATCCTTGGGAAGGAAAAGCCACCGCTGCTAGCGAAGCCTCACCCTAGCTTTGGGGATAAAAGGCAGGGGGCGGAGATAAATAGATGTGAGAGACAACTATTCATCTCCCTGCCAGACAGACCTGTTAGCCTGTGGCGAGAGAGAAACTTTTTGCTGGGGCTGGTGGCGCTCCTAATGCAGGATTCTTTGAGTTAACTGCAGAGTAGTGGTGTATTCCGGATCCAGTATGGTTGCAACTGACACGGTGTCCTCTACATGCACGCCTGCACCAAGTGTGTGCACACCAGTGATGTGCGGTGAGGTTTATGGCTGGTGCGGCTGGTGACATCATCAGGAAGGCGGGGAATGGGACCACGTGTGCTGGAGGCTGAGGCTGCCTCATCCTCCAGCACACGTGATCCCATTCCCCGCCTTCCTGAGCGCGCTCCGCCGGCTCGCGCTCCGCGATCTCCAACAGCAGCTGCTTTTCTGTGCTTTTCTGTGCGTCTGGCGTTTAGGACATCCGGCTATCTACCTAAATGCCAGACGCACAGAAAAGCACTGAAAAGCACTTCGCCTCCAAACCACTTCGTCTTGATGATGTTGCCGACATCGCTGCTGGGCCTGGCCGGACGGAGGTAACTAGAGTGGCGCCGAGGGGTCCGGGCGGACAAAAGAGTGAGCAAGCGATGGAGGATCAGGCAGCCTGATCCTCGGTCGCTTGTCCGCCGGACTGCTTCGGCGCCACTCTGGCTACCTCCG
This sequence comes from Natrix helvetica, assembly GCF_964273705.1. Lineage (NCBI taxonomy): Eukaryota > Metazoa > Chordata > Lepidosauria > Squamata > Natricidae > Natrix > Natrix helvetica. Next base: position 23,995,096 of record NC_138553.1, read on the forward strand.
TCCGTCCATGCATGGCAGCTGCGGCGACGTCATCAAGCCCCTGCCTCTTCTGGACGTCTATTGCAGTCGTGAGGACCGCGCAAAGTACAGCAGAGGCAGGAAGGTTATTGGCGCTTCCGAGAACCCTCCTGCCTCCACCGGTTGCCCAGCTGGCACCGCCGCCCGTGCTCCTCCTCCTCCCTCCTCTTCCTCTTATATATATGAAACTCCCTCGTGGATATTATTATTATATATTATTATTTCATGATGAGAGGTGAGGCTCTGCCTCCCCTGCCTCCCCTGACCGCATGTCCCTGGTGCACATGCACAGCTTATCCTCCAGCGACGCCTCCGTGATACTCCAGCTGATCGGCAGAGGGTTGTGCAGGCACTGTATGTCACGATGTTAAAAGGTTTGCTAGGCCTGAACTGCCTAAACTGACACTCAAGAGTTAAACTAAGAAAGCTTTATTGCGCAGGTCATAAAACAAAATGTTATCTGAAAGTGATTTATTGCGCATGCGTTTACACATTCCAGAACTAAATTTTTTTCTTCTTTGTTTGGCTGCCAGCTTGGCAGACGTAGCTTTCATTATCAAAATGTAACCATTAGTTATTTTCTGTTTCATTTACTTTTTTTATTTTATTATTAAAGTTTGTTTATTAATTAGAATACTTTTGAAGACTTTTATTTTTCTCAATATCTCAAAAGATATGCGGAAGGGAATCAGCCACGGTCCATTGATCTCAGATTTCCCCAGGGCATTTTTTTCCCTGACACTGTACGTGCCGTGTGCGGAAGCACCTAAGAGTTTAAAGAGAGGTAAGTACAACGGGCAGGCCCTCCAGAGCACCATACCGGAACTGTACCTGGTGTTCCGGGCAAGCACTGGTACGCCCGTACTGGGGCACCACCACCTGCAACCCACCACTGCTGCAGAGGTTTTGTTGTGTTTGGGGAGCTAAATCAGAACAAATGGCCTTTACTCTCGGATATCTAAGCCACATGGGTTCAGGCATCGTTGGTGAGGTTGGTGTGAGAACATGAACTAGAACATAAGAAAAGTTCAATTGATTCTGCATTCAAATGCTGCAGCCATTAGAGCTTATCTACTTACCCAAAGGATCCGCTTTCCCATTTTTGTCTGGGACTGTAAACACTCCGACCACTTTGTGCCCTTCTTTTTGCAAATGCTTGTAGACTTCTTGCCCAAACAGACTCTGTCCTATTAAAGCTAGCTTTAGTTTATTTTGATAGTAGTCCTATGTTCAAAAGCAAAACAAATTCAGTTAAAAAAAAAACCCCTCCAAAGATCGGCTAATTTCCCTATAATCATTCTGTTCCAGTTACAGAGTAACAGAATTGGAAGGGACCTTATAGGTAATCTGGTCAAAGGGATCTCCAACCTTGGCAACTTTATCCCTGGAGGACTTCAACTCCCAGAATTCCCCAGCCAGCTTTGCACACAGATATGACAAAAATATAAATAATTTTTCAGTAATTAACTTAAAAACAATTAATTTATTTAATATCCCACAAAGAAGAGGGGGTCAAACTATTTTCCAAAGCACCCGAAGGTAGAACAAGAAGCAATGGGTGGAAACTAATCAAGGAGAAAAGCAACTTAGAACTGAGGAGGAATTTCCTGGCAGTTTGAACAATCAATCAGTGGAACAGCTTGCCTCCAGAAGTTGTGAATGCCCCAACATTGGAAGTCTTTAAGAAGATGTTGAATAATCATATGTCTGAAGTGGTGTAGGGTTTCCTGCCTAGGCAGGGGGTTGGACTAGAAGACCTCCAAGGTCCCTTCTTCCAACTCTGCTATTCTATTCTAATTTATATTTAAAACAATCACTGGCCTAGCCTACTATGGGAATACAATCAAAAGAGGTTTTTTTTTCCTATGGAAGTGAAATCAATATAACAAAATTATTATGTATAAAACAAACCTGAAAGCCCTTTATTTCACTGCATGCGTATACAAATGAGTATATAAGGAAATGGCAAGGCATCTAGTCAGGAATCTAAATGGGTCTGGATGTGGGTCATATTTAAGTTCCTTGTTGCCAGTAAGGCAATCCACGAGAGAGAGAGAAAAAAATCAAACTAAGAGTTTTTCTTTTTGACAGAAGTCTTAAGAAACCAAATTTAAGCACAAGGGTTTATACTGTGATTCTTGGACGTGGCTTTCCAGTGAATAGCTAAATATACATAATTTTGGCTGCAATATATGGCTGCTTGGAAGAGTCTTTATGTGGTTAAAGCATAAGACATGTGATCACTTCCACGTCTACTGGCTGTTCTGCTTACAGCTGAAAAGCTCGTAAAGTCTATCCAGAGGCAATATGCTGTCGTCAGTCATTCATTCTCATATTTAACATTCCTGATGCAATCCAGGGAGCTCATATGAAGCCTTCTTACTATATTCGTTCCTTAATGTGGATTTAAAAAAATGCTTAGGAATCTGGCAGTTCACTAAACATATGTGTTGTCAAGCACATATGCAACCCCCCCTTCAATAAAGCAAGAGATACTTGGATGAGTTTGTGAATTTGCACACAGAATTAGAAACAATCGAGTAAGAAAAGAACTTAAAGAGACTTTCAGTGCAAATCCCACAGAAGTACATTTCAGGGCATTAGTCCTGTTTAGTACGTTTGTGTTTTCTGTGACAATACCATACCGTACGGTATGCCTCCAGAAGAAATAATGCTGGTAGAACTTCATTTCTCATGCACACACAATATTTAAAACATCTGGGTTAAAGTGGTTTCTGTGGGGAAACAAAACCCACAAACCCCTTGGAAAATGCTCAGGCTCCAAATAAAATCTTTTCACATGCTAAGGCAAAATAGTATTCAAGAAGTTAACTGCACAATCAGTAAGAAAATAATACACAACTATAATATAACCTTTCCCCATTTGGAAAGAGATCCATAATTCCCAGTCAGAAGGGGTCAGGATAGTGTGGGATTTGCAGATTTCCAGTCCCCAGTGCTTTCGAGGGGCTGAAATTGCGGAAAGTGGGAAATTATTAGAAAGGCAGATTTTACTATGAAACCAGTTAGCTGATTCTGATCTCTTTCATGTGAGCCTACCGGGCAAGGCTGATGTGAAGGACCCTGTGCTAGAAGAATGGTGGCATACAATGTGAGAAATAATTTAAGGTAAATATTACATGACTAGTTAGATATAAAATGCAACATCTCCAGGTCTAAAGCAGGCATTCTTTTGAGCAGCTCCAGGAATTATGACACATGTATCAGTCTGGAAGGAATGGATTGCTTGCTGCATGTATCTGCATATGCATCTACACACACACACACACACACACACACACACACACACACACACACCAGTTTGGGGGGGGGGGAATCCAACCATCCCATCTTTCCCAGGGAGCCTAATGTAATGCCTTTTATCCCATGGATGGATTATCCTACACAGTCATGACGGCTGAGCTATTTTTTCAGGCTGACAGCATCCTACAGAAGCAGAAACTTTTTGGCAAGCTTTGGGAAGAACACCAGCACACAAATTGTGCTGAATTTCTTCTTTGTTAAAACAACAGCAAGAAGCCAAACAAAACACCCTCTGTTCACGTTACTACAGTTCTCCTGCCTCACCTCCCATCCTTTTCCCCCCCTTTCCAATCTCTCTGGCAAACCAAAATGCTGCCTCAAACCTGACCTGTCTGTCCCAGAAACCCATTTTTTTTTGAGAAGCATCTGCCCACCCGCCAGCCGGGCAGCAAGAAGGGAGAGAGAGGAGGGGAAGAAGGCGAGGGAGGAAGAGGAACGGACAAGCATCCTATCTTTTCTGCCCTTTAGAACCGAAGCCCCTGTCCACGTCCCCACCTTCCTACTCACCCTGGCTGTGGTGGAGAATTTCCTAAGCAAGTGGTTGCTTTTGGAGAACATTTTGCAGGAGAGCAGCTCCGAGGACCAGCCGCCCGCTTGCCCCAGCAGGCAGGATGGATCACCTGAAGAGGGAGCTCAGTCGTGAGCCTAAAGGCTGGGCGAGCAAGGGACGCGGCGGCGGCAGCAGCGGCAGAAGCGTCTCGTCTGATGCAACCCAAGCGGGCTGCCTTTGGCTCCGAGCCAGAGAAAAGAGAGCTTGACGGGGGCGCGCAAAAGCGGGGAGGGGGGCTCGACTCAGCGGCGGGGCCGCGCTTGGTGGCGCCCAGGCCTTTCTCCTTAAAACCACCTGAATCTGAAACGAAGGACGGGGAGAAAAACTCCTGCTTGTCTGAACGCTTTTAGAGCAGGGAGGCTGCCTCCGAATCTGGGTTAGGCTTGGGTGAGGATGAATCATGGTTGTTACCTGACAGAGCAGATTTTCAACAGGTGCAGATTTTTTTTTTTTTACCAAGAGAAGGTTATGATGTAGGCACAGTCTTCTTCACCTACTTCTGTCTACTGGGCCTTTCCAAGCTAGCATCCCTCTTATTAGGCTAGATGACCTTTCCTATCTCCTTCACCCATTGGTTAAGGCTGGCTGGGTGTGCAAATGACATCCAGTTGCGTGCAAATGACACCCCTCTGGAACAAAGCATGTGGGCAACGCTCCTCTTAAGGCCTGGCTGGCTTTCCTTGCACTGACTGTGCTCCCAGTGCATAAAATGCAGGAGAGAATGAGCTGTGATAAATGTTTGCACATAGATGGGGAAGATCTACTTTCCTGCTCAAATTTCTAACATCTGGATCTAGCTATGACAAAAGGAAGAAGATTTAAGATAGTCAAGAATTAGGGAGAACTGGTTTTCATGACTATGTTCTCTCCATTACCATGGGGGGTCTTGGAGTAAGGTGCAGATGTCACCTTTTGGTGATTATTTGAGACATCAGAGGATATGCTTACTCCCACAGGACTGGAGAAGGACAGATGTTACTCCTGCCTTCAAAACAGAGGGGGGAAGTAGTTTGCTTGGTCTCGATAGGAACAATCAATTAAACAAGCTGGTGAGATTGTTTCCAGTTTTGACCAAAAACGTTCCATACAATTCCTGCCTACCTTTGTCCTCTATTCTGGACAGGAGGGTACAGATTCCAGCGCAATTCCATACTAATTAATTAGTCTAGTGAAGAGAAGGACCAGGGGAGACATGATAGCAGTGTTCCAATATTTGAGGGGCTGCCACAGAGAGGAGGGGGTCAAGCTATTTTCCAAAGCACCCAAAGGCCAGACAAGGAATAATGGATGGAAACTGAACAAGGAGAGATTCAACCTAGAAATAAGGAAATTTCTGATAGTGAGAACGATCAACCAATGGAATAGAAGTTGCCTTCGGAAGTTGTGGGAGCTTCATCACTGGAGGCTTTCAAGAAGAGATTGGACTGCCATTTGTCAGAAATGGTGTAGGGTCTCCTGCTTGAGCGGGGTGGGGGGGTGTTAGACTAGATGACCTATAAGGTCCCTTCCAACTCTGTTAATCTGTTAATATATAAATAAATATCAGACCTGCCCAAAGACACCATGTAGCCCTGTTTCTCAAAAAACAAAACAAAACCCAAACCCACCCCAACCCTTGAAAAGCAATCCCCACATTTAGCATCTGTCTCATTTAGCAACTGTGTGAAAAATGGTCATAAGTCATTTTTTTCAGTGCCATTGTAACTTCAAATGGTCACTGAATGAATGGCTGTAAATCAAGGACTACCTGTGTAATACAATATGTCTTGGAGAAAGCTGGGAATATTACAAGACATGGTTGTATTTCACTGGAGAACATTTCATTAGACCTACAGGGTGAATGCTTGTCTACTTTGCTTGTCTACTTTGTAACACAATTTCTCATTTATCTTCTGACAATTCACTACACTAGAATTTTTCTCACAGTTAGGAAAACCTCTTAAGCAAGTTTTCACAGGCAGCTTGTTTTTCTTGTTTTAGTCCCGATTTTCTTTTCTTTTGCTCTACTGTACTTGGGTTATATGACAAAGAATGATACACACTCTCCCTATTGTGGCAATTTTTTTATTACTTGATGAGATATTTGATATTATCTAGATTATACTTGAATTAAAAACCACATTAACTTTTCTCTCATGCCAAGTTATTTTCATTACTTTAAACTTCTACTGCATGCTAGCATTCTGCCTCTCTTTACACATTGAATTGTATATTACCCATCTTTGGGTTTTATTGCAAGAAAGGGTCTTAATAACAATTAAGATTTCTTTGCACCGTTTAATATCAGATGCCTGAACTTTGTTTTATAAAGAAAAGCAAACTATAAACATTATTTAGAGAAGTTAACTACCCCAAAGAATTCCAGAATTCCTAGTTCTGTTAATTAAAAGGCGTGGTGCAGCTATTCTACTTTTATTTCCTAAACTATATGTATGTGTATTTGTTCCTAAGGAAAAAATATCCAGGTGTTGAAAGAAAGTAATAACTTTAGGTGAACAACTGTTTTTTTCAGATAAAAATGCTTTGTTTCAAAGTCCAATTTAAAAACCCCATTTGGAATTAAGGCTAAGTCATCCACCATTGATAAATCATTGTCTTCCTCTTTAACATAGACAACGTATGGGGGTTTGTACAGACAGTCACCATTTTGGCCTTTTTAAACCTGTTGATATTCTCCTTCCTATAGATAACATGTGCCTCCTCTTGAGGAATTAAACTAAAGTTATGTATTTTTGCCTGGGCTACTGCAAGCTGATGCATTAAGGATGGGAAAAACTTTTCCTAACTTTTCAGTAGCTACAGTATAAATTTTCTCACATTCATATGCTTCATGCTGGAGAAATGGACTTTAACCTGCACATTCATGCTCAGCATCAAGTTTCACTGTCCTTCCTAAGTTAGTTATCTTGGCTGCCTTATGCTCTTTTGATATTATTTAAATTGTGTTTTTATATGCTGCGGCTCTCCATTTAGAGTTACTACTCTGACATGGGCAAACTACGCAAAATAAAAAAAAATAAAAATAAAAATAGGATGAGGGTGGTACAATAAGGGCTATACCATAGTACAGAAGTCCCCAAACCTCAGGCTGTGGCCCACTGCTGGGCTGTGTGTGGTTCAGAACTGGGCTGCAGAAGCGATGGGAGAGCATATGTGCATGTGTGACAGCAGGCACATGTGCTTACCACCTACGCAAATACAGCTGTGCGTGAGTCAGGACAATTGCTGCTTCTTGTTTGGAACTATCCCCTTTCCCCTCCCTCCCCTCCCTCCCCCGTCCGCAAAGCTGAAAAGGTTGGGGAACTCTGCCATAGCAATCTCTCTATTTAAAGCAGGAGTGTCAACTTTATTTCATTGAAGGCCCCTTCAGGGTTGTGTTTGGCCTTGGGGGGACAGAGAGACATGGCTGGGGTGGGTGTGGCCAGCTCGATGTCATTCGCATCGGGGGCGCCTGTGGTGGCCCGAGTACTCTGCCAGCGAAAACTGACTCCCGAGCTCCATTTTTGCTGACAGAAGCACCGTGGGCTAGTCCTTCACTGTTTCCAGAGTGGCCCCATGGGCCAGATCTAAGCACCGAGCGGGCCAGATCTGCCCCTAGGCCTTCAGTTTGACACCCCTGGTTTAAGGGATGTTTTGTACAAATAGCATTTGCGTCAACTATCGCTACAGTAGTGTGCTTATTGCTCATTGTCATCTACACTTTCAGTCAAAATTCTGCAAAATACCTTTTCAGGCGCCCTTAACAATCTAATCCCCCTATAACTTTTGCATTTATTCTTGCTAACAGCCTCAGCAGTATAAATCTTCCAATTGTCAGGCGCAAATGAAGTTTAATATATTTGAAAACTCCATTTCATAAGCATTCATTCATTTTTTAGCACTTTTTCAGGACCAGCATCAACATTTGCACAGCTTCATTTATTTTTCTTGACTACTAACATTTTAAGCACATGTTCCATTTACTCTCTTTGACATATCACTTTCCCTAGCAAACAAATCATGTGTGGTCGACTGTATCAAATATTTATTTGGTAAAGGTTTGATAACTCTAAGAGGGAAATCACTATTATTATTAAGATTCTATCAAGGTTTGGCTTTTGTTATCTTTCTCCAGTATTACATTGTTTGCCAAGCTAGTACAGGATATAAAAGCTGAGAATTCTGAATTGTTGCTTAATTCACCAGGAGGGGATTGGCCTCATGTTACATCAGGCACAAATCCTGTATTATAAATTGACTATTAGTAACAGGAACCGTAATTTTTTCCTTGAGACCAAAGACGAAAGTCACAAGATAATCAATTCACTATGTGTGTGTAAAAGCTGAGCAATATCGCCCTCTACCCGCCACCTAAGTAATCACAGCCATTCTTCTTACACATTATCGACGCTTCGTCCGCCAGGAGCCGCTACCGAACGCGCCACACGCATTCTCCATTCAGCTTCCTTCTAAATCTGAGAACTACATTGCCCAATAGGCCTTGCGGGCGTGGCAGGAAATCCCGTGTTTTGTAGTAGAAGCGGTGCTCCTGCCGCTGCTGCCGCCGCCGCCTCCACCACCACCGTTGGGTGTGGGTTCGTCATGGCGCTGGAGACCCTCTCGCCGGATTGGGAATTCGACCGCGTTGACGACGGCTCTCAGAGTAAGAGGTGGGGTGGGGAAGGCCTGCAGTGAGGACCTTGGCTCCGAATCCGGCCAAACCAATGGAGAGGTTTGCGGAGGGGCGTTTGCAATGGTGCTCCGGCTCTTAAGAGAATGGCCAAGCCCTCTCCGTCGAAAGGTTTTCCCCCCACCCACGTCCCGGCGGAATGAATGGTTCTTTCCTCCGGGACCGAAGCTTAGCTTGTGCCCACAGCTTGTTCAGAGGCTGTTGCGGTTTGGGGGCAAAAGGACGTACTTTCGTCCATCCGTTCCTTCCCAGTCAAGGTGGCTGGGGGGTTAAAAGGAGAGTTTGGCTCCCTTACACAAAGTTCACACTCCGCTTTGCCTAAAGATGAGAAACCCTGGTGCCAAATCCCCCGATATGCAAGAGACAAAATACACACAGGACTTATTGTCCGAAGCGGGAAAGTTTGTGATTAAAAAGTTATTCCTCTTTCCAGTGAATTGCGGAATATAACACACTCTGCCCGTTTGTGTTACTCAGCCCTTGCGTTTCTACTATATTGTAAGGGTGTGCGCTCACACACAGACACACATCCTGAAATGAATAGTTTTAGGGGTATTCACTAAAAAGCAGAGACATCCCCCTGCCAAAAAAAGTGCGTATAGTCAAGGCTATGGTTTTCCCAGTTGCAATGTATGGCTGTCAAGGTTGGACCATAAGAAAGTCTGAGAGCCAAAGAATTGAGGCCTTTGAAACTCTGGTGCTGGAGAAGACTCCTGCGAGTCCTTTGGACTGCAAGGTGATCAAACCGGTCAGTCCTAAAGGAGATCAACCCTGACTGCTTTTTAGAAGGCCAGATCCTGAAGATGAAACTCAAATACTTTGGCCACCAAATGAGAAGGAAGGACTCCCTGGAGAAGAACCTCATGCTGGGAGAGATTGAGGGCAAAAGAAGAAGGGGACGATGGAAAATGAGGTGGCTGGATAGAATCACTGAAGCAGTAGGCATGAGCTTAAATGGACTCCAGAGGATGGTAGAAGACAGAAAGGCCTGGAGGAACATTGTCCATGGGGATTGCAAAGGGTCGGACATGACTTTGCAACTAACAACAAGGGGTATTTTGAAATGGAAATGCAGACCCTAATTTCTGTAGATAATCATTAACATGTTTGAGAGCAAAATTTAAGACTGAGAACATGGCAAATATTTGTGTGCCCTGCGGTAGATTTTGGTTTTTTTTTTGCTAACATGGCTTCAAATGATTGATAGTTTTTAATTGATTTGAAGAACTTTTGTTCAACAGTAAACTTTTTTTTAAAGGGGATTAGTTAATCTGGATTTTGGAGGAATGGTCCCATAACTGCATCTAGCTATTGAAAAGTGCTCAAGTTTGAAAGATGTGTAAGAGGATAATTGTAGAGAATCCTGAATATAAGGGATGGGTGGGTTAGACCTATCTTAATCTGGATTAAAACTGGCCTCTTGAATATAGATTTGTGCCTCTTGAATATAGATCAGTATTATAATGAATACGATTGAGATTTTCCCCTCTGCAGGACTGATAATGCATAGGATGAGAATAAATTATTCATTTCTACTCCATTTTTATAAGTGAGGTTAGGATCCTAATGTGTTTTGTAGTGGTGATGAAGTATGAGATGAAGTTTACTCAGATGAATGCTGAGTAAAAGTTCTTCACTGCATATTTCATTAATTCCGAGATAATTTTGTCTAGCGATAATGTAATGGGGTATAATGTCTTTTGTAATCCAGGTCGTCATCAATTTATGACCACAATTGAGGCCAAAATTTCTGTTGCTAAGTGAAATATTTAATCCATTTTACAACCCTCCTTGCCACAGTTGTTAAGTGAATCACTACAGTTGTTAAGTTAGTGTCATGGTTGTTAAGTAAATCTGGCTTCCCCGTTGACTTTGCTTGTCAGAAGGTTGCAAGAGGGGACCACGTGACCCCTGGACGTGACTGCAGCTGTCATAAATATGAGTTAGTTGCTAAGCATCTGAATTTTGATCATGTGACCAGATCTGCAATGGTCATAAATGTGAAAAATGGTTTTAGCTCACTTTTTCAGTGCTGTTGTAACTTTGAATGGTCACTAAATGAACTGTTGTAAGTCGAGGACTACCTGAATAAATTATAAGAACTAAATGTTACAGACTTCTGCTGCTATGATAGTAGAATGTTTTTTTCCAGTAAAGGCTCTTCCCACTTGAGATTATGTTTTCTTCTCTCTTCAACAGCAATTTCCCTGCTGATAGCACTTTACTTCCTCTTTGCTTTCTGTTGGTTTCCGACTCCCTTGATTGTTCCAGAATAGTTTATTCTATTTTTGTGTTATTTTTGGCAATTGGCAGATATTCTCCAAATTTTACACATACTTTTTGGATAGAGACTTTATTCTTGCAGCTGCGCTCTGCTTTAGCTGAAATATGAAGTCATGCTGAAGTAATTAAGAGGCTTGGTGGATGCATCTCTCCCCTTAATTTGCAGAAATTAGAACTTGACAGTCTGTTTAATTTATATTTTGGAACTTTTTTACAGATGTGCATGAACTGTGAGTGTTAACATTATGATATGAATATTAATTGGAATATATACCATTCTTGGAGATATTCTGCACACTTGCACATGTTTTCATTATCATGCATAAAATACATATTTTGTCACTTATGAAATATTTAATTACAAAACTATCTTATCAAATGTATTGCATAATAGTTACCCAGAAAATGTCATAATGAATTTATTTGAGTAGTTTTGCCTTTGCATTGACATTTGGTGATAAAGTGCCTTGTCAATATTAGAACATAATGTGCATTTACATCTCTAACTCACGTATATTGTTGCTGAAATCATAAAGCAACTGAGTCTTTTAAAATTCAGTCTCTTTGGTTGTACTAAAAGGAATTTAAAGTGCTTTATTGTAAGCAACCATGTTTAGTAGTATATAAAAAGAAAAACAGCTTCCTGTTTTGCCTGTTGTAATTCCAGTTCCTTGATGAAACATTTAAATAAAGAATGTTTATTTGTACTAATACAAAACTGCAACATGCAAGTACCCTCTTACACATTAATAATGAAATTTATAGTTCATTCATCCCCAGCCTGGTACCCTACAGTTGGTTAGAATATCAATGTAAAACTTGTAAAATAATGTAACTCATCAATGTAAAACTTCTGCTTTAGGGAGACTTCACTGGATCTTTAGCATTTGAAATCTGTTTCATCAATCTTCCTGCAGTAAATTTTATTATCAAAATAGCAGATTGACTGACTTGTGGTGAAATGTTATTTTTTTGCTACAATATTAAAATTATTATTATTGTATAGTCTTATAATAGATTGTTTAATAATATTAAAATAACAGATTGGGAGCAAAAAAACTGTGAAGAAAATGGACGAGGGGACTTGGAGTGATTTTTTAAAAAAGTAAATAAGGAATTGCTTGAATTTAGGTATGATTCCAAGCTTAATCTGCATATTTCCAAAGATTATAATGAAAATACTGTTTACTCCTAGAAATCCATGCTGAAGTGCAGTTAAAGAACTATGGGAAATTCCTGGAAGCATATACTTCCCAGTTGAAGAGAATTGAAGATGCATTGGATGATTCCATTGGAGATGTTTGGGACTTCAATCTTGACCCCATTGCATTAAATGTATGTGTATGCCTTATGTGCCAATGCCGTTTTACTCAAGCCTCTTACTATTCAATTACATACCATACTTGCACAGAATTTTATAAGGCAACCAGACATTCAGAGCAACTTTCCCCAACCTATTGGCCTGTTTATGTGGGATTTCCCCCCCAGTTCCCATTCTGGGTTCATGTTGAAAAGTCAGTTGATTAATCTAACCTCACTGAAGAGGGAATACCTGCCTGCTGCCTTTTGAATAATTGCATTGAGAGCCATCTGTCTAGAACCACTTTCTGTTGAATAATTAATATTTAACTGCCACCAGGCACTTCGTTGTAGGCTATTTTGGCTTCAGGCCATCACTAGAAGTATTTGCAATTTTCCCCAAGTTGGTTGGTGTATTTGTTTATATTTAATTAGTTCAACTGTTAATTATTGCATTTGTTATGCATGTACAAAAATATTCTAGTTGGAAAAAAAACACCTTTATGTATGGTATGTATATGTACATTTTTTTCCATGCCTCTGGTAAGATAGCAATTTAATTCATTAAATAAGCTTCTAGAACAGGGGTGTCAAACTCAATTTCATTGAGGGCTGCATCAGGGTTGTGTTTGACCTTGAGGGGATGGTGTGAGTGTGGCCAGCAGAACATCACTCCTGTCGGGGGCGCCTTTGGTGGCCCGAGCACTCTGCCAGTGAAAATGAGCTCCTGAGCTCCGTTTTTGGCTGCCTCCTGCAACCCTCTGCCAGTGAAAATGGAGCTCCATTTTCACTGACAGAGTACCGCAGGCCGGTCCTTCGTTGTTTCCAGGGCTTCCCTGCGTCACTATGTAGGTAGAGCAGGATCTATGTAACCCGTAGGCTGGATCCTGCCTCCGGGCCTTGAGTTTTACGTCCCTGTTTTGGAAGTAAGATATAACATTTCCACCCCATTCCAATATTTATATTTTATAAAATATAAATATATATTTATATTTCAAGATTTTGACTATTGTTGCTATTTTGCTTGTGACAACCATCATCTGTTTAATAATTTTGGAATGATTTTTTTAAAGGATCTCTTGGCTGTCCGGTATGGTACTTGTTTCCTCAGAGTATAGTACATGGTTTGTCCTATGTAATTGCAGTTTGGATTAAGCTTCCTATTTCATTTAGCTAAAACAATCATGCTGCAAATCTCTGGTTTTCCCTTAAACTGATCGTATTTTTGCTTAATTTTAGCTTTTGCCTTATGAACAGTCTTCCTTACTTGAACTCATAAAGACAGAAAACAAGGTATGTTGCTTGGTGTCAAAAACATTACAAACATATTGCAGTTGCTTTTTTGCTTTACAAAATATATCTTTTGTTTATACGTTTTAAATCATTTTATCTTTTGCCTTTCACTATAAATATTTCCAGAGCTGCTTGCCAAAAGTCAGTAATAAACAAGATATTCTCTGCTCCCAGGTTTATAATCTAAAAGATGTGACAAAGAGACGGGATTCAGGAAGTCCCACTTCTTAAAGTTGAAATGTCCATCTTGAATTAAACATATTTATTTATGTATTAAAGTGTGCATGTGAGACAGATGATATCATACTTACATTTTATCCACTCCTTTATTCTGTTTATAAAAGTAGTTCTGCATTTTTTTCTCTTATCCAGGTTTTGAACAAAGTCATTACTGTATATGCTGCTCTTTGCTGTGAAATCAAAAAGTTAAAACATGAGGTAAAATATTTCTTATCTCTTGTATCATGTATAAGCCGCTACATACATAATTTACATTTGATATTTAAGATGTAATCATGCATTTCTATCAACTAAGACTATATAAACTATTGTGCAAGAAAAAAGAAATCTGCTTTTATTCCTAGGCAGAAACGAAGTTTTATAACGGCCTCCTGTTTTATGGTGAAGGAAGTAAGTATTGTATATTAATTATGTTTATATGGGACACCTTGTTCAAACATTCTGTGTGCAGTAATAAGCTTCAAATATGCTTTTGTTATTGAGAAACAGCAAACTTTCTTAAATCTTTGTTTACCAATTACAGTGGGACCTCAGGTCCCGAATGGCTCAGACCACGAATAATTTGGGTACCGACCTAAAAATCTGGGAAATGTTGCACTCAGGTTACAAATATGTCCTCAGGTGCCGAATAAACACAGCCGTGGCGGTTTTCTCTGCCATGGTGATTTCCCCTTCCACGCCATTTTTTGTGTGTGCGCACATGCATAGTCAGTCTTGCTTCTGGTCAAAAACAAATCAGGTGCCGACAGAAGCCCTGGAATGGATTACAGTTGGCACCCGAGGTCCCACTGTATACAACAAGATAGGAAAAGCAGAGCATAAATTTTGAAATTCTTTCCAACCTCATTTCCAACCTCATTACGAACAGTAGCATAGGAACAACCTGCAAATAGCATCCTCTAAAATAGGAAGAGCTTCGTTTAAGATAGTTTATTTTTACGTCTTCTTTGTGTGCAAAATAAATTTTATGAAGAGCAGTAGTAGACCGTATGTCACGCTGTATGTTGCATTTTATATGTTGGAACCGATTTGTAATCTGGTTTAGAACGGGTGTCAAACTCACGTCGTCATGTGATGTAGCACAACTTCCCCCTTCGCTAAACTGGGGGTGGCCGTGGCCAGTGCGTGACGCATCTGGCCTGTGGACCACGAGTTTGACGCCCCTGGTTTAGAACTTTGAGATTATACGGTAATACTGATGACATGCTTAAGAAATTGTTTCACTGCTGTAATGCAGTTTGGATGCTTTGATAAATACGCCATGAAATATCTCAATTAAAGCTGATCTTGTGATGAATAGAATGTTAATACCCAAATGGTGAGCAGACAGTACAGAAGTTACAAGTACTTAAAATGTCTGACCAATATTGGATGTTTTCGGTAGCTGACCGTCCGTTTTTATCCTAAGTATAATGAATATACACAGCTTTCACAGTTGTATTTTGTTATTAGCTAATTAATGCTTAGAAGTGTCCTTCAATAACGGACATTTATTGATGGTGTGTCTGGGTCTGTTTATATGTGTGTATTTCTAATAATATAATATGAACCACTATTACCTTAAGCAGGTAATATCTTTATGATGTTTGTTCTTTTGTCATGCCTGATTTTGAAACACGCAATGCGATGCTGCCAAAATGAAAACAAGGCACTGTTGATTATTTGGTTCATTGGCAGGAAGCAGAGAGAGTGTTGAAACAACTGCACAAGTCACATTTGTTTTATCAATAGCTTCTTCTTGACTGTGATGCAGGGATTGGGAAAAAGGTTGGCAAATTCAAGCACATTTATTTGGGAAGCATCCAAGCAAATAGATCTAAATGGCCAAATCTGTAAGAGAATAAAAATCCCCCCCCCCCCCGTTTCTTTTTGTGCACGGTAATTTTTGCATGGTATAGGATAATAAAGTAGAATTTAAACTTGAAAGCAGTGTGTTGTGCTTAGCTTTTAATTTGAATTCCATTGGTTTTATGACTAGGGGAAAAAATGGCTACGTATATTTGGGGTAATTGATTGGCAATGATTGAGTTCTCCCAAAGTAGGGTAATTTTCATGTTTATTTTTCAAGCTGTGGATTCCAGTAAGGTGGAAGGAGATAGTCAAATACAGATGGGAAGATTTGTTTCATTTCTCCAGGTAATATCTATAGTACTGATTTTTTGCAGAATGTTTTTCTTTGCTAAGTGTTTGACTTCTTAATTGTGCTATGGGATTCCCCCACCCCACCCCCATGACAACAACAAAAGTGATTTAGGTAAATGTCCTTGGGTGAATTGGTGGTAAGTAGAGTTGTAATGTTCTTAGCTTTCTGTTTTTCTCTTTGCTCAGATTTTATAACAAACCCTTGCATGCATCTATTTGTAGTATGTCTGTGGTGGATTAAAACACTCCCATCTGCAGATGAATCTGTATGCCTTGAAAAAGAGCAATAAGACTAACAATTCTACTAGGTTTGGGTTAGTAAGGAAAAGGCAGTCTAGGTGATAACATTAGATGTATTCAATGGTAGACAATGAATCTTCTCCTTATTCTCGACTATCGGTGCCCCTAATAAGGGATTTAGTATTGTGGGCATTTCCTCCCTTGAAAATCAGAAAAAATTATATGCAGTATGGCAATTAACTTTTAGAAATAGTATGAACTTGTGTGTTTTGCCAAAACTGTAGCTATTTGAAGAATCACTTTTAGTTCATACTGCAAGTATAGCTCGGGAAAACATCTTAAAGAGAGAATGTTTTTGATGAAAACCAACAAACAATGTATTTATTAATAGGACTTGAATTTTGCTGTATATAATCATGCCTTTGCATTTGGCATAATTTCAGGACCTTGTGATTGGTTTTTGCTAAGCAACACTTAATAAAAAGGGAGCTGGTTTTTAAAAAGATTATCCGGCAGTAAAATGAGCTTGAAGTCAACTTTCTGTTTTTTTTAATTTCAATTTATTAGATTTTATTTCATTTTTTATTTTAGAATTGCGGATGAATAAGTCCTAATTCTCTTTGTTTATTTGTTGTATACCCCATCACAAAAAACTCTGGGCAGTTTACACTGGGATTTCCCTTTATTTTATCATCACAACAGCAACCCTCTGAACTAGACTGGGCTCAGAGAAAGTGACTGAATCAAATTCACCCAGTGAGTTTCCATGACTGAGGATGGACTTGAACCTGAGGCTTCCTGCTTTAATCCAGCTTTTCCAGCCCTGCAATACATTGGCAACCTTTTAAAAGCCAATCTTTCATCTCGTTTGAAGATAAATGCAGACAATTTAAAATGTTCATCTTATTCCCGTTGTTCTTTTGCAACTTTCCAAAGTAAATCTGTATTCACAGAACCGAAAATATAGCTGCAGATTCATTCTCTAGGTGGAGTCGTAAATGACTATTACTCAATTTCCTGAGTACAGTTACAGCAAATACATGGTTGCTTCTATGCAGTTCTTAAATAACTAATGAGTTGTGCTGCTGCCTGTTTTCCCTTTCAGACATTGATCTCTGAAGAGGCTAAATAAAAAACCTGATATCCTCCAGAGGTTTTGAGTTATAGCTTCTACAGGTTTTTTTTTTTTTTTTTGCAATTGTTTATGATGTTTGAAGCTGCAGGGAGTCGAAGTTCAAAACACCTGCCTAGTATCATGTTTTTCTTTGTTGAATTAAATGCAGAGAATTAAAGAATACAATAACAGTGCAGAACATAAACTGTTAAGCATTTTATAGGCTGTGCGCTATAAACAGAAATAAGCATTGAGGTACAAAAGCCAAAGGGATCAGATACTACTCCAAACAAAACATTCAAGAAATCTTGTGTTTATTATAATTGTAGTTGGTTTAGCTCTTAAAATACATTTGTGTGCCAAAGTTCCTTCTTCACCATGGATATCACTGGGTCAGTTGCAATCTCTTAGCTCAGCCTACCTTACAGGATTATTCTTGGGAGGATAAAATGAGGAAGGACCTCCTATAAACTGCCACCTTGTACTCTCAGATGGAAAGGTAGGTGATCCATTCAGTAATATGGAATCGTTTGTGAGTAAAATAGGTATATTTAGTGTATTTATTTTACTGATCAGTGCAAATTTATCATTGCAGGAGCTGTCTTGTTTTGTGACACGGTGCTATGAAGTGGTGATGAACGTAGTGCACCAGTTAGCTGCCCTTTATACCAGTAACAAGTAATTATTTGCTAGCTAAGAATAAATTAATAGGTCCGGCATGTTGATCAGTTTTCTAAATTATTAGTTCTGGGGGAATGGGAATGTTTTGGGTCTTTGCCCTCATTAAAAAAAGTTAGATCGTCTTTTAATATACAGATAGTCCTTGACTTGTGACCACACTTGAACTCAAAATGTCCATTGTTAAGCAAGGTTAAGTAAGTTTTGCCCCATTTTATGACCTTTCTTGGCCATATATCAGAGGTGGGTTGCTAATTTTTTTACTACCACTTTGGACGCGCTCCCATGCGTGACACTTCTGCTCATGCGCACAAGCATCCAGGCGGATGGGCGTATCTTCCCGCCGCCATTACTACCAGTTCGCCTGATCCGGGCCGAAACAGCAGCAACCCACCTCTGGTGTGTGTGTGTGTGTGTGTGTGTGTGTGTGTGTGTGTATTATTGTGGTTTGAAAGTGTATATTATTTCCATTACTTACAGTTTGCTAACATGGCAAGTTGCAGATAATGTTTCCACATCCGTTTTTTGTAATTGTGCCAAAAGAATGGTACACTTTCAGAAGCTAAAAGCACGCTGTGGCACATTCTCTTAAATGAGTTGTTGATCGGTCAGCTCTCATAAAATATTAAAAGCAATAGCTAAAATGTTTGGCTTTCTGCAAAGTTCTACAGCAGTGGTTGTTAATCTGTGGTCCGTGTACCACAGATTGTGGTGTCACAGGGCACTTCTAAAGGCTTGAAGAAATGTTATGATTTAAATCTTGAGTTAAGTGTTGAGGGTCTGTGGCCATAATGTGCGGCCACAAAAAGGTATTTAAAGGGAATCCGTAGTGAAGAAGAGGTTGAGGACCACTGCTGTATGGTTTTTCCCAATCCTTGTTCAGGTATTGACTGTCTTGGAAGTAGTTTGCATCTGTAGTATCTTCACTATTCTATCAAGCAGCAATTCTCTTCTGAGTTTATCTTTTTAAGATTTTTTTTTAAACAGATGAGATTAGTAATCAGTCTCTTTGTAATAAAACTTAAAATATTTTAAAATATAGAGTTAAAATGAAAGATTAGTAAGTTCACACAAGGCATTATTCCAATCATCATGTATAGTTGTGCCTCACCAAATTGAATGTTCTCCACTTTGGATTATACAAAGTTGCATAATTACATCACCATAGTGCTTTTGGAATCATGGTTCGTTGATTGGGATTAGGTGGATTAGGATCAAAAATAGCTGAGTAGCATACTTGGCTGATGGGTGATGTTTAGGTTTCTGGATTGAAACTTGAATAGGCCTGTATTCCATAACTACCTGGGACATAGTAATTTGATTCTAATACTAACTGTTTTAGTAAGTCTCAGTTTGCAAGAATTACCTTCCCATGGTTTGCACATTGGAAGTAATTTCCAGATTTATTTAGAAATGTTAAAGGCTTGGGTCCTTAAAACGTGTATATTAAGTAACATGAAATATGTTTTGTTTTCCAGGAATACACCTAAAGTGATAGAGACTTCAGGAGTTCATTTTCAGGTAATGTTTTATTTTTATACCGTTTATTACAAAATTCCTTTTAAGTTGTTAACCTTAAGATTTTATTTAAATATATCAAATGTTCCTTGGCAGATTTTTTAAAATACTAAGACAGATATTATATTAAGTTCTTTAATAGTCCAGAATGTCTATTTTATTGGGATCCCTTATTTCCCAGTAAGTTTTTTTTTAAAGTACAGTGAAGAAAGCATTATATTCAATACTGTTACCTCCTTATATTACATATTTACATCTGTAGTGCTTAGTATTTTTAGGGGGATATGTTGAGTGCAATCCTAGGACTGCTTATTTAAAGTAAGTTCTGCTGGGTGTATGGGATATGTTCTCAGATCAATGATGTAATTTTTCCAACAGACTATGTATGAGCATCTTGGAGAACTACTGACAGTTCTACTTACACTTGATGAGATAGTAAACAATCATGCCACCTTGAAAGATCACTGGACTATGTACAAAAGGTATGTGGGTAAATTTGCTTATTTTTTTCCATAGAAAAATAATTACTTTTATTGTAGAGCATTATCGAATACTATAGAAAATAACATTAACAAGATAGTTGAAAGTATCCAGTTATCTGTTCATAACAGTGGGTCTCGAGTGGAAGTTCTACTGGATACTTCTAAAAGATCTTGCAGTTCCTTATTAGTATCACAAAGATGCTTATTCAAAAGGCAACTGGATTTGGCTTTCCTTTGAAGACGTTTTGCTTCTCATACAAGAGGCTTCTTCTATACTGTACAGTTCTGAAGCTTCCTGAGTGAGAAGCGAATCGGCTTCACAGAAAACCAAAGTCCAATTGCCTTTTGATAAAGCACCTTTGGGACAACCATGACTTGGATGGCTGAGAATCTCCATAAGATGTTATTAGTACCAATTAATATTTATTATCTCTTTCTTTTTCTGTATTTAGTACAGTTCACATGGCCACCAAAAGTGCCTCTGAGTGGGCTACAGAAATCAAAGACCAAGCATAAAACTGATGAACCCAAAGTAATCCTCAATCACAAAAGAATGCATAATAAGCAGCAGGGCTCACTTAACCTCCAGATCCCTGGAGAAAATAGCCAAGTCTTCAGAGTCTTCCAAAAAACTAACAAGATCAAGGCTATTCTGCAGGGCTGGTACTACCACTGAGAAGGAACAGCTTGGGTCCAACAAGATGACACTTTTGGACCTGTAAAAAAGCAAGGAAATTTTGGATACAAATTCATTTGTGGTTAGAAAAAATGGTTAGACAATGTAGAGTTCAAGGCAGAATTATTTCTATTAGGCATTATACCAAATGGCTATGATAAAGAGACAATATACTTAGTACTACACATCCTGACTGCAGCAAGAATGGTGTATGTGCAGCAGTGGAAGAGTGAAAACACCCCTTCCGAGAAGGAGATAATAAGGAAGATATTAGTCTGTGCAGAAATGGATAGACTAATGTTAAAAATAAAAGACAAAGGAGAGACAGAAAATTATGAGACATGGAACAGATTCTGACAATGGTTAGAAGCACGAGGTGGAAGTTGGAATATGGAAAAATTAGGTTAGGTGGACTTGGAAAGAGATCCTATATATGCATTGATGTATTAGAATGAATATGATGGTCAAAAATAACTCTACAATGCTAGCACTGTTTAAATAATATGTTATTTGTTTTTCACTTTGGTTTTCATGGCAAGTGAAACGCCCGGATAATCACACTATTCAGTATATATGCAAATAATTTTAAATTTTTTTTTTAAAAGATGACACTTTTTTGTGGAAGGGATCATTAAATATAACTTATTTAATTAAATATTTATTAAATATTACTTATTTGATGATAAACATTTAATATTGTAATTATTTATTATATTTTTATGCTACACATCTCTCCTACAAGTTGACTTCTATAGCTATTTGTACAATGACCATTATGAAATATTTTTGAATTAGCCCTGCAGACCCATACCTTCTGCCATAATGTAGATGGGCATCTTTTTTTTCCACCAAGGCTAGCCCTATGGATAAATCTGCCTTGTTGTTCCACAGGCCTATTGCCCAATGAATGCAGTCAAACTACAAAGCTACTTCTGTAACAACATATTTCCTTTGTTAAGAAGAAGCAAAAAATAATAATGCTTGGTTTAACTCTATAACCCTCTGAAAATTCTTAAAATCTAATTGTGTCCATGAAACAGTGTATGAATATTCTCAGTCATCCAGGTCATGGTTGTCCCAAAAGTGCTTTTTCAGGAGGGTGGAGTATGAAAAAAAATGCAGACTGCAGGAACCATTTGCGCTTCAGTTTGAGATGCAGACAACACAGACTCATCACCAACAGCCTGCACCCGTCTTCAACAGCGATGGGACATAGGGCAGAAAACATCTTGCAGCCAAGAAAGCACTTACTCAGGTGACCCTGAGGACATAGATAAACCTCCAAGTGGCCTCAATGACGCTCTAAAAGAATGCAAATGACCAGCTGTCTGCAAAGAATATAAATCATTCTGTTCCCCACTATCTGGTCAGAGCTGAAGAAGCTTTTTGGATGGGAAGTGAAACATCTTCAAAGAAAAAACAAAGTCCAGTTGCTTCCTGAAAAAACACCCTTGCGATGTCCATGAAAGACTCCATTAAAGAATATTCCTTTATTTTTTTTCTCTTTTCTTTGACCAGGCTATTAAAATCTGTCCACCACAATCCTCCTAAATTTGGAATCCAAGAAGATAAACTGAAACCATTTGAAAAATTGTTGTTAAAATTAGAAAGTCAGCTATTGGATGGCATGATATTCCAGGTAGTATGATAAATACTGTCTAATTTCCTTTATAGAGTGTAAATGTGGCCTGCAGAATCTATAGTGTACAATTGTGTAATACAGTACAATCTATAGTATAAAATCTCCAAATGTTTTGACGATTTTAATTTGAATGCTTCTATTTCTTTCTTTTTTTTGAATTGTATGCTTAACATTCTGACAAGTTAAGTGTCAAAATATTAGTTGCATTCAAAAATTAGTTTATTGGTGGTAAGATTTCCAGATCTTTTGTTCAGAAAGTTTTTGTTTCCACTTGTTTTTTAAAAAAATCTTTCACTTTCAAGGGGAGGATATTGCAGTTCAATCCTGACAGGGCTCAAGGTTGACTCAGCTTTCCATCCATCCTTCCAAAGTTGGTAAAATGAGGATTCAGATTGTTGGGGGGCATGATGCTGACTCTGAAATTGGGCAATTCGCTGCAGCCAACTTGCCACGGCCAACTCACTGAGGAACAACTCTCCACAGGCCAATTCGCTACTGGACAATTCAACAATTCAATTTAATTATTTGAAATAATCAAAACATTATTTTAATTTTTGTCATTCACATTTCATTTTGTCCTTCCTTTGGCATCCTTTCTTTATTAATTGCATTCCACCATTTCTTTGCTATTAGTGTAATTGTTGTCTTGTGGCAAGTTGTCCCGTGGTGAGTTGGCCATGAGTTGACTGCAGCGAATTAGCCACAGCAAGTTGTCCTAGATCCTGCTGACACTGTAAACTGCCCAGAGTGCTGCAAAGCATTATTGGGTGGTATGTAAGTCTTAAGTGCTATTGCTATTGGAAACCACAAATTTAATCCTCCCACATACATCCCTGCGGCCAATCCGCTCTCACAGGGAGGGCCTTCTCCAAGTGCCGTCCACTAGGCAATGCCAGCGGGCGGCGCCAAGGAGTAGAGCCTTCTCTGTGATGGGCCCAACCCTCTGGAATGACCTCCCCCCCCCGACATTAGAACCACCTCGGACTTCCGCTCCTTCCGACAAAAAGACTCACCTGTTCTGACTAGCTGGCCTGGCATGATTATAAATGTTACATCTATGAACTCCTGGTAGTATACTCTCATCTGGTTATTTTAAGGGTAATGTTTTAGTTTTAATTGTTTTTAGGGCTTTTAGCCTCATATTTATTCTTCTGTACAGTACTCTTAATTTTAACCTCCTCCACATACATACATATATCTATAGTTCTATTTATATTTGTATTTTATCTGTGATTTATTGTGGACTGTACACCGCCCCGAGTCCCTTTTTGGGAGAGGGGGCGGTTTAGAAATGTGAATAAATAATAATAATAATAATAATAATAATAATAATAATAATAATAATAATAATAGCGTGGTTGAACATCATATAGACTACAGTCATTTCTGGCTGCTTTTACTCACTTCTGGTAAGAAGGAAGCAAAGTAAAACTAAATGAGCTGTGGGTCCCATAAATACTGCTGATTTCAGTCCATAAATGTATACATTGAATATAACAACAAAAAAAAAAAAATCAGATGATCTACCAACAATCCCTATGAATAGATGTTAATACTCTTAAATTTCCAATAAAACTTTTATTTTAATAGAACACAGTAAGAACCACATGCTGTTATTTGTTTTTAATGAAATTTTGAATATGATTGTGTTCTCATTAATACTAATACTGTAAACTGATTTTATTTCTCTTATTCAGGCTTGTATAGAACAGCAATTTGATTGTCTCAATGGAGGCATGTCAGTTTCAAAGAACAGCATATTTGCTGAGGAGTTTGCGCATAGTATTCGCACAATTTTTGCAAATGTTGAAGCTAAACTCGGTAATGCAGAACAGAACCTTTTTATATTAATATTAAGATTCTATATTTTGGGGTAAATTTCAAAAACTAATTCTCGTGCCTGTTTGTTTAAGGTGAACCTTCTGAAATTGACCAGAGAGATAAGTATGTTGGAATTTGTGGTCTCTTTGTACTACATTTTCAGATTTTTCGAACTGTAGATAAGAAATTTTACAAATTGTTACTGGACATTTGCAAAAAGGTGAATATTTTACTGCTTGTAACTTTTATCAAACTTAGAATTTGATAACCAACATACAAATTAGATAAGATGCTTGTGAATGACGTTGCAACAAATAACAACCAGAATTAAATTTATGATCATATTCAATCTTTTTGACAATTTCAGCAAGTAGTGTTGCTCCTCTTTACTAGAATGAAAGCTTGATTTAGTGAACTTCAATACAAAAGGCTTTGCATACAACAGTTCAAATCTCTGTTAACAATTTACATCATTTTATCATCAAGAGATGTGATGTCATAGTGCAAATGAAGTACTATTTCATAAATGATAAATATTGGCACTGTGATGTACTTTTTTATTGGACTACTTTCATAAATAATAGTTACCCTTTCCTCAAATTGTCTATAATAACTAGGTTTCATTGTCATAATTTGAAAATTTGCATAAGAGATTTGCAAAACAAATTTTATATCCATCCACAGTTAAAGAATCTGCAATATCGTATTTTACATCTATAGTGCTTAAAGTGTTTGGTAAAGGATGAAGTGCATGTGTTAGTGTAATGCTATTGTGTAGAATGGCTGGTAGTTCGACAATAAGTGTTATCAAGTTAATAGTTTAATCATAAGTACAACAAATTTCTAGGGAGTTCAGTGAGAGCTATTATTTATTCATGTATGGCTTAGCTCCTCCTTCAAAAAAGTATCTGGACTTATGAATAGTCTTAGTAAGGGATGTTATCTTCTTTTCATTTTTCTCATAAAAAATGCCAAATGTTTCCATGTCCATGCTTCTTCTGCAAATATTGTATAGGCTAAAGACTATTTTTAAATGCTGAGTAAATAACTTTGGGGAATGAAGTGGTGTCATATAATATGAGACTCAGATCAGACTAAGTAAAATTAGAACATTTTTATAATTGTAAAATTTATGTAGTAAAAGAATGGTTTATTAAGAGTCTTGGAATACATTTGTTATGAAAATCTATTATCTACTCTAAAAGATACTTTTCTCTCTCTTACCTAAAATTTTTCTGCTAATGCTATAGGTGCCAGCTATCACACTAACAGCTAATGTCATTTGGTTTGCTGACAACTTTTTGCTTCAGAAGATGCCAGCTGTTGCCAAGCTTCTGGACAGAAAAAGTTTTCATGCAATTAAATTACAGAGAGAAAGTTTTTTACAGCAAAAGGCTCAGTTGCTTACAAAGTAAGTTTGGGGAGTAAACACTTATTTTTTTCCCCTACAAGTTTCTGTTTTGTCCTAGTAGGTTTGGCATGATAACAAGCCATTGTTTCTGAATTCAGACACCATTTCAAATCCGTGTTTAGCCTTCTAAATCTTAGTCAAAATGTTTAAGAAACTATTATTTGTTTTCTTTTTAGAGACATGCAAACTTATTATGTATTTGTGAGCTCCTGGATGATGAAAATGGAATCTCTTTTGTCAAGGGAACAACGGATGGATAAGTTTGCTGAAGATCTCAGTAATAGATGCAATGTTTTTATACAGGTGTGTATATGCTTAGTTTCAAAAACCAATAATAAAATACTGTCTATACTGTATACAATCAGATCCATATTACACAATCCCCCATTCTTATGAACAAATTGGTTAGAAGTTATGAATGAATAGATTTTTTTGCAGTCATTGACCGATACAAAATACATTATTATAAATTTCAAGTAAGAATTTTTAAAAAAACTTCCATAAAATGAGCACAGATAAAACTATATGATGATGTTAGTAAGAAACGGGGGGGAAAAACAAAAGGTAGAATACTTACTTAGTATTAAAAGCAAAAAAAAATATCCCTGATCAATTAACTTGATAAAATGATATATCTGTAAATAACTGTTGCCTTAAGAAATACAGTGTCTAGGCACCAAAATATGTTTTAATATATCACAATTTTAATATATTACAAAATTTTTAAAATTTGAAGCGTTAATTTGAGCGCTTTTGAGCGCATGCATTAAAATAAGCCCTCCCCGAAAATATTGCAACGCAGCAGCAGCCATGAGCTGACCACTCTCGCCGCTTCCTGCATCTCAAAAATAATAAGACCTTCCCGAATATAAAGCCAAGTGCTTATTTCGAGGGTCAAAAGAAAATAAGACCCTGTCTTATTTTCGGGGAAACATAGTATTGACCACCAACTGCCCACTGCCCGAAGAGCCAGGAGGTGTCTGAATCAATTTCTTCAGTATTGATAGGACAGAAGATGTCTCATTGAATATGGGAAGAGATTGCACTGGTCACTGCCATTGACCTTATCCACAAACAGTCAAGAAACTGGCAAATGTTTTAGAAATGCACATTTATAATGATACACGGAAGATGTAATTGATTCATTTTTCCCATTTTAGGGCTTTCTCTATGCTTACAGCCTTAGAAATATAATCAGAACTACAATGAATCTGCACATGTCAATGCAGAAGCCAATGACTAAAACCTCAGTTAAAGCATTATGCAGGCTTGTGGAACTACTCAAAGTAAGTCGAGGTGTTTGCATATCCTCACTGACACAAATATTAACAATGGTTCTTCAATAACATTTTAGGATAAGTGATGCATGTTTAATTGATGACATAGGGTGAAACTGGACAGTAAGCTCTTCAATATGATTCTTCAGAACACACAAGCATATTAATCTAGCACTTGTCTGTGCTCTTTAAAGCAGCTGCATCCTTTCATAGGATCACATGGCCACCCTCTACAGATGCTTTCAAGAGTTGCAAACAGCTATTATATTCACAATCTGAAGTAATATTCTGTTAAGTGAAACATAGCACAATTCTAGTAAATGGCAATTTAACAACATGCTTTTGTCTAATTCCATTTAAGGTATACATATCTCCATGGTTAAATGTTTTGTTATCTTTGCTGCATTCTTTAATCTTAGTAAAATAATATCTTTTAGTTCTAGAGGATGGCTAAAATACAACACCCGAATCCAAATTCATGCTAAGGTTTAGCAAATTATTCTTGTGTCAACAGTGTCTATCTCATTCATGGGACACACATAAAAATATGCAGTTATCTAAAAATCTAGCATAATCTTTGTAATGTTACCATAGTTCGTGATTTGTTAATATAACTTCAATGCTTCTTTCGAAAGTTCATACTATGTTAGAGATTATATGCTTTGATTTGAAAAAAATCATGTATTCTTTCATTTTAATAAAGCTTGTTTTAAATTTGACCTTTTGTGTGCAGATGAGACAATAAGTGTGAGAATTGATTATCTGATTGATTGCAGAGTTTGATATTAACTTTTGTTTTTATTTTGTGCTATGAAATTTGCACAACTTTAGGCAATAGAATATACATTTTACAGAAGAAGTATGACTGTTGCTGATTCGGTGACACATATAATTCAGCATCTTCAACATCAGGCTCTCAATGCCATTGCTGTAGCCAAGGTGGGAAAGCAATTTCAATCAATTTTAAGCTCAGTGATTATAAAAAACTGGACAAGCTGCTCTTTGGATAAATTATAAGGAACTTCAGAGCGGCAAGAATAAAACCTGACATCATTTATGCTCGTTTGGGTATGAAAATGCCAAATAAGGGATCCTTTGGTTTGCTAGTATGTAAATTTTAATCACTGGATTAATTTGTTTTGGCTTTAAAACTGGTCTAGTTTGGAATTTAAAAAAAAAGAAATATATTTGTCAATCTCTGAAATAAAGTTTACTAGCTGAAGTGTTTTCTGAATTACTAATCCCAAAATATTGGTTTTCTCTGTCCCTTCGCCTTCCCCTTATCCTTATCTTTATCATTTAAAGAAAAGAGTAATTTCTGACAAAAAGTACAGTGAACAGCGCCTTGATGTACTTTCTGCCCTTGTGCTGGCCGAAAACACCCTTAATGGCCCTAGCACAAAACAGAGGAGACTCATAATTTCTCTTGCCCTCAGTGTGGGCACGCAAATGGTAAGTGTAACAGTTCCTTCCTTATCTGCTTATAAGCAATAATATAAAAAATTTTGTGGTTAATGATTGATGCAAATATTAGTTTGATAGCAACCACTGAGGCAACCAATAGCTTGCCCCTCTATTTTTTTTTTTTTTTTGCAGAAAACATTTAAAGATGAAGAACTCCTTCCTCTTCAAGTAGTTATGAAAAAGTTGGCCTTAATCAGTGAACTTAGGGAACGGTAAATAAAGCTATAAAATGATAAAGTCTTACACAATGGTGGGATTCAAATTTTTTTACTACCAGTTCTGTGGGCGTTGCTTGCTGGGCATGGTGGTGTTTTGTGGGCATTGCTTTGTGGGCATGACAGGGGAAGGATACTGCAAAATCCCCATTTCCTGTCCACCACACTAACCTGCTTTCCAGCTCCCTTCTCCAGGTTAACAAAAGAAGATCAGCTGGGGGCGGGGCCAGCCTATTTGCTGGTTCTCTGAACTACTCAAAATTTCCGCTACCGGTTCTGCAGAACCTGTCAGAATTGGCTTCATACCATCTCTGGTCTTATACATCCTGGCATACCTAGAATAGGGTAGTGTGGCAGACGGTTTGCCACATCATGATGCTTGCTGTAGACTGGATTATATATTTTCATTATAAAACTGAGCTTTAAAAATAGAAGTCAGCATCCCCGAGAATATATGTTTGTTTAGAAGTCAGGTTTTGTCTCTTACGATTGTGAAAATAGATTATAAAATGCATTCTGAGTAAATATCTGACTCTTTGAAATTAGTTCTGAATTACGAATATTGTTTTCCTTAGTAACGTTATTTTTTTCCATTTTAGAGTCCAAGCACAGTGTGATTGTTGCTTTTTGTACTGGCACAGAACGATATTTCCAATTTATCTGGATGATGTTTATGAAAACGCAGTGGATGCTGCGAGATTACATGTAAGTAAAACATTAAATCTGAAATATCCAGGAAAATTACAGAGATGTTGTACAGGTAGTCCTTGACTTACAACCACAATTGAGCCCAAAATTTCCATTGGTAAGCAAGGCAGTTGTTAAGTGAATCATGCAGTGGTTATAAGAATCTGGCTTTTCCCATTGACTTGTTGGAAGCTCGTTGGGAAGGTTACAAATGGTGAGCACATAGTTCTGGGACAATGCAACGGTTATAATAATTACATGCCAGTTGCCATGTGCCCAAATTTGGACTCTCTGACCATGGGGATGTTGCCATGGTTATAAGTGTGAAAAACGGTCATAAGTCACTTTTTTTCTGTGCTATAACTTAGAATGGTCACTAGACAAATGGTTCAGCTAAATTGATGACTACCTGTAATTCTAATATAATTACAAGTATTGCTAATTGATAAGAACAAGTCCATTCTACAAATTTTTAAATATAGTAATATGAAATATAGTTTGTTCCAGAGTTAAAAATTAAAAAGAGGAAAAAGAAAGAAGACCAATCATGTCTTAGATTTATTTCCTGAATGGCAGCTTAAATCAGGGGTGTCAAACTTGCAGCCTGCGGGCCGGATGCGTCACCCGCAAGTCACGCCCACCCCAGCTCAGTGAAGGGGGGAAAACATTGAGAAATGTGACATTGTGAGTTTGATATCTGTGGCTTAGATGATACAGCAGATAGAGGAGAACAGTTCATTTGAAGTTGGGACTTGATGCCAAGTAGGATAAGGTTTAGGATTGAGTAAATTGGGTTAGGTAAATTGGGTTTACACGCTCATCCTCTCAAGCAAAGTTGTGACAAAATATTCAGTAGCTTTCATTCCATTTTTATAAACAGTGAATTGTTTCTCAACCTTGGCAACTTTAAGATGTATGGACTTACAACTTTCATAATTCCCCAATCAGCGTGCTAGTGTATATTACCTAAATCTAAATAAATCATGATCGATCTTAATTTTGCTTGATGGAAACAAGCCACAGTTATAAAACAATATAATTTTAATTGAACGTAGTTAACATTAACAAAAATATAATTCATCAACAAGTTTATAGTTTCAGATCTTTTGCAAACACTGCAGGGAGAAACAGAAACAGATTATGCAAGTTGGAAGATTTTAGAGACTCATTCTTCTAATTGTAAACTCTCAAAATGCACTTTTAGGGGGCTGCCATTTAGGATCTGGATTTTGAATAATTTGTGTTTACTTTTGAGCGTTTGTGAATATTTATAGTTGCCCGAATTCTTTATTAAATTGGATTATTTTTTTCAGTATATGTTTAGAGCATTGCGGGATTGTGTACCAGCTATGATGCACTCAAGGCATTTGGACGCCTTTGAAATACTTCTAGAAAGCTATGACAGAGAAATCATGGATGTTTTCAATAAGGTTAGAGGAAATGTATTGTATTGTATTCTGAATTGCACCTGTATAAGGAGCGTGTATTCAAATCTATTAAGGATTAACAGGACTCTACATAAAGTTAAATATACAGTGGTCTAGTAACTGTAGGTGTAAGTAAGCTAAAGAGTATCAAATAATATGTAATTTCTTGTATACCTGAAGAAAAATATCTTACTGTATTAGAATTGAAATATTAAATATATTTATAAGTAATATAATATTAAATTTCTATTTTAATTTTAATAGTTCAATCATTATTATTAATCTCAGCATGTACAGATAATTTAAGGTTGCTAAAAGTTAATAAAACTTGCTTCTTAATTACTGGAGGTTAAATAAACCTTCAATGTTTATTTGATTCTTTTTAAAGCCATTGCTCAATTATTGTTTTCATTCAGACAAGAGATTATTTAGTTGTAGCTTTTTTCCTTTTTTTAAAATAAAAGCATATATACAAACTGTTCTCATCTTGTCCATCCTCTACCTCCTTTCTCTTGGCCCTTACGATGGAACTTGTGATAGACAATTAATGCATATAAATTTATTCTTATGGTTCAGATAAAATATTCACAGATGGTTGATAATTATTTGTCAGTGACCAATAATTAGGATGTACGGAAAAAGGCAAAAAATGTTGTATCATAGATATTTATAGTATTTGCTTAATGTATGTATGACTTAGAACATTATTTGAAAGCCAAAAGGGGGACCCATGAGAAATTGTCTTACTTCTTGCAGGAATGAACCTGCACATAACTAGTAAGACTACAATATACATACGTGTGTGTGTGTGTGTGTGTGTTTGTGTGTGTGTGTGTGTTCCAGCATAAATCTGGAACGCCTTGAGCAATTTCAACTAAACTTGATACACAGATGACTTATCCTAACACCCCCTTGGGGTGGGTGGGTGTTGTGTTCTGTTAAGACACAGCCTGTTGTGCCTTAAAATAGCTTATACTGTACAGCACAGTGGAGTTGCCATGGTAGCGGCTTCACAGTACTCCACAAGGGGGCTCCTTCTGGTAAGGGGAAAAATCCAACATTAGAAATTATGTTTTGTCTGGACATTCCCCTCCCCCCCCCCTTATAAATAAGTACCTGGGCAATGCTGGGTTATTAGCACTATTTTTTTTTTTTAATAAAAGGCCATTTTGAAGTGAAAAACCTCAGAGTTCAATCTTTGGTATAAATCAAATTCATTTTGAATCCCTACCCTGCCTCTTTGTTATGGGGGCTGCCATCTCTTAAGTTTCAAATATTGCCAGAGTCAAGTCCTCCTTTCCTCTTCCAGTTCATTACGAAGGTGCTTTATAGAATTCTTATCAATCGACCAGTGTGCTGGGAAGATTAAGATATGCCGTCCTCTGTAGTGTCATCTGTTTTTTCTAGGTTCGCTTTGTTTTTTTCCATAAAGGCCTGTGCCTCTATGGGTGTGTTGATTCTGATTCTTGTCTCCTCCCAGAATATCAGCATACCTTCAGGCATCAACCATCTAAACCACACCCCCTTCTGGTATAATTTATTCGCCAATTGCGAATAACTTTTCCTTTTTTCCCTAATTTTTTTGGGAATCTGCTTTAGAATGGTTATCTCCCTATCGTGGTATGTCAGTGTTTGCCCCCTTTGTACACCCAGAATTTCATCTCTTGTGGTTTTCCTAAGAAATTTAATATGAACCTCCCTGGGTACATTATGTGTTCTGGCATATGCTGAATTCACTCTATAAGCTAGATCTATCTCCCATTCCATCTGCTGTTTATCTTTGTGTATGTATTCAGCTAGAATGTTAGTCATAATGTCCCTTATATTTTCCCCATCTGCTTCTATTACATTTTGAAATCTAAGATAAAAGGACATTCTTTCAAACTCTGCTTTCATTTGTTGGATGTCAAGTTCTTTGTTCCCCTTCTGTAAGGCCTCTACCCCCCCCCCCGCCTCCGCCACCCCACCCTCCACAAGGTCCAGTCTCTGTGAGTTCTTAAAGATTTGGGCTTGATTCTGTTTAATTTCATCTTTCATTTCCCTTAACTGTTTCTTAATTTCCTCCTGGCCTTGTAAAATTTGTTGAAGCATTTGTTGGAAGTCTATCTCTGTAGTCTTGGGTTGCATCAATTCTGATATCTTTGACTGTGTAGCTGGACTAGACGTTGCAGACGTTGGAGCAGAAGTAGCAAAGCCAGGCTTTCCAGGAGGTGGTCTTTTTGGAGACATGGTTTATGAAGCAAGGAGATCAGTCAAAGTAGAGACTGGGCAGCTGGAGAGGTAGAGCAGGCAGGCGAATTCAGAAGGCAGAGGATCCAAACAGATGGGGATTTCTTTAGTCACTCTAGCAGTAGATGAAAGTTTTTTTTCTCCAAAGAGTTCAGAAAGTAGCAATCCACAAGAAATTCCTCTGGGTGACTCGGAGACAAAGACCGGAAGCCTGAATTTTAAAGGTGGAGTCAGGTTTCACAGTTCATGAAGACAACGGAAGTGTGCCATCTTGCCCTGCCAGCTTTGGGCTCAGAGGCATAGTAAAATTTTTAAAAGTTCAAAAAGTTCTCAGTTCATCCATTAGTTCTGGAGCTAGGTCGAATGAAAATCACTTTTATAGGGGTGAGGCATCATTAGTTGGCTCTCCCCCCTCCTCCTCTCTGGGGATGGAAGGAAAGTCTTTTCAAGCCGCTTGTCCGAGGGAGGGGGGGAAATCCCCCTCCCTCTAGCCGCACCTCTAGCAGGGATCCGAAAGTTTAACTTTTTGAAAGTGCTGAAAAGTTCATCAATTCAAAAGCGAAGGAATGCAGAAAGGAAGCCTCTCACCATACTGCCGCTGCTTCGTTCGGAAGTGTGTTCTCCGATCGGCATGGGGCGAGACAGGACACGGGAGGGGCCGGAGCTCTGCCAGCGGGGGGTGAAGGGGCAACACCAAGAAAGCTCAGATCACAAAAATAAATAAGAAAACCACAATGTTATAAACAGACCGAAAGTATTAATGAATTTACAACTAGACTATATATTATAATTATATAAACTGATTGAAAAGTATTTTTTCTAGAATTAATATGCTGATTTTTTTTATGACTATGTAATAAGGTTTGATATTTTGATGTAACCTAGGAGTCTGGAGGGAGGGGGCGTCTGCCATACTTGCAACTGCCAAAATTTGTAACTATTCCACTTACCCTTTTCCGCATAAATGTTTTTAAAAAAACCAATAAAACTTCTTGAAAAAAAAAAAAAAAAAAGATATGCCGTCCTCTGCAAATAAAACTTCTTAACATTTTTGTTTCGGGCAGCACCTTCTAGACAAGTTATGCAAAGAAATCGAAAAGGATCTGCGCCTGTCGGTACACACGCACTTAAAACTAGATGACCGAAATCCATTCAAAGTTGGAATGAAGGATCTTGCTCACTTCTTCTCTTTAAACCCAATTCGCTTTTTTAATCGGTTCATAGATATCAAAGGTAGACATTTATTTATTTGTTTGTTTTGTTCTTACTTGCATGACTCTGGTGGTTTATTCATTAGCAAGAGCACTTAGATTTAAATACCGCTTCACAGTGCTTTTATAACCTTCTCTTAAGCGGTGTACAGAATCAGCCTATTGCCCCCAACAATCTGGATCCTCATTTTACCCACCTTGGAAGGATGGAAGGCTGAGTCAATCCTGAGCCAGTGGGACTTGAACTGCCAACTGCTGGCAATCAGCAGTCAGCAGAAGTACTGCACTCTAACCACTGCGCCACCACGGCTCTTATTGCTATTGTTATAGTTCCAAAACTCTTCTACTTGATTTCAGTTTCTCAACTTTTATGCTAACTGTAACTTGGGAGGTTACTTTTAAGAGATATTTCTTTCATTGTTTAATGCTGAAATGAAATATCTGCAAAAAGTAGGTTTTTCACGTACTAATTGGGCAAAGTTATCTTTCCCATTTCTTTTTTTTTACAGCTCATGTGACTCATTACCTAGACAAGACTTTTTACAATCTAACTACAGTAGCTCTGCATGACTGGGCCACCTACAGTGAAATGAGGAATTTAGCAACTCAGCGGTATGGTTTAATTATGGCAGAAGCACATCTTCCAAGCCAGACTTTAGAACAGGTATGAAATGTACACAGAAATTGTTCTGTATATATTTTTTAAAAAAAAGTTATTTGGAAATTTGTGCATTAACTGATTGATTGATTAACTGATTGATATTATTAAAATTAATAATTAAAATTATGCGCTATCCAAAGCGACTCTGGGCAGTTTACAATCTAGGAAAAATAAATATAAAAACAATTTCAAATATAAAATTTAAAATGCAAGAGTTAAAATATGGGTTAAGAAGAACGAACATCTCAAGCAGAGTGTGGCTCTTATCACCCAGTAATTATTAACTGAGTATTTATTTTTCCCTAAATCCAGTATCATTAGTAAACAAACACTCTTACACAAATCGCTCCTGTTTCTCTGCTATTAGGGAATTCCTGCTATTAGTATTAGGGAACAGGCATTTAAATAGGACTTTTTCCTACTGAGGAGATATAAAAAGAAATATATTGTTCTGAGTTTACATGCAACAGTCATGTAATAGAGTTGCATTGACTTTTGGATATGTTGTATTTTTTATCATTTTGGAGGTATACTCTTATTGTGATTGCTTATAAATTGTTGTTCAAGGATGAAATTAAATATCAGTTCCAAAATGCATTTACTTTGGAACTGATTTTCTAGCCTGAAATGAACTTTTTTCTACACTTACATGAATTCATTGTATTTAAATAATTTTTTATTTATATGCCTTCTGTTCCAAAAATTAACCATATCAAAGTAAGGAACAGAAAGCATACCAAGATGCCAAATCTCAGTCTTCAACCACAACATGCATTTCTTCTGTGTTAGATGAAATGGAGCAGGTCTCAATTGCTTTACTAAAATTGAAGAGGGAAGGAGCAGTCCAGATCTCCATGGGGAGAGGATTCCAAAGAATGGGGAAAGCAACTAAAAATGCCCACTTTCAAAATCCAATTGGAAGACAATCCCATATAGACAAGATCTGGAAGGAATTGATCCTGTTTCATTGGATTGGCTGGCCAGATGAATATGTTTCATGGATAATTGAAAATCATGGATAATTTTATCTGGATTTTTAAATTGCTGCTTCTTGTTTCAGGGTTTGGATGTTTTGGAAATTATGAGAAATATTCATGTATTTGTATCCCGATACCTGTACAATCTCAATAATCAGGTAAGGGGAAAGCAATAAAACCCCCATTATTAACTGATACCTTTTCAATGACTATTGAAATTATACAAAATTGTGTCGTTGCAGATTTTCATTGAAAG
Organism: Natrix helvetica; assembly: GCF_964273705.1. Classification (NCBI taxonomy): domain Eukaryota; kingdom Metazoa; phylum Chordata; class Lepidosauria; order Squamata; family Natricidae; genus Natrix; species Natrix helvetica. The sequence goes on from NC_138553.1 coordinate 24,030,900, forward strand.
AATTAGCAATAACAAACATCTGAACACAATAAATATAAGACACATAGCTAATTCAATTCGAACACATGGCACAGGAATCATGAACACAACAGTAAGTATTGCTTTGTGATTTAACATTGATTTCTTTACTAAGTGTATTATAAACAGCAAAGAGCACATTTTAATCATAGTAGAAAAATTATTCCTTTTGAAATAAAGCATGAAGAAACTTGGGTGTTGGGGGTAAGTTTTAAATTCATGGCATAAACTTGCATTTCTTTCTTTCTTTCTTTATTTGCCTCCTCTCTTGCCTCTGAGTGGCTTAAAATAAAAGCATAAAAATAAATACTTCTGATAACAATAAAAAGTACAATTAAAAGATGGGAGGGGAGGGAACAGAATATGCTGGGTGGGGGGGGGGAGGCAAGATCTCCTCTTAATCCATCAACCACCTCCAGCATGATATTCTGGAGCCCCAAGCCCATTGCTTTTAGGCTCTTAGGGAAGGTCAGAAGGGTGGGAGCAGATCTTACCTTAGGGGGCAAAATGTTCTAAAAAGCAAAAGTCATGGCAGAAAAAGGTCTTTTCCTGAACCCTGCAGACAGAATTCCTACGCTCATTGGACCCGCAGCATGCCCCCCTGCCAGCACTGAGACAGTTCCTCAAGTAACCTGGACCCATAATCATACAGGGCTTTAAAGGTGATAGCCCACACTTTGAATTGTACTCAGAAACAAACAGCAGCTGATGCAGCTTGTGGAACATCTGTGGAACATGGGCCACTCTAGGGACCCCAAGAATTGCCCATGCTGCTGCACTCTGCACCAGTTATAGCTCCTGGACGCTCTCCAAGGGTAGACTTATGTAGAGCGAGGGAATGAACGTTGAATTAATTCAATGTTTTTTGCCTCTTCATTGTACCTTAAGTCTAAGCTAAGTCTGAACAGGAGAATAATGTTTTTCTCCTCAAATTCAACTTTGAGGATGGTAGTTAAAATCATTTTTTTTCACCATATGACTATTAATTTTTGCAGTTTGCTTTTCACAAATCTTTGCAGTTTGCTTTTCACAAATAATTTTGGATATAAATAGCTCAGAGTAACAAAATCAGGGGTGGTATATACTTACCTTTCCTACCGGTTGGCAAATGTGAGCACATGCGCCACCTCCACGCATGTGCACCGCCTTCCACGCATGCGCTTTTGATGAAAAAAGAGCCTAAATGGGATGCCGTAAAGCCGGGGTGGGTGGGCAGGACCACCTGCGTTTTCCGCTACCGGTTCAGGCGAACCGGTCCAAAGTGGTAGAATACCCCCTCTGAACAAAACATATTCATTTCTGGGGAACTGTGGAATTGTAACACTTGAGTCTCAGGAGGTATTCATATATTATTACCAAAAACAGAACACTGCTTTTGTGTGGTTACACAGACATTGCATCGAGAAAGATAGCGGAATTAATAATATCACCTTCCCACTCCACATAGTACCTACATACTTCTGCTATGGTGCAATATCCAGAATTAGTGATTGTGTTTGAGTGCTAGCATGACTTCCCATTTAATAGCACCCAACTATTCAATAAGCAGGTACTTGGACATTATGATGAGAGGGTGAAATACTGCTTTTATCAATAGAGATAGGATTTTTTTAAAAAAATGTATTTGTTTTATATTTTTTAGGTAAATTTCACATACCAGTTTCTGAGAAAGAAATTTTACATCTTTAGTCAATTTATGTATGATGAGCACATCAAATCCAGGTTGATCAAAGATATACGATTCTTTAGGGAAATTAAGGATCAAAATGATCATAAGGTATGTTACAGGTCCTTATAGATTCATGATTCTCTTTTTGAGAAAAGTGTTACATTCACTGAGAACACAATCCTGTATTTGTTTATTTGAAAATTAGTTCCATATAAGTACCCTAGATTTATTCTGGAAAGAAAATTTAGGATAATACTTTGGAATACTTTGTAGTTAGGTGAGTCAAGAATAAGCAAATTTTGGGGACCGATGGGCACAATATGATTAGAAAATGGCTGCTGTGAAGGAGTTGTATAGTAGCAAAAACTGCTGAAAGTATTGTGATCAGTTACGAGATAGCAATTTACCAAAATATAAGGCAAAGAATGTGTGTGCCAAGAAACATATTTGAGGACATTGTATTGTTTATCCTTGAGATTACCCATCCCAATGTAAAACTGAATTTTATTTAGCGATCATGGTTATTAGTATTAAGGGTAGAGAAATTAAATTTCAAAGTGCTGCTTCTAAAATAAGCCTGTGTGTGTATATACACATACAATTTAGAGACTAGTTCTGTCTCTTTAATGACTCTATAATGGTAATCCTCAGTTAATGACCACTCATTCAGTGAGTGACCAAAGTAGGCACTGGACAAGGAGTATCTATGATTTGCCCTCAAAAGTCCTAATATCCCAGTACCCCCGCAGTCATGTGATCACTATCAAGAGAATTGGCAACTGTCTCAAACTTACGACAGTTGCAGTGTCCCATAGCCAGCAAAGACAATAAGGAAGCTGTCAGGGAAGGTCACAAGTTGCTCCTGTCAGTCATTCCTACACTTGCCACTTTTTCTGCTGAGGAACCTGGCCTACCCTGCACTAGCCACCTTTGCGGGCTTTTTGAATATCACTTTTTAAACAACACTTGTTTGTAATGTATTGTCAAATATTTTCTAGTACCCATTTGAGAGAGCAGAGAAATTCAATCGAGGAATCAGAAAACTTGGGATTACACCAGATGGACAAAGTTATCTTGACCAATTCAGGCAACTAATAAGCCAAATAGGTATGAACGTAAATAATCTGTCATTATTTTAAAAGCAGGTGTAAGAACTTCAACTCCCAGAATTCCCCAGTCAGCATTCTGGAGTTGAAATCCATATATCTTAAAGCTGCTAAGGTTGAGAAACACTGATGTATTGTAAGAAGTCAGGTGTGGCAGGGAATTTGCTAGTACCAAAAAAACCAGCTGTCTATATCATTATGCTGAAATTTTCGGCCTATGGAAATCCCTATCTTAAATATATCAAATCATTTTTCTCCTCCAGTCCCTTGCTACTAGGATTGTGCTGTTATATCTCTAAGTAGAAGATGGAAAAAAATAGGCAGGTCTAGCTTTTAAAATCCTAGTCTTCGCACAACATAACTGCTGCCCATGTATTTCCTAATGTATGATGTCTGTTTAGGCTAGGATAGATAACTTGCCACTCTCTAGCTATTGTAGATTATTATAAATTTTCCTAGCATGATTAAAAGTCAGGAATTTTCTGTCCAAACATAGGAGCAGCATGGAATAACTTTCTTTTGAATTAGAAAAAATTGTTATTTAGTCGTTAAGTCATGTCCGACTCTTCACAACCCTATGTACCATAGAATGCCCCCCCTCCCTCCCCCAGTGCTCCACTGTCTTTTGGAGTTTGCCTAAATTCATGTTCATTGCGTCAACGACACTATCTAACCATCTCATCCTCTGCTGTCTCCTTCTTCTTTCACTTTAACCTTTCATGACATCAGGATTTTTTTCCAATGAGTCTTCTCTTCTCATTTAATAGCCAAAATATTTGAGCTTCAGCTTCAATATCTGTCCATCCAAAGAATAGTCAGGATTGATTACCTTTAGGATTGATTGATATGATCTCTTTACAGGACAGGGGACTCTCTAGAACCGTGATGGCGAACCTATGGCACGTGTGCCACAAGTGGCACGCGGAGCCATTTGTCAGGGCATGCGAGGCGCTGCCCTGTCAACTAGCCAGCGCGCATGCGCGCGCTGGCCAGCTGACTTCACCTTTTTAAAAGCTATTTTTCGCCTTCCCCAGGCTCCAGAGGCTTTATTAGGAGCCTGGGGGGGGCGAAAAGAGCCCCCCCGCCCCCCCGGAGGCTTCAGGGACCGTCCCTGAAGCCTTCGGAACGCTTAAAACCACCCTCCGACCAAACCGGAAGTGACTTCCGGTTTGCTCAGAGGGTGGTTTTAAGCACTCTGAAGGCTTCAGGGAAGTCTCTGGACAGTCCCTGAAGCCTCTGGAGGGCCTCCGGGGGGTCGGGGGAGGCTATTTTCGCCCTCCCCAGGCTCCTATAAAGCCCCTGGAGCATGGGGAGGGCAAAAAAAAACATGAAAAAATGGGGGGGTCGCGCGTTTTGCGCGCATGCGCACTGGGGGGGTCGCGTGTTGCATTATGGGTGCGGCACGCCTGCACTCGACCCCCCTGCACTCCCCTCACTTGTGGCACGCGAGCCAAAAAAGGTTCGCCATCACTGCTCTAGAATATTCTCCAATTGATTCAATTTGAAAGCATCAGGTCCTTGGCATTCAGCCTTCCTTATGATCCAACTCTCACAGCTGAATTAGAAAATAGTACTATTTAATTGTGCTGAAGAGAATAAATTCTCCTAAATATGCCCCACATGTTTATTTAACAAATGATAAAATTCATCTTGCTAGTATTCCAATTATTTATATTTGTTTCTGTAATATAAATTCAAAAATTACTATCTTTGTTTAAAGGGAACGCTATGGGCTATGTACGAATGATAAGATCTGGTGGTCTTCACTGCTGTAGCAGTGCAATTAGGTATGCACCAATATTTTTTAGCTTGTCTATCCATGTTGCTGTACATCTTTTGCAGATCTTGCTTCAATTTTTCTCTTTACAGTTAACATATATTGCAATAATCCTGTGGATGTATTTCTTCTGTTTGAATATATTATACTGGTTCATCTGTTTAGTAAATTTAAAATTGCACACTCGTATTAACGCGGTGGCTCAGTGGTTAAGACACTGAGCTTGTTGATCAGAAAGGTTGGCTGGTCGCTGGTTTGAATCCCTAGTGCCTCGTAACAGAATGAGCTCCTGTTACTTGTCCCAGCTTCTGTCAACCTAGTTCAGTATTGGCGAACCTTTTCGCCACCAAGTGCTGAAACGGGAGCATGCATGTGCCAGGCAGCTGGTCTTCTGGTTTCTGGCATGCTCATGCACACCGAGCACCTGGTCTCCCAGTTTCTGGCGTGCATGCACATGTAAAGACCAGCTGCCCAGAGCACATGCATGCGCCGGAAACCAGAAGAGAAGCCACCCGGTGCACATGTGCATGCTGGGAGGATGATCTTCTGATTTCTGGCATGTGCATGCGGACCAGCTACTTAGTCTTTTGGTTTCTGGCGCACGTGAAGATGAGCTAACCGGTGTGAATGCACATGCTGGAGACAGGAACATCATCTTCCCGACATGTGCATGCACTCCGAGTGACTGCTCTTCTGGTTTTTGGCGCTCCTGCGCATGTGGCTGGCGCGCTGGAAGAGCAATGGCTTGCGTGTCCAGAGAAATGGCTCTGTGTGCCACTTCTGGCACGTTTGCCATAGGTTCGCCATCATGGACCTAGCTGTTCGAAAGCATGTAAAAATGCAAGTAGAAAAAAATGCAAGTAGAAAAATAGGGACCACTTTGGTAGGAAGATAACAGCGCTCCGTGCACCTTCGACATTTAGTCACGCCGGCCACATGACCACAGAGATGTCTTCGGACAGTGCTGGCTCTTCAGCTTTGAAATTGAGATGAGCACCGCCCTCTAGAGTTGGGAATGACTAGCACATATGTGCGAGGGGAGTCTTTACCTTTACCTATTAAATTTTCAATAATTTGACAGCTCATACTTGTAAAAATTATAAAAATTAAGTAACCTGATAGCAAGTTTGGGTGTCAGTATAAAAGTGTAACTAATACAAAGAGCACAAGATGCGAAAGAGCATTTAATGATGGTAAATATAGAAATTTTGTTGTCAGATGTCATAACACTTTGTGACTTGATACCTGAGAACTTGGGAAATGTGGTGGCTAGAAGTATGCCTTCTTGTTGATGTGGAATAAGCTACAAAAATACTTATTTGAGAACGAAGCAATGTTACTTGCTAATAAAATATGAACTAGCTTGTGATAAGGTGGGAATAGAAATACAGCATGTAAAATAGGAAATGCATGTTCATTTATATACATACATCTATATATTAAAATGTCTAATTATATGAAAAACTAACAAAACTTGTAGATTTGTTCCTGACCTTGAAGACATTGTCAACTTTGAAGAACTTGTGAAAGAGGAAGGTCTGTCAGAAGAAACACAACAAGCAGCTAGGTAATTGTAATGCAAGTATAAAAAAATATTTCACTATTATTTGCACTGCTCTTTTTCAAACAACTTTCAATAAAATAAAATGTTGAACTCCATTCATAGCTATGCATTATAAAAGTCTGTGGGGACCAGTTCAGGGACATCTGGGGGACAGAGTTATTTTTGTCTTGTTTGTTGCTTCTCAAAAGGCAACCGTTTAGTGACAAAGGGGAACATGATGTTGAACCAGAAAACATACTGATCTGATATAGTGGGATGCTTCGGATATTCTTACATTTCTGTTACAGGGTCATTCATTTATTTTCTCATTGGTAAAATTCCAAGTTCACCGAGGTTGAGACAGCTCAGGATACAAGTTGTTGATATTTTTTATTCTTTCATTAGTTGTATAGGCTACCTTTCCTCCAGAAGCTCAAAATAACACATATAATACTCTCAACTATTTGACTTTCAACACCATCCCATTGCTAGATCCTTTGACAAAGTTCTGTGAGAGATTTTATTTCCCAGTCCTTCCATGCCATTCTTTTAAACATCTCCAAATGTTGTTAAAGTTACTGTTTAAATCTCTGCATGGAAAAATAAGAAAATTCCCCACTGCCTACATTAAAGTAGGTGGCTTACAGTTTGACTTTACCTAGATGTTATCCGTGCTTACTAAAATCTGTCCCAAGTACTCTGTTGTCAAGCTGATTTTTATATGTTATATAATTAGAACTAGAATTGTATATATTTTTTTAAAAAATTACAGTAATTGTATTTCAATTGTTTAGTGATAAAAGAATAAGTAATAGTTTCTTAAGCAAGTTGAGGATATCGATTTCTTTTTAATATGTGCACTGTGTTATTTATTTGGCAATCTTTTAAATACAGCTTGGAAGATAGTTCCCACAATTATGGGATTTTGATTTTAATTTATTTCTAACAGCTGTATTTGGTATGATGAGTTTTACAAAATTGGCAAGCTGGCTCCCAAAAGTATTGCATAATGCTTAGATTTCAGTTATCCTTCTAAATCAGGAATGTCCAACCTTGGCAACTTTAAGACCTGTGGACTTCAACTCCCAGAATTCCCCAGCCAGCCATGCTGGGGTTTTTGTTTTTTGTAAAAAATACGTTAAATGTTTTTGTGGTCTCAAAAGGAGGCAAGCTGCTTTAAGGTAGCAAAGGGGTGATTTGAACACTTCTTTAAAACGGTGCTAAAGATCATGAAACAAGCAGCTTTAATTTCTGTATGTAATTATTATGAAAAGACTAGTATAGGACCAGGACAGTTTTCCTCCCGACTGTTGCTATATCTCTACTTTGCAGGCAGCTGGATTCTGTACTTAGTGATCTCACCTGCAGCTCTGCAGAAGGTACAGAGTACTTCAAAATGCTTGTGGATGTCTTTGCGCCTGAATTCCGTAGTCCAAAGAACATGCATCTACGCAATTTTTATATCATTGTGCCCCCGCTGGTTAGTATTTGCATTGATTGACTTCTTAGATAACAGAAGGGATATTTAATTATTTATTTACTTAACCCATGTACTGTATTTTTCGGAGTATAAGACGCACCGGACTATAAGACGTATCAAGGTTTTGAAGAGGCAAATTAAAAAAAAAGTAGATAGGTAGATAAAGGGAGAGAGAGAGAAGGTAGGTAGGTAGGTAGGTAGGTAGGTAGGTAGGTAGGTAGGTAGGTAGGTAGGTAGGTAGAGGGATAGAGAGAGAGAAATAGAAAGAGATAGAGAGAAAGAAATACAGTAGATAGGGGGGAGAGAGAGAGTAGGTAGGTAGGTAGATGGATAGAGAGAGAGAGAAATAGAGAGAGAGAAATACAGTAGATAGGTAGGGGGAGAGAGAGTGTGTAGGTAGGTAGGTAGAGGGATAGAGAGAGAGAAATAGAGAAATAGAGAGAGAGAAAAATAAAGTAGATATGTAGGTGTTTCTGCTGGCACAGCACGATCAATGTAATTCTCATCAGTCAGTTAAAGAGCTTTCCAACAGGGGTGGAAAAAGTTTTTGCATTCTGCAAACCTCCCAAAAAATGGGGCCGTTTTTTTTTCAAACAAAAAAAGGCATGAGTAGCCTTGGGGGGACTTGCAGAGTGCTCCGGGAGGGGGGCAAAAATGAGCAAAAAATGGCTCGTTTTTCTTGAAAACGGGTCTGTTTTTTGTCAACAAAATTGCACGCATAGCCTTATGGAGGCTTATAGAGTGCTGCTGGGGGCTGGGGCAAAAAACGGCTCGTTTTTTGCTCGTTTCTGCCCTCCCCAACCCCCAAGAGCTTTCTGAAAGCCTCCATAAGGGTATGCACGGCCATTTTGTATTGCTGTATTCGATGTAGAAGACGCACCCAGATTTTCAGCGTCTTTTTTGAGGCAAAAAGGTGCATCTTATACTCCGAAAAATACGGTAACCCATGTATATCCTGAAGGACTCTTGGTGGTTCACCAAGATAGAAAACACAGTCATAATGATCCACAATTGACTTAAAGATAGGAACGTGATCACACATGTAAAATATATCTATATTGAAACAGCTTGTATTTGAGGGGTGAGGAGAAGCATCCATTTACAACAGAGAAAAAATCACACTAGAATTTTCCAGTGAAAGAGCATGTGCTTTACAGACCTAAGTGTTGGGTTTTAACAACCTGCAATGGGGTGGGATGAGGTGACTGTTTGGAGCTGATCGTTTGCTGCCTGGATGCCCTTCCTGATGCCTATGTGGAGTTCACAGCAGGCAATTACTCATTGTGCCCAGAGAAAGAAATACCTGTCGTTACCTAGGATTGAACTCACAGCCTCCTGATTGTGAGGCAAGAACTCCACCTTTAGGCCACCACACTGCTCAGGGTTTTGGATAATTATTTGAGGCCAAATAGCTAATTGCACTCTCCACTGGCTTGACTCTTAATATTAAGACAATAACCACACAAAACATTTCTACTTAAAATTATATTTCTGCACCACTTAAGTCATTTTCCAGAACTAAAGGTGCCATGAAGAATACCATGTTTCCCCGAAAATAAGACAGGCTCTTATTTTCTTTTGACCCCCCCCCCCAATGTTGCTTGGGCCTTATTATCGGGGGGGGGGGCTTATTGGTTTGGGGTTGCCGGGTGGCCGCTCGTGAGAGCAGCCATCCGGCAACCTCCCACTCCAGCCGGGCACAGCACCACTCACCAATCTAGCTATATCCCGAAGGCGGCAAGCAATGTGAGCCCCTTTGCCCCCCCCCCGGCTCCTGCGGCTTGGCGCCTTTGGGATATCGCTAGGTTGGTGAGTGGTGGTCTGCCTGGCTGGAGGGGGGGGTTGTCCAGGGGGCTTATTATTGGGGGAGGGCGTATATTTTTACCCACAGGAAAAATATGGCATGGCCTTATTATCAGGACATCTTGTAGTTTCGGGGAAACATGGTATCTCTGAGATGCCATATCAGAGATACCAATATGTACTCGTGGTATAACCAGGGTAGCATTCTTTAAACTTCTTGTTTGGTTTTATTATTTTGGAATTACTAAATTGGGGTAATTATTTGGGCAACCTCATGCAATTCCTGGTCTTTTCTTTTTAGGCACTCAATTTTATAGAACACTCGATCAGTTGCAAAGAGAAACTGAACAAAAAGAACAAAGTTGGTGCAGCTTTTACTGATGATGGCTTTGCTATGGGTAAGTAGAACAGCAATACAGGAAGTTCTTGACTTACGACCACAATTGAGCCCAAAATCTATGTTGTTAAGTGAGGCATTTGTTAAGTGAATTTTGCCCTATATTACAACCTTTCTTGCCACAGTTGTTAATGAATTACTGCAGTTGATTAGCTAGTAACCCAGATGTTGAATGAATCTGGCTTCCCCATTGACTTTGCTTGTCAGAAGTCGCAAAAGGTGATCGTATGACCTTAGAATTATGAGTCAGTGGCCAAGCAGCTGAATTTTGATCAAATTATCACGGGGAAGATACAAAGGTGGTAACTGAAAAACAGTCATAAGTCACTTTTTTCAGTGCCATTCTAACTTTGAATAGTCACTAAACAAACCGTTGTAAGTAGACAACTACCTGTATTCCTATATGGATCTCCTTTTCTAACTGTTTGAAAATATATAGGAGTAGAATTGCTTTATTTACTCAATAAGAAGATGACATTTTCCCCAAATCAGCAATTGGGAAGGGGAAAATTATCTTATATTTTCTGAAATCAAAGAGGCAGGAAATTTTTCATCCCTCTCGATGTTTTCCCCCCCACTTTGCCTGGGCTGGATCATCTTATTTCAGGAGTGTCAAACTCAATTTCATTGAGGGCCGCATCAGGGCCTTGGTTGACTTTGGGGGGCTGGAAGGCGTGGCCAATTGGGTGGGCATGGCCAGCTTGATGCTACTCACTGGGTGTGACCGACTGGGTGGGCGTTGCCGACTGGGTGGGCCTGCCAGCTTGACGCCACTCCCCAAACAGCTGGCATGTTTCCTCTTCGCACAGGGTAGACTGGGCCGAAACCATGCTGGCCTTATGTTTTTTCTTCACATTGGGTAGACCAGGCCGAAGCGATGCAGGCTGGCACCTTACATTTTTCAAGACAGGCCTGAGGGCTGGATCCAACCATATCCGGCCCGCGGGCCTTGTGTTTGACACCCATCTTACTTTCCCTTCTTTAATAAAGCCATCCATACTTTTCAACCCCTTTTATGTCCTGTCTTCTTTGTGGCCTCTACTTGAAGGAATAAAGATTTTTTGGGATGTGTATACGCTTGCCTGTTTTTGTGTGTAAATTGATTAAATACCCTTATTTAATTGTAATCTGCATTTTATCATCCGTAAACTGCAAATTGAATACTCTAATCCTTATTTTATAAATATAATTTTATAGGTATTTCAGGATAAACACATTCTGTAATTTTATCCTGATAATCTTTACTACAATATTATTGTTTTATTTTATTTTTTATCTTTTTGAAGTTATAACTATTTGTGTTATACTGGTCATTGATCAAAATAGAAATAAACCGAGAATAATAAAAATAGGCCAATTTAAAACAAACATGCAAAACATATTATTGTTTTTTAATTGGGGGTGGGGTGGAAATATCCATATCTTTCAGGTGTGGCTTACATTTTGAAACTCTTGGACCAGTACCAAGAATTTGACTCCCTCCACTGGTTCCAGTCGGTACGGGAGAAATATGTGAAAGAAATCAGAGCATTAGCAAAACAACAGAATGTCCAATCAGCTAGTCAAGATGAGAAGTTGCTACAGACCATGAATCTTACTCATAAGCGACTGGAAGTTTGTTTGCAGGTATTTCAAATCATTAAATTGCAGTTTCAGATGTTTTTTAAACATCAAATAGGTATATGCCTACCGAAAGATAGGATCTCTTACAAGCTTCGTTAAGTTAGTGCTAATAATGCAATAACATTTTAAAATACTCAAACACTGCCCTCAGTTTTTTGCTAGAAGGCAGTTTTGGTGAATCACTAATGTTTAATCCAGATCTGGGCATTTCACAGCACTCAGGCCACATCCAGCCCCATGGGTGCTACAGGTTTGGCCAGTTGGTAGGGGTCGAGGCATTGGAAGTGGGGGGATAGTGAGGGGTGGGGGTGGCCATCACAATATACCCAGTTTCTTATGTGACCCCTTGGAAAAATTAAGTGCACATCCTTGGTTTAATCAGTAGCAAAAGTTATTAGAAATTTAGGTTTGTGAACTCAGTGACATTTAAATGTCTCCACTGCAATTGTGAGCAATGGCTAATACAGTTGTTTCCTGGCGTTCAAATCTACAAGCAACCCCCCCCCCCCCCCATACCAGGGTGTCAAACTCGATTTCATTGAGGGCCTCATCAGGGTTGTGTTTAACCTTGCGGGGCTGGGGGACTGTGGCCAGGGTAGGCGTGGCCAGCTTGACATCAATCATGTCAGGGGTGCTTGTTGTGGCCCGAGTGCTCTTCCAGAGAAAACAGCCTCCTGAGTTCCATTTTCGGCTCCCATGGCTTCCTGCAACCCTCTTCCAGTGAAAACAGACTCATAGCTGCCCTCCCGAGCTCCCTTTTTGCTGGCAGAAGCATTGCAGGCTGGTCCTTCGCTGTTTCCAGGGCGGCCCTGCGGGCCAGATCTAAATACCCCCCCATGCCAGATCCAGCCCCCGGGGCTTGAGTTTAACACCCCTGCATTGTCCTAAAGTCCCTTCCATACCTTTCCATGTATCTAGCATATGTGGGCAAACTCTCATCCTATCATTATCTGGAGGGGTTCCAAGGGACTGGTCTACTCATCAGTTCCTTGGTCTTTTGCAGAACTGTCTAGAGTTCTCCTCCCCTGGAAGCTTCAGGATAATCAATTGTTTTATGAAAATCATTTGAGTCAGATTCTTTTTTAATGGGTTGAAGTCTTAAATTAATTCGAGGCTTACGACACTAATGTCTATGAATCATCCAAATAATGCAAATAATCCAAAAATAATGCAAATAATGTAGACTGAAACAATTCCTTTTAACTACTTAGAACGGCCAACTAAAAATGTTGCTGACATGATTTGTCCCTTTGTGATAATAACACCAGGAACAAATTTTATTAATGGATTATAAATAATTGATCTTGGACAAGAAAATGTCCAAAGGAGCACAGTTGATTAGAAATAAGTACATTATAAATAGGGCATTAACTGTAAAAATCAAGAAATATACATTGAATTGTGTGCTTTGAGTGATATTCTTCGCTATATTATGTTGATAATATATAAGAGATGATATTGATAATTCCGTTATAAATTGTGTACAATATTTCTGCGAATTTCATATATTCATGCACCTTAAAATAACTTGGAGATTCTGTGATTATGTGGCATGTTAAAATATGCAGATCTTTTTTTCATTTCTCATAGGAATTTGAACTGCTTTATTTCTCACTAAGCAGCGCAAGGATCTTTTTTAGAGCAGATAAAACTGCAGCAGAAGAAAACCAAGATAAAAAAGACAGTGAAGGTTAGTAGGAAATATTCTGCTCTCTGGGAAGTTCTGGCACCAAATGCAAATTATTTTCCGCCCCTATGTGCACTAAGCTACAAACCCATGGAGGGATATTACTAGTAAAAAAAGTAGCATTCCATTTCTATAAGCCTGAATTTTGTTATTACCAATTTAGAGCATGAGTAGGCAATTCAGACTATTGGAATAATTCACAATATGCAATAGTACATTCATATTGTGAATTTTTTTACTGAGCAGATTGAACAATGATGCTAGAAAACATAACGAAATAGTAGGCTAATACAGGTAGTCCTTACAACCACAATTTAGCCCAACATTTCTGTTGCTAAGCGAGACCGCTGTTAAGTGAGTTTTGCCCCATTTTATGACCTTTCTTGCCATAGTTGTTGCTAAATTAGTAACATGGTTAAGTGACTTTGGCTTCCCCATTGACTTTAGTTGACAAAAGGTGATCATATGAGCCCTGGGATGCTGCAACCATCATAAATATGAACCAGATGCCAAATATCCAAATTTGCATCATGTGACCATGGAGAAGTTGCACCGGTTGTGTAAAAACAGTCATAAGCCACTTTTTCAATGCTGTTGTAACTTTGAATGGTTACTAAATGAATGGTTGTAAGTTGAGGACTATCTGTAGTGGTAAATAAAACAAAGATCTGTAATAGTTTAAAAATGATGCATTTATTGTAGCCTAAGTTCTTATGGGGCACAGTCCACTTCATCAGATAAATGGAATGTCGTCCCTTAGGAAAGTATAATCTATGTTTAGAAGAGAGAATAGCAAACTGTAGGCTTAACAGAAAATGAAATATAAGAATTTCAGATTGTGGCATAGTCTGTGCACATCATAGTTTTTGTGTGTGGCATAGTTTGCATTTTGATGTAGCTTACACATATTAGCTGTTTGTTGCTGTTTAGATAAATGATACCCATATTTTTGTTTCTTGACATTTCACTCTTTTATTTCTACCGATATTTAGGGGCAAATTCCTTTTGATTCTACCCCCATATAAAAGCCCTTCACAAATAGTTGTCCATTGGAAATTATTAGTTCAGAATTAATTGCATGATTTTTAAAAAATGTATTAAAATCTTCCATTTTTTTTAACTCAATACTCAGAACATAAAATTGTTGAAATTGGCCCTTTTTGTATTACAGAAGAATCTACAAAAACGAGCAACGACCTTTCAAATTCTTCTTCTGCAGATCCCCTTGTAAAATGAGAGCTCTGGTATGGTTAATTTACGGATGCGATTGTATTTCTTAATAGTATTTACAATTTAGAAACTAGATTAAAATAAGATTTTTAAGTTTTGCAGCATTCAAAAATAATAATTTATTTCTGTTACTCTCCAAATACGAGAACTCCTAACCTGAAATTACTTGCACTTGTTCTATGTATTTCTGCCAAACCTAGAAGAACTGTTAAATATTTGTTTAAATTGCATACAGCCTTAATGGCAGTATATTGAAATAGAGTACCGTGATATAACTGTGATTTCTGATTACTTATTTTATAAAGGGGGAACAATAATTGCACTGAATTTGGATGAGTTTACCCATCCAAACGTAATGGGTGAGGAAAATAATGATTACTTATAGATTCTGGTTCAGGGTAAGTTCTTACCCAGCAGAATTGCAAAAAAGAAAATAGTATTACCTCAGTGAGATTGTATAAAAGGTAGCTGTGCACATTTTGAAAAACGATTTGGAAGAAACAATTTAAGATTTCCATCAGCCAGCACCTCTTTAGTTGTTTTTTAAAGATTTTCCTCCCCAGGTTTCCTCAAAAGAAAGCAAAGCATGCTGCTTTAAGAGAGGTGTTTGTAGCAAAATTTTAAAACTGTACCTTTCATACAGATGGAAGTATGTAGAGATTCTCAGTCATCCAGGTCACGGTTGTCCGAAAAGTGCTTTTTCGGGAGGCAACTGGAAGCGTTTTTTCTTTTCCTTTTGAAGACATTTTGCTACTCATCCAAGAACTTTCTCCAGCTCTGACAGGATAGTGGGGAATGGAAGGATTTATATTCCTTGCAGACAGCTGGTCATTTGCATCTTTTTAGAGGGTTGTTGAAGCAGTGAGAATTTGTGTCCTCAGGATCATCCTTCTATATTCCTCACCATCCTTTTAGAGCTGAAGAAGCTTCTTAGATGAAAAGCAAAACGTCTTCAAAAAAAAACAACCCAAGAATGTCCAGTTGTCTCCTGAGTTTCACACAGATGCCTACTTTAATGAGTATCTGATAAGTGCTGTCTTTGCATGAGGTCTGAATTGTTTCTTCTGAATACTTTTCAAAGGGTGCAGAGCCCTAATTACAAAGTGCAATTTTACTGATTTTTTCCCCCCCAAAATGCTTTTTTTTTTAAAAAAAAACATCATTGTTTTGATTACCATTTGACTTTGCAAAGAAAGTAAATAGGAATAAGAAGAACAAATAACAAACTAAAATTTTAAAACAAGAGGGCTTTAATCTTTAAAAAATAGTTTTTCAGTTGTGCTTGTCTACTAATAATTCCTTTTCTACTTCGTTCACTTAAATCTGCTCCTGGGGGATTCAGGGATCATTTGGGGAGGGGGTTAAAAAGGGGAATGTTTCTCAGAGTGTAGTTTTATTTATGTGTTGCTTTATGTTCTGTAGAACTCTAGAACAACTGTGATTGGTTGAAATTGATGGGACCAGAGTGACATAAAACATCCATCTCATCGGTCTGATAGTGATCCAGAAGTGCTGTGAAATATCACATAATTTATTGTAATACTCGCTCAGCAGAGTTTTGGAGTGCCAGACACGTATGCTATTTTGATCTAAGGTGTGATTGAAAAGGGGGCAAATTTATGATGTAAAGGATGTAATTTGATGCATTTGTGAAGTTTTAAAATATTCTTATACCTAATGGATTCAATAATTCCAAATGTATCAAATTACATCCTTAATATGGTTGTTATTGCTTGTTTTCCTAGTGCATATAATTCCCCTTGGAAAAAAAAAACCTGTCTAATTCATAGACTTTACCAATTAGACTGCTGACTTAAATGGACAACTTGTATTGTCCCAGAGACTGTATAAAGCATACTAAGCTTAAGGTAGCTATGTGCTGTAATAAACATACTCATTTTCATACCTTTTTGGCATTTAATTTGAGAGACTCCTATTTTAGATACATGGCTAAACTGTACAGTATTAACTAAACTAACACCTTTGTGAAATACTGAAAACAAAATCCTGAAATTATCTAGATTCTAAAAGCATGTATATGTAATGTTGTGAATATGTATACATAGAGCTTTGTGAATATAGTGATGGTTGCTACTCTTACATTGAAATTGTAAAACCAACTAATGGAAAAATACGGTAATTTGGGCTTTGAATGCAAGTCTGTTTTTGGGAGCCTAATATTGTGTCCTTCTGCCATAGAAAGAGAAATTGTTATACTGCTTGGTCTTTCAGTAGATACAAGTCTTTCATGGCTGTTAGATGTGTGGCATATTAAACATGGGAATTATTTAACATAACAGTATAGGATCGGTGGTAGGTTCAGTAAGACATGGAATTATTGTTTGCCTTCTCCCGTTTCATCTTTTGAATAATCTGTCTTCCAACATGGAGACAGTAGCTATGGCATCTTCTCCATGTATTTTATTTACAAAAGCATGCCACAGAGAGATTTTTCTCTTTCAAATTCTTAAATCTTTATTTGTAAGGAATCTTTTATTTTCTATGAAATGCGTAATTGAACACAAATGCCTAGTCACTTCCAGTAAGGTCCTCTTGGTTATTACATGGTCTTCCAGAATAAAATCACAAGGCCTACCAGGAGCGATAGGGATTGACTCAGCAAAGCCATGAATATTTTGTACATTTGTATGTTTGAGCTTCTGCCAAAGTTTCTGAAAGGGAGGTCCTGTTTGTCATTGATCTATTACTCTGATCTATTCCACCTAGGTTCAAATTCTCAGGAATGAAAGGGACAAAATTATAACATGTCTTACTCCAATTCATTTACAAAAACAAAATGAAACAAAACAAAAAAACCCTGTTACCTCAATTCTTTATTCTGTTAGATATTCTGTACATAATGTTAATAAATGCAACTTTGGAAAAAAATGGATTTGTATATAGTGGTCACAAGCCTGGACTGTTTTGACTTCCTTGAATGCTGTGTCTTTCATGAGAACCAGGTTTGCCAATGTAGATTCTTCAATCTACAGCTAAGCGAGAATGCTAGGATTGATTTAATCAACTTCATGGGGCAAACTGAAATAGAATTTATTCTGTAGTAATGTATTGAAATAAATTTCCTTTAGAAATGTGCCCCACGTTCTTCCTAATGGATAACAAAAACAGTGAAGTATACTTGCTTAAATGTAATCATTGTCGGTCAGTTCTAATAGTTCTTCATTTATGGATGGATCACCACTAAGATACCTGTGTGGAATCTCAACAATACCTTCTGCTTCAACCTCTACAACAGGGGTATCAAACTTGGGCATATTGTGACGTATCACAAGGTTTTTGGCTTTGCAGAGCCGGGATGAGTGTGGCCTGCGTGGGCCCTATCCAACCTGCGGGCCTCCAGTTTTGACAGGCCTGCTCTAAAGCAGTCAAATTATTATCCGTTTCTGTTTCACTGCATATAGTTTATATCAACTAGATTGGACAGTAATATTAACCTGGGAGCAGATTCAGCTATTATAAGCTTATTGCACTTAAATGATTTGATCTACTTATATCTATTGTACTAAGTAGAACAATTTGAATATCATTAATACAGAAAACTTCGGTACAATACTCTTTCAGAAAATCTACTGGTATTTTTCTAGCCGCCTGGTTTAAAAATCTTAAGATGTAACTAAATCATAACATGTCCTGTATTCACATAAATTCTCCTCTATTTTTCAGGCTCTTACTTTAGCCATTATTGCTGAAACTGTTGTAGTGCAAGATGTGGACCTTGTTTTTAATATTGAAACATCATATAAACAAAGACAGATAAAATTCTTCATGAGATTCAGCTATCATTGTAATTTACTTACAACGTGTTTATAATTTAAAAGATTAAACCTAAAGCTGCCCAAACAGATATTTTTCCAAATTTGTGCTGGCCCCACAAGGAAGAATGTCAAATAAAGAAGATAGCATAAGCACTGGCCAGCTTGATCTTCTTTCTGAAGAAACTGCTTTTCCCAGGGCAGTGTGAAAATGATTTTGGTGCTGCTTATATCTAGGTTTGAAAAAAATGTTTTGTCTGAGGAATGGAGTCCCTCTTCTATCAATTTTGTAAACTTTCATGTAAAAGTAGGAAAGCCGTTATCTTGTCTTACAGAACAGTGCAAAAAGGTTAGCCTTTAACAGGCTTATTTGAATAGCAGTGACAACCACTGGCTCATCTTTCCTTCCGCCTTGGTAAATAACTGAGATTCATAATAGTTCTAAATTGCTTTCTGGTCCTTCTATTTTCTATTCGCTTGAGTTATTTGTTTTATCACAAATTAGGCACTTAATTTTGAAAGCTTAACTCAGACAAAAGTACAAAAATAAATATTAGTAGAAACTGTTATTGAATAGCTTTCTAAATAGCCTAGTTTAAAATAGCTTTCCCATTACTTTTTAAAAGGTATGCAAATAGGAGCAAAAATATTTATCACTGAGATTATAATCCAAACACTTCAAATCTGCTATCTAAACTATATTCCAAACATTTCAATTCTTCTATCTATTTTGCTTAAGATGCAAAATATTATTTTTTCCTGTGAAGTGCCTCTGTATTTTAATTCAGACTTTCAGAAACTTTGTGGCATGTGAAATTCCTTCCCCTCTACTATTGCTAGTAGAATTGTGTGAAACAGGTGTGTATTTATTTATAAATTTTATGAATGCATGCTCATGAGGAATTAAATCTTTGCTGGTGGTAGTGGTGACTTTGTGGTCCTCCCATCAGTATTCAAGATGGCTTGGTACCGAGAAAGAATTTTTAAAAGTCTGTCAGTTTCTATACCAAATATTTGGATCAAGTTCTTATCTCTTGGTGTTTCCTCTAGCCCATCTATGTTGGACCACAGCTGAGAGCACAGGCCACACTCTCTTATGGGCACCATCATCTCCATCTGAGATAAATTATAAGTTATGCTTCAGACTCCTGTTCTTCTCCATGTACAGCGTTGTCTTCTTCTGATTGCTCATTCAGTAACTTGAATTTTCCATCGTTAGTCAGAGGCATGGATGATATTAATTGAGCTAGGGCTTTTGGATCCTATAATTAAAAGGACAAATGACCATTATTCAAGGCAAATAAAATGTAATTTCATGAATGACTTTTCCAAAAGCAGCCTATAAATCAAGAGGGCCCGTTTCCTTTCTGTTGTGTTCCCAAATAAGATCAGCCCCTAAAAGCCATCGCTATTTATACCTGCAGTGACTTTTTCTTAAAAGTTCCCGTAAGGTACTGTATATCTTAACAATTCACATGTCTAGAGAAAGATTTGTTAATCATCTTACAAACATTGAATTAAGTTTATGGAATTTTCTGTATAGAATTAGCTCCAGATCACATCCTCTTAATTCCAAAGTAAAGATGATTTGTTTGAATTCTGTGTAGTCATAATACCAGAGAATCAAAAGCAAGATTTAATTCAGAGGATAAAGAATATGAAGTTAAAAATATTACCTTTCGAGCCTCAATGATTTCCTTCCCCAGATTTATTGCATAGCAAATCTACAGAAGAAACACAATGTCTCAGTACCACTTACATTTTTTTGGCTGATTATACTACCTATTTAAAACTGCAAATAAATGGATAAATTTCCTGAATAATTTCTCCTATCATTGGATCTGGATTACAGCCTCAGAAATTATATGGCAGAATTCCCAATAATAAAATTAAGACCACCAAATAATCTGTGGAAGCTTTACAATGCTGTACTAGCAGCATTTATGACAAAGAAAGACGCTTCAGATGGTTGCTGAAGCAACAGCTTTCTGGCACTGGCAGGCATTTAGAACAGATGTTTACTTCCAATTATTTGTCTGGCAGTAGTCATCTAACCATCCAGATATTTGACCATAATGCTCATAATATAATTAGCTATGGCTAAAGGAAATTGTAATCCAACAACCTACATAAAGGAACCCAAACCATACACCTTTCTATGGTAATGCTGCTCTATTTCCAAGCCACAGGTTGGAATTAACAAATGAAATTCTACCAGTGGGTCATTTTAAATGGATACCTCAGCAGAAGAAAACATTCCGTTGCAAGGCCAGGCACACATTCAGCCCAATTCACCTCACAAAGATGATGTGAGGAAAATAGGAGGAAGGTATTGTTGGATATGTTCTCTGCCTTGAGTTATTTGTAAAATAAATAATAAAATTGGGATAACAATAAACTCTCTGCTGCCTTGAGTTGTTTACAAAAATAATAAAGGCAGGATAAAAATAAACTTACTTGAACTGATCAATAAGCCCATTATATCAAGGTTACAGGTATTGTTTGACTTACAAATACAACAGGGCCAGAATTTCAATTGCTAAGCCATTTATTTGTTAAGTGAATCGTCATGTAGCTTGGCCTGATTTTACGGTCATTTTGCCATGGTCATTAAGTGAATTGATATGGTCATTAAGTCAATCTGGCATCCCCTCCCCCCATTCATTTTGCTTATTGGAAGCCGGCTGAAAAGTTGTCTTCTGATTATTGTGATTTCAACCTTCCCAGTGGCTTCCGGTAAACAAAGTCAATGGGGGATGATTGTGACCGTAGGATGTTGCAACTATTGTAAATGTGGGTAAGTTGCCAGGTGTCCATATCATGATCACATGATAGTTGAGATCGTGCAACATTTATAAATTTAAGGATGGAATCTAAGTCACTTTTTTCAGCACTAGCGTAACTTCAAACTACCATTAAACGAATGGTCGTAAGTCAAAGTCTACTGGTATCAAAGAGGGCATGTTGGATTGAAGGCTGCATTAGATTTTGTGCACTATAATTTGACAGTGGGCAAGACCAGAAACAATTTGGGGGTGAATCAGATTATTTGGAAAGTAACAAGCTGTTGGGAGATTTAAGAATTGGAACTCGACAAAAAATGAAACAAAGCTGGAAATAAATGTTTGGCCCAATCCATGCTGAGACTAGCAAAACTTGCTAGCTGCACATTTTATACTTTTAATGAACTTGCTGCTACTGCAGTTTTTATCTGACTACATTTTACAAAACAGATTGGGTCATTAGCTCATAACACTCCATTTCATTGAAGAAAACAGTTACATGCATTCATTTTAATTATACAACAAAGCCATACCTTTTCACCTTCGGTGTTACTCTCAAACACATAAGCACTCATGCCGTCTTCACCTGACAATTCAGAGACACAAACCACAAACCCAAACAGCCTCTTGTTTTCCTTGTGAGCAGCAAACTGTGTCACATTGGCTAATTCAAACTGAAAAAGAAAGTGAGAATAATATAAATTTACCTAAATTCTCAGGGACTGCAATCTTTCTGTGGTGATAAAAGAAAGCATATGCTTACATTTGATCTTGTAACCTGGGTTTGAGGATCTATCAATCTGTTAATGGGAAAAAAATATGTTCAACTTTAAAAGGCAATAATCTCCCATCATGATTATCGATTGAATCCAGAGGAAATCTATGAACAAAAGGATTTTTGATGCAGTTGAAACTCCTGCCAATAAGGGGTGGGGCATGGCATCTCCCTTCCCTTTCCAGACCCTGAAGAACTGTGATCAGTAACTTACCACTCCTGAAGGCAAGGTATTGCATTCATCATCAGTAATACTTTTCACTACTACAAGTTGGGATACACAAGGTCTTGGCTATTAAATTGAGGACTAAAGAGTATAAAAATGATTGACTAAACATGCCTTTTTGATCTAGCAAAACTTTTCATAAGTTCTTAGCCTCTCCCTCATTTCTTGAAGGACCAACACTGGAGCAGATGTGCATCAGAGAACAAAATCTGCCTCCTTTCCCTAATGCTTTTTCTCTACAACTAAAACCACAAAGAGGGCAACAAAACTAAATGAGGGAAAGATAAGTGGAAATGGATCAGAGATGGCAAACTTTGCTTACTTCAGGTCATTGCTGGTGACCAAGAGATGAGATTCAGTTGTACGGAAAATATTATGAATAGCCCGAGCTGCCAACACCTGCCGCATTGCTTCATAGATCACCTCCACTGAGTGGTCAGATCTGACAGCCATAGAGCCTAAAAACCGAACTACAAACATGTGCTGCAGGAGTGAATCTGTGGGTGAGGAGAGAAATGGAAGGAAATCTGTTTATATTGCCTTTCGACAGAACAATTTTCTTTAATAGACTCCTGAAAAAATGATTATTACTTCAAAGAGAAGTCTCCCCATCTGCAATATATTTCAAATCCCAGTCCACATATAGATGCTTAAATGGTGATAAATACTCTAAAACAGGGGTGTCAAACTCAAGTCCCAGGGCCAGATCTGGCCTGTGAGCCGCCCTGGAAGCAGCAAAGAACCAGCCTGTGGTGTCTCTGCCAGCAAAAACGGACCTCCATTTTCACTGGCAAATCACTCGGGCCACCACAGGTGCCCCCAACACGAGTGATGTCAAGCTGGTCACGTCCCCTCTCAGGTGCTATATACTGATGAAGCATGGACAAGAAACCAAAGCAAGGAAGGAGCAGCACTTCCTTTGTACTACAGGTGGTCCTTGCTTAGCAACCACAATTGGAATTAGCAACTTGGTCTCTAGGTAAAGTGGCCACTAAGAAATTGCCACCGTGCTTATGATCCTACTTTAGCTTTCCGTGACTTTACAGACTTATGAAAGTCATAAATGTGAGGACTGGTTGCAAAGTTACTTTTTCATCACCATTGTAACTATGAGGAGTTGCTAAATGAGTCCCTTGCTAAAAGGACTACTTTTATTTCTTCCAGTATTTCCTTACTCTCCTCTTCTCCTAACAAGAAAGAGACTCCTTTGACCAGAAGTCTGGTCTGATCATTTTCAAGGGCCTTTTGAGATTTAAGCTGAAGCTTGCACATGTACTGTATATAAGCTCCAGATTAGTCTCTTCCTGTGCAGAGTGCATTCATACACATTCTTTCAGTGGGGCAGTTCACATACTCAGTTATAAACTATCACGTTCTCAGTATGAAATAATTAGCCACCCCTTGCAATCTGTCTTTGTAAATATGGAACAAATGCAAATGCAGTACAAATGCTGAAGCTTATTTTTATCCATTTCTTTATCATATTTGCACAGCTTGACGGCTTCCTTCTGGTAGGAATCTCCTCTCTCTCCACCCCCAGATTCTTAGCCATATTAGCACTAAATGTATCCTTTCACCAGTTTACTGCTTACCCCCATGGAAACTAGATTTTTCCCTTCCAAGCTACCACAGAAAAAAGTGCAGCAGAAAGGAAAGCAGGGGATGGGCTAGACGTTAATTTTTGCACCCTTCTAGTCACCAGTTAAACTCTTCTGTTAAGTGAGAAATTGTGCAATGATAATGGTAACTATGAAAAGTGCCCTCAGTCATTCCATCCATCATTACAAATAAAGCTAATATATGAAGGGAGGGAAATTATTTTAAAAATGTGCATGGAGAGTGGTATACAACACTTAACATACGTAGCTGATACTGAGCTCTTTCCTCATCCTCAGCCCACAGCACGTTTCAAAAATTAAAATCAACCTAGTCCCCATCCTATAGAGACCGGAAACACTGTTGACTTCTGCTTATACATTTTTTAAGCCAAAGGAAATAGGTATTCTTGTTCTGACCGAGGCTTCCCAAGAGCATGAAGCAAACTCCTTGTCCTGACACAAATCCCTTTTATTAATTTACTGTGAATTCTTCTCATTCACATCCAACCAAGTCTTTCAAGGGAGGATTTACAGTCACAGTCTTTATCTGGTTTGGAGAGCTGCCAGGCCGATATCTGCAAAACTTGGCAAGGAGTCTCAGAGAGTCACGAACCAATTAAGCGAACTAATATTCTCCTGCAAACTCCATTACCAAATCGCTCCTCTTTTATTTCCTATGGGAGGAGCCATTCATTGTCCACCTGTGGCCTTAATCCCAAGTCGACCCCTGTTCTTTAGCTGTTCCCTTTGTCTGGCAACTCTGCGCATGCGCACACTGGGAACAGGCTGCTGCTGTTCGTCTGCATCACTGAGGTCTGACTCTGAAGGCAGCTGATAACTGTCAGATGGCTCTGGCGCCCACTCTGTCTTTGACCCAGAGCCCTCATCAGAGCCTTCCCTAGACTCCAGGACTGGCCCATGTTCCTCCCCAACCTCCTCACTGTCCGAATCTGTTGCAAGCACCGCAGGCCGCTGGCAGGCCACAACAATTCTGCACATCCCACAGCCACATTTAACAGACAATGAATAAACTACCAGGTGGCCTTAGTAGCATAGGCAAAATGGTTCTGTCTCCGAAAGTGGGACATTAACCTGGATGACTTTGAGACCAAAGCAAGCAGTGATGAACAGCGCTTAGAGTATCTACCTGCTTCATCCTCTTTCTCGCCATCTTCAGATTCTCCAAAAGGATTGGTACGTCTGCAACAGAACGACATCATTTCTAAAATACCATTTTCCAATACTAAGAGAAAGGTTAAATAAAAAAATAGAGTTCCTTGTCAAAAGAAAGGTTGTTGGCAGCCCGTACCTTCCGCCCCTGTGCTGATCTAGGAACTCTGTTGCAGGAAGCATAATGTCAAACTGAATGGGAGTTCCAGGTGCAATTAACTCCATGGGGATGAGAGCTTCAGCAGACTCCTTTGGAACTGTCTGGTCATTCAGAATATCCATGCACTTCCCATCCTGGCTAAAAAGAGAAAAGAGACGAGAAGGGGGCCCATTCAAAATATGCAATCAAAAAGGGATTATTACGAATGGAGAATCCATTAAAAATAACTAAGGTACAATTTTTCATGTGTTTTACTAGTTTCAAAGGCTGAACGAGGAAGAATAAGAAGCAGAGAGTGTATTTTAAGCAAATAACTCGTTCATTGGCATATGACTGATAAATATATGACCTTTTTATTGTGTTGTGGAATAGTTCTCCACTTCATAAGTAGAAGAGGAAATGCAGGATTAAATATTCCCCCAGGACAGAACTCTCTGCTTACACTAAAATTGCATGGTAGGGGAAAAGAAGGTTTTATATTCAGTGGGGAAGGACAAAACACAAGGCAAACACGAAGGTACCTGGAGGGGTGACCACCCTGCTTTGTTTCAAAGCTCGTGATTGGAGTCACAGCTTGCAGTGCTGTCTGATTTAACCTAATGGCAACTGCCTGAGGTAAAACAGAAGTGCATCTTTAAGTAATACTGTTTAAAGTTCTTGCATAAACATAAGTGAACTTCTCTTATAAGATAAATAAATTTGAAAAAAAAATCAACACATGCTCACTTCTGGGTTGTCGGTCAGGTAGATCTGTCGTGAAATGTTGTTGATTGCACTTATCCACTGTAACAACAAAGCAAATATTTAAAATAAGGCACCTGGATATTCCTGAATTCTTAATTGGTAGAATTGATTTTATCTAACAAATTAAAACTTTCCATTTACAGTGAAATGTTTTACCTCCTCATATTCCTTTTTGCTTTCTGCCTGGAGGGTTATGCCTCTAAAAAAAAAAACCACAGCCATTAATATGATTTTATTTTATCATTCTTGCTCAAGACTGCATGAATGAAAAATACAACACAATACAATTTAAGATCCAAAAGTTTGAATTCGCAGGATATTAATGGTGTGAGAATATTAATGTTGTGAAATCAGCCAAGCATAAAATATTCACATGTGTGGACAAAAAAGTCTTAGAGCAAAAAATAAGCTTCCCAGAATCACATTGCTTGAGTCGGACAGCCTTAGAAATCAAATCAAACCAAATCAAAATGTTTTTGAACTTCTAGATTAAACATTCTGGATCAAACGCCTGACCTTGAAACTGTTAGAATCACAAAGAAAAACCCTTATATCATGGTGTACAGATAAAAGCTTATTTGTATTTGCTGAAATATGCTTGTGTGCCTTCAAGTCATTATCGACTCCTGGTAATTATCAAGACAAACCCCTGGAGTTTTCTTTCAAGATTTCAGAGTTTAGCATTGCCTGCTAAACCACTTCTGGTTCCAGGCCTGAGAAAGAATGACTGGCCAAAGCTACCCAACTAGCTTTGTGCCTAAAGAGGGACTAGAACTCAGAGTCTTCTCTTTCTAGGCTGAAGCCTTAATCTCCTTAACCAAATTGGCTCCCGTTTGCTGAAATAGTACAATCATCATCATCATCCTCTTTTAACGACCCCATAATCCCTTGCAGGGTGGAGTCTGGGCAACTGAATGGAGCTAAGTGTTTACTGGCCGGATGCCCTTCCTTTCACCAATACGGAGTTTTTTTTTTCCAGCAGATATATTCTCAGTGTGCCTAGAGAGAGAAATATCTGCTTCTCCCTAGGATCAAACTCACAGTCTGATTGTGAGGCGAGAGCTCCACCTCTAGGCCACCACATCACTTGAAATATTGCAATAATGCAATAGTGTATTGCAGTGGCGTAGCGTGGGGGGTGCAGGGGGGGCCGGCCACACCGGGCGCAACATCTGGGGGGGCGCCCTGACTCGCCCTGCGCCGCCCTTTGCCGGACTGTGGCCGTCTCTTTCCTCCCGAGGAGGAGCTCGAAGGGCACCTGAAGGGAAGCAGGTGCCGCGGGGGTGGGAGGCGCACCGGGGCTTCGGGAAGGCGCCGGCTTCCCGGGGCGCTCCAGGCGGAGCCGAAGGAGAGCGGCCCTGCGCTGCGCTCCGTCTGCCCGCCGCTGCAACGCCACCGCGTACTCCCGCTCCGCCTGGAGCGCCCCGGGAAGCCGGCGCCTTCCCGAAGCCCCCGGTGCGCCTCCCACCCCCGCGGCACCTGCTTCCCTTCAGTCGAGCCTTTTCCTGCTGCCCTTCGAGCTCCTCCTCGGGAGGAAGGCAGGAGGCCAGCATGGAGAGCCTCACTTGACTGATGCCGACCCAGGGGCAGCTGCAGTCGGGCCGCCCTCGCTTTAGGGGGCGCAAATTACTTGCCTTGCCCCGGGTGCTGACAACCCACGCTACGCCACTGGTGTATTGCACTTGAAATAGTGCAATACAATGCTTGTATTGTTCTTTCTTAGATGCTGACAACAGCATCCTTTTTAAATTTCTATACTGCTAAGTTCCAAATGTTATTCCTGGTGGCTCATATTCAAGAGGGAGGGCACTTACCTAAACTCATGAGAGGCGATTCCATAATATGGGGGTGTAACTGAAAAACATTGCTGCCGTCCCTGCCTCTTAGCTACTTTAAACTGATTAGGTGCTACAACGTTAAAAGGAAAGCCATGCATAAGGCCAAAATTACTTTTGCAGTAATTCCTACATAATCCAGAAAAACTTGATTTAGATTAAGTGGAAGAAATCAAGTAGACAAAGCAGCTCAGTTAATGCAACCTCGCCGAGAATGACGAAGCTTTCCTTCTAGCAGATGCCTTGATCCCCAGATCCTGACCCACATACGGTTTTCCTGTTGGAGTGGTGATCTGAAAGCAGTAACGTCGGTCTTCACAATCAATGGCCATCACAGAGCAGTTGTCCAAATCTTGAATCAATCCACCAGCGACTGCACCCCTGGGCTGACACATCAGGTTTCCGCCCTGGGTGAAGAAATACAGCCTGTCCCAGGTGGTTGTCACAAGGCCTGTTTTGCTGCAAAAAAAAAAAAAAACACCTTTTCAAGATTTTTTTTTTTAAACAGCACTGGAACATATTTGCCAAATTCATTCCAACAAGACCGTCTGATTGTCTTCAGCACATGGATTTTTTAAAAGACTATATTTTGCCATGTTTATATCACTAGTGACAGCTTTTACGTATTTTTCAGGGGTTGGATTTTATAACGCTGCTACATTGCTGAGAGGTTTCATTGTTTGAAACCAGAGGTGGTATTTAGCCAGTTCTCTCCGGTTCAGGCGAACCGGTAGCAGCGGATGCGGGAGGCTCCACACACCCACCCTGATGTAATGTGCGAGCATTGTGCATGCGGAGAAGGAGGTGCGCATGTGCAGACCCGGCACAAATGTGCACTCACATTTGTGAACCAGTAGGGAAGGTAAGTGCATCCCACCGCTGTTTGAAATGTCCAGATCAATAACCTGCCTATACAGTTACTAAATATGGCTGGACAAATGGAGACTGTTACTTTTACCACAATGCATCCCACAAATTAGATGCATCCCACAAATGGAATGGATATTTACAATGTCTAAAGCATATGTAGATATTAATAAGCTTCCATAAGCAGAGGCTAAATGGAAAAAAAGAAATAGCTGTTTTCCCCCCAACTCCTCTCTGTTGAAGCCTGCTGTATATGGACCTTTAAAAAGGCCCTCATATAAAGATGTAAATATTTTATTCAATCTAACCATCTGGATCCTAGGCACTTTTTTGTAATTACCCTGTTTCCCCTAAAATAAGCCCTCCCTGGATAAGTCCAATCGGCCTTGTGAGTGCATGCGCTAAAATAAGCCCTCCCCCAAAAAATAAGCCCTCTCCAAAAATATTGCAATACAGCAGCATCTATGACATGACCAAGCTCACCGCCTCCTGCACCTCAAAAATAATAAGACCTCCCCGAAAATAAGGCCAAGCGCTTATTTCAGGGGGTCAAAAGAAAATAAGACCCTGTCTTATTTTGGGGGAAACACGATACTAGTGCATTTTTCCACAGCACAAGAAGTATCTTACCACTCTTTAAGATTCAAAGTAAATGTAAAAAATGGTGTTTCGTCTATTTTTATTGTCCAAATTAGATAGGAGTACTGATAATAATAATAATTTTTAAAAAGCTGAAATGACCAATCTACCAAGATAAATAAACAATCCTGAGCTTCCACATTACTTTCTAAGGTTTAGGTAGCCTGCTTTCTGGATAAGGTTTTTGTTGATGTCAGGAGAAGCATCAAAATCGGGCGTATATACTGATTCCCCAACTGAAAGCAGATCTTGCTGAGATACCCGCATGGCTTCAACTTCGGCATCCGATTCTTCTTGGATGCTGTAATTCATAAATAAAATTAAATCACTTCACCGTCATGCAACTTCTGGTGAACTTTTACGTGTGTAATTAATACAGCTGGGCATTGAAGATTATTTACAAATATGTTTTTCATAAGCACTTAAGAGCTACAAAACAGGGTAAGAATGTGCATTTGCAAGTAATTATGAACCACAATAGCAGCATGATTTCATCTATATCTTATATGATAAAGGTTTTAGGCTGCTCACAGCATCAAATCTAAAACGCAGGCAATATGTTTCAGAAATCACTTTTGTGATATGCTATGTTGCTATTTTAGTGCCGTTTCCTATCTCTAAAACAGTTACAGCTCTATAGAGATGAATAGTGGGAGAAAAATACACAATTACTTTCAGGATACCTCATTAGGCAGCATAAATTATAAGACAACATCTTCCAGACATATTGGACTATAAATAACACAATTATGGCATGGCCAATTATGGCATGGCCAATTATCAGTTGGATTTCAATATAAATCATAGCCGAACAGGCTTTTGATGGTATTTTCACATCAAGACACTTCTATCTCCGTTTCTCTCCCTCTCTCTCTCTTCTTGCTCATCATGTAGGTAAGAACAATGGAAGCAAAAATTTTCCTCGTTCCTCAAACTGCAAAGCAATATAAACAGGAATATGATGTTACCTCTGCACCATATTTGTAACCGATGTTAAAAAGCCATCCAGCTTTTTTGAAAACCTCTCTGCTCCTTTCTTCAGAAAATTAATCTGAAAAGGATAAAAAGGAAGCTGAAAACTTTGACTAGCAAATGGCTCACTCCAAGGGTCTCCAAACCTTAGGAAGCCAGTAGATGCACATTGTATTTTGAGAGTTTTTCTGGATCCTCAAAGAAAATGGGGGCTTGGCCATTCATAAAACAGCATCACCATGGGCACAGTCAGTCTAAAACACTTGTAATAGTTGCCCAGCCTTGGCAAGGGACCCATTCTTAATTTGCATCTTAATTTTTAGTCTTTTGAATATCTATGGAACAATGTGAAATTCAAGACTATTTTTTTTTAATAAATAGGATCCTAGACACTCTGAAAAATTTAAATCAGTATTAAAATGACTAAAAAGAATAAGCCAGGGGGCACCAAGCGAAACACTGTTTATAGGCAAAATATCTCTTTAAAATTCAGCTTAAATTCAGTCTATGATCTTGCCCATTAATCTCCCCCCTCCCTCTCACTCTCTGTTATGAAATAATTGTAAGCATTCTCTCTTGTAGCATCAATATTCCTCACTTCAGTTAAAATCCATGGATGCTGATGTATACAATTTATTTAACAAGCCTTACATTTGTTAGTTTAAGAGTAGGCTATTATTCACACTTTTTATCATTCACTCATAAAAAAGATCAGAGCTTTGGTTTACAATATTAGGGAACAGAGGTACTTTGAATATAAAGTGACTGAAATACTAGGGATCTATTGTCTTGCTCAGACATATATTTGCAAATGAGATATTCCACTGCACTGAAAAATAATTCACAGCTCCTTCCGTAGCTAAAAATCTGTCCTGCTTAGAACTACATACCTGTGACTGTGCATATCCCAGCATGGGCTCCATCATAGCAATTCTTTTACGATACTGTAAAGCATTCAAGGCACAGTAATATTGTAATGATGACAGATGCTGCTTCCTTCGCGCACTGGCGACCTCTTTGGCAACTTCAGCCTTTAGCTGAATAATAAAATGTTTATAAAACCCAGACAAGTATCAGCAGTCAGCTTTTTTTTTCCCTTCAAAAGAAGCTGAAGAATGCAACATACAACGGATAAGATCACATCAAAGTCTATGGAAAGCACTTGGACTATATTGCATATTTCAACTTTCAGGATTCTCGTTCCGAGAACGGCACCCATCCATGCCGTTCCAAATAATTCAAATGCTACCATAAATGTTAAGCAATCTTCTCCATTACATTTTTATTTGTATGAAATACCGGTAGATGTGTCGCATGTAACTTTCTGCCCGCTTGTATTTTTTCTACATGCCCAGAATTTGCGGGTTTTTTTTTAAAAAAAAAATCTAAAACCTGAAACACATACCTTTCCATTGTCTTTCTTTTTGGGTAGCCTGCTGTACCTGGCCATGGACATGTCATGTTCTGAAAGAAAAGGCAACCTTTGAGCCTCACAACTGAAGCTGCACATACACCAGTGAATTCTATTAAATCAAAGATAAAAATGTGAGCCGTACCATTGCTTGCAAGACTGAAGAGATCCTTTAAAGTGCTTACTTCTAGGGAGAAAGTAAAGAAGATAAACCAACAATGTATGCATTACATTTTTTTCCAGATATGTGGATTAAATCTTGGACAGAAATAGAACTCTTTCTTTAAATTTAATTTCCATCTGCTTTACTTAAAAATTTCTATACAGTTCTCACCAAATAGGTTTCATTAATCAACCCAAGAAAATGTGGGAGCGAAAGCTTCTATCCTCGTAGCATCTTTGTTTTATTACAATTTCTGTTTTAAATCCAATGTCCAGAATGTCTTTACAGGAGGGAAATCTGGCAGACTATTTAGAAATGACTAGGGTAGATAAAAACCTGAAGGCTGTAGACAAGATCTCATTTCCTTCATTCCCCCACACCCATCAGGATTGTCCATCTTATTTTGAAGTAAACATGTAGGGAAACGAACTGGTAAGCTGTTCTGTGTTCAGTGTTGTTATTATTACATATAATATTCCTGTCTATCACTTTTGAGATTTCTTAAATAAAAAATATTTTATTTATTTCTTCCCTTTAATTTTCTATTCACACAGTCTCTCCGGGAAATCATAAAAAGATAAGTCCTCACTTAACTACCCTGCCTGTTGCTAAGTGACAGAGTTGACATAAATGTTCCACTTAGGCTGCCTCTGCTTCAACTCACCCCCATCCACTTATCTCTCTCTCATCTTTGCCCTTTTGGCAACATATCTACCCATTGCTGCCAGCTGCTCCATCCCCCAGCCCTGTCACTCACCCCATGCACCCCACTCTGCATTACTATCACTTGGGGTCTTCTTTTAAGACGAGTAACAGAATAACAGAGTTGGCCTGGGGCACCTGGGCCTTTCTTTTTAATGTTGATTAAGGCCTTGGTTTCTGCATTGGCCTCCTTTTGAATGCCAAAGTCCTTGTTTAATGAACAGAAGCCCTAAACAGAACATGAGCACAGGCCTGGGTGTGTGTGGCAGGGGTGAAATCCAGCAGGTTCTGGAGAACCGGTAGCGGAAATGTTGAGTAGTTTGGAGAACCAGTAGCAGAAATTTTCAGTAGTTTGGAGAAGTAGTAGCGGAAATTATGAGTAGTTCGGAGAACTGGAAAATGCCACCTCTGGCTGGTCCCAAAGTAGGGTGGGAATGGAGATTTTGCAGTATCCTTCCCCTGCCACGCCCACCAAGCCGTGCCCACCAAGACAGACCACGCCTACCATAGAACCAGTAGTAAAAAAATTAGAATTTCACCACGGAGGCGGGGTGGGGGGAGGCAACAGAGACCCTGACTGCAGTAGCACAAAAGAAGGTTCTTTTGTGGCACATGCACTGGGCTGGTCAGCTAGCAACAACACATAGGCATATGGCCAAAAGGGAGTTGTAAATGTGGGTGAAGGAGGGGGCAATTTTTGTTCATGTGACCACTGCAAAGGCTTCAAGGACCAGTTGTTTCTACGATCTTATAGAAGTTTGTATTTAATACACATTTTTTCCCCTGACCAGATAAATTTGGATATCATTTTATTTAGTTGTTCGGAAAAAAATTTCTCTAATTTAATCGGTATTGTTTGGAAAAGATAAAGTAGTTTGGGTAATACATTCATTTTAATTGTTGAGATTCTGCCGATTAGTGATATCTGTAGTTTAGTCCAATTATCCAAATCTTTTTTGTATTTGTCGTAGCAATTTATTGTAGTTATCTTCTTTTATTATAATACATTTTGCCGATAATCATATTCCCAAATATTTAATTTTCTTGGCCCTCAAAATTCCCAATTTCTCCTCCAGTTCTTCATTTTGTCTTTTGATTAAATTCTTAAGTTAATATTTTAGGTTTCTCTTTATTTATTTTAAACGCTACCACTTTACCGAATTGGTTTATGTCTTGTAATAATATTAGTCCAGTTTCTAGGGGTTCCTCTATGATAAATGCTATATTGTCCGCAAAGGCCTGCACTTTGTATTTCTGTGTTCTAATTTTCAATCCCTTTATGTCCTTGTTCTGTCTAATTTGTAAAATCAATGTCTCTATTGAGAGGATAAATAACAGGGGAGATAGAGGGCATTGCTGTCTTACCCCTTTGGTTATGCTGAAACGTTCTGTTGCTTCCCCATTTAGTATTATTTTTGCCCTCTGACTAGAATATATTGCTCTGATCATCCCGATAAATTTCTCTCCAAAGTTCATTACTGCTAGTTGATTTATAAGAAAATCCCAATTCAGGTTATCAAATGCTTTTTGTGCATCAATAAATATCAATGCTGCTTGTTTTCCTGAGTGTATCTCGTAGTAGTCTAATATGTCCATTATCATTCGTATATTGTTTTTTTATGTGTCTGTTGGGTAGAAATCCATTTTAATCTGGGTGTATGATTCCGTTTAATATATTTTTAATTCTTTCCGCCGTTATTGTCATACATATTTTATAATCAAGGACCAGTTGTAAGTCCCTTTGTTGAGCACTTTTATGGTCACTGAAATGATAGACATTAAGTGAGGACTGCCTGGTAATGAGAAGGCAGCCTGTGGAAATTCCCAGCCAGGAAGAAACATTTCAATTATTTACCTGTAAGATCTTTCTCACGAAACTGGATGACAGGAAGAACCATTGTGTCTGCAAGTTGTTTCGCCAGTTCAGTGTGTAAAACGTTAAGCTGAAAAACAGGAAAGCAATGATACTATCTCTGTACTACAACCCTGGAAATATCTCTCAGCCTCAATTTCATCTCTAGATAATAATCTTAATAAAGCTGATATAAGCAAAGGAAATCAGAGAAAGGAAGAAAAAAATTGACATTGGATTGGAGAAAACCAACATTATTTCTTTTCACCTGCTGCATATAGCTTGATTGGGATCCTCTCTAATATATATATAAACACACACACACACACACACACACGAATAGTATTTATCTTCAAAATCATTTTGTATGTATTCACATCTCAGCAATCTCTTGATCTCATATCAAGCCATACAGTACATCTTCTAATTTTTGAATCTCTTATTATGGAATTATCAACTTTTTAATGTAGAATGGTTACATGTTGAATTCTGTTTATTACTATTAAGCTCTGTTATAATTGCAGGGATTAAATGACTGACAGATGCCCTTTTAGCTGTCAAGTCCATCTCTTGTTCACTGCAGGAAACCCTAAAAATAAATCAATCTAAATATGAAGTTAACAGTCTGGTGTATTTTTTGTGGAACATCTTTTGATCAATAAAAGACTACTTAAAGT
The DNA here is from genome assembly GCF_964273705.1 of Natrix helvetica. Taxonomy (NCBI): domain Eukaryota; kingdom Metazoa; phylum Chordata; class Lepidosauria; order Squamata; family Natricidae; genus Natrix; species Natrix helvetica. The sequence continues at coordinate 24,065,580 of NC_138553.1, forward strand.
GCATCTGTTTTGATGAACAGTATGTGTGTGTAAGGGGGGTGGGGGAGAAGGAAAGACAAATTAACCAGTAAGAGTCTTAAAAACTTCTTTAAGGACTCATCCATGCTTCGTTTACAGAATAAGTTATACCTATAAAGTACTGTATATCCCAGCAGATTTATCTTCATCTATACAATAACATTTCTGGAGTAAGCTTTTGAATGTAAATGATTTCATCACATCTCTTCTTCAGTTTATATTTACAAACAGACCTTGACTTACAACCATTCATTTAATGACAGTTCTAAGTTACAATGGCACCAGAAAAAGTGATTTATGACTGGTTTTCACACTTACGACCATTGCAGCATCTCCATGACCACATGATCAAAATTTGGGCACTTGGCAACTGGCATGTATTTATGACAGTTGAATTGTTATGGGGTTATATGATCACCACCTACTGCCACCAGTAGCCTCCCACCATCCAGTACGATCCCACAAAGTTGGCCTCGTCAGGGTGCCGTCGGCCAGACAGTGTCGGCTGGTGACCTCCAGGGGGACAGCCTTCTCTGTGGGAGCGCCTTCCCTCTGGAATGAGCTGCCCCCGGAGCTTCGCATAATCCCCGACCTCCGGTCCTTCTGACGCGCCCTAAAAAGTTGGCTTTTCCAGCAAGCCGGCCTGGCCTGTTAATTTTAACTCATTTTTAAATGTATTGTCTTTTAAATTCGGTTTGTTTTTTTGCATATGGATTTAATCTTTTTTAACTTTTGGGATGTGTGTTTTTTAATGTTGTACGCCGCCCTGAGTCCTTTTGGAGAAGGGCGGCATATAAATCCAAACAAACAAACAAACAAACAAACCATTTGTAACTTTCCCAGAAAAGCTTCTGACAAGTAAAGTCAATGAGGGAAGCCAGATTCACTTAGCCAACACATGATTCACTTAATAACTGCAGTGAATCACTTTACAACTGTGGCAAAAAAAAGGTTATAAAATGAGACAAAATTCACTTAACACAATTGCCTTGCTTAGTAACAGAAATGTTCGGCTCAACTGTGGTAAAATGAGGATTATCTGTACATGTATTCCAATGTTAATGTTTGCATTCTAGAGACGTATTGATTTTGTTCATTGTTATGTTTGATATTTTGATTATTTACTACTTGCATTTATAAAACGGGGGAAAATCTGAATCTCATGAAGAAATGCAGGTGGTGCCCCCAGTTGTGTACAGGTAGTCCTCGACTTATGCCCAAAAACGGAGCCCAAAATTTATGTTAAGTGAGACATTTGTTAAGTGTGTTTTGCCCCATTTTAGGATCTTTCTTGCCACGGTTGTTAAGTGAATCACTGCAGTTGATAAGTTAGTAGCCTGGTTGTTAAGTGAGTCTGGGTTCCCCATTGACTTTGCTTGTCAAAAGGGCGCAAAAGGGGAACCCCATGACCCCAGGACACAGCAATGGTCATAAGTAGTTGCCAAGCCTCTGAATTTTAATTACATGTTCATGGGGATCCTGGAAAGGTTGTAACTGTGAAAACAGTCATAAGTCACTTTTTAAAGTTCCATTGTAACTTTGAAGAGTCACTAAACGAACTGTTGTAAGTCGAGGACTACCTGTAATGCAACATTTCTCCAACCAGCATGAGGATGAAAGGAAGCACAATTTAACACACTCAGAAGGTAGCAGAAGGTTTGTAAAGACCGATCAAGAGAATCGCTCACTCTGTAGTTTTCCCACATGATGTCCAAGTTTACAATCCGGAATATCTGCATGCATCCTGTGAATTGCCTCTAGTGGCGAAACTAACCATATCTTAAAAGTGTATGAAGCTGAACACTAAGATTATTCCACCAAAAGTTCCAAGGGAGTTTACTTCACAAAATGCAAAGACTCAACACATAAATAAGACCTCACTATATAGCTACAGTTGAGCAAGAACGCCTCTAAGGTTATCAAAGGACTGGAGGGTTTACTTAAGGAGAGGCTCTGAAGCAAAATTAACTGGGATGTTTACATTGATTCTGCAAACTTCAGTTTCATTCGCACATTGTATTGCTTTGCCCATGTGGCTGTTTTATCCAAACCAAACAAATAGCTGTTATGCTTTTCTTTTCCTAGCAGAACACTGTAATATCCAAGGGAGGTTTTTAAATGGTTATTGATTTTCATGTGTGGGTTGATATATAAATACAAGGAGGAGACTAAGGTATGATTCATCATCATTGACAAACACAAGAGCCACTAAATGGTTTACACTGTGGGAAAGGGAGAGCACCTGGGGAAGGACACAGAAACTTTCTTTGAAACCTAGTACGTATGTATTTGACAAACTCCCTGCCACATATTGGACCCAGGATACCACTGTTAAGTGTTCTGTTAAAAGGATGGACAGGATAATGGACTTTCCAACAAAAAATATTTTGTACTTGAATTGCTGATACATTTTGTCTGGGGTGCTTTTGTGTATGCACAGTCATACATAGAACTGAGCTATTAAAAGAGACTGAATCGTTCTCTCTGGGATATTATACCTTGGTGCGTAATGTAGAGATGAGGAAACTATCAGGAAAAAAAAATAAAGTCTTCCTTGTTACTTCCATATAGCTTTTCTTTTACCAACAATATGAAAGAAGCCAATAGCTGTTTTTCTTCCAGGACACTTCTTCTTAGTCTAGCTTACAACTATTGGATTTCCGAGCGGTCTCCCAAGTACTAATCAGGCCCAACTCTTACAGGCTTAACTAAGTCAACTACATGATGGAGAGATTAAAGAATTCTCTCCCCCTCACCCAAAAAAATACAAATCTTAAGACTGTTTAGGATAAATTGCAACAGCTAATGCTCTACTAAAGGTATTACTGCTGTGATGGCAAACCTATGGCATGCATGCCCAAAGTGGCACATGCGACGGCACCCGTTCCTCTTTTGAGTTTCTGGCGCGCATGCGCATGTGATGTTCAGCTGGCCTTTATGCATGTGGCAGTGCCAGAAAGCAGAAGAGCTGGTCTTCCGTTTTCCTGTGTGAGCATGCATGCCAGCCAGCTGATTGGCACGTGCAAATGCGCGGCAGTAACCGGAAGACTTGCTGGCCAGCGCGCATGTGCACACCAGAAACCAGGAGTTCATTTTCCGGCGTGTGTACGCCCCCTGGGCAGCTCCTCTTCCTGGTCGCAGCCCAGAGAAACACGTGCAAAGTGCTCCCTTTACGGCACTTAGTGGTGAAAAGGTTCACCATCACTGTATTATTGTATTAGTGTTGAGTGGCTCACGGAATTGTGGATTTTGGTTGGATGTAATTAAACAATGGCAATCAGGTGGGAAAGGGTGGGAAATTCCTAAGAGAAAACAAATTTGGAATAATGAAGTTGTTTGAGAACAAGCCAAAATGGGCGATATAGCAGAAACCAACTTGCTGGAAAAAGCAAAATAATATTCTGCCTCTGAAAAATTGTGGACATTAATAGAAATTGTAGAGAAATCATCTTAGAACATATGAGGACCACGATATGGCATAAAGTCTATGAACATGAATGAGGAAATTCATAGGCCTTTAAACAATGACAATTAGGCTCATAAGATTTTGAAGTTCTGCAATAATTGGAAGGCTACAAGTGTTTTATCCCTGCCTTACATTGCAAGAACTCAGAAATGGTTTTACTGTATTTGGGTAATGATGAGAATATTAAGTGCAAACTGCAAAAATAAACACTTTACAGATTAACACATTTATTATGGCTCCATTTCCTCATAAACACTATCTTCGTGAACCAATTCTCATCTCTTACATGCTAATTGGTGCAAATAGAAAAATTGTCAAATGGCAATAAACATTTATGCACTAGTAAATAATAATAGTAATAGTGCATTAACTGATGTTTTTATTTTATTTTCTAGCATCCTTATGTCCTAATCAAGAGAGTGAAAGAGAGAAAAGCGAGTTATAATTTGGATTACCTCATCCACAACTTTTGAGAAGGACTGAAGCGTAGATATCACTTCTTCATCTCCTTTTCCCAAGGCAAAATTCTGCAAGTTAAGAAGGATTAATGGCATCAGTTAATCAAGAAAGGGAATGAGTCTAAGAAGGCTATGTTTAGTCCAATCAGAAGTATTTTACTCAGCAAGATTAAGGGAACCAGAGAGAAAAAGGAGCCTGCCTCTCATTATTATTAACCTAAAGTGATAGAAACTCTACCCCCCCCTTCTAAACTCAACCACTTGTTGTTGTTGTTAGTTGCGAAGTTGTGACTGATCCATCGCGACCTCATGGACAACGTTCCTCCAGGCCTTTCTGTCCTCTACCATCCCCCAGAGTCCATTTAAGCTCATGGTTCAGTGACTCCATCCAGCCACTCATTCTCTGTCATCTCCTTCTTCTTTCGCCCTCAATCTTTTCCAGCATTAGGCTCTTCTTCAGTGAGTCCTTTCTTCTCATTAGGTGGCCATATTATTTGAGTTTCATCTTCAGGATCTGGCTTTCTAAAGAGCCACTAGTCAACTCAACCCACTAGTCATAGATTATAATCAACTGCACTCATCTTCGGCAAATTTCTGCAAAATACCAGTTTGATTCACTTACCTATAAGCTTCCTAACATTTCTAAAGTTTCCTACCAATATGACCCACTGAGAGAAATGCCAGTAGTATCTTCCTCAACATCAGAGGGCCAAATGTGCCTCACAAGGGTATTTAGAAAGGGGTGCAAAAATCAAGATAGGTAGGTTTGAAGCTGTACCCCTTTTTAAACTTCTCTTGTGTGGCTGTGATTATCATCCTGATATTTTCTACCTTCCCTGCATACATCCTAGGTACCTCACCACTACTGTGAGTAGAGAAATGATCACAAGTGAGTGACACAGTTGTTTGAGTTTTAAGAATCAATTCCACGTGGCCACTAGAGTATGTCAGAACAAGTTAGTCTCCTTGTAATCTCTGCAAACAATCAAGCAAAATACTAGGGGAAGGTTAAACTCTATCTACTTTTCATTTCCCCAATGTGGAAATTGCTCAGGAAAAGATTGTACCGGACATACCTGTTTTTCATAGGAAAGAAGATGCTTGGAAAGCTGTTGTGTTGCCAGGCACATTTCATTCTACAAAGAGAGAATGTGTCTTATTATTGACTCTCACAACCACTTAAAGATTTACAATGAAAGGACTGCACAACTGTTTCCAAAGGAGGACTGCATTTGTCTTTTAAATGACATGCTCTATTGCAAAAAGTGGCAGATTGGGCCAAGATGTTGCTCAGGCAATGTCTTTTATTGGATACTATTAAAGAAGAGAATTTACATTAAAGCCAACTATTAAAAAAGACTCTATCCAGTTATGTAGTCAGGACTGGGTAATATTTGGACGCAGGGCCATATCTGCCTTCAGCTTCTGAAGCTCTGTGGGAGACTTTGGCCACGCTCTCTTAGCCCAACGTGACTTATTGGTGTGGTAAAAAAAATGGGAGGAGGTAACACTGCAACCACTTTGGGTCACCAAAAAGCAGATTATAACTGTGACAAAGAAACACATCTCAGTGAGCCTCTAGGCCAGGGGTCTGTAACCTTAAACACGCAAAGAGCCAGTTAGACCTGTTTCCCACAGAAAACACCAAGAACCACAAAACCTGGGTGGGTGTGGCCAATCAACGTCATTCCCAGCCAGTTAAATGACAACCCACCCTCTCAGCCATGCCTTTCCAGGTTTTATGGCACCCGGTGTTTTCTGTGGGAAATGGGAGTCTCTCTCTCTCACACATGGAAACTAACTTACCTGTGCCCCATAAACTCTCTGCATTGCTTGAAGCAGTTGGTTGGTGTACTCGGTGAGTGTTCCTGCATCTTCTTCAAATACGCTCAGCAACGAGCGGGTCTGAAACATTTAAAAACAAACATAAATGAAATCTTGAATAAAGGTACCATTCAGACGTTCTCACATCTTTTTTTCTTAGAATAGAATAACAGAGTTGGAAGGGACCTTGAAGGTCATCTAATCCAGCCCCCTGCTTAAGCAGGAAACCCTATACCCATGATGGCGAACCTATGGCACGTGTACCACAAGTGGCACACGGAGCCATTTGTCAGGGCACGCAAGGCGCTGCCCTGTCAGCTGGCCAGTGCGCATGTGTGCGCTGGCCAGCTGAGTACACCTTTTTAAAAGCTATTTTTCGCCTTCCCCAGGCTCCAGAGGCTTTATTAGGAGCCTGGGTGGGCGAAAAGAGCCTCCCCCACCCCCCCCGGAGGCTTCAGGGACCATCCCTGAAGCCTTCGGAGCGCTTAAAACCACCCTCCGAGCAACCCGGAAGTCACTTCCGGTTTGCTCGGAGGGTGGTTTTAAGCGCTCCGAAGGCTTCAGGGACCGCCCGAGGCTTCCCTGACGCCTTCGGAGCGCTTAAAACGACCCTCCGAGCAACCCGGAAGTCACTTCCGGTTTGCTCGGAGGGTGGTTTTAAGCGCTCCGAAGGCTTCAGGGACCGCCCGAGGCTTCCCTGACGCCTTCGGAGCGCTTAAAACGACCCTCCGAGCAACCCGGAAGTCACTTCCGGTTTGCTCGGAGGGTGGTTTTAAGCGCTCCGAAGGCTTCAGGAACCGCCCGAGGCTTCCCTGACGCCTTCGGAGCGCTTAAAACCACCCTCCGAGCAACCCGGAAGTCACTTCCGGTTTGCTCGGAGGGTGGTTTTAAGCGCTCCGAAGGCTTCAGGAACCGTCCGAGGCTTCCCTGATGCCTTCGGAGCGCTTAAAACGACCCTCCGAGCAACCCGGAAGTCACTTCTGGTTTGCTCGGAGGGTGGTTTTAAGCACTCCGAAGGCTTCAGGGAAGCCTCTGGACAGTCCCTGAAGCCTCCGGAGGACCTCCGGGGGGGTCGGGAGAGGCTCTTTTCGCCCTCTCCAGGCTCTTATAAAGCCCCTGGAGCATGGGGAGGGCAAAAAAACCATGTAAAAATGGGGGGGTCGCGCGTTGCATTATGGGTGCGGCACGCCCGCACTCAACCCCCCTGTGCTCCCCCCACTTGTGGCACGCGAGCCAAAAAAGGTTCGCCATCATTGCCCTATACCAGTGGTGGGCAACCTTTTTTTTCAACTGAGCCAAATCTCGCCAAAACCACGATTGAAATTTACTTTGAGAGCCACATTTTTAAAACCGAAAATACATAGGATGGTACACTGTTTTTAGTTTCAATAAGTTTTTATTGAGAATATTCTGCATGCAAGTATCCACATAGGTCGGGAGGATACAAATAACACAACTAATAAAACAAAAACTTTAGAACGATATTATTTATCGATAACGTTAAATTCCGTAAAATTTGCCTTACAATGTAGAGAAAATTACATCCTGACATTGACTGACAAAGTCACAACCACTAATGTGAACATTGGCCTTGCATTTCCTTGGATAGTTTGAGTAAGTCAGGTTTGTATGTTGTTGTTTTTAATTTCATCTCTCTCTCCCACTTTCTTTCTTTTTTTCTTTTTCTTTTTTCTTTTTCTTTCTCTCTCCCTCCCTCCCCCATCTCTGTCACTCTGTGTGTGTGTCTGTCTGTCTGTCTCTCACTCACTCTGTGTGTGTGTGTGTCTGTCTCTGTCTCTCCCTCTGTCTCTCTCCCCTCCCTTCCTCTCTCTCTGTCACTCTGTGTATGTGGGTGTGTCTGTCTCTCACTCATTCACTTAATCACTCACTCTGTGTGTGTCTCTCTGTCTGTCTATCTTTCTCTCCCTCCCTCCCCCTCTCTGTCTCTCTCTGTCTGTGTGTGTGTGTGTCTGTCTGTCAGTCTCTCTCTGATTCCCTCCCTCACTCCCTCTCTCTGTTCCTCTCTCTGTCTGTCTTTCTCACTCACACACACACACACACACACACACACACACACACACACACTGTGGTCACCTTGTTGAGTGTTCCAATCACATTTGAAACACTCAACAACTGGCCTGCATTTATGGTATTTTGCAGCATTCTGCAATCATAGGACCAAAATTGGTTGTCACTCGCCCGGGCTTTTGCAGAAGCGTCCCTCCGAAGCCCGAGAGGAGGGAGGGGAGCGGGCACCCGGCACACAGAAGAGCCGCATTAAAGGGTGTAAAGAGCCGCATGTGGCTCCCGAGCCGCGGGTTGCCCACCACTGCCCTATACCATTTCAGACAAATGGCTATCCAACATCTTCTTAAAGACTTCTAGTGTTGGGGCATTCACAATTTCTGGAGGCAAGCTGTTCCACTGATTAATTGTTCTAACTGTCAGGAAGTTTCTCCTCAGTTCTAAGTTGCTTTTCTCCTTGATTAGTTTCCACCCATTGCTTCTTGTTCTACACTCAGGTGCCTTGGAGAAGTTTGACTCCCTCTTCTTTGTGGCAACCCCTGTGATATCACTGCTATCATGTCTCCCCTAGTCCTTCTTTCTCTTAAGCTAAACATATCCAGTTCCTGTAACCTTTCTTCATATGTTTTAGCCTCCAGTTCCCTAATCATCTTTGCTGCTCTTCTCTGCACTCTTTCTAGAGTCTCCACATCTTTTTTATATCGTGGCGATCAAAACTGGATGCAGTATTCCAAGTGTGGCCTTACCAAGGCATTATAAAGTGGTATTAACACTTTTACAACACTTTAATTCTTCCATTAGCAACCCCTTAATTATAAAAAAAAATCATTCATCAGATAACTTGTGGCAAAATACCATAATAGATAGAGCATAAACCAATCTTAACATTCCATATGCCAATTTGCATTAAATTATTGCATTGAAAGGGTAATTCTGTCTATTAACAGGTCACTGTAGGAGAAACCAGAGAATAAGGGAAAGTGGAAGGGCAAAGGTAAGCAAAACAAAGAATACTTGGAGATTACAGGGTGATAAAAAGGGAGTTTTAATCCAAACTCTTGAAGATACCAGATTACAGGAGGATTGTGTAATTTTTAAGGAGGAATCCCAGGAAATGCTTCAAATGAGGTTATTGAGAGGGGAGCCAAAATAGTCAGGAGAACAGAGAAAATCCATACAACCAGTATGTTCTGTAATGACTAATTATGTAGGCTTTACCAAATGATTACTGACAAATTAAGGGAAGCCACAGAGTTTATATTAATACACAGGGCAACTTTGGATAAAAAGCATTTAGAGGTTTTAGAAGAAGAAGAATTTTATCATGTTCTGGGTCTGAAACCTGGGCCAGGAGGAAATGTTTTGGGAAGCTTCTTCACTCTTCATTGGACAAATGATTTAAGAGGGATCTGAACACTTGTTTATGGTATTTAATAAAGTGAGATGATTGATAGAAGTGAAGCAGATGCAGAGAACGACAATAAGTTAGATAGTAAGTACATTTAATGATGGTAAACATGTTATTTTGCTTGTGATTATAAATATATCATGAATTATATTGCTTTTATATAATTTGAACTGCTGTTCACTTTGAATCTGTTCTTTTTTTTATATTGTAGTTAGAATTTAAAAATAAATTGTTCCCTGTGTGGAATGCCAGTTTTGGTATAATCTTTAAAAATGGTTTGATTTTTCATCCCCTAAACTTAAGAATTGTATTGGAGTTCCTGGCAGAGCCTAATTTGTGATGAGAGTCATTTCGATGGATTTTGCCACTTTGGAGGCATGTGGGAGGGCTTTGTTTACTATCTAGCCTGATGAATAGCTCTGAAGAAGCTGCACAGCAATCAGCCTAAGATGCTTGTCAAAATATGGAATCTGACATTTTTCTTCTGATCAAAATAGAGCTAACAATGCTTCCTGCCACATCCCTATAAACCAGTGGTGGGATTCAATTTTTTTTACAACTGGTTCTGTAGTGGGCTTGGTGAGCGTGGCATGGCTTGGTGGGCGTGGCAGGGGAAGGATACTGTAAAATCTTCATTCCCACCCTGCTCCAGGGGAAGGTTACTGCAAAATCCCCATTTTCTCCCGATCAGCTGGGACTCGGGAGGCAGAGAATAGATAGGGGCGGGGACAGTCAGAGATAGTATTTATCGGTTCTCCGAACTATCAAAATGTCCGCTACCGGTTTTCAAAACTGGTCAGAACCTGCTAAATACTACCTCTGCTATAAACCCATATTGCAATCTTATTTATTTATTTTAATTTGTCAACAAGGAAACAAGTAGGAAAAACACATTAAAAATGGCACAAATAAATGGATAAAAATAAGCAAAACATAGCCATAAACACATAAAAAGTGGGACAGTAGGACAATGACAGTAGGACAAGGATGGTAGGCACACTGGGGCGCTTATGCATGCCTCCTTAGGGACCTCTTAAGAAATGTGTAAGGTCCACGGTAGACAGTTCAAGGTAAAACGTATGGGGGTTAGAGGAACTAACAACAGGATCAGGTAAGGTGTTCCACACATTTACTATTCTATTGCTGAAATCGTTTTTCCTGCAATCAGGATTAGAATGGATTGTTCTAATTTGGCAATCTTGATTGTCTCCATAATGGAATCATTTAAAACCACAATGGAAAATGTTTTCTTGTCAGGTAAATCAAAACAACAGGAGGGAAATTAGAATGATGGTATACTCTTAGCAAAAAAGCAAAATGAATTCAGAACTATGAAAAAAATCCTGCTACAATAATAACAAAATACATTTTGGAATATTGACTAGGAAATCTTTACTGTTCAAAATATTCACATATTTATGGGAATTCCACACACTACATACCCTATTACAGCTCTCAAGTTACTAGGGAGCAAACTATTTCCATAAGTTAATAGTCCCATTGAAAGAGATCTGATGGTATGTGTTAGATGTACAAAATTATTTGAAATTAGTATTTTTTGATGTCTGTGGGATGTGATAACTGGATATCCCCTCCAAATATTATTATTGTTTATCTTCTGGCCAATTTTAAAAAAAGAATATGGGGAATATAATCCAAGACTCATTTCTGAGTTTACACTGAAGACTTTCAGCTGTTGAAAAGAAAGGGAGCACGGAGAGTTGGATTTAAGAAGTTTTGTTTTGCAATGTAACACCTAAAGCAGCGTAATTATTGATAATGCATAGCTTTCAAAATATATTTCCTGATGGAAGTTTACAAACTAAAGTTAGCACAATTAAAATGTCAATTTTAAAAATAAAATATTTTCCAAGTGTGGTTCCTAAACCCACCCACACCAGCCCCTTCAGTTTTTATTCATCCAAAATGTTTAAATATGAAGGACAACTCTATTATCCCTAATCAACATGGGTCATCTAAATTATAATTCAACACATATGGAAGACAACATGCTGGGGAAGATGGCATTCCTTGGAAAAATGATTGTGGAAGCATGTATCAGTGGAACAAATGGGTAAGTGACCTTCCATGGGATCCAAATACAGATGTTAGATTCAAGCCATGAGGACAACATTAAAATGCATGTGCTGTCCCTTCCCAGCCAGATGCCCAGGAGTCCAATGGCAACTCCCTTCACTCTTACTTATCAAAGCCATAGTGAGAATGATGGGAGTTGTAGTTTAGCTACCACAGAGCTAAACTACAACTACAACTTGTCCTCCATGTGCTTGCACTTTGAATTGCCACTTATTAACTAGACCAAAATAAAAACTGAAATTATTTTATTAGTCCAAAGTATTACATCTCTGATCTCTCAATATGTATTGACACAATTATGTGATAGGCTACCTTTATTATTTTTTCAGAATATCTCAAGTTCCAAGTTACTTGTCAACACTCCTTCACTAAAAAATTGTGTCCAGGTAGCTAAACAACTATATCTAAGACATCTACAAATCAAGGAAACATGTACGTTTTATAAATTATAGACAAGCATGAACACTAGAAGTTCAGCAATTGTGGGAATGAGTTTTAAAAAAATTCCCAAAGATGGTGGTAATTGTTTTACATTCACTTTATTGTCCAGGTCCCTTGACACAAAACACTAATCAGGAACCATCCAAGACTTTTAAGCATCTGCATCCATTTGGATGAATCACATTATATTGCTTTGCTTGTTCATAAACCAAAACACCCTTTGCTATGCTTAATAAAAATCAGAAACCAGACAAGTGAGAGGGCTGTTTGTTAATAAAATCATTGCTAACAGAGGCCGCTAACAGACTGACCATAATTGTTAGAGAGGGCAGCTTGTGTGGATATCTAACAATAATGATTTACCAAGGCCCCAAATTCACCAGCCTTGAACAATCAATCTCCTCCTTCCACATTGAATTGTCCTATATAATTTTTAATTGTGGACACTCAATATTTAACCTTAATTACCCCCTATCATTCCAAACCATTGTTCTCCCCCCACCCACCCACCCACGCCCCAGTTGCATTCAGGTAGAGTGATTGTTTTTCTTTCCTGCAAAATTCCACCCTTTTCTTCACAGTGACCTAGATTTGTCATATTGGAGCAAATACACTAATAAAGCTTCAGTACTTCCTGTCTCCACCTCCTCCATCCAAAAGCTCATTAATATTTGCAGAGTATACTGCCTCGAGTCCTCGTTAACCCTTCCCTGCTGTCCTTCCTTTCCAAGTTGTAACCTGAGACGAGAAACATTAAACAGCAACTGCACGGAAGGGGTGTTTTCACAGTACAGTATCCGGGTGAGCGTTATTTTTATTGCGATTGTTAAGTACCCTGCTCTTTTTTTTTAATATGATCCGTATGACCAGGATGCGTAAATACTCAAGTTTGGGCTGCCATCCTATGCTGCAACGCACGTCTCTGATCTCCGAAGCGCTTTGAATATTTTAATGACAGCGCTTGATCTGTTTAAATAATAATTGTTATTCTCTTGGTGCCACAAAAGAGAAGAAAACAGAACAGAAGGAAGAAGGCGCGACAGTATCATTTGAATAATAGTTGGGAAGACTGCAGTCTTTGCAGAACGTAATTTTCCTAGGCTTGTTTGTGAAAGAATCAATTCAGTCTCAGATTTGTTTTGATGCCACCGTAAAACTCTGTCCTATAAAGACAGCTCGGCTAAACCGAGTCTTCCCGGTCACTACCGTCAACCTTTCTCTCTTTCTACCCCCGCCCCGGCCCCGGCCCCATCCCTCGCCCGGACGGCAGGTAGCTTTTGCACGGCATCTGCTGCGCCATCCCTTCCCAAACCGCAGATCAAGTGTCTGCAAGCCTGGTCCGGGATCGGATACCTGCGGACTATCTTGCAGAGCGTCTTCTAGGCGAAGTTTGTCGACGGCGGGCATTGCCTGGCGCTGGAGAGAGAGAGAGAGACAGAGAGAGTCGATAGGGAAAATCACGTAGGCTCGCTTCGCAGCGAGAGCGCTGGCCAGACGTTCTTGCTGACACGTCGGATCTGGACGCTTCGCCCAGGAGACCGAAGGGGCCAGCAAACAGCCTGCGGAATCTGGCGCCTTTCCTCCGGAGCCTCCTTTTCCCCCTCTTTCTTCCACGCTAAAATGAAGGGGAGAAAGGGGCCAGCGGCGCAGTCCGGGAACCCAGGGGTGTGTTAAACAGGTTGTACTCCCGCCTGTTGCATGCCCAGCCCCGGTCAGCAGGCAGGGCAAACGCCTCGCCTAGGACTCCTCCTCCCCCTAGTTGCTGTTTCTGGCAGGACGAGAAATGGAGAGCAGCAGGAAGTGTGGCATTGAGGATCTTCCTCGTTAACTCTTCTGTGTGCGTTCCACCCTGGTTACTCACAGCCTCAAAGGCAAAGAGCCCAGACGCAAAGTGCAAACCACAAGGGAGGATTATAACTAAATGTTGCAGCGTGGAGGGTCCCTCAGCCAAGTTGTTAGACAGCTAGGCCTCCCTCCACCCCAGCATGCTGCACTTCAAGTCTCGCTTTCTTTTCCCCTCTCCATTTGAGCATACTCAGTGTTCATGGGGCTACTTGGAAGGAGGAGGATTGCTCCCTGTTTAAATATCACCTGTAGTTTTATTTATTTATTTATTTATTTTAATTAGTTAATTAGTTAGTTTGTCACTCGTACAAGATAACAGGAATAAGAACAAACATGAATAAGAGCACAGGAAATAGGCTCAGTAGGACAGGGACGTTAGGCCTTTTAAAGAGTTTTAAAACTTTTGCAGAGTTTGGAGATTTTCTTAGAATGCTGATTATTTTGTTCCTTCCTGGCCCCGTGATGGTGGTGATGTTCCTCAGCTGCGTTTGCTGTTTAGTGAACCGCACACACTATATTTGTGTTTCCTAAAAGTGTGAGCCCTTGAAAGCTTTCCTGGTCTATTATTAGAGTTTCCATTCTGTATTTATTGCTCTTGTTAACTGCAGATCGTCATACAGTCCTCAAGTGCACTTGATGATTATATTTACTGTGCTGTTTTGTATGTTGTTGTTTTTTAAAATGTTTTGTAAGCATAAGGCATGTATGTATTTTCAATTGAGTGTATACACTAGAAGAAGAGTTTTTGAATGGTTTAAAAGATCAGCACAAGAGTAAATAAAAGTACTACTGTAATCTTTGGCATCATCTTTACTTCCAAGAGTGATTTTAAGTCATTTTTTTTAAATAGAAAATTGATATGAAAAAAAAATCTTACCAGTTGAGAAAAAAAAATAAGAAAAAAATGATATAGGGAATTCATTATGGTCATAGACCAGCATAAATGCAGGAAATATTCTGGAAACTTTGATGAAATGGCTAGAGGAACCCTAAATGATTGATTTTTGTGACCAACAACATTCAATCCTGCTGATGACATGATCATAAAATTGAAAAAATGCCCATCAACCCCCCCCCTTCTAAACTCTTAGCTCTGCATTAATTAATCCACTGAATAGGACCGTCTATATTCTGTTAGCCTTGCCTTCTGGTGGGAACAACCAAAGCAAAGAGCAGCAAGCAAGCTTGTTCTGAACTAAGCCCAAAATTCTTCAAACATTCCTTGAAATTTTGCCATGGCATTTTATACAAAGCAAGACAATCTATCTGCATTCAGAACTGCTACTGCAAGTGATTATATTAACCCAGCAAGTGGGCTTAATCTAAAAGTAAACAAAATACATTTGTTTTGTGCATTCTGCTTCAGCTATTTGAAATAATACGTTAGAAAAAATGATGCCCCCCCGCCCCCCCACAATGTTTTTGACTGTTTTCAAAATCACAGAAAAGTCCCAAGAAAGATTCTAATTCATCTGTGATCACTTCCTATTTGCAATGGGAAAAAGCTTCTGTATGATCCTATTTACCTCCCTTGGCTTTTTCATCTGTGCATAAAGCAAGCGTTTCCTCCTCTGATCCAGATTGGAACTACAGTTAAAGCTCCCATTCCCCAGGGTGGTGTTGCATTGTAATTTGAGAAGTCACGGATGTAATGGTTAATTACACAGAGGTTTGTGTGTGCTTTTCGGCAAGTTATCATTTTCGCCCAGTTCTTTTTAAAAACGAAATAAAATAAAAATTATTTTAAAATTATTTTAATTTACCATGAAAATGATTTCAGGAAAAGAGAACCATCACTTAAAGATCACTTAAATATGAGCCAGCTGTGCGGTGGCAGTCAAAATGAATACAAGTCTTGGTTGTATAAACAAAGGCATAGAATCAAAATCGCATGAAGTATTAGTACCGCCTTATAAAGCCTTACGGTAGTAAGGTCACACCTGGAATACTGCATCCAGTTTTGGTCACCACATTACAAAAAAGTTGTTGAGACTCTGGAAAAAGTGGTAAGGAAGACAGCTAAGATGATTAAAGATTTAGAGACTAAAATACGAATAGTTGCAGGATTTGGGTTTGGCTAGTCTAGAGAAAAGAAGGACTAGGGCAGCGATGGCGAATCTTTTTTGGCTCGTGTGCCATAAGTGGGGGGAGCGCAGGGGGGTCGTGTGCAGGTGTGCCGTACCCATAATGCAATGCATGCCCCCCCAGTGTGCATTGCACACTATAGGTGTGGCCCCCCCATTTTTCTTTTCGCCCTCCCCAGGCTCCTATAAAGCCTCTGGAGCCTGGGGAGGGGGGAAAATGGCTTTAAAAAAGGGTGAACTCAGCATGCGCGCGCTTGTCAGCTGATAGGGCAGCGCCTCACCTGCCCTGACAAATGGCTCCGCATGCCACCTGTGGCATGCGTGCCATAGGTTTGCCATCACTGGACTAGGGGGTGATCTGATAGTATTTCGGTATTTGAGAGGTTGCCTCAAAGAAGAGAGGGTCAACCTGTTTACCAAAGTACCTGTAGGCAGGGCAGGAAACAATGGATGGAAACTAATCAAGGAGAGAAAGAACCTTGGAACTAAGGAGAAACTTCCAAACAGTGAGGACAATTAACCAGTGGAACAGCTTGCTGTCATACATTGTGCTTCATCCAGTGCAGTGGTGATATTCAGCCAGTTCAGACCGGTTCAGGTGAACCAGTAGTGGCGAACTGTGGGTCACCTACCCGCCCCAGTGTTATGCTGTCCTATTTAGCCATGTTTTCTAAGCCACGTGCATGGATTCAAGCTGTGCACACTGAACATTTTTGGTGTGATGCGAACCAATTATGTGAAACTCACCTCTGATCCAGTGCTTTATCACTGGAGGTTTTTAAGAAGAGACTGGTATAGGATCTCCTGCTTGAGCAGATAGTTGAACTAGAAGACCTCCAAAGTCCCTTCCAGCTCTATTCTGGTTGATTGATTGATTGAAAAAAAAGGGTAATCCTTGACTTACAACTATTTGTTTAATGACTATTTGAAGTTACAATGGCATTGTAAAAAATGACTTACGACCAGTTCTCATACTTATGACTGTTGCAGCATCTGCATTGTCACGTGGTCAAATTGTGGGCACCCGGCAACTGGGCATATAGTTGCTCTGCCCAGGGTCACATGATACCATTTGTAACCTTCCTAGCTGGTTTCTAAAAAGCAATGACAATAGAGGAAGTTAGTTTTGCTTAACAACTGCATGATTCACTTAAGAACTGCCCAGCTTAAATTTTGTGCTCAATTGTGGTTGCAAGTTGAGGACTACCTATATATGTATTCTATTCTAAAGAATGTTTCTATTCTAGAGATACATTGATTTTGTCCCTTGTTATCTTTGACATTTTGATGATTTACTATTTGTATTTATAAAATGGGAGAAAATATGATTCTCACGAGGAACCGCGGATGGTGTCCCCAGTTGCGTAGTGCAACTTGTAATGGTAACAGGTTAAATAACAGCTATGCCTCATCTGTTTTGTTAGGTAACTCCTTATAGGTTGGCACCTCAAGCTGAGGGAAGCAGTTTGCCAACCAACTAGGTGCCAACCAGTCCCAGTAAGGACTCCAAATACAACAGCTTAAGAAGATATTTCAGCTTTGAATGCTTAGGGTGGCAAACAAGCTTGACATTTTACACATTTGAAATTGCACAATAACACTGTCATCCTTTCAGGAAGATAAGGACTGTAGTGCTAAATAAAAATCAATGATTACCGATGATTTAGGATTTATTTTTCTAAGAGCCTGCTGTTATGGAGGACTGTGAAAAAAACAAGATGTCATATAAAGCACTGGAAACAGGCTTTTATGCTTCTCTCTCAGTACCTATTTTTTTTAAAATAAGTATATTAAAAGTTGTAATAACAACAGTAAATACTAAAAACTTTAGTCTTTTTAAAAACTAAAAAAGAAAACAAAAAGTAGAATAAAAGGTGTAAGAAAAAGAAAGAAAAAAATAGAACCCTTCTAAGAAAGCAACCTCTCATCACAAATATAAAGAGTTCTACTATTTCTCATTTCTTCTTAATTAACATATAAAACATTTGATTCCAAATTTCAACTCTTAACTATAGCAAATCCATAAACAACATCTTGTCCAATGCAACAAAAAATCCAGAGTCCTATTAATTAACCAATATAAAATCATTGTGAAGTCATAGGGCTGGAAGGGCTCTTGAAGGCCTTCTAGCTCAATCCCCTGCTCAAGGCAGGAACCTTATGCCAGTCAAATGGTTGTCCAGTCTATTTTTAAAAATCTGCAGTGACGGGGTACCCCACAACCTCAGGAAACAAACTATCAGTTTCTCTCACTGCAGAAAATTTCTCCTTACTTCTAGGTTTCATCTCTCTTCAACAAGCTTCCACCGTTACTTCTTGTCCTTCCCTCTGGTGCCTTAGAGAATAAGTCAACCCCCTCTTCTTTGTATCAGCCCCTCAAGTACTCAAAGACAGCTGTCATGTCCCCCCCCCCCCAATCCTTCTCTTTGATTGGCTAAATATATCTAGTTCCCTCAACTGTTCATCATACGATTTAACCTCCAGATCTTTTATCATCTTTGTTGCTCTTCTTTGCACACTTTCCGGGATCTCAACATCTTTTTATATGAGCAATTAACCTTTGTGACCAGAAGTCAACATTCCAAATGTGGTGTCACTAACGCAGTGTAAAGCAATACTATCACTTCTTGTTATCTTGATGCTATCCCTATGTTGATGCAATCTAAGATTGCATTGGCTTTTTTGGCAGCTGCAGCATACTGCTATCTCATACTTAAATGGTGGCCTGCTAAGACACCTAAATCACTTTCACAGTATCTCAGCTCTTAACTATAAGCAAAGTCATATTTAGAAGGCATGATGAAATGGTCTCAGTATTATAATGTGAAGAAAAGGCTGAACTTTAACATGACAAAGAGAGACAATGAAATGCTGAATTTGAAAAAGAATGAATGAATGTATCAGTATGTATTAATCAGATTCAATGGCTTGTTCAATAAGCTATGGTTAAATCATGGATTACAATTAATTATGAGTAAACTAGCCAATGTTAATTACTCAGACTGCTACTGTATCTGGCAGTAAATCCCATTAAACACAGAGTATGCATAGCTTGCAGCGTTTCACTATTTAGAAGTATATTTCAGAAATAATGTAAATACATACAAACAGATAAAATGTTATCTGTTCTGTGATTCTGTTTCTAACTGCAACTCACTACTTTCTTCTGCAACACCTGAAGCTGTGGCTTTCTCTTGTTCTCACCTTTCCCCCCTTCTACTCATAATTATGCATAGTGGAGTTTGCACACATCTCAATGGCATCAAAATAACAATACACATTTCAACATGCAATAGCCATCACTGAATATTTGTGTCACAATGTCTGCTATAAAAGTAATGGCATTTGCCTGATGACATCACACCTACATTGTCCTTTCCTTCTGTAGATACTGTTTTGCAAGAAATTGATTGCCAAGTACAAAAACTTTGTGATACTATATTAACTGAGAAACAAGTAGGTTTCCCAATACTCAAAGAAGCGAGAGGGGTATAAATTGATATAAAATGAAGTAAATAGATTTATACATAAATATGCTGTTAGGTTACCTGATCAAAATATATATTTCCAGGGAATTTTTCAATAAAAGCTAAGGACGATCTATTAAAACTGATCTTACAGCATGCATACTGGACCAAAGTCTCTTCAAAACTATTGATTTTGAACTGGCTCCTAGAAATTATTCTCAGAAAGACAGATTTATTTGCACATTCACATTACTGAAAATCGGAAAAAGAATGATGGATAAAAGATTGCTCCATGTAAAGTAGAGCCAATGATTGTGGCCAAGAACAGAGAGTCAACCAGTAGATTGCTTCTTTCAACCCTCTGTGGACAAAGAAATGATGTGAGATCACACAAGCTGCATTTTGTATGGTTGCTTTTCACAAGGACACTGCAAAGCAATGATCTTTGGATGGCAAGAAGAACCAGGAGCTGAAGGAATGTTCCATACTTGCTTCAGCCACAATAATTTGGAGCAGTTTAGTTAAAAGATATAAAAACATGAAAATATCCACAGTACATATTAAAAGAGGAATAAAGATAATTAAGAAAGAATTAAGAAGAATACAGATAAATAAAAGGAAATATAAAGAATAATGATGTCCAAAACTGATTAGAACACTGTCCAGAACAGCTTGATTTTCACCATCTTCTTGAACGCTATAAAGGTAGGTGGCAATCTGGTTTGTATTGGTAGAGAATCTGGCATTGTTATTTCATTAATGATTGTTGATACTATTTTAAGCCTTGTTGGAAGTACTTGTGTCTCCTTAAATTTGATATAGAGAACCGTAACAGGTAAATATATAAAGAATGTGTCCAAACGTTCCCTCCACTTATATTTCTGTATGCCTGATTGGATGTCTATTAGCAAGCCTGGTATAGTGGTTAAGGTGCTGGGTTAGAAACCAGGACTCTGTATGAATCAGCTGCAGTGGTGGGTTCTGGATCCCGTTCCAACCGGTACAGTTGGAACGGGCCTGGCATCCATATGGATGTGCGCAGCACACACATGCATGCGTCTTAGTGCCTCCGCGAGCCTCCACAATGCTCCAGCTGCTCCGCGGAGCATCATGCAGGCACTGTAAATGCCATATGCGTGCGTGGAAGCCTTAAAAGACAGGTAAGGAGCTCGGGCGGGCGGGCGCCTCCGGAGCACCATACTGGAACGGTATCTGGTGCTCCGGGCAGGCTCCGTTACGCCTGAACCGGGGCATACCGCCTGCAACCCACCACTGATCAGCTGGCTTAATTCTTAGGCATGAAAGCCAGTTGGGCTTTTGACTGGCTTTGGGCCAGTCACTCTTCTCAGTCCAGCCCACTGCCAGAGTAGTTGTTGCAAAAAACCTAAAAAGAAATAAGAAGTATACATAATGGTGATGAGGGATATAAAATAAATAGATAAATTAAACAATGGCAAATTTCAAAGGCAGTGTAGCATTAAATAGCTGTTAGGGAAGGCTTGCAAGGTGAGAAAAGCAATAATCGTCACTGATGACCATTCTAGTGGACTTCCCTACGAATCAGCTGGTCCAGTCTTGAGTTTTTAACCGCACCCCATTCCTTCTCCATTGGAAACCCCGCTCATTTCTGCTAGGCCAGTAGGAAAGCATCTTGAAAAG
Organism: Natrix helvetica; assembly: GCF_964273705.1. Classification (NCBI taxonomy): domain Eukaryota; kingdom Metazoa; phylum Chordata; class Lepidosauria; order Squamata; family Natricidae; genus Natrix; species Natrix helvetica. The sequence continues at coordinate 24,086,372 of NC_138553.1, forward strand.
ATGAAGGCAACGCTGATTGGCTTCTGTTGTTGCCAAGACGACGCATCGGGAGAAAAGAGAGGTGGTCCCTTCGGCGCGGGTTCTTCTCTCGCACGTCCAGCGACTTCTGGCATCATCTCTTAGTCTTTCTCTCTCCCCCCTCCCCTCCCGGTCATCACAACACGAAGCGGATCGTTTTGTCATTCCAGGCTGTTTCGGGAAGGGTGAAGTCATCCGGAACCGGCCGGAGTTGCCAGCGATGGGCTGTGGGAACTCCAGCGCGGGCAGCAAAGGTGGGAATAACGCGGTGCAGGAAAGGCGCAAGCAAAGCGGGAGTGGGAGGGAAAGCTGGAAGACTCCGGAGTGGAGTGGGGGGGGCAAAGGACAGGAGGAGTCGGGGGTCAAGAAATAGAGTCGAGCGAAAGGGATTTTAAAAAAAAAACTACTGGAGGAGAAAGAGGCTCCATCTGTTTTAGAAGCTGCTGTTTTTCTTTTGCGCCTGGCGAGGAGAAGGAAGAGAAAGAGAGCGCGTGCCTACTTCTAGAACTAGAAAGAAAGTTCTGCTGTGGCAGCTTTGGGGAAGCAAGGTGGTGCTGGGAGGGAAGAAATGGTGTGTGCGCGCGCGTGTAGGTGTGTGTGTAGGTGTGTGTAGAGGGCGTGGCAGCAACGCATTCCTTTCATCCTCTTTTTCTGCAGGAACAAAATAGCTTTGAGGATTCTCCTGGATTCGGGGATGGGGAGGTATAGCAAAAGAACTGGGGCGTTCTTGGTCAGATAACATTTGCAGGCAAGAAAGCCCCAGGGTTGTTGTTGTTTTTTTCTCTATACCTCCCCATCCCCGAATACAGGAGAATCCTCAAAGCTATTTGGGGGAGGTATAATAAAAGAAGAGGGGTGTACTTAGTGAGATAACATTTGCCAGTGAAGTGGCTGATCTAAAAAGTAGGGCTACCAGCTTTTGCAAATCATTATCATTAGCATCACCATGCCCTCTTTTGGCAGAAAATGATGAATATAAGAACCAAGTTAGATTTAAAGTGGTTTTCCTATCATATGCCTTTTATTTAAATTTCCCAGCTATAAATACTTAAGTCAGTGGTTCTCAACCTTTTCTTCACCACGGATTGACGCTCTGGATGGAATACCTTTGGTGCTTTGTAAAATGATTACAATATGATTTCTACCCCAAATGTTGTTGGTGGTTCAGAAACAAGTCTTAACTAAAATCAGCACAGCTTAATCCTAACAATATATATGTTTTTTTTCCACTCCACTGATTTCAATGGGACTTATAAATAAGCACGTGCCTTATTCTGTTAGCATAATTTTGGATATAGATATACTAAGTTCTACTTTTTTATACTTTTAATATTCTCCATTGTACGCATTCATCTTAAAATGTTTTCTGTACTGTAATCTAAGGGAATATGTTTTAAGTTGGCACTTTAAAAAGTAATGATGAAAATAAGCATTAAGACTTTTAGTGTTCTTTACCATTTCAGTTATATTCATCCCCCTTTTCTTCAAAATAGACAGTTTTGAGTACATTTATTTCACGCTTCATGTGTCAACCCTCAGAAGTGGTGGAGGACTATTGAATTATGAAATGTAGAGTGCAAAGTGCAATTTTAAACTTATCTCCTTGTGTCTATATAGGAGGGAGAATAAGTAGAGCTATGTGGCAAGTATCCGCTACTTTTACTCCCTTGAACTTTTCCATTCTTTCTAATAGATGAGGTCATAAAATGTCTAATTTGAGGCATTTCAAGTACAGTATCTCATTAATCAATATAATGATATTCTAAGTCCAATTATATTGCAAAGAATAATCAATTTCACGGCTCAAGGAATAAATCTATTGTGTTTTCTGCCATGCAATTAATAGTTTGAGAAATCTCTTGAACTTGATTAGACCACCCGCTAGAAAATATTGAAAAGACATAACTCAAAGAAGAGATAATGGTTGTGTAATACAAGTGTTCAGATGAATGCATCTATTGTTGCACACTAATGAAGCAGATTTTAGTATACTTTGAAATTAGTCTATTTTGGTGTACCTATTGTACTTTTTACTTTTTTTACTACTTCTGTTCAATCATAATTGATTCTCAAAGACTGCCTGGACAAGTCCCTGCAAAGTTTTTCAGAAGTCATTTGCCATTGCCTCCTTCCTAGGGCTGAGAGAGCGTGACTGGCTTGAGGTCACCCAGGTGACTTTGTGACCAAGGCAGGATTAGAACTCACAGTTTCTGAAGTGGTGCTTTAACCATTACACTAAACTGGCTTTTGTTACAGCTTTACAGTCTTTTAAATGCTTTTTCTATGGATTTGCATTTGGAAAAGGGCAAGGTGCGTTTCTGGTGAAAATCTAGGTATTATTTTAGAGTAAACATATTGATGACTCAGTATTTATTTATTCATTCTATTTCTCTAGCCACACATCTCAGTCAATGACTGGGTGGCCTCCAATTTTTTTTAAAAAAAGGCAGTTAAAAAAGTTAAAAACATTTGAAAACAATAAAAATACTAAAAAGATTGCATGCAGATAGGAACACAATACTTGGCCAGTTAGCAATACCGCCAGGAAACGGGATCTTGAATGCACCCAGGACCCCAGGCATGGGATCATAGCCTGGTTTTTAGGACCTTGTAAAAGGCTAGCAGGATTGGGGCCATTCTGATCTCTTCATAGAGCAGGAATCACTGCAGAAAAAAGCTTGTCTGCTGGTCTCCATTAGCTGGCACTCTGCCTGACCGGATCTGCAGCATGCCTCCTATGCTCCACCTAGTTGGACTGGTAGAAACTCTGGGAAAAAAAGCTGAGCCCTCAGGTCTCAAGCCATGTAGGATTTTAAAGGTAACCAGTAGCTAAAATTGCACACAGAAATATGCTGGTAACCAATGTAACCCATGCAGAAGTGGTGTTACGTGCTCCGTACATCTGGCATCATTTACTACGCATGCATACACATTCTGCACCAGTTGAAATGTCCAAATGGTCTTCAGGGGCATCCCCATGTAGAGTGTGTTACGGCCTAGAGGTGACAACTTACTTTACTTTACTTTACTTTTATTCATATTTATAGGCCGCCCCCTCTCCCAAAAGGGACTCGGGGCGGTGTACAGTCAGTGGAATACATAAAAAATACATAGATCAATCAATACTTAGATATTTAAATACATAAATAATTAAATGCTTAGATGGAGGAGGTTAAAAGAACTGTACATTCAAGTAAAGTATTTAAAACAGTCTTTAAAAAGACCCATAAAAATACCCCAAAGAATTAAATTTAAAATGGTTCCCCAGAAATTCCAATTAAAAATATATCTACCAGGAGGTAAAAACTATGAGTGTGCCAGGCCAGCTAATCGAAACAGGTGAGTCTTTAATTTTTGTCGGAAGGAGCGGAAGTCGGTGGTAGTTCTAATGTCGGGGGGGAGGTCATTCCAGAGGGTTGGGCCCATCACAGAGAAGGCTCTACTCCTAGGCGCCGCCCGTTGGCATCAAGAACATGAGTTACTGTAAGGAGAGCACTAAATAGATACCATGGAGTTGCGTTGCTGTATATGCCAAGGCTTACCTGAATTCTCGTGTTTTGGGGAACACATCTGTTTGAAAAAGTATCTTAACAGGTAGGTTTGAGTTTACCAATCAGGCGAGGTACTCACAGTGATGGCCATTCCACAAATAGGCAGTGTCTCTCCAAGGCAGCCACAATTTCAAACTGTTTTCCACCCAAAAGATGAGAACCCCCATTTAAAGCATAATGATGTGCAAACAGTAGTCATTGAATACACCATATTCAAGGCAATCAAGCACAGAATGGAATCATTGTTTGTTGCTGGATTAGAATGATATCCAAACACGAGTAAATGATTTGCTTGTAGTTTCCTGACTTCTTTCTATCTACCATTACTTCTTATGTAACTCATTTTACAAGAGCATCTGTAGGGCAGTTTAAAAAAAAAGTTAAAATGGGTAATCAAAATCCTGTTTCTTTTATGCGCATTGCAAATGTGGCACATGTAAAAAGTGGGTGATACACTTTTGAGTTTTTGAGTTTTTCAATTATTCCTCTGATCACCTATGTGTATTAATAAATTTACAAAAGCATATGTAGCAGAGCTGGAGGGCGGAGTTAACGGCGCTATAAGTTTGGAGTCATTGCGTTGCCACGAGAGTCCTGCTCCCCATGAATTCCATTGATCTTTACCTTGTGCCAATTTAGGATTGACCTTTAATCGACTAGATTCTTATGTATAAGTTACAGTAATACATTCTTCTGTGCTTAAAATGCAATGAATGCTCCTATTTATTTGTGCTCGACAGCATATTTACAAATAAACTAGAAATTGGTCTAAACAAGACGTGTTTGTTTTCTTATCTGTAAAAGACAATAGTATGTTTTAACCTTGATTTGTTAAACGAGCCATTGTCATTAACCTCAAATAGTCGATTAAGTCGTAAACCTCTGATTGACTAACTAGTAAGAGCTGTGCAAAGCTTTGAAGGAGTGAATCAATTTCACAGTGATTTGACTGAATCACCGTATTAAGTAGCTCCATGAAGCAATGTGTCATCCGCATGTGTGAGGAAGTGAAGCAGAGATAGCAGTTCGTGCTTGGGAAAAGCAGCTGCAGCCAGGCAGAACTGCTTCCCACCCACCCTACTTTCCTTGTGCGTTCACTCACTCACTACTTTACTCACAACCTTATTCACAAACAGTCTTCCAGCTACCTGGCTATTTGAGCCACACCCTGGCGTTTTCAAGGATGTGCTGATGTTCAGAGGCAGCTTCACCCCACCCAGGCCCTTGGCTTACAAAAACAAACGCTAAGACAGAGTCTGGGTGGGTGTGTAGAAAAAAGGAGATCAGAAAATGGCAAGCAAACTTGTCTGGAGATGCAATATCTGGAGATTGGCAGCTATTGTATGGAAGTAAGATGACCAAAGGTGGTATTCAGCCAGTTCTGACATGTTCTGGAGAACCGGTAGCAGACATTTCGAGTAGCTCGACAAACCGGCAAATAGGCTGGCCCCGCCCATGCTGCCTCCCAGCTGATCTTCTTTTGTTGCCCTGAACAGGAGAATGGAGCTGGAAAGCAGGTTAGCAGGGGAGGGAATGAGGATTTTGCAGTATCCTTCCCCTGCCATGCCCACAAAGCCACGCCCACAGAACTGATAGTAAAAAATTTGAATCCCACCACTGAAGAAGACTATACGTCAACTGCCAGGAGCACAATCTATAGTGAGCAGCATATCCTGAAAGGAGTCCTGCTTGGCAGCAACCAGAGCCTGTTGTTGGACAAGGTGTGCCCTGTAAATCATTGCGTACATTATCTGCTATGTTACTGTGAGTCCAGTCCTTGGGAAACAAAACAAAGCAAAACATGGAACAAAAGTACACGTTGGTTTGCTTTTCATGGCCTCACAGGCTCAAGCCAGCACTTTTAGTAACCAGAAAATCTTCCATACTTTCTCCTGGGCATGGACAGAAGCCTCTTCTAACACTTTCAGTCAGCTACTGGAAATACTAAAAGAGATTTTGTGCAGGTGCAGCACTTAACACAGAAAATGTCTACGGTAATGGCTGTTTCAGGTTGAGGTTCTGAGGTGTTTCCTTAAGGGCCATCAGTCTGGTTTATGAACAAAATGGGTGCATCAATGTGATTGTTTTTACCAGCCTGATTATTTTTACCTTAGATAACTTCTAAGTTCACAAACATATTTTCACTTTTTTTTTCATTCCAGGTACTACAGCAACATCAAAAGTAATGTAAGTATATATTTTGATACATTTTTTTTTCTATTTTGTGTTATGTTTTCCAGGTATTACAGAATTTATAACAAGGTCAAGATAGCTGCTAGGTAGTTTGGGCGGATTTTCAATTGGATGACACTAAGCCCTACTTCGTTTAGCCACAGATTATTGAACAAAAAAGCCTGTTTGGTATAGTGGTTAAATATCAGGCTAAAAACTGGAAAAACCCTGAAGGTACAAATCCAGTTGGGTGACCTTGGCCAGTCACGCTCTCTTAGGCCTATGAGGGAGGCAATGGTAAACCATTCTGAAAAAACTTGTCAAGAAAACTGCAAGGACCAGTCCAGGTAATCACCAGAATCAAAAACTGATTTGTAGGCACCAAAAAAAACAACAACAACAAAAAAAAAAAACCCCTACAATTACTATCTTCGTACAACTTGGTATGCCAAATGGCATAGCACGTTACAAAAGCATATTGCATGGCTTAGCATTTTAGCATTGGGGTAGGTTCCGGCTGTCGCTACTGCCAGTTTGCTCAGGGATGTGCCATGTGCACGCTTGAAACGCGCTCCATGCCTATGTGCAGTGCAACAAAAATTGCTCTGCACATGCGCAGAAGGCAAAAACAAGATGGCTGTGCAAACCGGCCTGGGTCGCTGCCGGTTCCAGAGACCCAGGCCGCCAATTTACTACCGGTTTGGCCGAACCAGTCCGAACTAGTAGGAACCTACCTCTAATTAGCATGTATATACTGCAGGGACGTGCGGTCAGGGGAGGCAGGGGAGGCAGAGCCTCACCTCTCTTCATGAAATAATAGTATATAATATTATATACCATATATATATATATATATATCTAATATTATAATAATATATACATCCGCCCGGCCGCGCCCGGGAGCTGCGGAAGGAGAAATGTTGTCGGTGCTCCCGGATGACGAAGCCACGAAAGCGACTGGGGAACGACGAGAACCTTCCTGCCTCTGCTGGATTTCGCGTGCTCCTCGCAACTGCAATATGCAGTCGCAAGGAGCGCGCAAAGTCCAGCAGAGGCAGGAAGGTTCTTGTCGTTCCCCAGTCGCTTTCGAGGACTGCGGAGCATGAGCCGGCGGAGCACGCTCAGGAAGGCGGGGAATGGGATCACGTGTGCTGAAGGATGAGGCAGCCTCAGCCTCCAGCACACATGGTCCCATTCCCCGCCTTCCTGATGACGTCACCAGCCTCACCAGCCATAAACCTCACCGCACGTCACTGATATACTGGTACTACTACCGGTAGTACCTGCTAACTCCTGCTAACTTGAAATATGCTTATTGACAGTTTAGACCAAAGGTGTCCAACCTTAGCAACTTTAAGACCTCTGGACATCAATTCCCAGAATTCCCCAGGCAGCCATATTGGCTGGGGAATTTTTGAAGTCCACAAGTCTTAAAATTACCAAAGTTGGATACCTCTGACTTAAGATGTTTTAGGAACCTAGTACTTATTTGTTTATGCCAACCATAATGTGATTTCTTGATTTTGGCTTAGTGTGACCTATGAACCCAGGTTTTGTGTTATATAAGTCATGGTTTAATATGTTGTGTTAACCAATCAGTTGTGGCTTATTTAGCAATAAGCAGTCTCATAATGAAATAATAATAATAATAATAATAATTGTACACTTTCTCTTAAGGATGTCTTATTGGTAGAACAGGTATTACAATAATAGGATGATGACGAAGCAATGACTTTTGTTTAGTTGGGGATAATTAGGCAGAAATGAAATTACAATGCTTGGGAATCCAATTATAATAGTAGTCATAAGTGCCTTCTTGGAACATCTATGTGGAGCATCATTCTTGGAACGTCTATGTGAAGCTGAGTGAAACTGCAAAGTGCTCAAGTATCGTATCTAATGTAGCCAGAAGCTAATCAGAGCTGCTCAGCCAATGCCAATTCAAGAGGTAAGGATTTCTCAAGAAAAAAATGTATTGAAGGAGAAGATGTCACTGAGGAATCCTATGTTGTTGTGGTTATTGTTAAAGGCTTATGTATCTGAGCTTATAGAATGGAAGGGCAACTTCCTCTTCCTCTTGAAACCCTCTGAGCTTTTGCCCACTAGCCCCAGAGAATGCTTTGGTGTAACTTGTTGGTAGCAGTGGTGAGATTCCAAAGATTTTGCTACCAGTTCTATGAGAGTGTACTTCGTGCACGCAATCGCTCTTCATGCAGGCGTGCCTAATGCGCACTTTATGAGCGTGCACAGCACTCAAAGACCCCCCTGGGTGTCAGCGCTGGTGAGCTGAGCTGTGTTTTAGCTCAGCTGAGGCATGGCAATCCACTCTGCTACGCGAATCAGCTGAGCTAAAAAAACAAGGGAATATAGGACAGGGAACAACGGGGACGGGAGGGCGGGGCCAACCAGAGGTGGTATTTGCCAGTTTTCTGAACTACTCAAAATGTCTGCTACCGGTTTGCCTGAACCGGTCCGAACCGGCTGAATACCACCTCTGATTGGTAGGTACTGCTCCCCCTACCTATCTTTGACAGGATGCATCACCCGGTATCCTCCCCTAACCCTGATGTAAGAATGAGAGAGGGCGCCCATAACTTGTAGTGCTGTGTTTATTGAAAACAGAAACATGGAAAAATGAAATACTTTATATACTATAAATTCTTAGATGTGTGGTTTAGAATCAGGTAACTAGAGATCTGGCCCAGTGGTGAAATTCAATTTTTTTTTTACTACCGGTTCTGTGAGCGTGGCTTGGTGGGTGTGGCAGGGGAAGGATACTGCAAAATCCCCATTCCCTCCCCACTCCTGGGGGAAGGATATTGCAATCTCCATTCCCACCTCACTCAATATTAGGACAATATTTTAAAAGAGAATTGCAAAAATAAAACACAATGCAGTATTCAGTAGACCACAAGATGGCGTTGGTCTGTTATGATATTGCACATAGCTTGAGATAGAAGTCAAAACAGAAAAGCTTAAGAATTCCTTTAGATTGGGCAGAGAAAATTGGTCAGAAAATTTAAAAAAAAATAAACTTCATATAAAGTAGGTCTTATCTAATATATAATATAGTACCCTTAAAATAAATACCATCTCTGTTCAAACTGTTTCTTGGAAACTCCATTTTAATTTTAATAAGAGGCTGGAAATAATTCCGCTTTTTTTCCTTTTTCTCAGCACACACCTGCTTACAATACAATACAATACAATACAATACAATACAATACAATGCAATACAATACAATACAATACAATACAATACAATAGTAGAGTTGGAGGGGACCTTGGAGGTCTTCTAGTCCAACCCCCTGCCTAGGCAGGAAACCCTATACCGTTTCAGACAAATAGCTATCCAACATCTTCTTAAAGACTTCCAGTGTTGGGGCATTCACAACTTCTGGAGGCAAGCTGTTCCACTGATTAATTGTTCTCACTGTCAGGAAGTTTCTCCTTAGTTCTAAGTTGCTTCTCTCCTTGATTAGTTTCCACCCATTGCTTCTTGTTCTACCCTCAAGGTGCCTTGGAGAATAGTTTGACTCCCTCTTCTTTGTGGCAACCCCTGAGATATTGGAATAATGCTATCATGTCTCCCCTAGTCCTTCTTTCTCTTAAGCTAAACATACCCAGTTCCTGCAACCGTTCTTCATATGTTTTAGTCTCCAGTCCCCTAATCATCTTTGTTGCTCTTCTCTGCACTCTTTGCTTGCTCCATTCCACAGGAGTTCCATCTTTTTTTAAATTAAAAAAACTATTATAAATCTCATAAATCCACCAAAAAAAGTAGAAATTAGGCCACCCTCTGTACCTATATGATATAACTCAACTTTCCCTGGTGAATGTTGATTGAAATTCTGATGCCAATGGGCAATTTGTTATTTATTACAAATTAAAACTCCTTGCCCTCTTTAAAAAATGTTGACAACCTCATAAATCAAATAAACCACATTATAAGGGTTTAAATCTGGGGTGCAAAAATCCAGATGACTACTAAAACGATGCCAAGAAATATAGACAACTCTGTATTTTAAGATATATGATTCTACTAATTTTCTAAGTGCTTTGAAGCAGACTGTTTATAAAAAGAACTTTTTTCATGGTTTCTTTAAATATAGAGTTTACTCAATATATACGTAAAGGTATGATTATTATCATGATATTGCAAAGTAATTTCTTACATGGTTTTTCATCTAGCTAATTCTTTTTTTCTTTTCTTCCAGTTTTATTTTTCTTTACCAGGCAGAGTAATAAACAATCTAGGCCTGTGATGATGAACCTATGGCTCTTCTGAGTTCCATCGCATGCATGCGCGCTGGACAGCTGGTCCAGCATGCATGCACGAGATGGAACCCAGAAGAGCAGCTGGCCGCCGGGCGCATGCACACGGACAGCTGCTCTGTTCCAGGTTCTGGTGCTCCAGTGCAGTTTTGGTACTCGGTGCTGATAGATTAACCATCACTAATCTAGGCCTTTTGATGGCACTCTCAATTTCTTTGCAGCATTAATTTTGTTTGAAATGGTCACATGTGATGTATTTAAATGATATGAAGTGTTTTATTTTCTTTATATTTTCTTTTCTTTAATGGCTCCATGGTATCATAGTCAGTGGTGGGTTTCAAAACTTTTTAGAACCTCTTCTGTAGGTGTGGCCTGCTTTGTGGGAGTGGCTTGCTGGCCATGTGACTGAGTGGGAGTGGCTTGCTGGCCATGTGACTGGGTGGGAGTGGCTTGCCGACCATGTGACTGGGTGGGCGGGGCCAACTTGTAAAATGTGGTGAAACTCACTTAACAACGCTCTTGCTTAGCAACTAAAATGTTGGCTCAGAATCTCTGGCATTTGAAGCACGCAAGTCTTAAAGCTGTCAAGTTACAAGATCCTTGCACCCCTAACCCTTTAGAAAAAAAAATCCAGGGGTGTTCAAACTTGACAGCTTTAAGACTTGTGTACTTCAACTCCCAGAATTCCTCCTCCAGTCATGTTGGCTCAGGAACTTGGCACTGAAACACGCAAGTCTTAAAGTGGTCAAGTTACAAGACCCTTGCACCCCTAACCCTTTAGGGAAAAAAAACCCAGGGGTGTTCAAACAGCTTTAAGACTTTAAGTTTAGATAGGACTCTTAGAGGCAGGTGGGGCGATTGGTGAGTCAGCCAATCAATGAGCGGCAGGCAAGGCAAGCGTGGTGCGGACGGGCGGGGGGAGGGAGCTGGAACCGGTTCTAAACGGCACAGTAGATTTGTAGAACCTCTTCTATAGAAGCGGTTAGAACTGGCAGGAACCCACCCCTGATCATAGTAGAAACATTGTTGCTGTTTTCCCTAAAATAAACAAGCTTTCTCCTAATCCTTATTTGTAGGAACTGTGAAAGTTCACACTTTGCTTCATTATTGTTACTATTGGTTGCATTTGCATTCTGCTATTTTGTGCTCGGGAGGCTGCAGTTTAGTACAATACTGTTAGAGCAGTGTTTTTCAAACTTTGGCAACTTTTAAAATCTGTGGATATCAACTTCCAGGATTAACCAGGCAGCATGGGGAATTCTGGGAGTTGAAGTCCAGAAATCCTGCTGAGGTTGCAAAACACTGTTAGACTAATATCAAGGTCCTGACATATTTTAAAATTTCTAAAATGAATTTACATAGTCCAACTGCATGTTTTTATTGTGGAATTTCCCATCTTCTTGCTCTTGATAAAAGGAGATACTCATTCCAAGTCTTTTTATTGACTCTCTGTGAGATGCATCAAGGAAACTGCCTTGGTTGCGAGTTGGCACGGAACAGTGCTAAGTCTCCGGAGTGTAGAAAATTGTGCTGTCTAATGATCGCCATGCTCTAAATGTAGAAATGGTCAAATGCTATGCAGTGGAAGAAACGATAGAATAGACAGAAGAGAAATGAAGATATTGTAGGAAACAATAGGACTGTGGTGGCGAACATGGCGGCATGCGAAGTCCTCTCTGTGGGCACGCCAGCTCAGCTCCACCGCGCATGCGCGCATGCCTCCTTCCAGCCAGCTGATTTTTGGGCCCCTGCCATGCATGCAGGAGATGTGTGTGCATGCGCAGGGGGCAGGGGGTTGCGCACTCAGGCACAGGGGGCAATGCGGGGGTGGTGCATCACCCCCCCTTGCACCCCATTTGTTTGTTTCAGGAAGCTTCAGGGAGGTCTGCTAGGGCACGGGGGAGCATGCACATGTGTGGGGAAAGCACGGGGGCGTGCACATGCATGGGAGGTGGGGGAGCATGGGGAGGGTCATGCACACATGTGCAGGGGGTGGGATGCATTGCATTATGGGTGTGGGCCTGTGCAGGCCCGTTGTTGCATGCACAGTTGCACACGTGATTTCAGCAAGCGAGGAGAAAAAGGTTAGCCATCACTGCAATAGAAGTTAGTGAGATAGACTAGAGGAGGCCTTTTTGCAGAGGTGTATTCAGCCGGTTCAGATCGGTTCACCCAACTGGTTCACCCAACCGGTTCACCAGTAGCGGAAATCGCAGGTGGGCCTGCCCATTTGTCCCGTCTCTATGCTGTCCTATTTAGGCACGTTTTCGAGCCAAAGCGCATGCGCGGAAGGCCGAGCGTATGCGTGGGCAGCTCACATTTGTGAACCGATAGGGAAAGTAAGTGCATACCACCTCTGCCCTTTTAGATAACCTCTCTGCTATTTTATTGGAGCCTGGACTAATTAACACTGAATTCTCAAGACGTTTCCCATTTACTGTTGCTTTCCTGAACCTACCTGAGAAGAGTAGGTGTTCAGCTACTTATTGACAGAGAAGGAAGTAGTAGATGGAACTGGTTGGGCCTTAAGATACTGCAATCTTTACTCAATCAGGCTTGAAAACATATTGCTAATTTCTCTTTCTCTACTGAACACAGAGAGCCACCACAGCAAACTACAGTGTTATGTTATGCAGCTAGTCCTCAACGTATGACCACAACTGAGCCCAACGTTTATGTTACTAAGTGAGAAATTTGTTAAATGAGTTTTGCCCCATTTTATGACTTCTTTTGCCACATTTGTACAGTGAATCACTGCAGTTGTTCAATTGGTCACAAGGTCGCGAAAGGTGATCACATGACCCCAGGACACTGCACCTGTCATAAGTATGAGTCAGTTGCCAAGCATATGAATTTTGATTACATGCCATAGGTTCACCATCATGGTTCTAATGAATCAGCAGGCAGGTTTTTTGATAGCTTTACAATTGCAATAGCAATAACACTTAGACTTATATACCACTTCACAGTGCTTTACAGCCCTCTCTAAGTGGTTTTACAGAGTCAGCATATTGCCCCAACAATCTGGGCCTCATTCTACCGACCTCAGAACGATGGAAGGCTGAGTCAACCTTGAGCCTGACGAGATTTGAACAGCCAAATTGCAGGCAGCTGTACAAGATCCATATCTCTGTTTCAAACGACAGTGATCACATGTACTTTCCTAAAGAGAAGCATAGATATAGGAGATTTGGGACATGGTCCAGGTTGGGCTTTTAAAGACTACTTTTAAATTATTAAAATGTACTAACTTTTTAAATTCAAACCTTAAATTGTAAAATATTTTAATATTATAATGATTTTTAATTTGCAGTGCTCTAACTTTAAAGGGCTATCAGATGATTTTTGGTATCAGATGCACGGTATATTTTTTATTTCACAGTATTGTTTACAATATATAAATCCATTAAATAAAATAAGCAACCTTCCTTGTTTCTTTCTGTTAATTGCAGAACAGATGCATCGGTATCAGAAGATGAAAAAAGGAGGTGTGTTGACAATGAACTGGACTGAAATTGCATGGATCAAAAGTAGGCTGCTATGTCATGAGAAAGAAGTCAAGAAAATTATTTAAAATGTGTTTTATAAGCCCCAATCCAACAGCTTGGCATTTGTTTGTCCAATAGGAGCTCATATTTTAACTAAGAAAACATGTCACTTTATTGTCTTGTAGTCTGTCCCTGGGAAATAGTTGCAGCATTATAGTTTCATAATGATATTAAGTTTATTATAAGAATGCTCCATGAATGGCCTTTGTGTGATTAGCACTGCGGATATTGTCTTACAAATATAGTTAAATGCCTGTTTCAAATATTTAGGTTGATTCAGATAATAAAATACTGGATCTCGACTGGAAAAAATACAAATGACCACTTTGCTGTTGTATTTTTGCAGCCAAGATCTAGTAGCCCTGTTATAGAAGAATGTTCATTTTCATCAAAGAAATACTGGGTTTAAAATTTATATCATTGGGTTCAGCCAGATACCTATGCCATTTTATAAGGATAAAACAACATGGATGGATGTAAATAACAAAATATTGAAAGGTATGCAAGATTATCCAATGAAACTGAGACAGAAAGTATTATATAGTTTTATGCTGATATATTACAGCAGAGGGATTGTAACCTCCACAGATTAAGAAATCTGGTTTTAATGAAGTATTTTAATTTTTTTTTCTAAACCAATAAACACAATAAAGGTAGTCTTTGACATATGACTGGTTGTTTAGTACTTAGTTACAATGGAACTGCCACCTTACAATCTGGATTCAAAGTTCTGACAGCTGTTCTCCTCCTGCAGTCACATGACCAAACAAGGTACCGTATTTTTCAGACTATAAAATGCACTTCCCCCTCCTTCAAAAAAGTGGATGGAAATGTCTGTGTGTCTTATAGAGTAAATGTTGCCAAAGCCCTGCCCATCCATCGGCCCCCACCCATCGGCCTCTGCCTTCCAGCAATTTGCCTCCTTGCAGCTAACAGCCAACAACCTGGTCAGCTTCATCCTCCTGAAATACCACCGATCAGCTGTTCCAGGCTGCGGGGATCACCGCTGCCTATCGCCATTGCCACCTCTGCGCCCCCCCATTTTTGGCCTCCACGCAAGAAGGCAAATTGCTGGGAGGCAGAGGCAGATTTTTTTTTCCCTCCCCAAAAGCTAGGTGCATCTTATAGTCTGAAAAATACAGTACTTGGCAATGGGCCGCATTTATGCCATTTTTAGCATCCGATGTTTATGTGTTTGCATTTTACAGCATTAGTTCACCATTTTCTCTTAAAAGTCCTCTTCTGGGATAGCTCAGAAGGCCATTCTTCCAGCATTTGGCTGACATATTGAGCTAAGATGCAGATGTCTTCAACTATTTTGTATCGTGAACATGGCAGGAATATGTTAGGAGGGATAATAATATTGACTTAGCATCTGTGGAAAACCATCAGATTGGTCTAGAAAGTCCAAGCATCCTGTTTTACCCAGCTATTAATCAGGGGTGGGTTGCTACCGGTTTTATTACTGGTTCGCAAGTAGTAATATATCTGCTCATGCGCTATTCAATGTAAATTGTTCTTCGTGCATGCGCAGAACAATTTACAGTAAACTGCCCATGCTCAATCACTAAAATCCAAAATAGGGACGCCCAGCGGCGGCGAGGGAATCGGTTCGGGGAGTGGCAGGGCTGGGTCATTGCCGGTTCTGCGACCCAGGCCTGAATTCCATTACTGGTTAGGCCGAACCGGGCCGAACTGGGAGCAACTCATCTCTGCTATTAATATAAAAATCTGCTTCCGGTAGCCATTGAAATACTTTCTTTCAGAAGTAAATTGTTGCATGGGAGTCTTTTGGGAGGAGGGGAAGTCACAATTTCCCTCCATTTTGTTTCTGTTTGTAACCTGAGTGTGTATTAGTATGTTCCTTTGTAATACATTCATATGAGAAGGTATGTAAATCTGAACATATGAATACATACATGTGGATTATTCCCCCTTGATATATGTGTCTATGTGTGGCTGAGGGTGAGTGTGTGGAGTTATCCCAATCATTTTAGCCGCTCACTTTTTGTGGGGAAAACGCAAAAATGCTCTAACATGGAGTCTCTCAAATACTTGTCTCATATTTGGATTACATTGAGCTTATGCATGTGAAGCGCTTTGACTAATTAGAAGTCTTAACCAGACATACACCTGGAGCCACTCGCTTAAATATCCCTCCCAAGTATATCCCAAGTGCCCCTCCAAAGGTTACCATTGGATTGTAATTTTTAGTGTAACAGAATGAGTAATACTTAAGTGTAGGGTGAGTAATGAGCAGAATAATTTTATCCTGCCCAAATTTCACTTTTGAGAGAGCAGTTATACTAAATAATGTAACACATGGTCCAAAAAAGATTAAACCTTTTTGCCGTGAGTAAGGTTATACTTTTACTATGGTATCCAGTCACGACTTTCATGTCTTTTTCATTAAGAGATTATGGAGGTGTTTATGTTGGCTTACCTGCTACAGCCGCCAAGATTTCCAGCCAGACAAAAACAGCACCTAAAGGTATTTTTTTAACCACTGTTTTTCAGTACTTCCAGTTTCTAACATTTATCATCATGCTTAGGAGAGGCAGATTATCATTTGAAACATTAAAACGTTTTCAAGTTAAATGGCAGCCCTAAGTCACTCCATGCAGTTTAGGCAGAGCAAGAAAACCAGAGCAATAGCACTTAGACTTATATGTTGCTTTATAATGCTCTACAGACTTTGCTAAGTGGTTTACAGAATCAGCATATTGCCACTAACAATCTGGATCCTCGTTTTACTGACCTTGGAAGGATGGAGGGCTGAGTCAACCTTGAGCTGGTCAGGATCGAACTGCTGACAGTTGGCAGATAGCCTGCAATACTGCATTCTCCCCACGGCTCTCTAGAGATGCAAACAGTTACGTTAATTTCCACTGCGTTCACTTTGTTAAGTGAGGGAGTCACCTTTAGAGTCAGAAGCCATAGTCATGAAGTTGTTAGTCTGTGATTTAGGCCATAGATTGAGAGCCCTGAGCCATATGATCGCAAGAACCAGCTTGACCTAATCAAAATATAGGTGTTCTGAAAGTATTGTTCTGAACATGAAACTGATCTTCAGTCTGACAACCTCAGCATAGGCTGACCATCTGTCTTATTAGAATTTGCTATTTCCTATCAGTTAGGGCTATCAATACAATGAAATTTGAAGGCAGTGAAAGCCTGCTGCAATTTATATGAAGTTACCTTTACCAAGTAATGCGTAATGGTGTGAACTCCTGCTACTTGTCCCAGCTTCTGCTTACCTAGCAGTTCGAAAGAATGTAAAAATGCAAGTAGAAAAATAGGGCCCACCTTGATGGGAAGGTAACAGCATTTTGTGCACCTTCGGCATTTAGTCCTACTGGCTACATGACCACAGAGACATTTTTGGACAGAGCTGGGCTGACTCTTCGGCTTTGAAACGGAGATGAGCACTGCCCCCTAGAGTTGGGAACAACTAGCACATATGTGCGAAGGGAACCTTTACCTTTACCAAATATCAGATTCTCATTGCATTGATTTTCACTTTACCAAATGATGAAGTGATTTAGAGACTTTGATGATTCATCTGCAAAGCCTAAAATTAGAATTTAAATCAATTCTAGTAGCATTTCTAGGTGATTCAGCTCAAGTGTCTCTATGGATCTGAAAAATATATGTATATATTTAGCCTAGATTAGACATGTCTTGAAATGTTTCAAGGCTTTAAAATATTAATTCTTTATAAGCCACTCAGATCTTTTACCAAGCCTTTTAAAAGTTCTCTGCCATTTAGAAATAAATGCAATTAACTTTTACAAATTATTCCAGGGCCATACTTCTAAGAGTTTTGGATATTAACCTCCCATTTACCAAAAAGGAACAGTATATATAAAAAATGTAAAAACAAAAATTGTCTGTGATGCTTCCCCGGCATGTCAATTTGTACCCCTTAACAAATGGGTACATATAATACACATGTATGCATGTTTGTATATATGTATCTTTTTGTCTCCTATATCCAGGTTCTGAAGTAATGGATAGATACAAGATAGTGGAGAGAGAAAAGTGGAGGGAAGGAAAAATAATTACTCCTCATCAAAATGGTATACTGGTACAAAAATGGCACCCCAATTTGAATAACAATAGAAAGAGAGAAAATCCTGTTTAGCTGTTACAGAAAAGAGTCAACTTAATAATGCAAAGCATCGTTTTCAAGCTAATATTGAAGGGAACCAACCCATTTCAGCAATGAAGAAATGCAGGCATTTGCTCTTTCTGCCTAATCCTTTGATCTTTGCTCCTCCACCTGTATTCATAAGATATACTTTTCATATACCCTCATCTAATTATAGATCAGATGTAAGGGTAATGAACTATTTCCCTGCTCTTATTGGGTTGCTGTATCCAATTCTTGTAGTTTAGCAATTCTTACAATGTGGGAGAGAGCTGATAATTTTTTGACAGGATCAGACTAAATGGGTTGGGTTGGCAGATCTTTCCCAAATCACAAGACTTGCTACTTAGAAAAGAAGGTATTTTTAAGTTTTCAAGTTTAAAGAAACGAAGTAACCCAGTGCTGACTCTATGTTAGTTTCTTGGTTCAAACTACAGTGAAGTTAGATAATTTTAGGACTTCATTGTCATATAAAGGGAAGATTTTTTTAAAAAACTGTAAAATGGCTTAGGTTATGTCAAAATACGGTAAATCAACCCTGCTGAATTTAAGAACTTCCTGAGTGCAGCCCTAAATAACTAGTTTAAAGTCATGCCCACATAACATCCTTGCCATTAATCACCTTTTTACCAGTCTGATTTCTTCCCAAAATAGGAACCTGACCAGAGAGAACAATCTGGAGAACAGACTTTTGGGAGACAAATTCTAAGGGAGAGTCAGCTCATCATTTTATGAGCTTGGAACAGATGTAGGTACGTTGCTAATGTATGTAAATATTTTTTTGCTTGTGCATACAACTCCTCCGTAGTTTCTTTGATGGCATACTTCGATAAATCAAGAAACTTCTACTTAAAGTTAGTTTTCTGTTAGCATCCAAATCTGGAAATCACTTACCAGCTTTGAAGCAAACCTCTGTCTTAAATCACTACTTCAGGTTTCAGGGAAATGCCATGTTGTATTTTTCTATTTATATATTCCAAGAAAGACTTTTTAAAGAGCATTATGCTGTTTCTGAAAATTTCCTTCTTATGCACAGAAGGTTGGGACCGGTAAACATTCAGAATGTTATCCTCTCTAAAGTCCAAGAAACATTCCTTCTCCTTGCATCTTTACTATGATGTTCTGTGGTTTATTTCAGTGGGTTTGATCCAGAGGTAGTATTCAGCTGGTTCGGACCAGTTTGCCCAAACCAGTGGTGGAAATCGTGGGTGGCACCCGCCCCTGCTCTATGCTGTCCTATTTTGGCACATGTTTGTGGCCGAGCGCATGCGCGAAAGGCGCACACGCGAGCAAAGCACATTTGCAGAAGGCTGGGTGCAGGCACGGAGGTGGCGCATGTACACACATTTGCAAACTGGTAGGAAAAGAAAGTGAAAGCCACCCCTGGTTTGGTCATTTGTACAGATGTTTCTTGACTTGCAATTCATTTGGTCATTACAACAGCGCTGAAAAAAGTGACTTATGACTGTTTTTCAGATTTATGACCATTGCAGCATCTTCATGATCACGTGATCAAAATTCAGACGCTTGGCCACTGACTCATATTTATGACGGTTGCAGTGTGCCGAGGTCGTGGGATCACCTGTTGCAATCTTCTGATAAGCAAAGTCAGCGGGGAAAGCCAGATTCCGTTAACAACTCTGTTACTAACTTTAACACCCGAAGTGGTTCACTTAACAACCGCGGCAAGAAAGTTCATAAAATAGGGCAAAGGTCACTTAACAAATGTCTCATTTAGCAACATAAATTTTGGACTCAATTGTGGTCATAAGTCGAGGATTACCTGTATTGGACCTGTATTTGATTTCTACCTGACTAATTTTGTAATTTAGAAGACAGTGAACTATTATTTGCCATATTTTCCAGCAATAGAGATTCTGATTAATGCAAGTACTAGAAGAAATAAAAACTGTGACGCTCTTTCCAATATGCGGCTTCCTGATGTTAGTACAATGAGCATTTGCTTTATCACTTCATCCCTGAGGATGATTCTCCTCCTTTCCTCTCCTTGTCATAGAATTTATTTTAACATTCTGAACAACATTCTAACAATGTATTTTAACATTCTGAAAGTAACTATACTATTCATTATGCATATGCCATTTTTTTCCTCTTAATCAGTTATCTGCAAAGATCGCTCGTTGCCAAGTGAACTACACAGAAAGATCGCATCACCTAAAAACGGGAAAGCCTGAAAGAGCTGGAACTGTGAATCAAGTGGGAGTGCTGAAATAAAATGAAATGGACGAAGAATCAAATCTTACGGACAATTTTGATGCCATTTGATGCTGCATTAATTAGTAGATATAGGGGAATTCTGCCCAGGAATGCATGCTGCTATTGCTAATACTTTGAACATCACGTTGCATCCTGTATTTTTGATGCCTTTTTTAAACTAAAAAATACATTTCTATTGTTCACTCAAGTGCTCCTAAGCTGATCCATTTTTAATTTCTACCTGGCAACCAGAGACCGAAATGTTTCAATCTATTTTGAATTATATATTTATGAACGTCTAAGTGCCTAGCTAAGCAGTTTACAATAGCATTAAAATATATGTGCCATTAATATATATCAACAATGTGTTCTTTTATGTAGCGTATACACAAAATACAATTTTAAAAGTGAAGCTGGTTAAAAACAAGTTGGTTTTGAATCCAATAGATAAGAAACCTGTAAGAAAAAGTAACTGGTGATGGGTATTAGCAAGCTCATTGTTAATTGAAACCTAGTTGTGATATAATTTTAAAAAATCTAAGAATGAGAGAGAGGAAGAGAGAGGTGTGGAGGGAGGGAGGAAGGGATGGAGAGTATTAGATATTAGCAACTGTCATAATGGTTTCCACCAAGGTCCTCTGTTCCGGCGGGAACAGAGATTCAATCTCATTGGTCAAAGGGTCTGGCAGCTCCCTATAAAAGGGCTGCTGTCAGACTGAACTTTCGCTGGATTGTACATAGTTGTTCTGTTACAATAAAGAGCTGTTGTTGCCTAAGCCTGAGTGTGCCTTTCCTTTACCCAATCTAACACTGGCGACGAGGGTGGGATTGGAAGGTAAGTAGGCGAACCAAAAAAGAGCATAACAATCCAGCAATTAAATCCAGCCCAGAGCTGAGCACGGCTTCGAGCAGCCATTTTTGAGCGGCAAACTCAAAACGCCCTCAGAACACAAAATGGCCATGCACACCCCACCGACTCCGTACGACCCAGTCACTGAGCACTGGGAATCATATATGCTGAGGTTCGACTGCTTCCTTGAAGCCAACGACCTCATGGGCCTTTCTGAAGGCCGCAAGAAGAACATGTTCCTGGGTTACTGTGGAAGGGAAGTGTTCGAAACAGCTAAAGATCTATCTGAGCCAACGTCACTACAATCGGTTGCTTGGTCGGTGCTCCAACAGACGCTGAGGACACACTATGCTCCCAAGCCATCTAAGCACATCCGCCGGCATGAATTTAATATTCGCAATCAAAAGGAAGGTGAATCAATCAACGAGTATGTTGCGGCGCTAAGAAAAGCCGCAGCATACTGCGAGTTCAGAGACCTAGACGAACTCATACTTGACCGCATCATATGCGGTGTGTGGGACATTAATTTACAGAGGAGATTACTTGCCAAATCTAATCTCACTCTACAAATTGCCTTGGACGAAGCCAGGGCATCCAAATCTGCTGTTAAGTTTACAGAAACCCTACAGCGCCAAAGTACTCCACAAGACGCGCAAAAGAGCGCATACGTACATCATGAGGCTACAGAGGCTGAGAGCTCAGAAAACAAAGATGACAGCTGCCGCATGCGCAGTAGCTGCACCAAGCCGGCGCGCAAATTTGAACCGTGTTTCCCGCCTTGCGCAAGCTGCAGAGGAGACCATGCCAGATCGTTTTGCTATTTCCGCGACGCCATCTGCTAGCGTTGCGAGTGAAAGGGGCACATCACCAAGGTTTGCAGAAGCGAGCACCCCACGGCAACCTGGAAGCCCAGAAGCCGATCTGTCCGCCAGCAGAGGCCCAACCAAGGGGCATGGCAGCCGCCACCATGGCGTTCAGAGGGCGACACCAGAGTCACCTACCACAACTCAATCGGCCAAGTCCGCACAAGGCAGCTTAAAAAGCTGAAGGTCACAGTCCTCATCGAGGGCTCTCCATGTGAGATGGAGATCAACACGGGATCATCATTGACCATCATGCCATGGTCTACACTCAAACAGGCTATCCCTAGCCTGAAGAAGAAGCAGCTACGCGCCCCTGATATCCGCCTTCACGATTACCAGGGGAACCGAGTCCCCATCATGGGCCAGGGCACCTTCTGGGTGCAATTCAAAAACTTCAGCAACCAGTTTCCAGTGACGGTGGTCAGCGGTGACCTGCAGAGCCTCCTGGGGCTTGACTGGTTCGAAACCCTGGGCCTAGAAGTGACCGGTATCAACACCTTGAAAGATGAGAGTGCTGAAGAATTCTTTAAGGAGTTAGAGGACGACCCCAATCTCTTTTAATTTGGACCCCAACTTAGCCCCCATCAGGCTAAAACCCAGGAGAGTATCTTTCGCTCTCCGCCCTAAAATTGATCTGGAAATTGACAAGCTCATAGGCCAGGGAATCCTAGAGCCTGATCATGCACGCTGGGAGACCCCTATAGACATCTGTCAAATCTGATGAGTCTGTCCGCATCTGCGTGGACTACAAGTGCACAATCAATAATGCATTACAACCCTATACCAGTGATGGCGAACCTTTTTTGGCTCGCGTGCCACAAGTGGGGGGAGCGCAGGGGGGTCGAGTGCGGGTGTGCTGCACCCATAATGCAATGCGCGACCCCCCCAGTGCGCATGCGTACACAACGCGCGACCCCCCCCCATTTTTACATTTTTTTTGCCCTCCCCAGGCTCCAGGGGCTTTATAGGAGCCTGGGGAGGGCAAAAAGAGCCTCCCCCGACCCCCCGGAGGCCCTCCGGAGGCTTCAGGGCCTGTCCGGAGGCTTCCCTGAAGCCTTCGGAGCGCTTAAAACCACCCTCCGAGCAAACTGGAAGTGACTTCCGGGTTGCTCGGAGGGTCGTTTTAAGCACTCCGAAGGCATCAGGGAAGCCTCGGACGGTCCCTGAAGCCTTCGGAGCGCTTAAAACCACCCTCCGAGCAAACCAAAAGTTGCTCGGAGGGTGGTTTTAAGCGCTCCGAAGGCATCAGGGAAGCCTCGGATGGTCCCTGAAGCCTTCGGAGCGCTTAAAACCACCCTCCGAGCAAACCGGAAGTGAGTTGCTCGGAGGGTGGTTTTAAGCGCTCCGAAGGCATCAGGAAAGACTTGGACGGTCCCTGAAGCCTTCGGAATGCTTAAAACAACCCTCCGAGCAACCCGGAAGTCAGGGACTGTCCCTGAAGCCTCTGGGGGGGGGGGCGGGGGAGGCTCTTTTCGCCCCCCCAGGTCCTATAAAGCCTCTGGAGCCTGGGGAAGGCGAAAAATAGCTTTTAAAAAGGTGAACTCAGCTGGCCAGCGTGCATATGCGCGCTGGCCAGCTGACAGGGCAGCGCCTCGCGTGCCTGACAAATGGCTCCATGTGCCACTTGTGGCACGCGTGCCATAGGTTTGCCATCACGGCCCTATACCCATTGTACAGCATTTATTACATTCCTTAGGCCCCGGCAAAGTATTCGCTAAGTTAGACATGGCACAGGCATACCAACAATTGTCTGTAGATGGCGCTATGGCAGAGGCACAAACCATCGTGATGCACAGGGGTGCATTCAAATATAACCGCCTGCAATTTGGAGTTAGTATCGCCCTTGGACTGTTCCGGAACAGCGTTTGCAGGGGATTCCAGGAGTCATCCCCTATTTTGACGACATCTTGGTATCGGCTGCAAATGAGGTGCAACTTTTCTAAGAACTGTTTTGACCAGAATTAAAGACAAGAGCCTCCATTTCAAAAAAGAAAAATGCCAAATTAATGTGCCAAGGGTTGAATTCTTAGGGTACCTCATCGATGGCTCTGGGATTCACCCAACCACTAAAAAACATAAAGCAATCCAGGACGCCCCTACACCTCGCAATCAGACGGAGCTGCAGGCGTTCCTTGGGCTCCTTAATTTCTACAGTGTTTTTCTTAAACAAAAAGTCACCGTTGCTGAGCCCTTACATCGTCTCCTGGCAAAGAACGCAAAGTGGTCCTGGGGCAGAGCCAAAGCAGCTGCATTTGCCGAGGTGAAGAGACTACTGCCAGCAGACACGTTCCTGGTTCAGTACAGCCAGACCCTGCCACTTCTTTTAACTTGCGACACTTCCCCATTTAGCATCGGAGCCGTCCTCAGCCACCGCATGCCAAATGGAACCAATGCACCCATAGCCTATTACTCAAGGACCTTGTCTGTTGCCAAGCGGAACTACAGCCAGCTGGACTTTGAGGCTTTGGCTGCAGTGGCTGGTGTAAAAAGGTTCCATGAGTACCTCTACGGCCATAATTTTGAACTCATCATGGACCACAAACCGCTACTGGACTTGCTGGCTGGGGACCAGCCTACTCCTGTGTCATTGTCAGCACGAATGACCAGATGGAGTATTTTCCTCGCGGCTTACACCTATCGCCTCATCCGTCAACCAGGCTCAACCTTGGGGCATGCCGACGCTTTGAGTTGCTGCCCCCTGCCAGAACTACTTACAGACCCTACCCCCAAGATGCCAGTCCTCCTCAGTGACTGTTTAGAGACTGGTCCTCTCTCGTCTAGTGACATTGCCTGCCACTCTGCAAGAAACTCCACAATGAAACAAGTTTTGAACTGGGTGTGGAGGGGGTGGCCCAAGGGGCCTGTTGGGTCTGATTTCAAAACGTATTATTGTAAAAGAGATGAATTGTCTGTTATTAATGGCTGTTTGCTGTGGGGGGACTGGGGCGTTGTTCCACTCAAACTGCGAGTTGCAGTATTAGAGGCTTTACACATATGGCATCCTGGAATTGTCAGGATGAAGTCTTTGGCTAGGAGTTATGTGTGGTGGCCTAACATGGACAAAGAGATCGAAGAATGGGTGGCTACCTGCACACCATGCCAGGAGTCCAGACCAGCTCCCCCAGAGGCACCCGCTAAGGAGTGGGAGTGACCTCAAGCACCATGGTCTAGGGTGCTTGTTGGCCCAGTTCATGGCCAGACATTCTTAGTAGTTGTGGACACCTACTTGAAATGGCTAGAGGTAGTCCTCATGACCTCTACCACGGCAGAAACAGGCATCAAGGTACTATGGAGACTTTTCTCCACACACGGCCTGCCCGATGTCCTGGTCTCTGACAACGGGCTCCAATTCATGGCCATGCAATTCGAGACCTACTTAGCTGCACAGGGAATCAGACATGCCCTGGTCGTGCCATTCCATCCAGCCTCCAATGGTCAGGCAGAGAGAATGGTGAGATCTTCAAAAGAGGCCCTATCCAGGTTGGGCCCAGGAGATTGGCAAACACGGGTTGATCATTATCTCCTAATACAACACATCATGCCAAGCGCTACTAAGGGGAGAAGCCCCTCTGAGCTTCTCATGGGTCGCCAGCTAAGGTCCCACTTAGACCTGCTACACCCAAACTATTCTGCCTCATCGCCCCCAGACTCAACAAGCAAAATTCGGAATTTTAGCGTAGGAGATTCAGTTTACGCCCACAACTACACCAGGGGAACTCTGTGAATTTCTGTCACAGTGATAGGTATCACCAGGCCTCGCTCTTATCTCATAGAGCTCGAAGACGATTGGAATTGGAGAAGGCATATTGAGCAACTCCGTGGCTGCCTCTCCAACTCCACTCTTAGCCAGAGGTAACTCCTGCATGAGTTAGCCGAAGCCCTACCCAAAAGGAGCATGAAGTCACTCCTTCCACAGCCAATTCAAACCCGAAGACACCGGGATACTCATCTACTTGTGTTGCCGGCCCGTAGCGAATTCCGAGTGAACCGGCTCTAGAAGCTCCAGCCGCGGCCTGTGAAAGGTTCCAGGAGCTTCCATCAGGCGAAGCTGCAGAGCCAACAGGTCCGTCCAACCTGTCCAAAGAACACCCTCCAACTGAACTGTGCAGGTCTGGCAGAGCTACCAAAAGGCCAGCCTACCTGCGTGACTACATCACAAGTCGGTTATTCCATCTAAGAGGGGAGGGGTGTTAGATATTAGCAACTGTCATAATGGTTTCCACCAAGGTCCTCTGTTCCGGTGGGAACAGAGATTCAATCTCATTGGTTGAAGGGTCTGACAGCTCCCTATAAAAGAGCTGCTGTCAGACTGAACCTTCGCTGGATTGTACATAGTTGTTCTGTTACAATAAAGAGCTGTTGTTGCCTAAGCCTGAGTGTGCCTTTCCATTACCCGATCTAACAGAGAGAGAGAGGGAGAGAGAGAGAGAGGGAGGATGTTTTGTTTCAACAGGATTCCTATTATTTGTTTTTTAAAACCATGTTTTTGAATTTTTCCAGCAGAGGGCAGGAGAGCTCCAGTAACAGCTGTAGCTTACAGCTGGTTATAATCAGACAGAGATGATATTGGAAGAAACCCATTTTGCAGCACTATAGAGCATGTCTATTTTGATAGACTTTTCCTCCTTATGCCTGCCTCTCCCTCACACCCCAATATCTTAAAACATGCTATCTTTTTAAATTATTATGTAATGCAGGTAAAGCATGGAATAAACACAAACAAGTCATTGCAGTAGTCTTTTTAAATATGTTTGGGAGTGCAAAGGTTGCGTTACTCTGAAAGTCCACATCTGGAAATGAAAGTTGCTTCCCAGCACAAACAATGTTGGAAAGAGACTATAAATATGCCTACTGGAATCTGAACAGTTTATTTTACCACCTCCTCCTCCTAGAATTTAAAATAGTTATTCAGGACCCAGGGACTAAAAGCTACGATGAAGAGTCTTTATTGCTGTATCATCCTCTCTGGAATTTCCCTACAACTAATTCACTAGAACTTTAGTTTTTAATTGACTTCCAGACTGCTGACTGTGCAGAGCACTGCCTGCTGATCAGAACTGATCAGTAAGCATGGAAAGGAACTGGATGGAAGCTACATTAAGAAGAAACCCATCAATTTGACAGATTTCAAAATTGCCATCCACAGGGATCAGATATATCCCATCCACCCCCACATGTCACTATGTGTTTTGCTTGGTTTTGACTTAGTGGCTTGTAAACTATGGTTTATGTGTTCAAATTCAAACCAAGGATAGTATCTAATCATATTAACTGAGACACCTTCAGTTGGATCGGGTCAACTTCCAATTCACCGTTGGCAAATCCCATTTGCTCAGCCTCAATCTCCCCTTCCCTAAGGGGCTAATGTTATTTGATTGGTGGGGTGTGATGCTAGTTCGCACCCTGGATAGCATGGAAGTGTGAATCAAATGACTAGCAACAATTGGCAGCCAGACTACATTGAAGGATTGGCAGTTAACGACAATTGGCAGTCAGACATCTTTGTAGAACTCCTGGCTCTCTAAATATATGATAAACAATATCAAGAGCTTCCATCCACCCAAAGTCTGATTTTTTTCAGCATGGACCACCCTGTCCTTGGATGGCTGGGTGGACTGGACTACTATAAGTCCATGTATTTGCCATATGCTAAATAAATTAATTTTACTGGCATCAATGCATCTGCTGAAAATCATGCCACAATGAGAGGATAGTTGTCTTATTGCTCATCTTCCTATTGTCAACTATTCTTTCTGTGTGCTCATGTGGCTAAGATGAAGAGGATAAACTATAAGTCACTACAAGCTGGAGAGAATCATCATTGTCACTCCTTGTTCACAATTCTCTTTATCTTTTTGAGATGGTTTTTTTTTTGGGGGGGTTCTTCAGTTCTCGCTC
The DNA here is from genome assembly GCF_964273705.1 of Natrix helvetica. Lineage (NCBI taxonomy): Eukaryota > Metazoa > Chordata > Lepidosauria > Squamata > Natricidae > Natrix > Natrix helvetica. Next base: position 24,113,914 of record NC_138553.1, read on the forward strand.
TTCTTTCATTGGTTGACAATGCGAAGTGCTGGAAACACATGGAAAAGAAAGGGCCCACACTTGCCTGAGAACTTCTGAACACGTGGATCGGGTGCTAATATTAAACTATCCCACAAAAGTGCTAAATAAAAGTGAGAAAACAAATAAAAAGCAATAATTCAATCCCAAATGTTCCTCCCAATTTTCATTCAAAATGAGCTACATTTGTAATTAGAAATATTGTAAATTTGACTGAGCCCAGCCCTGATTGGTGGAAGGGAGATGGAGCTTCATCACTGGAAGTTTTCAAGAAGAGACTGGACTGCCACCTGTCAGAAATGGTGTAGGGTCTCCTGTTTGAGCAGTGGGTTGGACTAGATGACCTACAGGGTCCCTTACAACTCTGTTATTCTATTCTATGCTCAACTTTACATTGGCAAAATGGTTATAAGTTCCTTTGTCTTTCCTGGGTAACATAAAATCAGAGGCCCAGGTTGAAAAGTCTCATTATAAGAAATCTATGTTACTTAATGCATTTCATTCCTCCTTCCTTTAAGGAAGTTTCATACATTTTATCATAACAATGTTTGCTTGGACAGTCATATATTATGCTAAAACGTGGGGTCTTTGATTACAGTTGTTGATGAAGCCAAAACGCAAAGCATGGGATCTCTTATTGCACTAAATCAAGCCTACTGTACTGCATTATGGTTTAGCACAATATGTGAACCTAGTTACCCAAGGTAACAGTGTGAGTTTTGTGCCCAAGGGGAGAGTTTGGACCAATTTCTCCTTAGTTCTATTCCAATTTTCTAGCCCAGCCTTCCAAAGTCTCATGGTCTCCAGGTAGAGTGAGCTACAATTAAAGAATTGGCAGAAGCACTAGCATTGGCAGTGAGAGCTATAGATTCAAACAATTTTGGCTTCTACTCTAATCATGGTTATGCAGCATGACCCAGACTTTTAGAAGCCTATAGTATATAAAGGCCCTGCTGTTTGGGATGATTGAAGTTACTATCAAGTTGACAAAGCATCCTGAAGGTCATCACAGTCCAGAATTTATCATAAAACTATGCATAGTCTGGTGTTTAAATTCCAAGAAGTATTTAGTAAAGTTTTCAGCTAAAAAGTCCCATATTTGCCGGAGAAGGAAGACCACCCTGAATTTCAATAACAGCTTGCAATAAAATCTTGGCTTTTAAACAATGCCTTGGCTGTTCTTTAGCTTTATGGATGTTATTTTTTAAAAAAAACTAAAATGAATACTTCCACTGTCTTTAAATCATAACGTGTGCACACAGTTTTATTTCTTTGCAATGGAGTTTTTAAAAATCTGAAATATGTTGAATGGAAGAGAGTCAAGGTCACAGAAGTGCACTTAAAATGAACCAAAGCTGAGAAAATTAATCACATTATTAGTCCGGTTTGTGATTTCTGCTGTGAAATTATGTCTGGATTGCTAGTTTCTGTATGTTGTACATTTCTGTATTTCTTCTAAATACAATTCAAGGGGAGCAAAGATGGATGGTGGAGCCTCATGAATGGAACACACAATCACTAAGGCACATAGAGCAATGCCTCCATCTCTTATTCCGTGCAAACTGGTAAAAACTTCATCCCCATTCTAGGCTTAATAAGATTGCTGATATGTATATATATGTATATATATTTGTTTTCGTAGATTTTCACGGGTGTAGGTATGCTGGTTTTATTGTATTCGGGTCTTTTCCCGTGTAAGAAAAGACCCGAATACAACAAAACCAGCATGTATGAATGTATGTATGTATGTATGTATGTATGTGTGTATGTGTGTATGTGTGTATGTGTGTATGTGTGTATGTGTATGTGTATGTGTATGTGTATGTGTATGTGTATGTATGTATGTATGTATGTATATGTATATGTGTATGTATGTTTGTATGTATATGTATATGTGTATGTATGTATGTATGTATGTATGTGTGTGTATGTATGTATGTGTGTGTGTGTGTGTATATATATATATATATATATATATATATATATATATATATATATATATATATATATATATATATATATATTTCTACCGTACTGCCTTAAGATGGCTTCTACTGTACAGCACTATGGAGTTGCCATGGTAATGGCTTCACAGTACTACACAAGGGGGCTCCCTCTGGTAAGGGGGAAAATCCAACAGTAGAAATTGTCGTGACGTTAATGGAAGGAGGCTTGGGATAAATAAATACCCAGGCAGCGCCAGGTTTTCAGCTAGTCCTACCTAAAGAAAGAAAAATTAGATAGAGACCACCTCTAGACAAGTCTTATACTGTTGCTGGACATGAACTTGGCTAGGAGAAAAGATGGATTGATTGGACTGATTAATTTTGTTATCGACAGATAGATTTTCTCCAGGATTAAATTGACGACATAGGGATTAACCAGCACTCCCATCCTTTTTGGGTGGAAGATGACTCTCTCAGATGGAGTCTCAGAGGGAGTGGAACAAGATACAAGCCATCAGCTGCTACTTTCTTAATGGGTTCTAGGTCCCACATATGGACAGTTTTTAAGTAGGCAGGAAATGGTCGCACTCGTGTAGCAATTCCTCTCTCCCTGATTTCACCCCATTCAGCTGTTGTCTGAATGCATTTGTTTTTTCTTGAACACAGAAGTTCTCTCCGTCAATATAGGGCTCTGAAAAAATAACATCCTCACAATCAACTGAAACCCGCTTTGATTTAGTTTAAGACATTACAGCAGGGGTGTCCAAACTTGGGAACTTTAAGACTTGTGGACTTCAACTTCCAGAATTCCCCAGCCAGCTGGGGAATTCTGGGAGTTGAAATCCACAAGTCTTAAAGTTCCCAAGTTTGGACACCCCTGCATTACAGTATGCCATATCCTGCCTTGAGAGACAACAACCATTCACTGTATTGTCATGCCATCCAACCCCTACTCACGTAGCTTTCAATCAGCCTATCAGCATTTGTGAAATACCAGTACTTCCTTAAAGTTACTATACCATGTCTACAGCATTCTTACAATGTATTAAGAAAGTTTACCAAACAAAAAATGAAAATGGTTATGATGCCTATAGTTTGCTCCCCGGCACTTCACAGTATGAACTGACACACACACACATACTCTACCCCATACATGTCCCAAGCAAGAAAACAGATTTTAATTTGGCCTTGTAACAGTAAAAGGCACCTAGACCTCCACTTAAATCCTGATGATTTCCTGACACAACCATGTAGTTGTGGGAAAGTAGCAAAATAGTTTGTCACTGTCTTCTTCTCAGATTGTTTAAATTCCCTGTCTAGTCTACAGACTTGGGAATTTCCTGTGGTCTCCCATCAATTACTAACTTAGTTTTCTGGGATCAAGTCAAATCAGCTAATTCTTTTTAGACCACCTGTTTCAACCTAACACATAACTGTTTTCTCTAAAATGCAAAGGTTTTATATGACTATGTCCTCCTTTCCATAACTGCAGATGAGGAACCCACAGAAATAAATGCTCTCTTCTTCAGTTAAAAGCAAAGCAAAACCTCCCCATAGGAAAATAATTATTAGTGGCATAGCCAAACCCATGGCTAGTCTTAATTAGATCTATGATTCAACAGAGAAAACCACAGTTTTGAATCTCATATGGATAATTCATTATATTTTGACCCCAATAATAAATCTTCTGCATGTCTTCAGGGGAAATTATGTATTCCGAACCCTGCATATATAAGACAAGGTCCTTGAAAGTGGTGGTAACGAATTAGCCAATAGGGATGAACCCAACCTCTTGTAGAGGCTGAATTTTCTTTTTAAAAAGGGTCTACAGAAAGGTTTCAGATCAGCCTGTCCAAATTTAGTGCTGTGCAGATGAATCTTGGTACCATAAACCCTGTGGATGTCATCAGATTGAAGAAGGCCTCCTGCAGCAGAATATATTGGAAAGGTTCTAGAGCAGTGGTTCTCAACCTGTGGGTCGCGACCCCTTTGGGGGTCGAACGACCCTTTCACAGGGGTCGCCTAAGACCATCCACCTTCACTGGCATTGCCCATGCTCAGGAGCGCGTCCTGAAGCAGCAGATGCATGAAAAGTGCCAGGTGGTGAAGCAGCCTCCTCCAAGCTCCAGGCGCAACCTAGACACTGCCCCGCCCAGTGTCCACGCCAGAGAAAGGCTGAGGCACTGAAGGGGGAGAGAGATGGGTTCTTCTGGGAGGTGGATCAGCCTCAGCTCCGACAGGCATCTGAAGCAAGCATGGTTGGTGATGCCGCTTCAGCCCAGCTGCCTGTACAGGGGCTCGAAGGTGCCCGGAGAGCAGGAGACTGGCAGGGCAGTTGGCCACCCACTTCAGCCGGCAGGACGGGCTCTCGCCCAGGCAGGCGCATGCCGGGATTCAAGCTGCCTTGGGCCTGGACACTGCCTTTGCTGCCCCCGCCGCCGGTCCTGTCCTGCAATCTAAACTGAGCTCAGAGGCTTTTTGGGCCCCGGGAAGGCCTGGCAGGAGAGGCCGGAGGGGAGGACAGGGGCCGCCCACCCATTTCTTCTGGAACAGAAGCACAGTTCGATGAAGTTTAAGCTTCCATTTAAAATCCCATTCAAAGGGAAACTTCTTAATCTGTGTTGAAAGAAAGAAAGAAAGAAAGAAAGAAAGAAAGAAAGAAAGAAAGAAAGAAAGAAGAAAAGGGAGGGAGGAATGGAAGGAAAGAAAGAAAGAAAAGGGAAGGAGGGAGGGATGGAAAGAAAGAAAGAAGAAAAGGGAGAGAGGAATGGAAAGAAAGAAAGAAAGAAAGAAAGAAGAAAGAAAGAAAGAAAGAAAGAAAGAAAGAAAGAAAGAAAGAAAGAAAGAAAGAAAGAAAAAAAACTGGGTGGGTGGGGGGAACGGAATGTAAAAAAAGTAAACTTAATAAAGTGAAACTCTAGTGCTCGGTGACTGGGTCATACGGAATTGGTGGGGCGTGCATGGCCATTTTGTGTTCAGAGGGCGTTTTGAGTTTGCTACTCAAAAATGGCTGCTCGAAGCCATGCTGAGCTCTGGGCTGGATGCACTTGCTGGATTGCTATGCTCTTTTGGTTTGCCTAGTTGCCTTCCAATACCATCCTCGTTGCCAGTGTTAGATTGGGTAATGGATAGGCACACACAGGCTTAATGGTAACAACAGTTCTTTATTAAGTACAACAAGTGAGAACAATCCAGCGAAGGTTGAGTCTGACAGCAGCCCTTTTATAGGGAGCTGTCAGACTGTTCTACCAATAGGATCAAACCTCTGTTCCCGCCGGAACAGAGGACCTTGGTGGAAACCACTGTATTTATAGAATAAGTATCTAACACATGTAAACCACGAACTGCTGCTGGAGGCAGTCAGGGAGATCGTTTTATCATGGAAAATCCCATCCTGGCTGATCTTCTCCCAAACCAAGATTGGCAGATTAATCCCTATGCTTTAATTATGCTCAATTTGTAATAGTGAAAATACATTCTGCATATCATATATTTACATTACAATTCGTAACAGTAGCAAAATTACAGTTATGAAGTAGCAACGAAAATAATTTTGTGGTTGGGGGTCACCACAACATGAGGAACTGTATTAAAGGGTCACAGCATTGGAAAGGTTGAGAACCACTATTCTAGAGGCTGATATGTCCTTAATGCAGGGATCAATAATAATGTTTTTATATGCTGGATAACCAAAAATAAAATTGTCACAATCTCGCAAGATTAGCAAAATTGCATGAAGAAGAAGAATGCTGAAATCTGACAGGAAATATATATCAGATTTCAGCTTTCTTGTTAAAAACTGCTAAAATTTTGATAAAAATTACTGACATCTCATGCGATTTTGCTAATCTTATGAGATTGTGTCTACTGGTGTGTGTGTGTGTGTATGTGTGTGTGTTGTATTTGTGCTGATAAAGGGAGACTAGTATAGATCTATTTCAAGCTATTTAGCTCTCATCAGCTAGCCATACCCTTACTGGGAATTGAACCAGGGCATACCAGGGGTTGTAACACAAATACACACACACACACACACACACACACACATATATATGGGCTTAAAATACAACAAAACCAGCATACCTACACCCGTGAAAATCTACGAAAACATATATATATATGTGTGTGTGTGTGTGTGTGTTTGTGTTACAACCCCTGGTATGACCAAATATGGGAGGGAGCTCACTCCTCCCTCTTTCTGTCCTTTCGGCTCATCACAGAAAACCATCCAGGCAGAAACCCATATTGTTATTTTTAATGTTGCCTTTTTATATTTGTGTTGTATTTGTGCTGATAAATAAATAAAGGGAGACTAGTATAGATCCATTTCAAGCTATTTAGCTCTCATCAGCTAGCCATACCCTTACTGGGATTTGAACCTGGGCTGTATTACATATTAGGCAGGAGTCTTAGCCACTAAACCACAGGCTCTCCTCCTTTATCAGCTGATCCAGGGAAATAGGTATGTATTTGTGTTACAACCCCTGGTATGCCCAAATATGGGAGGAAGCTCACTACTCCCTCTTTCTGTCCTTTGGCTCATTACAGAAAACCATCCAGGCAGAAAACCATATTTTTATTTTTAATGTTGCCTTTTTATATTTGTGTTGTAACACAAATACATACCTAGTTCCCTGGCTCAGCTGATAAAGGAGGAGAGCCTGTGGCTTAGTGGCTAAGACTCCTGCCTAATATGTAATACAGCCCAGGTTCAAATCCCAGTAAGGGTATGGCTAGCTGATGAGAGCTAAATAGCTTGAAATGGATCTATACTAGTCTCCCTTTATTTATTTATCAGCACAAATACAACACAAATATAAAAAGGCAACATTAAAAATAAAAATATGGGTTTCTGCCTGGATGGTTTTCTGTGATGAGCCAAATGACAGAAAGAGGGAGTAGTGAGCTCCCTCCCATATTTGGGCATACCAGGGGTTGTAACACAAATACATACCTATTTCCCTGGCTCAGCTGATAAAGGAGGATAGCCTGTGGCTTAGTGGCTAACAAATCTGCCTAATTTTAAGGGCCCACAGAGGCCATCTATGGGGTGATAGGTCCCAGGTTGCAAATAACTGCATTAAGAATTACAAAATTAACTCACATTCCTTCAGTACAGACCCGTATCAAATTTCAAGTGAAAGAACCAATTCATAATTTATGAAACCAATTGGTCCCCAGATATTCATCCAGCATTAGGCAAGATATTTCTTCTAGTTTTGCCACTTTAATCTGGTTTTCCCTCACCCCACTTTTGCCTTGTTTATTTCCATAAGTTAATAGCTATGCTGTGTTCTGAATGACAGTTTCAGCAATTAGAGCCAGTCCACTATGCCATGAATAAATTGCCAATTGCCTGGTTACACCTAGAGATTTGTATTTCCAGATACTAATTAATAGGGCTAATTTGATGGCCCACCGAGAACAGCTTAGCCCTTTCTGCTCTGACATGAACGGCCTGTAATTCAGTCCCAGAAGTGTGCAAAATTCTAAAGCCAATTAAGTTTGGCAGTTTAAGTTCTTTACATATATGCAAATATAAATCATCTGGCTCCAAATAGTTATATGTAAATATACTGTGCCAGCCAGTTAATCAGAATACTGTGACCCCTAATGCCATTATATATGACTAGTTGGTTAAATAAGAAGTGACCTCTTCTGATAACTACCTTGCTGTGATTAACTGTCAACTTCCTTGAAAAATTTTGAAGAAAATTGAGCATCTTTCAGTTAACTATAAAAAGCTTGGAGAAATCTAGTCCATTTAATTTATTTTGATGCACACTAGATGCCCTCCTTTTCAACATCATTGCCCACTGGGAATTATTTAGGAGCAATTATGTTATGGCTAACATAAAAGAATTCATAGAAAGAAAAGCATATAACATGAAATAGAAATAAGAGTTTGTTAGAAATAACAGCCATAAGAGTTCTAGACTTCATCCAAGAAATAATTCTAGTTAAGAAGACTACACTCCCTATATTTTCAAATGAAAACTTTATAGAATTCTATTTATGGCTGAGAAGTATGAACAAAAATTTGCAAATATTTCATTATTGAAGTAGGGCCAGAATTACAACAAAAATGTAAGCAGCATTTTATAGGTCTGCCTCCAAGAAATAGAAAAAAAAAGATGCACTACAGGATAATTTTTCCTTACATAATATAATAAATGCATCATGGCATACTGTATAACAACAGTATTAAATAATAATAATAGATATAACATACAGTATATATGCGTACACATAATGTGACTTCTGATTATGTATTCAGACCGACAGACAGTGTGTAAGTGTATTGTGTCTTATACCTACTGTATCAGTGGTGGGATTCAATTTTTTTTACTACCTGTTCTGTGGGTGTGGCTTGGTGGGCGTGGTGTGGCTTGGTGGGCGTGACAGGGGAAGGATTCTGTAAAATCTCCATTCCCTCCCCACTCCTGGAGGAAGGTTACTGCAAAATCCCCATTTCCTCCTGATCAGCTGGGACTCGGGAGGCAGAAAATAGATGGGGACGGCACCAGTCAGAAGTGGTATTTACCAGTTCTCCGAACTACTCAATATTTCCACTACCAGTTCTCCAGAACTGGTCAAAACCTGCTGTATACCACCTCTGTACTATATGCCTGTCTATTTGTCTCAACACATCATCATCAGTGTCCAGGAATTAGTTGATGACTTCTTTATGCATATTCAAGTTGGATAGAAAAGTTCCTCAAAGATGTGAAACTTGCAAGGAGGAAGGCTGTATAACTTTGACAAATATCTACCATTTCTTAATGAAAGCTACATAAGCTTCAAATTTGTTTGCAAATCATAGTGAAGACATTTTTTTAAAAAAACGTTTTTTTAGGCAAAAGTGGCCTTTTACGGGTTACTGATCTACATCTCCTCAGTCAGTTTGATCCATCAAGAGAGATGCTGAGAGTTTAGTTCAGCAACAATTAGACAATGTGCCTCTTCTCTAGTTTTCCCTCGTTTTGAACCAGGTATTTGAAAAAAAGAAAAGAAAAAAAAAGGTGCTTTTGCCTGTCTACTGAAATAATCTTTAAACTTGGTTCCCACGTTGTGTTACTTTGATCTGGCTTGTTTGGCTTTGGTTTAGCATGAAGTGACAACACTGCCATTTGGTGTGTAAAGCAAGGATTACGGGTTAATGTACTTAACCAACAAAACTTCCATTTAATATGATGGATGAATCTATGACCAATTAGCCTTCAGATGCTTGTTGCCACATTGTGAAACTTTCTTCCAAGGAAGGCTCTCTTCCATTGCTTTATGTGGCTGATCAAAAACATTGCTAAGAAAATGTTTTAGTAGGTAAATTTAATTCACTTATCGTATTCAGTTTACAAGGATTTTGATTCTGGCTGTTTATTTTGCTCTGTAATTCTGCTCTAACAACTCACTTAAAAGTTGCAGATTGGACTGACACTAAGACTTTCCTTGGCAGAGGCAGGAAGACAAGGCAGTGTAATTTTATTACATATATCCATCCAATTCATTAACAGAAGAAAAAGTATACATATGTTAAGAGTAGCAATATAAAGTAACATCCAAACTACAAATGTGACACCAAAACAGGGACTGTAGTGCTTGACATTAGCCTTTCTTTTTCTTGCTGGACTTCCCCATCCCCCTTTCATATATTGACATGCAACACACACCAACAGTCCACTGCTACAAATCACATGTAAATTTATCTTTCTAGCTAGCCCCATAAAGTCATTCCTCGGCCAATCAACAATAGAGAAGAAGCTGTTGGCATGATAACCTTCTGGATTTTCAGAGGCATCTGCTTACCACCATAGGAAATATTTCATGCACCATTTCTTAGGTTTACCTTTTACTGACAGTTGCCCACTGCAATACATCTCAAAAAGGAGACATTAAGAAGACAGATAATGATGAGGCAAGGTGGGGAAACATTTCAGATTCATCAGTGTCAGGCAAAGAGCCTTCAGAAATGTTCACATAAAAGGAGTATGTGTTCAAAAGCGTATTATATAGATTCAGCTATGAAAAAGATATTTTAAAGATTGACTGCAGCTATTAATATGGAGAGAATCCTTGTAATGTGCCAAGCACCAGTGCATTTATGTGCATGAGAATGCAAAGAAACAACCTCTGCTGTTGGCATGTAAGCAACATACTTAATTATTTGTAACTACAATTGTTCATCATATAGAGGCAATAAACCAATTCCTGAGAAATAACAGCCATGCTTGACTTAAAGCCTGAAGAATGAAAGCTTTGAAAGATCTTCAGAAAACTGAAGAGCTAATTGGCTAAGGTGTGAAAGTTTTTTATTTTGGGGAGTAAAAAGGTTCAGAAAGGAAAACTGCCTTATAACAAGTAAAATCTGGAGTAGATTTTTTTTTTTTTTTGGAAATAAGATCTTTCTTTTTGAAGGCCACACTTACAAGGACGTGTTCTAATTGTTCTAAGACTATGGGAGGTCTGGATGTGAGAGAGAAGGAAATGGTGATATCATGGCCAAGATATTTTCAAGCTCTGTCTTTATTACTCAGACTGACCCACAAACTGGCCAATCACAAGAAAGGAATTGAGAAAAAAATCCTGATCCCTCTCACTTTATGGTCTGTGGACCAGAGGTGGTATCCAGCAGGTTCTGACCATTTCTGGAGAACCGGTAGCAGAAATTTTGAGTAGTTCGGAGAACTGGTAAATACTACCTCTGAGGGACCCTGCCCCCATCTATTGTCTGCCTCCCGAGTCCCAGCTGATTGGGAGGAAATGGGGATTTTGCAGTAACCTTTCCCTGGAGTGGGGAGGGAATGGAGCTTTTACAGTATCCTTCCCCTGTAGTGGGGAGGAATGGAGATTTTACAGAATCCTTCCCCTGCCACTCCCACCAAGCCACGCTACGCCCACCAAGCCCACCAAGCCACGCTCACAGAATCGGTAGTAAATTTTTTGAATCCCACCACTACTATGGCCCCAGCATAAAGTCAAAATCTAAATGTAAGACATGGTCCTAAAAGATTGTGTAAAAGGGAAGGAATTCAGTTTCTGACTCTAGAGGGAGCATGCCGGTGAGAGGCTATTCCTAGCAATTCTGTAGACGCTAAAAGGGGAAATTAGGAAGGAAATTCCTAAGCCATCTTTGGCAGAGGGTTGGATTAATTTGTAGCTGGAATGCTTCTGAAGTGAGGTGTGGTCTTGAAGCTATGTGTATCTTTTTCTAATAACATATAAAGCAAGATTTAGAGACACCATCTGTGAACAGTTAGAGCAGGTAAAACAATGTGAGGAAATATGTTCAGAATGTTATCTTTTTCAGCTGCCAACTCTCTCTTCCAGATAAATGGCGAAGCGTAAGTTTCTTATTGCAGGGAAGGAGCAGTGAAATAACGTGGTGGGTATTTTTATTTTGCCTTTGGGAGAGAGGCTTAAATTCAAAAACATTCTGATGATTATTCCATTTGACAACATGATGGAAATAGGAAAAACAAAACTGGGCCATTGGAGGCTCGGTCAAAGAAAATAAAAATGGCTTATTATTAGCCTGGTTTTGTTTCAACTGCCAAATTCTCTCGGCTCAAGTAAATCAACTTGACTTGTGTTGATTGTAATGAAAATGGCATTATTTCAAATGCGGGACGCTTCCTCTGGTCTTTTAACATCTCTTTAAAATATGAAAGAACCCCATTCTGAAAATCAGGGGACATTGCAGTGGATGACAGGACTTTTAAATTATTAGCCTGGCAGAGTTGTGGATATAAACTTGAAAGAGAACGGTGATTAACTTCCTGTTTAATGTCTATGGATCTACCGTATGCACATTTCAGCAATATATACAGAAGGTATCCTTCCCCACCGTTTACTCCTGCCCTCATGGGACAGGAGAGCAAATATTATCTATGTCCACATCCATCATACTGTTCTTTTCTCCAAGTTAAGAACGCTTTGGCTCTTCTATAGAAGCTTTTACTTCCATTTAACTTGGGAGATTTATGAAACAGATAGAGATTCCATCTCCTTCCTTGTTTTCAAGTCAGCTGGGGAAGTGCTTGGATGAAGTACCTCGTCATATTGATAACTGGCTATTCATGGGCTTAACCACAGATCCTAAAGCGTCGGGCAAATTGTCATCTTTTCAATTTTTGCAGTCCTGGGAGTTAATTAACCATATCTTCTATTCTTGCAGCTTTAGAAAAGAACTCGGACAATTGGCAAACAAAAGTTAGGCACTGTGGGTCTCATATTAGGCTTGACATGTTGCATATCAGGAATTTAAAAGAGTGTCAGTGCTACTAAACCTGGGTTGCAAGTGCAGATGATCACTAAGCAAAGAGATACAGAGGCTCCTTTGTTACCATGTAGTGATCCTCTGGATGTTTGCAGTTAATATCTGATCTTTGTATATAAGAAAAGCTACTGATGGAGGAAACTAATCTTTATTTTCATAGGTAAATTGACAGAATGGAATCAGTTGTTGCTCATGTTGTGAATGTTTTCCTGAAAGAGAGAGGTTAAAATATTCATGATTGGGAGAGACATGGGAACAAGGTCAGCCAATGAATAGGCATAGCAACTAAGTCAGCCAATGGGAGCTGAAACAGATCTGAGTCTGTGCAGATAATTGAAACAGAAACAGAAACTTAAGCAGTCTGCTGCTCTGTGAAGTAAACTGTCCGGGCTTGTCTGCTAAAATGAAACTAACTGCTTGAGTTTGCCTGTAACTCTCCTGCCTTGTGTTTACTTGGAAGAACCACCTGTTGGTATTGTACATTTATTCATCTATTCTTATGTATATAAAGAAATTAATGAATCCTGCTGCATCAGTTATTTGTGTATGCTTCTGGATTTGAGTTTATACAACAAACTCTGACAAGAGAGTCTCAAACCCTTTGGACTGGTTTCACAAGGGACCTTTATAAGTAAGTTCTGATCCAGCAAGAATTATGTGTGTCAGGCATGAACAACAAGATCCACAAATGTAGAATTAAAACTGGCTACTTTATTGTTATCTTCCTGTAGTACAGGAATCTTCCCAGACTTGGCATTTGGGCAGTGGAGGAGACCTAGCCCACTTGTATTATGTACGGAGGCCAGGCTGATTCCTTGCTTGAGCCCTCCTTCCATCTGGGATGGTTGCTTTCCAAATTATGACAACTAAGTCCACAGTTCTACATACAACAGCCCTATTATGTTTCTTTCAGAAATATACAGTATGTTAACAGCCTAAAGTTAACCAATTGATTTCTATGACTAAGGGTACACTAGAACATGGGCTTGCCCAATCTTTACCAGTACTCCAGGTATTAACATAGCAAAGGCTATGCAGGATGGAAGCAAAAAACAAAAAACAAAACCCTGTCATAGCTGACACTGTGCTTCTTCCCATGACCAACCAGATGCTTTCTGGGAAGCTTAAAAATGGAACATGGCTACAATAGAGTTTCCCTGCAGGTATTACTGGCAAATATACCTCACTCTGCTTCTGACTCTAGGTGATAGCTTAACATTCATAAGTAGCTTTTAAAGCTGTAAACTTTGGTAAGGGTAAGGATTTTGATTCTATTTATAGCATTCACTTGTTTTATAATAAACATTAATTTCCTTCATAGGTTTTATGAGAGACAGCTTCACATAATTTAACAACCGGTTCACTCAGAATCGAAAATGTGCACATGCGTGCTGTGTCAAAAACACAGCGATTTTATAAGATGGGATAACACGGGGCAGAGTGGGTGCGCCGTAACTTCTGGCCGTAACTACTGGTTCACCCGAACCAGTCCGAACCGGCTGAATCCCACCCTGGCCCACCTCCTTTCTGAGTAATTGATTCCATTGTCAAAGTGCTCTTACTTGATATTCCCTTCTACTGAATTTGCCTTCCTTTACTTTAAATCCTTTATCCTTTGCTCAGCACTGCAGAGTAACAGAGAGTAAGGTTTGATCATGTAAGTAACAGCTTTTCAGATATTTGAAGAGTACTATGCTTCTCTACCATCCCATCCCCTTAATTCTTTTTTTCTGAAGGATAAAATATTCAGTGCTATTTTAATTTCTCACTGTGTGCAGATGTAGTCCTATGCTGGATGTTGCACAGGGTTATTGATAGTTTTTTTTCTCCCAACTTCAACATCTGAATAATAAAAAACATAAAAAGCCATCAGGATAAACTTATCATAAGCAGAAACAGCAATTTGATAGGAACATATGATGAAAAATATTAAATAATCCTCTGTCTTCATAATATGGCAGGAGTGTAAAAATTGTGACGATAGGTTGTTGTCACATGATGTATTGCAACTTTTCCCCCCTTCGCTAAACCGGGGGTGAGCATGGCCAGCATGTGATGTATCTGGTCTGTGGGCTGCGAGTTTGACACCCCTGATCTATGGAGTTCCTTTTTCTCCTTAGGAAATAGAAAGGTTCATAATCAGTTAAAATTGCCAAATGTACAGGAGTCACACTTTCGCCATGGTAAATATTTTCCAACTTTTGAAAGCTAATATCAGTACAAACTTTCCCTAAAACCCAGGTGGCACAATTGGGTATTTAACAGAAGATCTTGATTACATCTGAGTGTCTTCAGATTCAGAAGGTGCAAAACCTAACTAGATTGCATTTCCAGGAGAAGCAGAGAAATTAACTGAAGGGAATGTAGTGACAGAAAAGTCCCTGGAGGAGGCAAGGTCAGGCTGATCCAGAGCCTGGATCTTAAACCTATGAAAAGCCTGCAAATTACAACAAAGAAGAGTGGGGGGGGGGGGGAATTAAACCCTCTACTTCAAAGAAAGAAAGTCTATTCTAGCATTCAGCAAATTAGATAAGCTATTTTGTTTTGTTTTTTCGTGCCTCTGAGTCAGGGGTGGGCTTAAAAAATTATAGCAAGGGGTTCTCTGCCCAGTTGCTGAGTGGGTGTGGCCATTGTGGGCATGGCTTAGTTGCCCTCCTGCACCATGAGGGTGGGGGGATGTTCTTTGAACCTCTGGGAGAACAAAAATGGGTTCCCCAGGCTCTGGAGGTCCTTTGGAGGCTGGAAATGAGCCTGTTCCAGCCTTTCTGAACTTCCAGTAGGCCGTTTTTTGTCCTTTTCGAGCCTCCATGCGTGTCCTGCACTGACTTGCATTCAAAACGGGCCACATGGGAGGGACAGAGCCGGCCACGAATGGGATTTGGAGGTTCTCCGAATGCACAGAATCTTAGCTAGTTAAGTTATTCCCTGTTAAATCTTAATACAATATTACTATGTATTATTAAGTAATACTGCAATACCACCAAACATTGCCAATCCTAGCTACTAAGCTGCTAGCTTGGATTATATAAAAAAGATGCAGCTTGGACTGGAAAAGGACTATCCTTAAATTTTCCTGAATCTGAGATTTATTTCTTCAAACTCTTTTGCAAAACATTTGTTTTCAATGCAGTCTGCAATGTGCTTTTTTTCTACTTTGATTAAAGATTTATGGCTGCAATAAATATCTAAGTTCATATCTGCAAGTGATGGCAAAGTTGTAACAGGCAACACAGAACATTTTCTGTGCTTCCTAAATTTATACCGTTGCTTTTTATTCTTTTCTTATTAAGACAAGAAGGTATTCTGCGTAGGAGAACAGCATGGATAATTGGTAGCCGAGCCTAACAGCAATGTATAATCTTGGGTGTGGCCTGTAGAGTTCTACCAAAAATTACCAGCATATTGTAATGTTTAATGTGACAATGGCCCACAGTTCCAGGAAAAGGTATACTTGGTTTAAGGAATATGCAACTTGACATGATCTGAAGGACATCTTGGCCTTCAAATCTAAAGCATTGCACATCCCTAGTATCTGTTTTCCTGGCTTTTGACTTCCAACTTCCTGGCTTTGTTCTTCAGCTTTGCTTTATAGCTCATATCTGACAGCTGCTTATAGTTCAGCCTTGGCAGTAGCCTCTCTGCTTTGCATCATTTTATTCAAATAAATGATACTAGCCATCCTCATCCCCACTTTGGAGAAATTAATAACTGTATTGGGAAGAATATGAATTATATGAAGGTAATAGCAATAAATACTTGCAAGATGCTTTGGCTTCCCATGAGTACCTAGGAGTCTAAAATGTTCGGTAAAATTGAAATATTTTACTCTGAAAACACATTCCTCTCAGCAATGCTGGATTTATTCCCTTCTACTGGGATAGCAGCCTTAAATGGGAGTTCCTCATTATAGAAGTCTTTCTCAATAAATCATCCGGCTGTGGCACATTTACTGGTAGCTATTTCTGTTTGTTGATATTTCAATTGCTTGCTACTGCTTTGCTATCTGGAATTGATGCCACTGTTCACTTGGGTTGCATATTTTACCGTTCAGCAATGTATACATAATACTTAGTATTAGAAGTTTATGTTGTTGTTTGGTGGGGATTTTAGCAGGGATGAAATTCAGCAGGTTCTGGAGAACCGGTAGTGGAAATTTTGAGTAGTTTGGAGAACCGGCAAATACCACCTCTGGCTGGCCCCCAGAGTGAGGTGGGAATGAAGATTTTGCAATATCCTCCCCCCAGGACTGGGGAGGGAATGGGGATTTTGCAGTATCTTTCCCCTGCCATGCCCACCAAACCACACCCACAGAACCGGTACTAAAAATTTTTTGAATTTCACCACTGGATTTTAGTTACCATATTTTTGGAGTATAAGACGCACCAGAGTATAAGACACACTAAGGTTTTGAAGAGGCAAATAAAAAAAAGTTTTGCACTCTGCAAACCTCCCAAAAACGGCTCGTTTTTTGCAAAAACGGCCCCATTTTTTGCAAAAACGGCCCCATTTTTTTTTCATAAAAAGTGCATGAATAGCCTTTAGGAGCCTTGCAGAGTGCTCCTGGGGGCTGGGGGCCCCAAAATGAGCAAAACATGCCTCATTTGTTGCTCATATCTGCGCTCCCCAGCACCCAGGAGCTCTCTGAAAGCCTCCTAAAGGCTATGCACAGCCATTTTGGTGAAGGGGACGGGATTTCGGGAGGCAAAAATTGCTGTATTCTGTGTATAAGACGCACCCAGATTTTCAACCTCTTTTTTGAGGGAAAAAGGTGCGTCTTATACTCTGAAAAATATGGTATTGTCAATGGTTCTCCCAAACTGAGATACTATAATGCATTTGAAATATGATATAAAAAATTAAGAAATTGATGCTCTTTTAACTTTTTTCTCTCTTAGGGTTTGGAGATGGGTAGAGAATAAACATAAAACACTTGCATTTTCTCGATGAACAACGCAGCAAAGAATGTCTTCAAAAACCCATTCCAAGAGTTTCTGGTTTTATCAGAGAATTTGGTTTCTCCAGTTCACTGCCTAGTAAAAATAGTTCAGATTTAATAAAGCACAGATGTTGACATACACACTCACCTTCACGACTGCATGGATGCATTTCATACTAAATTTCACCTAAGGAATTTTAGACTTCCAAGATAATAATCAAAAACATTTTTAGCTTCCCACTGGCATTGTTCCACATTTGAGATCAGAAATGCCCCAATAGCATAAGGCTTTAGAAATGATTAAAACATAAATAATTCCTGATTAAAACATTTGATAGAATATTATCTAGATTTGTTCTAGCAGCTTAATTTGTTGACGCTGGCCTCTTATTAAGAAATTAAACTTCTGTCAGTATGCTTTTTTGTTCTTGCTATCAACAAAAACTAGCCATGCATAATAAAGGTAGGATCCTGTTTCAATATAATTTAATATAGATTCTTTCTACATTCCAGAAATTCCTTTGAAACAAACAAAGAAACAAAAGCATTTTAGCCCAAGAAAAAGCTTTTTATGTTTAAAGTTCAGTCAAAAGAACACAGCTTAATTGTTTATTTCCAATTCTCAGATGGGATATTCTGTCACCTAGCTTAACAAAATGTATATTTCAGCTTTACATTAAATTGTCTTATTTGTAAACTCAGGCTAAAATATTAAGAGTCATAAAATATATTTAAAAAATCTCTTTTTAAAGGGAAATTTCTTATGGACACATCGCTCTACAGAAACCAACCTTTTCTCAAAGTAGTAGGAGTAACACATGTTCATGTATTTAACTTTACACTACAAAAATAATAAATGTGTGCAACTAACAGAGAAATAAACTCTATGAGTTATATAAACACATGTGTATACCTTGGTTAGTGCACACAAAACATAGCAGCAACATATTTATTACAGAAAGTTATTAGGAAAAATGGAATGCTTGGAAAATGAGAAACTGAGCAAAACAACCTATCCCAATAATCAGGAGAATAGAAATGTTATCTTTCAATTGGGGATTCCCCCCCCTCCAAAAAAAAACATTCCACTTATGTTTCAATTTTGATAGAACAACATATTTCTGCCCAAGAAAGATGCAAATGCAATGACAATTATTTGAAAAGAATTCCTATAAATGGTCTAATTCATTGGAATAGGCCAACTAAAGGATTGCTTAACTGAACCACTCCCGAGTATATAGTCATCTTAGTTTTAGACTGATTCATTTTCCTATCATGATGATAAGGTGAGAGTATTAGTGCCCTTAATTAAAAGCAACCTAGCATTGGAACTAGCCATTGAGGCTAACTTGCATCTCAGTGCAAGATTCCAAAGAAAACATCCCTGATTGACACAGTCTCTAACACATCTGGTGAAAGGGAGACCACTAGCACACCAAGAAATTGTTATACTGTCAAGCTACTCTTTTTTAGGAAACAAGCAAAACATTTCTGAAGTTATTTAGGTCATGCCTGTCAGGAGAGAGAGTGTCAGGATTAAACCATAGGCAGCCAGCAGCTAGGACTTGGAGGACCTCCAATCACCATACCTCAAAAATAGCCCTAAACCTGATTTCCCCCCGAGGCCTTGCATAGATTTTTCTAATAGGACATTGCATCTTTAGTTTATGTGTGTTACTGCTCTGTTTGAATGTTTACTGTATATTCCTAGGTCTTATATTCAGCAGTGGGATTCACTTACCTTCCCTGCTGGTTTGCAAATGTGAGCACACTCGTGCTCACTTGGCTCACACACCCTTTGTCTGTGCATGTGCACCGCATTCTGTGCATGACAGTGCTCGCACATTACATTGGGGCCTCCCACAGCCACAGCCGGCTGAATACCACCTCTGGTTATATTATTTCAAAATATGTTCAATATTCACCAGATTATAGGAGAGAGAGGGAGAGAGCGAGTGAGAGAGAGGGAGGGAGGGAGAGAGAGAGAGAGGGAGCGAGGGAGAGAGAGAGAGAGAGAGAGAGGGAGCGAGGGAGAGAGAGAGAGAGAGAGAAAGAGAGGGATTGAAATGCTGAAAAAGTTATCAAAAAACACCTAAAATAAGGGGTGTATCAGCTTTTTTTGTGTAGAAAAAGTATATATGGGTTGTTTTGTTTTTTAGTTTAGAAAAAAGAGGCAGATGTAAGGACTCCTGCTTGGGTAGGGGAGTTGGACTAGATTATCTGCAAGGTCCCTACCAACTCTGTTATTCTGTTAAAAAATATGGAATTGTGCAAGACATGGGAAGAGTAAACAGGGAATTTTTCATGATCACCAATAATAGTAAAACCCAAAGATAGTTGACAGGGTGTATTACTGGGAACCCTGATAGGAAGCTGAAACTGCAACAGAAGATAGAACCCAGGATCAAAACCAGATTAGAATTCATGACCCACCAGAATTCAGAAAAAAAAATCTTAACAAAATGGTCAACTGAAATAGAAAGTCTTTTATACTCCTTTCTGTCCAAGAAAATTGAAAAGCCTATGTGGGTGGGCCCTGTTAGTTCCCAGGGTTTGAAGGTTCTTCCTTAAGAAGAGATTCATCACATTGAGGAGTTGTGCACCGCACATATCCAGATACTTTAAACACAAAATTGTCCAGTTCCCTTTCCATCAGCTGGAGAAAATGTTCTACTCTGCTTACTTTAACCATAAAATTGGTGATGGCTGATGGATAGTACCTTTTGCCTTGTTAAGCAACGGCACAATTAAGTTTATTACTTGATAGTATAAAACCAAATTTGAAGCATGCTGGCTATTCTCATCTCTTTGACCTTTGGGCAATTTGAAGCAAAGCCACGTTATTTTTTTTCATAAATATGAACAATAACTCTAAGATCCATTGGCACATGAATTTGATAGGGTCCTGGCCACTGGTGGGTTTCAAAATTTGTTAGAACCTCTTCTATAGGTGTGGCCTGCTTTGTGGGAGTGGCTTGCCAGCCATGTGACTGGGTGGGAGTGGTTTGTCAGCCATGTGACTGGGTGGGAGTGGCTTGGCAGTCATGTGACAGGGGGAGTGGCCAACTTGTAAAATGTGGTGAAACTCACTTAACAACGCTCTTGCTTAGCAACCAAAATGTTGGCTCAGAAACTCTGGCATTTGAACCATGCAAGTCTTAAAGCTGTCAAGTTACTAGATCCTTGCACCCCTAACCCTTTAGAAAAAAAAACCCCAGGGGTGTTCAAACTTGACAGCTTTAAGACTTGTGGACTTCAACTCCCAGAATTCCTCCTCTCGCTCTTCATCTTGATGATGTGCGGACAGGCGGGGAGAGGGAGCTCGAACCGGTTCTAAATGGCACTGTAGATTTGTGGAACCTCTTCTATAGAAGAGGTTAGAACTGGCAGGAACTCACCCCTGGTCCTGGCTACAGCAGCTTTCAACAAAGCTTGCCAACGCTTGTGTGCATATTTCTAAGAATAACTCAGTGTCCAAGAATTTGGCTCTGCTCCACCACAGGCTATGGCCAGCCGGCAGCTGTTTTAAATCACTGCAGACTGAACTGATACTAACTTTGTTATAGTTGGACTGACATCCACTCTCTCTTAATCGTCTTACTGTTCCTCCTTTTGTTGTTTGGCTGGCAGCTTGCTTGGCACTTATTTATTGCACTCGGTGTTTTCAAGACACAAGTGACAGATTGGGGGGGGAATCATCTTGTACATCTGGAACAGGATCAAAGGGAAAGTCCTTCTAAAGGAGGGCCTGTATGGCTTGAAAGATGGGGTTTTCCTGGGATCGTAGCACAAAGAGATCTGTCTTCTTGAAACAAGTCATCTCATATATATTTTTTCCTTACGTGGTAAATGATGTTCTCATTATTAATTTTAGTTTGCCTTTGAGTTTGGGGGAGATTTCACAAAGAAAAAGAATGGCCTTGAAGCCAAATCTTTCCCCTCATCCAATTGCCAACCCGAGGTTAATAGTGGATAGTTTGGGCTTTTGAATCAGCTCATGTTGCAAATTTTAGCATGCATCAAGTCGCTTATGGGGAGCGATTCTTCATAGGTGGAAAGTTATTTCCAGATTCTTATGGATTAATCATATAAAATAACAAGAATCTGGAGCGAGTAGCATCATACCTGTAGCCCACCATGTCAACTCGAAAATGGATGGATTTCAGTTCCCAAAATTCCCCAGCCAGCATGGGTCCAGCCATGTGGTGAAATTCAAATTGTTTTTACTACTGGTTCTGTGGGTGTGGCTTGGTGGGCATGGCAGTGGAAGGATCCTGCAAAATCCCCATTGTCTTCCCACTCCTGGGGGAAGGATATTGCAAAATCTCCATTCCCAACCCACTCTGGGGTCAGCCAATGGTGGTGTTTACTGGTTCTTCCAAACTATTCAAAATTTCCGTTACTGGTTCTCCAGAACCTGTCAGAACCTGCTGAATTTCACCCCAGCTCAGAGGTAGTACTCAGCAGGTTCTGACCAGTTCTGAAGAATTGGTAGCGGACATTTTGAATAGTTTGGAGAACCGCTAAATACCACCTGTGACTGCTCCCTCCCCCATCTATTCTCTGAGTCCCAGCTGATTGGGAGGAAATGAGCATTTTGTAGTAATCTTACCTTGGAGTGGGGAGGGAATGGAGATTTTACAGTAACCTTCCCCAGCCACGCTCACTGAGCCATACCATGCCCATCAAGCCATGCCCACAGAGCCGGTAGTAAAAAAAAATGAATCCCACCACTCGTCCAGCCATCTTTGAGTTGTCAAGCTTGAGAAGCACCACTCTAGTTAGTTGTGATCTCTGCTCATTAATTGACTAAAATGGGAAATCTCACTTTTCATAGTGTCATTCAAGGTCAGGCTTTAGGAGATAGGAGAAAAGTACATTCAGAGAAGTAGACTGGTACTGTATATGATTAAGGTGTTGGATTAAGACAATTGGACTGGGAGACCCAATTGCTAATCCATTCTCAGCCAAGTAGGCTCACTGGTAACCTTCAGCCAGCCTCATTCTCTCCTCCCAACATATCTTATGGGGGTAGTGTGAAGAAAAAATGGAGGTGGGAGAGATTTGTATATTCCCTTGCAGGAGCACTTATGAGGAGGGTCTTTTTTAAAACAAAATCAAAATGGCAGCTGTGAGTACAGTGCATAGAAAAAATGGACAGGGCTACAATTGTATAAGCGACGCAATGGCTCAGTGGCTAAGACGTTGAGCTTGTCGATCAGAAGGTTGGCAATTGAGTGGTTTGAATCCCTAGTGCCACATAATGGAGTGAGCTCCCATTACTTGTCCCAGCTTCTGCCAACCTAGCAGTTCGAAAGCATGTAAAAATGCAAGTAGAAAAATAGGGACCACTTTGGTGGGAAGGTAACAGGTTTCCGTGCACCTTTGGCATTTAGTCATGCCGGCCACATTACCACAGAGATGCCTTCGGACAGCGCTGGCTCTTCGGCTATGAAATGGAGATGATCACCTCCCCCTAGAGTTGGGAAAGATTAGCACATATATGCGAGGGGAACCTTTACCTTTACAATTGCATGGCCTAAGTCACCATTTTTACTCCTTCTCTCTCCATGGATCCCTCTGCTGACTTGATGACCTGAATGAAAGGCAAGATAGAAATATAATAAATAAAGTCAGCAATGTTGAAATAGCTGTTCTTATATCTCTTCAAGGTTAGATTGCAAAATAATCAACTTAATTTTATTTTAGCATTTTGATACTTTATGATACTAAAGTAATTAGGGTTTTAATATTTTGCCACATAGTTTTCTACAACTGAACATCACTACTTTATATCTTGCACTTTGGGATGATCAGATCAGATTTGCTGTGGCATTTCTTTAGTATTTGAAAAATGCTATGACAACCCATTGTCAGGTTTTCTCAAGGTCAAAGAATTCCTTCATCTCTCCATATTGGACTTAACTTTCCAGTTGTTGAGCATTTTCATCATCTTTTCAAAACCCTTTATCTAAATCCTTTGTAAATAATGGTGCTTAGAACTGGAGACAGTATGCCAGATGGTGTCTAGTCAACACAATATATGTGTGTGTGTGTGTGTGTGTGTGTGTATGTGTGTGTGTATGTGTGTGTATATATATATATATATGTATATGTATATGTAATGTATATGTATATGTATATGTATGTATGTATGTATGTGTGTGTGTGTATATATGTGTGTGTGTGTGTGTGTGTGTGTGTATATGTATGTATGTATGTATGTATGTATGTATGTATGTATGTATGTATATAGTATTTGTGCTGATAAATAAATAAAGGGAGAGTAGTATAGATCTATTTCAAGCTATTTAGCTCTAATCAGC
This sequence comes from Natrix helvetica, assembly GCF_964273705.1. Lineage (NCBI taxonomy): Eukaryota > Metazoa > Chordata > Lepidosauria > Squamata > Natricidae > Natrix > Natrix helvetica. Next base: position 24,137,416 of record NC_138553.1, read on the forward strand.
TAGCCATACCCTTACTGGGATTTGAACCTGGGCTGTATTACATATTAGGCAGATGTATTAGCCACTAAGCCACAGGCTCTCCTCATACCAGGGGTTGTGACACAATATATACATATATATACACATACACACATACACACACACACACACACACACACAATATAATATTATGGAAGGGACCTTGGAGGTCTTCTGGTTCAATCCCCTGCTCAAGCAGGAGACCCTATATACCCTTCAGAGAAATGGTTGTCCTATCTCTTCTTAAAAACCTCTGGTGTTGGAGCACCCACAACTTCTGGAGGCAAAAATTAATCTTTCTACTGATTAATTGCTCTAACTGTCAGGAAATTTCTCCTTAGTTCTAGGTTGCTTCTCTCCTTGAGTAGATTCCATCCATTGCTTCTTGTTTTGCCTTCAGATACTTTTGAGAATAGGTTGACCCCCCTTCTTCTTTGTGGCAGCCCCTCAAATATTATCATGTCATTCCTAGTCCTCTTTTCATTAAACTAAACATGCCCAATGATTTGAAAATGATGTTTCTTTCAACACATCTTAAATTTATGTTTGCCTTTTTAAAAGCCACACATCCCACCATTGACTTCTATTCAGTTTGTGGTCAGTTACAGCTGATTACAAGATGATTAAACATCCCTGAAGGCCTAACAGATTCTAGGCATCTTAAACTTCAAAAGAAAACACAGCACAAAAATCAACATGATAATTAATTAAAATAGAAAAATTCAAAGAGTATTTTTTAAAATTAGCTATTAAAGTTAATGAATGAAAATTCAATTGATATGACACACCCAACTCAAACCCTTCCTACATATTTTTGCTGAATCTAGCATCTCCCTTTGAATATTCTGAGCATAATTTTCATATATAAAGAGTTTTGCATTTGTCTTTTTCTGTTTCGTTTTTTAGTTGATTTCCTCCAACCTGTCAAGATCATTCTCATTGGGTTCCCCCCCTTTTTTTCTAAGATATCAATTATCAGTTATCCTATATCGATTTTATGTCATAGGCAAAACTGTAAGTCATTTATTTATCTTATTTATACCTCTACCTTTCTATTCTATGGAGTACTCAGCAGAAGTAAACTATTAAAACAAGCAACCTAATTTAATACTAATTTAATAATACAATTAATATTAAATATAATTAATACAATACAATACAATACAATAGTAGAGTTGGAAGGGACCTTGGAGGTCTTCTAGTCCAACCCCCTGCCTAGGCAGGAAACCCTATACCGTTTCAGACAAATAGCTATCCAACATCTTCTTAAAGACTTCCAGTGTTGGGGCATTCACAACTTCTGGAGGCAAGCTGTTCCACTGATTAATTGTTCTCACTGTCAGGAAATTCCTCCTCAGTTCTAATTTGCTTCTCTCCTTGATTAGTTTCCACTTAGTTTTATTATAATTAGTTTAATTATTTATTAAAAACTGGATATGAACTGTTTCCTTACAGCTGCACTAAAATGAGTTAAAACTCAACTCTGGTAGGATACAAATTTCTCTCCTAAATGCCAGAAGGAATAATTCCTTGCTATGCATGGATCAAATAGATACAGTCTACAGAGTACATCATCTAATGAAGTTTGTAAAAGAAAAAATAGTTGTGTTGATCATCAGGTTAAAAGTGTTTACATTTCAGCACCAGCATCTTAAATTTTGCAAGATGGACAGTTGGCAACCAATGAAGATCTTTTGATGCAGGCATCAGAAGACTCTTATACTTTCCACCATTACCCGCCAATTTATGCCAAAATTGTAGGAGTTTCAGGATATTTTTCAAGTTAGCCCAAACCAGAGTGCATTATACAGTAGTAGATAACTACTGTATGTATGTATGTAAGATGTAACCAAGATGTAATAACACAACCAAATCTGACAACATTGTAAAGAGTCTTAGCTCAAGAACTTATCTCTTAATTTAACTAAGCAATTTCACATTCATCTTAGGTAGCACTGGAGATAAGATAGAACCAATTCAACTATAGCCATCTCCCACCACCCCTTCTGGACACAGCCTGAGAGGAAGGATCAGCACAAGAAGTAATATAGTGTGCCCAAGGCCGAATCCTTCCATGAGGTCCAGAAGGAAGAAAAGTACCATATTTTTCAGAGTATAAGATGCACCTTCCCCCCCAAAAAAGGGTGAAAATCTGGGTGCATCTTATACACTGAATACAGCATTTTTGGCCTCCTGAAACCCTGCCCCTTTTACAAAAATAGGTTTGGGAAGCCTGCAAAATGCTCCTGGGAACTGGGGAGGACAAAAATGAGCAAACAACAGGCTGTGGTTTTTTTGTGTCCCCCCCAGCCCCCAGGAGCACTCTACAACAGTGACGTGCAGTCAGGTGAGGCAGGTGAGGCACAGCCTCACCACTCTCATCATGAAAAAAAAAGTAAAAGGAAAAAGCTGAGCTAGTTGCTGCCTCACCGTGGATGACTCTGCTTAACCTCACTGGTGCTCTCCCTCCCCAAGTGTAGTGACTTCCTCCCCAGGCCCCCATTCATTTCTCTCTCTCACACACACAGCTGGGTAAACTATATAAAAATCTAGCCCAGCTTCACTGATTACAAGTTTGAAAAGGCAACCTGGCTCCACCTGCAATCAAACTACACTTGGGGAGGGAGAGCACAAGCGAGCACTGAGGAGACCACAGGAGGAGGCAGGAAGCCAGGCAAAGAGCCATGCTATAGTACACACACTTCCCCCCAGCCTCTTTCTTTTGGAAGGCTCGGCTCCCCTCCGGCTTCTCTGCCTCTCCTCTCACCCCAGCCTATAGTACACACACTTCCCCCCAGCCTCTTTCTTTTGGAAGGCTCGGCTCCCCTCCGGCTTCTCTGCCTCTCCTCTCACCCCAGCCTGCCAGCAGGAGGTGGTGGGTGGCCTTTATTGTGTTCCAGGCATTTCCCACCCAGACATCAGGCTGCATTTGCAATGGTGGAGGTGTTTGGGAAAGGCAGCAGGGGAATGGGGGGGGGGATGGCAGAGGAGCTGCTTTCAAGCCACTGGAAAAGATATCCAATCCAACTTTTGTGTTTGGGGGGGTTTGTTTGAGAGTGAGTGAGAGAGGGAAGGGGTAGGAGAGATAGTCCAATCCAACTTGTGTGTGTGTGTGTGTGTGTGTGTGTGTGTTTGAGAGGGGGAGGAAGGGAGAGAGGGAGGAAGGAGGGGAAGGAGAAGAAAAAGAAAAAGAAAAAGAAAGAAGGAGCAAAGGAGAAAAACAAATGCTGTCGCTTTAAATTGGAACTGAGCATGCCTGGCTGTGGAATTCTGAGAGTTGAAGTCCACAAGTCTAAAAATATTTGAAACCCAGCACTGTGTCAGTGCCTCACCAGTCATAAACCTCACCGCACGTCACTGCTCTACAAGCATCCTAAAGGCTGTGCATGCCTTTTGGGGGGCAAAAATGGTCCCATTTTTGCGAAAATCACACCATTTTTTTGCTCGTTCCCCCCCCCCCAGCCCCCAGGAGCACTTTGCAGGTCTCTCAAACTCTCTGCATTTCCCATTTTCACAAAAAATGAGGTGTGCAGAGGGTTTGGGAGGTCTGTAGAGTGCAAAAACTTTTTTTAAAAAATTCCCTCTTCAAAATCTTGGTGCATCTTATACTCCACAAAAAATACACTCCGAAAAATACGATGATTAAGATAGATAGAGCTGTACTTTATTAAGTATAGAATAACAGAATTGGAAGGGACCTTGGAGGTTTTCTAGTCCAACCCCTTGCTTAGGCAAGAAACCCTATACCATTTCAGACAAATGGTTATAAAAATGGTTATGTTTAACTAATGTTTCACTCAATAAAATCTAAGCAATTAAACAAATCAAAATATAACATACAACTAAAACAATCATCATCTTCCAAGGGGACTCACTTTCACCACTACTGTTCAACATCAGATTAATTCCACTGATAATAATCCTACGAAGCACAAAACTGGGATACCAAATCTCAAGCCAACATGGCAAGATAAACCATCTACTATACATAGATGATTTAAAACTGTATGCGAAAAGCCCCATTGAACTTGAATCAATACTCAACACAGTTCAACTGTTCAGCAGTGACATCAGGATGAATTTTGGACTTGAAAAATGTGCTATACTATCCATGCAGCAAGGAAAAATGGAAAATATAGAAAATATGGACCTGGGAAATGGAAGCATCATGAAAGCATTAGCAAAGGATGCCAGTTACAAATGTCTAGGCATATTGGAAGCAGATAACATCTTGAATGGAAAAGTCAAAGAGTCAATGCAAAAGGAAAACATCAGGAGGGTCCACAAAATATTAAAATCAAAACTAAATGGTGGAAACATAATCAAATCCATTAATACATGGGCAGTGCCAGTGATGCGCTACCCAGCTGGAATCATCAACTGGACTGTGGCTGAACTGTAAAACCCGGACCGAAACATGTGTAAACTCTTGAATATGTACTGCGCTTTACATCCATGATGTGACACTGACAGGTTGCACCTGCCAAGAAGAATAGGAGGCAGGGGGCTATTGTAAATCCATCAAACTGTAGAAGAAGAAAAATGAAGTTTGAATGATTATGTGAACCAAAGTACAGAAAAATTGCTGCAGGCTGTGAAAATGGAGAACATTATAAAAACCTTTATAACCTTTATAAATGGATGGAAAACCAACACTCTGCATGGACAGGGCTTGGGAAACATTGAAGGAAAATGTGATAACCACTTGACATGGACATGGCTTAAGAGAGGAACCCTCAAGACAGAAATGGAAGGTTTAATACTGGATTCTCAAGAACAAGCACTACAAACTAATGCCATGAAAGCGAAGATACAAAAATCCACTGACCATCCAAACTGCTGACTTTGCAACGACAAAGTTGAAACTGTTTCACACTTAATATTTGAGTGCCCCAAAATCATGCAAACTGATTACAAATCTAGATATGATCGAGTTGCTAAATTAGTCCACTGGTCATTATGTAAAAAATACGACAGACCTGTATCCGAAAAGTCATGGGAGCACAAAGTGGAAAAAGTCACCAAAAATGGGATGGTGAAGATCTTGTGGGACTTTTGAATACAGACGGACCGTCATTTGGAACACAACATGCCAGATATCACATTTGTTGAGGGCTGAATCATACAGTTTATCAGTGACGTGCAGTCAGGTGAGGCAGGTGAGGCACAGCCTCACCACTCTCATCATGAAAAAAAAAAGTAAAAGGAAAAAGCTGAGCTAGTTGCTGCCTCACCGTGGATGACTCTGCTTAACCTCACTGGTGCTCTCCCTCCCCAAGTGTAGTGACTTCCTCCCCAGGCCCCCATTCATTTCTCTCTCACACACACACAGCTGGATAAAACTATATAAAAATCTAGCCCAGCTTCACTGATTACAAGTTTGAAAAGGCAACCTGGCTCCACCTGCAATCAAACTACACTTGGGGAGGGAGAGCACAAGCGAGCACTGAGGAGACCACAGGAGGAGGCAGGAAGCCAGGCAAAGAGCCATGCTATAGTACACACACTTCCCCCCATCCTCTTTCTTTTGGAAGGCTCGGCTCCCCTCCGGCTTCTCTGCCTCTCCTCTCACCCCAGCCTATAGTACACACACTTCCCCCCAGCCTCTTTCTTTTGGAAGGCTCGGCTCCCCTCCGGCTTCTCTGCCTCTCCTCTCACCCCAGCCTGCCAGCAGGAGGTGGTGGGTGGGCTTTATTGTGTTCCAGGCATTTCCCACCCAGACATCAGGCTGCATTTGCAATGGTGGAGGTGTTTGGGAAAGGCAGCAGGGGAATGGGGGGGTGGTGGTGGCAGAGGAGCTGCTTTCAAGCCACTGGAAAAGATATCCAATCCAACTTTTGTGTTTGGGGGGGTTTGTTTGAGAGTGAGTGAGAGAGGGAAGGGGTAGGAGAGATAGTCCAATCCAACTTGTGTGTGTGTGTGTGTGTGTGTGTGTGTGTGTTTGAGAGGGGGAGGAAGGGAGAGAGGGAGGAAGGAGGGGAAGGAGAAGAAAAAGAAAAAGAAAGAAGGAGCAAAGGAGAAAAACAAATGCTGTCGCTTTAAATTGGAACTGAGCATGCCTGGCTGTGGAATTGTGAGAGTTGAAGTCCACAAGTCTAAAAATATTTGAAACCCAGCACTGTGTCAGTGCCTCACCAGTCATAAACCTCACCGCACGTCACTGCAGTTTATTGATATTGCTGAACCAGGAGATGCCAGAATTGAAGAAAAAGAACTGGAAAAAAACAATTATGAAATATTGCGACCTGGCAATCGAAATTACATGGCTATGGATGAAACATGTAGCAGTAATGCCCATTGTCATTGGGGTACTTGGTACCATGTCCAAGAACCTTACAAAACACATCAAGAAATTGCAGCTTCCAGCAATAACACCAGCGGAACTACAAAAAACTGCACTACTTGGAACATCATATATTTTAAGAAGGCACTTGATTCCTAGTGCATTGACAGCAACCTGTATCAACCATCAGTACCAGCCAGTGGTATTTGTGACACATTTTTAAATGTTCAGTTGACTGAGTTTCATGTTTAATGAATAAAAGAGATTATTATTATTTGGTTAATCTTTGGTGAGATTCACAGCCTTTGGAGCTGGTGGGTAGCTCAACAGCTCAAGTCCTAACCAAGGACCTAGGAACTGTTAAGGTAATGTCGGAGGATATAAGTTGTTCCAAGTAGGGTGGTTTTTGTAGAATCAGAATTATTATTATTGAATGTTCAGTTGATTGAGTTTCATGTTTAATGAATAAAGTATAATAATATACCATGATTCAATAATCCACAAACCTTAATCTTCACAAAAGCTATAATAAATCACAGGTACTTAATTATCCCATCCTAATTTCTTGAATGTTCCTTGCTTGGGACAAGGTTTTAGATTATATTTTGATAACACAAAAAGTATGAGAATCTCGTATCCCTTCCACTGCTGTTTGACACAGCAGCAGCTGGATTCCCTGGCAAATGTCCAATTATACAGTCGGCTAGTCTGTCAACAACGGTGTGCAAATCAGCCGAGGAGGAAGACTCTTTTATGAAATACAGGCAACTCCTAATTTCTAGGGGAAATAAAAAATGTTAGCCCAGCAGATATATTACCTCAAACTCTATGTTGCTAGGGCTATTAGATAAGATGTAAAGGAAAAAAACAGTTTATTGCAGACAACTTCTCATCTGACTTATCAGGCTCTGTATTAACACTTGGGGTTCTGAATCAATAAACTGATTTTATATCTTCCTTGAGAGACAAAAGGCTTCGAAGAAACATTGTTCCTACTACCATGCATGATGAAACCAGAAACCCACTTAGAAGGCCCAGCAAGGCTACACACCTGCTATCCAATTTCTGGCATAAGTCATTCACTAAGGTAACTCGTTTCAGAACTGTATCTTGGTTGAAAGTTTGGTTAAATTGGGACAGATAATTAATGTCATTTGAATGAGCCTGTAATTGCATAGATTTCCTGGCCAAGTGAAGAATCCTCCCCCCCAAGAGGTCTTATAGCTGCCTCCTTTAAGCAGGGAGGCACCGACCCCACCTTCAAAGAAGCATTCGTTACCACATGAGGTGGCTGAGTCAAACCAGTCTAACTGGCTCTCCAACAGTGTAGAGCTTTACTGTATATCAGGGGTGTCCAAACTTGGGAACTTTAAGACTTGTGGACTTCAACTCCCAGAATTCCCCAGCCAGCATGGCTGGCTGGGGAATTCTGGGAGTTGAAGTCCACAAGTCTTAAAGTTCCCAAGTTTGGACACCCCTGCTGTATATGATCTGTCAAACGCAGCTCGGGAGCCTGTTTTCACTGGCAGAGTACTTGGGCCACCACAGGCACCCCCGACACGAGTAATGTCAATCTGGCCATGCCCAGCCTTGCCCCCAAGGTCAAACACAACCCTGATGTGGCCTTCAATGCATCGATCTAGACAGTTCTAGATCTTCAACCAAACCCTGTGATGTTATACAGTATTCAGCACAGCACCTTCTTTCATTTAGTTTGATACGTGTTTAATTCACTCTGTAAGCATAGATATGGTGACTTGTGTATCATTGTTTATGCACAACAGATGACCTTAGCCAATTGTGTCTTATTCAATGTTAATATGGTTAATAAAAATTTATATTTATTTACATGAAAGGAGGAAAGCCTGATCTGATTCGTTTCTTGGATAATCAAGATTATTTCTATATACAATTACTACGGTGAGATCACTATATGCACAAGGACAGAAAGTTCAGCATTACCCACCAAACAGGAACAGGTAGTAAAATTGACAGAATTTGCTGAGATGGACAAATTGATTCCTTTGATTAAAGAAAGGATAATATTTACATCCATTGGGACCGGAAACCTCTTGTGAATTTTTAAGGGAACAGCCATCACTTATTTTACTCTTTTCTAAAACAGGTACTCTTTTAAAATACCTTTTTAAAAACCTTTTTTTTGCCTTTTAATCTTACACTTGAGCCATCTTCCTTAAAACATAACACCCAAATAAGACCCTAATTTAATTCTTACCAATGGTTGAAGCAAATTAGTACTACAGTCTGAAATCAGACTGATGCTTTGTGTCTATCTTGCCTTCACCCTTTGGTGACTAAATAGATTGCAAATATTTGCTTTTCTCAGGACATTTTGACCTCAATGCTTAATTTTTCTGTGCTAGCCCACCACTCAAAGGGATCTGAGAGCTTAATATGAATAGTATATTTAAATGAACAAAAGCTATAGAATCAGCAAACAAATTTAAAATTTAATCAATCTTAGATTTAATTTAATTCTTAAAATGCCAGGGGAAAACTCAGTGTTAAAAAAATTGGAGCTATGTGTTGGCTTAAATAAAACATGATGATTAAAAACTACTATGAATTCAGAAATGTTTTAAACGAATTTGTATTTTATTCATCATAATAAAGTAAGGGTAAAGGTTCCCCCGCGCATGCATGCTAGTAGTTTTCGGCTCTAGGGGGCGGTGCTCACCTCTGTTTCTAAGCTGAAGAGCCAGCGCTGTCCGAAGACGTCTCCGTGGTCATGCGGCCGTCATGACTAAATGCTGAAGGTACATGGAATGCTGTTACCTTCCCACCAAAGGTGGTTCCTATTTTTCTACTTGCATTTTTACATGCTTTCAAACTGCTAGGTTGGCAGAAGCTGGGACAAGTAACGGGAGCTCACTCCATTACACGGCGCTAGGGATTCGAACCGTGAACTGCCGACCTTCTGATTGACAAGCTCAGCATCTTAGCCACTGAGCCACCGCATACCCTTGTATTCATCATAATATCGTTCAACAAAAGAGAGTATTACATATATTCAGGGATTTCTGGCACAAAGCCAGCCTATAGCCATTGGTATGAAGAACACAGAGATCAATGGCATGGTATGAATGCAGACCTTCTCTTCACCCTGGATGTGTTCCATCCTACCACTGCATACTCCTGTCCCACAAGTTCTTTATCCTTCTTGCTTTTTCCTGAGATAGAGAGAAGGCAATTTTGTTTACAAGACACCAGCAGTTCTTTCAACCTGAAAGCAAGGTGCGTGTGATCTGTGCTGAGTTGACACCAATTCCAGGACTTTGTGTCACATTGTTACAGATGCTCTGCCTTGAATTGTATTTAGGCTCATTGAGTTTTTCATGAAGAAATGAACTATGGGAGCAGTAAAGAGACATTTGGGCCAAAAGTTCCCTGTGCAACAATCAAGGGAGGGAAGGCAGCAGCTGCTTGGATATTTGGTGAGTGTGACTTTCTGGAGACTCTACAAAAGAAGTCTGTGTTTGTGATAAATATAAGAAAATAAGAGTGCATGATGAAAAGGAAAGTTTCTCAATAGCTGCCTCAGGGTCTCACTAATGCCAGGCCAGCCAGTTGGCAGCTCAGAACGATCATAAAGAAGAATAACAACACTCATCAAAAATAGCCACTACATTAATTAATGAGACAATTAAAAGAGCGTTAGATCAGAAATTAAAGCAGTTGATTTAAAAAAAAAGTCTAAAAACTTTGAAAGTCTCCCAAATTTGCTGATGGAGAATCTGCCCGGTATATTGATTGATTGGTTGATTGATTGATTTGAATTCAATTGATTTGATTTGATGCATATCACCACCTACCTTATATATGTGACTCTGGGTGGCTTCCAATAAAACGAAATTAAATGCAAAGATCCAGAGGACTTTATTATATTTTTGGAGCGCCAAGCCATGTACAACACCAAGTTCTCAGGTCTTGCAAAAGGCTGACAGAGTGGGGCCAGTCTGATCTCAAATGTGCCAAAGGGTAGGCCCCAAGGCAGAAAAGGTTCTCCTTTTGTGCCATACCGGCCAACACTTCTTAGCTGATGCACCCATGGCATGCCCCTTCTGCCAGATTGGGTGGGATAGGTGGAAACAATTTGGGAGAAGCAGTCCCATAAGCAGCCCAGTCCCAAGCTATGAAGGATTTTAAAGGTAACCGCCAACACTTTGAATTGCACCTGGAAATACACTGCAACTGAGATACCTTCCCTTAAACTGGACTGTCCTGGCCAAACTGGGTTATCTGTGGGCACTCAAACTGAAGCATCAACATCAATGGAAGAAGGAACATATTTAAGAAGATATATTAAAAGGAAGCCTTAATAGAAAACAAAATCAACTGCTTTAATTCCTGATGTTGTAGGGTTTTCATTGTCTCATGTATTCACACGTATTTTTGTAGCTTATTTTAATTCTTTCTCATGAACGATTTTGAGATGATTCAGGAATAAGAACAATGGAAGAAGGAACGATATTAAGAAGGTGCCACAGCAGGTAAAAAGTGCAGGTAATCCTTATGAGATACCCTGCTAGCTCTGGGATAGAGGGAGGAGGGAAGGCAGAGTAGGGCAGGGCAGAGGGGAGGGGAGGGGAGGGAAGGAGAGACGAGTAATGCTGATTATAGCATGAGAATATTTACCTTCAATGCCAAGACAGGGTGTATGCAATGGCAGGAAAAATCATGCATCTATTGAGCATACCAATCGGTGCATTGGGAATCCAGAAAGAGCAGAACTGGTCAGAATAAAAGAAGAGCCAATCCAAACAGGCTGGAATTGTTCCTTCCCGTCTAGAACCTCCTTTCTAGACTACGTCAATATTTCCCTATCCACCATTTCACACATAAAATGCACACAATGCACATAAAAACCTGGCAGAGATTTAATCCCACTGTTGTGCTTGTCTCTTGACTATTTGACCACACCCTGTAGACATCTTTGGCAATGAAATGCCTTTTTGGTAAACTTTTGTGCCAGAGAAAAAGCCATCTGAGTAGATTGCATTCATTGTACTCCAAGCTTAACTTTAGTGACTCAAAGCCCCTAATTTGAGAGAGACCGTTTTAGCCTTTTTAAAAAAAACCTGTTTTAATTCCTGAATTTTGTATGGTTTTTATTGTCTCATGTATTCATAGATATTTTGGTAGATTGTTTTTATTTTTTCTTGTGCATAATTCTGAGCTGATTCAGGAAGAAGAACAATATAAAGCCTGGTAGTAGTTATTTATTTATTTATTTATTTATTTGTTATGCTTCTAGACCGCCCCCTCTCCCAAAAGGGACTAGTGGTGGTAATAGTAATAATATAAGAATTAGATTATTTCAAAAGTTTGCTGGAAAGGCAAAAGAGAAGGAAAGGGTGTCTTTTTCCTTTACGCCATGAAAAACTTCTTTTTTTCAATTTTGAGGACAGCACAGACTTGCAAAAATCTGTGCCAACCAAAGCTAACCATAATTGCAAGCTTTGAAAGTTTCCTAGAAAACAAAGTGGAGCCAACCATTTGCAAGTCCTCCCCATTGTATCATAACTTAATTCAATATTTATTTAACAAAGTATATATTCCTCCCTTGTACAAAAAAGTTGAATGCTCAAGGTGCTCCCAGCGTATAAAATAATCCATCAAATAACAAAACAAGCAATGAAGATAAATAGCATGCCACACATGGAAAGAAAACCACAAATAGGAGGGTGAATTAGAAAAACAGTGAGGGTAATTAAAAGCCCATCTCAAGGACGGTGTGTGTGCTCAATCAGACAACGCAAAGTAATTTATGTGGGATGTTCAAAACTGTGGTGCAGAAAAGCCTCTCATTTATCTCAACCAGTCTGGCATCAGCTCTTGCTGGGATGCAGAGAAGAGCCACCCTATTAACTCTGAAAGTGAAGGCAGGGTGAAGAGGAGGAGGCAGGCCCAGGCATTCTGATCTCCCTACTATTTGGGTTTTATAGGTAACCACCAGTAATTCAAAGCTGCTTTTTCAGGAGACAACTGGGCATTCTTCTTTTCCTTTTGAAGATGTTTCACTTCTCATCCAAGAAGCTTCTTCAGCTTTGGCAGGATAGTGGGGTATGGAAGGATTTATATTCCTTGCAGACAGCTGGTCATTTACATCCTTTTAGAAGATCCTTGAAGCACTTGGGACAACCATGACCTGGATGACTGAGAATCTCTACAGACAGTTAACTATACGATTTGGTTTTCCCCCTGCATTTCCCCCACCCCCCGCACAAGTGCACATGACCCTCCTCATGTAATATATGCCAATTAGTGTACATTCAAAATGACAATAAAGTTTCTATTCTATTCTATTCTACTTTAGGGGAAAATTGTAGAATGCAATTTTGCTTGTTTGCTTAACCCAGGGGTGTCCAAACTTGGGAACTTTAAGACTTGTGGACTTCAACTCCCAGAATTCCCCAGCCAGCCTGGCTGGGGAATTCTGGGAGTTGAAGTCCACAAGTCTTAAAGTTCCCAAGTTTGGACACCCCTGGTTTAACCAGTGAAGATTGACTGCAATAAAATGCTTTATTAGAAATATGTACAGGTAGTCCTCAACCTATAACTGACCATAACTGAGCCCAAACTTTCTGTTGCTAAAGTGAGACAGCTATTGTGAATTTGCCCCATTTTATGATTTTTCTTGCCATAGTTGTTAAAGGGAATCACTGCAGTTCAGAGGTGGGTTGCTCCTGGTTCGGCCCAGATCAGGCAAATCGGTAGTGGCAGCCGCGGGACGTTCTCCCCGCCCTCCCAGACGTGTGCGCGGAAGCATCGCGTGTGCGCACGCACACACACGAGCAAACCAGTAGTGAAAAAAATGGAAACCCCCCCACTGCTGCAATTGTTAAGTTAGTATCACGGTGGTTAAGTGAACTTGGCTTCCCCATTGACTTTGCTTGTCAGAAGGTTGCAAAAAGTAATCAGGTGATCCTGGGATACGGTAGCCATCAGAAATATGAGTCAGTTGACAAGTGTCTGAATTTTGATCACTTGACCACAGGGATACTGCAATGGTCTTGTGAGAAACGGTCTTAAGTCACTTTTTCAGTGCTATTGTTATTTTGTATGGTCACGTAAATGAAGTGTTGCAAGCCGAGGACTACCTATAGCAGTGATGGCGAACCTATGGCACGCGTGCCACAAGTGGCACGCGGAGCCATTTGTCAGGGCACGCGAGGCGCTGCCCTGTCAGCTGGCCAGCTCGCATGCGCGCGCTGGCCAGCTGAGTTCACCTTTTTAAAAGCTATTTTTTGCCTTCTCCAGGCTCCAGAGGCTTTATAGGAGCCTGGGGAGGGCGAAAAGAGCCTCCCCCGCCGCCCCCCTGCCGTCACTTCCGGTTTGCTCGGAGGGTGGTTTTAAGCATTCCAAAGGCTTCAGGGAAGCCTCCAGACAGTCCCTGAAGCCTCCGGAGGGCCTCCGGGGGGACGGGGGAGGCTCTTTTCGCCCTCCCCAGGCTCCTATAAAGCCTCTGGAGCCTGGGGAGGGTGAAAAAAGCATGTAAAATTGGGGGGGGGGTGTCGCGCGTTGTGCGTGCATGCGCACTGGGGGGTCGTGCATTGCATTATGGGTGCGGCACACCCACACATGACCCCCCTGCACTCCCCCCACTTGTGGCACGCGAGCCAAAAAAGGTTCACCATCGCTGACCTATAGTGTAGTGAGCAGGAGCTTTCGGAGGGAGTTCTCTTTGTTTTATAGAGATTCTGGGTAGAAATAATTATCTGGTGTTCTCAAAGCTGAACAACTGAGTAGGCTGGTTGGAGGAAAGATTGGCTGAATGGGCTGAGAACTTCAGAGCCATGCTAAAGATTTGGGATGCATAGAAGGTGATGCCAAAGGGGTGGAAAGAAGATTGAGGATGAGGATGGTTTGGAAATGAAAAGGATGATGGTGCAGAAAAGTCCATCACTCATTGCGGGATTCTTCGTTCAATGAGCTTGTGGGGAAAAACCTGATTTTTTTGCATAAGGGCTCCCTGTTGGTTGTTGCATGCTGAAACCTGGGGAGCGGGGGGAAAGTTACATCTTTCCAATTTCTACTTGACATGTTAATCCCCATAAATGAAGGACTGCATTTTATTCCTTCACGCTGTCCCTGCCTGACCTCTTGTCCCAGTGCAATTGATGGATTCATTTGTCAGTTATAATCACAGAATCTGCCTGCCAAGTTTTCTTAGCAATCAGCTTTATGGAGTCAAGGGCAAACCCACAGGAAACCATTTTCCTGCCTTTTGAACAGGGTAATTCCAATCACGGAGGAGATAGCCCTTTATCCTGACAGGGTTAGGATCGCGGCCTCTTGTGACACATGACGTCATTTGGTTAGTTAAACAGGAAAACAGATGGTTTAACCTGAGGTGTACACATGCCATGGAAAAAGCTGGGCTGGCTTGAACATGCTCTTAACAAAATCAGAGCGGAGATCCCTTTTAATGGGCCTGTCATCAGTTTCTCAAAACTGACTTTTAATAAGCTTTTTGGTGAAAAGAGATTTGTGTAAATAACTCAAGAGCCCCTTCCCTGATTCTCTGGGGTGCAGCAAGTCTTAATAATGTCCTGTCTCCTTGGTGCTTAAAGACTGCATGGATGAAAACAGTTTCCACCCATCCCGCCTTTTTCATCAGCACAAACAAAGCGAAAGAAAATGTGAACTAGATCTGATGAACTGAGAACAAATTACAACACAATACAATACAATAGTAGAGTTGGAAGGGACCTTGGAGGTCTTCTAGTCCAACCCCCTGCCTAGGCAGGAAACCCTATACCGTTTCAGACAAATAGCTATCCAACATCTTCTTAAAGACTTCCAGTGTTGGGGCAACTTCTGGAGGCAAGCTGTTCCACTGATTAATTGTTCTCACTGTCGGGAAATTTCTCCTCAGTTCTAAGTTGCTTCTCTCCTTGATTAGTTTCCACCCATTGCTTCTTGTTCTACCCTCAGGTGCCTTGGAGAATAGTTTGACTCCCTCTTCTTTGTGGCAACCTCTGAGATATTGGAAATTATTCATCAGCTTATCATTAGCTCTGAATGCCCAGGCTATTTTAGCGAAAAACATATTTATACTGCTTCTCTGGGCATTTTTATGGATGGCTAAACTTCATGGCCAACTAATTATCTGAACTCTGCATGGAACCAACCTGTACTTCCTTCCAATAAAACTTCTCTGAGGTTTATTTTGTTGTAGCAGTGGCTAGGTAGAACCTCACAGCTGCATTCAGATGTTAACTAGGGCTTGTTTAATGCTAATTCACTAAATAAATCACAATTGGTTGAGTTTGTACAATTAAGCAAACCAGGCTCTTGTGTAAATCGGGACTTATTTCTGATAATGCACCCTTTAGCATCATGGTGTCCTCCAACATTTTGAACTACAAATCCTTAGATTTCAGCAGCACAGTCACGAGCGGATTTTGGTAGCTCATTTTTTTATTGTCTTTGGATTGCTAAAAAAATATATCTCAAGCAGTGACGTGCGGTCAGGGGAGGCAGGGGAGGCAGGGCCTCACCTCTCTTCATGAAATAATAGTATATAATATTATTTACTATATATATATATAATATTATAATATTATATACATTTGTCCGGCCGCGCCCGGGAGCTGCAGAGGCAGAAATGTTGTCGGCGCTTCCGGATGACGAAGGCACGCAAACACGCATCTACCCAGCTGTCTTTTCCAGCCTCCTAGCGCTCTTTTCCACCGATCGTGCATGTTGTGCGCGCAAGAAGGAAAAGTCCGCGGCGAAGTCCTTGTCGCCCCGAGCTCTTGTTTGCACTTCCGCCCCTTTTTCTTCGCTCCATCCCGCTCCGGCTCTGGAAGGGCCAGCGAGGTTGGCTCCAGCCGAGATCGAGAGGGAGGAGAGGAGGGGGTAGCTGCGGGCTACCTTCCGGCCAAATGCGCACGAAAAGCGTGCGCGATCGGTGGAAAAGAGCGCTAGGTAGATGCGTGTTTGCGTCCCTCTCTCCTCAGCCCCAAAGCTCTGTCCGCGTGACTCACTTCCAAGGCGGTGGCTGGAGAGGCGCGCAAGAACGGCAAGCGGTTTCCCACCAAAGCGGCGTTCTGCGCACAAGAAGGCGCTGCCGGAGGACAAGGGCATGCAAACACGCATCTACCCAGCTGTCTTTTCCAGCTACCTAGCGCTCTTTTCCACCGATCGCACACGTTGTGCGCGCAAGAAGGAAAAGTCCGCGGCGAAGCCCTTGTCGCCCCGAGCTCTTGTTTGCACTTCCCCCCCTTTTTCTTCGCTCCATCCCGCTCCGGCTCTGGAAGGGCCAGCGAGGTTGGCTCCAGCCGTGATCGAGAGGGAGGAGAGGAGGGGGTAGCTGCGGGCTACCTTCCGGCCAAATGCGCACGAAAAGCGTGCGCGATCAGTGGAAAAGAGCGCTAGGTAGATGCGTGTTTGCGTCCCTCTCTCCTCAGCCCCAAAGCTCTGTCCGCGCGACTCACTTCCAAGGCGGTGGCTGGAGAGGCGCGCAAGAACGGCGAGCGGTTTTCCACCAAAGCGGCGTTCTGCGCACAAGAAGGCGCTGCCAGAGGACAAAGGCATGCAAACACGCATCTACCCAGCTGTCTTTTCCAGCTACCTAGCGCTCTTTTCCACCGATCGCGCACGTTGTGCGCGCAAGAAGGAAAAGTCTGTGGCGAAGCCCTTGTCGCCCCAAGCTCTTGCTTGCACTTCCCCCCCTTTTTCTTCGCTCCATCCCGCTCCGGCTCTGGAAGGGCCGGCGAGGTTGGCTCCAGCCGAGATCAAGAGGGAGGAGAGGAGGGGGTAGCTGTGGGCTACCTTCCAGCCAAATGCGCATGAAAAGCGTGCGCGATCGGTGGAAAAGAGCGCTAGGTAGCTGGAAAAGACAGCTGGGTAGATGCGTGTTTGCGTGCCTTTGTCCTCCGGCAGCGCCTTCTTGCGCGCACAACGCCGCTTTGGTGGGAAACCGCTCGCCGTTCTTGCGCTCCTCTCCAGCCACCGCCTTGGAAGTGAGTCGCGCCGACGGAGCTTTGGGGCTGAGGAGAGAGGGACGCAAACACGCATCTACCTCACGCTCTTTTCCACCGATCGCGCACGCTTTTCGTGCGCATTTGGCCGGAAGGTAGCCCGCAGCTACCCCCTCCTCTCCTCCCTCTCGATCTCGGCTGGAGCCAACCTCGCTGGCTCTTCCAGAGCCGGAGCGGGATGGAGCGAAGAAAAAGGGGGGGGAAGTGCAAACAAGAGGTCGGGGCGACAAGGGCTTCGCCGCAGACTTTTCCTTCTTGCGCGCACAACATGCGCGATCGGTGGAAAAGAGCACTAGGAGGCTGGAAAAGATAGATGGGTAGATGTGTGTTTGCGTCCCTTTGTCCTCCGGCAGCACCTTCTTGCGCGCAGAATGCCGCTTTGGTGGGAAACCGCTTGCCGTTCTTGCGCGCCTCTCCAGCCACCGCCTTGGAAGTGAGTCACGCGGACGGAGCTTTGGGGCTGAGGAGAGAGGCAGGGGCGGAGGGAGTGGGGGGAGAGGAGCCGCCCCCCTCACCCCGCAGGCAATGGGGAAAGCTTTCCTGAAATGGGGGGGGTGTCACGGGAAATAAAAAGGGCGCGCGCTGGGGGGGACGAAGGAGGCTTTGGCGCGCCTTAGAGGCGGGTGGGAAAGCAACAAAAGGGGCAGCGAGGGCAGGCGGTGCCTGCAGGCGGCAAGGCTTGAGCGGGGTGAAAGCGCAGCCCCTTTCGTTGCTTTCCCATTCACCCCGCTCAAGCCTTGCCCGAGGGAGCTGGGGATCGGGCTTTGGGTTGGTTGGAGAGGGAGACCTTGAAGGAGTGGGGGGGGAAGGGACTGGCGCAGGTGGAGGAAGCAATGCTACACGGATCAGTGCACTCCGCGGTCCCCTTAATGTTCACTCAGGAAGGTGGAGAATGGGACCACGTGTGCTGCACACGTGGTCCCATTCCCCGCCTTCCTGATGATGTCACCAGCCTCCCCAGCCATAACCCTCACCGCACGTCACTGATCTCAAGACTATATAAATACTGAGTTATAAATCTCTTTAAAATGTGGTACTTATTTTTATCTTGTTCTCAGATGAACTTTATTTTCACTAAAGTAATAAAAGAGACACTCATTTCACCTGAATATTGTCCAATACAGGCTTTTTTGGGGGCGGGGGAGTTCCATTCCATACACTTCAGAAACATGTGATAGCCCAGAATTTGAAAGTACTTTTGGTCAATTTAGATGGTTTATGCTCTGGTTCTACCATAAGGAAGCCATAAAATATGGTTTTGTTTAGGAGAAGAATTTATTGCAATCCTCTTCAAAGCATTGTTATGAATTACTGGGAAGAACAATGTAAATTGTTAAGTGAAAGCTATATGCCTGCAAATCTGAACTAAGTATGAACTACTTTTTCTTTAGGCTATTCCCTCTTCTCTCGTGTTAGAGACAATGCATTTAATCTGCATGACATAGTTGGAAATGTTATTTTATAGGAAAAATAGGGGTTGGATTGTTTAAGTGACTTTATAGTGGAAAATGGAATTATGTACATAAAACCATAGGATAATTTGTCTTTGCTACCATGAAGAGCATTTTGATAAAAAAAATTCCAAAAGGATTGTGCTCAAAGTTGGAAGAGATGCTGAAGTTGCTGAGGTGAAGATTATTGAAAGAATTAATTATCAAAATTGCATGCTACTTTTAAAAATATACTAACTAGGTGACTATCAATTGTCTACTTTAAAGTTGGGTTCTTTATCATTTGTGTTGCTTCTTGTCATTTTTAATGTCTTTTAAAAATATTTTAAATAGTTTGTGAATTGCCCAGAGTCAGGTGACACAATAATAATAATAATAAATTATTAAATTATTAAATTCTAAATTTACCTGACTTCTGACTCTACAAAAAACCACCCTACTTGGAACAACTTATATCCTCCGACGTTACCTTAACAGTTCCTAGGTTCTTGGTTAGGACTCAAGCTGTTAGGCTACCAACCAGCCCCAAAGGCTGTGAATCTCACCAAAGTTTAACCACATAATAATAATAACAATAATAATAACAATAACAATGACGACTAGAAAAAATAATGAAATATCGCGACCTGGCCATTGAAACTACACGGCTATGGATGAAGCATGTAACAGTGATACCCATTATCATTGGAGCACCTGGTACCATGTCCAAGAATTTTACCCAAATACATCAACAAATTGTAGCTTCCCGCAATAACACCAGCGGAACTGTAAAAAACTGTGCTACTCGGAACATCTTATATTTTAAGAAGGTATTTGGTTGATACCTAGGATGCTGGCAGCAAACCGTATTAACCATTAGTGCCAGTCACTGGTATTTGTAATGCATTTTTGAATGTTCAGTTGGCTGAGTTTCATGTTCAATGAATTAAATAAATAAATAAATAAATAAATAAATAAATAAATAAATAATGATGATGATGATGATGATGATGATAATAATAATAATAATAATAATAATAATAATAATAATAATAATAATAATAATAATAATAATAATGTGATAGCAGGGTCGAAGAGAAGGAACATGAAAAAATCGCGAAATACCAGGGCTTATTTATTTATTATTTATTTATTAATTGAATTTCTAGACCGCTCCCTCTCCCCGGAGGGACTCGGGGTGGTGTACAGGTATAAATTTTTAAAAAACCATCCAAACAATAATATACATCGTTAAAATTAAATTAAATAACCCCTGTACAATTTATAAAAGTTAAAACTAGCCCATAAAACCAATCATAAAATTTAAAAACCAAAACTGAGGTGGGAAGGCTGGAATTAGGCCAGGCCGGCTAGCTGGAACAGGTGGGTTTTGAGTTTCTGACGGAAGGAGCGGAGATCAGTAGTCATTCTTCTTAAAAATGCTTAAAAATTGAAATTCAATGATTATGGCACAAACCAGCAGTGGTAATTCCAGTGGTAATCAGCACACTGGGAGCTATTCCAAAAGCACTGGAATTACATTTAAAACAGTTAAAACTTGACAAAATCACCATCAGTCAAATGCAAAAAGCTGCACTGCTTGGATCTGCACGTATATTATGAAAATAAGTTACGACGTCCTAGGCCCCTGGGTGGGGCCCGACTAGTAATCAATGCCAAATCCGGCGAAACAACTGGACGCTGTGATACAATCGTATAACAACAACAACAACAACAACAACAACCACTGACCACTTACCTAAAGGGCTACCTCGCTATTTGAAAATTCTAAATTTACCTGACTTGAACATTCTGACTCTACAAAAAACCACCCTACTTGGAACAACTTATATCCTCCGATGTTACCTTAACACAGTGCTTCTCAATTATTTTCTGTCATGCCCCCCCTAGGAAGAAGAAAACATTTCGCGCCCCCCCCCCCGCGCGACTGTAAATAGTATCATTTGTCTATAAAATTGTTATAAGTACACCTCTGCATAACATAGCACACCGGTCTTTCCTCGTCTCCCACCGTAGTCACATGCTTTCTTTCCTCTTTCCCTCTTACTTGTCTATCCTTCCTTCCACCCTCCCTTCCTCCTTCCCTTCCTTCCTGCCTCCCTTCCAGTTCCCTCCTTCCTCTTTCCCCCTGCCTGCCTGCCTTCTTTCCCTCCTGCTTATCTATGCTTTCTTCCTTCCTTGCACCTCCCTCCCTTCTGCCTGCCTGCCTTCTTTCCTCTTTCCCTATCCTCCTATCCTTCCTTTCTCCCTCCCTCCTTCCCTGCCTCCCTTCCAGTTCCCTCCTTCCTCTTTCCTCCTGCCTGTCTGCCTTCTTTCCCTCCTGCTTATCTATGCTTCCTTCCTTCCTTGCACCTCCCTCCCTTCTGCCTGCCTGCCTTCTTTCCTCTTTCCCTATCCTCCTATCCTTCCTTTCTCCCTCCCTCCTTTCCTGCCTCCCTTCCAGTTCCCTCCTTCCTCTTTCCTCCTGCCTGCCTGCCTTCTTTCCCTCTTGCTTATCTATGCTTCCTTCCTTCCTTGCACCTCCCTCCCTTCTGCCTGCCTGCCTTCTTTCCTCTTTCCCTATCCTCCTATCCTTCCTTTCTCCCTCCCTCCTTCCCTGCCTCCCTTCCAGTTCCATTCTTCCCTCCTTCCTTCTGCCTCCTTCCTGCCTGCTTGCCTTCTTTCCTCTTTCCCTCTGGCGTGTCTGCTTTTCTTTCCTTCCTTCCACCTCCCTTCTGCCCTTCTTCCCTCCCTCCCTGCCAGCAGCTCCTCCAGCATCCCAGCTGGAAGCAGCAGCACAACAGTCGCCGTTACCAGGGGCGAAGGGGTGGCGGTGGCAAGATCGGGCGACCGCCGCCCCTTTGTCCCTTCCCCAACAGCGGCTGTTGCGGTGGAGCTTCCAGACGGAATGCTGGCGGTGGAGCTGCTGGCGGGGAGGCAAGCTACGCGGTGGCGAAGACGGGCGGTCCCATGCTTCCCTCCCTCCCACCCCCGCCCGAGCAGGCTTCTTGCACAGCTCCAGCCCGCGGCTCCAATGAAAATCCACAGTCCGAAGTGCTGCCACTTCCAGGCGGGATATATTATGCCTCGCCCACGCCTTCGCCGCCGTTGCACCCAGATGGAAAGGGAGCCTTCACGCCCCCCTTTATGGAGCCTCCCCACTATTTGAGAACCGCTGCCTTAACAGTTCCTAGATCCTTGGTTAGGACTCGAGCTGTTAGACTACCAACCAGCCCCAAAGGCTGTGAATCTCACCAAAGATTAACCTAATAATGATGATGATGATGATGATCAGCGACCTGGCTATCGAAACTATGTGATTATGGATGAAACATGTAACAGTGTTACCCATTGTCATTGGGGCACTTGGTACCATATCCAAGAATTTTACAAAATACATCAAGAAATTGCATAATGTCTTTGAAAGTATGCTAACTAGAATTCTGTATATTTTGGACAGCTTTTATAAAGGTAAAAATTATTTGCTGAAAAAAGCAAGTCAAAAATAGTTTTGTAAAAAACCATAAGAATGGTACACTTCATGTGGATAGTAAGGGTGTGGTAAGTTACCTTCCAACTGTTTGTTTCAAATGCATCATTATGAGATAGAAATAATTTTTGTTACCTGCTTTGTTATTTGCTTGCTACATGTTTCAATGGGAGTATAATAACATTATCTATCAAAACAAAATCTAAAATAGTATGCCCAATAATGAACAACATCCTATGGCATTCATTATTCTGTTTAAAAATTCAAACACAAAATGTTTTGATGAACACATTATGAGCAGATTGGGTACTAGACATTTCTATAAAAATATTTGGTTAAGTATTCAGTGCTTATCAAAAAACATCATGAAAACAACAAAATAATTAATCCTTAAATAATTTGGAATTCAAGAAACTGTCCAAGAAAAACTTGCATTACTTTAGAACTCTATATTTTTCTAATGTTTTCTGAAGCAATTAAACATTGGCAGTATAATGGTAGACCTGAACATATAAATTAAAATTTTGGAGGCCTCAAAGTAACGTCTTGCCAAAGATCTTTGGGTCTATGTACCCTAGTTGGTTCTTGGTGTGCAGCTTGGCAGTTCTTATTATCATCCCCAATATTCTAGAGACAGTCACAGGAAGTCCTCCTCAATTGGCTTATTCTGTGAGAGAGATTGGGGTCCTACACCATGTGTCATTATATGGCAAATGAAAATAAAAAAATAACTTGAAAGAATATCATCTCTTTGCCATTTAGTGAGAGACATATCCATTTCACAAGAGATGCATAAAATTAAACTTTATTAAAAAAAAATCAGACAGAGTAAAGAGGCAGGCAGGAAGGGAGATCAAGAAAGAGAGAGGAAAAGAGAAGATAAAAAGAAAAATACACAGTTTCTGACAGAACAAATACTAAACACAGAATATTAGACTTAAACGCAAACAAACACAATTAAAACTTTCCACAATATTTGTGCCTAGATTGTTTTTAACCTATTTTTTCAGACGTAGCTATTTTCTTGAAACAGATATCATTCTGTCTGTATTTCTGGGCTTCTCCTACAGATTCTCGAGGATTTAAATCAATTAACTCTGAGGCTTCTGGGGAAATAGAACAAACTTCTGCTTTTATTTTAAAAAGAGAAACTGTTTTTCTCTCTAGAATAGGGTTGTCAAACTCGTGGCCCACAGGTTGCGGCCCAGATGCGCCAGGCACTGACCTTGTCCATGCCTGGTTTAGTGAAGGGAAAAAAAGTCCTGATACATCACCTGATGTGACGCGAGTTTGACATCCCTGCTCTAGAGGAAAAGGAGGGTTTGGGGAGCAAAATCCCTACTTACCTGATCCCAAATCATGCCTTGGTCAATGTGAAAGTCAGAGGCTACTGGCTCTCAGGAAATGTGCTGTGGAGACTTGCCTGACCATTCACTACAGGCAATTAATCTAATTAAAAACTGGGGCTGGCGTTTTGAAGATCTTCAGGAATAGACTGGACTCAAATCTATTGGGAAACTACTAGCTATGAATTCCCACAATGAGCAAGAGATTGTAAATAGGCTGCATGGCCCTTTGACTTTCTAATACATTTAAGCAATCAAGATTCCAAATTTACTAGTGATTTCCTTGGAGTAAATCCCTCTGATTTTTTTTTTAGAAGTCAAGTTATATAATTATAATACTTTATTTAAGGTCACAGACCAAAACACGACTACTACAAAAAAGACATAGGAGAATTGATCATAGTGTCATAACAGTCAGTCACCAAAAGCTTAACTAAGGGAGGTTACAGTGTTCTCCTCTAATGGTTACAGCTCTTAAGAAAAATTTAGAAACCTGAGAGGTGATGTATGAGGAGACATCTCCAAGGCAATATACAAACAAATTACAGCCATTAGGTCTAGAAGGGACGATTTCAAGAAAAGATAGTAACTTAGATCTGTATTAGATCTTATACATGGGGCAAAATAGAAAGATGTGCTCCGCTGTTTCAACCTCAGCTCTGTCACAAGGGCATAGCCGCTCGTTAATTGGGAGCCTCTTGAAATGACCATCCAGAAGTGCTGAGGGTAAGACATTAAAGTGAGCTAGGGAAAAAGCTCTTCTATACTTGGGAATGGTTAGAGTATAAAAATAGGAAGCCATCCTCAACCCACAATTATTAAATTGGTTGAGAGTCAGGAGGGAGCAAGTTTTGTTGGCTCTGGCTCATAGATATTGTAAATCAATGTCCACAAGCTGTTGGACTATCCTAAATTGGGCGTCCTTGAGGTCGTAGTTTTCCAAGGCATCCTCCATAAAACCTAGCAGATGAAGTTTCTTCAGCAGCTCTTCTCCCAGCGAGAAATATGGGAGTCCGTGAACGCCAGGGAGAGGTAGCTGCCAGGAACTGCCAGAAAAAGAACCCGAAACCACTATTTAAATGTGTTAATCCAGGCCATACATTTCACCGATCGAATGCCCAGTTCCAGGTATATTGGGGCAAAACCAACACAAGGGGGAAGACCCAGAAGTTTTCTAAGAAAAGCAGCCTGGGTTCTTTCAATGCAAAAGAAGTCAAGTTGAATCTCAGCTGGAGAAAGTCTTGCTACTGCCAGAAACTGTTGACAAAATTGAACTAAATACGTTGATGCTCCAAAAAACATATTTCCCATGTTCTTACAGCACCTTATTTATATTCTTTTAATTAAATTAAATTATTTATTTAATTAATTAAATTTAACATTAAATCCAAAGTGATAGATTAACCTTGATATTTTGAGTTTTTAAGCTGAATCTTGCTCCTCTGTTTCCTTTGCAATAGACTTTTCCCCCCCTGATCTAGATATTTATAACACTTTAAATGAAACCATTTGTCACCTAAATGCTAACTATAATTTAGCTGTACATGTTTGCAGGATTTCCAACCACAGAAGACCGACATTTCACAATAATTCACCGCTGCTTTGATGGAATATCAGATTGATTACTCTTAGTCAACTGTAGTCAAATATATTATCACATAATGGAAGTCTCCAATCATTATTTTTTATTGTTGGACTCTTAGTAATTAAATGAAAAGCACGGAACATTTATAAGTACATCAATCATTTCCAGGTAAAAGAAAAAATAGTACATCTAAATCTATCTGTCTGTTTTGGCTTATCTACAATTCTTATTGACTCACTCCAAATGATTTCTTTTAGGCAGGTTTTGACATGCGGTAAATGGGGGAACGTTATTTCACTTGGTAATAAAGGACCTGCCAAAAACCCTCTTTACAGTTGACTGTGAATGGTACATATGGTACAATTGTGACTTTGAATAATATGTAGGTTGATGCAATTTTTATTTGTATTAGAATCTCCAAGAAGAGATTCCATTATAAGAAGGATGTGAGGTTAGGCCTATAGATTTTGATTGATTTTGTACAATACTACTTTTGTTGTGGAAGGAAAAATATGTATGTTCACCCGAACTGGTAGTAAAAAAAATGCTACCAGTTCAGACGAACTGGTATTTCTGATGATCAGCTGTGATGTATGATTTATATTAGCTAGGATTTCCTGCTTTTTACCTAATCTAAATTGCATGGCACAGCTGATCCCCCCTCGCTGTTCTACTTACCTTTCAGGTGTGCTCGGTAGCACTCTCCGCCCACCTGCCCGGACGACATTTGACGCTCTGCGCATGCATGGAAGGTCCTGTGCGTGCATGGAGGTGAGATGTGTGAGTGGAGCGTGCAAGCTCACATTTGTGAACAGGTAGCAAAGGTAAGTAAATTTCACTCCTGGCCTAACTCCTAGTATGCATTGATCTTCCCTGCAATTTGGAACTCTGGTTATGAAGAGTTTCAGGAGGTTCAAGCGCTGCAAATATCCACCTATAAATATTGACTATTTGCAATGGCAGCAAAACATGCGATTTTGTTGCACCCTTACATTTCTGTGTTGCTTGTATACTCTCTTTATGCAGGCCAAAGAGGAAAATAATATCTTATGCACCCAAATGAAGACTCATGCTTTGGGCAGTTAAATACCATTATTTTACTGCCATGCTGTACATGTATATAGTTGTGAAGGTTAGAAGGTTGGGATAGAATTCTAGGAAATATTGCAATTCAGTTGCTTTCTAATGGAAAGAAGGACCAGGGGAGACATGATAGCAGTGTTCCAATATCTCAGGGGTTGCCACAAAGAAGAGGGAGTCAAGCTATTCTCCAAGGCACCTGAGGGTAGAACAAGAAGCAATGGGTGGAAACTAATCAAGGAGAGAAGCAACTTAGAACTGAGGAGAAATTTCCTAACAGTTAGAACAATTAATCAGTGGAACAGCTTGCCTCAAGAAGTTGTGAATGCCCCAACACTGGAAGTCTTTAAGAATATGTTGGATAGCCATTTGTCTGAAACGGTATAGGGTTTCCTGCCTAGGCAGGGGGGGTTGGACTAGAAGACCTCCAAGGTCCCTTACAACTCTGCTATTATATTATTGATATCTTTGCTTGAAGAAGCATACACTTTTCATTTAAAGAACTTCAGTCTGGACAAGACAACATCTGTCCATGCATTAACATGTTTCTGCTTCTGCATACAATAATATCCCATCTTCCATGGATCACAAATGAGGTAAGTGTGGCCTACAGTCAACTAGACAGTTAAGGATAAATGGTTTTAACCCACAGCTATTCATGAATTTGACCTGGGTTAAAATACCCTCTCCTGACCTGACAAGTAATAAAAACATCAAAGCCAAGTTGAAAATGATACAACTGCCTGGCTTCACTAGTCCTCTTCCAGGAAAAAGAATCTGGGCTATGGAATGAATAGAAAATAAAGCTGCTTATTACGGAACTCACTGTCTGATTCCTGGGACTCACGAAATAAATACACTTCCCTGAGTGGCTACAGAGACTGTTTGCACGATTGTCCTTCCAATGTTATTTATCGAATTTATATGCCACTCATCTCGCAGTGTGTGGTGACACTGAACAGAACCTGAATGTTTTATGCAAAACAGGGCTTAGAGCACTGCCTGTATTTTTCTCTCTTTGCTAGGCCAAAGAGGGAAGGAGCTAGAGATAGCGTGAAGCTTTGCCAGTAACTCTGCCGGTGCCTCATGAAATACAAGCTCATTGCTGGAGAAAATGAACGGGGGTTCTGTGTTCCAAAATGACCATTCTGTGACAGAGTTACTGTGCATTTTCAAAACTTCTGCTTAGAGGATCTGATTGGGTTAACAATTAATTAGGTTGATCTTGCCATGTGAAAATGGGCCATTATAGGGAACGGTTAGAGGTAAAGTGGCTCAGTGGCTAAGATGCTGAACTTGTCAATCAGAAAGGTTGACAGTTCGGTAGTTCGAATCCCTAGCGCTGCATAACAGAGTGAGCTCCCATTATTTGTCCCAGCTTCTGCCAACCTAGCAGTTCAAAAGCATGTAAAAATGCAAGTAGAAAAATAGGGACCACTTTGTGTAAGTCGAGGACTACCTGCGATATGCATTGTATCAATAAAAGTACAGTTCTTTGTGGAAGGAGAACAAAGTATTTCATATTTTAAGACTGTAATTAGTTTACTTATCAAATAAAACACAGAGACAGAGAAAAAAAACTGATGGTAGAAAAAGTCCTAGTAGTTCATTTAGTTTACACTTTTGAGAGTTTTTTGTTGCTTTGTTTTTATTTTCTTATTTATTGATTATTTTACTATTTTTTATTTTGTCAGATAATGGACATATGTTTGTCCCAAGCATTTTTAAACTCAACACAGATTTATTTAAATATTATTTGAGCATGAGTTCTCATCTGAAAGACTGAAAATATTTCAATGGAAACATAAAGTGTCAGGTAAGATCAGCCTCAATCTTCAGAGCACTTTTGACCATCCCTGATTCTAAAATTCCTTTACATTGCATGGTTTCAGATTCATTTTTTCGGACTAGTACACCTTATTTAAAGTTGAAAAAGGACAAAATAAGCAGCCAATTGGAGCATCACGCTGGAGCAAAATGTTATTTAGGGACCAAATCTCAACATTCTTTCCCTTTATCAGCAATGTTGATAAGTGGTCACAGCATGAGGTCATTCTTAGTAAATGGCCACCATGTATTACCCAATTGAAAAGTGAGCTGGTTGCCTGGATTGTTAATGTTGTCATTCTTGTAATGCTGCATCAGGAGCCCTGTTACAAACCCAGCTATTTATAATCTTCCCGTACCATGTAAATAAAGTTTGCAGACCTTTCCTTCTGATAAATGAGATGAAATCCAGTCACAGTTAAGAAAAATAGGAGAGGAAACGGAAGCCCGACTTCCCTGGTGTTGATTGTTAGCCTACCATATCTAGTTCTGGAAGAGAAACAGATTTTTAAATAGCATTTTAAGATCTCCATGCAAGACTTTTATACTTATCCACTTCTTTCTTCCTCTATGAGTTAGATTGTTCCTTGCTTCTCTCCCACCCTTTCTGTGGCTTGTAATTGTAACAGAATTACAGTTTGGGCTCTTGGTTTATGGTGGGTAGCATTTCTGCATTTCATTGAACCTTAAGTTGTGGTTCACTGAGGCAACACATCCTTTTTTTCCTCCTTTTGGTGTGTTTTCTCCCTCCGCCTTTCTCTCTTTGCGGTTCTGGAAATAGAGATAGGATTCTATCCTCTGGCCCAAAAGGCCTTGAAATTTGCTTCTGACTGATTGGTGTGAGAAGATATCACTGTAACATGGAGCCATTTGTGATGTGCCTAAATGAAACTTAAAGATACTTGGAACAGCAACAATAGAGCCGAGATGGCGCAATTTATTTTATTTTATTTTATTTATTAGACTTGTTAGCCGCTCCCTCTCCACGAAGGGACTCGGGGCGGCGTACAATAAATAAATCACATGTTACACGATTAGACATTACACGGTTAGACATTACACGGAGGAGGTATACAATCACAACAATTGTTACAATACATAAACAACAATAATAGTTAGGTTAAAAATTAAAATACCCCGATTTAAAATTTTAAAATGTAAAAGTTTAAAATTGCCAGGAGGATTAGAGATAGAACTATAGTTGAGCCAGGCCAGCTAGTTGAAAATGCTTAGAGTGCAGTACTGCAAGCTACGTCAGCTGACTAGCTACAGTTTGGCAGTTCAAATCTTACCAGTTCAAGGTTGACTCAGCCATTCATCCTTCCGAGGCGAGTAAAATGAGGGGCCAGATTGTTTGAGGCAATATGCTGACTGTAAATTGCTTAGAATGGGCTGTAAAAGCATTATGAAGCGGTATATAAGTCTAAGTGCTATTGCTACCCTGTTTCCCCAAAAATAAGACCTCCCCGGATAATAAGCCCAATCGGGCTTTTGAGTGCATGCACTAAAATAAGCCCTCGCCAAAAAATAGACCCTTCCCAAAAATATTGCAACACAGCAGCAGCCATGAGATGACCACATTCGACGCCTCCTGCACCTCAAAAATAATAAGACCTCCCCAAAAATAAGGCCAAGAGCTTATTTGGGGATCAAAAGAAAATAAAACCCTGTCTTATTTTTGGGGAAACATGGCATCTCTTCTTAAACTGGGAACTCCAATGAAAAAAATTGAGTTTGTTCTTGTGGTTCATGTTTCCATGATTTCAGTTGAGGGAAACAAGTCTATGCCATATGCTATATGTTAAAAAAAAAATCCATCTGAGCACACAGTGATACAGAGATTCTCGCCATTAGTGACCCTGGAAATCACAATTTCAGCCAAACTCATTTATTCCATTGTCCAAGGATATCTGTGTACTGAAATGGGTTTTTTAAAAAACATATACACAGAGTGATACACAGAGATTCTCCTATAATTCATTGACTTTCAGTAGAGATTAGTTTTCTTAAATATGTTCCAGGAAAAGAGGCACATTTCATCTTCAATCCCCATTCTAGTCTGGAATTTCTCCTTGTGTGGTCTAGAAGTTAGGCAATTCAGTTTCATTGAAAACCAGATTTCTTACTGTTGTACTCTTAAATCATGCTGAATAATAAACACAACACTTTTCATTTGCCTCCTCTAACACTCTGCCGTTATTTATAATTTACCAGTTCAAAATGATAACAGTCTGTGGAGCCCATTTTGAATTCCTTTCTACTCTTTGGAAGACAGAAGACAATCTTTTTCTTTCTCCCTTCTTGTTTTTATTTAGAATAAGTATCTCAAGAGGGCAAGAGAAAGCCAGAGAAGAGCATATGCAGAAAATCATTCATAATAGCTGAACTTCGCAGCTGGGAAGACCATTAAATTGCTTTCCAAAGTTTATATAAGAGTACCAGGAAACAGTGCTGTTTCTATTCAAGGGCCGCATTCATGTCTCAAAACCACTGAGTCTTTAGACCCACCTACCCCTTTTTGATGGGGAAGGGAAGAGTACCTTTGGGTCAGTCTTGATTCTTGGTGACTGCCTAGATAAGTCCCTGCTGCTTTCTTTGACAACATATTTGGAAATATCCCAAGGTGCTTTTTCAAAACCAACTGGACTTTCTGGTTTTTCTTTGAGATGTTTCGCTTCTCATCCAAGAAACTCTTTCAGCTCTGACTGGATGGTGGGGAATGGAAGGATTTATATTCCTAACAGACAGCTAGTCATTGGCATTCTTTTAGCAAATATTCAAGCCGATTGAACTCCCGGCTATAGGCAGAGTTAGCCTGCAATACTGCATCCTAACCACTCTGCCGCCATGGATAGTTTATGCATTTTCTAGCATCATTCTTATTGTGTCTCTCCCCCTCCGATTTTTTTTCAGATCCATTCAGACATTACCCAATACTACTGGTCCAATGACACTGAACAACAGTTATATGTTTCCTTTCCTAATCTAATTTTTTGAAAGTAAAACAAAATTTGAAACATGAAGATTGCAGTGGAATATTATCTCAGGGTTTTCTGTCAGTTCTTCTGTGGAATGTTCCTGCCTCTCTTTTGGCTGAAAAATATGAAAGTTTTATGCAGAGTGCCGATATAGAGGGTGACTTCTCAGATTTCTCTTTGTCTATACTTTTCATATTCTACAAACAGTTACAAAGTGCATTTGGAATGGTTGAAGCCTGTACATTCATCAAAATTTTATGAAGTCTATTGTGAGTTACTTGCACATGTAGCCAGCAAGACTATACATTGAGATCCACAGAACACTGTTAACTTCCCACCAAAGTGCTACCTATTTACCTACTCACATTTGCATGCTTCCATATTGCTATATGGGCAGGAGCTGGAGCATGTAATGGGAACTTACCCCTTTGCGTGGCACTCAGTTCTTGAACCTGAGCAGTTCATTTTCCAGCTGATAAGCTCAGTGTCTTTAATTGCTGTGGTTTATTTTTCTCTCTGTCACCAATTGGATAGTTAAGCATTTTCAAGGTATGTTAATGCTGTCTTAGTATAAACTAAATCTAATAAGTGGCTGTGCAATAAAACTGAGATTAAAGATCCCATCCTGGTACCAATTTACACCTTTCCTTTTCTGATTACAACTGTTTAAGATGGTTAATACAATATCAACTCTGTCAAGGCGTCCGTATACATAAATTTTACTGTCAAAATCGTCTCGTAAAACCTCCAAAGCTGATAACTGAATAGCTTTTCTTTTACATTAGAATTACTATGCTATATGGTTTTGAAATACCCATGCTAAATATCCATACTAAATTAAAAAATATATTCTCACTCATCCATGGGAAAAGATCAGGAAGAACACTATCGTACAAAGTTTGGCTAATAATTAAAATAGGAGAGAATATCTGTCGCTCAGGGCTGAACTGTGAAATTCTTCATGCTCTCTGATCTTGGTTGTTTGATTTCAGGCATTTCAGTACTCAATTAGGTAACATCATAATCAGTGGTGGGTTTCACATTTTATTATTACTGGTTCGCCGCACATGAGCACGCTCACTTCGTGCATGTGCCCCCTTTCCACGCATGCCCCCGGCCTTCCGTGCATGCACTTTGCTCTTGCAAATGCCTTCCACGCATGCGCTTGGCCTAAAAATGTGCCTACATAGGACAGCATTGAGCCAGAGTGGGTGGGCAGGCTGACCTGTGATTTCTGCTATTTCGGGTGAACTGTGATTTCGGGTGAACTGGTCCGAACCAGCTGAATACCACTTCTAATCATAATCTGGGTACTGGTTAAGTGTTGAACCCTCTGCAAGCAAACAAGGCAGTTTTAAGAGAAGGCTGAAGCTTATGTGCTTCTCTCCTGAACAGCGAGTGACTTAATAAGAATTGTTGAGTCTGGGAGATACATGCCTGAAAACACACACACACCCCTCTCTACCAGACCACTTCTACAACTAATCAAACATTCATCCTACTTAATCTATTTAGAATGGAGACATTCTCTTGACAAACTACTTGTCATCTGATAAAAGTGTTCCTGGACTGTAGCATTTCAGGCAGCAGGCAGATGACAGCATGGGTGAAATCTTTCCTGGCTACCCTCACCACCCCTTGTAAGTCATTAAGCAAATACATTAGACATGACAAAATTTGTCACATACCTGACAAATGAATTGCAGGACATTATTGCTAGAGAAGGCAAAGGGGTAGTATTGAATACCACTGACTGATGTTGAAATGCAGACTTGTCAGTCTTGAAATGTTATTCATTTACTTCCACTTTACTATCTTCTATTATTGGGCTTATTTTGAATTTATGCTTTCACTGGGTTTATTCTATTTCACTTTTTATTGTTTTGAATGCTTACAATAAGTTAGCCAGAGAACATGGGGTGCTGAACAATGTAAAAATATTGTAAAGAAACAAGTAGAGATATTTTAAGCAAGCAACAACAATAAAAGAGAACAGTTTTTGAATTGTAGTTTTATACTTAACTACAGATGATTGAAAGATTGACCAAAGTTAATTTTTTCCCCAGACCTTATCAAATCATTTGGACAGTGTGACTTTTATGTTTACTTCTCAATATTTAACAAAAGGCATTCTAACTATGGGAAGAAAATTATTCCAGCGATTTCTTCAGGAATCATGTGTTTATAATGCAATTAAAGAATTCAGTGCCACTGATTTTATTATTACATTGATCATTTATTCTCTAATATTTATCCATTCTTTCACAACACCTCTCGATATGATGAATGTAATTCCTATGGCAGAAATCCAGTGAACTGAAAAGAAAGCACAGCTGACACGGGCATCATTCAAAGATGATATTTGCTAACTTGGAAACAGTCCATTCCAAGAACAGTGTTGTGAAAAGGCAACAATCTTTTTATCTAGAAACTGTCTGAGATAGTCTTCTTATTTAACTGATGAACAGAACTCGTTTAAATAGGCGTTCTCTTTATCAGAAAATGCAATGGTTTATTTTCTGGTACATTTTGAAAAAAAATAGTTTTATATTTTGCAGGAACTAACTTCTCAAATATAAGATCAGATTAGCATATTACAAAGGCTTTTGCTGTTAGTTGCGAAGTTGTGTCCGACCCATCACGATCCCCTGGGCAATGTTCCTCCAGGCCTTCCTGTCCTCTACCATCCTCTGGAGACCATTTAAGCTCATGCCTACTGCTTCAGTGACTCCACCCAGCCACTTCATTCTGTCATCTCCTCAATCTTGCCCTCAATTTTGCCTTCAATCTTTCCCAGCATTAGGCTCTTCTCCAGTGAGTCCTTCCTTCTCATTAGGTGGCCAAAGTATTTGAGTTTCATCTTCAGGATCTGGCCTTCTAAAGAGCAATCAGGGTTGATCTCCTCTAGGACTGACTGGTTTGATTGCCTTGCAGTCCAAGGGACTTGCAGGAGTCTTCTCCAGCACTATAGTTCAAAGGCTTCAACCCCATTACAAAGAATGCCCAAATTAATGAGTTTAACCCAAGGCATTGCCTTTTACAGTCTGTGGACTAGCCAGTTCCTTTGAGCCACTGTCTGAGTGGCATGTTTTTATTTTGCCAGGCTTTGGACTTTTAAAAAACGCATACATTATTTTCCTTTCTTCAATCCGAATGCCATGCATTTTTAGTTGTATAGAACTGCAAATCAATTCCACTCCCATGATGCTCTTTAAATATTTCCTGGCATGATTGGAGAGTTTCAAGATGACTTGAAATTTCAGAGCTTAAAAATGGATTTCCTGCGAGACGATAGCAAGATCACCCATCGCTTGAATATACTGAAGAGAAACAGATTGCAAGGGGTGGCTGCATTCCAGGATGAGTTTATGCTTGAGAAGACTTTCACACCCTTCAGATGTGTTGTGACTTCACCCAGCCTGGATGGTCAAAGGTCATGTTTGATGGCGATACTGGGAGTTGCAATTCCAACACATCTGGAGGGTGCCGGGTTAGAGAAAGCAATTTTGGATGTTATTTATCTGCACCGATACAAAAGGAGCAGGGTGAGTGTTTTGCCAAGCTCATTTGGCTTCTTGTGCAGGAAAACTATGATCTTGCAAAAGAGAAAAGGTGGGGGAACATAAACCATAAACTGTTTTTTTAAAAAAAAAATTCAGGCAGATATCACTATGGCCAGACAACTTAACTATAACCATAGGTGGAAGATAAGTAATAGCAGCTTGTACTTTGGGCTAAATACTGAACGGAAGTTAAGAAATCACAAGAAGAAAATGAGCTGAGATGAGTCATCTATCCTCCTGACTAGATGAAGCTAAAGCCAGAAGAGACAACGCAGATAACTTCAAAATGTTTATGCCTTGAGAGAATACACACACCAAGAATGAGCTGTAATTTTGCCAAGCCTGTTTTTCAAATCCAGGTTCAGAATTCTCATGAAGATATG
Source organism: Natrix helvetica (assembly GCF_964273705.1). Taxonomy (NCBI): domain Eukaryota; kingdom Metazoa; phylum Chordata; class Lepidosauria; order Squamata; family Natricidae; genus Natrix; species Natrix helvetica. Next base: position 24,172,408 of record NC_138553.1, read on the forward strand.
TGTATGAATGAAAATATGAAGAATGAGGCCCACCAAACCATGTAACATGTGTTCCAAATTGTTTAACCCCTGATGATCAAACCCCTGATGATCAAGTTAGACGACTTGAAATCAAAAGGATTTAAGATAGTCAGATGGAAACTGAGTCACTCCATTTACTTCAGTAGTACTATCTATAAGTAAGCTCTGTAAAGTCTTCCCTATATGACTATCTTTACCGTGTTTCCCCGAAAATAAGACAAGGTCTTATTTTCTTTTGACTCCTGAAATAAGGACTTGGCCTTATTTCCGGGGAGTGTTAGGTAAGTAAGCTCCCCATTCGGAGAGCGAGTGTGCAGAGAAGCGTAATGAGAATGGTGTGGAAGAACACGCACAAACCAGCATACAGGGACACCGAATAGTAAAAGTAATAGTATTTTATTTACGTGGAAATATAGAGGTATTCAGAGTTCATCAAACAGTCCAAGTCATACATGGTTCAGTCAGTCAGTTATCAATGTTCTCAGTTATCCAACGAACACAGTCCAGTATCATATACTCAGTTCAGCACGCAAAATCGCTAACAGTAGCAAAAACACAGTAACTCACAATACATATCAAGCAGTAACCACTGATCAGCATCTAACAAACAGAGAGCTAACAGTCATTCTGGCTCCATCTTATGGCTGCTTGAGGTAACAGCAACCAATCACATTACAGCAGTACTTAAAACTACAGTACTACCATCATGGTTTATATATTGCTGACCCAACCGTTAGCCTACATTCCTAACAGGGAGGTCTTATTATTTTTGAGATGCAGGAGACAGCAAGCGTGGTCACCTCATGGCTGCTGCTGTGTTGCAATATTTTTGGGGAGACTTATTTTCAGAGGAGGGCTTATTTTAGCACATGTGCTCAAAAGCCCAATTGGGCTTATTATCCAGGGAGGTCTTATTTTGGGGGGGGGAGGTACATTATAGTGTGGATAAAGGGCTCATGCAAGGTACAAGAGATTAATTTAGGCTTGCTTAAGATCTGAAAGATACAATCAAGAAAGTGCATGGAAACAGGATGGTGATTTTGTCTATGGAGATTCTCAGTCATCCAGGTCATGGTTGTACCAAAGTGCTTTTTCAAGAGGCAACTGGACTTTCTGGTTTTTCTTTGAAGATGTTTGACTTCTCATCCAAGAAGCTTCTTCAGCTCTGACTGGATGGTAGGTAATGGAAGGATTTATACTCCTTGCACACAGCTGGTCATTTGCATTCTTTTAGCGAGTTGTTAAGGCCACCTGGAGGTTTATCTGTGTCATCAAAACAGCCACTTCATAAATGAATGGCACAACATAAGAGAACAAACCCATCAGGCCTAGATTCAGCAGTCCATCTGCATTTAAAAGAGAAAGGTCACCCTTTTGAAGACAGCAAAGCTCAGATTTGGACAGAGAGGACTGCTTTCTGGGGTCAAAGAGGCCATCTATGTCAAACTTCAACACCCATCTCTCAACAGAGGGAGAGGAATGTGATATCATCCAACTCCAGTCTACAACACAGTCCTTTCATCAATTCCAAGAAGGTTCCACAACCATTTGCACCACCCATTTGAATCACTGATCCTGATGACACAGATAAACCTTCGGGTGACCTTATTGACTCTATAAAAAATGCAAATGACCAGCTGTCTGCAAGGAGTATAAATCCTTCCATTTCCAGTCAGAGCTGAAGAAGCTTCTTGGATGAAAAGTCAAATGTCTTCAAAGAGAAAAAAAAACAGAAAGTCCAATTGCCTCTTGAAAAAGCACTTTTGGGACATGGGAACAGGAGAAAGTTGTGCACAATCTTTATATTGTGGAACTGAACTTTCTATAGGAATTCATTTTTTAAAAAATATAAAAGTATATCTAGTAGGCAGACATCAGACAAAGGCCTTCATCGGTTACTTCACTTAGAATCACTCATCCACAATGGTCTTTGGATGCAGATGCAAAATCCTGTTTCCAATGATTGAGTCAATGACCAGAGCTTTGCAGCAACAACAGTACCCCATCTGGCCATCTACTTAAATAAAGGCTACCTCTCACATATCTCCACCCCATCATCACCCAGCCCACTTTCAGCCAATAACAACACAATAGAATTGGCCCCCACCAGTTTGCTGATTCTGCTGGAAAAATTAAAGTGCAATAAAGGTATTACGCATCAAGCCACTTACAGGACCTAAGACTGTTACGATTTTACTCAAAATAGTAACTTTAGTCTCGCATTCAGAACAAAACCATTATACCTTGTTCCAAAACTAGTGCAGGGAATCCTTCACTTATATTGTTTAATGACTATTTGGTGTTACAGCAACCTGGGACTTCTAACTGTTGTAAAATGTTGTGTGCTTCCCCTATAGATATATAACTGCAGTTTGGATATTTGTCAACTGACTCATGTTTACAACTGATTGCAGCAGTCTGTGCAATGTGACTGATTTGCAATGGCTTTTTCCCCCATTTTTGGGGGGAGAATGGATTTGGTCTTACAATTGTGTGATTTGCTTAATAATCATCATAAAAACAGTAGTGAAATCAGGTTCGGTCATGTGTGTGCTCAATTTATAATCAACAGGATTTATGATTGAAACTCTGCTCCTAATTGCAAGGACTACCTGTGTTTCATTCAATGCACTCTGGAATTTTAAGCTCTAAATAGTTTACACATTCCTATTTATATTCTCCATCTGTAATACTAATGCCAGATCTTTTGAAATTCTCATGCAAAATCATTAGTTCAATAAAAGTTCATAAAAGGTTTAGAAAGGCAGGTTGTAAGAGGTCAGATTACTTGTCCTTCTAATCTAGGGCGGTGTTCAACATTTGGCAGATTTAGATATTTCAAAAGAGATCCCTCCCCCCCCCCCCAGTATATGCATTTTCATAACTGCAGATATAGAGATCTTTTTCATGCAAAATACATATGTTATCCTGGAAGTCTTGCATATCCTGAAATATATAAACCTGATCATAATCCAATTCACTCTGGTGGTTTCTCTCAAGATCTTAGCACTCTATCCTCTAACAAGAGTTCAGCTATATTTAACCGTAAAAATTGGGCTGTGGAGACTGCATAGCTGAGAAGAAATTCTGAATATAAATCAGGAACAAAGTGCTAGCAAAAATCAACTCTTCATCAGTCATTTTTATGAAAAGTGAAATCTGGCTGCTTACTACATTCTATCCAAAGAGTGAAGGTTTTATTTTCCTAGGAAGTTTGTTCTGTAACATCTGTTTTCTGTAGTAAATGAATACTTGGAAGTTTTATAAAACTCAGTGGCCAAATTCTCACCCCATCTTTCAAGGCAAGATTTTTATGCACCTGCTGGAGACAGTTCAAACGGACAAAATTCTTGGCAGAATCCCATTTTCAAAATGGGATTCTAGTGCAGATGAGTCAAGAGCAACAGGTTTACGACGCTTCTTTAAGGGTTCCTGATGTTTCCTAATTCGTCATCTGAACAGAGGCAGCATACCCAAAAACTTGAGTACAAAAAGAATCAAGAGGATTCAACCTGTAAGATGCAGTTGCTTTTGGCAACATTTATAGTCACAGGTTTATTGCTCAGAATGAGGCTTGCCAGATTTTCTTCTACAAAATCATGCTACAATAAGAATTTGAAGGTGTGAAAAGAATACTACCGCCTTCAAATAAAGTACCTTGAAAATGCTTCTTTCTTTCTTTCTTTCTTTCTTTCTTTCTTTCTTTCTTTCTTTCCTTCCTTCCTTCCTTCCTGCTTCCTTTCCTTTTCCTTTCCTTTTCTCTCCTCCCCTCTCCTCTCCTCCCTTCCCCTCTTCCTTCCTCCCCTCCCCTCCCTTTCCTTCCCCTCCCTTGCCCTTTTCTCCCTCCCCTCCCCTTTTCTTTCCTCTCCCCCCTCTTCTCTCCCATCCCCTCCTCTCTCCTATTTTTGCAGAATGTTGTGATACATGAGTTTGTTCTTCAGGTGTGCTATCTGGAACATTTGAACATTTCTCATCATTCCTACTTAAATGGATGTAGCCTAAATGGAAGTTTGCTTAGGATGGTGATTTTATAGATGAAAAGGGGACGACCAATATTTTAAACGAATAAGTAAAAGTAGTAGAGCTAATGTGAAGTTAGGTGAAGAGATATAACTGTCTCCTTAGATCCAGAGATGCTGCTCCTTCTTTGCAACTACTATAGGGCTACTTCTCAATTCCGTTAAGCAGAAATCAACTCCACCGGAAGTCTAAAACCATTTTTAGTCACATTGCCTATAAGAACAGAACCTTGCAAGCCTGAGCATGTAGCTCTTCCTCCTTCAGTGAAGTAGGGAAGCATCAGCCTGAGCCACTTCTGAACATTATCTAGACATTCTGGGCTTAAAAAGCATTTTATTCTGATCACCTTAACAATGGAACTTGCATATATTTATTCAAGTCATCTTCCTTAAAGGTAAAGGTTCCCCTCGCACATATGTGCTAGTCGTTCGTGACTCTAGGGGGCAGAGCTCATCTCCATTTCAAAGCCAAAGAGCCAACACTATCTGAAGACGTCTCCGTGGTCATGTGGCCAGCATGACTAAACATCAAAGGCACACAGAACGCTGTTACCTTCCCACCAAAGGTGGTCCCTATTTTTCTATTTGCATTTTTTACGTGCTTTCGAACTGCTAGGTTGACAGAAGCTGGGACAAGTAACGGGAGCTCACTTCATTACAGAGCACTAGGGATTCGAACCGTCAAACTGCCAACCTTTCTGATCGACAAGCTCAGCGTCTTGGCCACTGAGCCATCGCATCCCTTTAGCGACCACGTCCCTCTTCCTTACTTCCTTACTCTCTGCATTACTAGACCAGGGATGCAAAAATGTGGCCAACCACAAGATGAAGGCAAGATAGGTAGATGGCTGATAACTGCAGCTTAAGTGTGGTTAACAGAAGCAAGTATGGCTTAACCCTGACCTATTTTTGCTGTTGAAATAAATTGCTGTGTTTCTCTTCTCAGGCTCTCTGGAGCTCCAATGCCTCCCTTGCTGTGAGCCAGGAGTCTTCATTTTGGGTTAGGAATCCTGAGTCTGGTGACCCCACATACTTTTACATGGCCATAAACCATCAGCCCAGGGTTACATTTTTCTGATTCTAAGTGGAAACAACAGTGTAACAAGCTTAAACGTTTTTTTGGGGGTGGGGGTGGGGAACAGACTCTCTAACATTCTTTTATTTGACTGACAGAATTGCAGGAGTTCCAAAGAGTTCACACTAAACGCATTATTATTCCTTTCCCACTCACAATGTAATCACGTTGTAGAATAAAGCAGCCTTTTATAAGGTCCCCTCCTTGTACTTAACAGATGGTTTGGGGAACCACTTAAGTCCCTGAGGTGCTGATTTAATATGGATAAAAAATGTACCAGGACAAAGAGAAACCCGACTAATTTCCATGTCCACTAAATTCTCACTATCAACTAGGGAAGAACTTTGCAAGATATGAAATATTTGCTGTCACATATATGTCCTCCACACACTCTTTCAAATTTTTGCTTGGTAAACTTACTCAAATAAAAATCACATCTGCTTCATTCTGTGCGTTCTGCTCTTGGGAGGTAACAGTGCATGTTGTTAGGAAGAGTGTGTGTAAACACACACACACACACACACACACACACACACACACACACACACTTCATTTGATTGGAACGAATCCAAAGCAGGCTTGGTTTCTCAGTTTAATAGACAGAAGGACTCTCCCAAAAGGAAAAACTCTCTAGCATTACATTTAATGAACTTTACTAAGCAAGTTAAACATCCTATAAAGTAGGACTGGAAAAAAATGCAGTTCTTAAATTAATCCTTATGCACTTCTACAAAGCTTGCTAGATAATAGGCTGTAAAAGGCAAGAAATTAATCTCTAGTTTGTAAATATGGAATGGTTTAATGGAGCTTTGGTAAAATAATTACCCAGCTTTAAAATTATTCTTGTTCTCTTATTGCATTAAATACTCATGGAAGATTTCAGGCAGATGAATTCCTTGAGGCAAGAGGAAAATGTCGCAGTAATCTTCATTCCACTTTGGAGCTTAGAAAGCTACTAAAATACAACAGCCTGATCAAAAGTTCAGCCCCAAAATGAAAAGTTTTAGCAACAGAGGAAGGAATTGGGAAGTCGCTTTATAAATTGTTGCATCTCACTGAGATGGAAAACAAATTTAATCCCATGAAGATGAATTATATTTCACTTAAAATGGAACATCAGCCTATTCAATCTAATACCTAAGGATAATTTGAAATTTTTGCCTTAGATTTTCTGCCAAAATCCATTAGTGAAAGGCTAGAGATTGTTGTGGAAATATCTGTTGGCAGAATTTGGTAGGGATAAAATGGTAATAAATGATTTACTTATTTACACCATTTATATAGTCACCTTGGAACTCTGGACAGCAAAAATAAGATAAAACATAAATCAATTAAAAGAACTAGGTGGAGGCTAATATGCTCCCCATGTATATTCAGGCACCATTAACATGGAGCCCTGATGTTTGGAAAGGACTTAACAATACACATTTAATATCCAAATGTATTTACATTGACAAAGGAAAGCTTCTTCGAGAGGACGCATCATGCATTGCAAAGATTGCTTGGAGGTAGGAAATATTTCTAATGTAATCTACAGGATCCCCTGCAAGGATTATACCTGGGAAATGGGGAGGAAGCTAACCACCAGATTGCAAGAACACCAGCAAGCAGTCAGACGAGGAGATCCAAACTCATTGGTATCTTCATATTCAGTGAACAAGGACATACATTCAATTTTGCAGCTACTAAGATTGTTGGCCAAACAGGGGCAAAAATAGACAGGGAAATGATTGAAGGCTGGGAAATGGGTGCCTTGTCAATCAGCAGAAGTGCTAATTTGCCACCTGTTTATTAAGTACTTAGGAGAGCTTGGCAGTACAAGGAAACAATACCTTAATAGGACTTAATAGCTGGCCATCAAAACTCAAATGAACAACACACAACCAGATACTATGTAAATACTACACATAGAATAGTCTAAAGCACACATTCTGCTAAGAGAAGTTCCCTGAGGATGGGCTCTAGAACAACTCTGAAAGCTGAGAAGACTAAACTTCTGGTCCCCATGATGGACCCAGATTGGATCCTGCAAAGGAAAGTTTCTTCCACTGAAGGAAGCTTTGGACAATCCTCAGTCTTGCTTCTCCTCACAAGCATTTTTAAATTGAAATGAAGATTAGAAATCCTGAAAGCTCCAAGGTCATATCCATATGCGCACTGCTGACTACTATTCCTATGATTTAATATTACTCTGCCATCAAGGGGATGCCTTAAATCATTGACCTGGCAGCTCTCTCCATACATGATCATTCCACCACCACCCTCATAGCTGTTTTTTTCTGTTTTTCGGCTTGTTAAGAAAAGGAGGAGATAAATCTTTCTATTCATAAATGGCTAATGCCATAGAGGGCAAGTTAAAATGTCTCCTTTGTGTTTTTTCAAGTGTCAGGGAAATGATCAGGTGCCCAGAAAATTGACTCTTTTGAATCCAGGGACAATAAGCACACCAGTAAATAAATAAAGGGATTTTAAGCTTTGTTATTAGCTCAAGCAAACAGATTGGAAAGCATAATATGAAAAACAGAAATACAAAGGAAGATGATACCCACATCTCTTACAGGTATCCCAAGGACAGCTAATTTCCACAGCAACTAGTGATGGGTTCCATGTAGAAGTTTCCAACCAACAACAAGCCTGTCTCAAATCCTGCCCTACTACCGTCATGAGACTGCACAACCTGACTGGCTGGCACATGACTCGGGGATGGGAATCCAAAGTCTGAGACTTTCACAGGGGAAAAACTACATGAATATTCCCCCCCTCCCTTCTCCTTTACAGTAAGCAAGAGTGAAAACCAAGCAAATTGGCTCAGAAACCTGCTAAACCTTCTAACCTTTTAGAATTTTTTTAATATGAAGAAAAATATCAACCTACGCTACTAAACTCCTCGAAATAACAATGGTCTTCTGCATGGCTACTACATCTCATCATCGCCATGCAATGCGTACTGCTTGTAGTATGCGTCTAGCATCAAGTCAGTCAATCACACATATCCCAAAAGATCTGAATTAAAAATCTTTGTCAGATTGTTTGAGACAGTCCATCTGATTCAAGCTCTATCTGCCAGACAGCATTGCAGATGACTTGCTGCTCGGTCCCTCTTTCAACTAGAAGGCTGGTCTGTGTTAGAGTGCTCTTCCCTGTCTGCCTATTAGTCTGGCCAAATTCCTGTCTGCCTATTAGTTTGACTATGAGACAATCTGTGTTACATGGATTCCATTTGTCTCCTTTTGACCATCTATCTTTCTCATCATTGGGTCATCTTTCAGTCTATTTTAATGTATAAGCCATGTTGCAATTTGGACACAAATTCCTCAACAACCATTCTCAAGCACATCTTCCAAAAGGGTTGTGCATCAGTCTTCAGTACTCCTAACTCACACAAGGGGAGTTAGGAGTACACACAATAGAATCCCACACATTCAAAAATTGTCAACTTTGTGATGCCTGGAAATAAATATCAGTGATGTCAAGATAAAGCAGCATCTTAATAGACTATTAAGTGGTTGAGCTAAATCCAACTTTGGAATCTTAAAGGAAGGGCTAGTTCAATAATGGGACTACTAATTATTCTCTACATAATTATCACTCCCAACCCAAAATACACAATTACAAGTGAAAGAAACATTTTTCTGTGATGGAAAATGTTAGGGATGTAACCCTAGGCTTGGTTTGGCAATGTATATAAGCTATGATTACTTTACTGTTGCTTTAAATGCTTAAGAGATGTAATTGGTTTGTTACCTCAAGCAGCCATAAGAGGGAGCCAGAATGACTGTTAGCTCTCTGTTTTGTTAGATGCTGATCGGTGTATTTTGAGGTATTGTGGTTTGCTACTGTTTAGCTATATTTTGTGTGTTAGACTGACTATTTTGATAACTGAATTACTGAACCGTGTATGACTTGGACTGTTAACCGGACTCTGAATACCTCTATATTTCTACATAGTAAACTACTGTATTTTTATACTATTCAGTGTCTCTGAATGCTGGTTTGTGGGTGTTCTTCCATATCACTCTCATTACGCTTCTCTGAACACTCGCTCTCCCAACGGGGAGTTTAACTACTTAACAGAAAACTCACCATTTTCTATTTGAAATGAAAACGACCTTTGTTGTTGATTTGCTGGACCTTCACCTAGCCATGTTAGTGGGTTAGATAGATAATAAGCAAGTGGTGGATACCTTTTTGGTTGAAAGAGCTTGACAAACAGTATTGACTATAAGGCAAAGGTAAAGATTCCCCTCGCACATATGTGCTAGTTGTTCCCAACTCTAGGGGGCATTGCTCATCTCTATTTCAAAGCCGAAGAGCCAGCCCTGTCCGAAGATGTCTCTGGTCATATGGCCAGCATGACTAAATGCTGAAGGCACATGGAACACTGTTACCTTCCTACCAAAGGTGGTTCCTATTTTTCTACTTGCATCTTTATGTGCTTTCGAATTGACAACTATATAAACTGCAGTAAGCTGCAATGCATCATGATATAGCTTATCATGATACATGATAAGCATGTATCATTCTACATTTTAACAACAGCAACAGCACTTAGACTTAGTTACATACTGAACCACGGTGCTTAGAGCACTTGCTAAGTGGTTTACAAAATCAGTTTATTGACCATAAGCCTCTAGCTCCTCATTTTACCAACCTCAGTGAGGATCGAACTCCTGGCAGTGGGCAGAATTAGTCTGCAATACTGCATTCTAACTCCCCGAGCTACCACGGCTTTTAGAATGGAAAAGGTATGGAACAGCCATAATATATATATATATATGAATAGGAACCATTTTTTGCTAAATAGCTTAGAAAGCCCTTCTAACACTCTTAAGATTGTAATAAAAATAAGAACAGCAGTACAATCACTAAAATAGATGTTCAGACTTGAGATCTTTGTTCTTAAATGACATTTACAAGTCTGGGCAGGCAGTCAAAATAACAGCAGAGCTTCACAAATAAGAAGGGCTCTCAAAAGTTGCAATGCCTCAGTGGCATGATATTCCAAAATGCAGCATGGCACGCGATGGAGGCTGAAATGTGTGTGTGTGTTAAGGAGCAGTAACAATAGGGGGATTTTAACAAAGAAATATATGAATTCCTTTCCCTCTACTGGAAATGGCCCCAGCTTCTCATATCACAGCCATACTTTAAATGTTTACCTTTGAAGGACACTGGCACCTAACAAATTATCTAATAAGATTGTCAAACATCTTTTGTTGGAATGAGAAAATATAAGTGACAAATGTAAATATCTGAAGAAAAAGCCCTGCACTTAAAGGGTTGATACAGTCAGTCCTGATAAAAGCTGACTGTACATTCCTTTGCTGTTAGTCAGACAGCTGCTTCCCTTAACCAATCATCATTTTTGGACCATTTTTTCCCATTGTTGGCCTATATACTTTCTGCATTTTACCTTTTAGGCATGCTGGGGATGTAAGGTTCCCATTAGCTAATTGCAACCAACTTCATGTTCTCTTTTTCTAATCCTGGGCTTTCTCTTTAGTCCTAGTTCACAGGCGAAAGAACACATCAAAGCACATCAAAACAGGCTAGCGATTATTGTTTCACATAATTTGATGCAAATCTGATTCCTTTCTGTAGTGCTGTTTGTTCCAAAGGCCCATCTGGTTCAGATGTTAGGGAGCTGTGCTTTCAATTATAGTTATGCAAGGCTTTCCTGGGCATGACTGGCACAGAAAACAGACTCACAAATAGGAAGGGAAATCTTAAAAGTGGACCCATAACCTTTGATACGTAAGTTTTAGCCATTTACAGCTATGAATTAAGAGCATTTTAAAAAAACGTTTAAGGCTACTTTTTTTTTGGTCCAGAAAAATGGTGCAATAGGAATTGGAAAAAAGAAACATGGCAGAACTTGAGAAGATGCATAAAAGGATGATGATGTTTTGTCTTGGAAGAATGTAGGTACAGGTGTTGAGACTAAAATTATGCATAGTTGGGGAAAATAATCATGACTATGATTCTCTTCTTTTCTTATGAGTACCTGACCTCATCTTGCAAAACTAAAAAGTCAACTCATGCAAAAGAAAGCCCTGTTTCACAAAATACATTGTTAAAATATAGAGTACCACCCTAGATACTCCATGTTAGAGGATGTGGGAATTGTTGGCATACACAGATGGCTTTGAAAGAGAATTGGTATACCCTGCTAGTTATGGGATCCAATATCTGGTTCCTCTCTGAGTGCCGTATACATAGGTGCTCATAAGCTCATTGTGCATCTGCAAAAAGTGGGGTGTAAGTGTGTGTAAAATGACCCCATGAAAATCTTCCTTCCTTCCATCCTCCCTCCCTCCCTCCCTCCCTCCCTCCCTCCCTCCCTCCCTCCCTCCCTCCCTCCCTCCCTCCCTCTCTTTGGAATCATAAGCTATGGCAGTGGTGGTCTTCAATTTTTTTTACTACCGATTCTGTGTGGCTTGATAGGCGTGGCTTGGTGGGAGTGGCTTGGTGGGAGTGGCGGGGCAGATGCAAAATCCCCATTCCCTCCCCACTCCCGAGGGAAGGATATTGCAAAATCTCCATTTCTACCCCACTCCAGGGCAAGGATACTGTAAAATCCCCATTCCCTCCCCATCCCAGGAATAAAGCAGAGAGACATTCATCTAACCAAACCCAGTCTAGATCTAGTCCATTCCCTGTAACAAAGCAAAGGTAAGGGTTGCAATCCAGAAAGGGTTTCTTAAATCAGCTTCATTGTCACCTGGTTTACTCCTGGGAGTCAAACAGTTGAAAACTGCACTTTGGAAACACTTCTACAAGCTCAATTGTCAAGAAAGAAAGGGAAAAACTAGGTTTCCCTGGATAGATTGTCCCCATATCTTCTACTGCCTTTCAGTGTTTTTCATGCCATCTGCTCCTTAGGGCCAGACTCTGGTTAGGTAGGCCTTTTTCACTTCCAAAGACGATTCTGAGAAAATGAGAACTTCAGCCATCAGCATCAGCATCTCTAAAATTCTGTCTTCAGTTTAAACTCAAGCCATATTAAGTACTAACTATATATGAACTATAAGGGACATGGTGGCTCAGTGAGCTAGGATGCTGAGCTTGTCAATCAGAAGGTCGGCAGTTCAGTGGTTCAAATCCCTAGCGCCGTGAAATGGAGTGAGCTCCTGTTACTTGTCCCAGCTTCTGCCAACCTAGCAGTTCAAAATGCAAGTAGAAAAATAGGGACCACCTTTGGTGGGAAGGTAACAGGTATCTGTGCACCTTTGGCATTTAGTCATGCTGTTCACATGACCACGGAGATGTCTTCGGATAGCGCTGGCTCTTCAGCTTTGAAACGGAGATGAGTCCCGCCCCCTAGAGTTGGGATGACTAGCACATACTGTATGTGTGAGGGGTACCTTTACCTATTATATGTGAACTATAAAAATGTGGGCACACATTCAATAAATGGGGCTTTGCATGGAGACGAAAGTTAGTTAGGATTTCAGTTTAGACAATGGAACCAGCTAATCCGCATTGCTTTTTTCCCCCCTCTTAGGCTTTCTCTGACATGATGTATGGTATATAAACGAAAGGCTATATGATATGTGTTAAAATATGAACTGCTTAGAAAAAAGCTAGAACCCCTTAGTAAATTGTGAATTTAGACAGGTCAAATCCAAGAGTATTTCACTGTCTTTGGCTTTCTAAATATTTTCCATAGTTAACGTATTCTGTTGTTTTGAATGGAGTTGTCTGTTGTTACTGTGTTTTATTTCTCTCCTAGCAGCCATTCATATAAAGAGAGAAACACAATATTTTTTATTACTAAAGCTTGCAACAAAGTTAAATTTTGAAGTAAGCTGCAACAGAACATTCAAAAAGTAAGCAGCATAGTTGTTCACAGCTAATTATTTCTCTGCCACGTACCCAAAAACTGGCATCTAGTGAGCCACAACTTAGTTTTAATATGCAAGAAATATAAAAGAAGATATGTTTATTCTCTATTCCATCATATAATGTGGCTCCCATTACATTACTCTTTGTATTAACATGGTGTATAATTTTCAATCTAGTGTTGAGGCTGGGGAGGAAACATTAAGGTTTGGAAATGGATATACTAAATACTTGCCTGTAAGAACACAAAAATAGGAAATAAAATTATGTGGCCCAAGCATAAGAAAGGATATTGATGTAACGATGAATATATCCAGAAGATTTATTGCAGCAGATGAAGCAGCCTAAAGTGCAGTTGGATTAGGCATAAGATTTCTAGAAGAATATAATGGAAATACACACTTACACAAGAAATGTCTTGAGTTTATTTAAATTTCAAATCAAATTACAATACAATACAATAGTAGAGTTGGAAGGGACCTTGGAGGTCTTCTAGTCCAACCTCCTGCCTAGGCAGGAAACCCTATACCGTTTCAGACAGATGGCTATCCAACATCTTCTTAAAGACTTCCAGTGTTGGGGCATTCACAACTTCTGGAGGCAAGCTGTTCCACTGATTAATTGTTCTAACTGTCAGGAAATTTCTCCTCAGTTCTAAGTTGCTTCTCTCCTTGATTAGTTTCCACCCATTGATTCTTGTTCTACCCTCAGGTGCCTTGGAAAATAGTTTGACTCCCTCTTCTTTGTGGCAACCCCTGAGATATTGGAACACTGCTATCATGTCTCCCCTAGTCCTTCTTTCTCTTAAGCTAAACATACCCAGTTCCTGCAACCGTTCTTCATATGTTTTAGTCTCCAGTCCCCGAATCATCTTTGTTGCTCTTCTCTGCACTCTTTCTAGAGTCTCCACATCTTTTTTACATCGTGGCGACCAGAACTGAATGCAGTATTCCAAGTGTGGCCTTACCAAGGCATTATAAAGTGGTATTAACACTTCACGTGATCTTGATTCTATCCCTCTATTTATGCAGCCTAGAACTGTGTTGGCTTTTTTGGCAGCTGCTGCACACTGCTGGCTCATATTTAAATGGTTGTCCACTAGGACTCCAAGATCCCTTTCACAGTTACTACTACTGAGCAAGGTATCATCTATACTGTCCCTGTGCATTCCATTTTTGTTGCCTAAATGTAGAACCTTACACTAGATACAATCAATTTTATCTGCTTGTTCTCATTTTAGGTTGGAACTCAATAAAGTAGTTGGACAAGGCTATGATGATTGTTAAAAAAATGTAGGGTCAGATCAGGGTAATCTATACTCAGATTATCTACTGTGATTGATTTGAAGAGTATGCTGTAAGTAGTGTACAAAATATAGTTGGCACCATTAAAGCTTTAATGCAGGTTACCATCAAAGCAATTAAAGAAACTATTAAATGTCCAATCCGCCAATGCTATTTATTTACAGTGGATTCAACAGTATAGGTGTATATTAGTGGAAAATATACAAGAGTAGTTTTAACAATTCAAATACTCAACAGAATCAAGCAGCACCAAAACAAGACAAATTCATTCCAATGGCTGCTTGGAATGAAGAGATGCCCTTTTGAGATCATAAGGAAGAATTCACTCCTGCAAAAAATGATCACTCATACTCTACAGTCTGGGAAGGTAGAACATAGGGAAATACAAAGATAAATATAAGAGTTGCTGGGTTCAACAGAACAACACAGAAAGATTAGTGAGAGGACTTTTAGCACTGTATAACAAAGCAGTGCAAGGAATTAGTAAATTAAATTAAAAAAAGAGATGATAAAATCTAGCAAAATTATATAACACAAAAACAAAGCCAATTCCACAAAAGAATTCCACTAGTGTTTTACTTGTATTCCCTTCTTTCTGACAACACCAAAGATTCAGTGTCATTTGTGCACTTAGCTCCTTCTTTGCTGTTACAATGTACACAACAAAGTGATCTTTTAGCGTTAGCTACAGGGTAATGCTATAGCCATATTCCACAATAGGTGGAGGTCAGCTAATTGGTTAATATCTGTTTAGTAACAAAGGGAAAAGATCAATATTTGTTTCTAAGAGAAATGCATAGAACAACTGATCAACCATTTTGGAAACTTTCAAAGATTTCAGTTTCTGTTCAAAGAATAATTCATTTTTCCCTTATGTTTTCCATCTCAGGCTAAGGAAAAAATGTACTAAGTATATTAGTTATTGTTACATATTGATTTTGGAATGCATAACAGTTTTGCTATATTATGTTAGATCAATATAGCTACAGGCAGAATTGGATTTTGTGAAGTCCACCCCTTTGTGCTTTCAATCTGTGGATCTCTCCCCAGATGAGATAAGGTTTTCCTCCTTTTTTTTACAATTGTACAAGGTCAATTAAAGTTTTTCCCCCCACATTTTTTTAAGCCAGGGGTTTGACCTTTGTTCAATTGATGAATTTATTGCCATCCTTATTTTAATTTGTTGTTGGCTGTTTTTAAATTGGGAAATATTATTATTTTTGATCAGCGTTTTATAGTATAGATCTTTATACTATAGATATTGAACGTTTAAAGAATAAAATAGTTCATGTATCTTCCCCCCCTCCTAAAAATGAGGGTTGCTGATAGCTGTGCTTCCCACAACATTTATCTTCTTGGGCGTTTTAGACTAAATGGACCTTGGATGTATCACACTGGGCAATTTGCCCATTTATATAAATGCTGGCTAATAATTAATTTTTGCAAGGAATTAATATAGTGAAGAAATATGATTAATGTTTTGAAAAGCCTAGGAAGCATTCCACCCACCCATTCATGTTGTAAATGACTACTGTACATTGATATATCTATTATCGTTTCAACATGATAAAGCTGTTGTTGATTCAAGCTATTTGAATTTAGGGCTTTGGGTTTCTGAACAAGTTTATCAAATCTGCTTATTAATCCCACGTACATATTCAACTGTTCATTCATCCAAATTGTTTAATTTTTTTTATCCTTTCATCAAGGTTCATAATTCTTAGATGATGTCACAACACATCTGTCACTGGAATCGTAGACGACTGTTTGCATTTCTACTGAAAATAAATAAATAGATAAAACTCTGGGAAAACTGCCAAAATCAACCAACACGATTTTGCTAACAGAATCCTTGTCATGTCATTGAGACAGAGAAATAAGATCACTTTAAATAAGATCACTTTAAATCACTGATTGGGGGAACAGTTGTCTTCTCACTTACTATAAATGGCCTTTCTTTGACCAGTGTTTTCAACAATTTGTCCCGTCATCTGGTTGTGTTGAAATACTCAACATAGGATATACAGAAGGAGAATTAAGTGTGATGTAAGCAGGGGTGGGCTTCAAAAATATTAGCAAGGGGTTCTCTACCCGGTTGCTGGGTAGGCATGGCCTAGCCGGTCTCCTGCACCACGGCAGCGGGGGGGGGTGTTTGCCCTCCCTGGGCTCTGGAGGCTTTCCTCGAGCATCCGGGAGGACAAAAACAGCCTCCCCAGGCTCCAGAGACCCTCTGAAGGCCAGAAATGAGCCTGTTCCCAAACTTCTGGTAGGTCCATTTTTTGCCCTCCCCGAGCGCACCCTCCACTTAACTGCATCCAAAATGGGCTGCGTGGGGACTCCTGGAAGGGGTGAGGCAGAGTGAGCAGGGCCAGCCAGGAGTGGGATTTGGGGTTCTCTGAATTGCACAGAATCTTAACTAGAACCCCTGCAAACCCCCAGCAGCCCACCCCTGGATGTCAGTAAATCTGCCTTAATATAGAACTCAGAATAGTAATTTATCTACAGATACGAAACAAAGAATATAACTGTTGCTAAAGTGAGCGTTTGTATCTCCTTCAACCTGCAATAGTCATTTATATACCAAACAAGGAATACTTTTCCATTTTCTACATAGGCAGACCATAAACAACAAAAATGTATTTTGGGATAAGCATGTAGATGTACATTTGGAGAGTACAGGATCATAAAAGGCTGCTCAAAATAAAGATGCAATTTCAGCTTTGAAGTTTCAGTCCGCAAGCTTGGCAAGGAATGCTTAGTGCTTGGGAGTTTTTGTCTGCAGCTGTATGATGAGGTACAATCTCATACTTGTAGTTAGGAGGAGTTTACATGCCAGAAGCATCTTTGTTGTGGCAAACCACTTCCTTTTTTCCTGCTGTGCACTAGCTTGGAAGCAGAAAATAAGCTTTGAGTTGCATCCTGAAATAGAGCTGATCTGTACTTTTTGACATTCTTACCAAAAATCTACAAGGCACGGGTGGGTTCCTGCCAGTTTTAACCTCTTCTATAGAAGAGGTTCTACAAATCTACTGTGCCGTTTAGAACCGGTTCCAGTTCCTTCCCCCTGCCTGTCTGCACCACGCTTGCCTTGCCACCCATTGATTGGCTGGCTCACCAATTACCACACCCGCCCCTAAGAGTCCTATCTAAACCTTAAAATCTTAAAGCTGTCAAGTTTGAACACCCCTGGAGTTTTTTTTTCCTAAAGGGTTAGGGGTGCAAGAGTCTTGTAACTTGACAGCTTTAAGACTTGCATGCTTCAAATGCCAGAGTTTCTGAGCCAACATTTTGGTTGCTAAGCAAGAGCATTGTTAAGTGAGTTTCACCACATTTTACAAGTTGGCCATGCCCACCCAGTCACATGGCTGGCAAGCCACTCCAGCCCGGTCACATGGCTGGCAAGCCACTCCCACCCAGTCACTTGGCCGGCAAGCCACTCCCACAAAGCAGGCCACACCTACAGAAGAGGTTCTAAATTTTTTTGAAACCCACCACTTCTACAAGGCCAATTATGCTGACTGTATCTAAACAAGCCTTTAATTCCACCAATGGTGCAATTATATAGATCTCAAATTACACTTCATCTTCCTCCATTGCCTTCTTAAGATGAGAGATCAAAGCAGAGGTGGTATTCAGCAGGTTCTGGCCTGTTCTGGAGAACCGGTAGCGGAAATTTTGAGTACTTCAGAGAACCAGTAAATACCACCTCTGACTGGCCCCACCGCCATCTATTCTCTGCTTCTCGAGGCCCAGCTGATTGGGAGGGAATTGGGATTTTGCAGTAACCTTCCCCTGGAGTGGGGAGGGAATGGAAATTTTAAAGTATCCTTCCCCTGCCACGCCCACCAAGCCACGCCCATAGAACCAGTAGTAATACAATTTGAATCTCATCTCTGGTTCAAAGCTATAATCCTCCTTGCACTTGCCTGAGAGTGAGCCCGACTGAATTCAGGGAAATAAAGACACATTGCATTGTAGGTTTTCTTTTAAAGAGAAAGTAATGGACATTTGTGAAACATTTTACAACATTATAAACTAATGGACAAAGATGTTGTTTGAGTAAGCACAGAGAGTTTGCATGTCATTCCAATATAGAATTTGAATCCTGGGAGAATAAATTAAACAAACCACCAAATTAATTGTTAGAACAATTAATCAGTGGAACAACTTGCCTCCAAAAGTTGTAAATGCTCCGGCACTGGAAGTTTTTAAGAAGAAATTGGGCAACCATTTGTCTGAAATGGTTGTAGTGTTTCCTGTTTGAGCACGGGCTTGGACATGAAGGTCCCTTCCAAATCTGTTGTTCTGTTATATCCTACTGGACTTTCTAGTCCAATGATTCTGCCACCAATCCAAAGTGGTTGTAGCCTCTATCATTCCATTTCATAATGAAGGTGCCTCTTAGTTGCACCTGAGCCTACATTGATAAATCAATGGCAAAAGAAAACACGCTCTTTATACTTCACATTAATGTTCTTTGTGATCATCTCAAAAGCAGTTGCGTCTTCTTCACTGATGATGTAAAACTATTCCACACCACCTACAAGGCTACTACCCTACAAAAAGACTTTGACTATGTGTCAGAATGGTCAAACAATTGGCAACTCCAAATTTCAACCAATAAATGCTCTGTCTTACACATTGGCAAAAAATACTCGAACACCAAATACAAGCTCGGTGGATACGACCTCGCAGATGACCCTCACTCTGTCAAGGACCTTGTAGTACTCATATCAAATGATCTACGTGCCAGAACTCACTGTAACAGCATTGCCAAAAAGGCATTAAGAGTTGTTAACCTAACCTTGTGAAGCTTCTTCTCTAATAATATTGTATTGCAAACTAGGACATACAAAACCTTTGCTAGACCAATCCTTGAATACAGTCCAGAGTCCAAAGATATTTCATGAGAAGAGTCCTCTACTCCACTGCTTGCAACAGAATGCCTTACACAACTTGAAATTTTGGGCTTAGACAACTTAGAACTATGCCGCCTTCAGTCTGACCTAAGCATAGTACATAAAATTATCTACTACAATGTTCTACCTGTCAATGAATACTTCCGCTTCAACCACAACAATACATGAAGATACAATAGATACAAGCTTAAGGTGAACTGCTTCAAACTCGATTGCAGAAAATACAACTTCGGCAACAGAGTCGCCAATGCCTGGAATGTGTTACCTGACTCAGTGGTTTCTTCCTCAAACCCCCATAACTTTAACCTTAGACTGTTTGCTATTGTTCCCACCCCATTCCTAAGAGATCCGTAAGGGGCATGCATAAGTGCACCAACGTGCCTCCTGTTCCTGTCCTAACAACCCCATTTATTCGTATCCATTTCATGTATTCAGAATCTTGTATGTATCGATTATCTTATACGCACTTGACAAAACAAACAAACAAACAAATAAATAAAATCACCAAACTGAAATGGACAAATTTGCCTATTCCCTTTCTTGGAAATCCAAGAGTTGCTTTTTTAAGGCAGCCAACTTCAAAACAGGCAAGCACCATTAATATCTATCCAAACCTGTGTGTTAGAAGAAAGGCAGCAATACACCTTAGCCCGGACAACTTTACAAATATAACATTGCCTTGTGTCTTCCCCACATCCCAGATCTGGTATTTATAAACATACAAAATGAAGAAACAGGGATAGTTTAAAGATTATACACATCACTGCTCCATACTAAATCTCCACCCCAAAAAAATCATGCTGGAGTTCAGATCATGGTCTCTTCTTATCTCTCTGACAATTTATTGTTTGTTTACTTGGAGTTAGTGAATAAAGCACAATTGGCTGGATTCAGAGAATAGACAAATCTAAACCACAGAGACTAGTATACATAAAATGCATTAACCCAAATCCAAAGAAATTCCATTCTTTCATCTCATCTCCTCTCCTCCTTTCCCTTTTGTATGCTCTGGTTAGTAGTACAGTGTTACCAGAGAAAAAGCTACACAGGATTAGGTTAACAACTCTTAGTGCCTTTTTGGCAATGTTGTTAAAGTGGGCTCTGGCACTTAGATCATTAGAGATGAGTACTCCAAGGCCCTTGGCAGAGTGGAGGTCATCTACGGGGTCGTATCCAGCCAGATTATATTTTATGTTCTGATTTTGTATTGATTAGCTGTATTAAGACAATTACAATAGTTTAGCAGTCTCACAAACTCAGAATGACTGGATCAGAATAACTGGAAATATATTTAGCAACATGTTTGATTTAAATTGATTTAATACCAGCCCCTATTCTTTCCCATTTTGGATTCAAAGAAATATGCATGCAGCTGGGCCTGCCAGATCCCAATTTACAAACCATGTAATAATCTACAAGTAAAGACTGAATGTCAACCTTGATGTCAGTCTTAAATGTGAGTTTTTAAAAAGGTTGAGTTATGGGACCATCTATAGATGGGCTGTCAGGCTGCCAATGTGTTCACGGGAAAATGGAGTATGAAATGCTATAGCAGTAGACTTAAAAAAAAACAACCCAGGAATTCTAGACAGATAATTGCTCTGCTGTCTTTGAAAGAAATATACTTACATTGCATGTATAGCTTGCAAGTTGCTGTTGGCTCAGGCTGAATACCTTTTAGTTTTCCTTGTAATTCTTAGAGGCTTGTTAAAATTAGAATAAGAGGAAAATGCTAATTAGAGATCATCTTATGATATTTGGCGTAGATGGAAAACGGTAAGAGGTTGATGTGGCAACATACTTCCCTTGTAAAAACGGCTTTTCCTTTTCCCAGATGTATGGATATTCTTTTGATCTCTGTAAAATAGAACAGCTCAAGACATGCAGCCACAATCATGTTTCATCTCTATTTTTAATCTTCTCAAAGCTGCAGCAAGCAGAAAATCAGAAAAAGAGGATGCTTTGACAAGTTTAAAGCAACAGAGGAAAGAGAGGAGAAACAGCAGCAGGTCCCTGAACCAAAATGCCTTCGTTTTATTTGATTTTTAAATATGCCTCTTTAAAAAAATTCCTTTGAGTGTCTTATGCCATTTGCCCTGAGAACAATGACCCATGGGCATTTTTCTTAGTCTCTCCTAGCAAATAACAGTATTTTGCATCTTAAAGGCTGCCCATGAAACCTTTAGTATACTTGCTAGAAAAAAAAATCTCATTGAATACAGTTGATAAAGGAACTGCTCTCGGCTCCGTTCTGAAATATTCCCTGCTGCATAAACTTTTCTCCACTAAAGCCTCTTCATCAGAATCAGTGGTGGGATTCAGCCAGTTCACACCTATTCAGGAGAACCGGTTGTTAATCTTCTAAGCAGTTTGGAAAACTAGTTGTTGGAAGAAATCTCATTTTGTTTTTTTCCACTTTACAGGGCTAATCCTGTAAGGAAGGCAGCATTCTGGTGTTGTTTCTAGCCTAATCTTTATTGCCCTGCTTGCAGAAACTGCCTCTCTGGTTAACCCTTATTACATTGTAACAGCTAAGGCAAAGCACCCCTCGAACTGAGTGTACGTTGAGTTGGTCACGCTCACCCAGTCACATGACCACCAAGCCCTGCCTTCCCAGCTGGTC
Organism: Natrix helvetica; assembly: GCF_964273705.1. Lineage (NCBI taxonomy): Eukaryota > Metazoa > Chordata > Lepidosauria > Squamata > Natricidae > Natrix > Natrix helvetica. Next base: position 24,194,211 of record NC_138553.1, read on the forward strand.
ATTAGGGCAGAGAACCGGTTGTTAAATTATTTGAATCCCACCACTGATCATAATGCTCTTGTGAGAAACGTGTACAGGTGCCTATTTGCAAATAGTCAGAATGAGCAAAATGCCACAAACCTTTAATACTTGCTCTGCACCAGGAAAACTGATCTGTAAAGCAGGGATGAAGGATGTTGTGGCCTACAGATATTGCTGCAGTATCATTTCCCCCAACCAGGTCAGCACAGTGAGGAAAGTTGTGTGCTGTACATCAGCAACTTCCAGCCATAATACCATCCCTATCTCCACTGTTGTCATTGGTCCTGGAATTTCTGACTACTACCAAGGAAAATAGGGAGCCTCAAGAGAGTTTAAGTACATTTCTAATCTGATTTGCTAATTTTCCAAAAACATGGGGAAGGAGTATTTATGTATGCATCTGGAAGCTTTCACTGCTGCTCTGTAAACTGACAATTCAGCAGAAATTAATTAATCAAAAACAGAGCCCTTCAAATACATATTGAAAAGCAGAAGTTAAATTCCATTAAAAGCTTCCATGTTCAGGGCATGGTAAAAGATAGGATCTTCCTTGGGTGTCTGGCAATTACATGGTCTCAATTATGTAATTTTATTGCAATAGTAAAGAAATGCTTGGCCATGGTTTTCCTCCAGACTAACTTATAGTCTCAATATTTCCTTCTGGTCTTCCATCTGATCCTAATCAGTTCCAATCCTGCTTCTGAGATCATCCAAGGTTAGTTAGATGCTACCTCCAAACTTGCAAAAGACACAGAATATTTTTTTCAGGGAAAAAAAAAAAGGATTCAGCTGCTGCCAGAAGCTTAATTGCAAACTAAGTAGCAATGCAGGAGCTTCGCGTCCAGTGAGAGTCATAGAAGGGCGTCTAACTTTTTAAATGAAGCAACACAATCCACAAAGCTCAATATTTTTCCTATTCTGTTCTATGGAGTTCAAGCACACCACCATCTCTTCCACTTTGCAAAGCAAGCTAAGGCTGCCATGGGCATGTTTCCTCATACAAGGCTCCTAGGCATATTTAGCTAATCTGTTCCTTTGGATAATGGGACACCGTGCATGACTATAGATCTCAAAGTTTGGAAGGACCATGTGGCTCAAGCATATTGCAGAAAGGAAGTCAGAATTCGATGCAGATGAGCCCTGAGCCCTGTGAAGGGGTATCCTGAGGGTGCACAGAATAATGATTTGAGAACAGAAGAAAAGGTTCTTGTGAGGACCAGCTGCCACTGAACATGTGCAGTCTTCTCCGATTGTTGACTGGGCTGCGGCTGTTATCTAGAATTCCTGCTTCCTGGAATATAAATCCAGGAAACTCCCTATTGTGGCCTTGGGAGATTGCCGGCTCAGGGGAGCAAAGAAAAGACAGAAAGGAGGCCAAATGAAATATAGTCTTTAGAACTTTGCAATGGGTTCTCTTTGCTGTAAATGTTGCACTGTAACAATTTAAAGGGGCTTGAGGTCTGCACCCAAAGCACCTGGAGGCAGGACAAAAAGCAAAGGATGGAAATCTAATCAAGGAGAGAAGCAAACAAGAACTAAGGAGAAATTTCCTGACAGCTAGAACTATTAATCAGTGGGATGACTTGTTTCCAGAAGCTGTGTGGGCTACAACACTAGAGGTTTTTAAGAAGTGGGATAGGGTTTCCTGCTTGAACAGGGGGTTGGATTAGAAGACCTCCAAAGTCCCTTCCAACTCTGTTATTCTGTCCATGCAGCAATAGGGCTGCAGATATCTCTCTCTGTAATGAATGGGACAGCAGTAAGAGAATAGTATTTGGAAGTCTCACGGTAATAATTTCCAAAGGGTATCTTCCTATTGTCTAGAATTGGGGTGTCAAACTCAAGGCCCGCAGGCCAGATCTGGTCCACAGAGTGCTTAGATTTGGCCTGTTGGGCTGCCCTGGAAACAGCAAAGGACCTGCCAGTGAAAACAGAACTTGGGAGGGCTGAGTGCGGCTGGTTTTCACTGGTTGCAGGAGGCCATTGCAGGCAAAAACAGAAATCAGGAGCCCATTTTCACTGGCAGAGCGCTCAGGCCACCACAAGCACCCCCGACATGAGTGATGTCAAGATGGCTCTGCCCCCCACCCATGCCCCCATGCGGCCACCCCCCAAGATCAAATACAACCCTGATGCAGCCCTCAATGAAATCGAGTTTGACACCCCTGGTGTAGAATAAATCATGCTTCCCCAGCAGCATGAAGCCGAGTCCTTGTCCCGATAACCCCCTTTTATTTAATTTGCAGTGAATTCCTCTCCAGCAAAGTCCCGTCCCCCAGTCTTTCAAGATAGTTCACAATTACCGACCTGGAGAGTGGCCAGGCCGATATCTTTCAGATGCCACAATACTTGGCAAGAATGCAGGAATGAACTACAGTAATTGTCTCCTGCAAACACCCCTCCCCTTTCGCTCCTCTTTTATTTCCTATGGGAGGGGCCATTCACCATCCACCTGTCGCCTTACTCCCAAGTCGACCCTTGTTTCTTAGCTGTTCCCTTTGTCTGGCAATTCTGTGCATCTGCACACTGGGAACAGGCTCCTGTTGTTCGTCTGCCTCACTGATGTCTGACTCTGAAGGCAGCTGATAACTGGCAGACGGCTCTGGCCCCCTCTTTGTCTCTGACACAGAGCCCTCATCAGAGCCTTCCCCAGACTCCAGGAGTTGCCCATATTCCTTCCTAACCTCCTGACTGTCCGAATCTGCTGCCAGTTCTGCCGGCCGCTGGCAGGCCACAACATCATCCAATCCCAACTCAATCCTCATCATCATTTAGGTGCTTGATCTGGAGCATCTCCTGCCCCTCCTGTCTTTATCTTCCCTGAAAAGAGAGACCTGGCTATCTCACCTGCATCCTGAGACTCCCTAGTCCAGTGTTTTTTGTTAGATCAGGTAAAGGAAAGGCACACTCAGGCTTAGGCAGCAACAGCTCTTTATTAACTCTGAAACAACTATGTACAATCCAGCAAAGGTTCAGTCTGACAGCAGCCCTTTTATAGGGGCTGTCAGACCCTTCGACCAATCAGATTGAATCTCTGTTCCCGCTGGAACAGAGGACCTTGGTATAAACCATTATCAATGTTTCTGGTATCTAACATTTTTCAACCTTGGTAACTTTAATATGTGTGGGCATCAACTTGAATCCACACATCTTAAAGTTGCCAAGGTTAGGAAACTCTGCTCTAGTCCACAGCTCCACATGGCCTAATTCTGCAGTTTCCATTCCATTGTTTGCATAAACTGGTCTTTAATTGCCAAGTGACTTTTCTGAGTTTTCATCTTCTTCTTTCTTTCTATTTCTGGACTCATTCTTCTTCAAGCATTCCACCTAAAAATCATGCCAGTGCTTAATCCTTCAAATGAAAACATTGGAAACTGTTTATATCTTTGCAAATATTGTTTCCTCTGAAGTGCACTTTGTCCCCAAATGCATTTCAAAGGAAACTGGGGTAAAGTAAAATATGGGAAGAAGATATTTAGAGAAACAGGAAGGTGAATCTCTGAAGCAATTCTCTTTTCCATCCCAGCATCTCCAGAGAATAAGTGGAATTTCAAAATATCCTAAAACCTACTTTGTAACTGGGAGGGAAGGCAAACAAAGCCTCAAGTGCATTTCAAAATGGTAGCATTTTTTTAAAGTTAGTCCTTCATTCTTTTCCTTCTTGGGCAATTATCAGAAAGTCAGCTCCTTTAACACCTTTGTGATGGAAATTGTCCTTTCCCTGTGAATGCCAAAATAGGCATTAAATTGCTGCTTTAATTAAATGTGGAGTGTTTCATCTCCTTTGTCCCATAGAAGGATTTCAACAATTCCTAGACTTTTGTCAAAAATGATGAAAAGCCGTTTCATTTAAAAAAAAAAAAGGAACTGCTCCAGTCAGGGACTTTTTCCTTTCCACCACTGCTCTGCTGCCCCATAGATCTATTGCCTGGGGCTGGGGTGTAATCTGCTCCTCTCTGACTACTAATTATTTCCGTTCATTTCCACTGTGCACAAATTGGAAGCCACGCTGGCAGTTTACTACAGTAGAACCTCTGGCCACAACAGAATACCATGAAATCTGGGGCAAGTGGTACCAATGGTTAGAAACAAGGGGAAAAGGTTGGGGCAGAAAAACACGGATAAGTTAAGAATTGGAAATATGGTATTAATATTGTATGATAGGTAGGAACTGGATATGTATATGTACTGATAGTAACTATGTGTATAACGAAAGGGATTAATGGGTAGGTAATTTGACTGATTACACATACCTATGTAATGGATATAAACTGTTATTGTTGTAAGATCTAAGAAGTCTATGGAAATGATTGTGCCAGAAATGTCGCACTATGTCCATCGTTTTTAATGTTTACCTAATAAAAACCTTTAAAATAAAACACTTCTCATCATGACCAAATCGGATTCCAAAAAATTTCACATCCCCCCCCCCTCCCGCGGCCAATTTCCCCTCCTACACCTTTTTTTTTGTAGGCGCCAAATTACCAAAATTAGATTCGGGTCACATGCAAATCGGTTTGCAACCAAATTTATGGAACGAATTATGGTCGTGACCAGAGGTTCTATTATAGTCTGATACCAGCTGCAGGATGAAAGCAATGTCTTTGCTGACAAAATATTTGAACATGGGACAGGAGGGTAGGGAGGACAGAAAAGGAAAAATCCATGCAACTCATTGTCATGTTTTTTGTGATTGGAAGTTGATATTCTGGACGTATCCAAAACTTAAGTAGATTTAGGTAGATCAATAGATCATTAATGGCAAGGTAGAGGATTATCTGTTTGTATTGGTGCTGCCAAAAAAGCAATGTTTTTTTATGTTGGAATAATTCCTGATAGAACTTTGATCCATCTACCAGATTGTTCATTAGATGGATATGTGTCAAGCATCAAGGAAATCAGGAGGTCCAGGCAGTTCAAATGATTATAAAGTTTTATTGCAAGCTTAAGCTATCTAAGAATCAGACCAACTAACAGTCAAAGCAAATGAACAGGAGATAAGAGAGGCATTCAAGGTGAGCTGGACTTTGATCTCTTGCAGGCACACAGGGATTTGTGACTTATGACATGTTTGATGCCTCCCTCAGTCTGGTAATCTCCTACAATATGTGGGAAAACAGTACCGTATCACACATCTGATTTTGCTACATTTTATATAATATTCCAGTATTTTTACTAGAAATGTCTATATGCATGGAAATGTCTTCTATGGTCATGTCTAATCTGGTAATTTTGAGATGTGATAGGCTGCAGCTCTCATTACCAACTAGAATTGAAGCAAGGTGGGAGGTGTAATCCAACACATCTAAAAAGTGCCAGAGTTAGATTTATTTATACAGTTGGCACACAGTTATTTTAGGCACCTGATTGCATGATCTATCTGCTTATACTATGTTCATTTATGTACTGGAACTCTTTCCCTGCACACAGAACAGTTAAAAGACTATCATTCTGCCTTCTGTCTCCATGAAACGTGCAGGAATTCATTCATATGTTACACTGGTGGCATTAAAGTAGAATAAAATATGGATTAAAAATATAAAAACAGAGATGTAGCAAAAGGAACAGTTAGAAGCTTGCTTAAAGGGACAGGGAAATGTCATCAGCCTCTAACCACAAGATGTTCCAACCAACGTCCCTATGTGAAAAGTCCAAACCACAAGGTTCAATTAAACTTTGCATAAAGACACGTAGTCAGTACCTATGGCCCAAGACAAAAGGAGAAGTAAGACCCCATCTCCTTATAAGGCTTTTTCCTCAAGGTAACCAATAAGAAATGAGTTAAGTGTTTCCGTGTTCGGCTGCCTTTGAGAATGTATAAGAATGCGTGCTTTGATAATGAAGGTTGTTCAGAACTTGCAATGCTAGCTACGTGTTAGCTTTCTGAACCTGGCTGCCAAATAAACTACTCCTGTATCCTGAGAAGTCTAAGCGTGTTATTTTCTGCAACAGCACAGTTATACAATAAAACTGCAACACTTAAAAACACTCATTATTCCTTTTCAGAATAAACAATCTTTTGCAAAGCATAAAAAGAATAAAAAAGAATACCCAACAAAATTTAATGAGTTAAAAAGCAAAAAAGCATGAGTTAAAAAAATAAAAGCTAGCCAATCTGTTTGTTACCAATATCACTCATTTATAATATTTTTTTCCAAACAATCATTCATGCATTTATCATTTCCAACCATTTAACTTCATCATTCCACCATTTTTTTGCATATTTCCCATTACTATAATTATACACATTTCTGTGGAACTCTGGAACACAATTCTTTTCATTTTGTTTCCTATCCACTTTTCTTATATCTAGTTGCCATTTATTTCTTGAAAGATTATTTTGCCTTTCAATTTTGTTTTTCCATACCGTACTTCTAGGTGGTCTTCCTTCACTGTTCAGCCTTCAGTGTTGCTTCTTTAATTATTTTCCCTTTTCTCCATTTTCCCCAAAGATGCTCTCTAGGCACTACCAAACAGATTTGTTTTAACATTCAAAAGCTCTGATCATCCTTGTACCTTTCCCTAATCCTCCCAATCTTTCATCATAAACAAATTTGTTATATAAATCTGTTCTTTTGCAATGTACAGTATGTCTATGAACAGACATATTTCAAGTATATATTTAAAACAAATGGATCTTTGTGTCAGCAGATATTCATCAGTAGTGCAAAACAGCCATCATTCTCATTCACTCTGGGGTCCAAATGAGACAATCACTTTTTTGCTATCTCTTATCTTATTCCCACCCATTCATTCATGTCACATAAACAGAATATTTTTTTCTGGTGGGTCACATTAATTCAGAATGTTGTACAATTATTCCAAACTTCACAGCTGGTTCTTTCATTATTACCATCAAGAGGAATATGTTGGTGCACTTCTCCCAAAGTAAGGATTCATGATACAATGATGTTACATGATGCACCCATAATAATTTACATAATATAAATTCATAGTTTCTGGTATATGCTTTAGTCCTTTCATTCATAATTAAAGCTATATCTACACATCCCTGCAGATATTCATCTCCCAAATATTGATCCACAAGATCATCTTCATTCAGATCTATTACATCCTTCTCCTGTTTTAAGTTTTATAGATGTACAACTTTCTCTCTCCCTCCCTCCCTCCCCTCCTTCCTTCCTGTTCTTTATCATTTACTTGTCTTACATGATATTTTGGGCCAACTGAAGTTTGTACATACTGCTTTTCACTAAGATGGAGGCAATGCAGTCTATGTTATTATCCTTAGTCACATACTGCTTTTCATTAAGATGGAGGCGATGCAGTCTATGTTATTATCCTTAGTCACATTGCTAATGGCAAGCACAATATTTGTCAGTTTTTGCACATTTTGCTCAGCACGGCACGTGTGGAAACAAAACCCTATTTTATTCCAACATGCATGCACACAGTTCTATCCAAGCTCCCTAATCTAGCTGTTACCTGTAAAACAACATTCTGTTGCCCATGCCTATCAACACAAAGGATCATGCTGAGGGTTAGCTGTGCAATCTTGCTTTAAAGAGTTGCAATCAATTGCTACATTCATGCTCCTGCATGCTCTAATGCGATTGCTGCTCCAAATTATTTCTGAAGACCTGCATAGACTCAGTTCTTAATTAGGTGAAGAGTTAGGTAGTAAGGTAGATCTATATAATTTTATTCATGTCAGCAAAAACTCTTATTTAGTTTTACTGGTATGATAGATCTAACTCAGTGTATGGCTGAACAGCTATTTGATTTAGTACAAAGAAATGTATTATTTCAGAAAAAGGAAAGTAAATAATAGTTACATTATTTATACATTTTTGTATATGCCAACATCTGCTACAAATAAAAGTATGGTAGCTACTAAATGTGCCATTAATTTATTTAGCCACTTATTATGTTTGGGGCTTTCATTTGAAGCCAAAAAAAAAGGTTATGTGTATTTATATAACTTAAGGAAATAATGATCACACACATGTATAACTTTGATATGAAGATATATTTTGTTCCACTAGATAATAGGATCCTGTGCTAAGTATATTGCTTTTATTATATCATTTCTCCATTTATGCTGGCAGCTCAAAGGACACACTACAATGTCCTTTTTTTTCCATTCAGTCAGTCTCAAAAAAGAAAAAATAATGTGTCACACACTTTCGCTGACTAAAAAATGAAGTCTGATAAATGTTGAAGTAATGGTTGCTGTGTTATTTTTGGTTTATTATCCTGACACTTGACTGAAGAATTTTGAGTTTTTCTTGTGCTGACTTGCATAACTAGACTCATTTCTTCAACATCCTTGCAAGAAATGGGTGTTCCCATACATGTAAAATTGAAGTGGGAGTGGCATATTTTGCAAAGATTTTTGTTCCCCGTGAAAATGCTAAATGTATGCTTTTTGGCATAAAGTATACTATTATTATTATTACTATTATTATATTGTATTAAAAACAGCCGTGGCGGTGCAGTGGTTAGAATGCACTACAGCAGGTATAACTCATTGCTCACCCCAGGAATTTGATTCTGAGAGGCTCAAAGTTGACTCAGCCTTCTGTCCTTCTGAGGTCAGTAAAATGAGGACCCAGATTTTGGGGGCAATATGCTGACTAAGTGAACCACTTAGAGAAGGCTGTAAAGCACTAAGAAGTAGTCAGGGATGGGTTCCTGTACTGGTTGGTACCAGTTCGCTTCCCGTGTGCCCGCCGCCCCTTGCTCGTGCATGCGCAGTTGACTGTAATTTGTTCTGCGCATGCGCAGAACATGCCAGCAATGGCAGAAGAGACCGGGGAACCGTTTCAGGGGGCCCACCTCTGGAAGTGGTTTATAACTCTAAGTGCTATTGCTATTATTGTTCAAACAGTGTTTTTTTCAAGAGGCAACTGTACTTTCTGATTTTTCTTTGAAGATGTTTCGCTTCTCATCCAAGAAGCACAGAACTGAAGAAGCTTCTTGGATGAGAAGTGAAATGTCTTCAAAGAAAAATCAGAAAGTCCAGATGCCTCTTGAAAAAAACACCTTTGGGACAACCATGATGTGGATGACTGAGAATCTCCATAGACATGTTGTTGTTGTTGTTGTTGTTGTTATATATGTCACCCCTCGCCACAAGAAAGTGACTGGGCAGCTTACATTCAATTATTGTATCTTAAAAATTAATCCTAAACTTAAAGCTTAAAGTAACACAAAGAAAAGTTTCCATTCACTATGACTTGAACAGCTCATCCAGAAGGATTCCTGCTTGTTCTGTTCTAATATATCTTACAACAAAGATCGGTATCATTTTAATTGGAGGTTGAGGTATCCGTTCAAATCACTTGAAATCTCATGAAATTCTGTGAGATTTAGTGTTCATTAGATGTTGGCTGTGCAAACATTATGGCTGTATTGATTGCTCATGATTTTCACTTCCTTGCTTTTTATGTTTCAGGTTTTTAATTGGATTTTTAATTTGGTTTTGCAGGCCAAACCTGTGTTTCATATTGATTATTGTATTTTGCTTATTGATTGTGTTACTTGTTTGTTTTTTAATTATGTGAGCCCCCCAGAATCACAAATATGGCATGGGCAGCTATACAAATTGAATGAATGACATGTTAATGTATTAATATGAATGTGTTAATGTTAATGTTGATTTAATTTGGAAAGTGCAACTGCCTAAGTAATAAATACATGCCCAGGAGCATTTATGTCTAGGCCTGGAGCATTTCAACCATTATCTATAAGTTTCTATCATGGCCATCACAAACACCACAGTTGCTCATGACCACATAAATGCACTATTATCAGCTTGGCATCACCTTGTTCTAGATCTCAGATCTCAAAGATTAATTCCAAATTTATGTGCTGTGTGATTATTTTAATTAAACTTATTTCTGCTCCTTTTGTTTTAAATGTTGAAATAATGTAATCATTTACTATTATTCTTAATTTAACTTTAGAGTTCTCATTTCAAATGTAGTATTTTTAAGCTGGCTTGGGAAATTTGTTTTAAAATGCAGCATGCCTTTATTAAAATAGGGAGGGAGGGAGGGAGGAAGGAAGGAAGGAAGGAAGGAAGGAAGGAAGGAAGGAAGGAAGGAAGGAAGGAAGGAAGGAAGGAAGGAAGGAAGGAAAGGTTGGAACAGCTGATTTAAGCTGGTCCTCTTTACAGCTTGCTCAAGTGATTTTTGTGTGTGTCTTGAAATGAAAACTATGCCTTTTGTGACTTGACTGACAAAAGTGTGATCTGGTCCTTGAATTAACAAGGAAATTTGCCTTTCAAATCTAGTTAAGTAGTAGGAATATAAGATCTATGAAGGAGAATCTGGGACTATCAGACATCAGTCCAAGGAAGGAAGGAATTGTCTATTCATCCTCCATGACTTTAATCCCCAATTGTTCAGACTCACATGTCAGGTGATCCCTTTTGGGTGAGAAATAAAAACAGTCAAATTAGCACACGTTGTTCTCTTGCAGAATTTATGCTGCTTGCATGAGAGAGAAAACCTGAAGCAAGAGGGGAGAAAAGGAGGAGCCTGTATATCTGAGAGATGGCATTCAGCCTAAGTTTTTAAAAATACATTGCCTTTGCTAAGTTACAGTCCATTATCCACAAAATAGAAAAGCAAGCCAAGGAGAAGAACTGTTTCCTTCTGTCCTGTTTTATTATCTTTCTTTGAAATGCTAGCACTGACAAGCTAGTAGCATATTTTCAGGCTTTCCCAGAATGAACAGCAGAAGAAGCAATTAGATGTTTCTTTTACAACAGTATGACATTTCAAATAACATATATACAGAGTAGATATTACTCTACTAGTTATCTGAAGGACCACCTATCTACCCATGTGATGGGAAGTGGGTTAGACTGTGCCATACACCGAGGTTGAGTAGAATATCTTCCCTAGGTTTGGAGAGTGGACTTGTCAGTAAATCTGCAATACATGATTTAATGGGATGAATGTGGTTATGGATTACAACCGTCCTTATTCTAAGGTAGGGGTGGTGTGATGGCTTTGGGGTTAAGATACTGATCTTGTTGGTTGAAAAGCTGGCAGCCCAGGTTCAAGATCCGAGCACCATGTGGACAGCATGAGCTCCCGTCCTCACCTCAGTTGCTTCCCAGTTAGCACTTCAAAAGTATGCAAATGCAAGTAGATAAATAAGTACCACGATGTAAGATTGTAACAAGGCTCTGTGACATCATGCTGGCGATATGACTGTGGAAATATGTTTGGACAATGCTGACTGAATGGTCTTGATACGGAGATGAGTACCACACTCTATAGTAGGCAACAACTAGTGGAGTAAAACCCGCAGGGACTCCTTTACCTTTTACTTTATTCTAAGGTGACCGATGAGATGGTAAGACGAAATTGAGGCTGTTTTGCTGACTCCAGAAAATTCATTCATGCTGCAAATTTCATATAGCACACCAGATGGCAATGAAAAGGTTGAACCAAGTGATTCAGTTCAATGAAGCCTTTCTTTCAAAACCTACAAATAAGTTTCAGCTCAGACCCGTAAAAGTATGCCACAATGAAGTAGGGAACAAGCATGCCTTCAGAATATTAAATTGCATTCTGTGGAAAATGATATCAGCGGCGATAATCTTGAGCATAACTGATTTGCATTTTGCCACACCTCGAAAATATCTGTCAATGTTGAAACATTCTGTTATATCAAGTCTTGTTCAGCTTTGTAATCAGACTTGTTTGATACAAATCAAGCACTGCTGCCAAATTCATGTTTCAACCTAACTAATAAGATGAGAAACATTTAGATATAAACAAGCAATCTCTAGAATGTATGAGTGTTTTAAAAAAAAACTCTTATGATAATTTAGCCTGTTCTAAAGGTGCCATTTATAAGGCAATATTTAGCTGCGGGAGTCCATATAAGACAGGTCTATACAGAGAAAAACTATAATACCAGTTTTAAAAATAGGACCCAATACAGTTCTAAAACATTAAGAGCCAATCACTATTGCTGTGTCCCAGAGTCATGTGATCCCCTGTTGCAACCTTCTGACGAGCAAAGTCAATGGGAAAGCCAGATTCACTTAACAACCAGGTTACTAACTTATCAACTGCAATGATTCACTTAACAACTGAGGCAAGAAAGGTTGTAAAATGGGGCAAAACTCACTTAACAATTGCCTCACTTAACAACATAAATTTTGGGCTCAGTTGTGGTCCTTGGGACACAACAACATAAGTATGAACCAGTTGCCAAGCATCTGAATTTTGATCACCTGATCATGGGGATGTTTCAAAGGTCGTAACTGTGAAAAACGGTCATAAGCAGGGGTGGGTTCCTGCTAGTTCTAAACTCTTCTATAGAAGAGATTCCACAAATCTACAGTGCTGTTTAGAACCGGTTCCAGCTCCCTCCCCCTACCCGTCCGCACATCATCAAGATGAAGAGCGAGAGGAGGAATTCTGGGAGTTGAAGTCCACAAGTCTTAAAGCTGTCAAGTTTGAACATCCCTGGAGTTTGTTTTCCCTAAAGTGTTAGGGGTGCAAGGGTCTTGTAACTTGACAGCTTTAAGACTTGCGTGCTTCAAATGCCAGAGTTTTTGAGCCAACATTTTGGTTGCTAAGCAAGAGCATTGTTAAGTGAGTTTCACCACATTTACAAGTTGGTCACGCCCACCCAGTCACATGACTGGCAAGCCACTCCAGCCCGGTCACATGGCCGGCAAGCCACTCCCACCCAGTCACATGGCCGGCAAGCCACTCCCACAAAGCAGGCCACACCTACAGAAGAGGTTCTAAAATATTTTGAAACCCACCACTAGTCATAAGTCACTTTTTTCAGTGCTGTTGTAACTTTGAACGGTCACTGAATGAACTATTGTAAATCAAGGACTACCGGTAGTGACAATTTCTGAATGATATTAATCTAGGAAACAATTTATAATCCACCAAACTCCCAAAAAGAAAATATGAATATCTAGCGAGATGCAGATAAATAAACCATTTCTTTCTAAATTAAACCAGGAGGGTTCTTTTTCTTTGCCCATCAACCATAATTAAAGATTTCCCTTTGTATCAACAGCCTAGCAGCTCTTCCTCTTAGTTGTCCAATGATTTGCAAATCCCTTTTCTATTTTATTTCTATTTTCATTTATTTTATTTATTTCATCAAGCATGAATTAGATAACAGATATAAGTATAAACATGATTATGAATATATGAAATGAATATGAATATAAGGGAATATTAGGACAGGGATTGTAGGCACTTTGGTGTGCTTATGCATGCCCCTTACAGACCTCTTAGGAATGGGGTGAGGTTGACAGTAAACAGTTTAAAGTTAAAGTTTTGGGGGTTTGAGAATGTAACAACAGAGTCGGGTAGAGCATTCCAGGCATTGACCATTCTGTTACTGAAGTCGTATTTTCTGCAATCGAGTTTGGAGCGGTTTACCATAGGTTTGTATCTATTGTGTGCTCGTGTGTTGTCGTGGTTGAACCTGAAGCATTCATTGACAGGTAGGACGTTGTAGCAGATAATTTTATGTACCACGGTTAGGTCGGATCGAAGACGGCGAAGTTCTAAGTTGTCTAAGCCCAACATTTCAAGTCTGGTGGCATAAGGGAATTCCTTTGTTAATCATTATTTGTGCTCTCTAAAGAATGAAAAATGAGTCGGCGTATCAGAGCCACATGAAAACCAACTGTGGTCATGTCAGAACATACTTTTGTTGCCCTCAGACTCTCAGAAGCAGGTTATGATATAAGTGGTATCACATGGCCAATTTTAGTACTTTGAGATAATGTATCATCCAATCTATATTTAGTGAAAGAAAACTCTTTGTTCCAAGCATCTACAGAGTAGTTCCAGGCTTTCATGTGTGCTGTGTTATATATCAAACAGCGTAGATGTGCTCATCCATCATAGTTTGGTTAAAAAAAAGAAGTGGGCAGGCCAGAAAATGAACAGACGTACCCAGATGTTCAGATAGCTGCACAAAACAGGCACAGCTGGTTAGTAGATAAAATAATTGTGCAGAGCAGCTTCCAATTCTAAGCTCCTCAGATCCCTCATGAGTTTCAAAAGACCTGATTTTGCAAAATACGACTTCAAGGCAAGCAGGATAGAGAAACAAGAGGGCATTGAACAGGAACACAGAAACATCTCTTTGTGGTTCTTACTGCTTTTTTTTATGGCAGTAGGTGTCAGGATTCCAAGTAACAGCCCCAACGAAAGAAGACTCTGAGGCTTGAGTTTCCTCAAAGTTTCATTTTATTAGAGATGTGATATTGGCACATCTGGGAAAACCCGAATCTGAACGTTTCCAGGTTTTCCCTACCCAAGTGAAAGTTCAAGTCACTGCTCAGCACCCACATGTCCATCACATGGTCCAATCAAAGCACCATCCAAATTGGAGATGCCTCCCAGTCACACTATGGCAGCTGCAGGGCAAGGTGTTGAGAAAGGAATGTTATTTAGACTATATAGCTATCTCCCATACCAGAGGTGGTATTCAGCCAATTTTGACTGGTAGTGGAAAATAGGCTCCCCCCCCCCTGCCTCCCAGCCTCCCAACTGATCTTCTTTTGTTGCCATGAACAGGAGAACGGAGCTGGAAAGCAGATTAGTGAGGTGGGGAGGGAATGGAGATTTTGTAGTAACCTTCCCCCAGGAGTGGGGAGGGAATGGGGATTTTGCAGTTTCCTTCCTCTGCCACTCCCACCAAGCCACACTATGCCCACCAAGCCACACCCAGACAACTGGTAGTAAAAAAAAATTGAACCCCACCACTGTCCCATACTCCATATAATCCCCCCTCCCATTTTCCCAGAGTAGAAAATGTGTCAGGCCTGTAGGTCCAATGTAAAAGATGGCTTCCAGGTCTGACAATAGGTGTGTTACCTCACATCCTTATCTTATGCACTGTTGTCTTCTGAAATATATAGAAGGACCATAGGGCACAGGATTCAGGAGATGGTAGTCACATTTCCCGGATGCCTCATGGCTGAAAAACTTGCCAATTCTGCAAACAATTAAGATAATGTGTCATCACTCTCTCCAGATAGCTTAGCAATTTTTATTAATTGCCCTTAAATAAAACATGGGAGAGGCACACTTGAGTTTAAACATTTCAGACTACACCCTTATACGCACATTGCATGTTTTATAATATTGAAATGATCTCTTTTATTTTAAAAGATAAGAAAAACATGTTACTTTGATAACAATCACTTAATTGCAGTATTCAAGTTTGAGAAGACAGCTTAATATTTCAGTCCTACAGTCTAGCTAGAATAATGCACAACTGCCTATGGTGCATACCCATGAACCATTTTTGCAATTATTTGTATATGTTTAGCCATAATTATACCTCACTAAGTTCAGTCATATTTGTTCTCAGGTAACCCACAGAATTTAGCATTCATACAGAGTAAGGGGAATATATGGAATTTAATCAAGCCCACTGTTAGACTGGGTGAATGGATCAGACAGGACTCAGGCTTCAGTGACAAACAACAGCTCTTAAACAACTATTTACAAATCCATCACCGGCCAGTCTGACAGCTAGCCCTTTTATAGGGAGCTATTAGAGGGCTCGACCAATTGGCTTGGAGTATTTTCCCGCCGGAATGGAGGACCTTGGTGGAGCCTACCATTTGGCTGTCAGTATATAACACCCACCATCAAAATTAGACTTCCAGAAGGTATCCAACTTTTTCTCAGGGGAAGCTGCATTTGAATCTGAACTTTCTCAGAGTTTTATTTGAAATGGACTGAATGATTCACAATGGTTGGCCATGCTTCTGTAAAAATTCCCCATATTAGAAAAGCATAAGGCAAAGCAGGAGGGAAAAGCAGAGTGTGATTTTTCAAGACAAGCTTCTAAAACCAATATATAGTATGAGCAGGGATTTCCAGTAACAATGCACTGGGGAAGAATGGAGAAATAGTATATCGCAGGTGCTTTCCAGAACTCCATGCTCCTTGTCAGTTCTTAATTCTAAGTTGAAGAATATTGCAAGTTTTTTTGAGGGCTGAGAGAGCTGGGAAAGAGATGTGTTGTGATATAGCAAGAAAATGTTGGTTACATAAATTCTCCAGTGTCATTCACATTTATAATCCACCCACTTCTATCAGATGATGTGGTCTTGAACAGAAAAAAAAGAACTTTGAATTTCATTTTAGTCATTATTACTTCAGAGCTCCTGATTGTATCATTGCTGAATTTCTTAAATAGATGCTTATCTTCTGAAATTTTGCAGACATGTTGCTTAGGAATAGGTTGCTCATTTGTGCCTTTTGAAAACAATTTGCCATTTGCAGGAGTGGGAAAAGTGAGTTCGTCATTCTCTCCTTAATATTTGAAGATTCCTCAAAGAATATCCCAGAATATCACAGTGGTTTTATGACTGTATTGAGGGTTACAGGAATACCATGCAAAAAAAAATTAAACGCCAGACCATTTCATTTTATCTGATTCATGGAAAAAGAACCGATTGTCCTTTAGTAATTACCAAAGTCTCATTCCCATGCTAGTCCTTTCTTTTTTTTAAAGAATGTATGTAATTTTGTCCATGTGTTCTCCAAACATGCATTTTTATTTGCAGTTTTGTTTAGTGTATGTACAGAGTATATACAATCAAGCTTAATATAATGCTTTCTGTGTATGGTATTTCTGAATTCTTTCAATTGGAGAATGTAATGAACAACCAAATTGTTATTTGCATACTCACTTAAAAATGCAAAATTAAATAACCTTACATTAAAATGCAGGATAATCCATTTTCTTTCATCCCCATTCTTAATGTTTACGAGTCTTTTCAACTCTGGATATATTTTGTTCTTTGAAAGGAAAGGCAGACTGTCTTTAAAATATTTCAGGATTCCAGCTGAAATAGTTAATGAAACAAAGTATTTGCTCTCTTTAATTCTGAGTCATTTATCTGGAAATGCACTTTGAGTCTGTCAACATAATTATTTCTTAACTCAGCACTGGACGGAGATGCTCAGTGAGACTATAGCAAATTAATAATCAGGGAGTTCTCCATTCCTCCAGATAAAACCCCGAATTCAGAAAAGCACTCTATCAGCCACTCTAGCTATTATCTAAGAACACAAAGCATGACATAGCTCATAGTTTCAGTGTGAATCCATCCTTGTCACCATGGAGATAAAATGAATCTGGAGGAGTTAGATAGATCAGAAAACTGAAAGGATTAATCTTTTATAGTACAGTCGCAAAGGGATTAGTTTAAATTGCATTTGAAATGCTACATTTTATTAGATCACTACACAACCTGTGGGTCATTGTTTCAGAGATACTTTCTTACCTAAACAGAAGAACAGAATGACCAAGCGTGGGCAAAAAAAACAGTGGGAGCAGAAGTCCCTTCCTTCCTTCCTTCCTTCCTTCCTTCCTTCCTTCCTTCCTTCCTTCCTTCCTTCCTTCCTTCCTTCCTTCCTTCCTATCTTTACTCCCTCCCTCCCTTCTTTCTTCTTTCCTTCTCTGCCCTGCCTGTCCTCCCCACATCGCCTCCTCCCCTTTCTCTTGTGATACTAGCTGGAATATTGTCACAGAACATTGCATGTGACCGCAGAAGTAGTTCAGGAACACTACAGCAGTGAGACAACCACACCTTCCCCAAATTTCATTCCCTCGTGCATTATGGGTCTTGGATTTTGGACACATTCTGAAAAATTAGTGCACTTGAGGTACTTTGGTTCAAAAACTGTTGCCATGTAATGCACCTTTTCATCCAGTTAAAGATCATGAGAATAAGAGTTTAATAGTATATAAATATTTTGTAGAACAAAAAAAACCCCTATTAAACAATGCTATTTAAGGGAGGATGCAAATGAAGTGACGTTATTCCTCTATGAGAAATTGCTTTGGCAACTTTACCGTATGTACTTTGCTGAAGTGAAGAGACAAAACAAAACCTCTCTTACTGCTCGTCTAACAAATAATCTAGACTCGGTAATTTGTTTGTCTTTATCTGAGTTACAAACTTAATTATAAATGTTAATAGCAAGTCACCCTGGCTATCTCCTGCCAGCTCCATTTCTATGCATTTCATGTATAGCAGGGAGCATATTTTGCAGATATAAGTTTCTTTCAGTTTCAGCTCTAGTGGTTCAAATATATCAGGTAATCTTCATTCATTCACAAAGCTTTCTTATTTCAGATTTTCCTCCAACATATGAATAGCATAGGTTTAGATCTGCAGAGAACAAGGTTCATTCTAATAATACTTGGAAATTACAATCCTAATTTCCTTCGATTAGTTGGTGTTCTAATATTTGAGCTTGTTGTTATTAGTTGCAAAGTGTTCGACCCATCGTGACCCCATGGACAATGTTCCTCCAGGCCTTCCTGTCCTCTACCATCCTCTGAAGTCCATTTAAACTCATGCCTACTGCTTCAGTGACTCCATCCAGCCACCTCATTCTCTGTCGTCCCCTTCTTCTTTTGCCCTCAATCTTTCCCAGCATTAGGCTCTTCTCCAGTGAGTCCTTCCTTCTCATTAGGTGGCCAAAGTATTTGAGTTTCATCTTCAGGAACTGGCCTTCTAAAAAGCAGTCAGGGTTGATCTCCTCTTGGACTGACCAGTTTGATCGCCTTGCAGTCCAAGGGACTTGCAGGAGTCTTCTCCAGCACCATAGTTCAAAGGCCTCAATTCTTTGGTGCTCAGCCTTTCTTATGTCCAATTTTGTTACATATTTGAGCTACGTATTATCTAAAATGAGATTTATTTTAACCATGGATTAACTGAAATCCATAAACTGAAATGGTTGAATTCATACATGTTAAACTATAAACCTTGAAATACAAATCATATGTACATGAAACTATTACAAGGCTCTGAATTCCCTTATTGTTTCTTATCACACTGATTGACTGGGATGTGAAATATCCTTGCAAGTTTAAGAATCATAGAGAAATGATTAATTAAAAAAAGCCTTCATGAATATTCCTACAGTTACATCTTTCTAGATTGGAGAAAGCTGAGCTAGTATCAAGCAACACAGAAGAGAAGTGATGACTGTTGGTATGTTGTTAAACCACAACTCACTGAAGTTTTGATCAGTGATGGTCAATGGCTGAGGGATGCTAGCACTTGTAGTTTAGCAATAACTGGAAAACCACAGTCACTATCCCTTGCTTAAATTTATACTGATGTCTAGGTATATAAAATGTGCTGTTATAATAATGTTTTCAAATGCATTTTCATGGAGAGAATGCCTGGTGTCCACTATTGTTCTTCCAGACGATCAGGTTAATATAGATTATCATTCAGCTCTGCAACTTAATCCAATGGATATAGTGAAACCGACAGCTGAATCCTGGATGAAGATAACATTCATATTCATAACAATGCTATACAAATTCTCTTTGATCCTTTTTCTTTCCTCTAGTATTGATATCTAGATTTTTTTTAAAAAATTGTCTGTTGTGCTTCAGATAGCAGAATTCTGGGAGGTGAAGTCCACACATCTTAACATTGATAACAATGAAACAAAGGCAGGGTGTCTGTCAAACTCGATTTCATTGAGGGACGCATCAGGGTTGTGCTTGACCTTGGGGGAGCGAGGGGGCAGGGGGCTGTGGCCGGCTCGACATCACTTGTGTCGGGGGCACCTTTGGTGGCCTGAGCACTCTGCCAGCAAAAACAGAGCTTGGGAGTGCCACACATGGCCTTCCCGAGCTCCGTTTTTGCTGGTAGAGGCAGCAAAAACGGAGGGTGGTCCTTCACTGTTTCCAGGGTGGCCCCATGGGCCAGATCTAAGCACCCTGTGGGCCAGCTCTAGCCTGCGGGCTGAACTAAGGGAACTAGGTATGATTAACCTAACCTAAGTCTTAGGGGTGACACAATAACCATCTTCCAATACTTGAAGGACTTTCACAGGAAAGAGGGGATCGATTTAGTCTCCAAATTACCTAAGGGCAGGAAAAGAAGCAATTGGTGGAAGCTAGTCAGAAAAGAGATCCAACCTGGAACTAAGGAGAAACTTCCTCAAAGTGAGAACAATTAGTCAATGGAACATGTCACTCGAGGTTGTGGATTCTCCATCCCTGGTGGGTTTCAAGAAACAATTGAGCAGAGGGCTAGGCTAGAAGACCTCTAAGTCCCTTCCAGTCCTATTATTCTATTTCACACAACCCTTAAGCTGTGTTTAAACACTCTTTGAAAAGACAAGTAAACAGTGTCTGCCAAATTAGTCTGAACAAAATTTTCTAAAAGACATAACTTTTGCAGAAAGCGTTTTAGCTCTTCCAGAGCTTGGCTTTCTGTATCAGAAATGGAAATGTGCATTACTTGAAACCTAGCCAGCCTGCTCAAGAGTAAGGCTGATATGAGGTAGGTTGCTGCCAGTTTGGCCCGGATCAGCTGAACCTGTAGTAGTGGCAGTGGAAGGCTCCGCTCACCTGCCCGGACGCTTCTGCGCATGCAGAAACCGGTAGTGAAAAAAATTAGCAACCCACCTCTGGGCTGACAGTACTTGGAGTCCAATAATAAATATAGGCCAAATATTTTTAAATTACATATTTGTACATATGTTATAATTTTATCTTTAAAAATCTTGTACTAGATCACACACACAAATCCTCATGGACCACACATATAATCTGATTGTACTACTAATGATTAAGCAGTAGTAAATAGATAAGGCCCTTTCTCCCGAATAAATCCTTCAGAGATGTCATCTAACACAGGGCTCTTTGTCTGAGACCAACGTGAATTGAATGAGCTTTACAGATGTGATCCCAAACATCTGTAAATCACTATTTATACCTATACCCATTTCCACAGTGCTTTCATTAGGTTTCTAACGATTGCCCGATTGAACATGAAATCATAAGCTACAAATTTAGCAGCTAACAAGTGCTAACATAATATTTTTAAGCATCACATAATATTTTTAAGCATCACACACACACACACACACACACACACACACACACACAAAGGCACTTGGCAAAATGGAATGGCATTCCAGAGAAAACATGCCAGGATCACTACCCCAAACAGTCCTGGGAGTCATAACACCACAAAATGCAGACATTCCAAGTGGTGTAACCTAGGGGGACAGGGTGGGTATGGCGTCTGAAGTTCTTTGATTCCAGAAATTATAGCTGTGTTGTTTTTTGTCCATGGCTGTTTTCCAGGGCCAAAAGCCAAATCTCTCTGAATTTCCTTTCTGTGACCACAGTACTGGAGTTAAGTGCCACAGCTGGTTAAGTCACTTTGACATCACACTGATGGCTTGTTAAATTTGAAAACATTGGCTATAATTGCCTGCCCATATGGAATGAATTCCACATTTTATTTAATTAGCAAAGGGGGCCTTGTGCCTTTTCTCCTTGTAAATACTGACACATCTAAGATATGGAAAATATATATTGTTAAGTGCAAGAATGGACAGTGTAGTCCAACCAGCTTCCAAAACCTTTATTTAGACATATTTTGTTTTCTTCTAGGACTTTTAGGCTGATTTGTGAGACTCTTAGACCCTATTTTAACTCCTAAGCAGGGGTGGGCTTCAAAAATTTTAGCAAAGGGTTCTCTGCCCGATTACTGGGTGGGCGTGGCCATGGTGGATGTGGCCTAGTCAGCCTCCTGCACCACAGCTGTGTGTGTGCTTTTTTGCCCTCCCCAGGCTCCGGAGGCTTTCCTCAAGCCTCCGGGAGAGTGAAAACGGCCTCCTCAGGCTCCAGAGGCCTTCTGGAGGTCAGAAACAGGCTTCCAAAACTTCTGGTCAGCCCATTTTTCGCCCTCCCTGAGTGTCCATGTGCACCCTGTACTTACCTGCATCCAAAATGGGCCCCATGGAGACTCCTGGGAGGGGATGGGTGGGGCGGGGCCAGCCAGGAGTGAGATTTGGGGTTTCTCCAAATTGCGCAGAATCTTAGCTAGAGGTTCTCCCGAACCCCTGCAAACCCCCAGAAGGCCACCCCTGCTCCTAAGGAAAATGAGGTGTAGGGTTAGGCCTTGCTAAAATCTCAAGCCTTCAGGAAAGAGACATCTGAATCTATGCCCCTCAAGCTTAAGTACATGCTACAGACAGAGACATTATTTAAAGCGAGTGCTAGTGGTATCAAATAATGGGTAGAGAAATACTATTTAAAGAGGTGGAAGGACTTGCATGTTTCATTCATAAATGAAGTACCAAAAGGTACTTATGACCCACTTTTGAAGTTCTGATGGCTGCCCCCCCCCATGGTCACGTGACCATCCTTTGGGTATTTGGCAACCAAGTCCACATTTCCTGTAGTTTGTAGCATCTTGCAATCATCTGATTACAATTTGATGTTTTCGCTGAGATCTGGTGTTTTACCTCCGGTGAGTTCATTTGGCAATCTCAGAGTTGCTTAATGACCCTCACATAAAGGTTGTAAAAGTGAGCATGGTCACATGATCGTGTGTTTAAAGATTGGCATGATTTATGACTGTAACTGCAGGGTCAATGTACTACTGTAAATTGAAGACTACCTATATCTGAATATCCCGAATTAGACAATGATAATGGGGAACTTACTCATCTGAATGCCTATAGTCCTTGAATTAATAAGTCCCTTTGATTAACACAATTCCTTGTTTACTTCTTCTTGAAAATAAATTTGCTGGAATTTAGATTACCTCGATGGTATCATCCATGTGGAAGGGATCGGTTTTGCTGGAAAAATGCCCTGGCTTGTAGAAATACAAAATTATAATAACAATAAAACATTCCTTTGAAAAGTCAGTTGGAGTCCTCTGACTTTCCCTCAAGTCTAGTTCTGGGCATCATACTGTAGAAAAGCAAGCTCTGTGACCATTGATTGAAGGAGCTTAGTCACAAGGAAGATGATTGACGGTGGTGATAGTGGAGAATATGGATTTAATAGCATTCTTCAAATACCTGAAGGGTTGTTTCAAGAAAGTCTATGTTTTGCTATGTCTTTAATAAAAAAAGTATAATCTATTATTCCTGAGTTCAAGGCATAGCAAAAAAGATTTAAGTTGAAGGAGGCCAATCTTGATTGAATGTTATTAAAAAATACTTCCTAACACTAAGAACAGTATGGTAGTGGAATCATTTACACTTCTTCACCTTCATTGAATATATTTAAACAAAGGCATTAGATTAAATTAGATTAGATTAGATTAGATTAACAGAGTTGGAAGGGACCTTGTAGGTCACCTAGTCCAACCCCCCATCCAAGCAGGAGACCCTACACCATTTCTGACAAATGGCAGTCCAATCTCTTCTTCAAAGCCTCCAGTGATGAAGCTACCACAACTTCCGAAGAGAACTTCTGTTCCATTGCTTGATTGTTGTTCCCACTGTCAGAAAATGTCTTCTTATTTCTAATTGAATCTCTCCTTGATCAGTTTCCATCCATTATTCCTTGTCTGGCCTTCAGGTACCTTGGAAAATAACTTGAACCCCCTTCCTCTCTGTGGCAGCCCCTCAAACACTGCTATCATGTCTCCCTTGGTCCTTCTCTTCACTAGACTAGCCATGCCCAGTCCCTGCAACCATTCTTCATATGTTTTAGTCTCCAGTCCTTTAATCATCCTGGTTGCTCTTCTCTGCACTTTTTCTAGAGCTCAACATCTTTTCTATACTGTGGTGACCAAAACCGGATGCAGTATTCTAGGCTTACTAAAGCTTTATAGAGTTGTATTAGTACTTCACTTGACCTTGATTGTATCCCTTGAATAGGATGCTTTAATGCTTTAAAGCATTAAAGGGATGCTTTAAATGCAAATCCCTGCATTGAGAAGGGGTTGGATTCAGGAGTCCCTTCCAAGCCTATGATTGTACGGTAACTTCTAATCATAAAAATACAGTGATTTGAATTTCACAAAGAGTGATGCAACTCAACAATAAGAAACGTATAACTATCGACTGCCTGTCTTTTCATGATGCTAAACCTATCATGAAATGTGACTGAAGCAATAATCTCATCTCTCTCAAGTATGTAGATGTGCATACATGATTGCTATTGCTTATTAAGACCAGATTTTACCTACCCTGATAAGATCTCTTCCTTCTTCCCATAAAAATTAAATGATATTTTTCAAAACTCTTCTCAGTGCCCCCTTCCCCAGTTAATATGAGGGCAATTGAACTCCAATGAAGAACATTCACTCTTAGAATAAAAGAGATATCACTTGTTCAAGAAGCCTCGTCCAACTATTTCTGAAATTATGATGGGGCAAATTAAGGAAGGAAACAACTGTGCACAACTGTACAATTTTATGTGGGATGCATAGTTTAAGAGCACATAACTCTGTTCCTCTAATTACAGCAAATTATATTGCACTTCAAGGAATCTAATATACAGCCTGTCTGGCCTTATTATTCCATGTGCCCTGAAAATGAACTTAAAATCTGGCATGGAATATTTTCCTCAAGTTTACAATACAAATGGTTAGTGGAAATAAAATGGCAGTAAGAATGTTTTTGTTAGCTGTGCCAGCTCAAACCCACATAACTCATGCACTGAATTGTTATGGTTTTGCAAAGAGATGTTTGCTTTATTTTTTTAAATGCATTAATTAAACAGCAAATAAAGCTACTAACATTATGTGCCAGAATGGATGCCAAAATGGACATTATAAAAATGCTAACTCCAACATTAATTCTATGTTTATGGGGCGTCTCATGTCTCTTAAACCTCCCTAGACCATTATTAATCATAACCTATCAGGTACATTGATCACATTTTTTCTGTCACACTCCAAAGAATACTTTTATTAATTAAAGGGAAGAAAAATTATAAGTAGGACTCTTTTAAAATCATACTATTTTCTTGGAGAGAAAATGGTCTTATTCTCTGCTTTCCAGCTCTATTATTTGAAAGGGATACTCTGTTTAGGAAATATTGTATCTATTTACAAACTGAATTTACTTCTGGTGTAACATGAGTTAAGATAATAGGATACTATTATACTAGTATAATAGGATATTAGGATACTAAACTTTGAGAGCATATGGTTGTTTATATTTAAATGCATCTTGTTTATCATTTTTATTAAAACTTTTAAACAGAAGACAAAAACTTGAATGAACTAAAGTACGGAAGACAAAAGAAAAAGAAAGAAATCAAAGAAAAAATGTGCAAGAGAAAAAAAGTTGAAGAAAAGTAAAAAAAGAAAAAAAGTATAAAGAAGCGGCTGCTGTTATTCTTGACAGCAATTGTAAGCGCAAATATATTTTAACCTCTCTCTCTAAAGTTACATCATATTATTTTTTTTTCTACAGTCGATCCTGTCTAATTCTCAAAACCATAAATCACAAGTTCTTTTTTTTTTTGCAAAACATCAGAAAGAGGCTACCAGTCATCTATAAATATACGTCTCTCTCTCTCTCTCTCTCTAATCAGAAAAAAAAGGGACACGGTGGCTCAGGGGCTAAGACACTGAGCTTGTCGATCAGAAAGGTCGGCAGTTGGGGGGTTCAAATCCCTAACGCTGCGTAATGAAGTGAGCTCCCATTACTTGTCCCAGCTTCTGCCAACCTAGCAGTTTGAAAGCACGTAAAAATGCAAGTAGAAAAATAGGGACCACTTTGGTGGGAAGGTAACAGCATTCTGTACGCTTCGGCTTTTAGTCATGCCGGCCACATGACCACGGAGACGTTTTCAGACAGCGCTGGCTCTTCGGCTTTGAAATGGAGATGAGCACCGCCCCCTACAGTTGGGAATGACTATCACATGTGTGCGAAGGGAACAGTTACCTTTACCTTTAAACAGTAAAGTCAGTGTATTCATTCAGCAAAATCTGTCAACTTCACTAACCATTCCTCTAGAGTGGGTATGTCAAACCTAAGTATATATACAACCATTGAAAACAGCTCCCAAAATGTGGCAAATCTACTTCATGCCAATTAGAAAATAAGGAAGTGACAAATGAAATAATAGCACACAGCAGAGAGTGAGTCCACTGATACATGCTAATGATTGTGGTTATATGCTACTTTCAATGTGTCAGAGATATTACATCTCTCTATCCAAGTGACAAGGGCACATGGAAAGATCTTATTACATTCATGTCTTACATGAAGACTTTTCATAGACAGCACATTGGTCACTGCAGGAAAAGAGTCACGTAGACTTTAATATCCAAACATAGCTTTCTATTAAAATAACCTGTTCTAGAACATAGAACATCATTAGAGTTGGAAAGGACATTGGAGGTCTTCTAGTCCAACTCCCCACTTAAGCAGGAGCTCATACACCATTTCAGACATATGGCTGCCCAGTCTCTTCTTAAAAGCCTTCAGTGATTAAGCACGCACAACTTTTGAAGGCAAACTGTTCCACTTGTTAATTGTTCTCACTGTCATGAAATTTCTCCTTAGTTCTAGGTTGCTTCTCTCCTTGATTAGTTTCCATCTATTGCTTCTTCTCTTGCCTTTTGGTGCTTTGGAAAATAAGTTGACCTCCTCTTCTTTGTGGTAGCCCCTCAAATATTGGAATAGTGCTATCATGTCACTCATTTGCAGAAATTATTTG
This sequence comes from Natrix helvetica, assembly GCF_964273705.1. Taxonomy (NCBI): domain Eukaryota; kingdom Metazoa; phylum Chordata; class Lepidosauria; order Squamata; family Natricidae; genus Natrix; species Natrix helvetica. The sequence continues at coordinate 24,220,683 of NC_138553.1, forward strand.
CATTGAATTTGCACTTGGTGTTTCCTTTGCTTAAGTTTGTGAATTCCCCACAATAAATGTCAAGACAAAATTAGCATCTACACTTTTATCAGTGCATATTTTCCTAAATAGAATACACTTTCTTCTTCTTCTTCTATCCTTGTATATGAAATTCTAATAGGTGCATTTTGATTCACATGTAGGTTAAAAAAGTAAGAACTGGTTATTTTGTAGAAAACAAACAGACCAAACAGACCTAAAGAGCATCTCCTTAGTCTGTAACTCAATTCATTCCCCATCACAATCTTGAAAGAATATACTAGTGGAATTGCTGTGAGATATTTTTAAAAGCCTCTTTAATGTCAACAGAGATGGCACTCATAAAAGTATCTAATAGTACAAATTCCATGTTGTTGCTTTAACATTTTAATAGCTGTAGCATTTCAAACAAAAATCTTATAAGCTATCCCTAACTACTAATTTGCAATAAGGGTTTTATCCAACCTCAAAAAAGCTTGTTTTGATGATACACTATATGTGGTTTTATAGCTTTAAAATCCTTGAGGCTAACTTTTCTGGGAAAAAGAAGATTTGTTTTTAATGAAGGAAAGCCCATTGTTATTTCTTTTAGATATTTTGTATTCTGCCTTTATTATTTTTATAAATAACCTAGTTGATAACCCGGCACTGCCTGGGTATTTATTTATCCCAATATTCCATGAATATTGCTGCAATTTCTAATGTTGGATTTTGCCCCTTACCAAAGGGAGCCCCCTTGTGTAAGCCATTATCATGTGAAAGTGTTACATGGCAACTCCACAGGACTGTATAGTAGAAGCCATTTTAAGGCAGTACAGTAGAAGCTATTTAAGGCACAACAGGCTGTATTTTAACAGCACTCCCCGAGGGGTGTTAGGGGTGTCTTACCACCACAGTATTTGTTTCCAGAGAGTAAGTATTCTGTCTACCAAGTTTGGTTAAAATTGCTTGAGGTGTTCCAGAGTTATGCTGGAACACACACACAGACACACACACAGCCATTTATGTAGATAGGTAGATAGATGATAGATAGATAGATAGATAGATAGATAGATAGATAGATAGATAGATAGATAGATAGATAGATAGATAAAAGTGGCAAACATGTACTATATTCCTTCCTCCTAATTTCCCCACAATGACAACCCTGTGAGGTTGTGGTGGACCAGAGAGAGGCTAGTCCAAAGCACCCAGTTGGGTTTCATGCCTAAGGTGAGACTAGAACTCCCCTGGTTTCTAGCCTCATGTTTTAGCCACTAGACCAAACTGACTGTAACAATTTTCTCCACTGTTGAACAACTTTTAATAATATGTAGTTTTTTTCATACTATTTATTTAAAATTTGGTAGCTGTATCCTCATTCTGAAACAGAACAATTAATCAGTGGAATGACATGGTTCCATAAGTTGTGGGTGCTTCAACACTGGATGTTTTTAAGAAGAGATTGGACAACCATTTGTCTGAAATGTTATAGGGTTTCCTGCCTGAGCAGGAGGTTGGACCAGAAGACCTCCAAGGTTCCTTCCAACTCTGTTATTCTATTCTGTTATGTCTATTGTGTCTTCTGCCCACTGGATCTTCAGAGATTTGAAGACAATCATATCCTATAAGAATAATTGCTTGTCTTTGTTTGATAGGGTGTGAGAAGTATACTAAATAGACAATGGTACCTCTCCATTGATTTTTGCTTCCCATTGAATTCTTCATATTTGTCAAGAACATAATTTTGGTCTAATTGCAATTCTTGGAAGCACAAGATATTTCTTGGTCAGGGAGTTCAGGCCACTGGAAAACTGAACCATGCCAATCTGCCCTTTGTTTCAATCTATTGCGTGGGCTGTTGAGAGCACAATAGTGTTTTAGATGTTCCCAAGGATTCATTGTACTTCTTTCTGCAGACTGCACTGTAGCTATGGCTGACATGCATATCTTGGTGTTCAGTTTGTTGTCAACCGGTGATATAATTCACATACGAGAAATGTGGCAGACCTCCTGTTTTTTCCTAACTAATTGCTGTTGTTATATAATCATTTTTCAAAATGATCTTAAAAAAAATAAGGGATCACCAAATTTTTGGCAATTTGATTTTCAAATATTGTTCAATATTGTTCAATATTGCTTTCCTTTTTAAAAAGAGAGAATTCACTTTATTACAAATGATAGTGTTTGAGTTGCTTTGTGCCATTCTTTGAATTACATTTCTGTCACCTCAATTATTTTAAAGAACTGCGAACTTCTCTTGCCTCTTCTGTTTCTCTTCTCCTTTTTTCTTTTTTCTGTCAAATAAAATGTGGCAGATCCAGTCTCAGATATAACTTGGATTCAGAACTGTTTATGGAATATTCAGATGAATGTAAAATACAGAATTTGCAAGCCGTTGTAAACTTCAAAGTGTTAGGCTGGAATTTCCTTTAAAAAAAAGAAATGACAAAGTACTTTACTCTAGATTTGCTAGAAAAGGCTGAAGAATGTGGACTCCTTGCTTAATATAGCTCTATTGTATAAATTTGGAACTTATTTGGCCAAAAGATTTCTTCCAAATAACCACCCTTCTTCAGACCTTTGGAAGATTTGAACATAAGGCCCAGTGAGACAACATTTGAAAGGTATTTAGAGGTCAGTTTCAGAACAGAGAGCTTACTGGCTGCAGTATCAAATTTGTTCGACAAGCAGAGGAAAATTATTTTGCTATATTGGCAGAGAACTGTATTTTTTGTGATAGTGAGTACATAGTATTGTAATTTCTTAGCCTGTAATCTTCTCTCGGCATTTATTCTCTAAAACTAGAAAGTCATATATCTATTTCTTGCACAAGGACCACAATTTCGCCTTTGAGATGCTGGTGAGAGAACCCACTGCCAGAAACAGAGGTATCCAAACAAATTTGGTCATGTTTAATTTACATGTAGTTTAATATAATTAACTCTCCCATTACTCAATTGCCTACCACTTTAAAAATTGCATTTGGAAGGAATGGTTTGCAGTTTTCAGGGGTTGCATGAAAATTACATGCTCAATTGATGTCTTGAACTGCATTTTTCCTTCCAAAATAAAACCTCAAAGCTGGTAATGACATTATGCAAAAGTAACATTATGCCAAGGGGTAATTCAACAATGGTTGGGGATTATGGAAGCCGAAGAGCAACGTATCTGGAGAGCATTAGACTACCTTGTTGCTTTAGGCAACATAAGAATTTTTTTTTGTGCATACTTCCTCCTCCTCTCTTTTTCTACAGTATGTGAGTGCATACTGCAATTTGCTAATGTCCTTTTGAAAGGGAAAAAAAGCAATTTTTAGGAGCAAATGTGCATAATAGCAAGTGTAGGATTTACATTAAAATAATAGCTAGTGGTAATGCAAAACCCTGTTTAAATGGCATGGAGGATAATGAACCTTTAGTCATTTCCCTTGTGGTTCTAGGAAATGGAAGCTTGATTCAATCCACAAATAGAATATTCCATTTGCTTTCATCAGTGATTTTGCTCTGTTTAAAATTGGTGTTCAGGGCCATTTGCCCGGATTCCCATGTACTCCTCTGATTCTGGAAGAACAAATAATATACTCAAGAATAACTAGTATTCTGTTGCTGCAGTGCTTAAAACAAGAATAATAATATTTGCTTGGTCCTTGGAACATTGTAGAAAATTATTCCCACTCGTCCCACATATATATTTTGACCTAATTTGCACATCTCAGATTGTTTAGATCAAAGTAGTATATCTTCACATGCCAGGACTGTCACTGCGTTAAATTGTTTGCTAGCCTGAACTGACGAATTGAAACTAAATAGTTAAACTGAAAGAGTTACTGCGCAGGTCATAAGGTCTTATCTGACAATGATGTACTGCGCCTGCTCTTCACACATTCCAGAGTCTTCCCTTTTGATCTTTGTCCGTCTACCAGGAAACTGGGAGACAGGATTGTTTTTTCCATAATGTAACGATTAGTTAGATTTGTTTTATTTCTTCATTTATTATTTTTGTATTAAAGTTTGTTTTTCATTAGAATATGTTCTCCGGGATTTCTTTATTTCTTTTCTTCGCACCTTAAAGAATATGCCTGTTTGGATCCTTGGCAACTGGCTCGTATTGCAATGTTCATGTGGTCACGTAATCCCCTTCTGCAACCTTCGCACAAGCAAAGTGAAAAGGGGGAAAGCCAGGTTCACTTAACGACCATGCTACTTGCTTAACAACTGCAGTGATTCACTTAACAACAGTGGCAAGAAAGGTCATACAATGGGACAAAGTTCACTTAACAAATGCCTTGCTTAACAACAGAAATTTTGTTGCTCAGTTCTGGTTGTAAGTTGAGGACTACCTGTAGATACCTACACACCAGGAGTGGTTTCCCGCTGCTGCTACTGCGCTACACATGCATGAGCAGTACTAAAAAAATGCTTCTGCTCTTGCGCAGAAGCAAAAAACAAGATGGTGGCGCCTACAGCACCGCTGAGAGGACCAGTGGCAGGCCGAGTTACTACTACTTCGCCGAACTAATCCAAACCAGTAGGAACCCACCTCTCCTACATACACACACTCTTTCCCAGGCATGAGATGTGAATCTTACAGAAGTTCCTTATCTAGGCCATGAGGAGTAAATCTGCAATCCTCAAAACTCAGCCACAAGGCTGAGGTTGGGAAATTTTGGATACTTCAGTCCCAGCACTTCTGCATATCACTATGAAAGGCAGGGGAAAAGGATTGTTGTTTTAACCTGCTATTTTAAAGCTGTTCATGGTTTTAAGCACATTACTATTATCGGAATTGTATCACAGCGGCCAGTTGTTTCGCCGGATTTGGCATTAATTACTAGTCGGGCCCCACCCGACTACTACTACTACTACTACTACTACTACTACTACTACTACTACTACTACTTCTTCTTCTTCTTCTTCTTCTTCTTCTTCTTCTTCTTCTTCTTCTTCTTCTTCTTATTATTATTATTATTATTATTATTATTATTATTATTATTATTATTATTATTATTGCATCAACAGAATTGTATCACAGCGGCCAGTTGTTTCGCCGGATTTGGCATTAATTACTAGTCGGGCCCCACCCAGGGGCCTAGGACGTCGTAACGTATTTTCGTAATATGTGTGCGGATCCAAGCAGTGCGGCCTTTTGCATTTGACTGATGGTGATTTTGTCAATTTTTAACTGTTTTAAATGTAATTCCAGTGCTTTTGGAGTAGCACCCAGTGTGCCGATTACCAATGGAATTACCACTGCTGGTTTGTGCCATAATCGTTGGATTTCGATTTTTAAGTCCTGGTATTTCGCGATTTTTTCATATTCCTTCTCGGCGACCCTGCTATCACCTGGCATTGCGATGTCTATGATTGTAACCTTATTTTTCTCAACCAGTGTGATGTCTGGTGTATTATGCGCCAGTATTTTATCCGTTTGTATGCGAAAATCCCATAGGATCTTGACCATCTGATTTTCGGTGACTTTTTCAGGCTTATGTTTCCACCAGTTTGTTGTTGTTTTAATATTATAATTTTTGCACAAATTCCAGTGGATCATTTGTGCTACTGAATTGTGCCTCAATTTATAATCAGTCTGCGCGATTTTTTTACAGCAGCTGAGTATGTGGTCAACCATTTCATCAACTTCTTTGCAGAGTCTGCATTTGGCATCATCAGAGGATTTTTCGATTTTGGCCTTAATGGCATTTGTTCGGATAGCTTGTTCTTGCGCAGCCAGGATTAGTGACTCTGTTTCTTTCTTATTATTATTTTACAAAGCTATTGTTTTAATGGCTTTTCATTTATCGTTATGGTCTCTCCCAGTTTGGAATTTATTTTTAAGGATGAAAAACACTTTAAAATATATATATAAATAAGTCAGTAGCAAAAAATTAGATAAGAAGTATCACTAATCTTCCTGTCAGGGATAAAGATTATAAAAATGTTTTGGCTAACAATAAGATGGGAATCAAGGAGTATGTTCTCTCCAATATTGTTTCTATTCTTCTACTCTGCTATGCTCTTTTCTTCCAGCTGTAGTATCAAACCTACTGGGATCTGGGTGATGACAGTGTCCAAGCATACAGTGCCTTTAGTAATAATTGTAACTACTAATGTTTAATAATAAACATCTCCCACGTTGATGCACTGGGACTAATTTTTCAAAGTTGCCTAGCCATTAAATGTATTATCTGGGGAATAATTAGGAGTTGTGAGTCCCACGTACTGTATCTGGAAGGTTGCAGAAGGTTATGGAGGCAAGGAAATCCATTGAACTTGTCAAACCTTTATACAACTTGAAATGCGTGAGATACATTTCCTGTACCTTAATTTCCAATCAACTAAAAAGGTGCGACAATTGGCTAATAGTTTTCATTTCCTTTCAATTCTTTTGTCCTAAACCTTGATTTAATGATATATGGAAAGGAAGCAGCTTTGTTTTTCCACCTTTCCACCTTGTCTGAAGATTTATACTCCCGAGAATTATGTCCATATTTAAATAAATTCAATTCTTCATCCTCCAACCCCACCTTAGTTCTGTGAGATTGGTATTGTTTGGGTGTGTGGGTGTTCTTTTAAACATTCTATATCTCGGTATAAGTAATAAAATGCAAAATCATTCTTTATATTTCCCCTTTTGAGAAGGACCACATCGCCAATGTTCCTACATTTGACAGTGATTGAGGTTCAGGAAACTTAAAATGAAAATCCCACCCTTTTCCTATTTCCTTTTGGCAACCGTTTCTCATCTGCAGGGAGGCAAAAGCAAGATCCAAAATATGGCATAGAAACAACTCCCAGGCCCCTGGGAGTATTCCTCTGCAGGCTTGTATGGCAAGTTTCAGCTGTTTTAGAGAGATGTCTCAATGGCTAAGATGCTGAGCTTGTCGATCAGAAAGGTCGGCAGTTCAGCGGTTCGAATCCCTAGCGCCGCATAATGGAGTGAGCTCCCGTTACTTGTCCCAGCTACTGCCAACCAAGCAGTTCGAAAACATGTAAAAATGCAAGTAGAAAAATAGGGACCACCTTTGGTGGGAAGCGTTCTGTGGGCCTTTGGTGTTTAGTCATGCATGACCACAGAGACATCTTTGGACAGCGCTGGCTCTTCAGCTTTGAAACATATGTGCGAGGGGAACCTTTACCTTTACCTGGAGACCATTTAGTCCAACTATACAGGCAGTAAAAAATCTGCAGTGCAGGAAGCAATTCTATTTTTCCTTAATCGTCTCTGTGGAGAAAATCCTCTTGATCAGTGTCACCGTTACAGCATTTATCCTAAAGTTAATTGAAATGTTAACTGAAAGAGTATAGAGAGAGGAATTAATGATTCGGGGACCATCCTTTTTGACACAAAGAGGGAAGAGCTTTCTAATCATTTAGAAAGGACAGGGGTGAGTCATTTATTGAGAATATACCTCATAAAATGGTAACGTTCAATTTTACCTACTTCACTCTTGCGAGGCTGCAGTATGTGAAGGGAGAGCAAATTAAATATAGAGACCTATTATTAAAAAAAGGGGAGAGCATCAAGAGCATGTAACCCTAAAGAGAAATTGGGGTCCTTGATGACAAGAGTTTTGTTAAAGCCGTGCAACCGATAAAGGAGAATATTTGTAGCTCGGGGGGGGGGTGTCCTTGGTGCTCTCTGAGTTTGGTTGTTTTCTTGCAGATGTTTCATTACCCATACTAGGTGCCATAAATCAGCACTGCTGGCACACAGAGTACCAAAGACCTCTCAAAGCCATGCAGTCCAGGAGCTGGAAGGAAAAAGGAATAGTATTTGGATGCTTGTGCTGTCAGCCACCACAAAGTGTTGGTTCCGTCAGTGAAATCGATATTCTTTCCTGCTGTCAATCCAGGGTGTAGTCCAGCACTTAGGGGGCATGGCCTTTTGGATCTTCAGTCGTTCGCTCCTTCCCAACCTCCACTATATCCATGGAAACTGACAGCTCCAAAGGATGCCAGAGCTTTCCCACAGAAACCAAAGCTGAAGTGTAAGCAATCCTTTGGACTGTAAAGATTGACCAGTAAGTCAGGCAAGTGAACCACTCAGATTCTTTTACGCTTTTCATATGCGCCTCTTGTATGTCTCATTTTACATCTTTTCCAAGTGTCGATGTGGACAAAGAATAAACAGTTGTTGTCGCACACAGTATGAGAACTTCCAGCATCCTTTTTTAAAGGCACGCTCCCCATTTCTCCTTCACTTACTCTGATAAGAAGATAGCAAAACAGCAGGACTCAGCCTATCGCACTGTTAAAGAAGAAGCTAGCAGTTCAGTCTCTAGGCCACATACATTAGTCCCCTTTCCAAGGGTCACAAGATGTCTGCATGGCATGTTATATTCAATTGGACCACCTGGGATCAGTTTTAATGGTGAAAAAGGTGAGATAAACATTTTATAAACAGTGCAATAAAATGACTGAACTCCTGAAAGGATATCTGCTAGAGATGATGATTACATTCAAGTGTTTTAGACCAGGGCTGTCAAACTTGTGGCCCGCAGGCCAGATGCGTTGCACTGGCCATGCCCATGCCCGGTTTAGAAAGGGGGGGGGAAGTCCTGATACATCACATGACACCACTGTGACAATGCGAGTTTGACATCCCTGTTTTAGACAGTAATAAGGCTAAAGAGAGCAGTGGAAAAAAATACAAGGAAACCTCAGGCATTGTTAGGGACCACTGATAACTAATCAGAAGGTATCTACAGCCTTTGCACAAAGTCTTGGGTGCTGCATAAATCAATGATCCAAGAGTCAAACAAAATTACTTTCTGATAAATGTTTGTACCTATAATGCATTTACCAGCTCTCAAAATCAAAGCTCCATTAAAATACCATCTGGCGGTGCATTTAGAAAGCATTCATTTTTGCAAAAAAGACAGCCATTTACATTATTGTAAACTTCCTCTGCAATACAAGAATCTTTGTGCTGGGTAATTGCTCTTCCTCTTTAAGTGCATATTCCACTGGTTTGCATTAATAGCTAACTCTCTTTATGATTATGTCTATCAGTCATCTCCAACAATTTAAATCAGGTTTAGACTTAGCTATAGTGACATCACCCCGTTAAGAAAGAAGCCTGGATAACTCCCTGTCCTTGAGACAAGGCTGGACCTGTGCTGGGCCTATTCTTCAATCTTCAAGGGTAGATGAGAGGTGCCAGCTGGCATGGCTTCCCTTCAAGTAATTTTGCTTTTCCCTTTATGAATCTCATTCACATTACTAAGTGTCCCTTGGGGACTTGGGTGTTGCATTAAAATAGCTAGCTTCTTCCATTTCCAAATGCACTTGCATCAGAATGCACCTAACCCAATTGCATTTGCAGAAAGCATTCCCAATGCCCATAGATGTCTTCTTTTTAACATCTGTGACCTATTATGCTATGTTTTTTTCTGATGCTTAAGTAAACATAAGCCCTTGAATGTTTAGCATAAGCACACCTGCTTTTCTACCTTCCCCAAATCCTGCTCCTGAATTTACTCTACAATATTCTTCCTAAGAATATGGGAGATCCAAACTTGAACTAAAAAGGGATTTCCTGACTGCAAGAACATACATTCTGAAGTTGTGGTTTCTCCATCATTGGAGTGTTTCAAGATTAGATTCTTCTTCTTGTGCCATAGCCGTCATTGTACGTTGGCGATCATGTTGGCAATCCTATTTTTGTCAACAGCCGCATGAAAAAATGGTACGAAGTTTTGTCCAAACCAGTCTCTTAGGTTTTGAAGCCATGATGTTCGTCTTCTGCCTGGACCTCCTTTGCCTTCAATCTTTCCCTGGAGGATTAAGTGAAGGATGCCATATTTTTCACATCACACATCCAAAATATTCAAAATAATATAAGATTAGATTGGACAGCCCTTAATCCGGAATGGTATGTGGAGTCCTGTACTGGGCAGGGAGTTGGACTAGAACACCTCCAAGATCCCTTTCAACTGTATGTTTCCATGATTATAAGTCATGGTGGGAGAATAGATAAGAAATTACAGAGGACACAGTCACGGTATGGCTAGGCATCTCATAGAATGCCAAGAGAGGTTAGTGAAAAAAATAGCAAGCTCAGGATTGTTTTTTAAATTGATATAGAAACCTAAATTTGTCCTTTTTTTTCTTGTTCGAGCTTTAGATTATCTCAGTATATAAGCCTTCAGTTTGCCATTTTCTAAATGTGTTGGACTATACAGCTTTCATAATGGTTATTTTGATGGACATTGTATTTCAAACCTCTATGCTGGGGAAACTAAAGTGCTAATGCCAATCTATTTACAACACTATTGCAAAGTAGGACACCATGAAACAGAAAGAGGAAAAATGTTAGCACCACCAAAATCCCAAAATGTTTTATTTCTGACAGTGACTGAACAATATCTCGGATTCTTTGTAATTTTATTGCCATCCCCATCGATAGTGCAATTCCATTGATTACATCTAGCCCAGATGCTACTATCTTTAAGACAATTTAGAAATTTCATCCATACCAAATGTAGCTGTATAACCCAACATGCTGATTCTATTACACCAAAACTGTGCCAACTAAGTTCACAGTTGGTTGGGAGTGGGGGGAGGATCAAATGTTCATTTTGACATTTCTTGCTGGTTTGAACCCAAATCATTTAAACTCACCCTTCCTCACATTCCTGAAATGAGTCTTATGAGACCTGTGATGGCGCAGTGGTTAGAATGCAGTACTGCAGGCTACTTCTGCTGATTCATCCTTTCATCCTTCAGAGGCGGGTAAAATGAGGACCCAGATTGTTGGGTGCAAAATGCTGACTCTGTGAACTGCTTAGAGAGGTCTGTAAAGCACCTCAAAGTGTAATATAAGTGCCGTTGAAATGCAAGTATTGATGCCTACCATCAATAATCATGAAAGTAGCAGGTGCCAGTGGGTTTTTAATGTGGAATGCTCTAAATCCATGATTTATGAAATCCACTATCATTTATATTGGCTTTTACTTGACTTTTGTACATTTTCCATTTCATTTGGATGGTTATTAGATATTGCTGTTTTCATTATTTTCCAATATGCTTCAATGACATTACTGTTTGTTCTCATTTTATAGTTCTGTCAAGTTTGTTGAAAGGTTTCTCCCCCAAAATGTGAAATGGTTACCTAAATAGATTAAAACACAATGAAGATCAAGATTATCTGTTGAGCCAAATAAAGTATTTGTAAATCTTCAACAAAATCATTTGCTCATTTCCCCAGTCTTTCGTTAGCTGATTTGCTTTAGCTTCCCCCTTCTACATCTTGATATCTCTGCATATTTTTACTAATCTTGAATTCATGGATATAAAATTTCTGTCTCATGGTGATGGAAAACTTCACTGCGCATTACTTTCTGTCATTTGGAAGTCTACTGTTACAGGTAATCTGTTGTCTCCTTTTTCCAACAGGACCCCTCCCCTCCTTCTCCCATTTCTCTCCTTCTTTCTTGAGAAGAAAAAGAGAGAAATAACAAGGATGACGGAGAGCAGTAGAGGAAAACTTACATGCAATTGAAAATGCACAGGGCTGGCCCTCCGTAATGCAAAGAAACTGCCCCATGTAAATAGATGGTTGGGGCAGCAACAAGCTAATGGATCTGTCTAAACCTTTTGAGTGGTTGAGTTTGCTGCCCCATTGCAATTCTCAAAGATTGATTCAATTGTCAATCAACTGGTTTTTATATGGGAGGAGATATCCTTTGCTCATGTAGCAAAATGTCTTGGGTTGGCCCAGTGGTGGGATTCAAATTTTTTTACTACTGGTTCTGTGGGTGTGGCTTGGTGGGCGTGGTGTGGCTTGGTGGACATGGCTTGGCTTGGTGGGTGTGGCTTGGTGGGCGTGGCAGGGAAAGGATCTGTAAAATCTCCATTCCTTCCCCACTCCAGGGGAAGGTTACTGCAAAATCCCCATTCCCTCCCCACTCCAGAGGAAGGTTACTGCAAAATCCCCATTCCCTCCTGATCAGCTGGGACTCGGGAGGCAGAGAATAGCTGGCCCAGTCAGAGGTGGTATTTACCAGTTCTCCAAACTACTCAAAATTTCCACTACTGGTTCTTCCAAACTGGTCAGAACCTGCTGAATACCACCTCTGGGTTGGCCCTGCTAAACTGAGCAGGACTGCTCTCATAGTGGTAACAGATGACCTTACTTCAATCAATCATTCTGTCTAATCACGTCCCCAGAATTACAACCCATGTAGCTTTCTCTTTGTTCCTAAAGTAATAACCCCACGTCCTTCTGGACAGTAACAAACCAGTGGAAGAAAAATGAACAAAGCACACACTGTTTGCTCTCCTAAATGATGCCTGGAGATTCTAAGAGGTCCCTGGTCCTGCTTCTTCTTTCCTTTTTGCTGGATTGGAATTTTAATGGATTCGATAAGAGAAAAACACCACCTTTCATCTGAAGGATTGTTGTGTTTATTTTAGCTTGCTCCTTCCTTCTTTACAATTGCTTCTGTACACAACTCTGAGCTAGCTGAAGACACTCATCCTTTCCAGCATCTTACACAAACACACTCAAGCCAACTATAATTGTGCTACAATGAGAAAGGAAAGGAGAAATATCTATTAGCCTGGGATACCAGCAAAGGAAGTGAGGCCAGACTTGATAGTCTGAAGGAAAGATAAAATCAGGGGTGTCCAAACTTGAGAACTTTAAGACTTATGGACTTCAACTCCCAGAATTCCCCAGCCAGCCATGCTGGCTGGGGAATTCTGGGAGTTGAAGTCCACAAGTCTTAAAGTTCCCAGGTTTGGACACCCCTGGATAAAATGATTCAGCTCTTCTTTATCAAGAACTAATCTGCTGCTTTTGCAATGGACTGATATTTAGGCTTGTAGAGTAGACCAACCCAAAAGGAACAAGGTGGAAGAGTTGCTCAGATTAACTTCTTCACTTTAATGGTGAATCAAGCTCAGTCTATATCATCAACCAAGGAAAAGCAACTAAACCCTTAAGGTCACTAAATAAATTATTTCTAATACTGTTTCATGGAGTGATGTACACTTTGCATGTGTTCAGAATGCTTTGTTCTATATTGTGCCACCAATATAACTTCAAAATCTCTATTTCTTTAAACTTAGCTATACATTTTAATTAGCTTATATTATTTCCCAGTCATCTTTTTCACTAAACAAAATACTCCAAACGTTTTAGTCATTTTTCTAAAGGAAGATACACTAAGCTTTCTTTTTAGCTGCTTTATAGCTCTTCCATCAGTAACATTTTTTAAAAAATTAAAATATACTTTAGTTACAGCAAATATTTATATAAGTGTATTATATCACTTGTCATATTACTCTGAATTTCTTTCCCAATACTGTAATTCATATAGTCTAGGACTCTGGTGGTGAACATATGGCACGCATACCAGAGGTGGCATGCTCAGTCCTCTCTGTGGGGATGCACGCCGTTACCCCAGCCCAGCTCCGTCGCCTTTCTCCGTCGCATTTTTCTCCATTGTTTGCAGAGAAACAAAAGTTTGAGGGACTAAAAAAATGTGCAAAACACATTCCACTTTCGTTACTGTACATTTGCTGTTGCTGCCCCCATGGCCTGCCCCCTACCCTCACAGCACCTTGCGCAGCACAGTGAAATTTAGTGTGGAGCCACATTGCGATCCTGCATCAACTCGGCTTGGCAAAAAAACAACTGACATCCGGTCAGTTGCTTTTCCTGCAAAGCTGCCTGTGTTGGGATGCCCCACCTCCCTGGCAGCCAGCTGATCTTTGGTGCGCTGCTCCTGGGCTTCTCGGCCTCCAGACATCAGATTCCTACCACCCAGCAACAGTTCAAGGGGGAGGGAGAGGGAGAGAGAGGGAGCCAGGGAGGGAATGAGAGGGAGCCAGGGAGGGAGGGAAAGCGAGAGAGAGAGAAAGAGAGGAAGAGAGGGAGGGAAAGAGAGAAAGAGAAAGAGAGGAAGGGAGGGAGGAAAAAAAAGAGAGAGAAAGAGAGGGACAGAGGGGGAGGGAAAGAGAGAGAGAGAAAGAGAGGAAGGGAGGGAGGGAGAGAAAGAGAGAGAGAGAAAGGGAGGGAGGGAGAGAAAGAGAGAGAGAGAAAGGGAGGGAGGGAGGGAAAGAGAGAGAAACAGAAAGGGGGAGAGGGGGGGAAAGATAGAAAGAAACAGAGAGGCAGAGAGAGGGGGAAGGAAAGAGAGGGAGAGAAATAGAGAGAAGGAGGAAGGGAAAGAAAGTTGGGAGGGAAAGAGAGGGAGGGAAGAAAAGAGAGAGGGGGAAAAGAGAGAGAAAGAGAGGGGGGAAATGGAGAAATGATATTACAAAAGCATGTCTTTTTATTGCTGCTAAACGTAATGTTTGAAAAGCAGAAAAAAAATGAAGGGGCATAAAAGCGCATCAATCACGTTTTTCTTAGAACAATTAGCTGAGCTCTGCCTTGTTTATCATTATTTTACATAGTAAAACCTCATTGTTCAGGTTAAATTGCCATGTTGGCACTTTGCGATCAATAAGAGGATTTTGGGTTGCAGTTTGGGCACTTGGTCTCTAAAAGGTTCACCATCACTGGTCTAGGATATACTGGAATTTGCAATCTTTCCTCATATATCAATGATACTTTGGCAAACATTGTTTCAGGAAACCCTATTAGCCAAGATAAGGTGTAATTCTCCTCTTAGCAAGCATGAAAAATGATACTTCTTATGTAAAGTGTTCAGTTTTAAAATCCAAGCAAATGAAATAAAGTTTTCTAATAGACTCCATAGAGAATCCAATCAATTATACGGGCTCACAAGTGAAATGAGAAATGGCTTATTTCCAAAGTAGTGCTTTGTTTTGTTTTTAATCATAAGCAAATTAAAGGGGTCTTTCTAATTCAAAACACCAGGTGCTTGTTGCCACTTGGAAATTTCACCTTAATTGCCTTAGGAATAATTGGACCAGAACAAGACAGGAGTTTGATGTTAAGCATACTTGAAATGAAAGGGAATAAAAGCTTGAATTTGCTATGGATATGGTTATGATAATACTGAGAAGATATAAGAAAATGGCCTTTGCAATATACAATCAAAATCAACAAAACCAAATTCAAGAGAGTAAATTCTAGTTAAAGAAAGCAGTCATACATCAGCCTGAGAAATTTGTCTACCAATAGTTTTGAAACCATTTCTTTGGCATAGATTCTGTCCAGGGGTGGGCTTCAAACATTTCAGCAACGGGTTCTCTGCCCAGTTGCTAGGTGGACATGGCCATGGTGGGTGTGGCCTAGTCAGCCTTCTGCACCACAGCGGAGGCACAGACGTTTTTGCCTTCCCCAGGTTCCAGAAGCTTTCCTCGAGCCTCTGAGAGGGCGAAAACTGCCTCCCACAGGCTCCAGAGGCCTTCTGGGAGGCCTAGTTTTTCCCCTCCCTGAGCCTCCACGCAGGCCCTGCATTTACCTCACATCCAAAATGGGCCACGTGGAGACTCCTGGGAGGGCTGGGAGGGGCAGGGGCAGCCAGGAGTGGGATTTGGAGGTTCTCCGAACCAGCCATAACATTAGCTATGGGTTCTCCCAAACCCAGGCGAACCCGTAGCAGCTCACCCCTTATTCTCTCTCTCTGCATTGTCCACAGCTCATATTGGCTATGGTTTGACTCAGGAGTGCAATTACATCACTTAATTTTACTCACTATGCTATCGTTAGGTTTTTCAAGTCAGTCCTGACTTCTTGTGACCACATGGACAGGTCCATGTAGTATTCTTGACAACATTTTGAGGTGGTTTAACATTCGCTTCTTTCTAGGAAAATGAGACAAGGATTGGCCAAAGTCATTTAATAAGGAAGGACTAGAATTTAATTTACTCTGGTCTTAGTCCAGCACCTTTAAACCATTAAAGTATTCGTTTCACAATTTTATTAGAAATGCTTACTATTTATTTGATAAACAACTTATTTGTTAACAAATACAGAGCACAAGTTATTTCTTTTTTTTAAAAAAAATCATAATCCTTCCACAAATGTTGCAGTCCTCATAAACAAAACATGCTTGAACTATCCTGCAAATGTTTTTTTTTAAAAATAGAAGGATTTTATGAAGATGTTTTAAGAAGAGACTGAAAATTGTGTAGCTAATTATACCACCATTGATAACAATAGTTTTCCAAACAATATTTCGATTTGCAGTTAGGAATCATCCGTTTGCAGAAACTAGCCAGAGCAGCTGAAATGTTCTAATGGACCTCAGGATGCATCAAAAGATATGCTTCATCTGAATTGCTACAGAAACATTCTGGATGAACCTGATTAATTGAGCAAAAAACATCATTCCTGCCACTTCCACCATCTGCATTGCTGATGCCCAGACTTCACCTTAGTTGGCACTGAGGTTTGGTATTAATATGGGATCCTTTTTAAAAAAAACATTAGCAGAAACAAAGAAACTAGAAAAAGTCATCCCCAAAAGTGACAGAAAAATCAGCGTTGAAAGTTGTAATTGTATTTGCATTTATTTGGCATCTAGTACCAGTAGTGAGAGCAAAAACTTTGTAAGGGATAGCAGAGGATGAACATAAATGAGAATGTTTTCCTGTTCTTAATGAAACTCTAAGATCAGTGTTATTCAACCTTGGCAACTTTAAGATACATGGATACTCAACTCCCAAGATTCCCCAGCCAGCAAGGTTGAGAAACTCTGCTCTTAGACTTTGGCCCATGGGCCAGCTGCGGCCTCCAGCCTTGGGTTCGCGGTTCCCAGAACATGTATATGTAGAATGGAATAACAGTATGTGCAGTGCAATGTCAGCAAGGCTATTATTTATTTCTTTGGAAGCCTTCTACATTTCTTTCTAAACTTGCATTAGTGGTTGAAGAGATTAAGCTTTGTTAGAGAGGACCGAACATAAAGGCTGAACAGCTTAACTTTTTAAGTTCTGATCTTGAGCTACTGTCTGACAGAACAAAAAGAAATTGTGTCTTTACAACTCTAATGTAGAATATCTGAAAAGAATGTATCTCAGGACCTTTCCTGACCTGGCATTCTCCAGATAGATTGGAAGTTCCAGAAATCCAGGAGACAGGAATTTTAGGAATTATAATCTCAACATATTTGGAAGGTGATGGAGGAATCTGCTCTGGATAACGATAGCAAAAAGAAAAATTATCCACTGAAAAAGAAGAGAAGGGATTAAGAAAGAGTTTCAGTGATAATATATATACAATGTCCTTACAAAAGGTTCTGACACCAAATGATTCATATGTTCATAGAGTAGATATGCCTACTGTTTTCCTTTGGTCTAAAACTAGTGTTATATCAGCCCCTTTCCTTTGAATCTTTAAGAAAAATGAACAACTCACATTGAGATTAACAATAAACAGATCACCTGACAATTTTGCCATTCTTCCTTATTTCTGCTTTTTTTTTTCTTGATGGGAAAAAAAAAATCTGGTTCTTAAGTTTGTCCAAATCCTTTTTGTTTATTTTTAGAATTTGTGTAGGAATGTTGGTCTTTTACCAGATAAACGAACCTTTTCGGCAACACCTCATTTGTTTGTTCAAAAACATTAAAATTGCGCAAGCGTAAATCTGACTCACATTTTTGCTGCTTAGCAATTCTAATAGAAAAACTACCAACCTTCCATTGTGTGTAAACCTCCTTTGTGCCACAGGCAGTAAATAAATGTAGGAGATGTAAACCATACCTATTATATAAACTAATTCCACTTGTAAAAATAACAACTAATTTAACATACTTCAAAGTGCAACTGTCGAGACTGGGACAAACCATCCAATTGTAGAGTGCATTGCTATGGTAACCAAGGTGATAGAGTATTCCCTTTCTCTGTTCCCTCATGCCCCAAACTATAGCATTGACTTAAACAAAAATTGGGACAGATTTGTTCATAGAATTAGCATAGCAACACCTTTCATAGCCTTAAGGAGGCCATGGGACCAAAAGCACACCTCCTGTATATGTGGATGCCAGGAAAAGGAGGTGACTCTGGATTGTTGGTCCATTGCTATCTGGAACCGAAGCAACAGGAAAGAATGTGGAATGGAAAATACAAAATACCTTAAAAACAAATGATGAAGTAATAATAGGTAAGTGGTTGTTTGTTAGTGATGTATTAGAGCCATATCAGGAAAAGAACATAGCAATAAAAGGTAAATATAAAGGTTCCCTTCGCACATATATGCTAGTCATTTCCGACTCTAGGAGGTGGTGCTCATCTCCATTTCAAAACTGAAGAGCCAGCGCTGTCCGAAGATGTCTCCGTGGTCATATTGCTGGCATGACTAAACGTCAAAAGCACACGGAACACTGTTACCTTCCCACCTAAGTGCTCCCTCTTTTCCTACTTGAATTTTTTTACATGCTTTCGAACTGCTAGGTTGACAGAAGCTGGGACAAGCAACGGGAGTTCACTCCGTTATGCAGTGCTAGGGATTCGAACTGCCAAATTGCTGACCTTTCTGATCGACAAGCTCAGCATCTTAGTCACTGAGCCTCATTAGCAATGGCAATAGCACCTAGACTTATACACCGCTTCATAGTGCTTTTCCAGCCCTCTCTCAGCAGTTTACAGAATCAGGATATTGCCCCAACAATCTGGGTCCTCATTTTACCCACCTCGGAAGGATGGAAGGTTGAATCAACCTTAAGCCGCTCAGAATCGAACTCCTGGAGTGAGCAATGAGTTAGCCTGGAGTACTGCATTCTAACCATTGCGCCACTATGTCTCTTTTTTAAAACTGACCTTCCTTCTTTTAGGCTTATCTTGAAATCAACCAAGGATCTCTCCCAGCTAGTATCTGTTTCCACCTAAACTGCAAGACATACATTAGATTTGGAATTTGGATTAGATTGAACTAGTCATTTGAAGAGGAAAGAGCTGTCAATTGATGGATCACTCCTGTGCTAGTTTTACAATTGATATCAACTGTTGGTGAAGTGTAGGATTGGTTTAAAATGATCCACCTCAGGAGCTCTATGGTTCTGGATAGAGCCTAAATACAGTGGGGGGATTTTCTGTAACATTTATATCTTGGCTGATCTGAGGAATATGGAAAGAGCCCAGTATTAAATACTATCGCAGTACCTCTTGTAGAGCCAAGTCAGGCCCTTGGATTAATAGGGTACTGAGAATGGTGAAACAGATGGGATGTCAGCCCGAGTACATGTGAAGCACTGAGATCAAGCATGGAGTGAAAACTATCTGAAGGCTAATTTGAAGTCATATTCTTGGCAGCAGAAGCAACAGGGAACAATTATTTCTCTGCCTCTCATATGTCCAAGCAAAAGTGGCCAACATTACTTTCTGCCCTGTGCAGCATTTCCTCCATTAAGAAAAGTACTGTAAATAGCCAGTGCATTTTGTCAAGGTTTGCATCAATCTTTGCTGATGGTCAGTTGGGTCTGTCTCAGGATTTCAATGCTAGGACAACGGATCCAGCTTCATCAATAGTTTGTCTTGTTGTTATGGCATCTTTTCATCTTGTAAATCACAAAGATGCAGAGACATAAGAAGGACCATCTGCTTACTTAATCTTTTTAATTTACTAGTTATATTGCCCAGGATATACATTGCTCCAATAGAAAAGAACAAATGTTTAAAAATAAATAAAAACAGAGCAAAAAAAACCATGAATCTACACAGACTTTTGGATAGGGAATTCTGAAAACAGAGGACAAACTTTCCACCTAATCCAGGATGATGATGATGATGATGATGATGATGATGATGATGATGATGATGATGATGATATCCAGAGGTTCCCTCCTTCTGTTTCCAGCCAAATAAATATATAAGCAAGGTTTAATTTAGATAATACCTTCACCCCAACTCTAAGGGTAGCCAAAATTATTGGATAAAAACAAACAAAACCAGCATTCGACTTTCTGATTTACTCCAGAATTACAAATTATTATCTTTTCATTTTTTAAAAAAATTTAAGATAATGCTAGTTGACTGGGAGGTGATCACATTTAATGAAGGTGATCGACTTTCAGCAGGAAGGATGGAAGATTTCCTTCCTGACTAAAGGAGGCAATGAAAACACATTTATAGGGGGAAATCCCTTCTCTTGAATCAGTTGCCCAATAATAGGCCAGTGTTAAATATTCAATTTCTGCAAAAGGCAGTTGCAAAGTGGATATGTTAGACAGGATATGGTACTGCAATATCATTTTTCATGCTATCATCCATAGTAACTTTCTAACCCCCAGTGAGAATTGAGTGGGATTCAGTCTCAGGGACTACTCCCAATCTTTCCTCTCAGGCTGATTCAGAAAGTGTGCTGGGGGATTATAGTTAGATAACTAAACATATTTCATCTTCTACTCACACATATCACAAACCTGTGAGAGTGATTGTCTTGCATTATGGGGTTCTGATACATTTTAGCAGACATCTCCTTAGAACCATGGATGGATTAGATTGGGGTAGGTAGGGAGATTGGGTGATGTTCAATATAATGAAATTGTGGACTTGTGATCCATGCTACAACTGACAATAACCCCTGAAGTCACCATCATGTCAAAGAAGTATCAGTGGAACTACATATCATGCATATAGATTGCATATAGGATGAGGAGAGCTAAAATAAAAGGCTAGAAAATGCCTTTTAGACCACAGAATTTTTATCTAGGCTTCATCTAGACGAATATTTGAACTCAAATGCCAGGAGAGTTCTCTCAGTCGATCAATGATACAGTACTTTGATAAGCTAGTTTTGCTACAGATACTAGAAAAGCAGCAATTGCCAATCATAAACCTCAGGCTATATATACAGTATTTTATGTAGTTAGTTAGTTAGTTTGTCAAAAATGTACAAGATAACAGGTTTAAGAATAAACATGGACATGAACACAGGAAGTGGGTATGAATAAATGGGGATAGTAGGACAGGGACGGTAGACACGCTGGTGCGCTTATGCACGCCCCTTTACAAACTTCTTAGGAAAGGAGTGAGGTCCACCCCAGTTTAAAGTTAAAGTTATGGGGTTTTGAGGAAGTAACAACAGAGTCAGGTAGTGCATTCCAGGCATTTACCACTCTGTTGCTGAAGTCATATTTTCTGCAATCGAGTTTGAAGTGGTTATCTTGAGTTTGTATCCATTGTTTGCCCAAGTATTATTGCGATTGAAGCTGAAGTAGTCATTGACAGATAGGACGTTGTATATAGATAATTTTGGGTACTGCGCTTAGGTCAGACCATAGGCGACATAGTTCTAGTTGTCCAAGCCCAAAATTTTAAGCCTGGTGGCATAAGGTATTCTATTGTGAGCAGAGGAGACCAGATGTCTTTTTCTACCTGCACATCCAATGGACAGAGAGCAAGCCATTTCTCAAAGTGGTTCATATTGCATTGTTATTGTAACAAACCAAAACTGTTCTTAGGCTGTTTGTACCTGGCCTTGATCCTTCTAGCCCACTATGGTTCATTGTGTAAGGATCAACTGTATAAAATCATCAAACATTCATTTGGAAGTCCATCAAACCACTCCCAGCCTTTTCATTTGTTCTAGCTTCTAAGATAGTTGGTTGGAGTTCTAAAGGTATTCTTTTGACTTAAAAGACATCCTTTAAATATAAGTACCAGAATCTTTTGAATAAAAGAGCAGCCCCAGCATGTTCAGCTGCAAATCCAGCTTATTAAACTCCGTTTACCAGACTGCCTTTGTTGCATGAGAGGGCACAAACAGAGAGCATTTTCACATCCTGTTTCCTCCGGAGCTGCTCTCATGGGCTTCAATGAAGCAAGGCAAAGCAGGATGGGTGGTGGCACAATGATCTGGCAACTTGGCAGTGACAGCTGTGAGAATTGTGTCTGACCCGCTTCTCTCCACAGCTTTAGAATACAGCCATGGGCTCAGCATTTTAGATCAGACAGCCTGAATCTCAAAGCAGCAGAAAATATGTGCTTAGAGTTCAGTTCCTACAGGAATGTATCAGCCCACGCCTGCCCTTAGACCTAAACTAGAAATTCTGAAACTAAACATGAGTGGTTATAAGCACATTGATGATTATTTTCCACAGAGTGCATCCTTTTAAATTCAACACTTCATCACACAGTTTTGGATTGTTATCAGTCAGATTCTGCCCTTCCAGTGCTTACTCTTTTTCTTGTGCCAGGTCTGCCTGTTTGACTTTTCCCATTCTCTGTTTCCTGCTTTCTTCTTTCATTTAATTTTCCTTCTGGATCTCTCAGAAGAGAAGGACCAGGGGATCAGAGGTGGTATTCAGCAGATTCTGACCAGTTCTGGAGAACCGGTAGAGAAATTTTGAGTAGTTCGGAGAACCGGTAAATGCCACCTCTGACTGACCGCACCCCCATTTATTCTCTGCCTCCCAAATCCCAGGTGATCGGAAGGAAATGGGGATTTTGCAGTATCCTTCCCCTGGAGTGGGGAGGGAATGGAGATTTTACAGTATCCTTCCCCTGCCACGCCCACCAAGCCATGCCCACAGAACTGGTAGTAAATAATTTTGAATCCCACCACTGCAGGCAGTGGCGTAGCGTGGGGGGTGCAGGGGGGGCCGGCCGCACCGGGCGCAAAATCTGGGGGGGCGCCCTGACTCGCCCTGCACCGCCCTTTGCCGGACTGTGGCCGTCTCTTTCCTCCCGAGGAGGAGCTCGAAGGGCACCTGAAGGGAAGCAGGTGCCGCGGGGGTGGGAGGCGCACCGGGGGCTTCGGGAAGGCGCCGGCTTCCCGGGGCGCTCCAGGCGGAGCCGAAGGAGAGCGGCGCTGCGCTGCGCTCCGTCTGCCCGCCGCTGCAATGCCACCGCGTCCTCCCGCTCCGCCTGGAGCGCCCCGGGAAGCCGGCGCCTTCCCGAAGCCCCCGGTGCGCCTCCCACCCCCGCGGCACCTGCTTCCCTTCAGTCGAGACTTTTCCCGCTGCCCTTCGAGCTCCTCCTCGGGAGGAAGGCAGGAGGCCAGCATGGAGAGCCTCACTTGACTGATGCCGACCCAGGGGCAGCTGCAGTCGGGCCGCCCTCGCTTTAGGGGGCGCAAATTACTTGCCTTGCCCCGGGTGCTGACAACCCACGCTACGCCACTGACTGCAGGGGACACATTGTAGCAGTTTTCCAATATTTGAGGGGCTGCCACAGAGAGGAAGGGGTCAAACTATTTTCCAAAGTACCCGAAGGCCAGACAAGGAATAATGGATGGAAAGTGTTCAAGGAGAGATTCAACTTTCTGACAGTGAGAACAATCAACCAATGGAACAGAAGCTGCCTTCAGACGTTGTGGGAGTTTCACCACTGGAGGTTTTCAAGAAGAGATTGGACTGCCATTTGTCAGAAATGGTGTAAGGTCTCCTGCTTGGGTGGGGGGTTGGACTAGATGACCTACAAGTCCCTTCCAATTCTGTTAATCTTTTACTGTTACGAATCAAGGAGAGAAGCAACCTGGAATTGAGCAGAAACTTCCTAATAGTGAAGACAATTAACCAATGGACTACTTGCCTTCAGACATTGTGAGTGCTTCATCAGGGGAGGTTTTTAAGAAGAGACTGGACAGTCACTTGCCTGAAGTGGTGTAGATCTCCTGCTTGAGCAGGGGGCTGGACTAGAAGACCTCCAAGGTCGTTTCCAGTTATATTCTGATTCTGTATTTTGAAAGCTACCTGCCCTGAATTCCTCTAGCTTCATTTCATATGGATTTCTTCTTATTACTTCAACATCCAGATTTCCTTTAAGTGTATTTTCTCCCTGGATTGCATACAGCCTAGTCCCATAATCCAGATATTTGAAAATTTGGTTCCAATAGCATAGGTGTTCTGTTTTTTCGCTCCTCCTTCATCCCTGTCTTCATGGGATGGTATTGTAGGAAGCTGCTTCATCAGACCTTTGATGCTAAAACGAGCCTAGACCTGGCAGTACAGGCAGCAAAACTATTTTCTTTTCTCGTGTTAATTTGTTTTTAATATTGCACGTTTCCAGCGTCGCTCAGGAGCGATGGTCCTACCAAATAAACAAAGAAATACATTGTGCAGGATTTCACACAGGAATTATTTAGCCGTGTGATTTGGAATGCCTGGGGTCTTTTGCATGGAAAGTGTGTGTTCTGCGACTCTGTTTTGCAAGGGGTCTACAGCTCAGTGACCAAGGTCACCCTTTGCTTGCAGAAATAATTAGTTCCAAACTTCACATGTCAAAGTTTACTCTTTAGGAAGCGCCACTCCTTTGTCCTTTGCCTGAGAACAGGCAAGACCCTTTCTATTCATATTGTCACCTGACTGGCAGCAGCATTTCAAGAGATGATTGACCCTGCTTGAGGAGGATGACAGGATGAAACCCAGCCTGCAATTCACATTGTGCAACCTCAGGGAATGGGGCTGTGATCCAACCCAAGAGTCACAATCTTTATGCAACAAGACAATACACAAGGACCCACCTTTAAGAAGCCATTCTTGGTCCCAACCAGATTAGACAACTTCAGGAAGTCTCTGTCTTCCCCTTCATAGGAAAGGGGGTTGAGCAGATGGTAGGCACTCAGTTTCAAAAAACTCTAGATCAGTGATGGCTAACCTTTTTGTCATTGTGTGCAGAAAGCGTGCAAGCCCCACACCCATCATGCAATGCATGTGCGATACCCCCTGGGCTCCCCATCCCTGCCCCGCACATGTGCCCCACATGCACACACAACCCCCTGTGCATGCACACGTGCCCCCCTGTGTCCCACCCCCCTCACCCATTTTTGGCTTCCAGGTTGGTACTGGAGGCTTTCTATCCCCAAAATGGGGTGTGGGGCCCTGGTGCCCCCATCCCATTTTGGGCCTTGAAAGCCTCCTGCACCAACCTGGAAACCAAAATGGGGTGCAGGGCTGCTGTGCGAGGCCCCCAAATGCAATGCGAGCACACCCCTGCCCCCCATTCATGTGTGTGCGTGTCTCTCCACATGCGTCCTGCTCCCCGTGCATGGGCAGCAGAGACCTGAAGACCAGCTGGCTGTTGGGAGGCATGCACACACGCATGGTGGAGCTGGGCTGGGGTGACAGCTGACGTGCCTGCAGAGAGGGCTCTGTGTGCACCTGTGGCACAGGTACCATAGGTTTGCCATCACGGCTCTAGATGAAGGTGGTTATCAGGATCCTCTTCAGACCAGTTTACAGCACTGAAACCGTATTGATGACACTTATAGGTGACCTGTGAGGACTCCGGATGGAGGTGGTTTTTTCATCCTGCCTTTCTACCGTAGATTCTCAGTGGTGTTTGATGCCATCAATCATGGTAGCCTTCTGGCCTGGCTCTGGTGGCTAGGGTGGAGGCCCTATTTTATAGTGGTATTTCTCCTGCTTCAATGGCAATTTCAAGTCAATGTTGGTGGGAATTGAGACATTGAGCCTTAAAATGTGATGGCCTCAAGTCTTGGATCTTTTGGTTCTCCTCTTTAATATCAACATGAGACTGCTGGGAGTTTTCATCCAATGGAGTAGGCTACAGTACCATCAGTATGCTGATAATACCAAGCAATAACCTCTTCCTGGCTGATCAAGTGGTGCTGACCCATTGTTGGCCAGTGCCTGGAGGATATGAAGTCCCCCTGGTTCTGGTGAGTTATCCTCTTTGTCCCTTTCTGGGGTTACACTCCCATAACACAGTTAGTATGCAATCCTCCTAGGCTCACATCTTCTGCTTGAAGAGGAGGTAGCAGCCATGGCTAGACTAGAGGGAGCCTTTGTAAAAATGTCTAAAGGTACACATTTTTGCACCAATCGTGCCCATTCCTAGTCACTTCTTGACTGGATTATTGCCATATGTTACATATGCCCTTGAAGATCACACAGAAACTACAAGTGGCCCAAAATGGGTGCTCCAAAGTTTGTCTATTTCAGTGATGGCTAAACTTTTTGTCATTGTGTGCCAAAAGTGCATCTGAGACAGAGCACCCAGGCGCGCCCATACCCATAATGCAATGGGTGCATGCCCCTCCACATGCCCTGCCCCCTGTGCATGCAACCCCCTATGCTCCCCCCGCACATGCATGTGACCCCCCCCACGCCTCATTTTGGGCCTAGTAGGCCTCTGTGCAGCCTCCTGGGCACAAAAATTGGCCGCAGGGGGACCCCCATACTCCTTCCTGCCCCCTGGGCATGCGCATTTGTCTCCCACATGCACCCCACCCCCCTGCACATGCACGGCAGAGACCCAGAAATCATCTGGCTGGCAGGAGTCACGCAAGCATCCATGGTGGAGCTGAAGTGGGCGATGGCTTGTGTGCCATAGGTTCTCCATCACGGGTCTATGTTATAATTCTGCTATCAGCTCCACTGACTTCTGGTTTCTTTTCGTGTGCAGTCAAGTGATCGCCTTTAAAGCCCTGAATGGCAAAGATGCAGGTTATTTGGGGAACTTATCTTTTCCCACAGGCTCCTCTGTATTTCACTAGCCGTGATAAGGTCGATATGCTTCATGGCCCTTCTGTTAAATGTTACCACCTACAGTAGGTAGAATGACTTCTTGATAGCTGCCTCTGTTGTTTGGAAAACTCTACCCATTGAGGTCCATGGGAATTCTACTCTTCAAGCCTTGAAGACCTGGCTTTTCCCATAAACACTAGGGAACCGTGAGATTCGAGCTCAGTAAAGGTTTTTTTTGTGATGTGTGGCAGTTGTGGGTATTAGTTTTCTTTGTTGGTTTTTCTATTTTTTTTTTAAACAAAGTTTTATTGGTTTTTTAAAAAATTTACAGGGAAAAAGGTAGTGGAAAGGTACAAATTTTGGCGGTTGCAGTGTGCGGTAAGTGCCCCCTCAGTCCATACTCAAAGTTTACATTTACAAAGAAGTCATTATAAAATAGTAACGTATAGTCAGCATATAGGTTCAATTAATAATTTCGGTCAATTTATGTCAAGCAGATATCTTATTCATTTTTGTGATCTGAGCTTTCTCGGTGTCGCCCCATCTCCCCCTGCTAGCAGAGCTCAGGCCCCTCCCGTGTCCTGTGTATCTGGTGTAGGATCTTCTGGCTTTTCTAAGAGGGCTTAATTTTTTTCCATAAAGGCCTGTGCCTCTATGGGTGTGTTGATTCTAACTCTTGTGTCCTCCCAGAATACTAGCATACCTTCAGGCATCAGGCATCTGAACCACACCCCCTTCTGGTATAATCTCTTCGCTAGCTGCAAATAGCTTTTTCTTTTTTCCCTCACTTTCTTGGGGATCTGTTTCAGAATGGTTATTTGCCTGTCCTGGTATTTCAATTCTTGCCCCCTTTGTACACTCAGAATTTCATCTCTTGTACTTTTTCTAAGGAATTTAATGTGTACCTCCCTGGGTACGTTATGTGTTCTAGCATAAGCTGAGTTCACTCTATAAACCAAATCTATTTCCCACCCCATCTGTTGTTTCTCTCTCTGGATGTATTCAGCCAAAATACTTGTCATAATGTCCCTTATGTTTTCATCATCTGCCTCCACCACATTTTGAAATCTAAGGTAAAAGGACATTCTCTCAAATTCTATTTTCATCTGGTGGGTGTCAAGTTCTTTGTTCCCCTTCTGCACTCCTTCCATCCCCTCCCTCATCTCAGCCGTCCCACCCTCCAAAAGATCCAGTCTCTGTGAGTTTTTGTTGATTTGGGCCTGATTCTCTTTAATTTCTTCTTTCATCTCCTTTAGTTGTTTTTTTATTTCCTCTTGTCCCTGTAGGAGTTGCTGAAACATTTGTTGAAACTCAGTCTCTGTAGTTTTAGGTTGCATCAAAGCTGTTATCGTTGATTGTGTACTAGGACTGGACGTTGCAGATGTCGGGGCAGAAGCAGCAAATCCAGGTTTTCCAGGATGTGGTTTTTTAGGAGACATTGTTTATAAAGTAAAGAGGTCAGTCAGTATAGAGAGTGGTCAGTCAGAGAGGTAGAACAGCCAGGAGAGTCCAGGAGACAGAAGGTTCAGGCAGAGGGGGGGTTTCTCTAATCACCCTGGCAATAGAGTTAAGTTTTTCACTCCAGGGAGTCCAAGAAATAATAGTCCACAAGAGATTTGTCTGAGTAGCACGGAGACAAAGACTGGAAGCCTGAAGTTTTAAAGGTGGAGTCAGGTTTCACAGTTCATGAAGACAACGGAAGTGTGCCATCTTGCCCTGCCAGCTTCGGGCTTAGAGGCATAACAAAGTTTTCAAACTTTCCAAACTTTCCAGATCATCATTTCATTATGGGTTTAAGTTTAAAGTTCGCCATTAATAGGAGCGTGATATCCTTAGTTGGCTCTCCCCCCTCCTCCTTCCCTTGGGGCTGAGAGCAAAATTGTTTCAAGCCGCCCGTCCGAGGGGGGAGGGAAATCCCCCTCCCTCCAGCTGCGCTTCTCCAGCCAAGCCGAAAAAAAGTTTAAACTGCTGGCAATTTTTCCAAGTCAATGAAGGGAATGAGAGGGAGTTGTCGCCTCACCGCACCGCAGCCGCGTCCTTCTGCTTGTCTTTTTCTTCCATCAGCCTCGCAGCGAAGATGCCGGAGCGTCCCCCATCATGCTCCCCGGTGCCTAGAGTGAGGCAGGGGGCCCCCCGGCCGCTGCCGATCGAGGGGATCCCCCGCAGTGCCGCTCCTCCGGCAGGAGCCTCTGCGGGGCATCCTGTGCCCCCCAAGGAGTGGGGAGCCCACCGGGAAAGTGCGGGGCGAGCAAAGCTTGCCCGTTGCCGTCAGCCGCCGGAACCGGACGTCTTGGTTTTTCTATTTTTATTGTTCATTAGTTCCCTTTGTGTTGCATAAGAAAGGTAGCTATATACATCTTATAAGTAAGTAATCAAAGTCAAGTTTATTTGCCATCATTAGCAAGCACCATCATTCCATGATCCTAATCATACCTGTAAATGGATACGCTGGCTCAGTGGCTAAGAGTTTGAGCTAGTTGATCAGAAAGGTCGGCAGTTCAGCAGTTCAAATCCCTAGTGCTGCATAATGGAGTGAGCTCCCGTTACTTGTCCCAGCTTCTGCCAAGCTAGCAGTTCAAAAGCACGTAAAAATGCAAGTAGAAAAATAGGGACCACCTTGTTGGGAAGGTAACAGATTTCTGTGTGCCTTCGGCATTTAGTCATGCTGGCCACATGACCACGGAGACGTCTTCGGACAGTGCTGCCTCTTTGGCTTTGAAATGGAGATGAGCACCGCTCCGTAGAGTCGTATGAGCAAGGGGAACCTTTACATTTAATCACATCTAAAATTCAGTCAAATAGTGATATCTTCTTTTTGATAAAGCAATCATTTGAAAAAAGCCTGCCTTTGCCAGAAAAGGAGTAAAAAGAGAGAGGGGAAAATCTATTCTATATGCCATATCTAATCTATATGCCATTTCTATATCTGGGGAAAGACTAAAAAATCTACAGTATTAAGGGGAAATACAAGTATTTGCTAATGAAATAAACAGAAATGATAAAAATTATTTCAGGAAAATGATTTGAAATCAAGATCATAGACTTTAAAAGATTACAATTCTCTAGGTGGACAGACTTATGTATGATTTCTTTCCAAAATATGAAAACATGAAATTCTACACAATGAAATCAAAGTGATGTCTTCCTAAAGCATTTTATAACAGTAGGGGAGCTGTTGACTTGCTACATCAAGGGTCTCACCAAAAATTTGTGATCTATGCACCAGCAACTGGGATGTGGGCCAGAATACTACTAATACAACATTCAAAGGCTCGTAGGTTTCCCAGTTTAAATGCTACATTAGAAATCAATAGGAACAGGAATACAGGTCTCTTTCTACTGATACAACAAACTTTAATTGGAGAAAGACTATGAAGCCATTTCATTTCTGCATATTTGAGACAATATGCTGTTTAATCCATATGATTTCCACTGAAGTTATTACCATAATAAAAACTCTCTTTTGTTACAGAAAAGAGCCATTATCTATCAATTTGACAAGAGTCAAATATGGTTGGAAGGTGATGGGTGTTAACGGGCAATTTGATGAATCACTAAACCTTTGATTGATTGATGGTTCATATTTATTTATATTTCTTATTTCTTAACCACCCATTTCCCTCAGAGTGATTAGTGAGCCCTGAAGGAACTTGAAAGCTATTTTATTCCATCTATTTATGCAGTAATTTATAAATTAGTAGATTTATTCTAACATGAAAACAAAATTCTTAAAAGGTCTTCTGTCATATGAGAAAGAATGTTTGAAAATGGTTTCCTACACACATATCGGGATGGTGAAAAAGATAGAAAGGCAGCCACATTAGATGAGCAAATATCGCAACTCCATGTCACTCTGCTCATGAATTATTTTATGCAATATCCTGTGGAGTTAATATATTGTATGACAGTACACTGTGACCCACTGTCCCTCTGGAAATGTATGGCCAGAAGTGGCCATTACAATGACAGCACATTGTTAGATGCTACTAGAAACTTGTTAAGAGTCATAGAGAAGCATCTTTGCATTCTCCATCATAATGTATAATTTGGACAAAAAGGAATTATGAAGCAGAAGCAGGCAATCAGGTTTGGTCCTGAAATACAGCTGTAGATTCTTTCAATTTCATCATTACTATTTTTACATTTTATTTTATAAAATCAAGAATTTGAAAAGAGAGATGTGTGCTGAAATATACAGATAACATTGTTTGGTGTGAGATGAGACTGCATATACACCGGCTGAGGAGACAGTTCAGAGAAATAAGGTGTTTATAAATTGTCTTGTAATATTTATAATAACATTATAAAATGTAATATTGTTCTGGTGAGGCTATTGTACTAGGATAATTTCTCTGTAAATACACCAGAATTTTGAACAATGTTAATGTCTTTCTGAATATAGCAATAGTTTTCTAAAACAGCATGTATGTGTTGGGGTGGATTTCAGTTGGTCTTACTGCCAGTTCGCTTATGCGCATGCTTTGCGCACTGGATACACAATTCAATGGAAACTGGGGAACCAGTTCAGGGGCATGGCCAGCCTGGGTCACTGCCGGTTCTGTGACCCAGGCCAGCATGCCACTACCGGTTCAGCCGAACCGGTAGGAACCCACCTCTGGTATGTGTGCTTGTGAAAAAACAACAGCAAGATATAGGAAATATAAGAGGATGTCTGGGGTTATTTAGCTGGCTAGAATGGGTGGTACTTTAGCAAAAGAACCAGATGTTACTTGGAGCTTTGTGGCTTAGCATGGATATTTTATTTTAGAAGATGCTATATTTATCTTAGCAAGCAAACCTAATGGTCCTAAGTCAGGGAAAGAAGACAGCTTAGATTTCATTTTAATTCTGTATTTCTTGGCCTGTTGTATTGAGTTGAGATGATTGTATGATCCTTAGAATATCCCTTTCTATTGGCTTTCTTTTATGCATTACATGTTTCTCAAAAAGACCATCTCTTAAAATAGATGTCTTGTCCTAAGTCAGCAACAATAAATGTATGTGTTGTGTCCATGGATGATAATATCTTTGTTCGTGTCGTTGGACTTTGAAATATCTAAGTGTGTCTCTAATCTTTCTAAGCTTAACCTTAAGTATTATAAAGCTACTATAAGACCACACCATTTCAAGAAAGATAGCAGCTGTTCAGATAGCAAAGACCTTACAGTTTAAAATGTCAGAATTGATCCCAACAGGCCATTCAGCTTGGAATTGTCAACCATGATGGTCAACAGTCTTTGAATCATCATATTTAATAGAGTTCCTAGCTAATGCAGTAAATGAAAATACCACCCACCTAGGATTAGAGGCAGAAGACAGTTAACAATAATAATTCAAATTGTTGTACATTACGTTTGCAGTTCTGCTATTCTACTAACACATCAGTGACTGAGCATAAGAAGAGCTGTACAGTCACTTCCTGGGTTAAGAATATCCCAGTTTATGGATGAGCCATGGTTAAGAATGGAGCCTATTGTAGCAAACTTCAAGTTAAGAGCCTTGGTGGCAGTGGTTAGAATGCAGTATTGCAGGCTAACTCTGCTCACATTGCCAGGAGTTCGATTCCTTTGATCCTGAGTAGCTCAACGTTGATTCAGACTTTTAGCTTTCCAAGTTCGGGAAAATGGGACCAAGATTGTTAGGGGCAAGATGCTAACTCTGTAAACTGCTTAAGGAAGTCTGTAAAGCACTGAGAAGTGGTTTATAAGTCTAAGTGCTATTTCTAAATACACAAAGGTTCAAGTTCATTACACAATATTACTTATATAGTATTGCAATAATGCAATAACACTCATCCAGTTTACATAGAAGTTCAGCTTAAAGAGAGATCTTAAGAATCAAACTTGTTCTTAAACTGGGGAGTACCCTTAATTTTAAAATGGTGCTTGCACACAGATACTTTTCAATTTACAAACCATTCATTTAACAACTATTTGAAAATATGATGACTGAAAAAGTGACCTATGACCAGTCCACATTTCTGACCATTGTAGCATCCACACAGCCACATAATCAAAATTTGGGTGCTTACCAATTGGCATGTATTTATGATGGTTGCAGCGTTTGGGGTCATGTGATAACCATTTGAGACCTTCTCATACAGCTTTTGACAAAGAAAATCAATCGTGGAAATTTGCTTAACAATCATGTGATTCATTTTAACAACTGCAGTGATTTGCTTAACAACCCTGGCAGAAAAAAAGGTTGTAAAATCAGGCATGACTCAGTGAACAACTGCTTAGCTTAGCAATGGAAATTCTGATCCCAACTGTGGTCATAAATTGAGAACTCTTATTTTCCTAAAATAATCCATAAATAATTTAATTTATGCTCTTGGTTAAAATTCAAATCTAGGTTGTGGCTCTACTTAGATCCACATTTCTGAATCTGGATTAGGATTATGACCCAGCTGTCTATTGTATGATTGGAACTACAAACCCCAGTCTGTTTTACAACTGATTATGCTGGCTAAGGCTTATGAAGTTGGTGATTCAAAATTATTGTTCTCCTAATCCAGGGATCAGCAATCCGTGGCTCTGGAGCCACATGTGGCTCTTTTATATATATATATATATATATAAATTTTTTTAAACATAAAAAAACATAAAAAATTCTCATCCATTACATACAGCATGTCGTTTGGTTACAAGCTTTGTGCATCCATATTTTCAATTACCTATACAATCACAAATTTTTCATCTAATATGAATAGGTACCTTACTTTCATTTTGCATCATATGATCAATTACAATTTAAAATTTCTTTCCTTTCAGCAATCCTAGTTCCCTTGCATTTTTAATTATCTATTTGATAACAATATACCTTTATGTAATCACTTATCTTATTCTAATTATTTTTACAGTGTGAACAAAAAAAGATATGCAATGAGAAATGCTCTTCCAAGAGAAGTCCATGTAATATTTACTAAAAAAGCAACCAAATTACAAATACTACAGAAAACGAGAGATAGAAAATTAGAATATAAAGGTAAAGAGATTGTAGTCCTGAAACAAATTCCGAGAAGAGTGAGAAAGAAGAGGCTCTTTCATCCCTCTGCTGCAGCTCCCTGCCACTGGTCGGCTCCACAATTGATAGGGCTTTTGGTTAGGACAGGTAGAGGAAAAAGGATGCCACACTAGGAGGAGACTCTATGGTGGGAGGAACCAACTTCCGGTCAGCAGAGGAAAAAGGACGCTGTGCTAGGAGGAGACTCTATGATGAAGGAATTGGACTTCCAGTTGGCTCCAGAATTGAACAGTGGGCTTCCGGTTAGGACCTTTATGGCTCTTTGAGTGTTTAAGGTTGCCAACCCCTGCCCTAATCTAAAGAGAAAAATACTTCTTTAAAAAATGATAGCTTCACAAATACTGAGAACTGGCTTTCCAATACATTTGGACCGTGTGGGTAAGGTTGGCTTAAGGCCTTTTGTCAAATTATTTCTTCCTGAAATAAATTCTGTTTGCAGATTAGCCATTTTCCCCTCACAAAGTTTGGCATTCCATCCCATATTTATATCTGACATTTTATGACAAAAAACCCACCCCATAATTATTTTTGGGAAGTATCTAGCTAAGCATTGCCGGATTTAGTTGTCCCCTAAAACTACCACCGCAGAACTGCTGATCACTGCTATCATCATTAGCATCTCATTATATGCCAAATGGCACAAGTTCCTACACAAAGAAAACATTCTCATTCTTGCATGCTATCGTTTTTCTTCAGTAATACTATCAGTGGAAATAAAATTACATTATGCATGTCTAGGGAAAGTCTAAGTCATCCGTGGTTGTCCCAACAGCGCTTTTTCAAGAGGCAACTGGACTTTCTTTGTTCTTCCTTGAAGATGTTTTGCTTCTCATCCAAGAAGCTCCATCAGTTCTGACTGGATGATGGGGGAGATGAAAAGATTAATTCTGGCAGAAGTAATCTTTTCATCTCCCCCAGCATCATTCAGAACTAATGAAGCTTCTTGGATGAGAAATGAAATGGCTTCAAGGGAAAACTAAGAAAGTCCAGTTGCCTCTTGAGAAAGCACCTTTGATACATCATGCTTGGTTAAATCCAACCACAGAGGATATAGCAGGTAGGTTTCTGCTGCCTATCCAGATCTTTGAGGTGAATAAGCCACATACTAAAAGGGAAAGGGAAAGGTTCCCCTCACACATATGTGCTGGTCGTTCCCGACTCTAGGGGGAAGTGCTCATCTTTGTTTCAAAGCCGAAGAGCCAGTGCTGTCTGAAGACGTCTCCTTGGTCATTTGGCCAGCATGACTAAATGCAAAAGCGCACGGAACCCACCAAATGTGGTCCCTATTTTTCTACTTGCATTTTTTAACATGCTTTCAAACTTCTAGGTTGACAGAAGCTGGGGCAAGTAACAGGAGCTTACTCCGTTACGCGGTGCTAGGAAATTGAACCACCGAACTGCTGACCTTTCTGATTGACAAGCTCAGCATCTTAGGCACTGAGCTACCGTATCCCTTAGGCACATACTAGCAATGTCTTTCTGTGGTTGATTTTTTTCTGTCTTTTCACAGCAATATTGTTGTCTCTTTTGCTTAAAAAGAATAAGAGAAATAGATTGTGGCTGCTTCAGCCGTTACAAGTAGGAAGATGACTTCTTGTCTGCTCGGTACACATGTCAGAAGGTTCTTTTGCCACAAATGCTAGTTTGAGGAGTAGATGATTTACAACAGTTCCAGTTTATTTCCAGTTGAATATGTCCTGGTCCGACACCATTAATAGCAGGATGATAACTAATAACTGACAGGAAGTCCTCGTATAATTTTATGTTCTATGCTACTGAAATCTTCCTTTTGCTCTCTGTTAAAGTTTTATTAAATTTACTTTGCAAATCTGCCAAATAACTTAGTGCTTGAACTGTGACCTACGTCTTAGGCAGCAAATTCTGCTACAGTGAAAGCTAAGAAGTCCATAGGAAGATCTTCACAGATCCTTTTTTGTGTTTATGATATATCAGACCCTTCCAAGCAGAAAAGTCTCATACTTCATGAGATGCATAAGTAAGACCATTTAGGAACTTTTAGATTTATTCTGGGCTTTTGGTTCCTTCTATTCAAAAAAAGACTAGTTGCTATTACTCATATTTCATGATTTCTTTTTCTTTGGCCAAAGTTCTTCTTTAAGAGCAGCTTCATATGACATATTTCAGTCAATGGAGTTTTACTCTGGCACAATCAAGAGCGTTTCTCCAATCCACATCTAATCTTGGCTGCAGAATTGTGCAAATTGAAGTCCACAAATCTTAAAGTTGCCAAGGTTGGACATCCCTGCTCTATTCCCTTTTTGCAGTTATACAAGGAGAAGTGGGGATTCCTCTAGGATAGGGGTGTCAAACTCAAGTTCATTGAGGGCCACATCAGGGTTGTATCTGTCTTGGGTGGGGAGAGCCAGGAGGGCATGGCCAGGGTTGGCATGGCCAGCATGACATCAATCGTGTCGGGTGGCACCTGTGTGGCCCAAGTGCTCTGCCAGCAAAAACAGGCCCCCGAGATCCATTTTCAGCTGTGACAGCCTCTGCAATGTTCTACCAGTGAAAATAGAGCTCGGGGGAGGCCATGCGTGGCCCTCATGAGCTCTGATTTCACTGGCAGAGGCACTGCAGGCCAGTCATTTGCTGTTTCTAGGGGGACCACAGGCCAAATCTAAGTACCTGGCAGGCCAATCTTGTCCCTGGGTCTTGGGTTTGACATCCCTGCTCTAGGACCATGAAGAAGTAACCTTAAAGTAACCTTTAATCTTCCCCTTATCAAAGTATGCACCTTGCTTCCTAGGGGAAATATGCCTCTGAACCTATTGCAAATGCTCAGATAATATCCTATATATCTAGGCTGTTGAAATGTGCCTAGATCCATTTTTAAATGGAAGAATTTTCCTTGCCTTAATGCTGAATCATATAAGACCTGGTTATTGCACTGGTGGACTATGTGAACAGATTAAAATGGGGTGGGGGAGACTAAATACAAATAGGAAGCATCATTTTTAAAGGGACGGTACTTTAATAGCTATTAAGTATGAAGTTTTCTTCATGATCCTTCCTGTTTTCATGAATGCTACTATAGATTCCTGCAGATATATTAAACATTAGGGATGAAATAGATGAATTTGCATCTCCAAGAATAGGCTGAGTACAAATGTTAATAGAAACAGTCAGAAGTATTTGCATGTGATTGTTCTTTTATGTGCGTATAAATGATGACAATTTATCCTGTTGGGAATTCAAATAAAAATGTTACATTTGTGGATGAGTCATGTCAAGTAATATAACAGTAGGTGTGATTCTAATTGTTAGAGTGTTAGTATTTATATCCAACATAAACATCATACATACCAAGACTTTCTTTTGATAAACTAGACATTATAATCCATATGTTCAAAGAATAGATAATCACTAGGTCATAGAATCATAGGATTGGAAGGAACCTTGGAATTCTTCTAGCCTAACCCCCTTATCCATGGCAGGAGTCTCATACCATTTTGGACAAAGTTTCCAATCTTTTCTTCTAAACCTCCATCAATGAAGCACCCATAATTTTGGGAGGCAAGCTGGCAGTTCTCACTGTCAGGAAATTTCTTCTTATTTCTAGGTTGGCTCTCGCTCTGACAAATTTTCCCCTATTGCTTGTCCCATCCTCAGGTGCTATGGAGAATAAATTGATATCCTTGTCTCTGTGGCAGCCCTTCAACTAATGGAAGACTGCTAGCATATCTCCTCTCAGTCTTCTCTTCCTAGTTTAATTGGTTTAACTGGCATCCAGATCCCTTACCATCTTTGTTGTTCTTTTTTTCACTCTTTCTAGGGCCTCAGCATCTTTTTTATATTGTGGTGACCAGAACAGTATTTCAAGTGTGGCCTCGCCAGTGCGATATGGAGCAGTATTATTACTTCCTTTGATCTTGATACCATCCTTCTGTTGATGCAATCCAATACTGCTGCCTCATACTTAAGTGATAGTCCATGAGAATACTTAGATCCCTCTCATAGGTACTACTGTGACAGTGCATCTGGTAATAATTTTTAAAAACACCTGGGCCAAAGAGGACTTCTTAACAAATATTCACACAATTTTGTCTTTCAGAAAAATTAGTTGTTGCCTCCTTTTGCCAAGGGACATTTGCTACCTATTTGACTTATTCAGTCAATCCCTTTAGGGGTTGACTAGCCAAAATGAGCAAAGATCAAAATGAGATAATGAAATGAAGTACCCCAGATACTTTAACCACATCAAGCACACTAAGAGGAAGAAATAGGCCGATACAAAGTCCCAAATGTGAATTTGTCTTGTATGAAAGTTCATATAAAATAATCTCTCAAAACTGATTTGGGAAGCAATTAGAAACCTTTTCCCCCACGCAACTTTGAAGAGTAAAGAAAAGCAGACAGTAGTCAGAAAATGCCTAACTTCTGTTGTCATTTTTGGATATGATGCCTCAAGGAGATCAAAAGCATAGTTTTAGGCCTCTGTGAGGTGAACAGTTGCTCTTGCATCACAAAAGATCTCATTGATACAAAAAATTGGCCCTGTCAAACATACAAAGAACCTGACCCCAGGTAATCAGAATAGACACTTCCACTATAATTATTTCATTGAGATTATGAAATCTGGACCCTCAAAGCAAATAGCAAATTTTCCACAATATATATTGAACGATTTTTGGGGCATCCTCAATTAAGACTCATATTTACTATTCACCACCTGGAAAGTAATGCTGGACAGCTCCTGAAGAATGCAATAAAAGTAGAGGGGGGGGGGAGATAGGGATTAGCATTATTGCAAGGTAACAATTCCCAGGAATTATTATTACTAATCTAAAATTAGTTTTGGAGAAGAAAAACATTTACTGATATTTGGGGCTTAGATAATACTGGGAAAACTCTCATAGTTTGTCCCAAATGCTATGAAGTTACTTTTGAAAAGTGTTCCAATATCTAATAATTACAATCCTGGAATTTTCCAATATTATGATAGAGATGCTTCATTGTGTGTATTGTGTGAGCAGACCATCCCTTCCAGAAGTCATCTTCTCCAGAAATCTTCTCTAATTCATTTGCAATGTGATTCAGCCCCAGCAGAAACATTGTTTATTTATTCATTAAAAAATTTGCCACCCAGTTTGCCACTAGTTGTTAGTAAGCACATGAGCATATATAGGTAGCCAGGGAATGTGTCACACTCTTAGTAATAGAAAAAAGATTTTGACAAAGATCTCTGTAATGCCCAAAATTTTTCTGAGGTAATGGTACTAGATTGAAGCCTTGAAGGACAGAAGAGCTTATATTATTTTATATACAACCCTCCTTTTCCTCAGATGACTGCAGTTTTCCAGAGGAACTGGTTGTTTGAACATGTTGAAAACATTTCACTTGTTCAACTAAGCTCTTTGAAATGTTGTGTAAAGCTCTATCTACATCTTTATCTAGGACACACATAAATTATTGAATGTCAAATTTTATTTAGGGGGGAGGGGGAATGGCTCATCTTAGCAATTCAAAGAATCAAACTTGGACTGTATTCTGAATTGATTATGTGCCATCAAATGGTGTCATCTCTTAGTGATCACATAGGTAACCTTCACCAGGAAATTATTGCCCTTGTGTAATTATATAAATCAACTTCCTTTCATAATCCTTTCCAACATGGTGCTTTTTACATGTGTTGAATGACAATTCTAGTGATCAATAATCAGGCACTTCCTTGGAATATACAGTATGTTAACCAAGAAGCTCCTGTATTTCCACTTAGACTTATATGTTAATTTGAGGAAGAACATCAGAGAATTGATAGATTAATATAAGTGGCATACTGAAGGAAGGAAGAAGGCATGGAAAGATTAGTGAAACACCCCCAAAGCTATACAATAAGCTTAAGTAAGAAAAGCCTAAAATAGGTGAAGCTACAAATGGGGAAAAAAATAACAATGGAAGTTGAGAATGAATGAAAAGGAAACCTAGAAGATGAAAGTAGCTTCTCATGTGCCAGAAGCAGAAGTAAAGGGAAGGTTGACCAATGCGTTTGGCAGAAAACAGACTGAATGGCACCTGGAATATCTGAGTGGGAGCTCAGGAAGATGATCAGTTCCCTAAAATATATCATCCTCTAAAACTAGGCTCAGTGCTATAAAACACAGGTAGGAGAAATGTACACAGGAGCATGAAAACAAGAAAGATTAGTATAATTACTTGCTGAACCTAGTAAACCTACTTATTGCCATTTCATGTCATTCTAACAGTATTCAGTAGGATAATCTTTCAATGAAAAAATTTTCCCAGCCTTACCTGGATATTCTGGAGTTTGAAACCAAGAAGAGGCAAATATGTACTCTGCTATAGATCTGCAGCCTTTCCTAAAAGTCTTGATTAAAACAAGGCAATCTAATACGTACTTGATGTTTTTTTTTTAAATCAAATCTTTAAGGGCAGAGTCATGTAAAATGTTTTAAAACAAATAGAAATAAGGCTAATCAAACATAGCTAAATTTCTGTTCAATTTATCCATTATCTCAGACTTTTTTGATAACACAACTGAATGGCAAAATAATAGCTAGAGAAAGATGGAACAGGAAGTGGAACTGAGAGTGAAAAGGCAGTTTTTGTTCACATAACACTTTAAACCATGGCTTATTTATTTAGGTCACCCTAAATCGTAAACCCAACAATTTTAAAATCATAACTGGATTTGTGTATCATGCGAAAAGCAAACTAATCCTATGGTGTGTGAATCCAGTTCAGGTAATGCAAAGTCAGAGCTTTCCGGTTGAACCACAGGATGTCAAGGAGCCAAGGCAGAGATAAAAGAGCTTAGAGCTCTCCTAAGTACACCCAGTCTACATGATTTGACAATAGGACTTTATCAATTGGTGATAACTTTATTGCTGCACTTAATGCACAGCTGAGGAAGCAGGTCAACAAGGAAGCCAGTGTCCAATGGAACAGAACAAACACCACCTTCAGCAATGGATGAATCTGCCACTTCCAGCTTTTCAGAGTTGCACAGATTTTAAATCTACCATTCAATGGTGTGGGTCAAAATTTTTTATTACTGGTTCTGTAGCCATGGCTTGGTGAGCCTGGTTTGGTGGGCGTGGCACGGAAAGGATACTGCAAAATCCCCTTTCTCTCCCTACTCCTGGTGCAAGGATACTGCGAAGTTTTCATTCCTACCCCACTCCAGGGGAAGCATACTGCAAAATCCCCATTCCCTCCCCACTCCTGGGGAAAGGATACTGCAAAATCTCCATTCCCACCCCACCCCACTAACCTGCTATCCAAGTCCGTTCTTCTATAACCCTAAGTGGAATTTTCCCCAAAGGGATTTTCCCATGTATTTTGCCAGGAAATGTACATAAGGCCGGCTCAAAAGGCGTGCCCCTTCTTAACCATATGGGTGGCCTCCAAATCCAATGGCAGTGTCTGTTTTGCTCTGGGAATTCATGGAGAGCTAACCCTAACCCTAAGTGGAATTTTCCCCAATGGGATTTTCCCATGTATTTTGCCAGGAAATGTACATCAGGCCGGCTCAAAAGGCATGCCCTCTCCTAACCATATCGATGGACTCCGAATCCAATGGTAGTGTCGGTTTTGCTCTGCGAATTCATGGAGAGCTAACCCTAACCCTAAGTGGAATTTTTCCCAATGGGACTTTCCCATGTATTTTGCCAGGAAATGTACATACGGCCGGCTCAAAATGCGTCCCCCCTCCAAACCATATGGGTGACCTCCGAATCTAATGGCAGTGTCTGTTTTGCTCTGCGAATTCATCGAGAGCTAACCCTAACCCTAAGTGGAATTTTCCCCAATGGGATTTTCCCATGTATTTTGCCAGGAAATGTACATCAGGCCGGCTCAAAAGGCCTCCCCCCTCCAAACAATACGGGTGGCCTCCGAATCCAATGGCAATGTCGGTTTTGCTCTGCGAATTCATGGAGGGCTAACCCTAAGGGGAATTTTTCCCAATGGGATTTTCCCATGTATTTTGCCAGGAAATGTACATCAGGCCGGCTCAAAAGGCCTCCCCCCTCCAAACCATACGGGTGGCTTCCGAATCCAATGGCAATGTTGGTTTTGCTCTGCGAATTCATGGAGGGCTAACCCTAAGTGGAATTTTTCCCAATGGGATTTTCCCATGTATTTTGCCAGGAAATGTACATCAGGCCGGCTCAAAAGGCGTCCCCCCTCCTAACCATACCGGTGGCCTCCAAATCCAATGGCAGTGTCTGTTTTGCTCTGCGAATTCATGGAGAGCTAACCCTAACCCTAAGTGGAATTTTCCCCAATGGGATTTTCCCATTTATTTTGCCAGGAAATGTACATCAGGCCGGCTCAAAAGGCCTCCCCCCTCCAAACCATACGGGTGGTCTCCGAATCCAATGGCAATGTCACTTTTGCTCTGCGAATTCATGGAGGGCTAACCCTAACCCTAAGTGGAATTTTCCCCAATGGGATTTTCCCATGTATTTTGCCAGGAAATGTACATAAGGCCGGCTCAAAAGTCGTCCCTCCTCCTGACCATACCGGTGACCTCCGAAGCCAATGGCAGTGTCTGTTTTGCTCTGCGAATTCATGGAGAGCTAACCCTAACCCTAAGTGGAATTTTCCCCAATGGGATTTTCCCATGTATTTTGCCAGGAAATGTACATAAGGCCGGCTCAAATGTCGTCCCTCCTCCTAAACATATCGATGGACTCCGAATCCAATGGCAGTGTCTGTTTTGTTCTGCAAATTCATGGAGAGCTAACCCTAACCCTAAGTGGAATTTTCCCCAATGGGATTTTCCCATGTATTTTGCCAGGAAATGTACATAAGGCCGGCTCAAAAGTCGTCCCTCCTCCTAAACATATCGATGGACTCCGAATCCAATGGCAGTGTCTGTTTTGTTGGGCGAATTCATGGAGAGCTAACCCTAACCCTAAGTGGAATTTTCCCCAATGGGATTTTCCCATGTATTTTGCCAGGAAATGTACAGAAGGCCGGCTCAAAAGTCGTCCCTCCTCCTAACCATATCGATGGACTCCGAATCCAATGGCAGTGTCTGTTTTGCTCTGCGAATTCATGGAGGGCTAACCCTAACACTAAGTGGAATTTTCCCCAATGGGATTTTCCCATGTATTTTGCCAGGAAATGTACATCAGGCCGGCTCAAAAGGCCTCCCCCCCTCCAAACCATACGGGTGACCTCCGAATCCAATGGCAATGTCGGTTTTGCTCTGCAAATTCATGGAGAGCTAACCCTAACCCTAAGTGGGATTTTCCCCAATGGGATTTTCCCATGTATTTTGCCAGGAAATGTACATAAGGCCGGCTCAAAAGTTGTCCCTCCTCCTAAACATATCGATGGACTCCGAATCCAATGGCAGTGTCTGTTTTGCTCTGCGAATTCATGGAGGGCTAAGCCTAACCCTAAGTGGAATTTTCCCCAATGGGATTTTCCCATGTATTTTGCCAGGAAATGTACATCAGGCCGGCTCAAAAGGCGTCCCCCCTCCTGACCATACCGGTGGCCTCCGAATCCAATGGCAGTGTCTGTTTTGCTCTGCGAATTCATGGAGAGCTAACCCTAACCCTAAGTGGAATTTTCCCCAATGGGATTTTCCAATGTATTTTGCCAGGAAATGTACATAAGGCCAGCTCAAAAGGCGTCCCACCTCCAAACCGTACGGGTGGCCTCCGAATCCAATGGCAATATCGGTTTTCTTCAGCGAATTCATGGAGAGCTAACCCTAACCCTAAGTGGAATTTTCCCCAATGGGATTTTCCCATGTATTTTGCCAGGAAATGTACATAAGGCCGGCTCAAAAGTCGTCCCTCCTCCTAAACATATCGATGGACTCCGAATCCAATGGCAGTGTCTGTTTTGTTCTACGAATTCATGGAGAGCTAACCCTAACCCTAAGTGGAATTTTCCCCAATGGGATTTTCCCATGTATTTTGCCAGGAAATGTACATAAGGCCGGCTCAAAAGGCCTCCCCCCTCCAAACCATACGGGTGACCTCCGAATCCAATGGCAATGTCGGTTTTGCTCTGCGAATTCATGGAGAGCGAACCCTAACCCTAAGTGGGATTTTCCCCAATGGGATTTTCCCATGTATTTTGCCAGGAAATGTACATAAGGCCGGCTCAAAAGTTGTCCCTCCTCCTAAACATATCGATGGACTCCGAATCCAATGGCAGTGTCTGTTTTGCTCTGCGAATTCATGGAGGGCTAACCCTAACCCTAAGTGGAATTTTCCCCAATGGGATTTTCCCATGTATTTTGCCAGGAAATGTACATCAGGCCGGCTCAAAAGGCGTCCCCCCTCCTGACCATACCGGTGGCCTCCGAATCCAATGGCAGTGTCTGTTTTGCTCTGCGAATTCATGGAGAGCTAACCCTAACCCTAAGTGGAATTTTCCCCAATGGGATTTTCCCATGTATTTTGCCAGGAAATGTACATAAGGCCAGCTCAAAAGTCGTTCCTCCTCCTAAACATATCGATGGACTCCGAATCCAATGGCAGTGTCTGTTTTGCTCTGCGAATTCATGGAGGGCTAACCCTAACCCTAAGTGGAATTTTCCCCAATGGGATTTTCCCATGTATTTTGCCAGGAAATGTACATCAGGCCAGCTCAAAAGGCCTCCCCCCTCCAAACCATACGGGTGGCCTCCGAATCCAATGGCAATGTCGGTTTTGCTCTGCGAATTCATGGAGGGCTAACCCTAACCCTAAGTGGAATTTTCCCCAATGGGATTTTCCCATGTATTTTGCCAGGAAATGTACAGAAGGCCGGCTCAAAAGTCGTCCCTCCTCCTAAACATATCGATGGACTCCGAATCCAATGGCAGTGTCTGTTTTGTTGGGCGAATTCATGGAGAGCTAACCCTAACCCTAAGTGGAATTTTCCCCAATGGGATTTTCCCATGTATTTTGCCAGGAAATGTACAGAAGGCCGGCTCAAAAGTCGTCCCTCCTCCTAAACATATCGATGGACTCCGAATCCAATGGCAGTGTCTGTTTTGCTCTGCGAATTCATGGAGGGCTAACCCTAACCCTAAG
Source organism: Natrix helvetica (assembly GCF_964273705.1). Taxonomy (NCBI): domain Eukaryota; kingdom Metazoa; phylum Chordata; class Lepidosauria; order Squamata; family Natricidae; genus Natrix; species Natrix helvetica. The sequence continues at coordinate 24,265,024 of NC_138553.1, forward strand.
TGGAATTTTCCCCAATGGGATTTTCCCATGTATTTTGCCAGGAAATGTACATCAGGCCGGCTCAAAAGGCCTCCCCCCTCCAAACCATACGGGTGACCTCCGAATCCAATGGCAATGTCGGTTTTGCTCTGCGAATTCATGGAGAGCTAACCCTAACCCTAAGTGGGATTTTCCCCAATGGGATTTTCCCATGTATTTTGCCAGGAAATGTACATCAGGCCGGCTCAAAAGTTGTCCCTCCTCCTAAACATATCGATGGACTCCGAATCCAATGGCAGTGTCTGTTTTGCTCTGCGAATTCATGGAGGGCTAACCCTAACCCTAAGTGGAATTTTCCCCAATGGGATTTTCCCATGTATTTTGCCAGGAAATGTACATCAGGCCGGCTCAAAAGGCGTCCCCCCTCCTGACCATACCGGTGGCCTCCGAATCCAATGGCAGTGTCTGTTTTGCTCTGCGAATTCATGGAGAGCTAACCCTAACCCTAAGTGGAATTTTCCCCAATGGGATTTTCCCATGTATTTTGCCAGGAAATGTACATAAGGCCAGCTCAAAAGTCGTTCCTCCTCCTAAACATATCGATGGACTCCGAATCCAATGGCAGTGTCTGTTTTGCTCTGCGAATTCATGGAGGGCTAACCCTAACCCTAAGTGGAATTTTCCCCAATGGGATTTTCCCATGTATTTTGCCAGGAAATGTACATCAGGCCAGCTCAAAAGGCCTCCCCCCTCCAAACCATACGGGTGGCCTCCGAATCCAATGGCAATGTCGGTTTTGCTCTGCGAATTCATGGAGGGCTAACCCTAACCCTAAGTGGAATTTTCCCCAATGGGATTTTCCAATGTATTTTGCCAGGAAATGTACATAAGGCCAGCTCAAAAGGCGTCCCACCTCCAAACCGTACGGGTGGCCTCCGAATCCAATGGCAATATCGGTTTTCTTCAGCGAATTCATGGAGAGCTAACCCTAACCCTAAGTGGAATTTTCCCCAATGGGATTTTCCCATGTATTTTGCCAGGAAATGTACATAAGGCCGGCTCAAAAGTCGTCCCTCCTCCTAAACATATCGATGGACTCCGAATCCAATGGCAGTGTCTGTTTTGTTCTACGAATTCATGGAGAGCTAACCCTAACCCTAAGTGGAATTTTCCCCAATGGGATTTTCCCATGTATTTTGCCAGGAAATGTACATAAGGCCGGCTCAAAAGTCGTCCCTCCTCCTAAACATATCGATGGACTCCGAATCCAATGGCAGTGTCTGTTTTGCTCTGCGAATTCATGGAGGGCTAACCCTAACCCTAAGTGGAATTTTCCCCAATGGGATTTTCCCATGTATTTTGCCAGGAAATGTACATCAGGCCGGCTCAAAAGGCGTCCCCCCTCCAAACCGTACGGGTGGCCTCCGAATCCAATGGCAATGTCAGTTTTGCTCTGCGAATTCATGGAGGGGTAACCCTAACCCTAAGTGGAATTTTCCCCAAAGGGATTTTCCCATGTATTTTGCCAGGAAACGTACATAAGGCCGTCTCAAAAGGCGTCCCCCCTCCTAACCATACCGGTGGCCTCCGAATCCAATGGCAACGTCAGTTTTGCTCTGCGAATTGATGGAGGGCTAACCCTAACCCTAAGTGGAATTTTCCCCAATGGGATTTTCCCATGTATTTTGCTGTACATAAGGCCTGTACATTTCCTGTACATAAGGCCGGCTCAAAAGGCCTCCCCCCTCCAAACCATACGGGTGGCCTCCGAATCCAATTTCAATGTCGGTTTTGCTCTGCGAATTCATGGAGGGCTAACCCTACGTGGAATTTTTCCCAATGGGATTTTCCCATGTATTTTGCCAGGAAATGTCCATCAGGCCGGCTCAAAAGGCGTCCCCCCTCCTAACCATATCGATGGACTCCGAATCCAATGGCAGTCTCTGTTTTGCTCTGCGAATTCATGGAGGGCGAACCCTAACTGGAATTTTCCCCAATGGGATTTTCCCATGTATTTTGCCAGGAAATGTACATCAGGCCGGCTCAAAAGGCCTCCCCCCTCCAAACCATACGGGTGGCCTCCGAATCCAATGGCAATGTTGGTTTTGTTCTGCGAATTCATGGAGAGCTAACCCTAACCCTAAGTGGAATTTTCCCCAATGGGATTTTCCCATGTATTTTGCCAGGAAATGTACATAAGGCCGGCTCAAAAGGCGTCCCTCCTCCTAACCATACCGGTGGCCTCGGAATCCAATGGCAATGTTGGTTTTGCTCTGCGAATTCATGGAGGGCTAACCCTAAGTGGAATTTTTCCCAATGGGATTTTCCCATGTATTTTGCCAGGAAATGTACATCAGGCCGGCTCAAAAGGCGTCCCCCCTCCTAGCCATACCGGTGGCCTCCGAATCCAATGGCAATGTCAGTTTTGCTCTGCGAATTCATGGAAAGCTAACCCTAACCCTAAGTGGAATTTTCCCCAATGGGATTTTCCCATATATTTTGCCAGGAAATGTAAATAAGGCCGGCTCAAAAGGCGTCCCTCCTCCTAACCATACCGGTGGCCTCGGAATCCAATGGCAATGTCGGTTTTGCTCTGCGAATTCATGGAGGGCTAACCCTAAGTGGAATTTTTCCCAATGGGATTTTCCCATGTATTTTGCCAGGAAATGTACATCAGGCCGGCTCAAAAGGCATCCCCCCTCCTAACCATACCGGTGGCCTCCGAATCCAATGGCAATGTCAGTTTTGCTCTGCGAATTCATGGAGGGCTAACCCTAACCCTAAGTGGAATTATCCCCAAAGGGATTTTCCCATGTATTTTGCCAGGAAATGTACATAAGGCCGGCTCAAAATGCGCCCCCCCTCCAAACCGTACGGGTGACCTCCGAATCCAATGGCAATGTCGGTTTTGCTCTGCGAATTCATGGAGGGCTAACCCTAACCCTAAGTGGAATTTTCCCCAATGGGATTTTCCCATGTATTTTGCCAGGAAATGTACATCAGGCTGGCTCAAAAGTCGTCCCTCCTCCTAAACATATCGATTGACTCAGAATCAAATGGCAGCGTCTGTTTTGCTCTGAGAATTCATGGAGGGCTAACCCTAACCCTAAGTGGAGTTTTCCCCAATGGGATTTTCCCATGTATTTTGCTAGGAAATGTACATCAGGCCGGCTCAAAAGGCCTCCCCCCTCCAAACATACGGGTGGCCTCCGAATCCAATGGCAATGTTGGTTTTGTTCTGCGAATTCATGGAGAGCTAACCCTAACCCTAAGTGGAATTTTCCCCAATGGGATTTTCCCATGTATTTTGCCAGGAAATGTACATCAGGCCGGCTCAAAAGGCGTCCCCCCTCCTAGCCATACCGGTGGCCTCCGAATCCAATGGCAATGTCAGTTTTGCTCTGCGAATTCATGGAAAGCTAACCCTAACCCTAAGTGGAATTTTCCCCAATGGGATTTTCCCATATATTTTGCCAGGAAATGTAAATAAGGCCGGCTCAAAAGGCGTCCCTCCTCCTAACCATACCGGTGGCCTCGGAATCCAATGGCAATGTCGGTTTTGCTCTGCGAATTCATGGAGGGCTAACCCTAAGTGGAATTTTTCCCAATGGGATTTTCCCATGTATTTTGCCAGGAAATGTACATCAGGCCGGCTCAAAAGGCATCCCCCCTCCTAACCATACCGGTGGCCTCCGAATCCAATGGCAATGTCAGTTTTGCTCTGCGAATTCATGGAGGGCTAACCCTAACCCTAAGTGGAATTATCCCCAAAGGGATTTTCCCATGTATTTTGCCAGGAAATGTACATAAGGCCGGCTCAAAATGCGCCCCCCCTCCAAACCGTACGGGTGACCTCCGAATCCAATGGCAATGTCGGTTTTGCTCTGCGAATTCATGGAGGGCTAACCCTAACCCTAAGTGGAATTTTCCCCAATGGGATTTTCCCATGTATTTTGCCAGGAAATGTACATCAGGCTGGCTCAAAAGTCGTCCCTCCTCCTAAACATATCGATTGACTCAGAATCAAATGGCAGCGTCTGTTTTGCTCTGAGAATTCATGGAGGGCTAACCCTAACCCTAAGTGGAGTTTTCCCCAATGGGATTTTCCCATGTATTTTGCTAGGAAATGTACATCAGGCCGGCTCAAAAGGCCTCCCCCCTCCAAACATACGGGTGGCCTCCGAATCCAATGGCAATGTTGGTTTTGTTCTGCGAATTCATGGAGAGCTAACCCTAACCCTAAGTGGAATTTTCCCCAATGGGATTTTCCCATGTATTTTGCCAGGAAATGTACATAAGGCCGGCTCAAAAGTCGTCCCTCCTCCTAAACATATCGATGGACTCCGAATCCAATGGCAGTGCCTGTTTTGTTCTGCAAATAAATGGAGAGCTAACCCTAACCCTAAGTGGAATTTTCCCCAATGGGATTTTCCCATGTATTTTGCCAGGAAATGTACATAAGGCCGGCTCAAAAGTCGTCCCTCCTCCTAAACATATCGATTGACTCAGAATCAAATGGCAGTGTCTGTTTTGCTTTGAGAATTCATGGAGGGCTAACCCTAACCCTAAGTGGAATTTTCCCCAATGGGATTTTCCCATGTATTTTGCTAGGAAATGTACATCAGGCCGGCTCAAAAGGCCTCCCCCCTCCAAACCATACAGGTGGCCTCCGAATCCAATGGCAATGTCTGTTTTGCTCTGCGAATTCATGGAGGGCTAACCCTAACCCTAAGTGGAATTTTCCCCAATGGGATTTTCCCATGTATTTTGCCAGGAAATGTACATCAGGCCGGCTCAAAAGGCGTCCCCCCTCCTGACCATACCGGTGGCCTTTGAATCCAATGGCAGTGTCTGTTTTGTTCTGCGAATTCATGGAGAGCTAACCCTAACCCTAAGTGGAATTTTCCCCAATGGGATTTTCCCATGTATTTTGCTGTACATAAGGCCTGAACATTTCCTGTACATAAGGCCTGCTCAAAAGGCCTCCCCCCTCCAATCCATACGGGTGGCCTCCGAATCCAATGGCAATGTCGGTTTTGCTCTGCGAATTCATGGAGGGCTAACCCTAAGTGGAATTTTTCCCAATGGGATTTTCCCATGTATTTTGCCAGGAAATGTACATCAGGCCGGCTCAAAAGGCGTCCCCCCTCCTAACCATACCGGTGGCCTCCGAATCCAATGGCAATGTTGGTTTTGTTCTGCGAATTCATGGAGGGCTAACCCTAACCCTAAGTGGAATTTTCCACAATGGGATTTTCCCATGTATTTTGCCAGGAAATGTACATCAGGCCGGCTCAAAAGGCCTCCCCACTCCAATCCATACGGGTGGCCTCGGAATCCAATGGCAATGTCAGTTTTGCTCTGCGAATTCATGGAGGGCTAACCCTAACCCTAAGTGGAATTTTCCCCAAAGGGATTTTCCCATGTATTTTGCCAGGAAATGTACATAAGGCCGTCTCAAAAGGCGTCCCCCCACCTAACCATACCGGTGGCCTCCGAATCCAATGGCAATGTCAGTTTTGCTCTGCGAATTGATGGAGGGCTAACCCTAACCCTAAGTGGAATTTTCCCCAATGGGATTTTCCCATGTATTTTGCTGTACATAAGGCCTGTACATTTCCTGTACATAAGGCCGGCTCAAAAGGCCTCCCCCCTCCAAACCATACGGGTGGCCTCCGAATCCAATTTCAATGTCGGTTTTGCTCTGCGAATTCATGGAGGGCTAACCCTACGTGGAATTTTTCCCAATGGGATTTTCCCATGTATTTTGCCAGGAAATGTCCATCAGGCCGGCTCAAAAGGCGTCCCCCCTCCTAACCATATCGATGGACTCCGAATCCAATGGCAGTCTCTGTTTTGCTCTGCGAATTCATGGAGGGCGAACCCTAACTGGAATTTTCCCCAATGGGATTTTCCCATGTATTTTGCCAGGAAATGTACATCAGGCCGGCTCAAAAGGCCTCCCCCCTCCAAACCATACGGGTGGCCTCCGAATCCAATGGCAATGTTGGTTTTGTTCTGCGAATTCATGGAGAGCTAACCCTAACCCTAAGTGGAATTTTCTCCAATGGGATTTTCCCATGTATTTTGCCAGGAAATGTACATAAGGCCGGCTCAAAAGGCGTCCCTCCTCCTAACCATACCGGTGGCCTCGGAATCCAATGGCAATGTTGGTTTTGCTCTGCGAATTCATGGAGGGCTAACCCTAAGTGGAATTTTTCCCAATGGGATTTTCCCATGTATTTTGCCAGGAAATGTACATCAGGCCGGCTCAAAAGGCGTCCCCCCTCCTAGCCATACCGGTGGCCTCCGAATCCAATGGCAATGTCAGTTTTGCTCTGCGAATTCATGGAAAGCTAACCCTAACCCTAAGTGGAATTTTCCCCAATGGGATTTTCCCATATATTTTGCCAGGAAATGTAAATAAGGCCGGCTCAAAAGGCGTCCCTCCTCCTAACCATACCGGTGGCCTCGGAATCCAATGGCAATGTCGGTTTTGCTCTGCGAATTCATGGAGGGCTAACCCTAAGTGGAATTTTTCCCAATGGGATTTTCCCATGTATTTTGCCAGGAAATGTACATCAGGCCGGCTCAAAAGGCATCCCCCCTCCTAACCATACCGGTGGCCTCCGAATCCAATGGCAATGTCAGTTTTGCTCTGCGAATTCATGGAGGGCTAACCCTAACCCTAAGTGGAATTATCCCCAAAGGGATTTTCCCATGTATTTTGCCAGGAAATGTACATAAGGCCGGCTCAAAATGCGCCCCCCCTCCAAACCGTACGGGTGACCTCCGAATCCAATGGCAATGTCGGTTTTGCTCTGCGAATTCATGGAGGGCTAACCCTAACCCTAAGTGGAATTTTCCCCAATGGGATTTTCCCATGTATTTTGCCAGGAAATGTACATCAGGCTGGCTCAAAAGTCGTCCCTCCTCCTAAACATATCGATTGACTCAGAATCAAATGGCAGCGTCTGTTTTGCTCTGAGAATTCATGGAGAGCTAACCCTAACCCTAAGTGGAATTTTCCCCAATGGGATTTTCCCATGTATTTTGCCAGGAAATGTACATCAGGCCGGCTCAAAAGGCGTCCCCCCTCCTAGCCATACCGGTGGCCTCCGAATCCAATGGCAATGTCAGTTTTGCTCTGCGAATTCATGGAAAGCTAACCCTAACCCTAAGTGGAATTTTCCCCAATGGGATTTTCCCATATATTTTGCCAGGAAATGTAAATAAGGCCGGCTCAAAAGGCGTCCCTCCTCCTAACCATACCGGTGGCCTCGGAATCCAATGGCAATGTCGGTTTTGCTCTGCGAATTCATGGAGGGCTAACCCTAAGTGGAATTTTTCCCAATGGGATTTTCCCATGTATTTTGCCAGGAAATGTACATCAGGCCGGCTCAAAAGGCATCCCCCCTCCTAACCATACCGGTGGCCTCCGAATCCAATGGCAATGTCAGTTTTGCTCTGCGAATTCATGGAGGGCTAACCCTAACCCTAAGTGGAATTATCCCCAAAGGGATTTTCCCATGTATTTTGCCAGGAAATGTACATAAGGCCGGCTCAAAATGCGCCCCCCCTCCAAACCGTACGGGTGACCTCCGAATCCAATGGCAATGTCGGTTTTGCTCTGCGAATTCATGGAGGGCTAACCCTAACCCTAAGTGGAATTTTCCCCAATGGGATTTTCCCATGTATTTTGCCAGGAAATGTACATCAGGCTGGCTCAAAAGTCGTCCCTCCTCCTAAACATATCGATTGACTCAGAATCAAATGGCAGCGTCTGTTTTGCTCTGAGAATTCATGGAGGGCTAACCCTAACCCTAAGTGGAGTTTTCCCCAATGGGATTTTCCCATGTATTTTGCTAGGAAATGTACATCAGGCCGGCTCAAAAGGCCTCCCCCCTCCAAACATACGGGTGGCCTCCGAATCCAATGGCAATGTTGGTTTTGTTCTGCGAATTCATGGAGAGCTAACCCTAACCCTAAGTGGAATTTTCCCCAATGGGATTTTCCCATGTATTTTGCCAGGAAATGTACATAAGGCCGGCTCAAAAGTCGTCCCTCCTCCTAAACATATCGATGGACTCCGAATCCAATGGCAGTGCCTGTTTTGTTCTGCAAATAAATGGAGAGCTAACCCTAACCCTAAGTGGAATTTTCCCCAATGGGATTTTCCCATGTATTTTGCCAGGAAATGTACATAAGGCCGGCTCAAAAGTCGTCCCTCCTCCTAAACATATCGATTGACTCAGAATCAAATGGCAGTGTCTGTTTTGCTTTGAGAATTCATGGAGGGCTAACCCTAACCCTAAGTGGAATTTTCCCCAATGGGATTTTCCCATGTATTTTGCTAGGAAATGTACATCAGGCCGGCTCAAAAGGCCTCCCCCCTCCAAACCATACAGGTGGCCTCCGAATCCAATGGCAATGTCTGTTTTGCTCTGCGAATTCATGGAGGGCTAACCCTAACCCTAAGTGGAATTTTCCCCAATGGGATTTTCCCATGTATTTTGCCAGGAAATGTACATCAGGCCGGCTCAAAAGGCGTCCCCCCTCCTGACCATACCGGTGGCCTTTGAATCCAATGGCAGTGTCTGTTTTGTTCTGCGAATTCATGGAGAGCTAACCCTAACCCTAAGTGGAATTTTCCCCAATGGGATTTTCCCATGTATTTTGTTGTACATAAGGCCTGAACATTTCCTGTACATAAGGCCTGCTCAAAAGGCCTCCCCCCTCCAATCCATACGGGTGGCCTCCGAATCCAATGGCAATGTCGGTTTTGCTCTGCGAATTCATGGAGGGCTAACCCTAAGTGGAATTTTTCCCAATGGGATTTTCCCATGTATTTTGCCAGGAAATGTACATCAGGCCGGCTCAAAAGGCGTCCCCCCTCCTAACCATACCGGTGGCCTCCGAATCCAATGGCAATGTTGGTTTTGTTCTGCGAATTCATGGAGGGCTAACCCTAACCCTAAGTGGAATTTTCCACAATGGGATTTTCCCATGTATTTTGCCAGGAAATGTACATCAGGCCGGCTCAAAAGGCCTCCCCACTCCAATCCATACGGGTGGCCTCGGAATCCAATGGCAATGTCAGTTTTGCTCTGCGAATTCATGGAGGGCTAACCCTAACCCTAAGTGGAATTTTCCCCAAAGGGATTTTCCCATGTATTTTGCCAGGAAATGTACATATGGCCGTCTCAAAAGGCGTCCCCCCACCTAACCATACCGGTGGCCTCCGAATCCAATGGCAATGTCAGTTTTGCTCTGCGAATTGATGGAGGGCTAACCCTAACCCTAAGTGGAATTTTCCCCAATGGGATTTTCCCATGTATTTTGCTGTACATAAGGCCTGTACATTTCCTGTACATAAGGCCGGCTCAAAAGGCCTCCCCCCTCCAAACCATACGGGTGGCCTCCGAATCCAATGGCAATGTCGGTTTTGCTCTGCGAATTCATGGAGGGCTAACCCTACGTGGAATTTTTCCCAATGGGATTTTCCCACGTATTTTGCCAGGAAATGTCCATCAGGCCGGCTCAAAAGGCGTCCCCCCTCCTAACCATATCGATGGACTCCGAATCCAATGGCAGTCTCTGTTTTGCTCTGCGAATTCATGGAGGGCTAACCCTAACCCTAACTGGAATTTTCCCCAAAGGGATTTTCCCATGTATTTTGCCAGGAAATGTACATAAGGCCGGCTCAAAATGCGCCCCCCCTCCAAACCGTACGGGTGGCCTCCGAATCCAATGGCAATGTCGGTTTTGCTCTGCGAATTCATGGAAAGCTAACCCTAACCCTAAGTGGAATTTTCCCCAATGGGATTTTCCCATGTATTTTGCCAGGATATGTACATCAGGCCGGCTCAAAAGGCCTCCCCACTCCAATCCATACGGGTGGCCTCGGAATCCAATGGCAATGTCAGTTTTGCTCTGCGAATTCATGGAGGGCTAACCCTAACCCTAAGTGGAATTTTCCCCAAAGGGATTTTCCCATGTATTTTGCCAGGAAATGTACATAAGGCCGTCTCAAAAGGCGTCCCCCCACCTAACCATACCGGTGGCCTCCGAATCCAATGGCAATGTCAGTTTTGCTCTGCGAATTGATGGAGGGCTAACCCTAACCCTAAGTGGAATTTTCCCCAATGGGATTTTCCCATGTATTTTGCTGTACATAAGGCCTGTACATTTCCTGTACATAAGGCCGGCTCAAAAGGCCTCCCCCCTCCAAACCATACGGGTGGCCTCCGAATCCAATGGCAATGTCGGTTTTGCTCTGCGAATTCATGGAGGGCTAACCCTACGTGGAATTTTTCCCAATGGGATTTTCCCATGTATTTTGCCAGGAAATGTCCATCAGGCCGGCTCAAAAGGCGTCCCCCCTCCTAACCATATCGATGGACTCCGAATCCAATGGCAGTCTCTGTTTTGCTCTGCGAATTCATGGAGGGCTAACCCTAACCCTAACTGGAATTTTCCCCAAAGGGATTTTCCCATGTATTTTGCCAGGAAATGTACATAAGGCCGGCTCAAAATGCGCCCCCCCTCCAAACCGTACGGGTGGCCTCCGAATCCAATGGCAATGTCGGTTTTGCTCTGCGAATTCATGGAAAGCTAACCCTAACCCTAAGTGGAATTTTCCCCAATGGGATTTTCCCATGTATTTTGCCAGGATATGTACATCAGGCCGGCTCAAAAGGCCTCCCCCCTCCAAACCATATGGGTGGCCTCCGAATCCAATGGCAATTTCGGTTTTGTTCTGCGAATTCATGGAGAGCTAACCCTAACCCTAAGTGGAATTTTCCCCAATGGGATTTTCCCATATATTTTGCCAGGAAACATAAATAAGGCCGGCTCAAAAGGCGTCCCCCCTCCTAACCATACCGGTGGCATCCGAATCCAATGGCACTGTCGGTTTTGCTGTGCGAATTCATGGAGGGCGAACCCTAACTGGAATTTTTCCCAATGGGATTTTCCCATGTATTTTGCCAGGAAATGTACATCAGGCCGGCTCAAATGGCGTCCCCCCTCCTAACCATACCGGTGGCCTCCGAATCCAATGGCAATGTTGGTTTTGTTCTGCGAATTCATGGATGGCTAACCCTAACCCTAAGTGGAATTTTCCCCAATGGGATTTTCCCATGTATTTTGCCAGGAAATGTACATCAGGCCGGCTCAAAAGGCCTCCCCCCTCCAAACCATACGGGTGGCCTCCGAATCCAATGGCAATGTTGGTTTTGTTCTGCGAATTCATGGAGAGCTAACCCTAACCCTAAGTGGAATTTTCCCCAATGGGATTTTCCCATGTATTTTGCCAGGAAATGTACATAAGGCCGGCTCAAAAGTCATCCCTCCTCCTAAACATTTCGATGGACTCCGAATCCAATGGCAGTGCCTGTTTTGTTCTGCAAATAAATGGAGAGCTAACCCTAACCCTAAGTGGAATTTTCCCCAATGGAATTTTCCCATGTATTCTGCCAGGAAATGTACATCAGGCCGGCTCAAAAGGCGTCCCCCCTCCAAACCGTACGGGTGGCGTCCGAATCCAATGGCAGTGTCTGTTATGCTCTACGAATTCATGGAGAGCTAACCCTAACCCTAAGTGGAATTTTCCCCAATGGAATTTTCCCATATATTTTGCCAGGAAATGTAAATAAGGCCGGCTCAAAAGGCGTCCCTCCTCCTAACCATACCGGTGGCCTCGGAATCCAATGGCAATGTCGGTTTTGCTCTGCGAATTCATGGAGGGCTAACCCTAAGTGGAATTTTTCCCAATGGGATTTTCCCATGTATTTTGCCAGGAAATGTACATCAGGCCGGCTCAAAAGGCGTCCCCCCTCCTAACCATACCGGTGGCCTCCGAATCCAATGGCAATGTCAGTTTTGCTCTGCGAATTCATGGAGGGCTAACCCTAACCCTAAGTGGAATTTTCCCCAAAGGGATTTTCCCATGTATTTTGCGAGGAAATGTACATAAGGCAGGCTCAAAATGCGCCCCCCCTCCAAACCGTACGGGTGGCCTCCGAATCCAATGGCAATGTCGGTTTTGCTCTGCGAATTCATGGAAAGCTAACCCTAACCCTAAGTGGAATTTTCCCCAATGGGATTTTCCCATGTATTTTGCCAGGATATGTACATCAGGCCGGCTCAAAAGGCCTCCCCCCTCCAAACCATACGGGTGGCCTCTGAATCCAATGGCAATGTCGGTTTTGTTCTGCGAATTCATGGAGAGCTAACCCTAACCCTAAGTGGAATTTTCCCCAATGGGATTTTCCCATATATTTTGCCAGGAAATGTAAATAAGGCCGGCTCAAAAGGCGTACCCCTTCCTAACCATACCGGTGGCATCCGAATCCAATGGCACTGTCAGTTTTGCTGTGCGAATTCATGGAGGGCTAACCCTAACTGGAATTTTTCCCAATGGGATTTTCCCATGTATTTTGCCAGGAAATGTACATCAGGCTGGCTCAAAAGTCGTCCCTCCTCCTAAACATATCGATTGACTCAGAATCAAATGGCAGTGTCTGTTTTGCTCTGAGAACTCATGGAGGGCTAACCCTAACCCCAAGTGGAATTTTCCCCAATGGGATTTTCCCATGTATTTTGCTAGGAAATGTACATCAGGCCGGCTCAAAAGGCCTCCCCCCTCCAAACATACGGGTGGCCTCCGAATCCAATGGCAATGTCTGTTTTGCTCTGCGAATTCATGGAGGGCTAACCCTAACCCTAAGTGGAATTTTCCCCAATGGGATTTTCCCATGTATTTTGCCAGGAAATGTACATCAGGCCGGCTCAAAAGGCGTCCCCCCTCCTGACCATACCGGTGGCCTCCGAATCCAATGGCAGTGTCTGTTTTGTTCTGCAAATTCATGGAGAGCTAACCCTAACCCTAAGTGGAATTTTCCCCAATGGGATTTTCCCATGTATTCTGCCAGGAAATGTACATCAGGCCGGCTCAAAAGGCGTCCCCCCTCCAAACCGTACGGGTGGCGTCCGAATCCAATGGCAGTGTCTGTTTTGCTCTCCGAATTCATGGAGAGCTAACCCTAACCCTAAGTGGAATTTTCCCCAATGGGATTTTCCCATATATTTTGCCAGGAAATGTAAATAAGGCCGGCTCAAAAGGCGTCCCTCCTCCTAACCATACCGGTGGCCTCGGAATCCAATGGCAATGTCGGTTTTGCTCTGCGAATTCATGGAGGGCTAACCCTAAGTGGAATTTTTCCCAATGGGATTTTCCCATGTATTTTGCCAGGAAATGTACATCAGGCCGGCTCAAAAGGCGTCCCCCCTCATAACCATACCAGTGGCCTCCGAATCCAATGGCAATGTCAGTTTTGCTCTGCGAATTCATGGAGGGCTAACCCTAACCCTAAGTGGAATTTTCCCCAAAGGGATTTTCCCATGTATTTTGCTGTACATAAGGCCTGAACATTTCCTGTACATAAGGCCTGCTCAAAAGGCCTCCCCCCTCCAATCCATACGGGTGGCCTCCGAATCCAATGGCAATGTCGGTTTTGCTCTGCGAATTCATGGAGGGCTAACCCTAAGTGGAATTTTTCCCAATGGGATTTTCCCATGTATTTTGCCAGGAAATGTACATCAGGCCGGCTCAAAAGGCGCCCCCCCTCCTAACCATACCGGTGGCCTCCGAATGGCAATGTTGGTTTTGTTCTGCGAATTCATGGAGGGCTAACCCTAACCCTAAGTGGAATTTTCCACAATGGGATTTTCCCATGTATTTTGCCAGGAAATGTACATCGGGCTGGCTCAAAAGGCCTCCCCCCTCCAAACCATACGGGTGGCCTCCGAATCCAATGGCAATGTTGGTTTTGTTCTGCGAATTCATGGAGAGCTAACCCTAACCCTAAGTGGAATTTTCCCCAATGGGATTTTCCCATGTATTTTTCCAGGAAATGTACATAAGGCCGGCTCAAAAGTCGTCCCTCCTCCTAAACATATCGATGGACTCCGAATCCAATGGCAGTGCCTGTTTTGTTCTGCAAATAAATGGAGAGCTAACCCTAACCCTAAGTGGAATTTTCCCCAATGGGATTTTCCCATGTATTTTGCCAGGAAATGTACATAAGGCCGGCTCAAAAGTCGTCCCTCCTCCTAAACATATCGATTGACTCAGAATCAAATGGCAGTGTCTGTTTTGCTCTGAGAATTGATGGAGGGCTAACCCTAACCCTAAGTGGAATTTTCCCCAATGGGATTTTCCCATGTATTTTGCTGTACATAAGGCCTGTACATTTCCTGTACATAAGGCCGGCTCAAAAGGCCTCCCCCCTCCAAACCATACGGGTGGCCTCCGAATCCAATGGCAATGTCGGTTTTGCTCTGCGAATTCATGGAGGGCTAACCCTAAGTGGAATTTTCCCCAATGGGATTTTCCCATATATTTTGCCAGGAAACCTAAATAAGGCCGGCTCAAAAGGCGTCCCCCCTCCTAACCATACCGGTGGCATCCGAATCCAATGGCACTGTCGGTTTTGCTGTGCGAATTCATGGAGGGCGAACCCTAACTGGAATTTTTCCCAATGGGATTTTCCCATGTATTTTGCCAGGAAATGTACATCAGGTCGGCTCAAATGGCGTCCCCCCTCCTAACCATACCGGTGGCCTCCGAATCCAATGGCAATGTTGGTTTTCTTCTGCGAATTCATGGAGGGCTAACCCTAACCCTAAGTGGAATTTTCCCCAATGGGATTTTCCCATGTATTTTGCCAGGAAATGTACATCAGGCCGGCTCAAAAGGCCTCCCCCCTCCAAACCATACGGGTGGCCTCCGAATCCAATGGCAATGTTGGTTTTGTTCTGCGAATTCATGGAGAGCTAACCCTAACCCTAAGTGGAATTTTCCCCAATGGGATTTTCCCATGTATTTTGCCAGGAAATGTACATAAGGCCGGCTCAAAAGTCATCCCTCCTCCTAAACATTTCGATGGACTCCGAATCCAATGGCAGTGCCTGTTTTGTTCTGCAAATAAATGGAGAGCTAACCCTAACCCTAAGTGGAATTTTCCCCAATGGAATTTTCCCATGTATTCTGCCAGGAAATGTACATCAGGCCGGCTCAAAAGGCGTCCCCCCTCCAAACCGTACGGGTGGCGTCCGAATCCAATGGCAGTGTCTGTTTTGCTCTACGAATTCATGGAGAGCTAACCCTAACCCTAAGTGGAATTTTCCCCAATGGGATTTTCCCATATATTTTGCCAGGAAATGTAAATAAGGCCGGCTCAAAAGGCGTCCCTCCTCCTAACCATACCGGTGGCCTCGGAATCCAATGGCAATGTCGGTTTTGCTCTGCGAATTCATGGAGGGCTAACCCTAAGTGGAATTTTTCCCAATGGGATTTTCCCATGTATTTTGCCAGGAAATGTACATCAGGCCGGCTCAAAAGGCGTCCCCCCTCCTAACCATACCGGTGGCCTCCGAATCCAATGGCAATGTCAGTTTTGCTCTGCGAATTCATGGAGGGCTAACCCTAACCCTAAGTGGAATTTTCCCCAAAGGGATTTTCCCATGTATTTTGCCAGGAAATGTACATAAGGCAGGCTCAAAATGCCCCCCCCCCTCCAAACCGTACGGGTGGCCTCCGAATCCAATGGCAATGTCTGTTTTGCTCTGCGAATTCATGGAGGGCTAACCCTAACCCTAAGTGGAATTTTCCCCAATGGGATTTTCCCATGTATTTTGCGAGGAAATGTACATCAGGCCGGCTCAAAAGGCGTCCCCCCTCCTGACCATACCGGTGGCCTCCGAATCCAATGGCTGTGTCTGTTTTGTTCTGCAAATTCATGGAGAGCTAACCCTAACCCTAAGTGGAATTTTCCCCAATGGGATTTTCCCATGTATTTTGCTGTACATAAGGCCTGAACATTTCCTGTACATAAGGCCTGCTCAAAAGGCCTCCCCCCTCCAAACCATACGGGTGGCCTCCGAATCCAATGGCAATGTCGGTTTTGCTCTGCGAATTCATGGAGGGCTAACCCTAAGTGGAATTTTTCCCAATGGGATTTTCCCATGTATTTTGCCAGGAAATGTACATCAGGCCGGCTCAAAAGGCGTCCCCCCTCCTAACGATACCGGTGGCCTCCGAATCCAATGGCAATGTTGGTTTTGTTCTGCGAATTCATGGAGGGCTAACCCTAACCCTAAGTGGAATTTTCCACAATGGGATTTTCCCATGTATTTTGCCAGGAAATGTACATCAGGCCGGCTCAAAAGGCCTCCCCCCTCCAAACCATACGGGTGGCCTCCGAATCCAATGGCAATGTTGGTTTTGTTCTGCGAATTCATGGAGAGCTAACCCTAAACCCTAAGTGGAATTTTCCCCAATGGGATTTTCCCATGTATTTTGCCAGGAAATGTACATAAGGCCGGCTCAAAAGTCATCCCTCCTCATAAACATTTCGATGGACTCCGAATCCAATGGCAGTGCCTGTTTTGTTCTGCAAATAAATGGAGAGCTAACCCTAACCCTAAGTGGAATTTTCCCCAATGGAATTTTCCCATGTATTCTGCCAGGAAATGTACATCAGGCCGGCTCAAAAGGCGTCCCCCCTCCAAACCGTACGGGTGGCGTCCGAATCCAATGGCAGTGTCTGTTTTGCTCTACGAATTCATGGAGAGCTAACCCTAACCCTAAGTGGAATTTTCCCCAATGGGATTTTCCCATATATTTTGCCAGGAAATGTAAATAAGGCCGGCTCAAAAGGCGTCCCTCCTCCTAACCATACCGGTGGCCTCGGAATCCAATGGCAATGTCGGTTTTGCTCTGCGAATTCATGGAGGGCTAACCCTAAGTGGAATTTTTCCCAATGGGATTTTCCCATGTATTTTGCCAGGAAATGTACATCAGGCCGGCTCAAAAGGCGTCCCCCCTCCTAACGATACCGGTGGCCTCCGAATCCAATGGCAATGTTGGTTTTGTTCTGCGAATTCATGGAGGGCTAACCCTAACCCTAAGTGGAATTTTCCACAATGGGATTTTCCCATGTATTTTGCCAGGAAATGTACATCAGGCCGGCTCAAAAGGCCTCCCCCCTCCAAACCATACGGGTGGCCTCCGAATCCAATGGCAATGTTGGTTTTGTTCTGCGAATTCATGGAGAGCTAACCCTAACCCTAAGTGGAATTTTCCCCAATGGGATTTTCCCATGTATTTTGCCAGGAAATGTACATAAGGCCGGCTCAAAAGTCATCCCTCCTCCTAAACATTTCGATGGACTCCGAATCCAATGGCAGTGCCTGTTTTGTTCTGCAAATAAATGGAGAGCTAACCCTAACCCTAAGTGGAATTTTCCCCAATGGAATTTTCCCATGTATTCTGCCAGGAAATGTACATCAGGCCGGCTCAAAAGGCGTCCCCCCTCCAAACCGTACGGGTGGCGTCCGAATCCAATGGCAGTGTCTGTTTTGCTCTACGAATTCATGGAGAGCTAACCCTAACCCTAAGTGGAATTTTCCCCAATGGGATTTTCCCATATATTTTGCCAGGAAATGTAAATAAGGCCGGCTCAAAAGGCGTCCCTCCTCCTAACCATACCGGTGGCCTCGGAATCCAATGGCAATGTCGGTTTTGCTCTGCGAATTCATGGAGGGCTAACCCTAAGTGGAATTTTTCCCAATGGGATTTTCCCATGTATTTTGCCAGGAAATGTACATCAGGCCGGCTCAAAAGGCGTCCCCCCTCCTAACCATACCAGTGGCCTCCGAATCCAATGGCAATGTCAGTTTTGCTCTGCGAATTCATGGAGGGCTAACCCTAACCCTAAGTGGAATTTTCCCCAAAGGGATTTTCCCATGTATTTTGCTGTACATAAGGCCTGAACATTTCCTGTACATAAGGCCTGCTCAAAAGGCCTCCCCCCTCCAATCCATATGGGTGGCCTCCGAATCCAATGGCAATGTCGGTTTTGCTGTGCGAATTCATGGAGGGCTAACCCTAACTGGAATTTTTCCCAATGGGATTTTCCCATGTATTTTGCCAGGAAATGTCCATCAGGCCGGCTCAAAAGGCCTCCCCCCTCCAAACCATACGGGTGGCCTCCGAATCCAATGGCAATGTCGGTTTTGCTCTGAGAATTCATGGAAAGCTAACCCTAACCCTAAGTGGAATTTTCCCCAATGGGATTTTCCCATGTATTTTGCCAGGATATGTACATCAGGCCGCCTCAAAAGGCCTCCCCCCTCCAAACCATACGGGTGGCCTCCGAATCCAATGGCAATGTCGGTTTTGTTCTGCGAATTCATGGAGAGCTAACCCTAACCCTAAGTGGAATTTTCCCCAATGGGATTTTCCCATATATTTTGCCAGGAAATATAAATAAGGCCGGCTCAAAAGGCGTCCCCCCTCCTATCCATACCGGTGGCCTCCGAATCCAATGGCAATGTCAGTTTTGCTCTGCGAATTCATGGAGGGCTAACCCTAACCCTAAGTGGAATTTTCCCCAATGGGATTTTCCCATGTATTTTGCCAGGAAATGTACATCAGGCCGGCTCAAAAGGCCTCCCCCCTCCAAACCATACGGGTGGCCTCCGAATCCAATGGCAATGTTGGTTTTGTTCTGCGAATTCATGGAGAGCTAACCCTAACACTAAGTGGAATTTTCCCCAATGGGATTTTCCCATGTATTTTGCCAGGAAATGTACATCGGGCTGGCTCAAAAGGCCTCCCCCCTCCAAACCATACGGGTGGCCTCCGAATCCAATGGCAATGTTGGTTTTGTTCTGCGAATTCATGGAGAGCTAACCCTAACCCTAAGTGGAATTTTCCCCAATGGGATTTTCCCATGTATTTTGCCAGGAAATGTACATAAGGCCGGCTCAAAAGTCGTCCCTCCTCCTAAACATATCGATGGACTCCGAATCCAATGGCAGTGCCTGTTTTGTTCTGCAAATAAATGGAGAGCTAACCCTAACCCTAAGTGGAATTTTCCCCAATGGGATTTTCCCATATATTTTGCCAGGAAATATAAATAAGGCCGGCTCAAAAGGCGTCCCCCCTCCTAACCATACCGGAGGCATCCGAATCCAATGGCACTGTCGGTTTTGCTGTGCGAATTCATGGAGGGCTAACCCTAACTGGAATTTTTCCCAATGGGATTTTCCCATGTATTTTGCCAGGAAATGTCCATCAGGCCGGCTCAAAAGGCCTCCCCCCTCCAAACCATACGGGTGGCCTCCGAATCCAATGGCAATGTCGGTTTTGCTCTGAGAATTCATGGAAAGCTAACCCTAACCCTAAGTGGAATTTTCCCCAATGGGATTTTCCCATGTATTTTGCCAGGATATGTACATCAGGCCGCCTCAAAAGGCCTCCCCCCTCCAAACCATACGGGTGGCCTCCGAATACAATGGCAATGTCGGTTTTGTTCTGCGAATTCATGGAGAGCTAACCCTAACCCTAAGTGGAATTTTCCCCAATGGGATTTTCCCATATATTTTGCCAGGAAATATAAATAAGGCCGGCTCAAAAGGCGTCCCCCCTCCTATCCATACCGGTGGCCTCCGAATCCAATGGCAGTGCCTGTTTTGTTCTGCAAATAAATGGAGAGCTAACCCTAACCCTTAGTGGAATTTTCCCCAATGGGATTTTCCCATGTATTTTGCCAGGAAATGTACATAAGGCCGGCTCAAAAGTCGTCCCTCCTCCTAAACATATCGATTGACTCAGAATCAAATCGCAGTGTCTGTTTTGCTCTGAGAATTGATGGAGGGCTAACCCTAACCCTAAGTGGAATTTTCCCCAATGGGATTTTCCCATGTATTTTGCTGTAAATAAGGCCTGTACATTTCCTGTACATAAGGCCGGCTCAAAAGGCCTCCCCCCTCCAAACCATACGGGTGGCCTCCGAATCCAATGGCAATGCCGGTTTTGCTCTGCGAATTCATGGAGGGCTAACCCTAAGCGGAATTTTTCCCAATGGGATTTTCCCATGTATTTTGCCAGGAAATGTCCATCAGGCCGGCTCAAAAGGCGTCCCCCCTCCTAACCATACCGGTGGGCTCCGAATCTAATGGCAATGTCAGTTTTGCTCTGCGAATTCATGGAGGGCTAACCCTAACCCTAAGTGGAATTTTCCCCAAAGGGATTTTCCCATGTATTTTGCCAGGAAATGTACATAAGGTCGGCTCAAAATGCGCCCCCCCTCCAAACCGTACGGGTGGCCTCCGAATCCAATGGCAATGTCAGTTTTGCTCTGCGAATTCATGGAGGGCTAACCCTAACCCTAAGTGGAATTTTCCCCAAAGGGATTTTCCCATGTATTTTGCCAGGAAATGTACATACGGCCGTCTCAAAAGGCGTCCTCCCTCCTAACCATACCGGTGGCCTCCGAATCCAATGGCAATGTCAGTTTTGCTCTGCGAATTGATGGAGGGCTAACCCTAACCCTAAGTGGAATTTTCCCCAATGGGATTTTCCCATGTATTTTGCTGTACATAAGGCCTGTACATTTCCTGTACATAAGGCCGGCTCAAAAGGCCTCCCCCCTCCAAACCATACGGGTGGCCTCCGAATCCAATGGCAATGTCGGTTTTGCTCTGCGAATTCATGGAGGGCTAACCCTAACCCTAAGTGGAATTTTCCCCAATGGGATTTTCCCATGTATTTTGCCAGGAGATGTACATCAGGCCGGCTCAAAAGACCTCCCCCCTCCAAACCATACGGGTGGCCTCCGAATCCAATGGCAATGTTGGTTTTGTTCTGCGAATTCATGGAGAGCTAACCCTAACCCTAAGTGGAATTTTCCCCAATGGGATTTTCCCATGTATTTTGCCAGGAAATGTACATAAGGCCGGCTCAAAAGTCGTCCCTCCTCCTAAACATATCGATTGACTCAGAATCAAATGGCAGTGTCTGTTTTGCTCTGAGAATTCATGGAGGGCTAACCCTAACCCTAAGTGGAATTTTCCCCAATGGGATTTTCCCATGTATTTTGCTGTACATAAGGCCTGTACATTTCCTGTACATAAGGCCGGCTCAAAAGGCCTCCCCCCTCCAAACCATACGGGTGGCCTCCGAATCCAATGGCAATGTCGGTTTTGCTCTGCGAATTCATGGAGGGCTAACCCTAAGCGGAATTTTTCCCAATGGGATTTTCCCATGTATTTTGCCAGGAAATGTCCATCAGGCCGGCTCAAAAGGCGTCCCCCCTCCTAACCATACCGGTGGGCTCCGAATCTAATGGCAATGTCAGTTTTGTTCTGCGAATTCATGGAGAGCTAACCCTAACCCTAAGTGGAATTTTCCCCAATGGGATTTTCCCATATATTTTGCCAGGAAATATAAATAAGGCCGGCTCAAAAGGCGTCCCCCCTCCTATCCATACCGGTGGCCTCCGAATCCAATGGCAATGTCAGTTTTGCTCTGCGAATTCATGGAGGGCTAACCCTAACCCTAAGTGGAATTTTCCCCAATGGGATTTTCCCATGTATTTTGCTGTACATAAGGCCTGTACATTTCCTGTACATAAGGCCGGCTCAAAAGGCCTCCCCCCTCCAAACCATACGGGTGGCCTCCGAATCCAATGGCAATGTCGGTTTTGCTCTGCGAATTCATGGAGGGCTAACCCTAAGCGGAATTTTTCCCAATGGGATTTTCCCATGTATTTTGCCAGGAAATGTCCATCAGGCCGGCTCAAAAGGCGTCCCCCCTCCTAACCATACCGGTGGGCTCCGAATCTAATGGCAATGTCAGTTTTGCTCTGCGAATTCATGGAGGGCTAACCCTAACCCTAAGTGGAATTTTCCCCAAAGGGATTTTCCCATGTATTTTGCCAGGAAATGTACATAAGGTCGGCTCAAAATGCGCCCCCCCTCCAAACCGTACGGGTGGCCTCCGAATCCAATGGCAATGTCAGTTTTGCTCTGCGAATTCATGGAGGGCTAACCCTAACCCTAAGTGGAATTTTCCCCAAAGGGATTTTCCCATGTATTTTGCCAGGAAATGTACATACGGCCGTCTCAAAAGGCGTCCTCCCTCCTAACCATACCGGTGGCCTCCGAATCCAATGGCAATGTCAGTTTTGCTCTGCGAATTGATGGAGGGCTAACCCTAACCCTAAGTGGAATTTTCCCCAATGGGATTTTCCCATGTATTTTGCTGTACATAAGGCCTGTACATTTCCTGTACATAAGGCCGGCTCAAAAGGCCTCCCCCCTCCAAACCATACGGGTGGCCTCCGAATCCAATGGCAATGTCGGTTTTGCTCTGCGAATTCATGGAGGGCTAACCGTAACCCTAAGTGGAATTTTCCCCAATGGGATTTTCCCATGTATTTTGCCAGGAAATGTACATCAGGCCGGCTCAAAAGGCCTCCCCCCTCCAAACCATACGGGTGGCCTCCGAATCCAATGGCAATGTTGGTTTTGTTCTGCGAATTCATGGAGAGCTAACCCTAACCCTAAGTGGAATTTTCCCCAATGGGATTTTCCCATGTATTTTGCCAGGAAATGTACATAAGGCCGGCTCAAAAGTCGTCCCTCCTCCTAAACATATCGATTGACTCAGAATCAAATGGCAGTGTCTGTTTTGCTCTGAGAATTCATGGAGGGCTAACCCTAACCCTAAGTGGAATTTTCCCCAATGGGATTTTCCCATGTATTTTGCTGTACATAAGGCCGGTACATTTCCTGTACATAAGGCCGGCTCAAAAGGCCTCCCCCCTCCAAACCATACGGGTGGCCTCCGAATCCAATGGCAATGTCGGTTTTGCTCTGCGAATTCATGGAGGGCTAACCCTAAGCGGAATTTTTCCCAATGGGATTTTCCCATGTATTTTGCCAGGAAATGTCCATCAGGCCGGCTCAAAAGGCGTCCCCCCTCCTAACCATACCGGTGGGCTCCGAATCTAATGGCAATGTCAGTTTTGCTCTGCGAATTCATGGAGGGCTAACCCTAACCCTAAGTGGAATTTTCCCCAAAGGGATTTTCCCATGTATTTTGCCAGGAAATGTACATACGGCCGTCTCAAAAGGCGTCCTCCCTCCTAACCATACCGGTGGCCTCCGAATCCAATGGCAATGTCAGTTTTGCTCTGCGAATTGATGGAGGGCTAACCCTAACCCTAAGTGGAATTTTCCCCAATGGGATTTTCCCATGTATTTTGCTGTACATAAGGCCTGTACATTTCCTGTACATAAGGCCGGCTCAAAAGGCCTCCCCCCTCCAAACCATACGGGTGGCCTCCGAATCCAATGGCAATGTCGGTTTTGCTCTGCGAATTCATGGAGGGCTAACCCTAACCCTAAGTGGAATTTTCCCCAATGGGATTTTCCCATGTATTTTGCCAGGAAATGTACATCAGGCCGGCTCAAAAGGCCTCCCCCCTCCAAACCATACGGGTGGCCTCCGAATCCAATGGCAATGTTGGTTTTGTTCTGCGAATTCATGGAGAGCTAACCCTAACCCTAAGTGGAATTTTCCCCAATGGGATTTTCCCATGTATTTTGCCAGGAAATGTACATAAGGCCGGCTCAAAAGTCGTCCCTCCTCCTAAACATATCGATTGACTCAGAATCAAATGGCAGTGTCTGTTTTGCTCTGAGAATTCATGGAGGGCTAACCCTAACCCTAAGTGGAATTTTCCCCAATGGGATTTTCCCATGTATTTTGCTGTACATAAGGCCTGTACATTTCCTGTACATAAGGCCGGCTCAAAAGGCCTCCCCCCTCCAAACCATACGGGTGGCCTCCGAATCCAATGGCAATGTCGGTTTTGCTCTGCGAATTCATGGAGGGCTAACCCTAACCCTAAGTGGAATTTTCCCCAATGGGATTTTCCCATATATTTTGCCAGGAAATATAAATAAGGCCGGCTCAAAAGGCGTCCCCCCTCCTATCCATACCGGTGGCCTCCGAATCCAATGGCAATGTCAGTTTTGCTCTGCGAATTCATGGAGGGCTAACCCTAACCCTAAGTGGAATTTTCCCCAATGGGATTTTCCCATGTATTTTGCCAGGAAATGTACATCAGGCCGGCTCAAAAGGCCTCCCCCCTCCAAACCATACGGGTGGCCTCCGAATCCAATGGCAATGTTGGTTTTGTTCTGCGAATTCATGGAGAGCTAACCCTAACACTAAGTGGAATTTTCCCCAATGGAATTTTCCCATGTATTTTGCCAGGAAATGTACATCGGGCTGGCTCAAAAGGCCTCCCCCCTCCAAACCATACGGGTGGCCTCCGAATCCAATGGCAATGTTGGTTTTGTTCTGCGAATTCATGGAGAGCTAACCCTAACCCTAAGTGGAATTTTCCCCAATGGGATTTTCCCATGTATTTTGCCAGGAAATGTACATAAGGCCGGCTCAAAAGTCGTCCCTCCTCCTAAACATATCGATGGACTCCGAATCCAATGGCAGTGCCTGTTTTGTTCTGCAAATAAATGGAGAGCTAACCCTAACCCTAAGTGGAATTTTCCCCAATGGGATTTTCCCATGTATTTTGCCAGGAAATGTACATAAGGCCGGCTCAAAAGTCGTCCCTCCTCCTAAACATATCGATTGACTCAGAATCAAATGGCAGTGTCTGTTTTGCTCTGAGAATTGATGGAGGGCTAACCCTAACCCTAAGTGGAATTTTCCCCAATGGGATTTTCCCATGTATTTTGCTGTACATAAGGCCTGTACATTTCCTGTACATAAGGCCGGCTCAAAAGGCCTCCCCCCTCCAAACCATACGTGTGGCCTCCGAATCCAATGGCAATGTCGGTTTTGCTCTGCGAATTCATGGAGGGCTAACCCTAAGCGGAATTTTTCCCAATGGGATTTTCCCATGTATTTTGCCAGGAAATGTACATCAGGCCGGCTCAAAAGGCGTCCCCCCTCCTAACCATACCGGTGGGCTCCGAATCTAATGGCAATGTCAGTTTTGCTCTGCGAATTCATGGAGGGCTAACCCTAACCCTAAGTGGAATTTTCCCCAAAGGGATTTTCCCATGTATTTTGCCAGGAAATGTACATAAGGTCGGCTCAAAATGCGCCCCCCCTCCAAACCGTACGGGTGGCCTCCGAATCCAATGGCAATGTCAGTTTTGCTCTGCGAATTCATGGAGGGCTAACCCTAACCCTAAGTGGAATTTTCCCCAAAGGGATTTTCCCATGTATTTTGCCAGGAAATGTACATACGGCCGTCTCAAAAGGCGTCCTCCCTCCTAACCATACAGGTGGCCTCCGAATCCAATGGCAATGTCAGTTTTGCTCTGCGAATTGATGGAGGGCTAACCCTAACCCTAAGTGGAATTTTCCCCAATGGGATTTTCCCATGTATTTTGCTGTACATAAGGCCTGTACATTTCCTGTACATAAGGCCGGCTCAAAAGGCCTCTCCCCTCCAAACCATACGGGTGGACTCCGAATCCAATGGCAATGTCGGTTTTGCTCTGCGAATTCATGGAGGGCTAACCCTACGTGGAATTTTTCCCAATGGGATTTTCCCATGTATTTTGCCAGGAAATGTCCATCAGGCCGGCTCAAAAGGCGTCCCCCCTCCTAACCATATCGATGGACTCCGAATCCAATGGCAGTCTCTGTTTTGCTCTACGAATTCATGGAGAGCTAACCCTAACCCTAAGTGGAATTTTCCCCAATGGGATTTTCCCATATATTTTGCCAGGAAATGTAAATAAGACCGGCTCAAAAGGCGTCCCTCCTCCTAACCATACCGGTGGCCTCGGAATCCAATGGCAATGTCGGTTTTGCTCTGCGAATTCATGGAGGGCTAACCCTAAGTGGAATTTTTCCCAATGGGATTTTCCCATGTATTTTGCCAGGAAATGTACATCAGGCCGGCTCAAAAGGCGTCCCCCCTCCTAACCATACCGGTGGCCTCCGAATCCAATGGCAATGTCAGTTTTGCTCTGCGAATTCATGGAGGGCTAACCCTAACCCTAAGTGGAATTTTCCCCAAAGGGATTTTCCCATGTATTTTGCCAGGAAATGTACATAAGGCCGGCTCAAAATGCGCCCCCCCTCCAAACCGTACGGGTGGCCTCCGAATCCAATGGCAATGTCGGTTTTGCTCTGCGAATTCATGGAAAGCTAACCCTAACCCTAAGTGGAATTTTCCCCAATGGGATTTTCCCATGTATTTTGCAAGGATATGTACATCAGGCCGGCTCAAAAGGCCTCCCCCCTCCAAACCATACGGGTGGCCTCCGAATCCAATGGCAATGTCGGTTTTGTTCTGCGAATTCATGGAGAGCTAACCCTAACCCTAAGTGGAATTTTCCCCAATGGGATTTTCCCATATATTTTGCCAGGAAATATAAATAAGGCCGGCTCAAAAGGAGTCCCCCCTCCTAACCATACCGGTGGCATCCGAATCCAATGGCACTGTCGGTTTTGGTGTGCGAATTCATGGAGGGCTAACCCTAACTGGAATTTTTCCCAATGGGATTTTCCCATGTATTTTGCCAGGAAATGTACATCAGGCCGGCTCAAATGGCGTCCCCCCTCCTAACCATACCGGTGGCCTCCGAATCCAATGGCAATGTCAGTTTTGCTCTGCCAATTGATGGAAGGCTAACCCTAACCCTAAGTGGAATTTTCCCCAATGGGATTTTCCCATGTATTTTGCCAGGAAATGTACATCAGGCCGGCTCAAAAGGCCTCCCCCCTCCAAACCATACGGGTGGCCTCCGAATCCAATGGCAATGTTGGTTTTGTTCTGCGAATTCATGGAGAGCTAACCCTAACCCTAAGTGGAATTTTCTCCAATGGGATTTTCCCATGTATTTTGCCAGGAAATGTACTTAAGGCCGGCTCAAAAGTCGTCCCTCCTCCTAAACATATCGATTGAATCAGAATCAAATGGCAGTGTCTGTTTTGCTCTGCGAATTCATGGAGGGCTAACCCTAACTGGAATTTTTCCCAATGGGATTTTCCCATGTATTTTGCCAGGAAATGTACATCAGGCCGGCTCAAAAGGCGTCCCCCCTCCTAACCATATCGGTGGCCTCCGAATCCAATGGCAATGTCACTTTTGCTCTGCCAATTGATGGAAGGCTAACCCTAACCCTAAGTGGAATTTTCCCCAATGGGATTTTCCCATGTATTTTGCCAGGAAATGTACATCAGGCCGGCTCAAAAGGCGTCCCCCCTCCTAACCATATCGGTGGCCTCCGAATCCAATGGCAATGTCAGTTTTGCTCTGCCAATTGATGGAAGGCTAACCCTAACCCTAAGTGGAATTTTCCCCAATGGGATTTTCCTATGTATTTTGCCAGGATATGTACATCAGGCCGGCTCAAAAGGCCTCCCCCCTCCAAACCATACAGGTGGCCTCCGAATCGAATGTCAATGTTGGTTTTCCTCTACGAATTCATTGAGGGCTAACCCTAACCCTAAGTGGAATTTTCCCCAAAGGGATTTTCCCATGTATTTTGCTGTACATAAGGCCTGTACATTTCCTGTACATAAGGCCTGCTCAAAAAGCCTCCCCCCTCCAATCCATACGGGTGGCCTCCGAATCCAATGGCAATGTCGGTTTTGCTCTGCGAATTCATGGAGGGCTAACCCTAACCCTAAGTGGAATTTTCCCCAATGGGATTTTCCCATGTATTTTGCCAGGAAATGTACATCAGGCCGGCTCAAAAGGCCTCCCCCCTCCAAACCATACGGGTGGCCTCCGAATCTAATGGCAATGTTGGTTTTGTTCTGCGAATTCATGGAGAGCTAACCCTAACCCTAAGTGGAATTTTCCCCAATGGGATTTTCCCATGTATTTTGCCAGGAAATGTACTTAAGGCCGGCTCAAAAGTCGTCCCTCCTCCTAAACATATCGATGGACTCCGAATCCAATGGCAGTGCCTGTTTTGTTCTGCAAATAAATGGAGAGCTAACCCTAACCCTAAGTGGAATTTTCCCCAATGGGATTTTCCCATGTATTTTGCCAGGAAATGTACATCAGGCCGGCTCAAAAGGCGTCCCCCCTCCTAACTATACCGGTGGCCTCCGAATCCAATGGCAATGTCAGTTTTGCTCTGCGAATTCATGGAGGGCTAACCCTAACCCTAAGTGGAATTTTCCCCAAAGGGATTTTCCCATGTATTTTGCCAGGAAATGTACATAAGGCCGGCTCAAAATGCGCCCCCCCTCCAAACCGTACGGGTGACCTCCGAATCCAAAGGCAATGTCGGTTTTGCTCTGCGAATTCATGGAGGGCTAACCCTAACCCTAAGTGGAATTTTCCCCAATGGGATTTTCCCATGTATTTTGCCAGGAAATGTAATTAAGGCCGGCTCAAAAGGCGTCCCCCCTCCTAACCATACCGGTGGCCTCCGAATCCAATGGCAATGTCGGTTTTGCTGTGCGAATTCATGGAGGGCTAACCCTAACTGGAATTTTTCCCAATGGGATTTTCCCATGTATTTTGCCAGGAAATGTACATCAGGCCGGCTCAAAAGGCGTCCCCCCTCCTAACTATACCGGTGGCCTCCGAATCCAATGGCAATGTCAGATTTGCTCTGCGAATTGATGGAGGGCTAACACTATCCCTAAGTGGAATTTTCCCCAATGGGATTTTCCCATGTATTTTGCTGTACATAAGGCCTGTACATTTCCTGTACATAAGGCCGGCTCAAAAGGCCTCCCCCCTCCAAACCATACGGGTGGCCTCCGAATCCAATGGCAATGTCAGTTTTGCTCTGCGAATTCATGGAGGGCTAACCCTAAGCGGAATTTTTCCCAATGGGATTTTCCCATGTATTTTGCCAGGAAATGTCCATCAGGCCGGCTCAAAAGGCGTCCCCCCTCCTAACCATACCGGTGGCCTCCGAATCTAATGGCAATGTCAGTTTTGCTCTGCGAATTCATGGAGGGCTAACCCTAACCCTAAGTGGAATTTTCCCTAAAGGGATTTTCCCATGTATTTTGCCAGGAAATGTACATAAGGCCGGCTCAAAATGCGCCCCCCCTCCAAACCGTACGGGTGGCCTCCGAATCCAATGGCAATGTCAGTTTTGCTCTGCGAATTCATGGAGGGCTAACCCTAACCCTAAGTGGAATTTTCCCCAAAGGGATTTTCCCATGTATTTTGCCAGGAAATGTACATAAGGCCGTTTCAAAAGGCGTCCCCCCTCCTAACCATACGGGTGGCCTCCGAATCCAATGGCAATGTCAGTTTTGCTCTGCGAATTGATGGAGGGCTAACCCTAACCCTAAGTGGAATTTTCCCCAATGGGATTTTCCCATGTATTTTGCTGTACATAAGGCCTGTACATTTCCTGTACATAAGGCCGGCTCAAAAGGCCTCCCCCCTCCAAACCATACGGGTGGCCTCCGAATCCAATGGCAATGTCGGTTTTGCTCTGCGAATTCATGGAGGGCTAACCCTACGTGGAATTTTTCCCAATGGGATTTTCCCATGTATTTTGCCAGGAAATGTCCATCAGGCCGGCTCAAAAGGCGTCCCCCCTCCTAACCATACCGGTGGCCTCCGAATCCAATGGCAGTGTCTGTTTTGCTCTGCGAATTTATGGAGAGCTAACCCTAACCCTAAGTGCAATTTTCCACAATGGGATTTTCCCATGTATTTTGCCAGCAAATGTACATAAGGCCGGCTCAAAATGCGCCCCCCCTCCAAACCGTACGGGTGACCTCCGAATCCAATGGCAATGTCGGTTTTGCTCTGCGAATTCATGGAGGGCTAACCCTAACCCTAAGTGGAATTTTCCCCAAAGGGATTTTCCCATGTATTTTGCCAGGAAATGTACATAAGGCCGTTTCAAAAGGCGTCCCCCCTCCTAACCATACCGGTGGCCTCCGAATCCAATGGCAATGTCAGTTTTGCTCTGCGAATTGATGGAGGGCTAACCCTAACCCTAAGTGGAATTTTCCCCAACGGGATTTTCCCATGTATTTTGCCCGGATATGTACATAAGGCCGGCTGAAATGGCGTTCCCCCTCCTAACCATACGGGTGGCCTCCGAATCCAATGGCAATGTCGGTTTTGTTCTGCGAATTCATGGAGAGCTAACCCTAACCCTAAGTGGAATTTTCCCCAATGGGATTTTCCCATATATTTTGCCAGGAAATATAAATAAGGCCGGCTCAAAAGGCGTCCCCCCTCCTAACCATACCGGTGGCATCCGAATCCAATGGCACTGTCGGTTTTGCTCTGCAAATTCATGGAGGGCTAACCCTAACCCTAAGTGGAATTTTCCCCAATGGGATTTTCCCATGTATTTTGCCAGGAAATGTACATCTGGCCTGCTCAAAAGGCCTCCCATCTCCAAACCATACGGGTGGCCTCCGAATCCAATGGCAATGTCGGTTTTGCTCTGCGAATTCATGGAGGGCTAACCCTAACCCTAAGTGGAATTTTCCCCAATGGATTTTCCAATGTATTTTGCCAGGAAATGTACATCCGGCCGGCTCAAAAGGCGTCCCCCCTCCTAACCATACCGGTGGCCTCCGAATCCAATGGCAATGTCAGTTTTGCTCTGCGAATTGATGGAGGGCTAACCCTAACCCTAAGTGGAATTTTCCCCAATGGGATTTTCCCATGTATTTTGCTGTACATAAGGCCTGTACATATCCTGTACATAAGGCCGGCTCAAAAGGCCTCCCCCCTCCAAACCATACGGGTGGCCTCCGAATCCAATGGCAATGTTGGTTTTGCTCTGCGAATTCATGGAGGGCTAACCCTACGTGGAATTTTTCCCAATGGGATTTTCCCATGTATTTTGCCAGGAAATGTCCATCAGGCCGGCTCAAAAGGCGTCCCCCATCCTAACCATACCGGTGGCCTCCGAATCTAATGGCAATGTCAGTTTTGCTCTGCGAATTCATGGAGGGCTAACCCTAACCCTAAGTGGAATTTTCCCCAAAGGGATTTTCCCATGTATTTTGCCAGGAAATGTACATAAGGCCGGCTCAAAATGCGCCCCCCCTCCAAACCGTACAGGTGGCCTCCGAATCCAATGGAAATGTCGGTTTTGCTCTGCGAATTCATGGAGAGCTAACCCTAACCCTAAGTGGAATTTTCCCCAATGGGATTTTCCCATGTATTTTGCCAGGATATGTACATCAGGCCGGCTCAAAAGGCCTCCCCCCTCCAAACCATACGGGTGGCCTCCGAATCCAATGGCAATGTCGGTTTTGTTCTGCGAATTCATGGAGAGCTAACCCTAACCCTAAGTGGAATTTTCCCCAATGGGATTTTCCCATGTATTTTGCCAGGAAATGTACTTAAGGCCGGCTCAAAAGTCGTCCCTCCTCCTAACCATATCGATGGACTCCGAATCCAATGGCAGTGTCTGTTTTGCTCTGCGAATTCATGGAGGGCTAACCCTAACCCTAAGTGGAATTTTCCCCAATGGGATTTTCCCATGTATTTTGCCAGGAAATGTACATCAGACCGGCTCAAAAGCCCTCCCCCCTCCAAACCGTACGGGTGGCCTCCGAATCCAATGGCAGTTTCTGTTTTGCTCTGCGAATTCATGGAGAGCTAACCCTAACCCTAAGTGGAATTTTCCCCAATGGGATTTTCCCATATATTTTGCCAGGAAATATAAATAAGGCCGGCTCAAAAGGCGTCCCCCCTCCTAACCATACCGGTGGCATCCGAATCCAATGGCAATGTCGGTTTTGCTGTGCGAATTCATGGAGGGCTAACCCTAACCCTAAGTGGAATTTTCCCCAATGGGATTTTCCCATGTATTTTGCCAGGAAATGTATATCAGGCCGGCTCAAAAGGCCTCCCCCCTCCAAACCATACGGGTGGCCTCCGAATCCAATGGCAATGTCGGTTTTGGTCTGCGAATTTATGGAGGGCTAACCCTAAGTGGAATTTTTCCCAATGGGATTTTCCCATGTATTTTGCCAGGAAATGTCCATCAGGCCGGCTCAAAAGCCCTCCCCCCTCCAAACCGTACGGGTGGCCTCCGAATCCAATGGCAGTGTCTGTTTTGCTCTGCGAATTCATGGAGAGCTAACCCTAACCCTAAGTGGAATTTTCCCCAATGGGATTTTCCCATGTATTTTGCCAGGAAATGTACATCAGTCGGGCTCAAAAGGCCTCCCCCCTCCAAACCATATCGATGGACTCCGAATCCAATGGCAGTGTCTGTTTTGCTCTGCGAATTCATGGAGGGCTAACCCTAACCCTAAGTGGAATTTTCCACAATGGGATTTTCCCATGTATTTTGCCAGGAAATGTACATAAGGCCGTCTCAAAAGGCGTCCCCCCTCCTAAACATATCGATGGACTCCGAATCCAATGGCAGTCTCTGTTTTGCTCTGCGAATTCATGGAGGGCTAACCCTAACCCTAAGTGGAATTTTCCCTAAAGGGATTTTCCCATGTATTTTGCCAGGAAATGTACATAAGGCCGGCTCAAAATGGGCCCCCCCTGCAAACCGTACGGGTGGCCTCCGAATCCAATGGCAATGTCAGTTTTGCTCTGCGAATTCATGGAGGGCTAACCCTAACCCTAAGTGGAATTTTCCCCAAAGGGATTTTCCCATGTATTTTGCCAGGAAATGTACATAAGGCCGGCTCAAAAGGCGTCCCCCCTCCTAACCATACCGGTGGCCTCCGAATCCAATGGCAATGTCAGTTTTGCTCTGCGAATTGATGGAGGGCTAACCCTAACCCTAAGTGGAATTTTCCCCAATGGGATTTTCCCATGTATTTTGCTGTACATAAGGCCTGTACATTTCCTGTACATAAGGCCGGCTCAAAATGCGCCCCCCCCCTCCAAACCGTACGGGTGGCCTCCGAATCCAATCGCAATGTCGGTTTTGCTCTGCGAATTCATGGAAAGCTAACCCTAACCCTAAGTGGAATTTTCCCCAATGGGATTTTCCCATGTATTTTGCCAGGATATGTACATCAGGCCGCCTCAAAAGGCCTCCCCCCTCCAAACCATACGGGTGGCCTCCGAATCCAATGGCAATGTCGGTTTTGTTCTGCGAATTCATAGAGAGCTAACCCTAACCCTAAGTGGAATTTTCCCCAATGGGATTTTCCCATATATTTTGCCAGGAAATATAAATAAGGCCGGCTCAAAAGGCGTCCCCCCTCCTAACCATACCGGTGGCATCCGAATCCAATGGCACTGTCGGTTTTGCTGTGCGAATTCATGGAGGGCTAACCCTAACTGGAATTTTTCCCAATGGGATTTTCCCATGTATTTTGCCAGGAAATGTACATCAGGCCGGCTCAAATGGTGTCCCCCCTCCTAACCATACCGGTGGCCTCCGAATCCAATGGCAATGTCAGTTTTGCTCTGCGAATTCATGGAGGGCTAACCCTAACCCTAAGTGGAATTTTCCCCAATGGGATTTTCCCAGGAAATGTACATCAGGCCGGCTCAAAAGGCCTCCCCCCTCCAAACCATACGGGTGGCCTCCAAATCCAATGGCAATGTTGGTTTTGTTCTGCGAATTCATGGAGAGCTAACCCTAACCCTAAGTGGAATTTTCCCCAATGGGATTTTCCCATGTATTTTGCCAGGAAATGTACATCAGGCCGGCTCAAAAGGCCTCACCCCTCCAAACCATACGGGTGGCCTCCGAATTCAATGGCAATGTCGGTTTTGCTCTGCGAATTCATGGAGGGCTAACCCTAACCCTAAGTGGAATTTTCCCCAATGGGATTTTCCCATGTATTTTGCCAGGAAATGTAGCCGGCTCAAAAGGCGTCCCCCCTTCTAACCATACCGGTGGCCTCCGAATCCAATGGCAATGTCGGTTTTGCTGTGCGAATTCATGGAGGGCTAACCCTAACTGGAATTTTTCCCAATGGGATTTTCCCATGTATTTTGCCAGGAAATGTACATCAGGCCGGCTCAAAAGGCGTCCCCCCTCCTAACCATACCGGTGGCCTCCGAATCCAATGGCAATGTCAGTTTTGCTCTGCGAATTGATGGAGGGCTAACCCTAACCCTAAGTGGAATTTTCCCCAATGGGATTTTCCCATGTATTTTGCTGTACATAAGGCCTGTAGATTTCCTGTACATAAGGCCGGCTCAAAAGGCCTCCCCCCTCCAAACCATACCGGTGGCCTCCGAATCTAATGGCAATGTCAGTTTTGCTCTGCGAATTCATGGAGGGCTAACCCTAACCCTAAGTGGAATTTTCCCCAAAGGGATTTTCCCATGTATTTTGCCAGGAAATGTACATAAGGCCGGCTCAAAATGCGCCCCCCCTCCAAACCGTACGGGTGGCCTCCGAATCCAATGGCAATGTCAGTTTTGCTCTGCGAATTCATGGAGGGCTAACCCTAACCCTAAGTGGAATTTTCCCCAAAGTGATTTTCCCATGTATTTTGCCATGAAATGTACATAAGGCCGTTTCAAAAGGCGTCCCCCCTCCTAACCATACCGGTGGCCTCCGAATCCAATGGCAATGTCAGTTTTGCTCTGCGAATTGATGGAGGGCTAACCCTAACCCTAAGTGGAATTTTCCCCAATGGGATTTTCCCATGTATTTTGCTGTACATAAGGCCTGTACATTTCCTGTACATAAGGCCGGCTCAAAAGGCCTCCCCCCTCCAAACCATACGGGTGGCCTCCGAATCCAATCGCAATGTCGGTTTTGCTCTGCGAATTCATGGAGGACTAAACCTACGTGGAATTTTTCCCAATGGGATTTTCCCATGTATTTTGCCAGGAAATGTCCATCAGGCCGGCTCAAAAGGCGTCCCCCCTCCTAACCATACCGGTGGCCTCCGAATCCAATGGCAGTGTCTGTTTTGCTCTGCGAATTTATGGAGAGCTAACCCTAACCCTAAGTGGAATTTTCCACAATGGGATTTTCCCATGTATTTTGCCAGGAAATGTACATAAGGGCGGCTCAAAATGCGCCCCCCCTCCAAACCGTACGGGTGGCCTCCGAATCCAATGGCAATGTCTGTTTTGCTCTGCGAATTCATGGAGGGCTAACCCTAACCCTAAGTGGAATTTTCCCCAAAGGGATTTTCCCATGTATTTTGCCAGGAAATGTACATAAGGCCGGCTCAAAATGCGCCCCCCCTCCAAACCGTACGGGTGGCCTCCGAATCCAATGGCAATGTCAGTTTTGCTCTGCGAATTCATGGAGGGCTAACCCTAACCCTAAGTGGAATTTTCCCCAAAGTGATTTTCCCATGTATTTTGCCATGAAATGTACATAAGGCCGTTTCAAAAGGCGTCCCCCCTCCTAACCATACCGGTGGCCTCCGAATCCAATGGCAATGTCAGTTTTGCTCTGCGAATTGATGGAGGGCTAACCCTAACCCTAAGTGGAATTTTCCCCAATGGGATTTTCCCATGTATTTTGCTGTACATAAGGCCTGTACATTTCCTGTACATAAGGCCGGCTCAAAAGGCCTCCCCCCTCCAAACCATACGGGTGGCCTCCGAATCCAATCGCAATGTCGGTTTTGCTCTGCGAATTCATGGAGGACTAACCCTACGTGGAATTTTTCCCAATGGGATTTTCCCATGTATTTTGCCAGGAAATGTCCATCAGGCCGGCTCAAAAGGCGTCCCCCCTCCTAACCATACCGGTGGCCTCCGAATCCAATGGCAGTGTCTGTTTTGCTCTGCGAATTTATGGAGAGCTAACCCTAACCCTAAGTGGAATTTTCCACAATGGGATTTTCCCATGTATTTTGCCAGGAAATGTACATAAGGGCGGCTCAAAATGCGCCCCCCCTCCAAACCGTACGGGTGGCCTCCGAATCCAATGGCAATGTCGGTTTTGTTCTGCAAATTCATGGAGAGCTAACCCTAACCCTAAGTGGAATTTTCCCCAAAGGGATTTTCCCATGTATTTTGCCAGGAAATGTACTTAAGGCCGGCTCAAAAGTCGTCCCTCCTCCTAAACATATCGATGGACTCCGAATCCAATGGCAGTGTCTGTTTTGCTCTGCGAATTCATGGAGGGCTAACCCTAACCCTAAGTGGAATTTTCCCCAATGGGATTTTCCCATGTATTTTGCCAGGAAATGTACATCAGGCCGGTTCAAAAGGCCTCCCTCGTCCAAACCATACGGATGGCCTCCGAATCCAATGGCAATGTCGGTTTTGCTCTGCGAATTCATGGAGGGCTAACCCTAACCCTAAGTGGAATTTTCCCCAATGGATTTTCGAACGTATTTTGCCAGGAAATGTACATAAGGCCGGCTCAAAAGTCGTCCCTCCTCCTAAACATATCAATGGACTCCGATTCCAATGGCAATGTCGGTTTTGTTCTGCGAATTCATGGAGGGCTAACCCTAACCCTAAGTGGAATTTTCCCCAATGGGATTTTCCCATGTATTTTGCCAGGAAATGTACATCAGGCCGGCTCAAAAGGCCTCCCCCCTCCAAACCATACTGGTGGCCTCCGAATCCAATCGCTATGTCTGTTTTGCTCTGCGAATTCATGGAGGGCTAACCCTAACCCTAAGTGGAATTTTCCCCAATGGGATTTTCCCATGTATTTTGCCAGGAAATGTACATCAGGCCGGCTCAAAAGGCCTCCCCCCTCCAAACCATACAGGTGGCCTCCGAATCCAATGTCAATGTTGGTTTTGCTCTGCGAATTCATTGAGGGCTAACCCTAACCCTAAGTGGAATTTTCCCCAATGGGATTTTCCCATGTATTTTGCCAGTAAATGTACATCCGGCCGGCTCAAAAGCCTTCCCCCCTCCTGACCATACCGGTGGCCTTCGAATCCAATGGCAGTGTTTGTTTTGCTCTGTGAATTCATGGAGAGCTAACCCTAACCCTAAGTGGAATTTTCCCCAAAGGGATTTTCCCATGTATTTTGCCAGGAAATGTACATAAGGCCGTTTCAAAAGGCGTCCCCCCTCCTAACCATACCGGTGGCCTCCGAATCCAATGGCAATGTCAGTTTTGCTCTGCGAATTGATGGAGGGCTAACCCTAACCCTAAGTGGAATTTTCCCCAATGGGATTTTCCCATGTATTTTGCTGTACATAAGGCCTGTACATTTCCTGTACATAAGGCCGGCTCAAAAGGCCTCCCCTCTCCAAACCATACGGGTGGCCTCCGAATCCAATGGCAATGTCGGTTTTGCTCTGCGAATTCATGGAGGGCTAACCCTACGTGGAATTTTTCCCAATGGGATTTTCCCATGTATTTTGCCAGGAAATGTCCATCAGGCCGGCTCAAAAGGCGTCCCCCATCCTAACCATACCGGTGGCCTCCGAATCCAATGGCAGTGTCTGTTTTGCTCTGCGAATTTATGGAGAGCTAACCCTAACCCTAAGTGGAATTTTCCACAATGGGATTTTCCCATGTATTTTGCCAGGAAATGTCCATCAGGCCGGCTCAAAAGGCGTCCCCCCTCCTAACCATACCGGTGGCCTCCGAATCCAATGGCAGTGTCTGTTTTGCTCTGCGAATTTATGGAGAGCTAACCCTAACCCTAAGTGGAGTTTTCCACAATGGGATTTTCCCATGTATTTTGCCAGGAAATGTACATAAGGGCGGCTCAAAATGCGCCCCCCCTCCAAACCGTACGGGTGGCCTCCGAATCCAATGGCAATGTCGGTTTTGTTCTGCGAATTCATCGAGAGCTAACCCTAACCCTAAGTGGAATTTTCCCCAATGGGATTTTCCCATGTATTTTGCCAGGAAATGTACTTAAGGCCGGCTCAAAAGTCGTCCCTCCTCCTAAACATATCGATGGACTCCGAATCCAATGGCAGTGTCTGTTTTGCTCTGCGAATTCATGGAGGGCTAGCCCTAACCCTAAGTGGAATTTTCCCCAATGGGATTTTCCCATGTATTTTGCCAGGAAATGTACATCAGGCCGGTTCAAAAGGCCTCCCCCGTCCAAACCATACGGATGGCCTCCGAATCCAATGGCAATGTCGGTTTTGCTCTGCGAATTCATGTAGGACTAACCCTAACCCTAAGTGGAATTTTCCCCAATGGATTTTCCAATGTATTTTGCCAGGAAATGTACATCAGGCCGGCTCAAAAGTCGTCCCTCCTCCTAAACATATCGATGGACTCCGATTCCAATGGCAGTGCCTGTTTTGTTCTGCAAATAAATGGAGAGCTAACCCTAACCCTAAGTGGAATTTTCCCCAATAGGATTTTCCCATGTATTTTGCCAGGAAATGTACATAAGGCCGGCTCAAAAGTCGTCCCTCCTCCTAAACATATCGATTGACTCAGAATCAAATGGCAGTGTCTGTTTTGCTCTGCGAATTCATGGAGGGCTAACCCTAACCCTAAGTGTAATTTTCCCCAATGGGATTTTCCCATGTATTTTGCTAGGAAATGTACATCAGGCCGGCTCAAAAGGCCTCCCCCCTCCAAACCATACAGATGGCCTCCGAATCCAATGTCAATGTTGGTTTTGCTCTGCGAATTCATTGAGGGCTAACCCTAACCCTAAGTGAAATTTTCCCCAATGGGATTTTCCCATGTATTTTGCCAGTAAATGTACATCCGGCCGGCTCAAAAGCCTTCCCCCCTCCTGACCATACCGGTGGCCTTCGAATCCAATGGCAGTGTTTGTTTTGCTCTGTGAATTCATGGAGAGCTAACCCTAACACTAAGTGGAATTTTCCCCAAAGGGATTTTCCCATGTATTTTGCCAGGAAATGTACATAAGGCCGTTTCAAAAGGCATCCCCCCTCCTAAACATATCGATTGACTCAGAATCAAATGGCAGTGTCTGTTTTGCTCTGCTAATTCATGGAGGGCTAACCCTAACCCTAAGTGGAATTTTCCCCAATGGGATTTTCCCATGTATTTTGCTGTACATAAGGCCTGTACATTTCCTGTACATAAGGCCGGCTCAAAAGGCCTCCCCCCTCCAAACCATACCGGTGGCCTCCGAATCCAATGGCAATGTCGGTTTTGCTGTGCAAATTCATGGAGGGCTAACCCTACGTGGAATTTTTCCCAATGGGATTTTCCCATGTATTTTGCCAGGAAATGTACATAAGGCCGGCTCAAAATGCGCCCCCCCCTCCAAACCGTACGGGTGGCCTCCGAATCCAATGGCAATGTCGGTTTTGCTCTGCGAATTCATGGAGATCTAACCCTAACCCTAAGTGGAATTTTCCCCAATGGGATTTTCCCATGTATTTTGCCAGGAAATGTACATAAGGCCGGCTCAAAATGCGCCCCCCCTCCAAACCGTACGGTTGGCCTCCGAATCCAATGGCAATGTCGGTTTTGCTCTGCGAATTCATGGAGAGCTAAGCCTAACCCTAAGTGGAATTTTCCCCAATGGGATTTTCCCATGTATTTTACCAGGATATGTACATCAGGCCGGCTCAAAAGGCCTCCCCCCTCCAAACCATACGGGTGGCCTCCGAATCCAATGGCAATGTCGGTTTTGTTCTGCGAATTCATGGAGAGCTAACCCTAACCCTAAGTGGAATTTTCCCCAATGGGATTTTCCCATGTATTTTGCCAGGAAATGTACTTAAGGCCGGCTCAAAAGTCGTCCCTCCTCCTAAACATATCGATGGACTCCGAATCCAATGGCAGTGTCTGTTTTGCTATGCGAATTCATGGAGGGCTAACCCTAACCCTAAGTGGAATTTTCCCCAAAGGGATTTTCCCATGTATTTTGCCAGGAAATGTACATCAGGCCGGTTCAAAAGGCCTCCCCCGTCCAAACCATACGGATGGCCTCCGAATCCAATGGCAATGTCGGTTTTGCTCTGCGAATTCATGGAGGGCTAACCCTAACCCTAAGTGGAATTTTCCCCAATGGATTTTCCAATGTATTTTGCCAGGAAATGTACATAAGGCCGGCTCAAAAGTCGTCCCTCCTCCTAAACATATCGATGGACTCCGATTCCAATGGCAGTGCCTGTTTTGTTCTGCAAATAAATGGAGAGCTAACCCTAACCCTAAGTGGAATTTTCCCCAATGGGATTTTCCCATGTATTTTGCCAGGAAATGTACATAAGGCCGGCTCAAAAGTCGTCCCTCCTCCTAAACAGATCGATTGACTCAGAATCAAATGGCAGTGTCTGTTTTGCTCTGCGAATTCATGGAGGGCTAACCCTAACCCTAAGTGGAATTTTCCCCAATGGGATTTTCCCATGTATTTTGCTAGGAAATGTACATCAGGCCGGCTCAAAAGGCCTCCCCCCTCCAAACCATACAGGTGGCCTCCGAATCCAATGGCAATGTCTGTTTTGCTCTGCGAATTCATGGAGGGCTAACCCTAACCCTAAGTGGAATTTTCCCCAATGGGATTTTCCCATGTATTTTGCCAGGAAATGTACATCAGGCCGGCTCAAAAGGCCTCCCCCCTCCAAACCATACTGGTGGCCTCCGAATCCAATGGCTATGTCTGTTTTGCTCTGCGAATTCATGGAGGGCTAACCCTAACCCTAAGTGGAATTTTCCCCAATGGGATTTTCCCATGTATTTTGCCAGGAAATGTACATCAGGCCGGCTCAAAAGGCCTCCCCCCTCCAAACCATACAGGTGGCCTCCGAATCCAATGTCAATGTTGGTTTTGCTCTGCGAATTCATTGAGGGCTAACCCTAACCCTAAGTGGAATTTTCCCCAATGGGATTTTCCCATGTATTTTGCCAGTAAATGTACATCCGGCCGGCTCAAAAGCCTTCCCCCCTCCTGACCATACCGGTGGCCTTCGAATCCAATGGCAGTGTTTGTTTTGCTCTGTGAATTCATGGAGAGCTAACCCTAACCCTAAGTGGAATTTTCCCCAAAGGGATTTTCCCATGTATTTTGCCAGGAAATGTACATAAGGCCGTTTCAAAAGGCGTCCCCCCTCCTAACCATACCGGTGGCCTCCGAATCCAATGGCAATGTCAGTTTTGCTCTGCGAATTGATGGAGGGCTAACCCTAACCCTAAGTGGAATTTTCCCCAATGGGATTTTCCCATGTATTTTGCTGTACATAAGGCCTGTACATTTCCTGTACATAAGGCCGGCTCAAAAGGCCTCCCCTCTCCAAACCATACGGGTGGCCTCCGAATCCAATGGCAATGTCGGTTTTGCTCTGCGAATTCATGGAGGGCTAACCCTACGTGGAATTTTTCCCAATGGGATTTTCCCATGTATTTTGCCAGGAAATGTCCATCAGGCCGGCTCAAAAGGCGTCCCCCCTCCTAACCATACCGGTGGCCTCCGAATCCAATGGCAGTGTCTGTTTTGCTCTGCGAATTTATGGAGAGCTAACCCTAACCCTAAGTGGAATTTTCCACAATGGGATCTTCCCATGTATTTTGCCAGGAAATGTACATAAGGCCGGCTCAAAATGCGCCCCCCCTCCAAACCGTACGGGTGGCCTCCGAATCCAATGGCAATGTCGGTTTTGCTCTGCGAATTCATGGAGATCTAACCCTAACCCTAAGTGGAATTTTCCCCAATGGGATTTTCCCATGTATTTTGCCAGGAAATGTACATCAGGCCGGCTCAAAAGGCCTCCCCCCTCCAAACCATACAGGTGGCCTCCGAATCCAATGTCAATGTTGGTTTTGCTCTGCGAATTCATTGAGGGCTAACCCTAACCCTAAGTGGAATTTTCCCCAATGGGATTTTCCCATGTATTTTGCCAGTAAATGTACATCCGGCCGGCTCAAAAGCCTTCCCCCCTCCTGACCATACCGGTGGCCTTCGAATCCAATGGCAGTGTTTGTTTTGCTCTGTGAATTCATGGAGAGCTAACCCTAACCCTAAGTGGAATTTTCCCCAAAGGGATTTTCCCATGTATTTTGCCAGGAAATGTACATAAGGCCGTTTCAAAAGGCGTCCCCCCTCCTAACCATACCGGTGGCCTCCGAATTCAATGGCAATGTCAGTTTTGCTCTGCGAATTGATGGAGGGCTAACCCTAACCCTAAGTGGAATTTTCCCCAATGGGATTTTCCCATGTATTTTGCTGTACATAAGGCCTGTACATTTCCTGTACATAAGGCCGGCTCAAAAGGCCTCCCCTCTCCAAACCATACGGGTGGCCTCCGAATCCAATGGCAGTGTCTGTTTTGCTCTGCGAATTTATGGAGAGCTAACCCTAACCCTAAGTGGAATTTTCCACAATGGGATTTTCCCATGTATTTTGCCAGGAAATGTCCATCAGGCCGGCTCAAAAGGCGTCCCCCCTCTTAACCATACCGGTGGCCTCCGAATCCAATGGCAGTGTCTGTTTTGCTCTGCGAATTTATGGAGAGATAACCCTAACCCTAAGTGGAATTTTCCACAATGGGATTTTCCCATGTATTTTGCCAGGAAATGTACATAAGGGCGGCTCAAAATGCGCCCCCCCTCCAAACCGTACGGGTGGCCTCCGAATCCAATGG
This sequence comes from Natrix helvetica, assembly GCF_964273705.1. NCBI lineage: Eukaryota > Metazoa > Chordata > Lepidosauria > Squamata > Natricidae > Natrix > Natrix helvetica. The sequence continues at coordinate 24,307,257 of NC_138553.1, forward strand.
CAATGTCGGTTTTGTTCTGCGAATTCATGGAGAGCTAACCCTAACCCTAAGTGGAATTTTCCCCAATGGGATTTTCCCATGTATTTTGCCAGGAAATGTACTTAAGGCCGGCTCAAAAGTCGTCCCTCCTCCTAAACATATCGATGGACTCCGAATCCAATGGCAGTGTCTGTTTTGCTCTGCGAATTCATGGAGGGCTAACCCTAACCCTAAGTGGAATTTTCCCCAATGGGATTTTCCCATGTATTTTGCCAGGAAATGTACATCAGGCCGGTTCAAAAGGCCTCCCCTGTCCAAACCATACGGATGGCCTCCGAATCCAATGGCAATGTCGGTTTTGCTCTGCGAATTCATGGAGGGCTAACCCTAACCCTAAGTGGAATTTTCCCCAATGGATTTTCCAATGTATTTTGCCAGGAAATGTACATAAGGCCGGCTCAAAAGTCGTCCCTCCTCCTAAACATATCGATGGACTCCGATTCCAATGGCAGTGCCTGTTTTGTTCTGCAAATAAATGGAGAGCTAACCCTAACCCTAAGTGGAATTTTCCCCAATGGGATTTTCCCATGTATTTTGCCAGGAAATGTACATAAGGCCGGCTCAAAAGTCGTCCCTCCTCCTAAACATATCGATTGACTCAGAATCAAATGGCAGTGTCTGTTTTGCTCTGCGAATTCATGGAGGGCTAACCCTAACCCTAAGTGGAATTTTCCCCAATGGGATTTTCCCAAGTATTTTGCTAGGAAATGTACATCAGGCCGGCTCAAAAGGCCTCCCCCCTCCAAACCATACAGGTGGCCTCCGAATCCAATGGCAATGTCTGTTTTGCTCTGCGAATTCATGGAGGGCTAACCCTAACCCTAAGTGGAATTTTCCCCAATGGGATTTTCCCATGTATTTTGCCAGGAAATGTACATCAGGCCGGCTCAAAAGGCCTCCCCCCTCCAAACCATACTGGTGGCCTCCGAATCCAATGGCTATGTCTGTTTTGCTCTGCGAATTCATGGAGGGCTAACCCTAACCCTAAGTGGAATTTTCCCCAATGGGATTTTCCCATGTATTTTGCCAGGAAATGTACATCAGGCCGGCTCAAAAGGCCTCCCCCCTCCAAACCATACAGGTGGCCTCCGAATCCAATGTCAATGTTGGTTTTGCTCTGTGAATTCATGGAGAGCTAACCCTAACCCTAAGTGGAATTTTCCCCAAAGGGATTTTCCCAAGTATTTTGCCAGGAAATGTACATAAGGCCGTTTCAAAAGGCGTCCCCCCTCCTAACCATACCGGTGGCCTCCGAATCCAATGGCAATGTCAGTTTTCCTCTGCGAATTGATGGAGGGCTAACCCTAACCCTAAGTGGAATTTTCCCCAATGGGATTTTCCCATGTATTTTGCTGTACATAAGGCCTGTACATTTCCTGTACATAAGGCCGGCTCAAAAGGCCTCCCCTCTCCAAACCATACGGGTGGCCTCCGAATCCAATGGCAATGTCGGTTTTGCTCTGCGAATTCATGGAGGGCTAACCCTACGTGGAATTTTTCCCAATGGGATTTTCCCATGTATTTTGCCAGGAAATGTCCATCAGGCCGGCTCAAAAGGCGTCCCCCCTCCTAACCATACCGGTGGCCTCCGAATCCAATGGCAGTGTCTGATTTGCTCTGCGAATTTATGGAGAGCTAACCCTAACCCTAAGTGGAATTTTCCACAATGGGATCTTCCCATGTATTTTGCCAGGAAATGTACATAAGGCCGGCTCAATATGCGCCCCCCCTCCAAACCGTACGGGTGGCCTCCGAATCCAATGGCAATGTCGGTTTTGCTCTGCGAATTCATGGAGATCTAACCCTAACCCTAAGTGGAATTTTCCCCAATGGGATTTTCCCATGTATTTTGCCAGGAAATTTACATCAGGCCGGCTCAAAAGGCCTCCCCCCTCCAAACCATACAGGTGGCCTCCGAATCCAATGTCAATGTTGGTTTTGCTCTGCGAATTCATTGAGGGCTAACCCTAACCCTAAGTGGAATTTTCCCCAATGGGATTTTCCCATGTATTTTGCCAGTAAATGTACATCCGGCCGGCTCAAAAGCCTTCCCCCCTCCTGACCATACCGGTGGCCTTCGAATCCAATGGCAGTGTTTGTTTTGCTCTGTGAATTCATGGAGAGCTAACCCTAACCCTAAGTGGAATTTTCCCCAAAGGGATTTTCCCATGTATTTTGCCAGGAAATGTACATAAGGCCGTTTCAAAAGGCGTCCCCCCTCCTAACCATACCGGTGGCCTCCGAATTCAATGGCAATGTCAGTTTTGCTCTGCGAATTGATGGAGGGCTAACCCTAACCCTAAGTGGAATTTTCCCCAATGGGATTTTCCCATGTATTTTGCTGTACATAAGGCCTGTACATTTCCTGTACATAAGGCCGGCTCAAAAGGCCTCCCCTCTCCAAACCATACGGGTGGCCTCCGAATCCAATGGCAGTGTCTGTTTTGCTCTGCGAATTTATGGAGAGCTAACCCTAACCCTAAGTGGAATTTTCCACAATGGGATTTTCCCATGTATTTTGCCAGGAAATGTCCATCAGGCCGGCTCAAAAGGCGTCCCCCCTCCTAACCATACCGGTGGCCTCCGAATCCAATGGCAGTGTCTGTTTTGCTCTGCGAATTTATGGAGAGATAACCCTAACCCTAAGTGGAATTTTCCACAATGGGATTTTCCCATGTATTTTGCCAGGAAATGTACATAAGGGCGGCTCAAAAGTCGTCCCTCCTCCTAAAAATATCGATGGACTCCGAATCCAATGGCAATGTCGGTTTTGTTCTGCGAATTCATGGAGAGCTAACCCTAACCCTAAGTGGAATTTTCCCCAATGGGATTTTCCCATGTATTTTGCCAGGAAATGTACATCAGGCCGGTTCAAAAGGCCTCCCCTGTCCAAACCATACGGATGGCCTCCGAATCCAATGGCAATGTCGGTTTTGCTCTGCGAATTCATGGAGGGCTAACCCTAACCCTAAGTGGAATTTTCCCCAATGGATTTTCCAATGTATTTTGCCAGGAAATGTACATAAGGCCGGCTCAAAAGTCGTCCCTCCTCCTAAACATATCGATGGACTCCGATTCCAATGGCAGTGCCTGTTTTGTTCTGCAAATAAATGGAGAGCTAACCCTAACCCTAAGTGGAATTTTCCCCAATGGGATTTTCCCATGTATTTTGCCAGGAAATGTACATAAGGCCGGCTCAAAAGTCGTCCCTCCTCCTAAACATATCGATTGACTCAGAATCAAATGGCCGTGTCTGTTTTGCTCTGCGAATTCATGGAGGGCTAACCCTAACCCTAAGTGGAATTTTCCCCAATGGGATTTTCCCAAGTATTTTGCTAGGAAATGTACATCAGGCCGGCTCAAAAGGCCTCCCCCCTCCAAACCATACAGGTGGCCTCCGAATCCAATGGCAATGTCTGTTTTGCTCTGCGAATTCATGGAGGGCTAACCCTAACCCTAAGTGGAATTTTCCCCAATGGGATTTTCCCATGTATTTTGCCAGGAAATGTACATCAGGCCGGCTCAAAAGGCCTCCCCCCTCCAAACCATACTGGTGGCCTCCGAATCCAATGGCTATGTCTGTTTTGCTCTGCGAATTCATGGAGGGCTAACCCTAACCCTAAGTGGAATTTTCCCCAATGGGATTTTCCCATGTATTTTGCCAGGAAATGTACATCAGGTCGGCTCAAAAGGCCTCCCCCCTCCAAACCATACAGGTGGCCTCCGAATCCAATGTCAATGTTGGTTTTGCTCTGTGAATTCATGGAGAGCTAACCCTAACCCTAAGTGGAATTTTCCCCAAAGGGATTTTCCCAAGTATTTTGCCAGGAAATGTACATAAGGCCGTTTCAAAAGGCGTCCCCCCTCCTAACCATACCGGTGGCCTCCGAATCCAATGGCAATGTCAGTTTTCCTCTGCGAATTGATGGAGGGCTAACCCTAACCCTAAGTGGAATTTTCCCCAATGGGATTTTCCCATGTATTTTGCTGTACATAAGGACTGTACATTTCCTGTACATAAGGCCGGCTCAAAAGGCCTCCCCTCTCCAAACCATACGGGTGGCCTCCGAATCCAATGGCAATGTCGGTTTTGCTCTGCGAATTCATGGAGGGCTAACCCTACGTGGAATTTTTCCCAATGGGATTTTCCCATGTATTTTGCCAGGAAATGTCCATCAGGCCGGCTCAAAAGGCATCCCCCCTCCTAACCATACCGGTGGCCTCCGAATCCAATGGCAGTGTCTGTTTTGCTCTGCGAATTTATGGAGAGCTAACCCTAACCCTAAGTGGAATTTTCCACAATGGGATTTTCCCATGTATTTTGCCAGGAAATGTACATAAGGGCGGCTCAAAATGCGCCCCCCCTCCAAACCGTACGGGTGGCCTCCGAATCCAATGGCAATGTCGGTTTTGTTCTGCAAATTCATGGAGAGCTAACCCTAACCCTAAGTGGAATTTTCCCCAATGGGATTTTCCCATGTATTTTGCCAGGAAATGTACTTAAGGCCGGTTCAAAAGGCCTCCCCCGTCCAAACCATACGGATGGCCTCCGAATCCAATGGCAATGTCGGTTTTGCTCTGCGAATTCATGGAGGGCTAACCCTAACCCTAAGTGGAATTTTCCCCAATGGGATTTTCCCATGTATTTTGCCAGGAAATGTACATCAGGCCGGTTCAAAAGGCCTCCCCCGTCCAAACCATACGGATGGCCTCCGAATCCAATGGCAATGTCGGTTTTGCTCTGCGAATTCATGGAGGGCTAACCCTAACCCTAAGTGGAATTTTCCCCAATGGATTTTCCAATGTATTTTGCCAGGAAATGTACATAAGGCCGGCTCAAAAGTCGTCCCTCCTCCTAAACATATCGATGGACTCCGATTCCAATGGCAGTGCCTGTTTTGTTCTGCAAATAAATGGAGAGCTAACCCTAACCCTAAGTGGAATTTTCCCCAATGGGATTTTCCCATGTATTTTGCCAGGAAATGTACATAAGGCCGGCTCAAAAGTCGTCCCTCCTCCTAAACATATCGATTGACTCAGAATCAAATGGCAGTGTCTGTTTTGCTCTGCGAATTCATGGAGGGCTAACCCTAACCCTAAGTGGAATTTTCCCCAAAGGGATTTTCCCATGTATTTTGCTAGGAAATGTACATCAGGCCGGCTCAAAAGGCCTCCCCCCTCCAAACCATACAGGTGGCCTCCGAATCCAATGGCAATGTCTGTTTTGCTCTGCGAATTCATGGAGGGCTAACCCTAACCCTAAGTGGAATTTTCCCCAATGGGATTTTCCCATGTATTTTGCCAGGAAATGTACATCAGGCCGGCTCAAAAGGCCTCCCCCCTCCAAACCATACTGGTGGCCTCCGAATCCAATGGCTATGTCTGTTTTGCTCTGCGAATTCATGGAGGGCTAACCCTAACCCTAAGTGGAATTTTCCCCAATGGGATTTTCCCATGTATTTTGCCAGGAAATGTACATCAGGCCGGCTCAAAAGGCCTCCCCGCTCCAAACCATACAGGTGGCCTCCGAATCCAATGTCAATGTTGGTTTTGCTCTGCGAATTCATTGAGGGCTAACCCTAACCCTAAGTGGAATTTTCCCCAATGGGATTTTCCCATGTATTTTGCCAGGAAATGTACATCCGGCCGGCTCAAAAGCCTTCCCCCCTCCTGACCATACCGGTGGCCTTCGAATCCAATGGCAGTGTTTGTTTTGCTCTGTGAATTCATGGAGAGCTAACCCTAACCCTAAGTTGAATTTTCCCCAAAGGGATTTTCCCATGTATTTTGCCAGGAAATGTACATAAGGCCGTTTCAAAAGGCGTCCCCCCTCCTAACCATACCGGTGGCCTCCGAATCCAATGGCAATGTCAGTTTTGCTCTGCGAATTGATGGAGGGCTAACCCTAACCCTAAGTGGAATTTTCCCCAATGGGATTTTCCCATGTATTTTGCTGTACATAAGGCCTGTACATTTCCTGTACATAAGGCCGGCTCAAAAGGCCTCCCCTCTCCAAACCATACGGGTGGCCTCCGAATCCAATGGCAATGTCGGTTTTGCTCTGCGAATTCATGGAGGGCTAACCCTACGTGGAATTTTTCCCAATGGGATTTTCCCATGTATTTTGCCAGGAAATGTCCATCAGGCCGGCTCAAAAGGCGTCCCCCCTCCTAACCATACCGGTGGCCTCCGAATCCAATGGCAGTGTCTGTTTTGCTCTGCGAATTTATGGAGAGCTAACCCTAACCCTAAGTGGAATTTTCCACAATGGGATTTTCCCATGTATTTTGCCAGGAAATGTCCATCAGGCCGGCTCAAAAGGCGTCCCCCCTCCTAACCATACCGGTGGCCTCCGAATCCAATGGCAGTGTCTGTTTTGCTCTGCGAATTTATGGAGAGCTAACCCTAACCCTAAGTGGAATTTTCCACAATGGGATTTTCCCATGTATTTTGCCAGGAAATGTACATAAGGGCGGCTCAAAATGCGCCCCCCCTCCAAACCGTACGGGTGGCCTCCGAATCCAATGGCAATGTCGGTTTTGTTCTGCAAATTCATGGAGAGCTAACCCTAACCCTAAGTGGAATTTTCCCCAATGGGATTTTCCCATGTATTTTGCCAGGAAATGTACTTAAGGCCGGCTCAAAAGTCGTCCCTCCTCCTAAACATATCGATGGACTCCGAATCCAATGGCAGTGTCTGTTTTGCTCTGCGAATTCATGGAGGGCTAACCCTAACCCTAAGTGGAATTTTCCCCAATGGGATTTTCCCATGTATTTTGCCAGGAAATGTACATCAGGCCGGTTCAAAAGGCCTCCCCCGTCCAAACCATACGGATGGCCTCCGAATCCAATGGCAATGTCGGTTTTGCTCTGCGAATTCATGGAGGGCTAACCCTAACCCTAAGTGGAATTTTCCCCAATGGATTTTCCAATGTATTTTGCCAGGAAATGTACATAAGGCCGGCTCAAAAGTCGTCCCTCCTCCTAAACATATCGATGGACTCCGATTCCAATGGCAGTGCCTGTTTTGTTCTGCAAATAAATGGAGAGCTAACCCTAACCCTAAGTGGAATTTTCCCCAATGGGATTTTCCCATGTATTTTGCCAGAAAATGTACATAAGGCCGGCTCAAAAGTCGTCCCTCCTCCTAAACATATCGATTGACTCAGAATCAAATGGCAGTGTCTGTTTTGCTCTGCGAATTCATGGAGGGCTAACCCTAACCCTAAGTGGAATTTTCCCCAATGGGATTTTCCCATGTATTTTGCTAGGAAATGTACATCAGGCCGGCTCAAAAGGCCTCCCCCCTCCAAACCATACAGGTGGCCTCCGAATCCAATGGCAATGTCTGTTTTGCTCTGCGAATTCATGGAGGGCTAACCCTAACCCTAAGTGGAATTTTCCCCAATTGGATTTTCCCATGTATTTTGCCAGGAAATGTACATCAGGCCGGCTCAAAAGGCCTCCCCCCTCCAAACCATACAGGTGGCCTCCGAATCCAATGTCAATGTTGGTTTTGCTCTGCGAATTCATTGAGGGCTAACCCTAACCCTAAGTGAAATTTTCCCCAATGGGATTTTCCCATGTATTTTGCCAGTAAATGTACATCCGGCCGGCTCAAAAGCCTTCCCCCCTCCTGACCATACCGGTGGCCTTCGAATCCAATGGCAGTGTTTGTTTTGCTCTGTGAATTCATGGAGAGCTAACCCTAACCCTAAGTGGAATTTTCCCCAAAGGGATTTTCCCATGTATTTTGCCAGGAAATGTACATAAGGCCGTTTCAAAAGGCATCCCCCCTCCTAAACATATCGATTGACTCAGAATCAAATGGCAGTGTCTGTTTTGCTCTGCGAATTCATGGAGGGCTAACCCTAACCCTAAGTGGAATTTTCCCCAATGGGATTTTCCCATGTATTTTGCTGTACATAAGGCCTGTACATTTCCTGTACATAAGGCCGGCTCAAAAGGCCTCCCCCCTCCAAACCATACCGGTGGCCTCCGAATCCAATGGCAATGTCGGTTTTGCTCTGCAAATTCATGGAGGGCTAACCCTACGTGGAATTTTTCCCAATGGGATTTTCCCATGTATTTTGCCAGGAAATGTCCATCAGGCCGGCTCAAAAGGCGTCCCCCATCCTAACCATACCGGTGGCCTCCGAATCCAATGGCAGTGTCTGTTTTGCTCTGCGAATTTATGGAGAGCTAACCCTAACCCTAAGTGGAATTTTCCACAATGGCATTTTCCCATGTATTTTGCCAGGAAATGTACATAAGGCCGGCTCAAAATGCGCCCCCCCTCCAAACCGTACGGGTGGCCTCCGAATCCAATGGCAATGTCGGTTTTGCTCTGCGAATTCATGGAGATCTAACCCTAACCCTAAGTGGAATTTTCCCCAATGGGATTTTCCCATGTATTATGCCAGGAAATGTACATAAGGCCGGCTCAAAATGCGCCCCCCCTCCAAACCGTACGGTTGGCCTCCGAATCCAATGGCAATGTCGGTTTTGCTCTGCGAATTCATGGAGAGCTAACCCTAACCCTAAGTGGAATTTTCCCCAATGGGATTTTCCCATGTATTTTACCAGGATATGTACATCAGGCCGGCTCAAAAGGCCTCCCCCCTCCAAACCCATACGGGTGGCCTCCGAATCCAATGGCAATGTCGGTTTTGTTCTGCGAATTCATGGAGAGCTAACCCTAACCCTAAGTGGAATTTTCCCCAATGGGATTTTCCCATGTATTTTGCCAGGAAATGTACTTAAGGCCGGCTCAAAAGTCGTCCCTCCTCCTAAACATATCGATGGACTCCGAATCCAATGGCAGTGTCTGTTTTGCTATGCGAATTCATGGAGGGCTAACCCTAACCCTAAGTGGAATTTTCCCCAAAGGGATTTTCCCATGTATTTTGCCAGGAAATGTACATCAGGCCGGTTCAAAAGGCCTCCCCCGTCCAAACCATACGGATGGCCTCCGAATCCAATGGCAATGTCGGTTTTGCTCTGCGAATTCATGGAGGGCTAACCCTAACCCTAAGTGGAATTTTCCCCAAAGGGATTTTCCCATGTATTTTGCCAGGAAATGTACATAAGGCCGGCTCAAAATGCGCCCCCCCTCCAAACCGTACGGTTGGCCTCCGAATCCAATGGCAATGTCGGTTTTGCTCTGCGAATTCATGGAGAGCTAACCCTAACCCTAAGTGGAATTTTCCCCAATGGATTTTTCCATGTATTTTGCCAGGATATGTACATAAGGCCGGCTCAAAAGTCGTCCCTCCTCCTAAACATATCGATGGACTCCGAATCCAATGGCAGTGCCTGTTTTGTTCTGCAAATAAATGGAGAGCTAACCCTAACCCTAAGTGGAATTTTCCCCAATGGGATTTTCCCATGTATTTTGCCAGGAAATGTACATAAGGCCGGCTCAAAAGTCGTCCCTCCTCCTAAACATATTGATTGACTCAGAATCAAATGGCAGTGTCTGTTTTGCTCTGCGAATTCATGGAGGGCTAACCCTAACCCTAAGTGGAATTTTCCCCAATGGGATTTTCCCATGTATTTTGCTAGGAAATGTACATCAGGCCGGCTCAAAAGGCCTCCCCCCTCCAAACCATACAGGTGGCCTCCGAATCCAATGGCAATGTCTGTTTTGCTCTGCGAATTCATGGAGGGCTAACCCTAACCCTAAGTGGAATTTTCCCCAAAGGGATTTTCCCATGTATTTTGCCAGGAAATGTACATAAGGCCGTTTCAAAAGGCGTCCCCCCTCCTAACAATACCGGTGGCCTCCGAATCCAATGGCAATGTCAGTTTTGCTCTGCGAATTGATGGAGGGCTAATCCTAACCCTAAGTGGAATTTTCCCCAATGGGATTTTCCCATGTATTTTGCTGTACATAAGGCCTGTACATTTCCTGTACATAAGGCCGGCTCAAAAGGCCTCCCCCCTCCAAACCATACCGGTGGCCTCCGAATCCAATGGCAATGTCGGTTTTGCTCTGCGAATTCATGGAGATCTAACCCTAACCCTAAGTGGAATTTTCCCCAATGGGATTTTCCCATGTATTTTGCCAGGAAATGTACATAAGTCCGTCTCAAAAGGCGTCCCCCCTCCTAACCATATCGATGGACTCCGAATCCAATGGCAGTCTCTGTTTTGCTCTGCGAATTCATGGAGGGCTAACCCTAACTCTAAGTGGAATTTTCCCCAATGGAATTTTCCCATGTATTCTGCCAGGAAATGTACATCAGGCCGGCTCAAAAGGCGTCCCCCCTCCAAACCGTACGGGTGGCGTCCGAATCCAATGGCAGTGTCTGTTTTGCTCTACGAATTCATGGAGAGCTAACCCTAACCCTAAGTGGAATTTTCCCCAATGGGATTTTCCCATATATTTTGCCAGGAAATGTAAATAAGGCCGGCTCAAAAGGCGTCCCTCCTCCTAACCATACCGGTGGCCTCGGAATCCAATGGCAATGTCGGTTTTGCTCTGCGAATTCATGGAGGGCTAATCCTAAGTGGAATTTTTCCCAATGGGATTTTCCCATGTATTTTGCCAGGAAATGTACATCAGGCCGGCTCAAAAGGCGTCCCCCCTCCTAACCATACCGGTGGCCTCCGAATCTAATGGCAATGTCAGTTTTGCTCTGCGAATTCATGGAGGGCTAACCCTAACCCTAAGTGGAATTTTCCCCAAAGGGATTTTCCCATGTATTTTGCCAGGAAATGTACATAAGTCCGGCTCAAAATGCGCCCCCCCTCCAAACCATACGGGTGGCCTCCGAATCCAATGGCAATGTCGGTTTTGCTCTGCGAATTCATGGAGAGCTAACCCTAACCCTAAGTGGAATTTTCCCCAATGGGATTTTCCCATGTATTTTGCCAGGATATGTACATCAGGCCGGCTCAAAAGGCCTCCCCCCTCCAAACCATACGGGTGGCCTCCGAATCCAATGGCAATGTCGGTTTTATTCTTCGAATTCATGGAGAGCTAACCCTAACCCTAAGTGGAATTTTCCCCAATGGGATTTTCCCATGTATTTTGCCAGGATATGTACATCAGGCCGGCTCAAAAGGCCTCCCCCCTCCAAACCATATCGATGGACTCCGAATCCAATGGCAGTGTCTCTTTTGCTCTGCAAATTCATGGAGGGCTAACCCTAACCCTAAGTGGAATTTTCCCTAATGGGATTTTCCCATGTATTTTGCCAGGAAATGTACATCAGGCCATCTCAAAAGGCGTCCCCCCTCCTAACCATATCGATGCACTCCGAATCCAATGGCAGTCTCTGTTTTGCTCTGCGAATTCATGGAGGGCTAACCCTAACCCTAAGTGGAATTTTTCCCAATGGAATTTTCCCATGTATTTTGCCAGGAAATATCCATCAGGCCGGCTCAAAAGCCCTCCCCCCTACAAACCGTACGGGTGGCCTCCGAATCCAATGGCAGTGTCTGTTTTGCTCTGCGAATTCATGGAGAGCTAACCCTAACCCTAAGTGGAATTTTCCCCAATGGGATTTTCCCATGTATTTTGCCAGGAAATGTACATCAGTCCGGCTCAAAAGGCCTCCCCCCTCCAAACCATATCGATGGACTCCGAATCCAATGGCAGTGTCTGTTTTGCTCTGCGAATTCATGGAGGGGTAACCCTAACCCTAAGTGGAATTTTCCCCAAAGGGATTTTCCCATGTATTTTGCCAGGAAATGTACATAAGGCCGGCTCAAAATGCGCCCCCCCTCCAATCCGTATGGGTGGCCTCCGAATCCAATGGCAATGTCGGTTTTGCTCTGCGAATTCATGGAGAGCTAACCCTAACCCTAAGTGGAATTTTCCCCAATGGGATTTTCCCATGTATTTTGCCAGGATATGTACATCAGGCCGGCTCAAAAGGCCTCCCCCCTCCAAACCATACGGGTGGCCTCCGAATCCAATGGCAATGTCGGTTTTGTTCTGCGAATTCATGGAGAGCTAACCCTAACCCTAAGTGGAATTTTCCCCAATGGGATTTTCCCATGTATTTTGCCAGGAAAAGTACTTAAGGCCGGCTCAAAAGTCGTCCCTCCTCCTAACCATATCGATGGACTCCGAATCCAATGGCAATGTCAGTTTTGCTCTGCGAATTCATGGAGGGCTAACCCTAACCCTAAGTGGAATTTTCCCCAAAGGGATTTTCCCATGTATTTTGCCAGGAAATGTACATAAGGCCGGCTCAAAATGCGCCCCCCCTCCAAACCGTACGGGTGGCCTCCGAATCCAATGGCAATGTCGGTTTTGCTCTGCGAATTCATGGAGAGCTAACCCTAACCCTAAGTGGAATTTTCCCCAATGGGATTTTCCCATGTATTTTGCCAGGATATGTACATCAGGCCGGCTCAAAAGGCCTCCCCCCTCCAAACCATACGGGTGGCCTCCGAATCCAATGGCAATGTCGGTTTTATTCTTCGAATTCATGGAGAGCTAACCCTAACCCTAAGTGGAATTTTCCCCAATGGGATTTTCCCATGTATTTTGCCAGGATATGTACATCAGGCCAACTCAAAAGGCCTCCCCCCTCCAAACCATATCGATGGACTCCGAATCCAATGGCAGTGTCTCTTTTGCTCTGCGAATTCATGGAGGGCTAACCCTAACCCTAAGTGGAATTTTCCCTAATGGGATTTTCCCATGTATTTTGCCAGGAAATGTACATCAGGCCATCTCAAAAGGCGTCCCCCCTCCTAACCATATCGATGCACTCCGAATCCAATGGCAGTCTCTGTTTTGCTCTGCGAATTCATGGAGGGCTAACCCTAACCCTAAGTGGAATTTTCCCAAATGGGATTTTCCCATGTATTTTGCCAGGAAATGTACATCAGGCCGGCTCAAAATATGGCCCCCTCCAAACCGTACGGTTGGCCTCCGAATCCAATGGCAATGTCGGTTTTGCTCAGCGAATTCATGGAGAGCTAACCCTAACCCTAAGTGGAATTTTCCCCAATGGGATTTTCCCATGTATTTTGCCAGGATATGTACATCAGGCCGGCTCAAAAGGCCTCCCCCCTCCAAACCATACCGGTGGCCTTCGAATCCAATGGCAATGCTGGTTTTGTTCTGCGAATTCATGGAGAGCTAACCCTAACCCTAAGTGGAATTTTCCCCAATAGGATTTTCCCATGTATTTTGCCAGGAAATATACTTAAGGCCGGCTCAAAAGTCGTCCCTCCTCCTAAACATATCGATGGACTCCGAATCCAATGGCAGTCTCTGTTTTGCTCTGCGAATTCATGGAGGGCTAACCCTAACCCTAAGTGGAATTTTTCCCAATGGAATTTTCCCATGTATTTTGCCAGGAAATGTCCATCAGGCCGGATCAAAAGCCCTCCCCCCTCCAAACCGTACGGGTGGCCTCCGAATCCAATGGCAGTGTCTGTTTTGCTCTGCGAATTCATGGAGAGCTAACCCTAACCCTAAGTGGAATTTTCCCCAATGGGATTTTCCCATGTATTTTGCCAGGAAATGTACATCAGTCCGGCTCAAAAGGCCTCCCCCCTCCAAACCATATCGATGGACTCCGAATCCAATGGCAGTGTCTGTTTTGCTCTGCGAATTCATGGAGGGCTAACCCTAACCCTAAGTGGAATTTTCCCTAATGGGATTTTCCCATGTATTTTGCCAGGAAATGTACATCAGGCCATCTCAAAAGGCGTCCCCCCTCCTAACCATATCGATGGACTCCGAATCCAATGGCAGTCTCTGTTTTGCTCTGCGAATTCATGGAGGGCTAACCCTAACCCTAAGTGGAATTTTCCCCAATGGGATTTTCCCATATATTTTGCCAGGAAATGTAAATAAGGCCGGCTCAAAAGGCGTCCCCCCTCCTAACCATACCGGTGGCCTCCGAATCCAATGGCAATGCTGGTTTTGTTCTGCGAATTCATGGAGAGCTAACCCTAACCCTAAGTGGAATTTTCCCCAATGGGATTTTCCCATGTATTTTGCCAGGAAATATACTTAAGGCCGGCTCAAAAGTCGTCCCTCCTCCTAAACATATCGATGGACTCCGAATCCAATGGCAGTGTCTGTTTTGCTCTGCGAATTCATGGAGGGCTAACCCTAACCCTAAGTGGAATTTTCCCCAATGGGATTTTCCCATGTATTTTGCCAGGAAATGTACATCAGGCCGGCTCAAAAGGCCTCCCCCCTCCAAACCATACGGGTGGCCTCCGAATCCAATGGCAATGTCGGTTTTGCTCTGCGAATTCATGGAGGGCTAACCCTAAGTGGAATTTTTCCCAATGGGATTTTCCCATGTATTTTGCCAGGAAATGTACATCAGGCCGGCTCAAAAGCCCTCCCCCCTCCAAACCGTACGGGTAGCCTCCGAATCCAATGGCAGTGCCTGTTTTGCTCTGCGAATTCATGGAGAGCTAACCCTAACCCTAAGTGGAATTTTTCCCAATGGGATTTTCCCATGTATTTTGCCAGGAAATGTACATCAGGACGGCTCAAAAGGCCTCCCCCCTCCAAACCATACGGGTGGCCTCCGAATCCAATGGCAATGTCGGTTTTGTTCTGCGAATTCATGGAGAGCTAACCCTAACCCTAAGTGGAATTTTCCCCAATGGGATTTTCCCATGTATTTTGCCAGGAAATGTACTTAAGGCCGGCTCAAAAGTCGTCCCTCCTCCTAACCATATCGATGGACTCCGAATCAAATGGCAATGTCAGTTTTGCTCTGCGAATTCATGGAGGGCTAACCCTAACCCTAAGTGGAATTTTCCCAAATGGGATTTTCCCATGTATTTTGCCAGGAAATGTACATCAGGCCGGCTCAAAATATGGCCCCCTCCAAACCGTACGGTTGGCCTCCGAATCCAATGGCAATGTCAGTTTTGCTCTGCGAATTGATGGAGGGCTAACCCTAACCCTAAGTGGAATTTCCCGCAATGGGATTTTCCCATGTATTTTGCTGTACATAAGGCCTGTACATTTCCTGTACATAAGGCCGGCTCAAAAGGCCTCCCCCCTCCAAACCATACGGGAGGCCTCCGAATCCAATGGCAATTTCGGTTTTGCTCTGCGAATTCATGGAGGGCTAACCCTACGTGGAATTTTTCCCAATGGGATTTTCCCATGTATTTTGCCAGGAAATGTCCATCAGGCCGGCTCAAAAGGCGTCCCCCCACCTAACCATACCGGTGGCCTCCGAATCCAATAGCAGTGTCTGTTTTGCTCTGCGAATTTATGGAGAGCTAACCGTAACCCTAAGTGGAATTTTCCACAATGGGATTTTCCCATGTATTTTGCCAGGAAATGTACATAAGGCCGTCTCAAAAGGCGTCCCCCCTCCTAACCATATCGATGGACTCCGAATCCAATGGCAGTCTCTGTTTTGCTCTGCGAATTCATGGAGGGCTAACCCTAACCCTAAGTGGAATTTTCCCCAATGGAATTTTCCCATGTATTCTGCCAGGAAATGAACATCAGGCCGGCTCAAAAGGCGTCCCCCCTCCAAACCGTACGGGTGGCGTCCGAATCCAATGGCAGTGTCTGTTTTGCTCTACGAATTCATGGAGAGCTAACCCTAACCCTAAGTGGAATTTTCCCCAATGGGATTTTCCCATATATTTTGCCAAGAAATGTAAATAAGGCCGGCTCAAAAGGCGTCCCCCCTCCTAACCATACCGTTGGCCTCGGAATCCAATGGCAATGTCGGTTTTCCTCTGCGAATTCATGGAGGGCTAACCCTAAGTGGAATTTTTCCCAATGGGATTTTCCCATGTATTTTGCCAGGAAATGTACATCAGGCCGGCTCAAAAGGCGTCCCCCCTCCTAACCATACCGGTGGCCTCCGAATCCAATGGCAATGCTGGTTTTGTTCTGCGAATTCATGGAGAGCTAACCCTAACCCTAAGTGGAATTTTCCCCAATGGGATTTTCAAATGTATTTTGCCAGGAAATATACTTAAGGCCGGCTCAAAAGTCGTCCCTCCTCCTAAACATATCGATGGACTCCGAATCCAATGGCAGTGTCTGTTTTGCTCTGCGAATTCATGGAGGGCTAACCCTAACCCTAAGTGGAATTTTCCCCAATGGGATTTTCCCATGTATTTTGCCAGGAAATGTACATCAGGCCGGCTCAAAAGGCCTCCCCCCTCCAAACCATACGGGTGGCCTCCGAATCCAATGGCAATGTCGGTTTTGCTCTGCGAATTCATGGAGGGCTAACCCTAACCCTAAGTGGAATTTTCGCCAATGGGATTTTCCCATGTATTTTGCCAGGAAATGTACATCAGGCCAGCTAGAAAGGCCTCCCCCCTCCAAACCATACAGGTGGCCTCCGAATCCAATGGCAATGTCTGTTTTGCTCTGCGAATTCATGGTGGGCTAACCCTAACCCTAAGTGGAATTTTCCCCAATGGGATTTTCCCATGTATTTTGCCAGGAAATGTACATCAGGCCGGCTCAAAAGCCCTCCCCCCTCCAAACCGTACGGGTAGCCTCCGAATCCAATGGCAGTGCCTGTTTTGCTCTGCGAATTCATGGAGAGCTAACCCTAACCCTAAGTGGAATTTTTCCCAATGGGATTTTCCCATGTATTTTGCCAGGAAATGTACATCAGGACGGCTCAAAAGGCTTCCCCCCTCCTAACCATACGCGTGGCCTCCGCATCCAATGGCAACGTCGGTTTTGTTCTGCGAATTCATGGAGAGCTAACCCTAACCCTAAGTGGAATTTTCCCCAATGGGATTTTCCCATGTATTTTGCCAGGAAATGTACATCAGTCCGGCTCAAAAGGCCTCCCCCCTCCAAACCATATCGATGGACTCCGAATCCAATGGCAGTCTCTGTTTTGCTCTGCGAATTCATGGAGGGCTAACCCTAACCCTAAGTGGAATTTTCCCCAAAGGCATTTTCCCATGTATTTTGCCAGGAAATGTACATAAGGCCGGCTCAAAATGCGCCCCCCCTCCAATCCGTACGGGTGGCCTCCGAATCCAATGGCAATGTCGGTTTTGCTCTGCGAATTCATGGAGAGCTAACCCTAACCCTAAGTGGAATTTTCCCCAATGGGATTTTCCAATGTATTTTGCCAGGATATGTACATCAGGCCGGCTCAAAAGGCCTCCCCCCTCCAAACCATACGGGTGGCCTCCGAATCCAATGGCAATGTCGGTTTTGTTCTGCGAATTCATGGAGAGCTAACCCTAACCCTAAGTGGAATTTTCCCCAATGGGATTTTCCCATGTATTTTGCCAGGAAATGTACTTAAGGCCGGCTCAAAAGTCGTCCCTCCTCCTAACCATATCGATGGACTCCGAATCCAATGGCAATGTCAGTTTTGCTCTGCGAATTCATGGAGGGCTAACCCTAACCCTAAGTGGAATTTTCCCCAATGGGATTTTCCCATGTATTTTGCCAGGAAATGTACATCAGGCCGGCTCAAAATGCGCCCCCCCTCCAAACCGTACGGTTGGCCTCCGAATCCAATGGCAATGTCGGTTTTGCTCAGCGAATTCATGGAGAGCTAACCCTAACCCTAAGTGGAATTTTCCCCAATGGGATTTTCCCATGTATTTTGCCAGGAAATGTACATCAGGCCGGCTCAAAATGCGCCCCCCCTCCAAACCATATCGATGGACTCCGAATCCAATGGCAATGTCGGTTTTGTTCTGCGAATTCATGGAGAGCTAACCCTAACCCTAAGTGGAATATTCCCCAATGGGATTTTCCCATGTATTTTGCCAGGAAATGTACTTAAGGCCGGCTCAAAAGTCGTCCCTCCTCCTAACCATATCGATGGACTCCGAATCCAATGGCAATGTCAGTTTTGCTCTGCGAATTCATGGAGGGCTAACCCTAACCCTAAGTGGAATTTTCCCCAATGGGATTTTCCCATGTATTTTGCCAGGAAATGTACATCAGGCCGGCTCAAAATGCGCCCCCCCTCCAAACCGTACGGTTGGCCTCCGAATCCAATGGCAATGTCGGTTTTGCTCAGCGAATTCATGGAGAGCTAACCCTAACCCTAAGTGGAATTTTCCCCAAAGGGATTTTCCCATGTATTTTGCCAGGAAATGTACATCAGGCCGGCTCAAAATGCGCCCCCCCTCCAAACCGTACGGTTGGCCTCCGAATCCAATGGCAATGTCGGTTTTGCTCAGCGAATTCATGGAGAGCTAACCCTAACCCTAAGTGGAATTTTCCCCAATGGGATTTTCCCATGTATTTTGCCAGGAAATGTACTTAAGGCCGGCTCAAAAGTCGTCCCTCCTCCTAAACATATCGATGGATTCCGAATCCAATGGCAGTTTCTGTTTTGCTCTGCGAATTCATGGAGAGCTAACCCTAACCCTAAGTGGAATTTTCCCTAATGGGATTTTCCCATGTATTTTGCCAGGAAATGTACATCAGGCCATCTCAAAAGGCGTCCCGCCTCCTAACCATATCGATGGACTCCGAATCCAATGGCAGTCTCTGTTTTGCTCTGCGAATTCATGGAGGGCTAACCCTAACCCTAAGTGGAATTTTTCCCAATGGAATTTTCCCATGTATTTTGCCAGGAAATGTCCATCAGGCTGGCTCAAAAGGCGTCCTCCCTCCTAACCATATCGATGGACTCCGAATCCAATGGCAGTGTCTGTTTTGCTCTGCGAATTCATGGAGGGCTAACCCTAACCCTAAGTGGAATTTTCCCCAAAGGGATTTTCCCATGTATTTTACCAGGAAATGTACATAAGGCCGGCTCAAAATGCGCCCCCCCTCAAATCCGTACGGGTGGCCTCCGAATCCAATGGCAATGTCGGTTTTGCTCTGCGAATTCATGGAGAGCTAACCCTAACCCTAAGTGGAATTTTCCCCAATGGGATTTTCCCATGTATTTTGCCAGGATATGTACATCAGGCCGGCTCAAAAGGCCTCCCCCCTCCAAACCATACGGGTGGCCTCCGAATCCAATGGCAATGTCGGTTTTGTTCTGCGAATTCATGGAGAGCTAACCCTAACCCTAAGTGGAATTTTCCCCAATGGGATTTTCCCATGTATTTTGCCAGGAAATGTACTTAAGGCCGGCTCAAAAGTCGTCCTTCCTCCTAAACATATCGATGGACTCCGAATCCAATGGCAGTGTCTGTTTTGCTCTGCGAATTCATGGAGGGCTAACCCTAACCCTAAGTGGAATTTTCCCCAATGGGATTTTCCCATGTATTTTGCCAGGAAATGTACATCAGTCCGGCTCAAAAGGCCTCCCCCATCCAAACCATATCGATGGACTCCGAATCCAATGGCAGTGTCTGTTTTGCTCTGCGAATTCATGGAGAGCTAACCCTAACCCTAAGTGGAATTTTCCCTAATGGGATTTTCCCATGTATTTTGCCAGGAAATGTACATCAGGCCATCTCAAAAGGTGTCCCCCCTCCTAACCATATCGATGGACTCCGAATCCAATGGCAGTCTCTGTTTTGCTCTGCGAATTCATGGAGGGCTAACCCTAACCCTAAGTGGAATTTTTCCCAATGGAATTTTCCCATGTATTTTGCCAGGAAATGTCCATCAGGCCGGATCAAAAGCCCTCCCCCCTCCAAACCGTACAGGTGGCCTCCGAATCCAATGGCAGTGTCTGTTTTGCTCTGCGAATTCATGGAGAGCTAACCCTAACCCTAAGTGGAATTTTCCCCAATGGGATTTTCCCATGTATTTTGCCAGGAAATGTACATCAGTCCGGCTCAAAAGGCGATCCCCCCCCTTCCTAACCATATCGATGGACTCCGAATCCAATGGCAGTCTCTGTTTTGCTCTGCGAATTCATGGAGGGCTAACCCTAACCCTAAGTGGAATTTTTCCCAATGGAATTTTCCCATGTATTTTGCCAGGAAATGTCCATCAGGCCGGATCAAAAGCCCTCCCCCCTCCAAACCGTACGGGTGGCCTCCGAATCCAATGGCAGTGTCTGTTTTGCTCTGCGAATTCATGGAGAGCTAACCCTAACCCTAAGTGGAATTTTCCCCAATGGGATTTTCCCATGTATTTTGCCAGGAAATGTACATCAGTCCGGCTCAAAAGGCCTCCCCCCTCCAAACCATATCGATGGACTCCGAATCCAATGGCAGTCTCTGTTTTGCTCTGCGAATTCATGGAGGGCTAACCCTAACCCTAAGTGGAATTTTTCCCAATAGAATTTTCCCATATATTTTGCCAGGAAATGTACATCAGGCCGGCTGAAAAGGCGTCCCCCCTCCTAACCATACTGGTGGCCTCTGAATCCAATGGCAATGTCAGTTTTGCTCTGCGAATTGATGGAGGGCTAACCCTAACCCTAAGTGGAATTTTCCGCAATGGGATTTTCCCATGTATTTTGCTGTACATAAGGCCTGTACATTTCCTGTACATAAGGCCGGCTCAAAAGGCCTCCCCCCTCCAAACCATACGGGAGGCCTCCGAATCCAATGGCAATGTCGGTTTTGCTCTGCGAATTCATGGAGGGCTAACCCTACGTGGAATTTTTCCCAATGGGATTTTCCCATGTATTTTGCCAGGAAATGTCCATCAGGCCGGCTCAAAAGGCGTCCCCCCTCCTAACCATACCGGTGGCCTCCGAATCCAATAGCAGTGTCTGTTTTGCTCTGCGAATTTATGGAGAGCTAACCGTAACCCTAAGTGGAATTTTCCACAATGGGATTTTCCCATGTATTTTGCCAGGAAATGTACATAAGGCCGTCTCAAAAGGCGTCCCCCCTCCTAACCATATCGATGGACTCCGAATCCAATGGCAGTCTCTGTTTTGCTCTGCGAATTCATGGAGGGCTAACCCTAACCCTAAGTGGAATTTTCCCCAATGGAATTTTCCCATGTATTCTGCCAGGAAATGTACATCAGGCCGGCTCAAAAGGCGTCCCCCCTCCAAACCGTACGGGTGGCGTCCGAATCCAATGGCAGTGTCTGTTTTGCTCTACGAATTCATGGAGAGCTAACCCTAACCCTAAGTGGAATTTTCCCCAATGGGATTTTCCCATATATTTTGCCAGGAAATGTAAATAAGGCCGGCTCAAAAGGCGTCCCCCCTCCTAACCATACCGTTGGCCTCGGAATCCAATGGCAATGTCGGTTTTCCTCTGCGAATTCATGGAGGGCTAACCCTAAGTGGAATTTTTCCCAATGGGATTTTCCCATGTATTTTGCCAGGAAATGTACATCAGGCCGGCTCAAAAGGCGTCCCCCCTCCTAACCATACCGGTGGCCTCCGAATCCAATGGCAATGCTGGTTTTGTTCTGCGAATTCATGGAGAGCTAACCCTAACCCTAAGTGGAATTTTCCCCAATGGGATTTTCCAATGTATTTTGCCAGGAAATATACTTAAGGCCGGCTCAAAAGTCGTCCCTCCTCCTAAACATATCGATGGACTCCGAATCCAATGGCAGTGTCTGTTTTGCTCTGCGAATTCATGGAGGGCTAACCCTAACCCTAATTGGAATTTTCCCCAATGGGATTTTCCCATGTATTTTGCCAGGAAATGTACATCAGGCCGGCTCAAAAGGACTCCCCTCTCCAAACCATACGGGTGGCCTCCGAATCCAATGGCAATGTCGGTTTTGCTCTGCGAATTCATGGAGGGCTAACCCTAACCCTAAGTGGAATTTTCGCCAATGGGATTTTCCCATGTATTTTGCCAGGAAATGTACATCAGGCCAGCTCAAAAGGCCTCCCCCCTCCAAACCATACAGGTGGCCTCCGAATCCAATGGCAATGTCTGTTTTGCTCTGCGAATTCATGGTGGGCTAATCCTAACCCTAAGTGGAATTTTCCCCAATGGGATTTTCCCATGTATTTTGCCAGGAAATGTACATCAGGCCGGCTCAAAAGGCCTCCCCCCTCCAAACCATACGGGTGGCCTCCGAATCCAATGGCAATGTCGGTTTTGCTCTGCGAATTCATGGAGGGCTAACCCTAAGTGGAATTTTTCCCAATGGGATTTTCCCATGTATTTTGCCAGGAAATGTACATCAGGCCGGCTCAAAAGCCCTCCCCCCTCCAAACCGTACGGATAGCCTCCGAATCCAATGGCAGTGCCTGTTTTGCTCTGCGAATTCATGGAGAGCTAACCCTAACCCTAAGTGGAATTTTTCCCAATGGGATTTTCCCATGTATTTTGCCAGGAAATGTACATCAGGACGGCTCAAAAGGCGTCCCCCCTCCTAACCATACGCGTGGCCTCCGCATCCAATGGCAACGTCGGTTTTGTTCTGCGAATTCATGGAGAGCTAACCCTAACCCTAAGTGGAATTTTCCCCAATGGGATTTTCCCATGTATTTTGCCAGGAAATGTACATCAGTCCGGCTCAAAAGGCCTCCCCCCTCCAAACCATATCGATGGACTCCGAATCCAATGGCAGTGTCTGTTTTGCTCTGCGAATTCATGGAGGGCTAACCCTAACCCTAAGTGGAATTTTCCCCAAAGGCATTTTCCCATGTATTTTGCCAGGAAATGTACATAAGGCCGGCTCAAAATGCGCCCCCCCTCCAATCCGTACGGGTGGCCTCCGAATCCAATGGCAATGTCGGTTTTGCTCTGCGAATTCATGGAGAGCTAACCCTAACCCTAAGTGGAATTTTCCCCAATGGGATTTTCCCATGTATTTTGCCAGGATATGTACATCAGGCCGGCTCAAAAGGCCTCCCCCCTCCAAACCATACGGGTGGCCTCCGAATCCAATGGCAATGTCGGTTTTGTTCTGCGAATTCAAGGAGAGCTAACCCTAACCCTAAGTGGAATTTTCCCCAATGGGATTTTCCCATGTATTTTGCCAGGAAATGTACTTAAGGCCGGCTCAAAAGTCGTCCCTCCTCCTAACCATATCGATGGACTCCGAATCCAATGGCAATGTCAGTTTTGCTCTGCGAATTCATGGAGGGCTAACCCTAACCCTAAGTGGAATTTTCCCCAATGGGATTTTCCCATGTATTTTGCCAGGAAATGTACATCAGGCCGGCTCAAAATGCGCCCCCCCTCCAAACCGTACGGTTGGCCTCCGAATCCAATGGCAATGTCGGTTTTGCTCAGCGAATTCATGGAGAGCTAACCCTAACCCTAAGTGGAATTTTCCCCAATAGGATTTTCCCATGTATTTTGCCAGGATATGTACATCAGGCCGGCTCAAAAGGCCTCCCCCCTCCAAACCATACGGGTGGCCTCCGAATCCAATGGCAATGTCGGTTTTGTTCTGCGAATTCATGGAGAGCTAACCCTAACCCTAAGTGGAATTTTCCCCAATGGGATTTTCCCATGTATTTTGCCAGGAAATGTACTTAAGGCCGGCTCAAAAGTCGTCCCTCCTCCTAACCATATCGATGGACTCCGAATCCAATGGCAATGTCAGTTTTGCTCTGCGAATTCATGGAGGGCTAACCCTAACCCTAAGTGGAATTTTCCCCAATGGGATTTTCCCATGTATTTTGCCAGGAAATGTACATCAGGCCGGCTCAAAATGCGCCCCCCCTCCAAACCGTACGGTTGGCCTCCGAATCCAATGGCAATGTCGGTTTTGCTCAGCGAATTCATGGAGAGCTAACCCTAACCCTAAGTGGAATTTTCCCCAATGGGATTTTCCCATGTATTTTGCCAGGATATGTACATCAGGCCGGCTCAAAAGGCCTCCCCTCTCTAAACCATACGGGTGGCCTCCGAATCCAATGGCAATGTCGGTTTTGTTCTGCGAATTCATGGAGAGCTAACCCTAACCCTAAGTGGAATTTTCCCCAATGGGATTTTCCCATGTATTTTGCCAGGAAATGTACTTAAGGCCGGCTCAAAAGTCGTCCCTCCTCCTAAACATATCGATGGACTCCGAATCCAATGGCAGTGTCTGTTTTGCTCTGCGAATTCATGGAGGGCTAACCCTAACCCTAAGTGGAATTTTCCCCAATGGGATTTTCCCATGTATTTTGCCAGGAAATGTACATCAGTCCGGCTCAAAAGGCCTCCCCCCTCCAAACCATATCGATGGACTCCGAATCCAATGGCAGTGTCTGTTTTGCTCTGCGAATTCATGGAGAGCTAACCCTAACCCTAAGTGGAATTTTCCCTAATGGGATTTTCCCATGTATTTTGCCAGGAAATGTACATCAGGCCATCTCAAAAGGCTTCCCGCCTCCTAACCATATCGATGGACTCCGAATCCAATGGCAGTCTCTGTTTTGCTCTGCGAATTCATGGAGGGCTAACTCTAACCCTAAGTGGAATTTTTCCCAATGGAATTTTCCCATGTATTTTGCCAGGAAATGTCCATCAGGCTGGCTCAAAAGGCGTCCTCCCTCCTAACCATATCGATGGACTCCGAATCCAATGGCAGTGTCTGTTTTGCTCTGCGAATTCATGGAGGGCTAACCCTAACCCTAAGTGGAATTTTCCCCAAAGGGATTTTCCCATGTATTTTGCCAGGAAATGTACATAAGGCCGGCTCAAAATGGGCCCCCCCTCCAATCCGCACGGGTGGCCTCCAAATCCAATGGCAATGTCGGTTTTGCTCTGCGAATTCATGGAGAGCTAACCCTAACCCTAAGTGGAATTTTCCCCAATGGGATTTTCCCATGTATTTTGCCAGGATATGTACATCAGGCCGGCTCAAAAGGCCTCCCCCCTCCAAACCATACGGGTGGCCTCCGAATCCAATGGCAATGTCGGTTTTGTTCTGCGAATTCATGGAGAGCTAACCCTAACCCTAAGTGGAATTTTCCCCAATGGGATTTTCCCATGTATTTTGCCAGGAAATGTACTTAAGGCCGGCTCAAAAGTCGTCCCTCCTCCTAACCATATCGATGGACTCCGAATCCAATGGCAATGTCGGTTTTGCTCTGCGAATTCATGGAGGGCTAACCCTAACCCTAAGTGGAATTTTCCCCAATGGGATTTTCCCATGTATTTTGCCAGGAAATGTGCATCAGGCCGGCTCAAAATGCGTCCCCCCTCCTAACCATATCGATGGACTCCGAATCCAATGGCAGTCTCTGTTTTGCTCTGCGAATTCATGGAGGGCTAACCCTAACCCTAAGTGGAATTTTTCCCAATGGAATTTTCCCATGTATTTTGCCAGGAAATGTCCATCAGGCCGGATCAAAAGCCCTCCCCCCTCCAAACCGTACGGGTGGCCTCCGAATCCAATGGCAGTGTCTGTTTTGCTCTGCGAATTCATGGAGAGCTAACCCTAACCCTAAGTGGAATTTTCCCCAATGGGATTTTCCCATGTATTTTGCCAGGATATGTACATCAGGCCGGCTCAAAAGGCCTCCCCCCTCCAAACCATACGGGTGGCCTCCGAATCCAATGGCAATGTCGGTTTTGTTCTGCGAATTCATGGAGAGCTAACCCTAACCCTAAGTGGAATTTTCCCCAATGGGATTTTCCCATGTATTTTGCCAGGAAATGTCCATCAGGCCGGATCAAAAGCCCTCCCCCCTCCAAACCGTACGGGTGGCCTCCGAATCCAATGGCAGTGTCTGTTTTGCTCTGCGAATTCATGGAGAGCTAACCCTAACCCTAAGTGGAATTTTCCCCAATGGGATTTTCCCATGTATTTTGCCAGGAAATGTACATCAGTCCGGCTCAAAAGGCCTCCCCCATCCAAACCATATCGATGGACTCCGAATCCAATGGCAGTGTCTGTTTTGCTCTGCGAATTCATGGAGAGCTAACCCTAACCCTAAGTGGAATTTTCCCTAATGGGATTTTCCCATGTATTTTGCCAGGAAATGTACATCAGGCCATCTCAAAAGGTGTCCCCCCTCCTAACCATATCGATGGACTCCGAATCCAATGGCAGTGTCTGTTTTGCTCTGCGAATTCATGGAGGGCTAACCCTAACCCTAAGTGGAATTTTCCCCAAAGGGATTTTCCCATGTATTTTGCCAGGAAATGTACATAAGGCCGGCTCAAAATGGGCCCCCCCTCCAATCCGCACGGGTGGCCTCCAAATCCAATGGCAATGTCGGTTTTGCTCTGCGAATTCATGGAGAGCTAACCCTAACCCTAAGTGGAATTTTCCCCAATGGGATTTTCCCATGTATTTTGCCAGGATATGTACATCAGGCCGGCTCAAAAGGCCTCCCCCCTCCAAACCATACGGGTGGCCTCCGAATCCAATGGCAATGTCGGTTTTGTTCTGCGAATTCATGGAGAGCTAACCCTAACCCTAAGTGGAATTTTCCCCAATGGGATTTTCCCATGTATTTTGCCAGGAAATGTACTTAAGGCCGGCTCAAAAGTCGTCCCTCCTCCTAACCATATCGATGGACTCCGAATCCAATGGCAATGTCGGTTTTGCTCTGCGAATTCATGGAGGGCTAACCCTAACCCTAAGTGGAATTTTCCCCAATGGGATTTTCCCATGTATTTTGCCAGGAAATGTACATCAGGCCGGCTCAAAATGCGTCCCCCCTCCTAACCATATCGATGGACTCCGAATCCAATGGCAGTCTCTGTTTTGCTCTGCGAATTCATGGAGGGCTAACCCTAACCCTAAGTGGAATTTTTCCCAATGGAATTTTCCCATGTATTTTGCCAGGAAATGTCCATCAGGCCGGATCAAAAGCCCTCCCCCCTCCAAACCGTACGGGTGGCCTCCGAATCCAATGGCAGTGTCTGTTTTGCTCTGCGAATTCATGGAGAGCTAACCCTAACCCTAAGTGGAATTTTCCCCAATGGGATTTTCCCATGTATTTTGCCAGGATATGTACATCAGGCCGGCTCAAAAGGCCTCCCCCCTCCAAACCATACGGGTGGCCTCCGAATCCAATGGCAATGTCGGTTTTGTTCTGCGAATTCATGGAGAGCTAACCCTAACCCTAAGTGGAATTTTCCCCAATGGGATTTTCCCATGTATTTTGCCAGGAAATGTACTTAAGGCCGGCTCAAAAGTCGTCCTTCCTCCTAAACATATCGATGGACTCCGAATCCAATGGCAGTGTCTGTTTTGCTCTGCGAATTCATGGAGGGCTAACCCTAACCCTAAGTGGAATTTTCCCCAATGGGATTTTCCCATGTATTTTGCCAGGAAATGTACATCAGTCCGGCTCAAAAGGCCTCCCCCATCCAAACCATATCGATGGACTCCGAATCCAATGGCAGTGTCTGTTTTGCTCTGCGAATTCATGGAGAGCTAACCCTAACCCTAAGTGGAATTTTCCCTAATGGGATTTTCCCATGTATTTTGCCAGGAAATGTACATCAGGCCATCTCAAAAGGTGTCCCCCCTCCTAACCATATCGATGGACTCCGAATCCAATGGCAGTCTCTGTTTTGCTCTGCGAATTCATGGAGGGCTAACCCTAACCCTAAGTGGAATTTTTCCCAATGGAATTTTCCCATGTATTTTGCCAGGAAATGTCCATCAGGCCGGATCAAAAGCCCTCCCCCCTCCAAACCGTACGGGTGGCCTCCGAATCCAATGGCAGTGTCTGTTTTGCTCTGCGAATTCATGGAGAGCTAACCCTAACCCTAAGTGGAATTTTCCCCAATGGGATTTTCCCATGTATTTTGCCAGGAAATGTACATCAGTCCGGCTCAAAAGGCGATCCCCCCCCTTCCTAACCATATCGATGGACTCCGAATCCAATGGCAGTCTCTGTTTTGCTCTGCGAATTCATGGAGGGCTAACCCTAACCCTAAGTGGAATTTTTCCCAATGGAATTTTCCCATGTATTTTGCCAGGAAATGTCCATCAGGCCGGATCAAAAGCCCTCCCCCCTCCAAACCGTACGGGTGGCCTCCGAATCCAATGGCAGTGTCTGTTTTGCTCTGCGAATTCATGGAGAGCTAACCCTAACCCTAAGTGGAATTTTCCCCAATGGGATTTTCCCATGTATTTTGCCAGGAAATGTACATCAGTCCGGCTCAAAAGGCCTCCCCCCTCCAAACCATATCGATGGACTCCGAATCCAATGGCAGTCTCTGTTTTGCTCTGCGAATTCATGGAGGGCTAACCCTAACCCTAAGTGGAATTTTTCCCAATAGAATTTTCCCATATATTTTGCCAGGAAATGTACATCAGGCCGGCTGAAAAGGCGTCCCCCCTCCTAACCATACTGGTGGCCTCCGAATCCAATGGCAATGTCAGTTTTGCTCTGCGAATTGATGGAGGGCTAACCCTAACCCTAAGTGGAATTTTCCGCAATGGGATTTTCCCATGTATTTTGCTGTACATAAGGCCTGTACATTTCCTGTACATAAGGCCGGCTCAAAAGGCCTCCCCCCTCCAAACCATACGGGAGGCCTCCGAATCCAATGGCAATGTCGGTTTTGCTCTGCGAATTCATGGAGGGCTAACCCTACGTGGAATTTTTCCCAATGGGATTTTCCCATGTATTTTGCCAGGAAATGTCCATCAGGCCGGCTCAAAAGGCGTCCCCCCTCCTAACCATACCGGTGGCCTCCGAATCCAATAGCAGTGTCTGTTTTGCTCTGCGAATTTATGGAGAGCTAACCGTAACCCTAAGTGGAATTTTCCACAATGGGATTTTCCCATGTATTTTGCCAGGAAATGTACATAAGGCCGTCTCAAAAGGCGTCCCCCCTCCTAACCATATCGATGGACTCCGAATCCAATGGCAGTCTCTGTTTTGCTCTGCGAATTCATGGAGGGCTAACCCTAACCCTAAGTGGAATTTTCCCCAATGGAATTTTCCCATGTATTCTGCCAGGAAATGTACATCAGGCCGGCTCAAAAGGCGTCCCCCCTCCAAACCGTACGGGTGGCGTCCGAATCCAATGGCAGTGTCTGTTTTGCTCTACGAATTCATGGAGAGCTAACCCTAACCCTAAGTGGAATTTTCCCCAATGGGATTTTCCCATATATTTTGCCAGGAAATGTAAATAAGGCCGGCTCAAAAGGCGTCCCCCCTCCTAACCATACCGTTGGCCTCGGAATCCAATGGCAATGTCGGTTTTCCTCTGCGAATTCATGGAGGGCTAACCCTAAGTGGAATTTTTCCCAATGGGATTTTCCCATGTATTTTGCCAGGAAATGTACATCAGGCCGGCTCAAAAGGCGTCCCCCCTCCTAACCATACCGGTGGCCTCCGAATCCAATGGCAATGCTGGTTTTGTTCTGCGAATTCATGGAGAGCTAACCCTAACCCTAAGTGGAATTTTCCCCAACGGGATTTTCCAATGTATTTTGCCAGGAAATATACTTAAGGCCGGCTCAAAAGTCGTCCCTCCTCCTAAACATATCGATGGACTCCGAATCCAATGGCAGTGTCTGTTTTGCTCTGCGAATTCATGGAGGGCTAACCCTAACCCTAATTGGAATTTTCCCCAATGGGATTTTCCCATGTATTTTGCCAGGAAATGTACATCAGGCCGGCTCAAAAGGACTCCCCCCTCCAAACCATACGGGTGGCCTCCGAATCCAATGGCAATGTCGGTTTTGCTCTGCGAATTCATGGAGGGCTAACCCTAACCCTAAGTGGAATTTTCGCCAATGGGATTTTCCCATGTATTTTGCCAGGAAATGTACATCAGGCCAGCTCAAAAGGCCTCCCCCCTCCAAACCATACAGGTGGCCTCCGAATCCAATGGCAATGTCTGTTTTGCTCTGCGAATTCATGGTGGGCTAATCCTAACCCTAAGTGGAATTTTCCCCAATGGGATTTTCCCATGTATTTTGCCAGGAAATGTACATCAGGCCGGCTCAAAAGGCCTCCCCCCTCCAAACCATACGGGTGGCCTCCGAATCCAATGGCAATGTCGGTTTTGCTCTGCGAATTCATGGAGGGCTAACCCTAAGTGGAATTTTTCCCAATGGGATTTTCCCATGTATTTTGCCAGGAAATGTACATCAGGCCGGCTCAAAAGCCCTCCCCCCTCCAAACCGTACGGGTAGCCTCCGAATCCAATGGCAGTGCCTGTTTTGCTCTGCGAATTCATGGAGAGCTAACCCTAACCCTAAGTGGAATTTTTCCCAATGGGATTTTCCCATGTATTTTGCCAGGAAATGTACATCAGGACGGCTCAAAAGGCGTCCCCCCTCCTAACCATACGCGTGGCCTCCGCATCCAATGGCAACGTCGGTTTTGTTCTGCGAATTCATGGAGAGCTAACCCTAACCCTAAGTGGAATTTTCCCCAATGGGATTTTCCCATGTATTTTGCCAGGAAATGTACATCAGTCCGGCTCAAAAGGCCTCCCCCCTCCAAACCATATCGATGGACTCCGAATCCAATGGCAGTGTCTGTTTTGCTCTGCGAATTCATGGAGGGCTAACCCTAACCCTAAGTGGAATTTTCCCCAAAGGCATTTTCCCATGTATTTTGCCAGGAAATGTACATAAGGCCGGCTCAAAATGCGCCCCCCCTCCAATCCGTACGGGTGGCCTCCGAATCCAATGGCAATGTCGGTTTTGCTCTGCGAATTCATGGAGAGCTAACCCTAACCCTAAGTGGAATTTTCCCCAATGGGATTTTCCCATGTATTTTGCCAGGATATGTACATCAGGCCGGCTCAAAAGGCCTCCCCCCTCCAAACCATACGGGTGGCCTCCGAATCCAATGGCAATGTCGGTTTTGTTCTGCGAATTCATGGAGAGCTAACCCTAACCCTAAGTGGAATTTTCCCCAATGGGATTTTCCCATGTATTTTGCCAGGAAATGTACTTAAGGCCGGCTCAAAAGTCGTCCCTCCTCCTAACCATATCGATGGACTCCGAATCCAATGGCAATGTCAGTTTTGCTCTGCGAATTCATGGAGGGCTAACCCTAACCCTAAGTGGAATTTTCCCCAATGGGATTTTCCCATGTATTTTGCCAGGAAATGTACATCAGGCTGGCTCAAAATGCGCCCCCCCTCCAAACCGTACGGTTGGCCTCCGAATCCAATGGCAATGTCGGTTTTGCTCAGCGAATTCATGGAGAGCTAACCCTAACCCTAAGTGGAATTTTCCCCAATAGGATTTTCCCATGTATTTTGCCAGGATATGTACATCAGGCCGGCTCAAAAGGCCTCCCCCCTCCAAACCATACGGGTGGCCTCCGAATCCAATGGCAATGTCGGTTTTGTTCTGCGAATTCATGGAGAGCTAACCCTAACCCTAAGTGGAATTTTCCCCAATGGGATTTTCCCATGTATTTTGCCAGGAAATGTACTTAAGGCCGGCTCAAAAGTCGTCCCTCCTCCTAACCATATCGATGGACTCCGAATCCAATGGCAATGTCAGTTTTGCTCTGCGAATTCATGGAGGGCTAACCCTAACCCTAAGTGGAATTTTCCCCAATGGGATTTTCCCATGTATTTTGCCAGGAAATGTACATCAGGCCGGCTCAAAATGCGCCCCCCCTCCAAACCGTACGGTTGGCCTCCGAATCCAATGGCAATGTCGGTTTTGCTCAGCGAATTCATGGAGAGCTAACCCTAACCCTAAGTGGAATTTTCCCCAATGGGATTTTCCCATGTATTTTGCCAGGATATGTACATCAGGCCGGCTCAAAAGGCCTCCCCTCTCTAAACCATAAGGGTGGCCTCCGAATCCAATGGCAATGTCGGTTTTGTTCTGCGAATTCATGGAGAGCTAACCCTAACCCTAAGTGGAATTTTCCCCAATGGGATTTTCCCATGTATTTTGCCAGGAAATGTACTTAAGGCCGGCTCAAAAGTCGTCCCTCCTCCTAAACATATCGATGGACTCCGAATCCAATGGCAGTGTCTGTTTTGCTCTGCGAATTCATGGAGGGCTAACCCTAACCCTAAGTGGAATTTTCCCCAATGGGATTTTCCCATGTATTTTGCCAGGAAATGTACATCAGTCCGGCTCAAAAGGCCTCCCCCCTCCAAACCATATCGATGGACTCCGAATCCAATGGCAGTGTCTGTTTTGCTCTGCGAATTCATGGAGAGCTAACCCTAACCCTAAGTGGAATTTTCCCTAATGGGATTTTCCCATGTATTTTGCCAGGAAATGTACATCAGGCCATCTCAAAAGGCTTCCCGCCTCCTAACCATATCGATGGACTCCGAATCCAATGGCAGTCTCTGTTTTGCTCTGCGAATTCATGGAGGGCTAACTCTAACCCTAAGTGGAATTTTTCCCAATGGAATTTTCCCATGTATTTTGCCAGGAAATGTCCATCAGGCTGGCTCAAAAGGCGTCCTCCCTCCTAACCATATCGATGGACTCCGAATCCAATGGCAGTGTCTGTTTTGCTCTGCGAATTCATGGAGGGCTAACCCTAACCCTAAGTGGAATTTTCCCCAAAGGGATTTTCCCATGTATTTTGCCAGGAAATGTACATAAGGCCGGCTCAAAATGGGCCCCCCCTCCAATCCGCACGGGTGGCCTCCAAATCCAATGGCAATGTCGGTTTTGCTCTGCGAATTCATGGAGAGCTAACCCTAACCCTAAGTGGAATTTTCCCCAATGGGATTTTCCCATGTATTTTGCCAGGATATGTACATCAGGCCGGCTCAAAAGGCCTCCCCCCTCCAAACCATACGGGTGGCCTCCGAATCCAATGGCAATGTCGGTTTTGTTCTGCGAATTCATGGAGAGCTAACCCTAACCCTAAGTGGAATTTTCCCCAATGGGATTTTCCCATGTATTTTGCCAGGAAATGTACTTAAGGCCGGCTCAAAAGTCGTCCCTCCTCCTAACCATATCGATGGACTCCGAATCCAATGGCAATGTCGGTTTTGCTCTGCGAATTCATGGAGGGCTAACCCTAACCCTAAGTGGAATTTTCCCCAATGGGATTTTCCCATGTATTTTGCCAGGAAATGTACATCAGGCCGGCTCAAAATGCGTCCCCCCTCCTAACCATATCGATGGACTCCGAATCCAATGGCAGTCTCTGTTTTGCTCTGCGAATTCATGGAAGGCTAACCCTAACCCTAAGTGGAATTTTTCCCAATGGAATTTTCCCATGTATTTTGCCAGGAAATGTCCATCAGGCCGGATCAAAAGCCCTCCCCCCTCCAAACCGTACGGGTGGCCTCCGAATCCAATGGCAGTGTCTGTTTTGCTCTGCGAATTCATGGAGAGCTAACCCTAACCCTAAGTGGAATTTTCCCCAATGGGATTTTCCCATGTATTTTGCCAGGATATGTACATCAGGCCGGCTCAAAAGGCCTCCCCCCTCCAAACCATACGGGTGGCCTCCGAATCCAATGGCAATGTCGGTTTTGTTCTGCGAATTCATGGAGAGCTAACCCTAACCCTAAGTGGAATTTTCCCCAATGGGATTTTCCCATGTATTTTGCCAGGAAATGTCCATCAGGCCGGATCAAAAGCCCTCCCCCCTCCAAACCGTACGGGTGGCCTCCGAATCCAATGGCAGTGTCTGTTTTGCTCTGCGAATTCATGGAGAGCTAACCCTAACCCTAAGTGGAATTTTCCCCAATGGGATTTTCCCATGTATTTTGCCAGGAAATGTACATCAGTCCGGCTCAAAAGGCGTCCCCCCTCCTAACCATATCGATGGACTCCGAATCCAATGGCAGTCTCTGTTTTGCTCTGCGAATTCATGGAGGGCTAACCCTAACCCTAAGTGGAATTTTTCCCTAATGGAATTTTCCCATGTATTTTGCCAGGAAATGTCCATCAGGCCGGATCAAAAGCCCTCCCCCCTCCAAACCGTACGGGTGGCCTCCGAATCCAATGGCAGTGTCTGTTTTGCTCTGCGAATTCATGGAGAGCTAACCCTAACCCTAAGTGGAATTTTCCCCAATGGGATTTTCCCATGTATTTTGCCAGGAAATGTACATCAGTCCGGCTCAAAAGGCCTCCCCCCTCCTAACCATATCGATGGACTCCGAATCCAATGGCAGTGTCTGTTTTGCTCTGCGAATTCATGGAGGGCTAACCCTAACCCTAAGTGGAATTTTCCCTAATGGGATTTTCCCATGTATTTTGCCAGGAAATGTACATCAGGCCATCTCAAAAGGCGTCCCCCCTCCTAACCATATCGATGGACTCCGAATCCAATGGCAGTCTCTGTTTTGCTCTGCGAATTCATGGAGGGCTAACCCTAACCCTAAGTGGAATTTTTCCCAATAGAATTTTCCCATATATTTTGCCAGGAAATGTACATCAGGCCGGCTGAAAAGGCGTCCCCCCTCCTAACCATACTGGTGGCCTCCGAATCCAATGGCAATGTCAGTTTTGCTCTGCGAATTGATGGAGGGCTAACCCTAACCCTAAGTGGAATTTTCCGCAATGGGATTTTCCCATGTATTTTGCTGTACATAAGGCCTGTACATTTCCTGTACATAAGGCCGGCTCAAAAGGCCTCCCCCCTTCAAACCATACGGGAGGCCTCCGAATCCAATGGCAATGTCGGTTTTGCTCTGCGAATTCATGGAGGGCTAACCCTACGTGGAATTTTTCCCAATGGGATTTTCCCATGTATTTTGCCAGGAAATGTCCATCAGGCCGGATCAAAAGCCCTCCCCCCTCCAAACCGTACGGGTGGCCTCCGAATCCAATGGCAGTGTCTGTTTTGCTCTGCGAATTCATGGAGAGCTAACCCTAACCCTAAGTGGAATTTTCCCCAATGGGATTTTCCCATGTATTTTGCCAGGAAATGTACATCAGTCCGGCTCAAAAGGCCTCCCCCTTCCAAACCATATCGATGGACTCCGAATCCAATAGCAGTGTCTGTTTTGCTCTGCGAATTTATGGAGAGCTAACCGTAACCCTAAGTGGAATTTTCCACAATGGGATTTTCCCATGTATTTTGCCAGGAAATGTACATAAGGCCGTCTCAAAAGGCGTCCCCCCTCCTAACCATATCGATGGACTCCGAATCCAATGGCAGTCTCTGTTTTGCTCTCCGAATTCATGGAGGGCTAACCCTAACCCTAAGTGGAATTTTCCCCAATGGAATTTTCCCATGTATTCTGCCAGGAAATGTACATCAGGCCGGCTCAAAAGGCGTCCCCCCTCCAAACCGTACGGGTGGCGTCCGAATCCAATGGCAGTTACTGTTTTGCTCTACGAATTCATGGAGAGCTAACCCTAACCCTAAGTGGAATTTTCCCCAATGGGATTTTCCCATATATTTTGCCAGGAAATGTAAATAAGGCCGGCTCAAAAGGCGTCCCCCCTCCTAACCATACCGTTGGCCTCGGAATCCAATGGCAATGTCGGTTTTCCTCTGCGAATTCATGGAGGGCTAACCCTAAGTGGAATTTTTCCCAATGGGATTTTCCCATGTATTTTGCCAGGAAATGTACATCAGGCCGACTCAAAAGGCGTCCCCCCTCCTAACCATACCGGTGGCCTCCGAATCCAATGGCAATGCTGGTTTTGTTCTGCGAATTCATGGAGAGCTAACCCTAACCCTAAGTGGAATTTTCCCCAATGGGATTTTCCCATGTATTTTGCCAGGAAATATACTTAAGGCCGGCTCAAAAGTCGTCCCTCCTCCTAAACATATCGATGGACTCCGAATCCAATGGCAGTGTCTGTTTTGCCCTGCGAATTCATGGAGGGCTAACCCTAACCCTAAGTGGAATTTTCCCCAATGGGATTTTCCCATGTATTTTGCCAGGAAATGTACATCAGGCCGGCTCAAAAGGCCTCCCCCCTCCAAACCATACGGGTGGCCTCCGAATCCAATGGCAATGTCGGTTTTCCTCTGCGAATTCATGGAGGGCTAACCCTAACCCTAAGTGGAATTTTCCCCAATGGGATTTTCCCATGTATTTTGCCAGGAAATGTACATCAGGCCAGCTCAAAAGGCCTCCCCCCTCCAAACCATACAGGTGGCCTCCGAATCCAATGGCAATGTCTGTTTTGCTCTGCGAATTCATGGTGGGCTAATCCTAACCCTAAGTGGAATTTTCCCCAATGGGATTTTCCCATGTATTTTGCCAGGAAATGTACATCAGGCCGGCTCAAAAGGCCTCCCCCCTCCAAACCATACGGGTGGCCTCCGAATCCAATGGCAATGTCGGTTTTGCTCTGCGAATTCATGGAGGGCTAACCCTAAGTGGAATTTTTCCCAATGGGATTTTCCCATGTATTTTGCCAGGAAATGTACATCAGGCCGGCTCAAAAGCCCTCCCCCCTCCAAACCGTACGGGTAGCCTCCGAATCCAATGGCAGTGCCTGTTTTGCTCTGCGAATTCATGGAGAGCTAACCCTAACCCTAAGTGGAATTTTTCCCAATGGGATTTTCCCATGTATTTTGCCAGGAAATGTACATCAGGACGGCTCAAAAGGCGTCCCCCCTCCTAACCATACGCGTGGCCTCCGCATCCAATGGCAACGTCGGTTTTGTTCTGCGAATTCATGGAGAGCTAACCCTAACCCTAAGTGGAATTTTCCCCAATGGGATTTTCCCATGTATTTTGCCAGGAAATGTACATCAGTCCGGCTCAAAAGGCCTCCCCCCTCCAAACCATATCGATGGACTCCGAATCCAATGGCAGTGTCTGTTTTGCTCTGCGAATTCATGGAGGGCTAACCCTAACCCTAAGTGGAATTTTCCCCAAAGGCATTTTCCCATGTATTTTGCCAGGAAATGTACATAAGGCCGGCTCAAAATGCGCCCCCCCTCCAATCCGTACGGGTGGCCTCCGAATCCAATGGCAATGTCGGTTTTGCTCTGCGAATTCATGGAGAGCTAACCCTAACCCTAAGTGGAATTTTCCCCAATGGAATTTTCCCATGTATTTTGCCAGGATATGTACATCAGGCCGGCTCAAAAGGCCTCCCCCCTCCAAACCATACGGGTGGCCTCCGAATCCAATGGCAACGTCGGTTTTGTTCTGCGAATTCATGGAGAGCTAACCCTAACCCTAAGTGGAATTTTCCCCAATGGGATTTTCCCATGTATTTTGCCAGGAAATGTACTTAAGGCCGGCTCAAAAGTCGTCCCTCCTCCTAACCATATCGATGGACTCCGAATCCAATGGCAATGTCAGTTTTGCTCTGCGAATTCATGGAGGGCTAACCCTAACCCTAAGTGGAATTTTCCCCAATGGGATTTTCCCATGTATTTTGCCAGGAAATGTACATCAGGCCGGCTCAAAATGCGCCCCCCCTCCAAACCGTACGGTTGGCCTCCGAATCCAATGGCAATGTCGGTTTTGCTCAGCGAATTCATGGAGAGCTAACCCTAACCCTAAGTGGAATTTTCCCCAATGGGATTTTCCCATGTATTTTGCCAGGATATGTACATCAGGCCGGCTCAAAAGGCCTCCCCTCTCTAAACCATACGGGTGGCCTCCGAATCCAATGGCAATGTCGGTTTTGTTCTGCGAATTCATGGAGAGCTAACCCTAACCCTAAGTGGAATTTTCCCCAATGGGATTTTCCCATGTATTTTGCCACGAAATGTACTTAAGGCCGGCTCAAACGTCGTCCCTCCTCCTAAACATATCGATGGACTCCGAATCCAATGGCAGTGTCTGTTTTGCTCTGCGAATTCATGGAGGGCTAACCCTAACCCTAAGTGGAATTTTCCCCAATGGGATTTTCCCATGTATTTTGCCAGGAAATGTACATCAGTCCGGCTCAAAAGGCCTCCCCCCTCCAAACCATATCGATGGACTCCGAATCCAATGGCAGTGTCTGTTTTGCTCTGCGAATTCATGGAGAGCTAACCCTAACCCTAAGTGGAATTTTCCCAAATGGGATTTTCCCATGTATTTTGCCAGGAAATGTACATCAGGCCAGCTCAAAAGGCCTCCCCCCTCCAAACCATACAGGTGGCCTCCGAATCCAATGGCAATGTCTGTTTTGCTCTGCGAATTCATGGTGGGCTAATCCTAACCCTAAGTGGAATTTTCCCCAATGGGATTTTCCCATGTATTTTGCCAGGAAATGTACATCAGGCCGGCTCAAAAGGCCTCCCCCCTCCAAACCATACGGGTGGCCTCCGAATCCAATGGCAATGTCGGTTTTGCTCTGCGAATTCATGGAGGGCTAACCCTAAGTGGAATTTTTCCCAATGGGATTTTCCCATGTATTTTGCCAGGAAATGTACATCAGGCCGGCTCAAAAGCCCTCCCCCCTCCAAACCGTACGGGTAGCCTCCGAATCCAATGGCAGTGCCTGTTTTGCTCTGCGAATTCATGGAGAGCTAACCCTAACCCTAAGTGGAATTTTTCCCAATGGGATTTTCCCATGTATTTTGCCAGGAAATGTACATCAGGACGGCTCAAAAGGCGTCCCCCCTCCTAACCATACGCGTGGCCTCCGCATCCAATGGCAACGTCGGTTTTGTTCTGCGAATTCATGGAGAGCTAACCCTAACCCTAAGTGGAATTTTCCCCAATGGGATTTTCCCATGTATTTTGCCAGGAAATGTACATCAGTCCGGCTCAAAAGGCCTCCCCCCTCCAAACCATATCGATGGACTCCGAATCCAATGGCAGTGTCTGTTTTGCTCTGCGAATTCATGGAGGGCTAACCCTAACCCTAAGTGGAATTTTCCCCAAAGGCATTTTCCCATGTATTTTGCCAGGAAATGTACATAAGGCCGGCTCAAAATGCGCCCCCCCCTCCAATCCGTACGGGTGGCCTCCGAATCCAATGGCAATGTCGGTTTTGCTCTGCGAATTCATGGAGAGCTAACCCTAACCCTAAGTGGAATTTTCCCCAATGGGATTTTCCCATGTATTTTGCCAGGATATGTACATCAGGCCGGCTCAAAAGGCCTCCCCCCTCCAAACCATACGGGTGGCCTCCGAATCCAATGGCAATGTCGGTTTTGTTCTGCGAATTCAAGGAGAGCTAACCCTAACCCTAAGTGGAATTTTCCCCAATGGGATTTTCCCATGTATTTTGCCAGGAAATGTACTTAAGGCCGGCTCAAAAGTCGTCCCTCCTCCTAACCATATCGATGGACTCCGAATCCAATGGCAATGTCAGTTTTGCTCTGCGAATTCATGGAGGGCTAACCCTAACCCTAAGTGGAATTTTCCCCAATGGGATTTTCCCATGTATTTTGCCAGGAAATGTACATCAGGCCGGCTCAAAATGCGCCCCCCCTCCAAACCGTACGGTTGGCCTCCGAATCCAATGGCAATGTCGGTTTTGCTCAGCGAATTCATGGAGAGCTAACCCTAACCCTAAGTGGAATTTTCCCCAATAGGATTTTCCCATGTATTTTGCCAGGATATGTACATCAGGCCGGCTCAAAAGGCCTCCCCCCTCCAAACCATACGGGTGGCCTCCGAATCCAATGGCAATGTCGGTTTTGTTCTGCGAATTCATGGAGAGCTAACCCTAACCCTAAGTGGAATTTTCCCCAATGGGATTTTCCCATGTATTTTGCCAGGAAATGTACTTAAGGCCGGCTCAAAAGTCGTCCCTCCTCCTAACCATATCGATGGACTCCGAATCCAATGGCAATGTCAGTTTTGCTCTGCGAATTCATGGAGGGCTAACCCTAACCCTAAGTGGAATTTTCCCCAATGGGATTTTCCCATGTATTTTGCCAGGAAATGTACATCAGGCCGGCTCAAAATGCGCCCCCCCTCCAAACCGTACGGTTGGCCTCCGAATCCAATGGCAATGTCGGTTTTGCTCAGCGAATTCATGGAGAGCTAACCCTAACCCTAAGTGGAATTTTCCCCAATGGGATTTTCCCATGTATTTTGCCAGGATATGTACATCAGGCCGGCTCAAAAGGCCTCCCCTCTCTAAACCATACGGGTGGCCTCCGAATCCAATGGCAATGTCGGTTTTGTTCTGCGAATTCATGGAGAGCTAACCCTAACCCTAAGTGGAATTTTCCCCAATGGGATTTTCCCATGTATTTTGCCAGGAAATGTACTTAAGGCCGGCTCAAAAGTCGTCCCTCCTCCTAAACATATCGATGGACTCCGAATCCAATGGCAGTGTCTGTTTTGCTCTGCGAATTCATGGAGGGCTAACCCTAACCCTAAGTGGAATTTTCCCCAATGGGATTTTCCCATGTATTTTGCCAGGAAATGTACATCAGTCCGGCTCAAAAGGCCTCCCCCCTCCAAACCATATCGATGGACTCCGAATCCAATGGCAGTGTCTGTTT
This sequence comes from Natrix helvetica, assembly GCF_964273705.1. NCBI lineage: Eukaryota > Metazoa > Chordata > Lepidosauria > Squamata > Natricidae > Natrix > Natrix helvetica. Next base: position 24,347,270 of record NC_138553.1, read on the forward strand.
TGCTCTGCGAATTCATGGAGAGCTAACCCTAACCCTAAGTGGAATTTTCCCTAATGGGATTTTCCCATGTATTTTGCCAGGAAATGTACATCAGGCCATCTCAAAAGGCTTCCCGCCTCCTAACCATATCGATGGACTCCGAATCCAATGGCAGTCTCTGTTTTGCTCTGCGAATTCATGGAGGGCTAACTCTAACCCTAAGTGGAATTTTTCCCAATGGAATTTTCCCATGTATTTTGCCAGGAAATGTCCATCAGGCTGGCTCAAAAGGCGTCCTCCCTCCTAACCATATCGATGGACTCCGAATCCAATGGCAGTGTCTGTTTTGCTCTGCGAATTCATGGAGGGCTAACCCTAACCCTAAGTGGAATTTTCCCCAAAGGGATTTTCCCATGTATTTTGCCAGGAAATGTACATAAGGCCGGCTCAAAATGGCCCCCCCCTCCAATCCGCACGGGTGGCCTCCAAATCCAATGGCAATGTCGGTTTTGCTCTGCGAATTCATGGAAAGCTAACCCTAACCCTAAGTGGAATTTTCCCCAATGGGATTTTCCCATGTATTTTGCCAGGATATGTACATCAGGCCGGCTCAAAAGGCCTCCCCCCTCCAAACCATACGGGTGGCCTCCGAATCCAATGGCAATGTCGGTTTTGTTCTGCGAATTCATGGAGAGCTAACCCTAACCCTAAGTGGAATTTTCCCCAATGGGATTTTCCCATGTATTTTGCCAGGAAATGTACTTAAGGCCGGCTCAAAAGTCGTCCCTCCTCCTAACCATATCGATGGACTCCGAATCCAATGGCAATGTCGGTTTTGCTCTGCGAATTCATGGAGGGCTAACCCTAACCCTAAGTGGAATTTTCCCCAATGGGATTTTCCCATGTATTTTGCCAGGAAATGTACATCAGGCCGGCTCAAAATGCGTCCCCCCTCCTAACCATATCGATGGACTCCGAATCCAATGGCAGTCTCTGTTTTGCTCTGCGAATTCATGGAGGGCTAACCCTAACCCTAAGTGGAATTTTTCCCAATGGAATTTTCCCATGTATTTTGCCAGGAAATGTCCATCAGGCCGGATCAAAAGCCCTCCCCCCTCCAAACCGTACGGGTGGCCTTCGAATCCAATGGCAGTGTCTGTTTTGCTCTGCGAATTCATGGAGAGCTAACCCTAACCCTAAGTGGAATTTTCCCCAATGGGATTTTCCCATGTATTTTGCCAGGAAATGTACATCAGTCCGGCTCAAAAGGCCTTCCCCCTCCTAACCATATCGATGGACTCCGAATCCAATGGCAGTGTCTGTTTTGCTCTGCGAATTCATGGAGGGCTAACCCTAACCCTAAGTGGAATTTTCCCTAATGGGATTTTCCCATGTATTTTGCCAGGAAATGTACATCAGGCCATCTCAAAAGGCGTCCCCCCTCCTAACCATATCGATGGACTCCGAATCCAATGGCAGTCTCTGTTTTGCTCTGCGAATTCATGGAGGGCTAACCCTAACCCTAAGTGGAATTTTTCCCAATAGAATTTTCCCATATATTTTGCCAGGAAATGTACATCAGGCCGGCTGAAAAGGCGTCCCCCCTCCTAACCATACTGGTGGCCTCCGAATCCAATGGCAATGTCAGTTTTGCTCTGCGAATTGATGGAGGGCTAACCCTAACCCTAAGTGGAATTTTCCGCAATGGGATTTTCCCATGTATTTTGCTGTACATAAGGCCTGTACATTTCCTGTACATAAGGCCGGCTCAAAAGGCCTCCCCCCTCCAAACCATACGGGAGGCCTCCGAATCCAATGGCAATGTCGGTTTTGCTCTGCGAATTCATGGAGGGCTAACCCTAACCCTAAGTGGAATTTTTCCCAATGGAATTTTCCCATGTATTTTGCCAGGAAATGTCCATCAGGCTGGCTCAAAAGGCGTCCTCCCTCCTAACCTTATCGATGGACTCCGAATCCAATGGCAGTGTCTGTTTTGCTCTGCGAATTCATGGAGGGCTAACCCTAACCCTAAGTGGAATTTTCCCCAAAGGGATTTTCCCATGTATTTTGCCAGGAAATGTACATAAGGCCGGCTCAAAATGCGCCCCCCCTCCAATCCGTACGGGTGGCCTCCAAATCCAATGGCAATGTCGGTTTTGCTCTGCGAATTCATGGAGAGCTAACCCTAACCCTAAGTGGAATTTTCCCCAATGGGATTTTCCCATGTATTTTGCCAGGATATGTACATCAGGCCGGCTCAAAAGGCCTCCCCCCTCCAAACCATACGGGTGGCCTCCGAATCCAATGGCAATGTCGGTTTTGTTCTGCGAATTCATGGAGAGCTAACCCTAACCCTAAGTGGAATTTTCCCCAATGGGATTTTCCCATGTATTTTGCCAGGAAATGTCCATCAGGCCGGATCAAAAGCCCTCCCCCCTCCAAACCGTACGGGTGGCCTCCGAATCCAATGGCAGTGTCTGTTTTGCTCTACGAATTCATGGAGAGCTAACCCTAACCCTAAGTGGAATTTTCCCCAATGGGATTTTCCCATGTATTTTGCCAGGAAATGTACATCAGTCCGGCTCAAAAGGCGTCCCCCCTCCTAACCATATCGATGGACTCCGAATCCAATGGCAGTCTCTGTTTTGCTCTGCGAATTCATGGAGGGCTAACCCTAACCCTAAGTGGAATTTTTCCCTAATGGAATTTTCCCATGTATTTTGCCAGGAAATGTCCATCAGGCCGGATCAAAAGCCCTCCCCCCTCCAAACCGTACGGGTGGCCTCCGAATCCAATGGCAGTGTCTGTTTTGCTCTGCGAATTCATGGAGAGCTAACCCTAACCCTAAGTGGAATTTTCCCCAATGGGATTTTCCCATGTATTTTGCCAGGAAATGTACATCAGTCCGGCTCAAAAGGCCTCCCCCCTCCTAACCATATCGATGGACTCCGAATCCAATGGCAGTGTCTGTTTTGCTCTGCGAATTCATGGAGGGCTAACCCTAACCCTAAGTGGAATTTTCCCTAATGGGATTTTCCCATGTATTTTGCCAGGAAATGTACATCAGGCCATCTCAAAAGGCGTCCCCCCTCCTAACCATATCGATGGACTCCGAATCCAATGGCAGTCTCTGTTTTGCTCTGCGAATTCATGGAGGGCTAACCCTAACCCTAAGTGGAATTTTTCCCAATAGAATTTTCCCATATATTTTGCCAGGAAATGTACATCAGGCCGGCTGAAAAGGCGTCCCCCCTCCTAACCATACTGGTGGCCTCCGAATCCAATGGCAATGTCAGTTTTGCTCTGCGAATTGATGGAGGGCTAACCCTAACCCTAAGTGGAATTTTGCGCAATGGGATTTTCCCATGTATTTTGCTGTACATAAGGCCTGTACATTTCCTGTACATAAGGCCGGCTCAAAAGGCCTCCCCCCTTCAAACCATACGGGAGGCCTCCGAATCCAATGGCAATGTCGGTTTTGCTCTGCGAATTCATGGAGGGCTAACCCTACGTGGAATTTTTCCCAATGGGATTTTCCCATGTATTTTGCCAGGAAATGTCCATCAGGCCGGATCAAAAGCCCTCCCCCCTCCAAACCGTACGGGTGGCCTCCGAATCCAATGGCAGTGTCTGTTTTGCTCTGCGAATTCAGGGAGAGCTAACCCTAACCCTAAGTGGAATTTTCCCCAATGGGATTTTCCCATGTATTTTGCCAGGAAATGTACATCAGTCCGGCTCAAAAGGCCTCCCCCTTCCAAACCATATCGATGGACTCCGAATCCAATGGCAGTCTCTGTTTTGCTCTGCGAATTCATGGAGGGCTAACCCTAACCCTAAGTGGAATTTTCCCCAATGGAATTTTCCCATGTATTCTGCCAGGAAATGTACATCAGGCCGGCTCAAAAGGCGTCCCCCCTCCAAACCGTACGGGTGGCGTCCGAATCCAATGGCAGTGTCTGTTTTGCTCTACGAATTCATGGAGAGCTAACCCTAACCCTAAGTGGAATTTTCCCCAATGGGATTTTCCCATATATTTTGCCAGGAAATGTAAATAAGGCCGGCTCAAAAGGCGTCCCCCCTCCTAACCATACCGTTGGCCTCGGAATCCAATGGCAATGTCGGTTTTCCTCTGCGAATTCATGGAGGGCTAACCCTAAGTGGAATTTTTCCCAATGGGATTTTCCCATGTATTTTGCCAGGAAATGTACATCAGGCCGACTCAAAAGGCGTCCCCCCTCCTAACCATACCGGTGGCCTCCGAATCCAATGGCAATGCTGGTTTTGTTCTGCGAATTCATGGAGAGCTAACCCTAACCCTAAGTGGAATTTTCCCCAATGGGATTTTCCCATGTATTTTGCCAGGAAATATACTTAAGGCCGGCTCAAAAGTCGTCCCTCCTCCTAAACATATCGATGGACTCCGAATCCAATGGCAGTGTCTGTTTTGCCCTGCGAATTCATGGAGGGCTAACCCTAACCCTAAGTGGAATTTTCCCCAATGGGATTTTCCCATGTATTTTGCCAGGAAATGTACATCAGGCCGGCTCAAAAGGCCTCCCCCCTCCAAACCATACGGGTGGCCTCCGAATCCAATGGCAATGTCGGTTTTCCTCTGCGAATTAATGGAGGGCTAACCCTAACCCTAAGTGGAATTTTCCCCAATGGGATTTTCCCATGTATTTTGCCAGGAAATGTACATCAGGCCAGCTCAAAAGGCCTCCCCCCTCCAAACCATACAGGTGGCCTCCGAATCCAATGGCAATGTCTGTTTTGCTCTGCGAATTCATGGTGGGCTAATCCTAACCCTAAGTGGAATTTTCCCCAATGGGATTTTCCCATGTATTTTGCCAGGAAATGTACATCAGGCCGGCTCAAAAGGCCTCCCCCCTCCAAACCATACGGGTGGCCTCCGAATCCAATGGCAATGTCGGTTTTGCTCTGCGAATTCATGGAGGGCTAACCCTAAGTGGAATTTTTCCCAATGGGATTTTCCCATGTATTTTGCCAGGAAATGTACATCAGGCCGGCTCAAAAGCCCTCCCCCCTCCAAACCGTACGGGTAGCCTCCGAATCCAATGGCAGTGCCTGTTTTGCTCTGCGAATTCATGGAGAGCTAACCCTAACCCTAAGTGGAATTTTTCCCAATGGGATTTTCCCATGTATTTTGCCAGGAAATGTACATCAGGACGGCTCAAAAGGCGTCCCCCCTCCTAACCATACGCGTGGCCTCCGCATCCAATGGCAACGTCGGTTTTGTTCTGCGAATTCATGGAGAGCTAACCCTAACCCTAAGTGGAATTTTCCCCAATGGGATTTTCCCATGTATTTTGCCAGGAAATGTACATCAGTCCGGCTCAAAAGGCCTCCCCCCTCCAAACCATATCGATGGACTCCGAATCCAATGGCAGTGTCTGTTTTGCTCTGCGAATTCATGGAGGGCTAACCCTAACCCTAAGTGGAATTTTCCCCAAAGGCATTTTCCCATGTATTTTGCCAGGAAATGTACATAAGGCCGGCTCAAAATGCGCCCCCCCTCCAATCCGTACGGGTGGCCTCCGAATCCAATGGCAATGTCGGTTTTGCTCTGCAAATTCATGGAGAGCTAACCCTAACCCTAAGTGGAATTTTCCCCAATGGAATTTTCCCATGTATTTTGCCAGGATATGTACATCAGGCCGGCTCAAAAGGCCTCCCCCCTCCAAACCATACGGGTGGCCTCCGAATCCAATGGCAACGTCGGTTTTGTTCTGCGAATTCATGGAGAGCTAACCCTAACCCTAAGTGGAATTTTCCCCAATGGGATTTTCCATGTATTTTGCCAGGAAATGTACTTAAGGCCGGCTCAAAAGTCGTCCCTCCTCCTAACCATATCGATGGACTCCGAATCCAATGGCAATGTCAGTTTTGCTCTGCGAATTCATGGAGGGCTAACCCTAACCCTAAGTGGAATTTTCCCCAATGGGATTTTCCCATGTATTTTGCCAGGAAATGTACATCAGGCCGGCTCAAAATGCGCCCCCCCTCCAAACCGTACGGTTGGCCTCCGAATCCAATGGCAATGTCGGTTTTGCTCAGCGAATTCATGGAGAGCTAACCCTAACCCTAAGTGGAATTTTCCCCAATGGGATTTTCCCATGTATTTTGCCAGGATATGTACATCAGGCCGGCTCAAAAGGCCTCCCCTCTCTAAACCATACGGGTGGCCTCCGAATCCAATGGCAATGTCGGTTTTGTTCTGCGAATTCATGGAGAGCTAACCCTAACCCTAAGTGGAATTTTCCCCAATGGGATTTTCCCATGTATTTTGCCACGAAATGTACTTAAGGCCGGCTCAAACGTCGTCCCTCCTCCTAAACATATCGATGGACTCCGAATCCAATGGCAGTGTCTGTTTTGCTCTGCGAATTCATGGAGGGCTAACCCTAACCCTAAGTGGAATTTTCCCCAATGGGATTTTCCCATGTATTTTGCCAGGAAATGTACATCAGTCCGGCTCAAAAGGCCTCCCCCCTCCAAACCATATCGATGGACTCCGAATCCAATGGCAGTGTCTGTTTTGCTCTGCGAATTCATGGAGAGCTAACCCTAACCCTAAGTGGAATTTTCCCAAATGGGATTTTCCCATGTATTTTGCCAGGAAATGTACATCAGGCCATCTCAAAAGGCTTCCCGCCTCCTAACCATATCGATGGACTCCGAATCCAATGGCAGTCTCTGTTTTGCTCTGCGAATTCATGGAGGGCTAACCCTAACCCTAAGTGGAATTTTTCCCAATGGAATTTTCCCATGTATTTTGCCAGGAAATGTCCATCAGGCTGGCTCAAAAGGCGTCCTCCCTCCTAACCATATCGATGGACTCCGAATCCAATGGCAGTGTCTGTTTTGCTCTGCGAATTCATGGAGGGCTAACCCTAACCCTAAGTTGAATTTTCCCCAAAGGGATTTTCCCATGTATTTTGCCAGGAAATGTACATAAGGCCGGCTCAAAATGCGCCACCCCTCCAATCCGTACGGGTGGCCTCCGAATCCAATGGCAATGTCGGTTTTGCTCTGCGAATTCATCGAGAGCTAACCCTAACCCTAAGTGGAATTTTCCCCAATGGGATTTTCCCATGTATTTTGCCAGGATATGTACATCAGGCCGGCTCAAAAGGCCTCCCCCCTCCAAACCATACGGGTGGCCTCCGAATCCAATGGCAATGTCGGTTTTGTTCTGCGAATTCATGGAGAGCTAACCCTAACCCTAAGTGGAATTTTCCCCAATGGGATTTTCCCATGTATTTTGCCAGGAAATGTACTTAAGGCCGGCTCAAAGTCGTCCCTCCTCCTAACCATATCGATGGACTCCGAATCCAATGGCAATGTCAGTTTTGCTCTGCGAATTCATGGAGGGCTAACCCTAACCCTAAGTGGAATTTTCCCCAATGGGATTTTCCCATGTATTTTGCCAGGAAATGTACATCAGGCCGGCTCAAAATGCGCCCCCCCTCCAAACCGTACGGTTGGCCTCCGAATCCAATGGCAATGTCGGTTTTGCTCAGCGAATTCATGGAGAGCTAACCCTAACCCTAAGTGGAATTTTCCCCAATGGGATTTTCCCATGTATTTTGCCAGGAAATGTACATCAGGCCGGCTCAAAAGGCCTCCCCCCTCCAAACCATACAGGTGGCCTCCGAATCCAATGGCAATGTCTGTTTTGCTCTGCGAATTCATGGAGGGCTAACCCTAACCCTAAGTGGAATTTTTCCCAATGGGATTTCCCCATGTATTTTGCCAGGAAATGTCCATCACGCCGGCTCAAAAGGCATCCCCCCTCCTAACCACACCGGTGGCCTCCGAATCCAATGGCAGTGTCTGTTTTGCTCTTCGAATTCATGGAGAGCTAACCCTAACCCTAAGTGGAATTTTCCCCAATGGGATTTTCCCATGTATTTTGCCAGGAAATGTACATAAGGCCGGCTCAAAAGGCGTCCCTCCTCCTAAACATATCGATGGACTCCGAATCCAATGGTAGTGTCTGTTTTGCTCTGCGAATTCATGGAGGGCTAACCCTAACCCTAAGTGGAATTTTCCCCAATGGGATTTTCCCATGTATTTTGCCAGGAAATGTACATCAGGCCGGCTCAAAAGGCCTCCCCCCTCCAAACCATACAGGTGGCCTCCGAATCCAATGGCAATGTAGGTTTTGCTCTGCGAATTCATTGAGGGCTAACCCTAACCCTAAGTGGAATTTTCCCCAATGGGATTTTCCCATGTATTTTGCCAGGAAATGTACATCAGGCCGGCTCAAAAGGCCTCCCCCCTCCAAAGCATATCGATGGACTCCGAATCCAATGGCAGTGTCTGTTTTGCTCTGCGAATTCATGGAGGGCTAACCCTAACCCTAAGTGGAATTTTCCCCAATGGGATTTTCCCATGTATTTTGCCAGTAAATGTACATCAGGCCGGCTCAAAAGGCTTCCCCCCTCCTGACCATACCGGTGGCCTTCGAATCCAATGGCAGTGTCTGTTTTGTTCTGTGAATTCATGGAGAGCTAACCCTAACCCTAAGTGGAATTTTCCCCAATGGGATTTTCCCATGTATTTTACCAGGAAATGTACATAAGGCCGGCTCAAAAGGCGTCCCCCCTCCTAACCATATCGATGGACTCCGAATCCAATGTCAGTGTCTGTTTTGCTCTGCGAATTCATGGAGGGCTAACCCTAACCCTAAGTGGAATTTTCCCCAATGGGATTTTCCCATGTATTTTGCCAGGAAATGTACATCAGGCCGGCTCAAAAGGCCTCCCCCCTCCAAACCATACGGGTGGCCTCCGAATCCAATGGCAATGTCGGTTTTGCTCTGCGAATTCATGGAGGGCTAACCCTAAGTGGAATTTTTCCCAATGGGATTTTCCCATGTATTTTGCCAGGAAATGTCCATCAGGCCGGCTCAAAACCATACGGGTGGTCTCCGAATCCAATGGCAGTGTCTGTTTTGCTCTGCGAATTCATGGAGAGCTAACCCTAACCCTAAGTGGAATTTTCCCCAATGAGATTTTCCCATGTATTTTGCCAGGAAATGTACATCAGGCCGGCTCAAAAGACCTCCCCCCTCCAAACCTTACGGGTGGCCTCCGAATCCAATGGCAGTGCCTGTTTTGCTCTGCGAATTCATGGAGAGCTAATCCTAACCCTAAGTGGAATTTTCCCCAATGGGATTTTCCCATGTATTTTGCCAGGAAATGTACATCAGGCCGGCTCAAAAGGCCTCCCCCCTCCAAACCATACGGGTGGCCTCCGAATCCAATGGCAATGTCGGTTTTGCTCTGCGAATTCATGGAGGGCTAACCCTAAGTGGAATTTTTCCCAATGGGATTTTCCCATGTATTTTGCCAGGAAATGTACATCAGGCCGGCTCAAAAGCCCTCCCCCCTCCAAACCGTACGGGTAGCCTCCGAATCCAATGGCAGTGCCTGTTTTGCTCTGCGAATTCATGGAGAGCTAACCCTAACCCTAAGTGGAATTTTTCCCAATGGGATTTTCCCATGTATTTTGCCAGGAAATGTACATCAGGACGGCTCAAAAGGCGTCCCCCCTCCTAACCATACGCGTGGCCTCCGCATCCAATGGCAACGTCGGTTTTCTTCTGCGAATTCATGGAGAGCTAACCCTAACCCTAAGTGGAATTTTCCCCAATGGGATTTTCCCATGTATTTTGCCAGGAAATATACATCAGTCCGGCTCAAAAGGCCTCCCCCCTCCAAACCATATCGATGGACTCCGAATCCAATGGCAGTGTCTGTTTTGCTCTGCGAATTCATAGAGGGCTAACCCTAACCCTAAGTGGAATTTTCCCCAAAGGTATTTTCCCATGTATTTTGCCAGGAAATGTACATAAGGCCGGCTCAAAATGCGCCCCCCCTCCAATCCGTACGGGTGGCCTCCGAATCCAATGGCAATGTCGGTTTTGCTCTGCGAATTCATGGAGAGCTAACCCTAACCATAAGTGGAATTTTCCCCAATGGGATTTTCCCATGTATTTTGCCAGGATATGTACATCAGGCCGGCTCAAAAGGCCTCCCCCCTCCAAACCATACGGGTGGCCTCCGAATCCAATGGCAATGTCGGTTTTGTTCTGCGAATTCATGGAGAGCTAACCTTAACCCTAAGTGGAATTTTCCCCAATGGGATTTTCCCATGTATTTTGCCAGGAAATGTAATTAAGGCCGGCTCAAAAGTCGTCCCTCCTCCTAACCATATCGATGGACTCCGAATCCAATGGCAATGTCAGTTTTGCTCTGCGAATTCATGGAGGGCTAACCCTAACCCTAAGTGGAATTTTCCCTAATGGGATTTTCCCATGTATTTTGCCAGGAAATGTACATTAGGCCGGCTCAAAATGCGCCCCCCCTCCAAACCGTACGGTTGGCCTCCGAATCCAATGGCAATGTCGGTTTTGCTCAGCGAATTCATGGAGAGCTAACCCTAACCCTAAGTGGAATTTTCCCCAATGGGATTTTCCCATGTATTTTGCCAGGATATGTACATCAGGCCGGCTCAAAAGGCCTCCCCTCTCTAAACCATACGGGTGGCCTCCGAATCCAATGGCAATGTCGGTTTTGTTCTGCGAATTCATGGAGAGCTAACCCTAACCCTAAGTGGAATTTTCCCCAATGGGATTTTCCCATGTATTTTGCCAGGAAATGTACTTAAGGCCGGCTCAAAAGTCGTCCCTCCTCCTAAACATATCGATGGACTCCGAATCCAATGGCAGTGTCTGTTTTGCTCTGCGAATTCATGGAGGGCTAACCCTAACCCTAAGTGGAATTTTCCCCAATGGGATTTTCCCATGTATTTTGCCAGGAAATGTACATCAGTCCGGCTCAAAAGGCCTCCCCCCTCCAAACCATATCGATGGACTCCGAATCCAATGGCAGTGTCTGTTTTGCTCTGCGAATTCATGGAGAGCTAACCCTAACCCTAAGTGGAATTTTCCCTAATGGGATTTTCCCATGTATTTTGCCAGGAAATGTACATCAGGCCATCTCAAAAGGCTTCCCGCCTCCTAACCATATCGATGGACTCCGAATCCAATGGCAGTCTCTGTTTTGCTCTGCGAATTCATGGAGGGCTAACCCTAACCCTAAGTGGAATTTTTCCCAATGGAATTTTCCCATGTATTTTGCCAGGAAATGTCCATCAGGCTGGCTCAAAAGGCGTCCTCCCTCCTAACCATATCGATGGACTCCGAATCCAATGGCAGTGTCTGTTTTGCTCTGCGAATTCATGGAGGGCTAACCCTAACCCTAAGTGGAATTTTCCCCAAAGGGATTTTCCCATGTATTTTGCCAGGAAATGTACATAAGGCCGGCTCAAAATGCGCCCCCCCTCCAATCCGTACGGGTGGCCTCCGAATCCAATGGCAATGTCGGTTTTGCTCTGCGAATTCATGGAGAGCTAACCCTAACCCTAAGTGGAATTTTCCCCAATGGGATTTTCCCATGTATTTTGCCAGGATATGTACATCAGGCCGGCTCAAAAGGCCTCCCCCCTCCAAACCATACGGGTGGCCTCCGAATCCAATGGCAATGTTGGTTTTGTTCTGCGAATTCATGGAGAGCTAACCCTAACCCTAAGTGGAATTTTCCCCAATGGGATTTTCCCATGTATTTTGCCAGGAAATGTACTTAAGGCCGGCTCAAAAGTCGTCCCTCCTCCTAACCATATCGATGGACTCCGAATCCAATGGCAATGTCAGTTTTGCTCTGCGAATTCATGGAGGGCTAACCCTAACCCTAAGTGGAATTTTCCCCAATGGGATTTTCCCATGTATTTTGCCAGGAAATGTACATCAGGCCGGCTCAAAATGCGCCCCCCCTCCAAACCGTACGGTTGGCCTCCGAATCCAATGGCAATGTCGGTTTTGCTCAGAGAATTCATGGAGAGCTAACCCTAAACCTAAGTGAAATTTTCCCCAATGGGATTTTCCCATGTATTTTGCCAGGAAATGTACATCAAGCCGGCTCAAAAGGCCTCCCCCCTCCAAACCATACAGGTGGCCTCCGAATCCAATGGCAATGTCTGTTTTGCTCTGCGAATTCATGGAGGGCTAACCCTAACCCTAAGTGGAATTTTTCCCAATGGGATTTCCCCATGTATTTTGCCAGGAAATGTCCATCACGCCGGCTCAAAAGGCATCCCCCCTCCTAACCACACCGGTGGCCTCCGAATCCAATGGCAGTGTCTGTTTTGCTCTTCGAATTCATGGAGAGCTAACCCTAACCCTAAGTGGAATTTTCCCCAATGGGATTTTCCCATGTATTTTGCCAGGAAATGTACATCAGGCCGGCTCAAAAGGCCTCCCCCCTCCAAACCATACAGGTGGCCTCCGAATCCAATGGCAATGTAGGTTTTGCTCTGCGAATTCATTGAGGGCTAACCCTAACCCTAAGTGGAATTTTCCCCAATGGGATTTTCCCATGTATTTTGCCAGGAAATGTACATCAGGCCGGCTCAAAAGGCCTCCCCCCTCCAAAGCATATCGATGGACTCCGAATCCAATGGCAGTGTCTGTTTTGCTCTGCGAATTCATGGAGGGCTAACCCTAACCCTAAGTGGAATTTTCCCCAATGGGATTTTCCCATGTATTTTGCCAGTAAATGTACATCAGGCCGGCTCAAAAGGCTTCCCCCCTCCTGACCATACCGGTGGCCTTCGAATCCAATGGCAGTGTCTGTTTTGCTCTGTGAATTCATGGAGAGCTAACCCTAACCCTAAGTGGAATTTTCCCCAATGGGATTTTCCCATGTATTTTACCAGGAAATGTACATAAGGCCGGCTCAAAAGGCGTCCCCCCTCCTAACCATATCGATGGACTCCGAATCCAATGTCAGTGTCTGTTTTGCTCTGCGAATTCATGGAGGGCTAACCCTAACCCTAAGTGGAATTTTCCCCAATGGGATTTTCCCATGTATTTTGCCACGAAATGTACATCAGGCCGGCTCAAAAGCCCTCCCCCCTCCAAACCTTACGGGTGGCCTCCGAATCCAATGGCAGTGCCTGTTTTGCTCTGCGAATTCATGGAGAGCTAAGCCTAACCCTAAGTGGAATTCTCCCCAATGGGATTTTCCCATGTATTTTGCCAGGAAATGTACATCAGGCCGGCTCAAAAGGCGTCCCCCCTCCTAACCATACCGGTGGCCTCCGAATCCAATGGCAATGTCAGTTTTGCTCTGCGAATTCATGGAGGGCTAACCCTAACCCTAAGTGGAATTTTCCCCAATGGGATTTTCCCATGTATTTTGCCAGGAAATGTACATCAGGCCGGCTCAAAAGGCCTCCCCCCTCCAAACCATACGGGTGGCCTCCGAATCCAATGGCAATGTCGGTTTTGCTCTGCGAATTCATGGAGGGCTAACCCTAAGTGGAATTTTTCCCAATGGGATTTTCCCATGTATTTTGCCAGGAAATGTCCATCAGGCCGGCTCAAAACCATACGGGTGGTCTCCGAATCCAATGGCAGTGTCTGTTTTGCTCTGCGAATTCATGGAGAGCTAACCCTAACCCTAAGTGGAATTTTCCCCAATGGGATTTTCCCATGTATTTTGCCAGGAAATGTACATCAGGCCGGCTCAAAAGCCCTCCCCCCTCCAAACCTTACGGGTGGCCTCCGAATCCAATGGCAGTGCCTGTTTTGCTCTGCGAATTCATGGAGAGCTAACCCTAACCCTAAGTGGAATTTTCCCCAATGGGATTTTCCCATGTATTTTGCCAGGAAATGTACTTCAGGCCGGCTCAAAAGCCCTCCCCCCTCCAAACCTTACGGGTGGCCTCCGAATCCAATGGCAGTGCCTGTTTTGCTCTGCGAATTCATGGAGAGCTAACCCTAACCCTAAGTGGAATTTTCCCCAATGGGATTTTCCCATGTATTTTGCCAGGAAATGTACATCTGGCCGGCTCAAAAGGCGTCCCCCCTCCTAACCATACCGGTGGCCTCCGAATCCAATGGCAATGTCAGTTTTGCTCTGCGAATTCATGGAGGGCTAACCTTAACCCTAAGTGGAATTTTCCCCAATGGGATTTTCCCATGTATTTTGCCAGGAAATGTACATCAGGCCGGCTCAAAAGGCCTCCCCCCTCCAAACCATACGGGTCGCCTCCGAATCCAATGGCAATGTCGGTTTTGCTCTGCGAATTCATGGAGGGCTAACCCTTAGTTGAATTTTTCCCAATGGGATTTTCCCATGTATTTTGCCAGGAAATGTCCATCAGGCCGGCTCAAAACCATACGGGTGGTCTCCGAATCCAATGGCAGTGTCTGTTTTGCTCTGCGAATTCATGGAGAGCTAACCCTAACCCTAAGTGGAATTTTTCCCAATGGGATTTTCCCATGTATTTTGCCAAGAAATGAACATTAGGGCAGCTCAAAAGGCGTGCCCTCTCCTAACCATACCGATAGGCTCCGAATCAAATGACAATGTCAGTTTTGCTCTGCGAATTCATGGAGGGCTAACCCTAAGTGGAATTTTTCCCAATGGGATTTTCCCATGTATTTTGCCAGGAAATGTACATCAGGCTGGCTCAAAAGGCGTCCTCCCTCCTAACCATACGGGTGGCCTCCGAATCCAATGGCAATGTCGGTTTTGTTCTGCGAATTCATGGAGAGCTAACCCTAACCCTAAGTGGAATTTTCCCCAATGGGATTTTCCCATGTATTTTGCTGTACATAAGGCCTGTACATTTCCTGTACATAAGGCTGGTTCAAAAGGCGTCCCCCCTCCTAACCATACCGATGGGCTCTGAATCCAATGGCAATGTCGGTTTTGCTCTGCGAATTCATGGAGAGCTAACCCTAACCATAAGTGTAATTTTCCCCAATGGGATTTTCCCATGTATTTTGCTGTACATAAGGCCTGTACATTTCCTGTACATAAGGCCGGCTCAAAAGCCGTCCCCCCTCCTAACCATACCGATGGGCTCTGAATCCAATGGCAATGTCGGTTTTGCTCTGCGAATTCATGGAGGGCTAACCCTAACCCTAAGTGGAATTTTCCCCAAAGGGATTTTCCCATGTATTTTGCCAGGAAATGTACATAAGGCCGTTTCAAAAGGCGACCCCCCTCCTAACCATACGGGTGGTCTCCGAATCCAATTGCAATGTCAGTTTTGCTCTGCGAATTCATGGAGAGCTAACCCTAACCCTAAGTGGAATTTTCCCTAATGGGATTTTCCCATGTATTTTGCCAGGAAATGAACATTAGGGCGGCTCAAAAGGCGTGCCCTCTCCTAACCATACAGATAGGCTCCGAATCAAATGACAATGGGCTCTGAATCCAATGGCAATGTCAGTTTTGCTCTGCGAATTCAGGGAGAGCTAACCCTAACCCTAAGTGGAATTTTCCCCAATGGGATTTTCCCATGTATTTTGCTGTACATAAGGCCTGTACATTTCCTGTACATAAGGCCGGCTCAAAAGCCGTCCCCCCTCCTAACCATACTGATGGGCTCTGAATCCAATGGCAATGTCGGTTTTGCTCTGCGAATTCATGGAGGGCTAACCCTAACCCTAAGTGGAATTTTCCCCAATGGGATTTTCCCATGTATTTTGCCAGGAAATGTACATAAGGCCGGCTCAAAAGGCGACCCCCCTCCTAACCATACGGGTGGTCTCCGAATCCAATTGCAATGTCAGTTTTGCTCTGCGAATTCATGGAGAGCTAACCCTAACCCTAAGTGGAATTTTCCCCAATGGGATTTTCCCATGTATTTTGCCAGGAAATGAACATTAGGGCAGCTCAAAAGGCGTGCCCTCTCCTATCCATACAGATAGGCTCCGAATCAAATCAAATCAAATCAAATCAAATTTTATTTGATTAGCCACAACCCTCTCCCGAAGGACTCGGGGCGGCGTACAATCACAAGGATAAAATACACATGGGACACACATACATACGAAAAAACAAGGACAATTACTTTTGTGCATGGAGGAGAGTAGACCTGCAAGTGAAAGACAATAAACACAGCTAAAAACACAGTTAAAACACAGTTTAAAATCCCCTAAATAAAATTGCTGAATTAAAAACCCCTCAGGAGCGTAACGAAGTTATGGTTGGGCCAGGCCAGATATTTGAAAAAGGTGGGTCTTGAGCTTAACACGGAAGGAGCGGAGGTCTGTAGTGGTCCTAATATCCGGGGGGAGGTCATTCCACAGGGCTGGGCCCGCCACAGAGAAGGCTCTGCTCCTAGGCGCCGCCCCATGGCATTGTCTAGTGGACGGCACTTGGAGAAGTCCCTCTCTGTGCGAGCGAATAGGTTGTAGGGATGTATGGGGCAGAATACGGTCCCGCAGGTAACTAGGTCCTGAGCCATGGAGCGCTTTAAAGATCGTAATCAAAACCTTGAAACGCACTCGATAGACCACAGGAAGCCAGTGCAGCTCGCGCAGGTGTGGTGTCACATGGGAGTACCTGGTGCTCCCCATAATCACCCGCGCGGCCGCATTCTGGACCAACTGTAGTCTCTGAGTGCATTTCAAGGGAAGCCCCATGTAGAGAGCGTTACAGTAGTCCAGGCGAGACGTCACCAGCGCATGGGTGACTGTGCGTAGAGCGTCCCGGTCCAATAGGGGGCGCAATTGGCGCACCAGGCGAACCTGATGGAACGCCCCCCTGGCCACGGCTGTCACATGTTCATCCATGGACAGCTTGGCATCCAGGAGGACGCCCAAATTGCGCGCCCGCTCCACGGGGGCGAGTTGAATGCCCCCAATGGCCAGAGATGGAATTATCTGGTTGAACCGGGGAGCCGGAACCCACAGCCACTCCGTCTTGGAAGGGTTGAGCCTGAGTCGGTTGTCATCCATCCAGACCCGTACGGCTTCCACACACCGGGACATCACTTCGACGGCCTCGTTGGGGTGGTTCGGGGTGGAAATGTACAGCTGAGTATCATCAGCGTACAGGTGGTATCCCACCCCAAAACCACGGATGATCTCACCCAGCGGCTTCATGTATGTGTTGAACAGGAGTGGCGAGAGGACCGACCCCTGTGGCACCCCACAGATGAGGGGGCTTAGGGTCGACCTCTGCTCCCCTGCCAACACACGTTGCGTCCTGCCGGAGAGGTAGGAGCCGAACCACCGCAAGACGGTGCCCCGGATCCCCAACCCCTCCAGTCGGTGCAACAGGATACCATGGTCGATGGTATCAAAAGCCGCCGAGAGGTCTAATAGGACCAGGATAGAGGAACAGCCCCTATCTCTGGCCCTCCAGAGATCATCTACCAACGCGACCAAGGCCGTCTCAGTGCTGTGCCCAGGGCGAAAGCCGGACTGGCGCGGGTCTAGATAATCATTCTCCTCCAGATGTTGTGGAATCAAATGACAATGGGCTCTGAATCCAATGGCAATGTCAGTTTTGCTCTGCGAATTCTTGGAGAGCTAACCCTAACCCTAAGTGGAATTTTCCCCAATGGGATTTTCACATGTATTTTGCAAGGAAATGTACATCAGTCCGGCTCAAAAGGCCTCCCCCCTCCAAACCATATCGATGGACTCCGAATCCAATGGCAGTGTCTGTTTTGCTCTGCAAATTCATGGAGAGCTAACCCTAACCCTAAGTGGAATTTTTCCCAATGGGATTTTCCCATGTATTTTGACAGGAAATGAACATTAGGGCGGCTCAAAAGGCGTGCCCTCTCCTAAACATACCGATAGGCTCCGAATCAAATGACAATGTCAGTTTTGCTCTGCGAATTCATGGAGAGCTAACCCTAACCCTAAGTGGAATTTTTCCCAATGGGATTTTCCCATGTATTTTGCCAGGAAATGTACATCAGGCTGGCTCAAAAGGCGTCCTCCCTCCTAACCATACGGGTGGCCTCCGAATCCAATGGCAATGTCGGTTTTGTTCTGCGAATTCATGGAGGGCTAACCCTAACCCTAAGTGGAATTTTCCCCAATGGGATTTTCCCATGTATTTTGCCAGGAAATGTACATAAGGCCGGCTCAAAAGGCGACCCCCCTCCTAACCATACGGGTGGTCTCCGAATCCAATTGCAATGTCAGTTTTGCTCTCCGAATTCATGGAGAGCTAACCCTAACCCTAAGTGGAATTTTCCCCAATGGGATTTTCCCATGTATTTTGCTGTACATAAGGCCTGTACATTTCCTGTACATAAGGCCGGCTCAAAAGGCGTCCCCCCTCCTAACCATACCGATGGGCTCTGAATCCAATGGCAATGTCGGTTTTGCTCTGCAAATTCATGGAGAGCTAACCCTAACCATAAGTGTAATTTTCCCCAATGGGATTTTCCCATGTATTTTGCTGTACATAAGGCCTGTACATTTCCTGTACATAAGGCCGGCTCAAAAGCTGTCCCCCCTCCTAACCATACCGATGGGCTCTGAATCCAATGGCAATGTCGGTTTTGCTCTGCGAATTCATGGAGGGCTAACCCTAACCCTAAGTGGAATTTTCCCCAATGGGATTTTCGCATGTATTTTGCCAGGAAATGTACATAAGGCCGGCTCAAAAGGCGACCCCCCTCCTAACCATACGGGTGGTCTCCGAATCCAATTGCAATGTCAGTTTTGCTCTGCGAATTCATGGAGAGCTAACCCTAACCCTAAGTGGAATTTTCCCCAATGGGATTTTCCCATGTATTTTGCCAGGAAATGAACATTAGTGCGGCTCAAAAGGCGTGCCCTCTCCTAACCATACAGATAGGCTCCGAATCAAATGACAATGGGCTCTGAATCCAATGGCAATGTAAGTTTTGCTCTGCGAATTCATGGAGAGCTAACCCTAACCCTAAGTGGAATTTTCCCCAATGGGATTTTCCCATGTATTTTGACAGGAAATGAACATTAGGGTGGCTCAAAAGGCGTGCCCTCTCCTAAACATACCGATAGGCTCCGAATCAAATGACAATGTCAGTTTTGCTCTGCGAATTCATGGAGAGCTAACCCTAACCCAAAGTGGAATTTTCCCCAATGGGATTTTCCCATGTATTTTGCTGTACATAAGGCCTGTACATTTCCTGTACATAAGGCCGGCTCAAAAGGCCTCCCCCCTCCAAACCATATCGATGGACTCCGAATCCAATGGCAGTGTCTGTTTTGCTCTGCGAATTCATGGAGAGCTAACCCTAACCCTAAGTGGAATTTTCCCCAATGGGATTTTCCCATGTATTTTGCCAGGAAATGTACATCAGTCCGGCTCAAAAGGCCTCCCCCCTCCAAACCATATCGATGGACTCCGAATCCAATGGCAGTGTCTGTTTTGCTCTGCGAATTCATGGAGGGCTAACCCTAACCCTAAGTGGAATTTTCCCTAATGGGATTTTCCCATGTATTTTGCCAGGAAATGTACATCAGGCCATCTCAAAAGGCGTCCACCCTCCTAACCATATCGATGGACTCCGAATCCAATGGCAGTCTCTGTTTTGCTCTGCGAATTCATGGAGGGCTAACCCTAACCCTAAGTGGAATTTTTCCCAATAGAATTTTCCCATATATTTTGCCAGGAAATGTACATCAGGCCGGCTGAAAAGGCGTCCCCCCTCCTAACCATACTGGTGGCCTCCGAATCCAATGGCAATGTCAGTTTTGCTCTGCGAATTGATGGAGGGCTAACCCTAACCCTAAGTGGAATTTTCCGCAATGGGATTTTCCCATGTATTTTGCCAGGAAATGTACATCAGTCCGGCTCAAAAGGCGTCCCCCCTCCTAACCATATCGATGGACTCCGAATCCAATGGCAGTCTCTGTTTTGCTCTGCGAATTCATGGAGGGCTAACCCTAACCCTAAGTGGAATTTTTCCCAATGGAATTTTCCCATGTATTTTGCCAGGAAATGTCCATCAGGCCGGATCAAAAGCCCTCCCCCCTCCAAACCGTACGGGTGGCCTCCGAATCCAATGGCAGTGTCTGTTTTGCTCTGCGAATTCATGGAGAGCTAACCCTAACCCTAAGTGGAATTTTCCCCAATGGGATTTTCCCATGTATTTTGCCAGGAAATGTACATCAGTCCGGCTCAAAAGGCCTCCCCCCTCCAAACCATATCGATGGACTCCGAATCCAATAGCAGTGTCTGTTTTGCTCTGCGAATTTATGGAGAGCTAACCGTAACCCTAAGTGGAATTTTCCACAATGGGATTTTCCCATGTATTTTGCCAGGAAATGTACATAAGGCCGTCTCAAAAGGCGTCCCCCCTCCTAACCATATCGATGGACTCCGAATCCAATGGCAGTCTCTGTTTTGCTCTGCGAATTCATGGAGGGCTAACCCTAACCCTAAGTGGAATTTTCCCCAATGGAATTTTCCCATGTATTCTGCCAGGAAATGTACATCAGGCCGGCTCAAAAGGCGTCCCCCCTCCAAACCGTACGGGTGGCGTCCGAATCCAATGGCAGTGTCTGTTTTGCTCTACGAATTCATGGAGAGCTAACCCTAACCCTAAGTGGAATTTTCCCCAATGGGATTTTCCCATATATTTTGCCAGGAAATGTAAATAAGGCCGGCTCAAAAGGCGTCCCCCCTCCTAACCATACCGTTGGCCTCGAAATCCAATGGCAATGTCGGTTTTCCTCTGCGAATTCATGGAGGGCTAACCCTAAGTGGAATTTTTCCCAATGGGATTTTCCCATGTATTTTGCCAGGAAATGTACATCAGGCCGGCTCAAAAGGCGTCCCCCCTCCTAACCATACCGGTGGCCTCCGAATCCAATGGCAATGCTGGTTTTGTTCTGTGAATTCATGGAGAGCTAACCCTAACCCTAAGTGGAATTTTCCCCAATGGGATTTTCCCATGTATTTTGCCAGGAAATGTACATCAGGCCGGCTCAAAAGGCCTCCCCCCTCCAAACCATACGGGTGGCCTCCGAATCCAATGGCAATGTCGGTTTTGCTCTGCGAATTCATGGAGGGCTAACCCTAACCCTAAGTGGAATTTTCGCCAATGGGATTTTCCCATGTATTTTGCCAGGAAATGTACATCAGGCCAGCTCAAAAGGCCTCCCCCCTCCAAACCATACAGGTGGCCTCCGAATCCAATGGCAATGTCTGTTTTGCTCTGCGAATTCATGGTGGGCTAATCCTAACCCTAAGTGGAATTTTCCCCAATGGGATTTTCCCATGTATTTTGCCAGGAAATGTACATCAGGCCGGCTCAAAAGGCCTCCCCCCTCCAAACCATACGGGTGGCCTCCGAATCCAATGGCAATGTCGGTTTTGCTCTGCGAATTCATGGAGGGCTAACCCTAAGTGGAATTTTTCCCAATGGGATTTTCCCATGTATTTTGCCAGGAAATGTACATCAGGCCGGCTCAAAAGCCCTCCCCCCTCCAAACCGTACGGATAGCCTCCGAATCCAATGGCAGTGCCTGTTTTGCTCTGCGAATTCATGGAGAGCTAACCCTAACCCTAAGTGGAATTTTCCCCAATGGGATTTTCCCATGTATTTTGCCAGGAAATGTACTTAAGGCCGGCTCAAAAGTCGTCCCTCCTCCTAACCATATCGATGGACTCCGAATCCAATGGCAATGTCAGTTTTGCTCTGAGAATTCATGGAGGGCTAACCCTAACCCTAAGTGGAATTTTCCCCAATGGGATTTTCCCATGTATTTTGCCAGGAAATGTACATCAGGCCGGCTCAAAATGCACCCCCCCTCCAAACCGTACGGTTGGCCTCCGAATCCAATGGCAATGTCGGTTTTGCTCAGCGAATTCATGGAGAGCTAACCCTAACCCTAAGTGGAATTTTCCCCAATGGGATTTTCCCATGTATTTTGCCAGGATATGTACATCAGGCCGGCTCAAAAGGCCTCCCCTCTCTAAACCATACGGGTGGCCTCCGAATCCAATGGCAATGTCGGTTTTGTTCTGCGAATTCATGGAGAGCTAACCCTAACCCTAAGTGGAATTTTCCCCAATGGGATTTTCCCATGTATTTTGCCAGGAAATGTACTTAAGGCCGGCTCAAAAGTCGTCCCTCCTCCTAAACATATCGATGGACTCCGAATCCAATGGCAGTGTCTGTTTTGCTCTGCGAATTCATGGAGGGCTAACCCTAACACTAAGTGGAATTTTCCCCAATGGGATTTTCCCATGTATTTTGCCAGGAAATGTACATCAGTCCGGCTCAAAAGGCCTCCCCCCTCCAAACCATATCGATGGACTCCGAATCCAATGGCAGTGTCTGTTTTGCTCTGCGAATTCATGGAGAGCTAACCCTAACCCTAAGTGGAATTTTCCCTAATGGGATTTTCCCATGTATTTTGCCAGGAAATGTACATCAGGCCATCTCAAAAGGCTTCCCGCCTCCTAACCATATCGATGGACTCCGAATCCAATGGCAGTGTCTGTTTTGCTCTGCGAATTCATGGAGGGCTAACCCTAACCCTAAGTGGAATTTTTCCCAATGGAATTTTCCCATGTATTTTGCCAGGAAATGTCCATCAGGCTGGCTCAAAAGGAGTCCTCCCTCCTAACCATATCGATGGACTCCGAATCCAATGGCAGTGTCTGTTTTGCTCTGCGAATTCATGGAGGGCTAACCCTAACCCTAAGTGGAATTTTCCCCAAAGGGATTTTCCCATGTATTTTGCCAGGAAATGTACATAAGGCTGGCTCAAAATGCGCCCCCCCTCCAATCCGTACGGGTGGCCTCCGAATCCAATGGCAATGTCGGTTTTGCTCTGCGAATTCATGGAGAGCTAACCCTAACCCTAAGTGGAATTTTCCCCAATGGGATTTTCCCATGTATTTTGCCAGGATATGTACATCAGGCCGGCTCAAAAGGCCTCCCCCCTCCAAACCATACGGGTGGCCTCCGAATCCAATGGCAATGTCGGTTTTGTTCTGCGAATTCATGGAGAGCTAACCCTAACCCTAAGTGGAATTTTCCCCAATGGGATTTTCCCATGTATTTTGCTAGGAAATGTACTTAAGGCCGGCTCAAAAGTCGTCCCTCCTCCTAACCATATCGATGGACTCCGAATCCAATGGCAATGTCAGTTTTGGTCTGCGAATTCATGGAGGGCTAACCCTAACCCTAAGTGGAATTTTCCCCAATGGGATTTTCCCATGTATTTTGCCAGGAAATGTACATCAGGCCGGCTCAAAATGCGCCCCCCCCTCCAAACCGTACGGTTGGCCTCCGAATCCAATGGCAATGTCGGTTTTGCTCAGCGAATTCATGGAGAGCTAACCCTAAACCTAAGTGGAATTTTCCCCAAAGGGATTTTCCCATGTATTTTGCCAGGAAATGTACATCAGGCCGGCTCAAAAGGCCTACCCCCTCCAAACCATACAGGTGGCCTCCGAATCCAATGGCAATGTCTGTTTTGCTCTGCGAATTCATGGAGGGCTAACCCTAACCCTAAGTGGAATTTTTCCCAATGGGATTTCCCCATGTATTTTGCCAGGAAATGTCCATCACGCCGGCTCAAAAGGCATCCCCCCTCCTAACCACACCGGTGGCCTCCGAATCCAATGGCAATGTCGGTTTTGTTCTGCGAATTCATGGAGAGCTAACCCTAACCCTAAGTGGAATTTTCCCCAATGGGATTTTCCCATGTATTTTGCCAGGAAATGTACTTAAGGCCGGCTCAAAAGTCGTCCCTCCTCCTAAACATATCGATGGACTCCGAATCCAATGGCAGTGTCTGTTTTGCTCTGCGAATTCATGGAGGGCTAACCCTAACCCTAAGTGGAATTTTCCCCAATGGGATTTTCCCATGTATTTTGCCAGGAAATGTACATCAGTCCGGCTCAAAAGGCCTCCCCCCTCCAAACCATATCGATGGACTCCGAATCCAATGGCAGTGTCTGTTTTGCTCTGCGAATTCATGGAGAGCTAACCCTAACCCTAAGTGGAATTTTCCCTAATGGGATTTTCCCATGTATTTTGCCAGGAAATGTACATCAGGCCATCTCAAAAGGCTTCCCGCCTCCTAACCATATCGATGGACTCCGAATCCAATGGCAGTCTCTGTTTTGCTCTGCGAATTCATGGAGGGCTAACCCTAACCCTAAGTGGAATTTTTCCCAATGGAATTTTCCCATGTATTTTGCCAGGAAATGTCCATCAGGCTGGCTCAAAAGGCGTCCTCCCTCCTAACCATATCGATGGACTCCGAATCCAATGGCAGTGTCTGTTTTGCTCTGCGAATTCATGGAGGGCTAACCCTAACCCTAAGTGGAATTTTCCCCAAAGGGATTTTCCCATGTATTTTGCCAGGAAATGTACATAAGGCCGGCTCAAAATGCGCCCCCCCTCCAATCCGTACGGGTGGCCTCCGAATCCAATGGCAATGTCGGTTTTGCTCTGCGAATTCATGGAGAGCTAACCCTAACCCTAAGTGGAATTTTCCCCAATGGGATTTTCCCATGTATTTTGCCAGGATATGTACATCAGGCCGGCTCAAAAGGCCTCCCCCCTCCAAACTATACGGGTGGCCTCCGAATCCAATGTCAATGTCGGTTTTGTTCTGCGAATTCATGGAGAGCTAACCCTAACCCTAAGTGGAATTTTCCCCAATGGGATTTTCCCATGTATTTTGCCAGGAAATGTACTTAAGGCCGGCTCAAAAGTCGTCCCTCCTCCTAACCATATCGATGGACTCCGAATCCAATGGCAATGTCAGTTTTGCTCTGCGAATTCATGGAGGGCTAACCCTAACCCTAAGTGGAATTTTCCCCAATGGGATTTTCCCATGTATTTTGCCAGGAAATGTACATCAGGCCGGCTCAAAATGCGCCCCCCCCTCCAAACCGTATGGTTGGCCTCCGAATCCAATGGCAATGTCGGTTTTGCTCAGCGAATTCATGGAGAGCTAACCCTAAACCTAAGTGGAATTTTCCCCAATGGGATTTTCCCATGTATTTTGCCAGGAAATGTACATCAGGCCGGCTCAAAAGGCCTCCCCCCTCCAAACCATACAGGTGGCCTCCGAATCCAATGGCAATGTCTGTTTTGCTCTGCGAATTCATGGAGGGCTAACCCTAACCCTAAGTGGAATTTTTCCCAATGGGATTTCCCCATGTATTTTGCCAGGAAATGTCCATCACGCCGGCTCAAAAGGCATCCCCCCTCCTAACCACACCGGTGGCCTCCGAATCCAATGGCAGTGTCTGTTTTGCTCTTCGAATTCATGGAGAGCTAACCCTAACCCTAAGTGGAATTTTCCCCAATGGGATTTTCCCATGTATTTTGCCAGGAAATGTACATAAGGCCGGCTCAAAAGGCGTCCCTCCTCCTAAACATATCGATGGACTCCGAATCCAATGGTAGTGTCTGTTTTGCTCTGCGAATTCATGGAGGGCTAACCCTAACCCTAAGTGGAATTTTCCCCAATGGGATTTTCCCATGTATTTTGCCAGTAAATGTACATCAGGCCGGCTCAAAAGGCTTCCCCCCTCCTGACCATACCGGTGGCCTTCGAATCCAATGGCAGTGTCTGTTTTGCTCTGTGAATTCATGGAGAGCTAACCCTAACCCTAAGTGGAATTTTCCCCAATGGGATTTTCCCATGTATTTTACCAGGAAATGTACATAAGGCCGGCTCAAAAGGCGTCCCCCCTCCTAACCATATCGATGGACTCCGAATCCAATGTCAGTGTCTGTTTTGCTCTGCGAATTCATGGAGGGCTAACCCTAACCCTAAGTGGAATTTTCCCCAATGGGATTTTCCCATGTATTTTGCCAGGAAATGTACATCAGGCCGGCTCAAAAGGCGTCCCCCCTCCTAACCATACCGGTGGCCTCCGAATCCAATGGCAATGTCAGTTTTGCTCTGCGAATTCATGGAGGGCTAACCCTAACCCTAAGTGGAATTTTCCCCAATGGGATTTTCCCATGTATTTTGCCAGGAAATGTACATCAGGCCGGCTCAAAAGGCCTCCCCCCTCCAAACCATACGGGTGGCCTCCGAATCCAATGGCAATGTCGGTTTTGCTCTGCGAATTCATAGAGGGCTAACCCTAAGTGGAATTTTTCCCAATGGGATTTTCCCATGTATTTTGCCAGGAAATGTCCATCAGGCCGGCTCAAAACCATACGGGTGGTCTCCGAATCCAATGGCAGTGTCTGTTTTGC
Source organism: Natrix helvetica (assembly GCF_964273705.1). NCBI lineage: Eukaryota > Metazoa > Chordata > Lepidosauria > Squamata > Natricidae > Natrix > Natrix helvetica. The sequence continues at coordinate 24,373,328 of NC_138553.1, forward strand.
TCTGCGAATTCATGGAGAGCTAACCCTAACCCTAAGTGGAATTTTCCCCAATGGGATTTTCCCATGTATTTTGCCAGGAAATGTACATCAGGCCGGCTCAAAAGCCCTCCCCCCTCCAAACCTTACGGGTGGCCTCCGAATCCAATGGCAGTGCCTGTTTTGCTCTGCGAATTCATGGAGAGCTAACCCTAACCCTAAGTGGAATTTTCCCCAATGGGATTTTCCCATGTATTTTGCCAGGAAATGTACATCTGGCCGGCTCAAAAGGCGTCCCCCCTCCTAACCATACCGGTGGCCTCCGAATCCAATGGCAATGTCAGTTTTGCTCTGCGAATTCATGGAGGGCTAACCTTAACCCTAAGTGGAATTTTCCCCAATGGGATTTTCCCATGTATTTTGCCAGGAAATGTACATCAGGCCGGCTCAAAAGGCCTCCCCCCTCCAAACCATACGGGTCGCCTCCGAATCCAATGGCAATGTCGGTTTTGCTCTGCGAATTCATGGAGGGCTAACCCTAAGTTGAATTTTTCCCAATGGGATTTTCCCATGTATTTTGCCAGGAAATGTCCATCAGGCCGGCTCAAAACTATACGGGTGGTCTCCGAATCCAATGGCAGTGTCTGTTTTGTTCTGCGAATTCATGGAGAGCTAACCCTAACCCTAAGTGGAATTTTTCCCAATGGGATTTTCCCATGTATTTTGCCAGGAAATGAACATTAGGGCAGCTCAAAAGGCGTGCCCTCTCCTAACCATACCGATAGGCTCCGAATCAAATGACAATGTCAGTTTTGCTCTGCGAATTCATGGAGGGCTAACCCTAAGTGGAATTTTTCCCAATGGGATTTTCCCATGTATTTTGCCAGGAAATGTACATCAGGCTGGCTCAAAAGGCGTCCTCCCTCCTAACCATACGGGTGGCCTCCGAATCCAATGGCAATGTCGGTTTTGTTCTGCGAATTCATGGAGAGCTAACCCTAACCCTAAGTGGAATTTTCCCCAATGGGATTTTCCCATGTATTTTGCTGTACATAAGGCCTGTACATTTCCTGTACATAAGGCTGGTTCAAAAGGCGTCCCCCCTCCTAACCATACCGATGGGCTCTGAATCCAATGGCAATGTCGGTTTTGCTCTGCGAATTCATGGAGAGCTAACCCTAACCATAAGTGTAATTTTCCCCAATGGGATTTTCCCATGTATTTTGCTGTACATAAGGCCTGTACATTTCCTGTACATAAGGCCGGCTCAAAAGCCGTCCCCCCTCCTAACCATACCGATGGGCTCTGAATCCAATGGCAATGTCGGTTTTGCTCTGCGAATTCATGGAGGGCTAACCCTAACCCTAAGTGGAATTTTCCCCAAAGGGATTTTCCCATGTATTTTGCCAGGAAATGTACATAAGGCCGTTTCAAAAGGCGACCCCCCTCCTAACCATACGGGTGGTCTCCGAATCCAATTGCAATGTCAGTTTTGCTCTGCGAATTCATGGAGAGCTAACCCTAACCCTAAGTGGAATTTTCCGTAATGTGATTTTCCCATGTATTTTGCCAGGAAATGAACATTAGGGCGGCTCAAAAGGCGTGCCCTCTCCTAACCATACAGATAGGCTCCGAATCAAATGACAATGGGCTCTGAATCCAATGGCAATGTCAGTTTTGCTCTGCGAATTCAGGGAGAGCTAACCCTAACCCTAAGTGGAATTTTCCCCAATGGGATTTTCCCATGTATTTTGCTGTACATAAGGCCTGTACATTTCCTGTACATAAGGCCGGCTCAAAAGCCGTCCCCCCTCCTAACCATACTGATGGGCTCTGAATCCAATGGCAATGTCGGTTTTGCTCTGCGAATTCATGGAGGGCTAACCCTAACCCTAAGTGGAATTTTCCCCAATGGGATTTTCCCATGTATTTTGCCAGGAAATGTACATAAGGCCGGCTCAAAAGGCGACCCCCCTCCTAACCATACGGGTGGTCTCCGAATCCAATTGCAATGTCAGTTTTGCTCTGCGAATTCATGGAGAGCTAACCCTAACCCTAAGTGGAATTTTCCCCAATGGGATTTTCCCATGTATTTTGCCAGGAAATGAACATTAGGGCAGCTCAAAAGGCGTGCCCTCTCCTATCCATACAGATAGGCTCCGAATCAAATCAAATCAAATCAAATCAAATTTTATTTGATTAGCCGCAACCCTCTCCCGAAGGACTCGGGGCGGCGTACAATCACAAGGATAAAATACACATAGGACACACATACATACGAAAAAACAAGGACAATTACTTTTGTGCATGGAGGAGAGTAGACCTGCAAGTGAAAGACAATAAACACAGCTAAAAACACAGTTAAAACACAGTTTAAAATCCCCTAAATAAAATTGCTGAATTAAAAACCCCTCAGGAGCGTAACGAAGTTATGGTTGGGCCAGGCCAGATATTTGAAAAAGGTGGGTCTTGAGCTTAACACGGAAGGAGCGGAGGTCTGTAGTGGTCCTAATATCCGGGGGGAGGTCATTCCACAGGGCTGGGCCCGCCACAGAGAAGGCTCTGCTCCTAGGCGCCGCCCCATGGCATTGTCTAGTGGACGGCACCTGGAGAAGTCCCTCTCTGTGCGAGCGAATAGGTTGTAGGGATGTATGGGGCAGAATACGGTCCCGCAGGTAACTAGGTCCTGAGCCATGGAGCGCTTTAAAGATCGTAATCAAAACCTTGAAACGCACTCGATAGACCACAGGAAGCCAGTGCAGCTCGCGCAGGTGTGGTGTCACATGGGAGTACCTGGTGCTCCCCATAATCACCCGCGCGGCCGCATTCTGGACCAACTGTAGTCTCCGAGTGCATTTCAAGGGAAGCCCCATGTAGAGAGCGTTACAGTAGTCCAGGCGAGACGTCACCAGCGCATGGGTGACTGTGCGTAGAGCGTCCCGGTCCAATAGGGGGCGCAATTGGCGCACCAGGCGAACCTGATGGAACGCCCCCCTGGCCACGGCTGTCACATGTTCATCCATGGACAGCTTGGCATCCAGGAGGACGCCCAAATTGCGCGCCCGCTCCACGGGGGCGAGTTGAATGCCCCCAATGGCCAGAGATGGAATTATCTGGTTGAACCGGGGAGCCGGAACCCACAGCCACTCCGTCTTGGAAGGGTTGAGCCTGAGTCGGTTGTCATCCATCCAGACCCGTACGGCTTCCACACACCGGGACATCACTTCGACGGCCTCGTTGGGGTGGTTCGGGGTGGAAATGTACAGCTGAGTATCATCAGCGTACAGGTGGTATCCCACCCCAAAACCACGGATGATCTCACCCAGCGGCTTCATGTATGTGTTGAACAGGAGTGGCGAGAGGACCGACCCCTGTGGCACCCCACAGATGAGGGGGCTTAGGGTCGACCTCTGCTCCCCTGCCAACACACGTTGCGTCCTGCCGGAGAGGTAGGAGCCGAACCACCGCAAGACGGTGCCCCGGATCCCCAACCCCTCCAGTCGGTGCAACAGGATACCATGGTCGATGGTATCAAAAGCCGCCGAGAGGTCTAATAGGACCAGGATAGAGGAACAGCCCCTATCTCTGGTCCTCCAGAGATCATCTACCAACGCGACCAAGGCCGTCTCAGTGCTGTGCCCAGGGCGAAAGCCGGACTGGCGCGGGTCTAGATAATCATTCTCCTCCAGATGTCGTGGAATCAAATGACAATGGGCTCTGAATCCAATGGCAATGTCAGTTTTGCTCTGCGAATTCTTGGAGAGCTAACCCTAACCCTAAGTGGAATTTTCCCCAATGGGATTTTCACATGTATTTTGCAAGGAAATGTACATCAGTCCGGCTCAAAAGGCCTCCCCCCTCCAAACCATATCGATGGACTCCGAATCCAATGGCAGTGTCTGTTTTGCTCTGCAAATTCATGGAGAGCTAACCCTAACCCTAAGTGGAATTTTTCCCAATGGGATTTTCCCATGTATTTTGACAGGAAATGAACATTAGGGCGGCTCAAAAGGCGTGCCCTCTCCTAAACATACCGATAGGCTCCGAATCAAATGACAATGTCAGTTTTGCTCTGCGAATTCATGGAGAGCTAACCCTAACCCTAAGTGGAATTTTTCCCAATGGGATTTTCCCATGTATTTTGCCAGGAAATGTACATCAGGCTGGCTCAAAAGGCGTCCTCCCTCCTAACCATACGGGTGGCCTCCGAATCCAATGGCAATGTCGGTTTTGTTCTGCGAATTCATGGAGGGCTAACCCTAACCCTAAGTGGAATTTTCCCCAATGGGATTTTCCCATGTATTTTGCCAGGAAATGTACATAAGGCCGGCTCAAAAGGCGACCCCCCTCCAAACCATACGGGTGGTCTCCGAATCCAATTGCAATGTCAGTTTTGCTCTCCGAATTCATGGAGAGCTAACCCTAACCCTAAGTGGAATTTTCCCCAATGGGATTTTCCCATGTATTTTGCTGTACATAAGGCCTGTACATTTCCTGTACATAAGGCCGGCTCAAAAGGCGTCCCCCCTCCTAACCATACCGATGGGCTCTGAATCCAATGGCAATGTCGGTTTTGCTCTGCAAATTCATGGAGAGCTAACCCTAACCATAAGTGTAATTTTCCCCAATGGGATTTTCCCATGTATTTTGCTGTACATAAGGCCTGTACATTTCCTGTACATAAGGCCGGCTCAAAAGCCGTCCCCCCTCCTAACCATACCGATGGGCTCTGAATCCAATGGCAATGTCGGTTTTGCTCTGCGAATTCATGGAGAGCTAACCCTAACCCTAAGTGGAATTTTCCCCAATGGGATTTTCCCATGTATTTTGCCAGGAAATGTACATAAGGCCGGCTCAAAAGGCGACCCCCCTCCTAACCATACGGGTGGTCTCCGAATCCAATTGCAATGTCAGTTTTGCTCTGCGAATTCATGGAGAGCTAACCCTAACCCTAAGTGGAATTTTCCCCAATGGGATTTTCCCATGTATTTTGCCAGGAAATGAACATTAGGGCGGCTCAAAAGGCGTGCCCTCTCCTAACCATACAGATAGGCTCCGAATCAAATGACAATGGGCTCTGAATCCAATGGCAATGTAAGTTTTGCTCTGCGAATTCATGGAGAGCTAACCCTAACCCTAAGTGGAATTTTCCCCAATGGGATTTTCCCATGTATTTTGACAGGAAATGAACATTAGGGTGGCTCAAAAGGCGTGCCCTCTCCTAAACATACCGATAGGCTCCGAATCAAATGACAATGTCAGTTTTGCTCTGCGAATTCATGGAGAGCTAACCCTAACCCAAAGTGGAATTTTCCCCAATGGGATTTTCCCATGTATTTTGCTGTACATAAGGCCTGTACATTTCCTGTACATAAGGCCGGCTCAAAAGGCCTCCCCCCTCCAAACCATATCAATGGACTCCGAATCCAATGGCAGTGTCTGTTTTGCTCTGCAAATTCATGGAGAGCTAACCCTAACCCTAAGTGGAATTTTTCCCAATGGGATTTTCCCATGTATTTTGACAGGAAATGAACATTAGGGCGGCTCAAAAGGCGTGCCCTCTCCTAAACATACCGATAGGCTCCGAATCAAATGACAATGTCAGTTTTGCTCTGCGAATTCATGGAGAGCTAACCCTAAAACTAAGTGGAATTTTTCCCAATGGGATTTTCCCATGTATTTTGCCAGGAAATGTACCTCAGGCTGGCTCAAAAGGCGTCCTCCCTCCTAACCATACGGGTGGCCTCCGAATCCAATGGCAATGTCGGTTTTGTTCTGCGAATTCATGGAGGACTAACCCTAACCCTAAGTGGAATTTTCCCCAAAGGGATTTTCCCATGTATTTTGCCAGGAAATGTACATAAGGCCGGCTCAAAAGGCGACCCCCCTCCTAACCATACGGGTGGTCTCCGAATCCAATTGCAATGTCAGTTTTGCTCTCCGAATTCATGGAGAGCTAACCCTAACCCTAAGTGGAATTTTCCCCAATGGGATTTTCCCATGTATTTTGCCAGGAAATGTCCATCAGGGCGGCTCAAAACCATACGGGTAGTCTCCGAATCCAATGGCAGTGTCTGTTTTGCTCTGCGAATTCATGGAGAGCTAACCCTAACCCTAAGTGGAATTTTTCCCAATGGGATTTTCCCATGTATTTTGCCAGGAAATGAACATTAGGGCAGCTCAAAAGGCGTGCCCTCTCCTAACCATACCGATAGGCTCCGAATCAAATGACAATGTCAGTTTTGCTCTGCGAATTCATGGAGAGCTAACCCTAACCCTAAGTGGAATTTTCCCCAATGGGATTTTCCCATGTATTTTGCCAGGAAATGTCCATCAGGGCGGCTCAAAACCATACGGGTAGTCTCCGAATCCAATGGCAGTGTCTGTTTTGCTCTGCGAATTCATGGAGAGCTAACCCTAACCCTAAGTGGAATTTTTCCCAATGGGATTTTCCCATGTATTTTGCCAGGAAATGAACATTAGGGCAGCTCAAAAGGCGTGCCCTCTCCTAACCATACCGATAGGCTCCGAATCAAATGACAATGTCAGTTTTGCTCTGCGAATTCATGGAGAGCTAACCCTAACCCTAAGTGGAATTTTTCCCAATGGGATTTTCCCATGTATTTTGCCAGGAAATGTACATCAGGCTGCCTCAAAAGGCGTCCTCCCTCCTAACCATACGGGTGGCCTCCGAATCCAATGGCAATGTCGGTTTTGTTCTGCGAATTCATGGAGGGCTAACCCTAACCCTAAGTGGAATTTTCCCCAATGGGATTTTCCCATGTATTTTGCCAGGAAATGAACATTAGGGCAGCTCAAAAGGCGTGCCCTCTCCTATCCATACAGATAGGCTCCGAATCAAATGACAATGGGCTCTGAATCCAATGGCAATGTCAGTTTTGCTCTGCGAATTCTTGGAGAGCTAACCCTAACCCTAAGTGGAATTTTCCCCAATGGGATTTTCACATGTATTTTGCAAGGAAATGTACATCAGTCCGGATCAAAAGGCCTCCTCCTTCCAAACCATATCGATGGACTCCGAATCCAATGGCAGTGTCTGTTTTGCTCTGCAAATTCATGGAGAGCTAACCCTAACCCTAAGTGGAATTTTTCCCAATGGGATTTTCCCATGTATTTTGCCAGGAAATGAACATTAGGGCGGCTCAAAAGGCGTGCCCCCTCCTAAACATACCGATAGGCTCCGAATCAAATGACAATGTCAGTTTTGCTCTGCGAATTCATGGAGAGCTAATCCTAACCCTAAGTGGAATTTTCCCCAATGGGATTTTCCCATGTATTTTGCTGTACATAAGGCCTGTACATTTCCTGTACATAAGGCCGGCTCAAAAGGCGTCCCCCCTCCTAACCATACCGATGGGCTCTAAATCCAATGGCAATGTCGGTTTTCCTCTGCGAATTCATGGAGGGCTAACCCTAACCCTAAGTGGAATTTTCCCCAATGGGATTTTCCCATGTATTTTGCCAGGAAATGTACATCAGGCTGGCTCAAAAGGCGTGCCGTCTCCTAACCATACCGATAGGCTCCGAATCAAATGACAATGTCAGTTTTGCTCTGCGAATTCATGGAGAGCTAACCCTAACCCTAAGTGGAATTTTTCCAAATGGGATTTTCCCATGTATTTTGCCAGGAAATGTACATCAGGCTGGATCAAAAGGCGTCCTCCCTCCTAACCATACGGGTGGCCTCCGAATCCAATGGCAATGTCGGTTTTGTTCTGCGAATTCATGGAGAGCTAACCCTAACCCTAAGTGGAATTTTCCCCAATGGGATTTTCCCATGTATTTTGCTGTACATAAGGCCTGTACATTTCCTGTACATAAGGCCGGCTCAAAAGCCGTCCCCCCTCCTAACCATACCGATGGCCTCTGAATCCAATGGCAATGTCGGTTTTGCTCTGCGAATTCATGGAGGGCTAACCCTAACCCTAAGTGGAATTTTCCCCAATGGGATTTTCCCATGTATTTTGCCAGGAAATGTACATAAGGCCGGCTCAAAAGGCGACCCCCCTCCTAACCATACGGGTGGTCTCCGAATCCAATTGCAACGTCAGTTTTGCTCTGCGAATTCATGGAGAGCTAACCCTAACCCTAAGTGGAATTTTCCCCAATGGGATTTTCACATGTATTTTGCAAGGAAATGTACATCAGTCCGGCTCAAAAGGCCTCCCCCCTCCAAACCATATCGATGGACTCCGAATCCAATGGCAGTGTCTGTTTTGCTCTGCAAATTCATGGAAAGCTAACCCTAACCCTAAGTGGAATTTTTCCCAATGGGATTTTCCCATGTATTTTGACAGGAAATGAACATTAGGGCGGCTCAAAAGGCGTGCCCTCTCCTAAACATACCGATAGGCTCCGAATCAAATGACAATGTCAGTTTTGCTCTGTGAATTCATGGAGAGCTAACCCTAACCCTAAGTGGAATTTTCCCCAATGGGATTTTCCCATGTATTTTGCCAGGAAATGTACATCAGGCTGGCTCAAAAGGCGTCCTCCCTCCTAACCATACGGGTGGCCTCCGAATCCAATGGCAATGTTCGTTTTGTTCTGCGAATTCATGGAGGGCTAACCCTAACCCTAAGTGGAATTTTCCCCAATGGGATTTTCCCATGTATTTTGCCAGGAAATGTACATAAGGCCGGCTCAAAAGGCGACCCCCCTCCTAACCATACGGGTGGTCTCCGAATCCAATTGCAATATCAGTTTTGCTCTGCGAATTCATGGAGAGCTAACCCTAACCCTAAGTGGAATTTTCCCCAATGGGATTTTCCCATGTATTTTGCCAGGAAATGAACATTAGGGCGGCTCAAAAGGCGTGCCCTCTCCTAACCATACAGATAGGCTCCGAATCAAATGACAATGGGCTCTGAATCCAATGGCAATGTCAGTTTTGCTCTGCGAATTCGTGGAGAGCTAACCCTAACCCTAAGTGGAATTTTCCCCAATGGGATTTTCCCATGTATTTTGACAGGAAATGAACATTAGGGTGGCTCAAAAGGCGTGCCCTCTCCTAAACATACCGATAGGCTCCGAATCAAATGACAATGTCAGTCTTGCTCTGCGAATTCATGGAGAGCTAACCCTAACCCAAAGTGGAATTTTCCCCAATGGGATTTTCCCATGTATTTTGCTGTACATAAGGCCTGTACATTTCCTGTACATAAGGCCGGCTCAAAAGCCGTCCCCCCTCCTAACCATACTGATGGGCTCTGAATCCAATGGCAATGTCAGTTTTGCTCTGCGAATTCATGGAGAGCTAACCCTAACCCTAAGTGGAATTTTCCCCAATGGGATTTTCACATGTATTTTGCAAGGAAATGTACATCAGTCCGGCTCAAAAGGCCTCCCCCCTCCAAACCATATCAATGGACTCCGAATCCAATGGCAGTGTCTGTTTTGCTCTGCAAATTCATGGAGAGCTAACCCTAACCCTAAGTGGAATTTTTCCCAATGGGATTTTCCCATGTATTTTGAAAGGAAATGTACATCAGGCTGGCTCAAAAGGCGTCCTCCCTCCTAACCATACGGGTGGCCTCCGAATCCAATGGCAATGTCGGTTTTGTTCTGCGAATTCATGGAGGGCTAACCCTAACCCTAAGTGGAATTTTCCCCAAAGGGATTTTCCCATGTATTTTGCCAGGAAATGTACATAAGGCCGGCTCAAAAGGCGACCCCCCTCCTAACCATACGGGTTGTCTCCGAATCCAATTGAAATGTCAGTTTTGCTCTCCGAATTCATGGAGAGCTAACCCTAACCCTAAGTGGAATTTTTCCCAATGGGATTTTCCCATGTATTTTGCCAGGAAATGTACATAAGGTCGGCTCAAAAGGCGTGCTCTCCTAACCATGCCGGTGGCCTCCGAATCCAATGGCAATGTCGGTTTTGCTCTGCGAATTCATGGAGGGCTAACCCTATCCCTAAGTGGAATTTTCCCCAATGGGATTTTCCCATGTATTTTGCCAGGAAATGTACATCAGGCCGGCTCAAAAGGCGTCCCCCCTCCTAACCATACGCGTGGCCTCCGAATCCAATGCCAACGTCGGTTTTGTTCTGCGAATTCATGGAGAGATAACCCTAACCCTAAGTGGAATTTTCCCAAATGGGATTTTCCCATGTATTTTGCCAGGAAATGTACATCAGTCCGGCTCAAAAGGCCTCCCCCCTACAAACCATATCGATGGACTCCGAATCCAATGGCAACGTCGGTTTTGTTCTGCGAATTCATGGAGAGCTAACCATAACCCTAAGTGGAATTTTCCCCAATGGGATTTTCCCATGTATTTTGCCAGGAAATGTACATAAAGCCGGCTCAAAAGGCCTCCCCCCTCCTAACCATGCGGGTGGTCTCCGAATCCAATGGCAATGTCGATTTTGCTCTGCGAATTCATGGAGAGCTAATCCTAACCCTAAGTGGAATTTTGCCCAATGGGATTTTCCCATGTATTTTGCCAGGAAATGTACATCAGGCCGGCTCAAAAGGCCTCCCCCCTCCTAACCATACGGGTGGCCTCCGAATCCAATGGCAGTGTCAGTTTTGCTCTGCGAATTCATGGAGAGCTAACCCTAAGTGGGATTTTCCCCAATGGTATTTTCCCATGTATTTTGCCAGGAAATGTACATAAAGCCGGCTCAAAAGGCGTCCCCCCTCCAAACCGTACGGGTGGCCTCCGAATCCAATGGCAATGTTGGTTTTGCTCTGCAAATTCACGGAGAGCTAACCCTAACCCTAAGGGGAATTTTCCCCAAAGGGATTTTCCCATGCATTTTGCCAGGAAATGTACATCAGTCCGGCTCAAAAGGCCTCCCCCCGCCAAACCATATCGATGGACTCCAAATCAATGACAACGTCGGTTTTGTTCTGCGAATTCATGGAGAGCTAACCATAACCCTAAGTGGAATTTTCCCCAATGGGATTTTCCCATGTATTTTGCCAGGAAATGTACATCAGGCCGGCTCAAAAGGCGTCCCCCCTCCTAACCATATGGGTGGCCTCCGAATCCAATGGCAATGTCGGTTTTGCTCTGCGAATTCATGTAGAGCTAACCCTAACCCTAAGTGGAATTTTCCCCAATGGGATTTTGCCATGTATTTTGCCAGGAAATGTACATCAGGCCGGCTCAAAAGGCCTCCCCCCTCCAAACCATATCGATGGACTCCGAATCCATAGGCAGTGTCTGTTTTGCTCTGCGAATTCATGGAGGGCTAACCCTAACCCTAAGTGGAATTTTCCCCAATGGGATTTTCCCATGTATTTTGCCAGGAAATGTACATAAGCCTGGCTCAAAAGGCGTCCCCCCTCCTAACCATACGCGTGGCCTCCGAATCCAATGGCAATGTCGGTTTTGCTCTGCGAATTCATGGAGAGCTAACCCTAAACCTAAGTGGAATATTCCCCAATGGGATTTTCCTATTTATTTTGCCAGGAAATGTACATCAGGCCGGCTCAAAAGGCGTCCCCCCTCCAAACTGTACGGGTGGCCTCCGAATCCAATGACAGTGTCTATTTTGCTCTGCGAATTCATGGAGAGCTAACCCTAAACCTAAGTGGAATTTTCCCCAATGGGATTTTCCCATGTATTTTGCCAGGAAATATACATCAGGCCGGCTCAAAAGGCGTCCCCCCTCCTAACCATACGGGTGGCCTCCGAATCCAATGACAGTGTCTGTTTTGCTCTGCGAATTCATGGAGAGCTAACCCTAACCCTAAGTGGAATTTTTCCAATGGGATTTTCCCATGTATTTTGCCAGGAAATGTACATAAGGCGGCTCAAATGGCCTCCCCACTCCAAACCATATCGATGGACTCTGAATACAATGGCAGTGTCTGTTTTGCTCTGCGAATTCATGGAGAGCTAACCCTAACCCTAAGTGGAATTTTTCCCAAAGGGATTTTCCCATGTATTTTGCTAGGAAATGTACATCAGGCCGGCTCAAAAGGCGACCCCCCTACTAACCATACGGGTGGTCTCCGAATCCAATTGCAGTGTCTCTTTTCCTCTGCGAATTCATGGAGGGCTAACCTTAACCCTAAGTGGAATTTTCCCCAATGGTATTTTCCCATGTATTTTGCCAGGAAATGTACATAAGGCCGGCTCAAAAGGCGTCCCCCCTCCAAACCGTACGGGTGGCCTCCGAATCCAATGGCAATGTCGGTTTTACTTTGCGAATTCACGGAGAGCTAACCCTAACCCTAAGTGGAATTTTCCCCAATGGTATTTTCCCATGTATTTTGCCAGGAAATGTACATAAGGCCAGCTCAAGAGGCGTCCCCCCTCCAAACCGTACGGGTGGCCTCCGAATCCAATGGCAATGTCGGTTTTGCTCTGCGAATTCATAGAGAGCTAACCCTAACCCTAAGTGGAATTTTTCCAATGGGATTTTCCCATGTATTTTGCCAGGAAATGTACATCAGGCCGGCTCAAAAGGCGTCCCCCCTCCTAACCATACGGGTGGCCTCCGAATCCAATGACAGTGTCTGTTTTGCTCTGCGAATTCATGGAGAGCTAACCCTAACCCTAAGTGGAATTTTTCCAATGGGATTTTCCCATGTATTTTGCCAGGAAATGTACATCAGGCCGGCTCAAAAGGCCTCCCCCCTCCAAACCATATCGATGGACTCCGAATACAATGGCAGTGTCTGTTTTCCTCTGCGAATTCATGGAGAGCTAACCCTAACCCTAAGTGGAATTTTCCCCAATGGGATTTTCCCATGTATTTTGCCAGGAAATGTACATAAGGCCGGCTCAAAAGGCGTCCCCCCTCCAAACCGTACGGGTGGCCTCCGAATCCAATGGCAGTGTCAGTTTTGCTCTGCGAATTCATGGAGAGCTAACCCTAAGTGGGATTTTCGCCAATGGTATTTTCCCATGTATTTTGCCAGGAAATGTACATCAGGCCATCTCAAAAGGCGTCCCCCCTCCTAACCATACGGGTGGCCTCCGAATCCAATGACAGTGTCTGTTTTGCTCTGCGAATTCATGGAGAGCTAACCCTAACCCTAAGTGGAATTTTCCAAAATGGGATTTTCCCATGTTTTTTGCCAGGAAATGTACATCAGGCCGGCTCAAAATGCCTCCCCCCTCCAAACCATATCGATGGACACCGAATCCAATGGCAGTGTCTGTTTTGCTCTGCGAATTCAGGGAGGGCTAACCCTAACCCTAAGTGGAATTTTTCCAATGGGATTTTCCCATGTATTTTGCCAGGAAATGTACATCAGGCCGGCTCAAAAGGCCTCCCCCCTCCAAACCATATCGATGGACTCCGAATACAATGGCAGTGTCTGTTTTCCTCTGTGAATTCATGGAGAGCTAACCCTAACCCAAAGTGGAATTTTCCCCAATGGGATTTTCCCATGTATTTTGCTAGGAAATGTACATCAGGCCGGCTCAAAAGGCCTCCCCCCTCCAAACCATATCGATGGACTCCGAATAAAATGGCAGTGTCTGTTTTCCTCTGCGAATTCATGGAGGGCTAACCTTAACCCTAAGTGGAATTTTCCCCAATGGGATTTTCCCATGTATTTTGCCAGGAAATGTACATCAGGCTGGCTCAAAAGGCGTCCCCCCTCCTAACCATACTGGTGGCCTCCGAATCCAATTGCAATGTCAGTTTTGCTCTGCGAATTCATGGAGAGCTAACCCTAACCCTAAGTGGAATTTTCCACAATGGGATTTTCCCATGTTTTTTGCCAGGAAATGTACATCAGGCCGGCTCAAAATGCCTCCCCCCTCCAAACCATATCGATGGACACCGAATCCAATGGCAGTGTCTGTTTTGCTCTGCAAATTCAGGGAGGGCTAACCCTAACCCTAAGTGGAATTTTCCCCAATGGGATTTTCCCATGTATTTTGCCAGGAAATGTACATCAGGCCGGCTCAAAAGCCGTGCCCCCTCCTAACCATATGGGTGGCCTCCGAATCCAATGAGAGTGTCTGTTTTGCTCTGCGAATTCATGGAGAGCTAACCCTAACCCTAAGTGGAATTTTTCCCAATGGTATTTTCCCATGTATTTTGCCAGGAAATGTACATCAGGCCGGCTCAAAAGGCGACCCCCCTCCTATCCATACGGGTGGTCTCCGAATCCAATTGCAATGTCAGTTTTGCTCTGCGAATGCATGGAGAGCTAACCCTAACCCTAAGTGGAATTTTCCCCAATGGGATTTTCCCATGTATTTTGCCAGGAAATGTACATAAGGCCGGCTCAAAAGGCGTCCCCCCTCCAAACCGTACGGGTGGCCTCCGAATCCAATGGCAGTGTCAGTTTTGCTCTGCGAATTCATGGAGAGCTAACCCTAAGTGGGATTTTCGCCAATGGTATTTTCCCATGTATTTTGCCAGGAAATGTACATCAGGCCAGCTCAAAAGGCGTCCCCCCTCCTAACCATACGGGTGGCCTCCGAATCCAATGACAGTGTCTGTTTTGCTCTGCGAATTCATGGAGAGCTAACCCTAACCCTAAGTGGAATTTTCCAAAATGGGATTTTCCCATGTTTTTTGCCAGGAAATGTACATCAGGCCGGCTCAAAATGCCTCCCCCCTCCAAACCATATCGATGGACACCGAATCCAATGGCAGTGTCTGTTTTGCTCTGCGAATTCAGGGAGGGCTAACCCTAACCCTAAGTGGAATTTTTCCAATGGGATTTTCCCATGTATTTTGCCAGGAAATGTACATCAGACCGGCTCAAAAGGCCTCCCCCCTCCAAACCATATCGATGGACTCCGAATACAATGGCAGTGTCTGTTTTCCTCTGCGAATTCATGGAGAGCTAACCCTAACCCAAAGTGGAATTTTCCCCAATGGGATTTTCCCATGTATTTTGCCAGGAAATGTACATCAGGCCGGCTCAAAAGGCCTCCCCCCTCCAAACCATATCGATGGACTCCGAATAAAATGGCAGTGTCTGTTTTCCTCTGCGAATTCATGGAGGGCTAACCTTAACCCTAAGTGGAATTTTCCCCAATGGGATTTTCCCATGTATTTTGCCAGGAAATGTACATCAGGCTGGCTCAAAAGGCGTCCCCCCTCCTAACCATACTGGTGGCCTCTGAATCCAATTGCAATGTCAGTTTTGCTCTGCGAATTCATGGAGAGCTAACCCTAACCCTAAGTGGAATTTTCCACAATGGGATTTTCCCATGTTTTTTGCCAGGAAATGTACATCAGGCCGGCTCAAAATGCCTCCCCCCTCCAAACCATATCGATGGACACCGAATCCAATGGCAGTGTCTGTTTTGCTCTGCGAATTCAGGGAGGGCTAACCCTAAACCTAAGTGGAATTTTCCCCAATGGGATTTTCCCATGTATTTTGCCAGGAAATGTACATCAGACCGGCTCAAAAGCCGTGCCCCCTCCTAACCATATGGGTGGCCTCCGAATCCAATGAGAGTGTCTGTTTTGCTCTGCGAATTCATGGAGAGCTAACCCTAACCCTAAGTGGAATTTTTCCCAATGGGATTTTCCCATGTATTTTGCCAGGAAATGTACATCAGGCCGGCTCAAAAGGCGACCCCCCTCCTAACCATACGGGTGGTCTCCGAATCCAATTGCAATGTCAGTTTTGCTCTGCGAATACATGGAGAGCTAACCCTAACCCTAAGTGGAATTTTCCCCAATGGGATTTTCCCATGTATTTTGCCAGGAAATGTACATAAGGCCGGCTCAAAAGGCGTCCCCCCTCCAAACCGTACGGGTGGCCTCCGAATCCAATGGCAGTGTCAGTTTTGCTCTGCGAATGCATGGAGAGCTAACCCTACCCCTAAGTGGAATTTTCCCCAATGGGATTTTCCCATGTTTTTTGCCAGGAAATGTACATCAGGCCGGCTCAAAATGCCTCCCCCCTCCAAACCATATCGATGGACACCGAATCCAATGGCAGTGTCTGTTTTGCTCTGCGAATTCAGGGAGGGCTAACCCTAACCCTAAGTGGAATTTTCCCCAATGGGATTTTCCCATGTATTTTGCCAGGAAATGTACATCAGGCCGGCTCAAAAGCCGTGCCCCCTCCTAACCATATGGGTGGCCTCCGAATCCAATGAGAGTGTCTGTTTTGCTCTGCGAATTCATGGAGAGCTAACCCTAACCCTAAGTGGAATTTTCCCCAATGGGATTTTCCCATGTATTTTGCCAGGAAATGTACATAAGGCCGGCTCAAAAGGCATCCCCCCTCCAAACCGTACGGGTGGCCTCCGAATCCAATGGCAGTGTCAGTTTTGCTCTGCGAATTCATGGAGAGCTAACCCTAAGTGGGATTTTCGCCAATGGTATTTTCCCATGTATTTTGCCAGGAAATGTACATCAGGCCAGCTCAAAAGGCGTCCCCCCTCCTAACCATACGGGTGGCCTCCGAATCCAATGACAGTGTCTGTTTTGCTCTGCGAATTCATGGAGAGCTAACCCTAACCCTAAGTGGAATTTTCCAAAATGGGATTTTCCCATGTTTTTTGCCAGGAAATGTACATCAGGCCGGCTCAAAATGCCTCCCCCCTCCAAACCATATCGATGGACACCGAATCCAATGGCAGTGTCTGTTTTGCTCTGCGAATTCAGGGAGGGCTAACCCTAACCCTAAGTGGAATTTTCCCCAATGGGATTTTCCCATGTATTTTGCCAGGAAATGTACATCAGGCCGGCTCAAAAGGCCTCCCCCCTCCAAACCATATCGATGGACTCCGAATAAAATGGCAGTGTCTGTTTCCCTCTGCGAATTCATGGAGGGCTAACCTTAACCCTATGTGGAATTTTCCCCAATGGGATTTTCCCATGTATTTTGCCAGGAAATGTACATCAGGCTGGCTCAAAAGGCGTCCCCCCTCCTAACCATACTGGTGGCCTCTGAATCCAATTGCAATGTCAGTTTTGCTCTGCGAATTCATGGAGAGCTAACCCTAACCCTAAGTGGAATTTTCCACAATGGGATTTTCCCATGTTTTTTGCCAGGAAATGTACATCAGGCCGGCTCAAAATGCCTCCCCCCTCCAAACCATATCGATGGACACCGAATCCAATGGCAGTGTCTGTTTTGCTCTGCGAATTCAGGGAGGGCTAACCCTAACCCTAAGTGGAATTTTCCCCAATGGGATTTTCCCATGTATTTTGCCAGGAAATGTACATCAGGCCGGCTCAAAAGCCGTGCCCCCTCCTAACCATATGGGTGGCCTTCGAATCCAATGAGAGTGTCTGTTTTGCTCTGCGAATTCATGGAGAGCTAACCCTAACCCTAAGTGGAATTTTTCCCAATGGGATTTTCCCATGTATTTTGCCAGGAAATGTACATCAGGCCGGCTCAAAAGGCGACCCCCCTCCTAACCATACGGGTGGTCTCCGAATCCAATTGCTATGTCAGTTTTGCTCTGCGAATGCATGGAGAGCTAACCCTAACCCTAAGTGGAATTTTCCCCAATGGGATTTTCCCATGTATTTTGCCAGGAAATGTACATAAGGCCGGCTCAAAAGGCGTCCCCCCTCCAAACCGTATGGGTGGCCTCCGAATCCAATGGCAGTGTCAGTTTTGCTCTGCGAATGCATGGAGAGCTAACCCTACCCCTAAGTGGAATTTTCCCCAATGGGATTTTCCCATGTTTTTTGCCAGGAAATGTACATCAGGCCGGCTCAAAATGCCTCCCCCCTCCAAACCATATCGATGGACACCGAATCCAATGGCAGTGTCTGTTTTGCTCTGCGAATTCAGGGAGGGCTAACCCTAAATCTAAGTGGAATTTTCCCCAATGGGATTTTCCCATGTATTTTGAAAGGAAATGTACATCAGGCCGGCTCAAAAGCCGTGCCCCCTCCTAACCATATGGGTGGCCTCCGAATCCAATGAGAGTGTCTGTTTTGCTCTGCGAATTCATGGAGAGCTAACCCTAACCCTAAGTGGAATTTTTCCCAATGGTATTTTCCCATGTATTTTGCCAGGAAATGTACATCAGGCCGGATCAAAAGGCGACCCCCCTCCTAACCATACGGGTGGTCTCCGAATCCAATTGCAATGTCAGTTTTGCTCTGCGAATGCATGGAGAGCTAACCCTAACCCTAAGTGGAATTTTCCCCAATGGGATTTTCCCATGTATTTTGCCAGGAAATGTACATAAGGCCGGCTCAAAAGGCGTCCCCCCTCCAAACCGTACGGGTGGCCTCCGAATCCAATGGCAGTGTCAGTTTTGCTCTGCGAATGCATGGAGAGCTAACCCTACCCCTAAGTGGAATTTTCCCCAATGGGATTTTCCCATGTTTTTTGCCAGGAAATGTACATCAGGCCGGCTCAAAATGCCTCCCCCCTCCAAACCATATCGATGGACACCGAATCCAATGGCAGTGTCTGTTTTGCTCTGCGAATTCAGGGAGGGCTAACCCTAACCCTAAGTGGAATTTTCCCCAATGGGATTTTCCCATGTATTTTGCCAGGAAATGTACATCAGGCCGGCTCAAAAGCCGTGCCCCCTCCTAACCATATGGGTGGCCTCCGAATCCAATGAGAGTGTCTGTTTTGCTCTGCGAATTCATGGAGAGCTAACCCTAACCCTAAGTGGAATTTTCCCCAATGGGATTTTCCCATGTATTTTGCCAGGAAATGTACATAAGGCCGGCTCAAAAGGCATCCCCCCTCCAAACCGTACGGGTGGCCTCCGAATCCAATGGCAGTGTCAGTTTTGCTCTGCGAATTCATGGAGAGCTAACCCTAAGTGGGATTTTCGCCAATGGTATTTTCCCATGTATTTTGCCAGGAAATGTACATCAGGCCAGCTCAAAAGGCGTCCCCCCTCCTAACCATACGGGTGGCCTCCGAATCCAATGACAGTGTCTGTTTTGCTCTGCGAATTCATGGAGAGCTAACCCTAACCCTAAGTGGAATTTTCCAAAATGGGATTTTCCCATGTTTTTTGCCAGGAAATGTACATCAGGCCGGCTCAAAATGCCTCCCCCCTCCAAACCATATCGATGGACACCGAATCCAATGGCAGTGTCTGTTTTGCTCTGCGAATTCAGGGAGGGCTAACCCTAACCCTAAGTGGAATTTTCCCCAATGGGATTTTCCCATGTATTTTGCCAGGAAATGTACATCAGGCCGGCTCAAAAGGCCTCCCCCCTCCAAACCATATCGATGGACTCCGAATAAAATGGCAGTGTCTGTTTCCCTCTGCGAATTCATGGAGGGCTAACCTTAACCCTATGTGGAATTTTCCCCAATGGGATTTTCCCATGTATTTTGCCAGGAAATGTACATCAGGCTGGCTCAAAAGGCGTCCCCCCTCCTAACCATACTGGTGGCCTCTGAATCCAATTGCAATGTCAGTTTTGCTCTGCGAATTCATGGAGAGCTAACCCTAACCCTAAGTGGAATTTTCCACAATGGGATTTTCCCATGTTTTTTGCCAGGAAATGTACATCAGGCCGGCTCAAAATGCCTCCCCCCTCCAAACCATATCGATGGACACCGAATCCAATGGCAGTGTCTGTTTTGCTCTGCGAATTCAGGGAGGGCTAACCCTAACCCTAAGTGGAATTTTCCCCAATGGGATTTTCCCATGTATTTTGCCAGGAAATGTACATCAGGCCGGCTCAAAAGCCGTGCCCCCTCCTAACCATATGGGTGGCCTTCGAATCCAATGAGAGTGTCTGTTTTGCTCTGCGAATTCATGGAGAGCTAACCCTAACCCTAAGTGGAATTTTTCCCAATGGGATTTTCCCATGTATTTTGCCAGGAAATGTACATCAGGCCGGCTCAAAAGGCGACCCCCCTCCTAACCATACGGGTGGTCTCCGAATCCAATTGCTATGTCAGTTTTGCTCTGCGAATGCATGGAGAGCTAACCCTAACCCTAAGTGGAATTTTCCCCAATGGGATTTTCCCATGTATTTTGCCAGGAAATGTACATAAGGCCGGCTCAAAAGGCGTCCCCCCTCCAAACCGTATGGGTGGCCTCCGAATCCAATGGCAGTGTCAGTTTTGCTCTGCGAATGCATGGAGAGCTAACCCTACCCCTAAGTGGAATTTTCCCCAATGGGATTTTCCCATGTTTTTTGCCAGGAAATGTACATCAGGCCGGCTCAAAATGCCTCCCCCCTCCAAACCATATCGATGGACACCGAATCCAATGGCAGTGTCTGTTTTGCTCTGCGAATTCAGGGAGGGCTAACCCTAAATCTAAGTGGAATTTTCCCCAATGGGATTTTCCCATGTATTTTGAAAGGAAATGTACATCAGGCCGGCTCAAAAGCCGTGCCCCCTCCTAACCATATGGGTGGCCTCCGAATCCAATGAGAGTGTCTGTTTTGCTCTGCGAATTCATGGAGAGCTAACCCTAACCCTAAGTGGAATTTTTCCCAATGGTATTTTCCCATGTATTTTGCCAGGAAATGTACATCAGGCCGGATCAAAAGGCGACCCCCCTCCTAACCATACGGGTGGTCTCCGAATCCAATTGCAATGTCAGTTTTGCTCTGCGAATGCATGGAGAGCTAACCCTAACCCTAAGTGGAATTTTCCCCAATGGGATTTTCCCATGTATTTTGCCAGGAAATGTACATAAGGCCGGCTCAAAAGGCGTCCCCCCTCCAAACCGTACGGGTGGCCTCCGAATCCAATGGCAGTGTCAGTTTTGCTCTGCGAATTCATGGAGAGCTAACCCTAAGTGGGATTTTTGCCAATGGTATTTTCCCATGTATTTTGCCAGGAAATGTACATCAGGCCAGCTCAAAAGGCGTCCCCCCTCCTAACCATACGGGTGGCCTCCGAATCCAATGACAGTGTCTGTTTTGCTCTGCGAATTCATGGAGAGCTAACCCTAACCCTAAGTGGAATTTTCCAAAATGGGATTTTCCCATGTTTTTTGCCAGGAAATGTACATCAGGCCGGCTCAAAATGCCTCCCCCCTCCAAACCATATCGATGGACACCGAATCCAATGGCAGTGTCTGTTTTGCTCTGCGAATTCAGGGAGGGCTAACCCTAACCCTAAGTGGAATTTTTCCAATGGGATTTTCCCATGTATTTTGCCAGGAAATGTACATCAGGCCGGCTCAAAAGGCCTCCCCCCTCCAAACCATATCGATGGACTCCGAATACAATGGCAGTGTCTGTTTTCCTCTGCGAATTCATGGAGAGCTAACCCTAACCCAAAGTGGAATTTTCCCCAATGGGATTTTCCCATGTATTTTGCCAGGAAATGTACATCAGGCCGGCTCAAAAGGCCTCCCCCCTCCAAACCATATCGATGGACTCCGAATAAAATGGCAGTGTCTGTTTTCCTCTGCGAATTCATGGAGGGCTAACCTTAACCCTAAGTGGAATTTTCCCCAATGGGATTTTCCCATGTATTTTGCCAGGAAATGTACATCAGGCTGGCTCAAAAGGCGTCCCCCCTCCTAACCATACTGGTGGCCTCTGAATCCAATTGCAATGTCAGTTTTGCTCTGCGAATTCATGGAGAGCTAACCCTAACCCTAAGTGGAATTTTCCACAATGGGATTTTCCCATGTTTTTTGCCAGGATATGTACATCAGGCCGGCTCAAAATGCCTCCCCCCTCCAAACCATATCGATGGACACCGAATCCAATGGCAGTGTCTGTTTTGCTCTGCGAATTCAGGGAGGGCTAACCCTAACCCTAAGTGGAATTTTCCCCAATGGGATTTTCCCATGTATTTTGCCAGGAAATGTACATCAGGCCGGCTCAAAAGCCGTGCCCCCTCCTAACCATATGGGTGGCCTCCGAATCCAATGAGAGTGTCTGTTTTGCTCTGCGAATTCATGGAGAGCTAACCCTAACCCTAAGTGGAATTTTTCCCAATGGGATTTTCCCATGTATTTTGCCAGGAAATGTACATCAGGCCAGCTCAAAAGGCGACCCCCCTCCTAACCATACGGGTGGTCTCCGAATCCAATTGCAATGTCAGTTTTGCTCTGCGAATGCATGGAGAGCTAACCCTAACCCTAAGTGGAATTTTCCCCAATGGGATTTTCCCATGTATTTTGCCAGGAAATGTACATAAGGCCGGCTCAAAAGGCGTCCCCCCTCCAAACCGTACGGGTGGCCTCCGAATCCAATGGCAGTGTCAGTTTTGCTCTGCGAATGCATGGAGAGCTAACCCTACCCCTAAGTGGAATTTTCCCCAATGGGATTTTCCCATGTTTTTTGCCAGGAAATGTACATCAGGCCGGCTCAAAATGCCTCCCCCCTCCAAACCATATCGATGGACACCGAATCCAATGGCAGTGTCTGTTTTGCTCTGCGAATTCAGGGAGGGCTAACCCTAACCCTAAGTGGAATTTTCCCCAATGGGAATTTTCCCATGTATTTTGCCAGGAAATGTACATCAGGCCGGCTCAAAAGCCGTGCCCCCTCCTAACCATATGGGTGGCCTCCGAATCCAATGAGAGTGTCTGTTTTGCTCTGCGAATTCATGGGCTAACCCTAAGTGGAATTTTTCCAATGGGATTTTCCCATGTATTTTGCCAGGAAATGTACATCAGGCCGGCTCAAAAGGCCTCCCCCCTCCAAACCATATCGATGGACTCCGAATACAATGGCAGTGTCTGTTTTCCTCTGCGAATTCATGGAGAGCTAACCCTAACCCTAAGTGGAATTTTCCCCAATGGGATTTTCCCATGTATTTTGCCAGGAAATGTACATCAGGCCGGCTCAAAAGGCCTCCCCCCTCCAAACCATATCGATGGACTCCGAATAAAATGGCAGTGTCTGTTTTCCTCTGCGAATTCATGGAGGGCTAACCTTAACCCTATGTGGAATTTTCCCCAATGGGATTTTCCCATGTATTTTGCCAGGAAATGTACATCAGGCTGGCTCAAAAGGCGTCCCCCCTCCTAACCATACTGGTGGCCTCTGAATCCAATTGCAATGTCAGTTTTGCTCTGCGAATTCATGGAGAGCTAACCCTAACCCTAAGTGCAATTTTCCACAATGGGATTTTCCCATGTTTTTTGCCAGGAAATGTACATCAGGCCGGCTCAAAATGCCTCCCCCCTCCAAACCATATCGATGGACACCGAATCCAATGGCAGTGTCTGTTTTGCTCTGCGAATTCAGGGAGGGCTAACCCTAACCCTAAGTGGAATTTTCCCCAATGGGATTTTCCCATGTATTTTGCCAGGAAATGTACATCAGGCCGGCTCAAAAGCCGTGCCCCCTCCTAACCATATGGGTGGCCTCCGAATCCAATGAGAGTGTCTGTTTTGCTCTGCGAATTCATGGAGAGCTAACCCTAACCCTAAGTGGAATTTTTCCCAATGGGATTTTCCCATGTATTTTGCCAGGAAATGTACATCAGGCCGGCTCAAAAGGCGACCCCCCTCCTAACCATACGGGTGGTCTCCGAATCCAATTGCAATGTCAGTTTTGCTCTGCGAATGCATGGAGAGCTAACCCTAACCCTAAGTGGAATTTTCCCCAATGGGATTTTCCCATGTATTTTGCCAGGAAATGTACATAAGGCCGGCTCAAAAGGCGTCCCCCCTCCAAACCGTACGGGTGGCCTCCGAATCCAATGGCAGTGTCAGTTTTGCTCTGCGAATTCATGGAGAGCTAACCCTAAGTGGGATTTTTGCCAATGGTATTTTCCCATGTATTTTGCCAGGAAATGTACATCAGGCCAGCTCAAAAGGCGTCCCCCCTCCTAACCATACGGGTGGCCTCCGAATCCAATGACAGTGTCTGTTTTGCTCTGCGAATTCATGGAGAGCTAACCCTAACCCTAAGTGGAATTTTCCAAAATGGGATTTTCCCATGTTTTTTGCCAGGAAATGTACATCAGGCCGGCTCAAAATGCCTCCCCCCTCCAAACCATATCGATGGACACCGAATCCAATGGCAGTGTCTGTTTTGCTCTGCGAATTCAGGGAGGGCTAACCCTAACCCTAAGTGGAATTTTTCCAATGGGATTTTCCCATGTATTTTGCCAGGAAATGTACATCAGGCCGGCTCAAAAGGCCTCCCCCCTCCAAACCATATCGATGGACTCCGAATACAATGGCAGTGTCTGTTTTCCTCTGCGAATTCATGGAGAGCTAACCCTAACCCAAAGTGGAATTTTCCCCAATGGGATTTTCCCATGTATTTTGCCAGGAAATGTACATCAGGCCGGCTCAAAAGGCCTCCCCCCTCCAAACCATATCGATGGACTCCGAATAAAATGGCAGTGTCTGTTTTCCTCTGCGAATTCATGGAGGGCTAACCTTAACCCTAAGTGGAATTTTCCCCAATGGGATTTTCCCATGTATTTTGCCAGGAAATGTACATCAGGCTGGCTCAAAAGGCGTCCCCCCTCCTAACCATACTGGTGGCCTCTGAATCCAATTGCAATGTCAGTTTTGCTCTGCGAATTCATGGAGAGCTAACCCTAACCCTAAGTGGAATTTTCCACAATGGGATTTTCCCATGTTTTTTGCCAGGATATGTACATCAGGCCGGCTCAAAATGCCTCCCCCCTCCAAACCATATCGATGGACACCGAATCCAATGGCAGTGTCTGTTTTGCTCTGCGAATTCAGGGAGGGCTAACCCTAACCCTAAGTGGAATTTTCCCCAGTGGAATTTTCCCCAATGGGATTTTCCCATGTTTTTTGCCAGGAAATGTACATCAGGCCGGCTCAAAATGCCTCCCCCCTCCAAACCATATCGATGGACACCGAATCCAATGGCAGTGTCTGTTTTGCTCTGCGAATTCAGGCAGGGCTAACCCTAACCCTAAGTGGAATTTTCCCCAATGGGATTTTCCCATGTATTTTGCCAGGAAATGTACATCAGGCCGGCTCAAAAGCCGTGCCCCCTCCTAACCATATGGGTGGCCTCCGAATCCAATGAGAGTGTCTGTTTTGCTCTGCGAATTCATGGAGAGCTAACCCTAACCCTAAGTGGAATTTTTCCCAATGGGATTTTCCCATGTATTTTGCCAGGAAATGTACATCAGGCCGGATCAAAAGGCGACCCCCCTCCTAACCATACGGGTGGTCTCCGAATCCAATTGCAATGTCAGTTTTGCTCTGCGAATGCATGGAGAGCTAACCCTAACCCTAAGTGGAATTTTCCCCAATGGGATTTTCCCATGTATTTTGCCAGGAAATGTACATAAGGCCGGCTCAAAAGGCGTCCCCCCTCCAAACCGTACGGGTGGCCTCTGAATCCAATGGCAGTGTCAGTTTTGCTCTGCGAATTCATGGAGAGCTAACCCTAAGTGGGATTTTCCCCAATGGTATTTTCCCATGTATTTTGCCAGGAAATGTACATCAGGCCAGCTCAAAAGGCGTCCCCCCTCCTAACCATACGGGTGGCCTCCGAATCCAATGACAGTGTCTGTTTTGCTCTGCGAATTCATGGAGAGCTAACCCTAACCCTAAGTGGAATTTTCCACAATGGGATTTTCCCATGTTTTTTGCCAGGAAATGTACATCAGGCCGGCTCAAAATGCCTCCCCCCTCCAAACCATATCGATGGACACCGAATCCAATGGCAGTGTCTGTTTTGCTCTGCGAATTCAGGGAGGGCTAACCCTAACCCTAAGTGGAATTTTCCCCAATGGGATTTTCCCATGTATTTTGCCAGGAAATGTACATCAGGCCGGCTCAAAAGCCGTGCCCCCTCCTAACCATACGGGTGGCCTCCGAATCCAATGAGAGTGTCTGTTTTGCTCTGCGAATTCATGGAGAGCTAACCCTAACCCTAAGTGGAATTTTTCCCAATGGGATTTTCCCATGTATTTTGCCAGGAAATGTACATAAGGCCGGCTCAAAAGGCGTCCCCCCTCCAAACCGTACGGGTGGCCTCCGAATCCAATGGCAGTGTCAGTTTTGCTCTGCGAATTCATGGAGAGCTAACCCTAAGTGGGATTTTCCCCAATGGTATTTTCCCATGTATTTTGCCAGGAAATGTACATCAGGCCAGCTCAAAAGGCGTCCCCCCTCCTAACCATACGGGTGGCCTCCGAATCCAATGACAGTGTCTGTTTTGCTCTGCGAATTCATGGAGAGCTAACCCTAACCCTAAGTGGAATTTTCCCCAATGGGATTTTCCCATGGATTTTGCCAGGAAATGTACATAAGGCCGGCACAAAGGGTGACCCCCCTCCTAACCATACGGGTGGTCTCCGAATCCAATTGCAATGTCAGTTTTGCTCTGCGAATTCATGGAGAGCTAACCCTAACCCTAAGTGGAATTTTCCCCAATGGGATTTTCCCATGTATTTTGCCAGGAAATGTACATCAGGCCGGCTCAAAAGGCATCCCCCCTCCTAACCATACGGGTGGCCTCCGAATCCAATGACAGTGTCTGTTTTGCTCTGCGAATTCATGGAGAGCTATCCCTAACCCTAAGTGGAATTTTTCCCAAAGGGATTTTCCCATGTATTTTGCCAGGAAATGTACATCAGGCCGGCTCAAAAGGCGACCCCCCTCCTAACCATACGGGTGGTCTCCGAATCCAATTGCAATGTCAGTTTTGCTCTGCGAATGCATGGAGAGCTAACCCTAAGTGGGATTTTCCCCAATGGTATTTTCCCATGTATTTTGCCAGGAAATGTACATAAGGCCAGCTCAAAAGGCGTCCCCCCTCCAAACCGTACGGGTGGCCTCCGAATCCAATGGCAATGTCGGTTTTGCTCTGCGAATTCACGGAGAGCTAACCCTAACCCTAAGTGGAATTTTCCCCAATGGTATTTTCCCATGTATTTTCCCAGGAAATGTACATAAGGCCAGCTCAAAAGGTGTCCCCCCTCCAAACCGTACGGGTGGCGTCCGAATCCAATGGCAATGTCGGTTTTGCTCTGCGAATTCACGGAGAGCTAACCCTAACCCTAAGTGGAATTTTCCACAATGGGATTTTCCCATGTTTTTTGCCAGGAAATGTACATCAGGCCGGCTCAAAATGCCTCCCCCCTCCAAACCATATCGATGGACACCGAATCCAATGGCAGTGTCTGTTTTGCTCTGCGAATTCAGGGAGGGCTAACCCTAACCCTAAGTGGAATTTTCCCCAATGGGATTTTCCCATGTATTTTGCCAGGAAATGTACATCAGGCCGGCTCAAAAGCCGTGCCCCCTCCTAACCATATGGGTGGCCTCCGAATCCAATGAGAGTGTCTGTTTTGCTCTGCGAATTCATGGAGAGCTAACCCTAACCCTAAGTGGAATTTTTCCCAATGGGATTTTCCCATGTATTTTGCCAGGAAATGTACATCAGGCCGGCTCAAAAGGCGACCCCCCTCCTAACCATACGGGTGGTCTCCGAATCCAATTGCAATGTCAGTTTTGCTCTGCGAATGCATGGAGAGCTAACCCTAACCCTAAGTGGAATTTTCCCCAATGGGATTTTCCCATGTATTTTGCCAGGAAATGTACATAAGGCCGGCTCAAAAGGCGTCCCCCCTCCAAACGGTACGGGTGGCCTCCGAATCCAATGGCAGTGTCAGTTTTGCTCTGCGAATTCATGGAGAGCTAACCCTAAGTGGGATTTTCCCCAATGGTATTTTCCCATGTATTTTGCCAGGAAATGTACATCAGGCCAGCTCAAAAGGCGTCCCCCCTCCTAACCATACGGGTGGCCTCCGAATCCAATGACAGTGTCTGTTTTGCTCTGCGAATTCATGGAGAGCTAACCCTAACCCTAAGTGGAATTTTCCCCAATGGGATTTTCCCATGGATTTTGCCAGGAAATGTACATAAGGCCGGCACAAAAGGTGACCCCCCTCCTAACCATACGGGTGGTCTCCGAATCCAATTGCAATGTCAGTTTTGCTCTGCGAATTCATGGAGAGCTAACCCTAACCCTAAGTGGAATTTTCCCCAAAGGGATTTTCCCATGTATTTTGCCAGGAAATGTACATCAGGCCGGCTCAAAAGGCATCCCCCCTCCAAACCATATCGATGGACTCCGAATCCAATGACAGTGTCTGTTTTGCTCTGCGAATGCATGGAGAGCTAACCCTAAGTGGAATTTTCCCCAATGGTATTTTCCCATGTATTTTGCCAGGAAATGTACATCAGGCCGGCTCAAAAGGCGTCCCCCCTCCTAACCGTACGGGTGGCCTCCGAATCCAATGACAGTGTCTGTTTTGCTCTGCGAATTCATAGAGAGCTAACCCTAACCCTAAGTGGAATTTTTCCAATGGGATTTTCCCATGTATTTTGCCAGGAAATGTACATCAGGCCGGCTCAAAAGGCGTCCCCCCTCCTAACCATACGGGTGGCCTCCGAATCCAATGACAGTGTCTGTTTTGCTCTGCGAATTCATGGAGAGCTAACCCTAACCCTAAGTGGAATTTTTCCAATGGGATTTTCCCATGTATTTTGCCAGGAAATGTACATCAGGCCGGCTCAAAAGGCGTCCCCCCTCCTAACCATATGGGTGGCCTCCGAATCCAATGGCAATGTCGGTTTTGCTCTGCGAATTCATGGAGGGCTAACCCTAACCCTAAGTGGAATTTTCCCCAATGGGATTTTCCCATGTATTTTGCCAGGAAATGTACATCAGGCCGGCTCAAAAGGCGTCCCCCCTCCAAACCGTAGGGGTGGCCTCCGAATCCAATGGCAATGTCGGTTTTGCTCTGCGAATTCATGGAGAGCTAACCCTAACCCTAAGTGGAATTTTCCCCAATGGGATTTTCCCATGTATTTTGCCAGGAAATGTACATAAGGCCGGCTCAAAAGGCGTCCCCCCTCCAAACCGTACGGGTGGCCTCCGAATCCAATGGCAGTGTCAGTTTTGCTCTGCGAATTCATGGAGAGCTAACCCTAAGTGGGATTTTCCCCAATGGTATTTTCCCATGTATTTTGCCAGGAAATGTACATCAGGCCAGCTCAAAAGGCGTCCCCCCTCCTAACCATACGGGTGGCCTCCGAATCCAATGACAGTGTCTGTTTTCCTCTGCGAATTCATGGAGGGCTAACCTTAACCCTATGTGGAATTTTCCCCAATGGGATTTTCCCATGTATTTTGCCAGGAAATGTACATCAGGCTGGCTCAAAAGGCGTCCCCCCTCCTAACCATACTGGTGGCCTCTGAATCCAATTGCAATGTCAGTTTTGCTCTGCGAATTCATGGAGAGCTAACCCTAACCCTAAGTGCAATTTTCCACAATGGGATTTTCCCATGTTTTTTGCCAGGAAATGTACATCAGGCCAGCTCAAAAGGCGTCCCCCCTCCTAACCATACGGGTGGCCTCCGAATCCAATGACAGTGTCTGTTTTGCTCTGCGAATTCATGGAGAGCTAACCCTAACCCTAAGTGGAATTTTCCCCAATGGGATTTTCCCATGGATTTTGCCAGGAAATGTACATAAGGCCGGCACAAAAGGTGACCCCCCTCCTAACCATACGGGTGGTCTCCGAATCCAATTGCAATGTCAGTTTTGCTCTGCGAATTCATGGAGAGCTAACCCTAACCCTAAGTGGAATTTTCCCCAAAGGGATTTTCCCATGTATTTTGCCAGGAAATGTACATCAGGCCGGCTCAAAAGGCATCCCCCCTCCAAACCATATCGATGGACTCCGAATCCAATGACAGTGTCTGTTTTGCTCTGCGAATGCATGGAGAGCTAACCCTAAGTGGAATTTTCCCCAATGGTATTTTCCCATGTATTTTGCCAGGAAATGTACATCAGGCCGGCTCAAAAGGCGTCCCCCCTCCTAACCGTACGGGTGGCCTCCGAATCCAATGACAGTGTCTGTTTTGCTCTGCGAATTCATAGAGAGCTAACCCTAACCCTAAGTGGAATTTTTCCAATGGGATTTTCCCATGTATTTTGCCAGGAAATGTACATCAGGCCGGCTCAAAAGGCGTCCCCCCTCCTAACCTTACGGGTGGCCTCCGAATCCAATGACTGTGTCTGTTTTGCTCTGCGAATTCATGGAGAGCTAACCCTAACCCTAAGTGGAATTTTTCCAATGGGATTTTCCCATGTATTTTGCCAGGAAATGTACATCAGGCCGGCTCAAAAGGCGTCCCCCCTCCTAACCATATGGGTGGCCTCCGAATCCAATGGCAATGTCGGTTTTGCTCTGCGAATTCATGGAGGGCTAACCCTAACCCTAAGTGGAATTTTCCCCAATGGGATTTTCCCATGTATTTTGCCAGGAAATGTACATCAGGCCGGCTCAAAAGGCGTCCCCCCTCCAAACCGTAGGGGTGGCCTCCGAATCCAATGGCAATGTCGGTTTTGCTCTGCGAATTCATGGAGAGCTAACCCTAACCCTAAGTGGAATTTTCCCCAATGGGATTTTCCTATTTATTTTGCCAGGAAATGTACATCAGGCCGGCTCAAAAGGTGACCCCCCCTCCTAACCATACGGGTGGTCTCCGAATCCAATTGCAATGTCAGTTTTGCTCTGCGAATTCATGGAGAGCTAACCCTAACCCTAAGTGGAATTTTCCCCAAAGGGATTTTCCCATGTATTTTGCCAGGAAATGTACATCAGGCCGGCTCAAAAGGCATCCCCCCTCCAAACCATATCGATGGACTCCGAATCCAATGACAGTGTCTGTTTTGCTCTGCGAATGCATGGAGAGCTAACCCTAAGTGGAATTTTCCCCAATGGTATTTTCCCATGTATTTTGCCAGGAAATGTACATCAGGCCGGCTCAAAAGGCGTCCCCCCTCCTAACCGTACGGGTGGCCTCCGAATCCAATGACAGTGTCTGTTTTGCTCTGCGAATTCATAGAGAGCTAACCCTAACCCTAAGTGGAATTTTTCCAATGGGATTTTCCCATGTATTTTGCCAGGAAATGTACATCAGGCCGGCTCAAAAGGCGTCCCCCCTCCTAACCATACGGGTGGCCTCCGAATCCAATGACAGTGTCTGTTTTGCTCTGCGAATTCATGGAGAGCTAACCCTAACCCTAAGTGGAATTTTTCCAATGGGATTTTCCCATGTATTTTGCCAGGAAATGTACATCAGGCCGGCTCAAAAGGCGTCCCCCCTCCTAACCATATGGGTGGCCTCCGAATCCAATGGCAATGTCGGTTTTGCTCTGCGAATTCATGGAGGGCTAACCCTAACCCTAAGTGGAATTTTCCCCAATGGGATTTTCCCATGTATTTTGCCAGGAAATGTACATCAGGCCGGCTCAAAAGGCGTCCCCCCTCCAAACCGTAGGGGTGGCCTCCGAATCCAATGGCAATGTCGGTTTTGCTCTGCGAATTCATGGAGAGCTAACCCTAACCCTAAGTGGAATTTTCCCCAATGGGATTTTCCTATTTATTTTGCCAGGAAATGTACATCAGGCCGGCTCAAAAGGCGTCCCCCCTCCAAACCGTACGGGTGGCCTCCGAATCCAATGGCAATGTCGGTTTTGCTCTTCGAATTCATGGAGAGCTAACCCTAACCCTAAGTGGAATTTTCCCCAATGGGATTTTCCCATGTATTTTGCCAGGAAATGTACATCAGGCCGGCTCAAAAGGCGTCCCCCCTCCTAACCATACTGGTGGCCTCCGAATCCAATGACAGTGTCTGTTTTGCTCTGCGAATTCATGGAGAGCTAACCCTAACCCTAAGTGGAATTTTCCCCAATGGGATTTTCCCATGGATTTTGCCAGGAAATCTACATAAGGCCGGCTCAAAAGGTGACCCCCCTCCTAACCATACGGGTGGTCTCCGAATCCAATTGCAATGTCAGTTTTGCTCTGCAAATTCATGGAGAGCTAACCCTAACCCTAAGTGGAATTTTCCCCAATGGGATTTTCCCATGTATTTTGCCAGGAAATGTACATCAGGCCGGCTCAAAAGGCCTCCCCCCTCCAAACCATATCGATGGACTCCGAATCCAATGGCAGTGTCTGTTTTGCCCTGCGAATTCATGGATAGCTAACCCTAACCCTAAGTGGAATTTTCCCCAAAGGGATTTTCCCATGTATTTTGCCAGGAAATGTACATCAGGCCGGCTAAAAAGCCGTGCCCCCTCCTAACCATACGGGTGGCCTCCGAATCCAATGACAGTGTCTGTTTTGCTCTGCGAATTCATGGAGAGCTAACCCTAACCCTAAGTGGAATTTTTCCCAAAGGGATTTTCCCATGTATTTTGCCAGGAAATGTACATCAGGCCGGCTCAAAAGGCGACCCCCCTCCTAACCATACGGGTGGTCTCCGAATCCAATTGCAATGTCAGTTTTGCTCTGCGAATGCATGGAGAGCTAACCCTAAGTGGGATTTTCCCCAATGGTATTTTCCCATGTATTTTGCCAGGAAATGTACATAAGGCCAGCTCAAAAGGCGTCCCCCCTCGAAACCGTACGGGTGGCCTCCGAATCCAATGGCAATGTCGGTTTTGCTCTGCGAATTCACGGAGAGCTAACCCTAACCCTAAGTGGAATTTTCCCCAAAGGGATTTTCCCATGTATTTTGCCAGGAAATGTACATCAGGCCGGCTCAAAAGGCGTCCCCCCTCCTAACCATACGGGTGGCCTCCGAATCCAATGACAGTGTCTGTTTTGCTCTGCGAATTCATAGAGAGCTAACCCTAACCCTAAGTGGAATTTTTCCAATGGGATTTTCCCATGTATTTTGCCAGGAAATGTACATCAGGCCGGCTCAAAAGGCATCCCCCCTCCTAACCATATGGGTGGCCTCCGAATCCAATGGCAATGTCGGTTTTGCTCTGCGAATTCATGGAGGGCTCACCCTAACCCTAAGTGGAATTTTCCCCAATGGAATTTTCCCATGTATTTTGCCAGGAAATGTACATCAGGCCGGCTCAAAAGGCGTCCCCCCTCCTAACCATACGGGTGGTCTCCGAATCCAATTGCAATGTCAGTTTTGCTCTGCGAATGCATGGAGAGCTAACCCTAATCCTAAGTGGAATTTTCCCCAATGGGATTTTCCCACGTATTTTGCCAGGAAATGTACATAAGGCCGGCTCAAAAGGCGTCCCCCCTCCAAACGGTACGGGTGGCCTCCGAATCCAATGGCAGTGTCAGTTTTGCTCTGCGAATTCATGGAGAGCTAACCCTAAGTGGGATTTTCCCCAATGGTATTTTCCCATGTATTTTGCCAGGAAATGTACATCAGGCCAGCTCAAAAGGCGTCCCCCCTCCTAACCATACGGGTGGCCTCCGAATCCAATGACAGTGTCTGTTTTGCTCTGCGAATTCATGGAGAGCTAACCCTAACCCTAAGTGGAATTTTCCCCAATGGGATTTTCCCATGGATTTTGCCAGGAAATGTACATAAGGCCGGCACAAAAGGTGACCCCCCTCCTAACCATACGGGTGGTCTCCAAATCCAATTGCAATGTCAGTTTTGCTCTGCGAATTCATGGAGAGCTAACCCTAACCCTAAGTGGAATTTTCCCCAAAGGGATTTTCCCATGTATTTTGCCAGGAAATGTACATCAGGCCGGCTCAAAAGGCATCCCCCCTCCAAACCATATCGATGGACTCCGAATCCAATGGCAGTGTCTGTTTTGCTCTGCGAATTCATGGATAGCTAACCCTAACCCTAAGTGGAATTTTCCCCAAAGGGATTTTCCCATGTATTTTGCCAGGAAATGTACATCAGGCCGGCTCAAAAGCCGTGCCCCCTCCTAACCATACGGGTGGCCTCCGAATCCAATGACAGTGTCTGTTTTGCTCTGCGAATTCATGGAGAGCTATCCCTAACCCTAAGTGGAATTTTCCCCAATGGTATTTTCCCATGTATTTTCCCAGGAAATGTACATAAGGCCAGCTCAAAAGGTGTCCCCCCTCCAAACCGTACGGGTGGCGTCCGAATCCAATGGCAATGTCGGTTTTGCTCTGCGAATTCACGGAGAGCTAACCCTAACCCTAAGTGGAATTTTCCCCAAAGGGATTTTCCCATGTATTTTGCCAGGAAATGTACATCAGGCCGGCTCAAAAGGCGTCCCCCCTCCTAACCGTACGGGTGGCCTCCGAATCCAATGACAGTGTCTGTTTTGCTCTGCGAATTCATAGAGAGCTAACCCTAACCCTAAGTGGAATTTTTCCAATGGGATTTTCCCATGTATTTTGCCAGGAAATGTACATCAGGCCGGCTCAAAAGGCGTCCCCCCTCCTAACCATACGGGTGGCCTCCGAATCCAATGACAGTGTCTGTTTTGCTCTGCGAATTCATGGAGAGCTAACCCTAACCCTAAGTGGAATTTTTCCAATGGGATTTTCCCATGTATTTTGCCAGGAAATGTACATCAGGCCGGCTCAAAAGGCGTCCCCCCTCCGAACCATATGGGTGGCCTCCGAATCCAATGGCAATGTCGGTTTTGCTCTGCGAATTCATGGAGGGATAACCCTAACCCTAAGTGGAATTTTCCCCAATGGGATTTTCCCATGTATTTTGCCAGGAAATGTACATCAGGCCGGCTCAAAAGGCGTCCCCCTTCCAAACCGTAGGGGTGGCCTCCGAATCCAATGGCAATGTCGGTTTTGCTCTGCGAATTCATGGAGAGCTAACCCTAACCCTAAGTGGAATTTTCCCCAATGGGATTTTCCTATTTATTTTGCCAGGAAATGTACATCAGGCCGGCTCAAAAGGCGTCCCCCCTCCAAACCGTACGGGTGGCCTCCGAATCCAATGGCAATGTCGGTTTTGCTCTTCGAATTCATGGAGAGCTAACCCTAACCCTAAGTGGAATTTTCCCCAATGGGATTTTCCCATGTATTTTGCCAGGAAATGTACATCAGGCCGGCTCAAAAGGCATCCCCCCTCCTAACCATACGGGTGGCCTCCGAATCCAATGACAGTATCTGTTTTGCTCTGCGAATTCATGGAGAGCTAACCCTAACCCTAAGTGGAATTTTCCCCAATGGGATTTTCCCATGTATTTTGCCAGGAAATGTACATCAGGCCGGCTCAAAAGGCCTCCCCCCTCCAAACCATATCGATGGACTCCGAATCCAATGGCAGTGTCTGTTTTGCCCTGCGAATTCATGGATAGCTAACCCTAACCCTAAGTGGAATTTTCCCCAAAGGGATTTTCCCATGTATTTTGCCAGGAAATGTACATCAGGCCGGCTCAAAAGGCGACCCCCCTCCTAACCATACGGGTGGTCTCCGAATCCAATTGCAATGTCAGTTTTGCTCTGCGAATGCATGGAGAGCTAACCCTAAGTGGGATTTTCCCCAATGGTATTTTCCCATGTATTTTGCCAGGAAATGTACATAAGGCCAGCTCAAAAGGCGTCCCCCCTCCAAACCGTATGGGTGGCCTCCGAATCCAATGGCAATGTCGGTTTTGCTCTGCGAATTCACGGAGAGCTAACCCTAACCCTAAGTGGAATTTTCCCCAAAGGGATTTTCCCATGTATTTTGCCAGGAAATGTACATCAGGCCGGCTCAAAAGGCGTCCCCCCTCCTAACCATACGGGTGGCCTCCGAATCCAATGACAGTGTCTGTTTTGCTCTGCGAATTCATAGAGAGCTAACCCTAACTGGGATTTTCCCCAATGGTATTTTCCCATGTATTTTGCCAGGAAATGTACATCAGGCCGGCTCAAAAGGCCTCCCCCCTCCAAACCATATCGATGGACTCCGAATCCAATGGCAGTGTCTGTTTTGCTCTGCGAATTCATGGAGAGCTAACCCTAACCCTAAGTGGAATTTTTCCCAAAGGGATTTTCCCATGTATTTTGCCAGGAAATGTACATCAGGCCGGCTCAAAAGGCGACCCCCCTCCTAACCATACGGGTGGTCTCCGAATCCAATTGCAATGTCAGTTTTGCTCTGCGAATGCATGGAGAGCTAACCCTAAGTGGGATTTTCCCCAATGGTATTTTCCCATGTATTTTGCCAGGAAATGTACATAAGGCCAGCTCAAAAGGCGTCCCCCCTCGAAACCGTACGGGTGGCCTCCGAATCCAATGGCAATGTCGGTTTTGCTCTGCGAATTCACGGAGAGCTAACCCTAACCCTAAGTGGAATTTTCCCCAAAGGGATTTTCCCATGTATTTTGCCAGGAAATGTACATCAGGCCGGCTCAAAAGGCCTCCCCCCTCCAAACCATATCGATGGACTCCGAATCCAATGGCAGTGTCTGTTTTGCCCTGCGAATTCATGGATAGCTAACCCTAACCCTAAGTGGAATTTTCCCCAATGGTATTTTCCCATATATTTTGCCAGGAAATGTACATAAAGCTGGCTTAAAAGGCGTCCCCCCTCCAAACCGTACGGGTGGATTCCGAATCCTATGGCAATGTCGGTTTTGCTCTGCGAATTCATGGATAGCTAACCCTAACCCTAAGTGGAATTTTCCCCAATGGGATTTTCCCATGTATTTTGCTGTACATAAGGCCTGCACATTTCCTGTACATAAGGCCGGCTCAAAAGGCGTCCCCCCTCCTAACCATACCGATGGGCTCTGAATCCAATGGCAATGTCGGTTTTGCTATGCGAATTCATGGAGGGCTAACCCTAACCCTAAGTGGAATTTTCCCCAATGGGATTTTCCCATGTATTTTGCTGTATATAAGGCCTGTAAATTTCCTGTACATAAGGCCGGCTCAAAAGGCGTCCCCCCTCCTAACCATACCGATGGGCTCTGAATCCAATGGCAATGTCGGTTTTGCTCTGCCATTTCATGGAGGGCTAACCCTAACCCTAAGTGGAATTTTTCCCAAAGGGATTTTCCCATGTATTTTGCCAGGAAAAGTACATCAGGCCGGCTCAAAAGGCGACCCCCCTCCTAACCATACGGGTGGTCTCCGAATCCAACTGCAATGTCAGTTTTGCTCTGCGAATGCATGGAGAGCTAACCCTAAGTGGGATTTTCCCCAATGGTATTTTCCCATGTATTTTGCCAAGAAATGTACATAAGGCCAGCTCAAAAGGCGTCCCCCCTCCAAACCATACGGGTGGCCTCCGAATCCAATGGCAGTGTCTGTTTTGCTCTGCGAATTCATGGAGGGCTAACCCTAACCCTAAGTGGAATTTTCCCCAAAGGGATTTTCCCATGTATTTTGCCAGGAAATGTACATCAGGCCGGCTCAAAAGCCGTGCCCCCTCCTAACCATACGGGTGGCCTCCGAATCCAATGACAGTGTCTGTTTTGCTCTGCGAATTCATGGAGAGCTATCCCTAACCCTAAGTGGAATTTTCCCCAATGGTATTTTCCCATGTATTTTCCCAGGAAATGTACATAAGGCCAGCTCAAAAGGTGTCCCCCCTCCAAACCATACGGGTGGCGTCCGAATCCAATGGCAATGTCGGTTTTGCTCTGCGAATTCACGGAGAGCTAACCCTAACCCTAAGTGGAATTTTCCCCAAAGGGATTTTCCCATGTATTTT
This sequence comes from Natrix helvetica, assembly GCF_964273705.1. Classification (NCBI taxonomy): domain Eukaryota; kingdom Metazoa; phylum Chordata; class Lepidosauria; order Squamata; family Natricidae; genus Natrix; species Natrix helvetica. The sequence continues at coordinate 24,410,565 of NC_138553.1, forward strand.
GCCAGGAAATGTACATCAGGCCGGCTCAAAAGGCGTCCCCCCTCCTAACCGTACGGGTGGCCTCCGAATCCAATGACAGTGTCTGTTTTGCTCTGCGAATTCATAGAGAGCTAACCCTAACCCTAAGTGGAATTTTTCCAATGGGATTTTCCCATGTATTTTGCCAGGAAATGTACATCAGGCCGGCTCAAAAGGCGTCCCCCCTCCTAACCATACGGGTGGCCTCCGAATCCAATGACAGTGTCTGTTTTGCTCTGCGAATTCATGGAGAGCTAACCCTAACCCTAAGTGGAATTTTTCCAATGGGATTTTCCCATGTATTTTGCCAGGAAATGTACATCAGGCCGGCTCAAAAGGCGTCCCCCCTCCTAACCATATGGGTGGCCTCCGAATCCAATGGCAATGTCGGTTTTGCTCTGCGAATTCATGGAGGGCTAACCCTAACCCTAAGTGGAATTTTCCCCAATGGGATTTTCCCATGTATTTTGCCAGGAAATGTACATCAGGCCGGCTCAAAAGGCGTCCCCCTTCCAAACCGTAGGGGTGGCCTCCGAATCCAATGGCAATGTCGGTTTTGCTCTGCGAATTCATGGAGAGCTAACCCTAACCCTAAGTGGAATTTTCCCCAATGGGATTTTCCTATTTATTTTGCCAGGAAATGTACATCAGGCCGGCTCAAAAGGCGTCCTCCCTCCAAACCGTACGGGTGGCCTCCGAATCCAATGGCAATGTCGGTTTTGCTCTTCGAATTCATGGAGAGCTAACCCTAACCCTAAGTGGAATTTTCCCCAATGGGATTTTCCCATGTATTTTGCCAGGAAATGTACATCAGGCCGGCTCAAAAGGCGTCCCCCCTCCTAACCATACGGGTGGCCTCCGAATCCAATGACAGTGTCTGTTTTGCTCTGTGAATTCATGGAGAGCTAACCCTAACCCTAAGTGGAATTTTCCCCAATGGGATTTTCCCATGGATTTTGCCAGGAAATCTACATAAGGCCGGCTCAAAAGGTGACCCCCCTCCTAACCATACGGGTGGTCTCCGAATCGAATTGCAATGTCAGTTTTGCTCTGCGAATTCATGGAGAGCTAACCCTAACCCTAAGTGGAATTTTCCCCAATGGGATTTTCCCATGTATTTTGCCAGGAAATGTACATCAGGCCGGCTCAAAAGGCCTCCCCCCTCCAAACCATATCGATGGACTCCGAATCCAATGGCAGTGTCTGTTTTGCCCTGCGAATTCATGGATAGCTAACCCTAACCCTAAGTGGAATTTTCCCCAAAGGGATTTTCCCATGTATTTTGCCAGGAAATGTACATCAGGCCGGCTAAAAAGCCGTGCCCCCTCCTAACCATACGGGTGGCCTCCGAATCCAATGACAGTGTCTGTTTTGCTCTGCGAATTCATGGAGGGCTAACCCTAACCCTAAGTGGAATTTTCCCCAAAGGGATTTTCCCATGTATTTTGCCAGGAAATGTACATCAGGCCGGCTCAAAAGGCGACCCCCCTCCTAACCATACGGGTGGTCTCCGAATCCAATTGCAATGTCAGTTTTGCTCTGCGAATGCATGGAGAGCTAACCCTAAGTGGGATTTTCCCCAATGGTATTTTCCCATGTATTTTGCCAGGAAATGTACATAAGGCCAGCTCAAAAGGCGTCCCCCCTCCAAACCGTATGGGTGGCCTCCGAATCCAATGGCAATGTCGGTTTTGCTCTGCGAATTCACGGAGAGCTAACCCTAACCCTAAGTGGAATTTTCCCCAAAGGGATTTTCCCATGTATTTTGCCAGAAAATGTACATCAGGCCGGCTCAAAAGGCGTCCCCCCTCCTAACCATACGGGTGGCCTCCGAATCCAATGACAGTGTCTGTTTTGCTCTGCGAATTCATAGAGAGCTAACCCTAACTGGGATTTTCCCCAATGGTATTTTCCCATGTATTTTGCCAGGAAATGTACATCAGGCCGGCTCAAAAGGCCTCCCCCCTCCAAACCATATCGATGGACTCCGAATCCAATGGCAGTGTCTGTTTTGCTCTGCGAATTCATGGAGAGCTAACCCTAACCCTAAGTGGAATTTTTCCCAAAGGGATTTTCCCATGTATTTTGCCAGGAAATGTACATCAGGCCGGCTCAAAAGGCGACCCCCCTCCTAACCATACGGGTGGTCTCCGAATCCAATTGCAATGTCAGTTTTGCTCTGCGAATGCATGGAGAGCTAACCCTAAGTGGAATTTTCCCCAATGGGATTTTCCCATGTATTTTGCCAGGAAATGTACATCAGGCCGGCTCAAAAGGCGTCCCCCCTCCTAACCATACCGGTGGCTGCCGAATCCAATGGCAGTGTCTGTTTTGCTCTGCGAATTCATGGATAGCTAACCCTAACCCTAAGTGCAATTTTCCCCAATGGGATTTTCCCATGTATTTTGCTGTACATAAGGCCTGCACATTTCCTGTACATAAGGCCGGCTCAAAAGGCGTCCCCCCTCCTAACCATACCGATGGGCTCTGAATCCAATGGCAATGTCGGTTTTGCTCTGCGAATTCATGGAGGGCTAACCGTAACCCTAAGTGGAATTTTCCCCAATGGGATTTTCCCATGTATTTTGCTGTACATAAGGCCTGTACATTTCCTGTACATAAGGCCGGCTCAAAAGGCGTCCCCCCTCCTAACCATACCGATGGGCTCTGAATCCAATGGCAATGTCGGTTTTGCTCTGCCAATTCATGGAGGGCTAACCCTAACCCTAAGTGGAATTTTCCCCAAAGGGATTTTCCCATGTATTTTGCCAGGAAATGTACATCAGGCCGGCTCAAAAGGCGTCCCCCCTCCTAACCATACGGGTGGCCTCCGAATCCAATGGCAGTGTCAGTTTTGCTCTGCGAATTCATGGAGAGCTAACCCTAACCCTATGTGGGATTTTCCCCAATGGTATTTTCCCATGTATTTTGCCAGGAAATGTACAGAAAGCTGGCTTAAAAGGCGTCCCCCCTCCAAACCATACCGATGGGCTCTGAATCCAATGGCAATGTCGGTTTTGCTCTGCCAATTCATGGAGGGCTAACCCTAACCCTAAGTGGAATTTTCCCCAAAGGGATTTTCCCATGTATTTTGCCAGGAAATGTACATCAGGCCGGCTCAAAAGGCGTCCCCCCTCCTAACCATACGGGTGGCCTCCGAATCCAATGAAAGTGTCTGTTTTGCTCTCTGAATTCATAGAGAGCTAACCCTAACCCTAAGTGGAATTTTTCCAATGGGATTTTCCCATGTATTTTGCCAGGAAATGTACATCAGGCCGGCTCAAAAGGCATCCCCCCTCCTAACCATATGGGTGGCCTCCGAATCCAATGGCAATGTCGGTTTTGCTCTGCGAATTCATGGAGAGCTAACCCTAACCCTAAGTGGAATTTTCCCCAATGGGATTTTCCCATGTATTTTGCCAGGAAATGTACATCAGGCCGGCTCAAAAGGCCTCCCCCCTCCAAACCATATCGATGGACTCCGAATCCAATGGCAGTGTCTGTTTTGCTCTGCGAATTCATGGAGGGCTAACCCTAACCCTAAGTGGAATTTTCCCCAATGGAATTTTCCCATGTATTTTGCCAGGAAATATACATCAGGCCGGCTCAAAAGGCGTCCCCCCTCCTAACCATACGCGTGGCCTCCGAATCCAATGGCAATGTCGGTTTTGCTCTGCGAATTCATGGAGAGCTAACCCTAACCCTAAGTGGAATTTTCCCCAATGGGATTTTCCTATTTATTTTGCCAGGAAATGTACATCAGGCCGGCTCAAAAGGCGTCCCCCCTCCAAACCGTACGGGTGGCCACCGAATCCAATGGCAATGTCGGTTTTGCTCTTCGAATTCATGGAGAGCTAACCCTAACCCTAAGTGGAATTTTCCCCAATGGGATTTTCCCATGTATTTTGCCAGGAAATGTACATCAGGCCGGCTCAAAAGGCGTCCCCCCTCCTAACCATACGGGAGGCCTCCGAATCCAATGACAGTGTCTGTTTTGCTCTGCGAATTCATGGAGAGCTAACCCTAACCTTAAGTGGAATTTTTCCAATGGCATTTTCCCATGTATTTTGCCAGGAAATGTACATCAGGCCGGCTCAAAAGGCGTCCCTCCTCCTAACCATATGGGTGGCCTCCGAATCCAATGGCAATGTCGGTTTTGCTCTGCGAATTCATGGAGAGCTAACCCTAACCCTAAGTGGAATTTTCCCCAATGGGATTTTCCCATGTATTTTGCCAGGAAATGTACATCAGGCCGGCTCAAAAGGCCTCCCCCCTCCAAACCATATCGATGGACTCCGAATCCAATGGCAGTGTCTGTTTTCCTCTGCGAATTCATGGAGGGCTAACCCTAACCCTAAGTGGAATTTTCCCCAATGGGATTTTCCCATGTATTTTGCTAGGAAATGTACATCAGGCCGGCTCAAAAGGCGTCGCCCCTCCTAACCATACGCGTGGCCTCCGAATCCAATGGCAATGTAGGTTTTGCTCTGCGAATTCATGGAGAGCTAACCCTAACCCTAAGTGGAATTTTCCCCAATGGGATTTTCCCATGTATTTTGCCAGGAAATGTACATAAGGCCGGCTCAAAAGGCGGTCCCCCTCCAAACTGTACGGGTGGCCTCCGAATCCAATGGCAGTGTCAGTTTTGCTCTGCGAATTCATGGAGAGCTAACCCTAACCCTATGTGGGATTTTCCCCAATGGTATTTTCCCATGTATTTTGCCAGGAAATGTACAGAAAGCTGGCTTAAAAGGCGTCCCCCCTCCAAACCGTACGGGTGGATTCCGAATCCTATGGCAATGTCGGTTTTGCTCTGTGAATTCATGGAGAGCTAACCCTAACCCTAAGTGGAATTTTCCCCAAAGGGATTTTCCCATGTATTTTGCCAGGAAATGTACATCAGACCGGCTCAAAAGGCGTCCCCACACCTAACCATACGGGTGGCCTCCAAATCCAATGACAGTGTCTGTTTTGCTCTGCGAATTCATGGAGAGCTAACCCTAACCCTAAGTGGAATTTTCCCCAATGGGATTTCCCCATGTATTTTGCCAGGAAATGTACATCAGGCCGGCTCAAAAGGCGTCCCCCCTCCTAACCATACCGGTGGCCTCCGAATCCAATGACAGTGTCTGTTTTGCTCTGCGAATTCATGGAGAGCTAACCCTAACCCTAAGTGGAATTTTCCCCAATGGGATTTTCCCATGTATTTTGCCAGGAAATGTACATCAGGCCGGCTCAAAAGGCGTCCCCCCTCCTAACCATACCGGTGGCTGCCGAATCCAATGGCAGTGTCTGTTTTGCTCTGCGAATTCATGGATAGCTAACCCTAACCCTAAGTGCAATTTTCCCCAATGGGATTTTCCCATGTATTTTGCTGTACATAAGGCCTGCACATTTCCTGTACATAAGGCCGGCTCAAAAGGCGTCCCCCCTCCTAACCATACCGATGGGCTCTGAATCCAATGGCAATGTCGGTTTTGCTCTGCGAATTCATGGAGGGCTAACCGTAACCCTAAGTGGAATTTTCCCCAATGGGATTTTCCCATGTATTTTGCTGTACATAAGGCCTGTACATTTCCTGTACATAAGGCCGGCTCAAAAGGCGTCCCCCCTCCTAACCATACCGATGGGCTCTGAATCCAATGGCAATGTCGGTTTTGCTCTGCCAATTCATGGAGGGCTAACCCTAACCCTAAGTGGAATTTTCCCCAAAGGGATTTTCCCATGTATTTTGCCAGGAAATGTACATCAGGCCGGCTCAAAAGGCGTCCCCCCTCCTAACCATACGGGTGGCCTCCGAATCCAATGGCAGTGTCAGTTTTGCTCTGCGAATTCATGGAGAGCTAACCCTAACCCTATGTGGGATTTTCCCCAATGGTATTTTCCCATGTATTTTGCCAGGAAATGTACAGAAAGCTGGCTTAAAAGGCGTCCCCCCTCCAAACCATACCGATGGGCTCTGAATCCAATGGCAATGTCGGTTTTGCTCTGCCAATTCATGGAGGGCTAACCCTAACCCTAAGTGGAATTTTCCCCAAAGGGATTTTCCCATGTATTTTGCCAGGAAATGTACATCAGGCCGGCTCAAAAGGCGTCCCCCCTCCTAACCATACGGGTGGCCTCCGAATCCAATGAAAGTGTCTGTTTTGCTCTCTGAATTCATAGAGAGCTAACCCTAACCCTAAGTGGAATTTTTCCAATGGGATTTTCCCATGTATTTTGCCAGGAAATGTACATCAGGCCGGCTCAAAAGGCATCCCCCCTCCTAACCATATGGGTGGCCTCCGAATCCAATGGCAATGTCGGTTTTGCTCTGCGAATTCATGGAGAGCTAACCCTAACCCTAAGTGGAATTTTCCCCAATGGGATTTTCCCATGTATTTTGCCAGGAAATGTACATCAGGCCGGCTCAAAAGGCCTCCCCCCTCCAAACCATATCGATGGACTCCGAATCCAATGGCAGTGTCTGTTTTGCTCTGCGAATTCATGGAGGGCTAACCCTAACCCTAAGTGGAATTTTCCCCAATGGAATTTTCCCATGTATTTTGCCAGGAAATATACATCAGGCCGGCTCAAAAGGCGTCCCCCCTCCTAACCATACGCGTGGCCTCCGAATCCAATGGCAATGTCGGTTTTGCTCTGCGAATTCATGGAGAGCTAACCCTAACCCTAAGTGGAATTTTCCCCAATGGGATTTTCCTATTTATTTTGCCAGGAAATGTACATCAGGCCGGCTCAAAAGGCGTCCCCCCTCCAAACCGTACGGGTGGCCACCGAATCCAATGGCAATGTCGGTTTTGCTCTTCGAATTCATGGAGAGCTAACCCTAACCCTAAGTGGAATTTTCCCCAATGGGATTTTCCCATGTATTTTGCCAGGAAATGTACATCAGGCCGGCTCAAAAGGCGTCCCCCCTCCTAACCATACGGGAGGCCTCCGAATCCAATGACAGTGTCTGTTTTGCTCTGCGAATTCATGGAGAGCTAACCCTAACCTTAAGTGGAATTTTTCCAATGGCATTTTCCCATGTATTTTGCCAGGAAATGTACATCAGGCCGGCTCAAAAGGCGTCCCTCCTCCTAACCATATGGGTGGCCTCCGAATCCAATGGCAATGTCGGTTTTGCTCTGCGAATTCATGGAGAGCTAACCCTAACCCTAAGTGGAATTTTCCCCAATGGGATTTTCCCATGTATTTTGCCAGGAAATGTACATCAGGCCGGCTCAAAAGGCCTCCCCCCTCCAAACCATATCGATGGACTCCGAATCCAATGGCAGTGTCTGTTTTCCTCTGCGAATTCATGGAGGGCTAACCCTAACCCTAAGTGGAATTTTCCACAATGGGATTTTCCCATGTATTTTGCTAGGAAATGTACATCAGGCCGGCTCAAAAGGCGTCGCCCCTCCTAACCATACGCGTGGCCTCCGAATCCAATGGCAATGTCGGTTTTGCTCTGCGAATTCATGGAGAGCTAACCCTAACCCTAAGTGGAATTTTCCCCAATGGGATTTTCCCATGTATTTTGCCAGGAAATGTACATAAGGCCGGCTCAAAAGGCGGTCCCCCTCCAAACTGTACGGGTGGCCTCCGAATCCAATGGCAGTGTCAGTTTTGCTCTGCGAATTCATGGAGAGCTAACCCTAACCCTATGTGGGATTTTCCCCAATGGTATTTTCCCATGTATTTTGCCAGGAAATGTACATAAAGCTGGCTTAAAAGGCGTCACCCCTCCAAACCGTACGGGTGGATTCCGAATCCTATGGCAATGTCGGTTTTGCTCTGCGAATTCATGGAGAGCTAACCCTAACCCTAAGTGGAATTTTCCCCAAAGGGATTTTCCCATGTATTTTGCCAGGAAATGTACATCAGGCCGGCTCAAAAGGCGTCCCCCCTCCTAACCATACGGGTGGCCTCCGAATCCAATGACAGTGTCTGTTTTGCTCTGCGAATTCATGGAGAGCTAACCCTAAACCTAAGTGGAATTTTCCCCAATGGGATTTTCCCATGTATTTTGCCAGGAAATGTACATCAGGCCGGCTCAAAAGGCGTCCCCCCTCCTAACCATACCGGTGGCTGCCGAATCCAATGGCAGTGTCTGTTTTGCTCTGCGAATTCATGGAGAGCTAACCCTAACCCTAAGTGGAATTTTTCCCAATGGGATTTTCCCATGTATTTTGCTGTACATAAGGCCTGTACATTTCCTGTACATAAGGCCGGCTCAAAAGGCGTCCTCCCTCCTAACCATACCGATGGGCTCTGAATCCAATGGCAATGTCGGTTTTGCTCTGCCAATTCATGGAGGGCTAACCCTAACCCTAAGTGGAATTTTCCCCAAAGGGATTTTCCCATGTATTTTGCCAGGAAATGTACATCAGGCCGGCTCAAAAGGCGTCCCCCCTCCTAACCATACGGGTGGCCTCCGAATCCAATGAAAGTGTCTGTTTTGCTCTCTGAATTCATAGAGAGCTAACCCTAACCCTAAGTGGAATTTTTCCAATGGGATTTTCCCATGTATTTTGCCAGGAAATGTACATCAGGCCGGCTCAAAATGCATCCCCCCTCCTAACCATATGGGTGGCCTCCGAATCCAATGGCAATGTCGGTTTTGCTCTGCGAATTCATGGAGAGCTAACCCTAACCCTAAGTGGAATTTTCCCCAATGGGATTTTCCCATGTATTTTGCCAGGAAATGTACATCAGGCCGGCTCAAAAGGCCTCCCCCCTCCAAACCATATCGATGGACTCCGAATCCAATGGCAGTGTCTGTTTTGCTCTGCGAATTCATGGAGGGCTAACCCTAACCCTAAGTGGAATTTTCCCCAATGGGATTTTCCTATTTATTTTGCCAGGAAATGTACATCAGGCCGGCTCAAAAGGCGTCCCCCCTCCAAACCGTACGGGTGGCCTCCGAATCCAATGGCAATGTCGGTTTTGCTCTGCGAATTCATGGAGAGCTAACCCTAACCCTAAGTGGAATTTTCCCCAATGGGATTTTCCCATGTATTTTGCCAGGAAATGTACATCAGGCCGGCTCAAAAGGCGTCCCCCCTCCTAACCATACGGGAGGCCTCCGAATCCAATGACAGTGTCTGTTTTGCTCTGGGAATTCATGGAGAGCTAACCCTAACCTTAAGTGGAATTTTTCCAATGGCATTTTCCCATGTATTTTGCCAGGAAATGTACATCAGGCCGGCTCAAAAGGCGTCCCCCTCCTAACCATATGGGTGGCCTCCGAATCCAATGGCAATGTCGGTTTTGCTCTGCGAATTCATGGAGAGCTAACCCTAACCCTAAGTGGAATTTTCCCCAATGGGATTTTCCCATGTATTTTGCCAGGAAATGTACATCAGGCCGGCTCAAAAGGCCTCCCCCCTCCAAACCATATCGATGGACTCCGAATCCAATGGCAGTGTCTGTTTTGCTCTGCGAATTCATGGAGGGCTAACCCTAACCCTAAGTGGAATTTTCCCCAATGGGATTTTCCCATGTATTTTGCTAGGAAATGTACATCAGGCCGGCTCAAAAGGCGTCGCCCCTCCTAACCATACGCGTGGCCTCCGAATCCAATGGCAATGTCGGTTTTGCTCTGCGAATTCATGGAGAGCTAACCCTAACCCTAAGTGGAATTTTCCCCAATGGGATTTTCCCATGTATTTTGCCAGGAAATGTACATCAGGCCGGCTCAAAAGGCGTCCCCCCTCCTAACCATACCGGTGGCTGCCGAATCCAATGGCAGTGTCTGTTTTGCTCTGCGAATTCATGGATAGCTAACCCTAACCCTAAGTGCAATTTTCCCCAATGGGATTTTCCCATGTATTTTGCTGTACATAAGGCCTGCACATTTCCTGTACATAAGGCCGGCTCAAAAGGCGTCCCCCCTCCTAACCATACCGATGGGCTCTGAATCCAATGGCAATGTCGGTTCTGCTCTGCGAATTCATGGAGGGCTAACCGTAACCCTAAGTGGAATTTTCCCCAATGGGATTTTCCCATGTATTTTGCTGTACATAAGGCCTGTACATTTCCTGTACATAAGGCCGGCTCAAAAGGCGTCCCCCCTCCTAACCATACCGATGGGCTCTGAATCCAATGGCAATGTCGGTTTTGCTCTGCCAATTCATGGAGGGCTAACCCTAACCCTAAGTGGAATTTTCCCCAAAGGGATTTTCCCATGTATTTTGCCAGGAAATGTACATCAGGCCGGCTCAAAAGGCGTCCCCCCTCCTAACCATACGGGTGGCCTCCGAATCCAATGGCAGTGTCAGTTTTGCTCTGCGAATTCATGGAGAGCTAACCCTAACCCTATGTGGGATTTTCCCCAATGGTATTTTCCCATGTATTTTGCCAGGAAATGTACAGAAAGCTGGCTTAAAAGGCGTCCCCCCTCCAAACCATACCGATGGGCTCTGAATCCAATGGCAATGTCGGTTTTGCTCTGCCAATTCATGGAGGGGTAACCCTAACCCTAAGTGGAATTTTCCCCAAAGGGATTTTCCCATGTATTTTGCCAGGAAATGTACATCAGGCCGGCTCAAAAGGCGTCCCCCCTCCTAACCATACGGGTGGCCTCCGAATCCAATGAAAGTGTCTGTTTTGCTCTCTGAATTCATAGAGAGCTAACCCTAACCCTAAGTGGAATTTTTCCAATGGGATTTTCCCATGTATTTTGCCAGGAAATGTACATCAGGCCGGCTCAAAAGGCATCCCCCCTCCTAACCATATGGGTGGCCTCCGAATCCAATGGCAATGTCGGTTTTGCTCTGCGAATTCATGGAGAGCTAACCCTAACCCTAAGTGGAATTTTCCCCAATGGGATTTTCCCATGTATTTTGCCAGGAAATGTACATCAGGCCGGCTCAAAAGGCCTCCCCCCTCCAAACCATATCGATGGACTCCGAATCCAATGGCAGTGTCTGTTTTGCTCTGCGAATTCATGGAGGGCTAACCCTAACCCTAAGTGGAATTTTCCCCAATGGAATTTTCCCATGTATTTTGCCAGGAAATATACATCAGGCCGGCTCAAAAGGCGTCCCCCCTCCTAACCATACGCGTGGCCTCCGAATCCAATGGCAATGTCGGTTTTGCTCTGCGAATTCATGGAGAGCTAACCCTAACCCTAAGTGGAATTTTCCCCAATGGGATTTTCCTATTTATTTTGCCAGGAAATGTACATCAGGCCGGCTCAAAAGGCGTCCCCCCTCCAAACCGTACGGGTGGCCACCGAATCCAATGGCAATGTCGGTTTTGCTCTTCGAATTCATGGAGAGCTAACCCTAACCCTAAGTGGAATTTTCCCCAATGGGATTTTCCCATGTATTTTGCCAGGAAATGTACATCAGGCCGGCTCAAAAGGCGTCCCCCCTCCTAACCATACGGGAGGCCTCCGAATCCAATGACAGTGTCTGTTTTGCTCTGCGAATTCATGGAGAGCTAACCCTAACCTTAAGTGGAATTTTTCCAATGGCATTTTCCCATGTATTTTGCCAGGAAATGTACATCAGGCCGGCTCAAAAGGCGTCCCTCCTCCTAACCATATGGGTGGCCTCCGAATCCAATGGCAATGTCGGTTTTGCTCTGCGAATTCATGGAGAGCTAACCCTAACCCTAAGTGGAATTTTCCCCAATGGGATTTTCCTATTTATTTTGCCAGGAAATGTACATCAGGCCGGCTCAAAAGGCGTCCCCCCTCCAAACCGTACGGGTGGCCACCGAATCCAATGGCAATGTCGGTTTTGCTCTTCGAATTCATGGAGAGCTAACCCTAACCCTAAGTGGAATTTTCCCCAATGGGATTTTCCCATGTATTTGGCAGGAAATGTACATCAGGCCGGCTCAAAAGGCGTCCCCCCTCCTAACCATACGGGAGGCCTCCGAATCCAATGACAGTGTCTGTTTTGCTCTGCGAATTCATGGAGAGCTAACCCTAACCTTAAGTGGAATTTTTCCAATGGCATTTTCCCATGTATTTTGCCAGGAAATGTACATCAGGCCGGCTCAAAAGGCGTCCCTCCTCCTAACCATATGGGTGGCCTCCGAATCCAATGGCAATGTCGGTTTTGCTCTGCGAATTCATGGAGAGCTAACCCTAACCCTAAGTGGAATTTTCCCCAATGGGATTTTCCCATATATTTTGCCAGGAAATGTACATCAGGCCGGCTCAAAAGGCCTCCCCCCTCCAAACCATATCGATGGACTCCGAATCCAATGGCAGTGTCTGTTTTCCTCTGCGAATTCATGGAGGGCTAACCCTAACCCTAAGTGGAATTTTCCCCAATGGGATTTTCCCATGTATTTTGCTAGGAAATGTACATCAGGCCGGCTCAAAAGGCGTCGCCCCTCCTAACCATACGCGTGGCCTCCGAATCCAATGGCAATGTCGGTTTTGCTCTGCGAATTCATGGAGAGCTAACCCTAACCCTAAGTGGAATTTTCCCCAATGGGATTTTCCCATGTATTTTGCCAGGAAATGTACATAAGGCCGGCTCAAAAGGCGGTCCCCCTCCAAACTGTACGGGTGGCCTCCGAATCCAATGGCAGTGTCAGTTTTGCTCTGCGAATTCATGGAGAGCTAACCCTAACCCTATGTGGGATTTTCCCCAATGGTATTTTCCCATGTATTTTGCCAGGAAATGTACATAAAGCTGGCTTAAAAGGCGTCACCCCTCCAAACCGTACGGGTGGATTCCGAATCCTATGGCAATGTCGGTTTTGCTCTGCGAATTCATGGAGAGCTAACCCTAACCCTAAGTGGAATTTTCCCCAAAGGGATTTTCCCATGTATTTTGCCAGGAAATGTACATCAGGCCGGCTCAAAAGGCGTCCCCCCTCCTAACCATACGGGTGGCCTCCGAATCCAATGACAGTGTCTGTTTTGCTCTGCGAATTCATGGAGAGCTAACCCTAACCCTAAGTGGAATTTTCCCCAATGGGATTTTCCCATGTATTTTGCCAGGAAATGTACATCAGGCCGGCTCAAAAGGCGTCCCCCCTCCTAACCATACCGGTGGCTGCCGAATCCAATGGCAGTGTCTGTTTTGCTCTGCGAATTCATGGAGAGCTAACCCTAACCCTAAGTGGAATTTTTCCCAATGGGATTTTCCCATGTATTTTGCTGTACATAAGGCCTGTACATTTCCTGTACATAAGGCCGGCTCAAAAGGCGTCCTCCCTCCTAACCATACCGATGGGCTCTGAATCCAATGGCAATGTCGGTTTTGCTCTGCCAATTCATGGAGGGCTAACCCTAACCCTAAGTGGAATTTTCCCCAAAGGGATTTTCCCATGTATTTTGCCAGGAAATGTACATCAGGCCGGCTCAAAAGGCGTCCCCCCTCCTAATCATACGGGTGGCCTCCGAATCCAATGAAAGTGTCTGTTTTGCTCTCTGAATTCATAGAGAGCTAACCCTAACCCTAAGTGGAATTTTTCCAATGGGATTTTCCCATGTATTTTGCCAGGAAATGTACATCAGGCCGGCTCAAAATGCATCCCCCCTCCTAACCATATGGGTGGCCTCCGAATCCAATGGCAATGTCGGTTTTGCTCTGCGAATTCATGGAGAGCTAACCCTAACCCTAAGTGGAATTTTCCCCAATGGGATTTTCCCATGTATTTTGCCAGGAAATGTACATCAGGCCGGCTCAAAAGGCCTCCCCCCTCCAAACCATATCGATGGACTCCGAATCCAATGGCAGTGTCTGTTTTGCTCTGCGAATTCATGGAGGGCTAACCCTAACCCTAAGTGGAATTTTCCCCAATGGGATTTTCCTATTTATTTTGCCAGGAAATGTACATCAGGCCGGCTCAAAAGGCGTCCCCCCTCCAAACCGTACGGGTGGCCTCCGAATCCAATGGCAATGTCGGTTTTGCTCTGCGAATTCATGGAGAGCTAACCCTAACCCTAAGTGGAATTTTCCCCAATGGGATTTTCCCATGTATTTTGCCAGGAAATGTACATCAGGCCGGCTCAAAAGGCGTCCCCCCTCCTAACCATACGGGAGGCCTCCGAATCCAATGACAGTGTCTGTTTTGCTCTGCGAATTCATGGAGAGCTAACCCTAACCTTAAGTGGAATTTTTCCAATGGCATTTTCCCATGTATTTTGCCAGGAAATGTACATCAGGCCGGCTCAAAAGGCGTCCCCCTCCTAACCATATGGGTGGCCTCCGAATCCAATGGCAATGTCGGTTTTGCTCTGCGAATTCATGGAGAGCTAACCCTAACCCTAAGTGGAATTTTCCCCAATGGGATTTTCCCATGTATTTTGCCAGGAAATGTACATCAGGCCGGCTCAAAAGGCCTCCCCCCTCCAAACCATATCGATGGACTCCGAATCCAATGGCAGTGTCTGTTTTGCTCTGCGAATTCATGGAGGGCTAACCCTAACCCTAAGTGGAATTTTCCCCAATGGGATTTTCCCATGTATTTTGCTAGGAAATGTACATCAGGCCGGCTCAAAAGGCGTCGCCCCTCCTAACCATACGCGTGGCCTCCGAATCCAATGGCAATGTCGGTTTTGCTCTGCGAATTCATGGAGAGCTAACCCTAACCCTAAGTGGAATTTTCCCCAATGGGATTTTCCCATGTATTTTGCCAGGAAATGTACATAAGGCCGGCTCAAAAGGCGGTCCCCCTCCAAACTGTACGGGTGGCCTCCGAATCCAATGGCAGTGTCAGTTTTGCTCTGCGAATTCATGGAGAGCTAACCCTAACCCTATGTGGGATTTTCCCCAATGGTATTTTCCCATGTATTTTGCCAGGAAATGTACATAAAGCTGGCTTAAAAGGCGTCACCCCTCCAAACCGTACGGGTGGATTCCGAATCCTATGGCAATGTCGGTTTTGCTCTGCGAATTCATGGAGAGCTAACCCTAACCCTAAGTGGAATTTTCCCCAAAGGGATTTTCCCATGTATTTTGCCAGGAAATGTACATCAGGCCGGCTCAAAAGGCGTCCCCCCTCCTAACCATACGGGTGGCCTCCGAATCCAATGACAGTGTCTGTTTTGCTCTGCGAATTCATGGAGAGCTAACCCTAACCCTAAGTGGAATTTTCCCCAATGGGATTTTCCCATGTATTTTCCCAGGAAATGTTCATAAGGCCGGCTCAAAAGGCGTCCCCCCTCCAAACCGTACGGGTGGCCTCCGAATCCAATGGCAGTGTCAGTTTTGCTCTGCGAATTCATGGAGAGCTAACCCTAACCCTAAGTGGGATTTTCCCCAATGGTATTTTCCCATGTATTTTGCCAGGAAATGTACATAAAGCCGGCTCAAAAGGCGTCCCCCCTCCAAACCGTACGGGTGGCCTCCGAATCCTATGGCAATGTCGGTTTTGCTCTGTGAATTCATGGAGAGCTAACCCTAACCCTAAGTGGAATTTTCCCCAAAGGGATTTTCCCATGTATTTTGCCAGGAAATGTACATCAGACCGGCTCAAAAGGCGTCCCCACACCTAACCATACGGGTGGCCTCCAAATCCAATGACAGTGTCTGTTTTGCTCTGCGAATTCATGGAGAGCTAACCCTAACCCTAAGTGGAATTTTCCCCAATGGGATTTTCCCATGTATTTTGCCAGGAAATGTACATCAGGCCGGCTCAAAAGGCGTCCCCCCTCCTAACCATACCGGTGGCCTCCGAATCCAATGACAGTGTCTGTTTTGCTCTGCGAATTCATGGACAGCTAACCCTAACCCTAAGTGGAATTTTCCCCAATGGGATTTTCCCATGTATTTTGCCAGGAAATGTACATCAGGCCGGCTCAAAAGGCGTCCCCCCTCCTAACCATACCGGTGGCTGCCGAATCCAATGGCAGTGTCTGTTTTGCTCTGCGAATTCATGGATAGCTAACCCTAACCCTAAGTGCAATTTTCCCCAATGGGATTTTCCCATGTATTTTGCTGTACATAAGGCCTGCACATTTCCTGTACATAAGGCCGGCTCAAAAGGCGTCCCCCCTCCTAACCATACCGATGGGCTCTGAATCCAATGGCAATGTCGGTTTTGCTCTGCGAATTCATGGAGGGCTAACCGTAACCCTAAGTGGAATTTTCCCCAATGGGATTTTCCCATGTATTTTGCTGTACATAAGGCCTGTACATTTCCTGTACATAAGGCCGGCTCAAAAGGCGTCCCCCCTCCTAACCCTACCGATGGGCTCTGAATCCAATGGCAATGTCGGTTTTGCTCTGCCAATTCATGGAGGGCTAACCCTAACCCTAAGTGGAATTTTCCCCAAAGGGATTTTCCCATGTATTTTGCCAGGAAATGTACATCAGGCCGGCTCAAAAGGCGTCCCCCCTCCTAACCATACGGGTGGCCTCCGAATCCAATGGCAGTGTCAGTTTTGCTCTGCGAATTCATGGAGAGCTAACCCTAACCCTATGTGGGATTTTCCCCAACGGTAT
Organism: Natrix helvetica; assembly: GCF_964273705.1. Taxonomy (NCBI): domain Eukaryota; kingdom Metazoa; phylum Chordata; class Lepidosauria; order Squamata; family Natricidae; genus Natrix; species Natrix helvetica. Next base: position 24,426,986 of record NC_138553.1, read on the forward strand.
TTTCCCATGTATTTTGCCAGGAAATGTACAGAAAGCTGGCTTAAAAGGCGTCCCCCCTCCAAACCATACCGATGGGCTCTGAATCCAATGGCAATGTCGGTTTTGCTCTGCCAATTCATGGAGGGCTAACCCTAACCCTAAGTGGAATTTTCCCCAAAGGGATTTTCCCATGTATTTTGCCAGGAAATGTACATCAGGCCGGCTCAAAAGGCGTCCCCCCTCCTAACCATACGGGTGGCCTCCGAATCCAATGAAAGTGTCTGTTTTGCTCTCTGAATTCATAGAGAGCTAACCCTAACCCTAAGTGGAATTTTTCCAATGGGATTTTCCCATGTATTTTGCCAGGAAATGTACATCAGGCCGGCTCAAAATGCATCCCCCCTCCTAACCATATGGGTGGCCTCCGAATCCAATGGCAATGTCGGTTTTGCTCTGCGAATTCATGGAGAGCTAACCCTAACCCTAAGTGGAATTTTCCCCAATGGGATTTTCCCATGTATTTTGCTGTACATAAGGCCTGTACATTTCCTGTACATAAGGCCGGCTCAAAAGGCGTCCTCCCTCCTAACCATACCGATGGGCTCTGAATCCAATGGCAATGTCGGTTTTGCTCTGCCAATTCATGGAGGGCTAACCCTAACCCTAAGTGGAATTTTCCCCAAAGGGATTTTCTCATGTATTTTGCCAGGAAATGTACATCAGGCCGGCTCAAAAGGCGTCCCCCCTCCTAACCATACGGGTGGCCTCCGAATCCAATGAAAGTGTCTGTTTTGCTCTCTGAATTCATAGAGAGCTAACCCTAACCCTAAGTGGAATTTTTCCAATGGGATTTTCCCATGTATTTTGCCAGGAAATGTACATCAGGCCGGCTCAAAATGCATCCCCCCTCCTAACCATATGGGTGGCCTCAGAATCCAATGGCAATGTCGGTTTTGCTCTGCGAATTCATGGAGAGCTAACCCTAACCCTAAGTGGAATTTTCCCCAATGGGATTTTCCCATGTATTTTGCCAGGAAATGTACATCAGGCCGGCTCAAAAGGCCTCCCCCCTCCAAACCATATCGATGGACTCCGAATCCAATGGCAGTGTCTGTTTTGCTCTGCGAATTCATGGAGGGCTAACCCTAACCCTAAGTGGAATTTTCCCCAATGGAATTTTCCCATGTATTTTGCCAGGAAATATACATCAGGCCGGCTCAAAAGGCGTCCCCCCTCCTAACCATACGCGTGGCCTCCGAATCCAATGGCAATGTCGGTTTTGCTCTGCGAATTCATGGAGAGCTAACCCTAACCCTAAGTGGAATTTTCCCCAATGGGATTTTCCTATTTATTTTGCCAGGAAATGTACATCAGGCCGGCTCAAAAGGCGTCCCCCCTCCAAACCGTACGGGAGGCCTCCGAATCCAATGACAGTGTCTGTTTTGCTCTGCGAATTCATGGAGAGCTAACCCTAACCTTAAGTGGAATTTTTCCAATGGCATTTTCCCATGTATTTTGCCAGGAAATGTACATCAGGCCGGCTCAAAAGGCGTCCCCCTCCTAACCATATGGGTGGCCTCCGAATCCAATGGCAATGTCGGTTTTGCTCTGCGAATTCATGGAGAGCTAACCCTAACCCTAAGTGGAATTTTCCCCAATGGGATTTTCCCATGTATTTTGCCAGGAAATGTACATCAGGCCGGCTCAAAAGGCCTCCCCCCTCCAAACCATATCGATGGACTCCGAATCCAATGGCAGTGTCTGTTTTGCTCTGCGAATTCATGGAGGGCTAACCCTAACCCTAAGTGGAATTTTCCCCAATGGGATTTTCCCATGTATTTTGCTAGGAAATGTACATCAGGCCGGCTCAAAAGGCGTCGCCCCTCCTAACCATACGCGTGGCCTCCGAATCCAATGGCAATGTCGGTTTTGCTCTGCGAATTCATGGAGAGCTAACCCTAACCCTAAGTGGAATTTTCCCCAATGGGATTTTCCCATGTATTTTGCCAGGAAATGTACATAAGGCCGGCTCAAAAGGCGGTCCCCCTCCAAACTGTACAGGTGGCCTCCGAATCCAATGGCAGTGTCAGTTTTGCTCTGCGAATTCATGGAGAGCTAACCCTAACCCTATGTGGGATTTTCCCCAATGGTATTTTCCCATGTATTTTGCCAGGAAATGTACATAAAGCTGGCTTAAAAGGCGTCACCCCTCCAAACCGTACGGGTGGATTCCGAATCCTATGGCAATGTCGGTTTTGCTCTGCGAATTCATGGAGAGCTAACCCTAACCCTAAGTGGAATTTTCCCCAAAGGGATTTTCCCATGTATTTTGCCAGGAAATGTACATCAGGCCGGCTCAAAAGGCGTCCCCCCTCCTAACCATACGGGTGGCCTCCGAATCCAATGACAGTGTCTGTTTTGCTCTGCGAATTCATGGAGAGCTAACCCTAACCCTAAGTGGAATTTTCCCCAATGGGATTTTCCCATGTATTTTGCCAGGAAATGTACATCAGGCCGGCTCAAAAGGCCTCCCCCCTCCTAACCATACCGGTGGCTGCCGAATCCAATGGCAGTGTCTGTTTTGCTCTGCGAATTCATGGAGAGCTAACCCTAACCCTAAGTGGAATTTTCTCCAAAGGGATTTTCCCATGTATTTTGCCAGGAAATGTTCATAAGGCCGGCTCAAAAGGCGTCCCCCCTCCAAACCGTACGGGTGGCCTCCGAATCCAATGGCAGTGTCAGTTTTGCTCTGCGAATTCATGGAGAGCTAACCCTAACCCTAAGTGGGATTTTCCCCAATGGTATTTTCCCATGTATTTTGCCAGGAAATGTACATAAAGCCGGCTCAAAAGGCGTCCCCCCTCCAAACCGTACGGGTGGCCTCCGAATCCAATGGCAATGTCGGTTTTGCTCTGAGAATTCACGGAGAGCTAACCCTAACCCTAAGTGGAATTTTCCCCAAAGGGATTTTCCCATGTATTTTGCCAGGAAATGTACATCAGGCCGGCTCAAAAGACGTCCCCCCTCCTAACCTTACGGGAGGCCTCCGAATCCAATGACAGTGTCTGTTTTGCTCTGCGAATTCATGGAGAGCTAACCCTAACCCTAAGTGGAATTTTTCCAATGGGATTTTCCCATGTATTTTACCAGGAAATGTACATCAGGCCGGCTCAAAAGGCGTCCCCCCTCCTAACCATACGGGAGGCCTCCGAATCCAATGACAGTGTCTGTTTTGCTCTGCGAATTCATGGAGAGCTAACCCTAACCCTAAGTGGAATTCTTCCAATGGCATTTTCCCATGTATTTTGCCAGGAAATGTACATCAGGCCGGCTCAAAAGGCGTCCCCCCTCCTAACCATATGGGTGGCCTCCGAATCCAATGGCAATGTCGGTTTTGCTCTGCGAATTCATGGAGAGCTAACCCTAACCCTAAGTGGAATTTTCCCCAAAGGGATTTTCCCATGTATTTTGCCAGGAAATGTACATCAGGCCGGCTCAAAAGGCGTCCCCCCTCCTAACCATATGGGTGGCCTCCGAATCCAATGGCAATGTCGGTTTTGCTCTGCGAATTCATGGAGAGCTAACCCTAACTCTAAGTGGAATTTTCCCCAATGGGATTTTCCCATGTATTTTGCCAGGAAATGTACATCAGGCCGGCTCAAAAGGCCTCCCCCCTCCAAACCACATCGATGGACTCCGAATCCAATGGCAGTGTCTGTTTTGCTCTGCGAATTCATGGAGGGCTAACCCTAACCCTAAGTGGAATTTTCCCCAATGGGATTTTCCCATGTATTTTGCCAGGAAATGTACATAAGGCCGGCTCAAAAGGCGACCCCCCTCCAACCATACGGGTGGTCTCCGAATCCAATTGCAATGTCAGTTTTGCTCTGCGAATTCATGGAGAGCTAACCCAAACCCTAAGTGGAATTTTCCCCAATGGGATTTTCCCATGTATTTTGCCAGGAAATGTACATCAGGCCGGCTCAAAAGGCCTCCCCCCTCCAAACCATATCGATGGACTCCGAATCCAATGGCAGTGTCTGTTTTGCTCTGCGAATTCATGGAGAGCTAACCCTAACCCTAAATGGAATTTTTCCCAATGGGATTTTCCCATGTATTTTGCCAGGAAATGAACATTAGGGCGTCTCAAAAGGCGTGCCCTCTCCTAACCATACCGATAGGCTCCAAATCAAATTACAATGTCAGTTTTGCTCTGCGAATTCATGGAGAGCTAACCCTAACCCTAAGTGGAATTTTCCCCAATGGGATTTTCCCATGTATTTTGCCAGGAAATGTACATCAGGCCGGCTCAAAATGCGTCCCCCCTCCTATCCATACGGGTGGCCTCCGAATCCAATAACAGTGTCTGTTTTGCTCTGCGAATTCATGGAGAGCTAACCCTAACCCTAAGTGGAATTTTCCCCAATGGGATTTTCCCATGTATTTTGCCAGGAAATGTACATCAGGCCGGCTCAAAAGGCCTCCCCCCTCCTAACCATATGGGTGGCCTCCGAATCCAATGGCAATGTCGGTTTTGCTCTGCGAATTCATGGAGAGCTAACCCTAACCCTAAGTGGAATTTTCCCCAAAGGGATTTTCCCATGTATTTTGCCAGGAAATGTACATCAGGCCGGCTCAAAAGGCTTCCCCCCTCCTAACCATATGGGTGGCCTCCGAATCCAATGGCAATGTCGGTTTTGCTCTGCGAATTCATGGAGAGCTAACCCTAACTCTAAGTGGAATTTTCCCCAATGGGATTTTCCCATGTATTTTGCCAGGAAATGTACATCAGGCCGGCTCAAAAGGCCTCCCCCCTCCAAACCACATCGATGGACTCCGAATCCAATGGCAGTGTCTGTTTTGCTCTGCGAATTCATGGAGGGCTAACCCTAACCCTAAGTGGAATTTTCCCCAATGGGATTTTCCCATGTATTTTGCCAGGAAATGTACATAAGGCCGGCTCAAAAGGCGACCCCCCTCCAACCATACGGGTGGTCTCCGAATCCAATTGCAATGTCAGTTTTGCTCTGCGAATTCATGGAGAGCTAACCCAAACCCTAAGTGGAATTTTCCCCAATGGGATTTTCCCATGTATTTTGCCAGGAAATGTACATCAGGCCGGCTCAAAAGGCCTCCCCCCTCCAAACCATATCGATGGACTCCGAATCCAATGGCAGTGTCTGTTTTGCTCTGCGAATTCATGGAGAGCTAACCCTAACCCTAAATGGAATTTTTCCCAATGGGATTTTCCCATGTATTTTGCCAGGAAATGTACATAAGGCCGGCTCAAAAGGCGACCCCCCTCCAACCATACGGGTGGTCTCCGAATCCAATTGCAATGTCAGTTTTGCTCTGCGAATTCATGGAGAGCTAACCCAAACCCTAAGTGGAATTTTCCCCAATGGGATTTTCCCATGTATTTTGCCAGGAAATGTACATCAGGCCGGCTCAAAAGGCCTCCCCCCTCCAAACCATATCGATGGACTCCGAATCCAATGGCAGTGTCTGTTTTGCTCTGCGAATTCATGGAGAGCTAACCCTAACCCTAAATGGAATTTTTCCCAATGGGATTTTCCCATGTATTTTGCCAGGAAATGAACATTAGGGCGTCTCAAAAGGCGTGCCCTCTCCTAACCATACCGATAGGCTCCAAATCAAATTACAATGTCAGTTTTGCTCTGCGAATTCATGGAGAGCTAACCCTAACCCTAAGTGGAATTTTCCCCAATGGGATTTTCCCATGTATTTTGCCAGGAAATGTACATCAGGCCGGCTCAAAATGCGTCCCCCCTCCTATCCATACGGGTGGCCTCCGAATCCAATAACAGTGTCTGTTTTGCTCTGCGAATTCATGGAGAGCTAACCCTAACCCTAAGTGGAATTTTCCCCAATGGGATTTTCCCATGTATTTTGCCAGGAAATGTACATCAGGCCGGCTCAAAAGGCCTCCCCCCTCCTAACCATATGGGTGGCCTCCGAATCCAATGGCAATGTCGGTTTTGCTCTGCGAATTCATGGAGAGCTAACCCTAACCCTAAGTGGAATTTTCCCCAAAGGGATTTTCCCATGTATTTTGCCAGGAAATGTACATCAGGCCGGCTCAAAAGGCTTCCCCCCTCCTAACCATATGGGTGGCCTCCGAATCCAATGGCAATGTCGGTTTTCCTCTGCGAATTCATGGAGAGCTAACCCTAACTCTAAGTGGAATTTTCCCCAATGGGATTTTCCCATGTATTTTGCCAGGAAATGTACATCAGGCCGGCTCAAAAGGCCTCCCCCCTCCAAACCACATCGATGGACTCCGAATCCAATGGCAGTGTCTGTTTTGCTCTGCGAATTCATGGAGGGCTAACCCTAACCCTAAGTGGAATTTTCCCCAATGGGATTTTCCCATGTATTTTGCCAGGAAATGTACATAAGGCCGGCTCAAAAGGCGACCCCCCTCCAACCATACGGGTGGTCTCCGAATCCAATTGCAATGTCAGTTTTGCTCTGCGAATTCATGGAGAGCTAACCCAAACCCTAAGTGGAATTTTCCCCAATGGGATTTTCCCATGTATTTTGCCAGGAAATGTACATCAGGCCGGCTCAAAAGGCCTCCCCCCTCCAAACCATATCGATGGACTCCGAATCCAATGGCAGTGTCTGTTTTGCTCTGCGAATTCATGGAGGGCTAACCCTAACCCTAAATAGAATTTTTCCCAATGGGATTTAACCATGTATTTTGCCAGGAAATGAACATTAGGGCGTCTCAAAAGGCGTGCCCTCTCCTAACCATACCGATAGGCTCCAAATCAAATTACAATGTCAGTTTTGCTCTGCGAATTCATGGAGAGCTAACCCTAACCCTAAGTGGAATTTTCCCCAAAGGGATTTTCCCATGTATTTTGCCAGGAAATGTACATCAGGCCGGCTCAAAATGCGTCCCCCCTCCTAACCATACGGGTGGCCTCCGAATCCAATGACAGTGTCTGTTTTGCTCTGCGAATTCATGGAGAGCTAACCCTAACCCTAAGTGGAATTTTCCCCAATGGGATTTTCCCATGTATTTTGCCAGGAAATGTACATCAGGCCGGCTCAAAAGGCCTCCCCCCTCCAAACCATATCGATGGACTCCGAATCCAATGGCAGTGTCTGTTTTGCTCTGCGAATTCATGGAGAGCTAACCCTAACCCTAAGTGGAATTTTTCCCAATGGGATTTTCCCATGTATTTTGCCAGAAAATGAACATTAGGACGGCTCAAAAGGCGTGCCCTCTCCTAACCATACCGATAGTCTCCGAATCCAATGGCAATGTCGGTTTTGCTCTGCGAATTCATGGAGGGCTAACCCTAACCCTAAGTGGAATTTTCCCCAATGGGATTTTCCCATGTATTTTGTCAGGAAATATACATAAGGCCGGCTCAAAAGGCGTGCCCCTTCCTAACCATATGGGTAGCCTCCGAATCCAAAGGCTATGTCGGTTTTTCTCTGCGAACTCATGTATGGCTAACCCTAAGTGGAATTTTTCCCAATGGGATTTTCCCATGTATTTTGCTGTACATAAGGCCTGTACATTTCCTGTACATAAGGCCGGCTCAAAAGGCCTCCCCCCTCCAAACCGTACGGGTGGCCTCCGAATCCAATGGCAGTGTCAGTTTTGCTCTGCGAATTCATGGAGAGCTAACCCTAACCCTAAGTGGGATTTTCCCCAATGGTATTTTCCCATGTATTTTGCCAGGAAATGTACATAAAGCTGGATCAAAAGGCGTCTCCCCTCCAAACCGTACGGGTGGCCTCCGAATCCTATGGCAATGTCGGTTTTGCTCTGCGAATTCATGGATAGCTAACCCTAACCCTAAGTGGAATTTTCCCCAAAGGGATTTTCCCATGTATTTTGCCAGGAAATGTACATCAGGCCGGCTCAAAAGGCGTCCCCCCTCCTAACCATACCGGTGGCCTCCGAATCCAATGGCAGTGTCTGTTTTGCTCTGCGAATTCATGGAGAGATAACCCTAACCCTAAGTGGAATTTTCCCCAATGGGATTTTCCCATGTATTTTGCCAGGAAATGTACATAAGGCCGGCTCAAAAGGCGTCCCCCCTCCAAACCGTACGTTTGGCCTCCGAATCCAATGGCAATGTCGGTTTTGCTCTGCGAATTCATGGAGAGCTAACCCTAACCCTAAGTGGAATTTTCCCCAATGGGATTTTCCCATGTATTTTGCCAGGAAATGTACATAAGGCCGGCTCAAAAGGCGACCCCCCTCCTAACCATACGGGTGGTCTCCGAATCCAATTGCAATGTCAGTTTTGCTCTGCGAATTCATGGAGGCTAACCCTAACCCTAAGTGGAATTTTTCCCAATGGGATTTTCCCATTTATTTTGCCAGGAAATGAACATTAGGGCGGCTCAAAAGGCGTGCCCTCTCCTAACCATACCGATAGGCTCCGAATCAAATGACAATGTCAGTTTTGCTCTGCGAATTCATGGAGAGCTAACCCTAACCCTAAGTGGAATTTTCCCCAATGGTATTTTCCCATGTATTTTGCTGTACATAAGGCCTGTACATTTCCTGTACATAAGGCTGGCTCAAAAGGCGTCCCCCCTCCTAACCATACCGATGGGCTCTGAATCCAATGGCAATCTCTGTTTTGCTCTGCGAATTCATGGAGGGCTAACCCTAACCCTAAGTGGAATTTTCCCCAATGGGATTTTCCCATGTATTTTGTCAAGAAATATACATAAGGCCGGCTCAAAAGGCGTGCCCCTTCCTAACCATATGGGTAGCCTCCGAATCCAAAGGCAATGTCGGTTTTTCTCTGCGAATTCATGGATGGCTAACCCTAAGTGGAATTTTTCCCAATGGGATTTTCCCATGTATTTTGCTGTACATAAGGCCTGTACATTTCCTGTACATAAGGCCGGCTCAAAAGGCGTCCCCCCTCCTAACCATACCGGTGGCCTCCAAATCCAACGGCATTGCCTGTTTTGCTCTGCGAATTCATGGAGAGCTAACCCTAACCCTAAGTGGAATTTTCCCCAATGGGATTTTCCCATGTATTTTGCCAGGAAATGTACATAAGGCCGGCTCAAAAGGCCTCCCCCCTCCAAACCGTATGGGTGGCCTCCTAATCCAATGGCAGTGTCAGTTTTGCTCTGCAAATTCATGGAGAGCTAACCCTAACCCTAAGTGGGATTTTCTCCAATGGTATTTTCCCATGTATTTTGCCAGGAAATGTACATAAAGCTGGCTCAAAAGGCGTCCCCCCTCCAAACCGTACGGGTGGCCTCCGAATCGTATGGCAATGTCGGTTTTGCTCTGCGAATTCATGGATAGCTAACCCTAACCCTAAGTGGGATTTTCCCCAAAGGGATTTTCCCATGTATTTTGCCAGGAAATGTACATCAGGCCGGCTCAAAAGGCGTCCCCCCTCCTAACCATACCGGTGGCCGCCGAATCCAATGGCAGTGTCTGTTTTGCTCTGCGAATTCATGGAGAGCTAACCCTAACCCTAAGTCGAATTTTCCCCAATGGGATTTTCCCATGTATTTTGCCAGGAAATGTACATAAGGCCGGCTCAAAAGGCGTCCCCCCTCCAAACCGTACGGGTGGCCTCTGAATCCAATGGCAGTGTCAGTTTTGCTCTGCGAATTCATGGAGAGCTAACCCTAACCCTAAGTGGAATTTTCCCCAATGGGATTTTCCCATGTATTTTGCCAGGAAATGTACATCAGGCCGGCTCAAAATGCGTCCCCCCTCCTAACCATACGGGTGGCCTCCGAATCCAATGACAGTGTCTGTTTTGCTCTGCGAATTCATGGAGAGCTAACCCTAACCCTAAGTGGAATTTTCCCCAATGGGATTTTCCCATGTATTTTGCCAGGAAATGTACATCAGGACGACTCAAAAGGCCTCCCCCCTCCAAACCATATCGATGGACTCCGAATCCAATGGCAGTGTCTGTTTTGCTCTGCGAATTCATGGATAGCTAACCCTAACCCTAAGTGGAATTTTTCCCAATGGGATTTTCCCATGTATTTTGCCAGAAAATGAACATTAGGACGGCTCAAAAGGCGTGCCCTCTCCTAACCATACCGATAGGCTCCGAATCCAATGGCAATGTCGGTTTTGCTCTGCGAATTCATGGAGGGCTAACCCTAACCCTAAGTGGAATTTTCCCCAATGGGATTTTCCCATGTATTTTGTCAGGAAATATACATAAGGCCGGCTCAAAAGGCGTGCCCCTTCCTAACCATATGGGTAGCCTCCGAATCCAAAGGCTATGTCGGTTTTTCTCTGCGAACTCATGTATGGCTAACCCTAAGTGGAATTTTTCCCAATGGGATTTTCCCATGTATTTTGCTGTACATAAGGCCTGTACATTTCCTGTACATAAGGCCGGCTCAAAAGGCCTCCCCCCTCCAAACCGTACGTTTGGCCTCCGAATCCTATGGCAATGTCGGTTTTGCTCTGCGAATTCATGGAGAGCTAACCCTAACCCTAAGTGGAATTTTCCCCAATGGGATTTTCCCATGTATTTTGCCAGGAAATGTACATAAGGCCGGCTCAAAAGGCGACCCCCCTCCTAACCATACGGGTGGTCTCCGAATCCAATTGCAATGTCAGTTTTGCTCTGCGAATTCATGGAGGCTAACCCTAACCCTAAGTGGAATTTTTCCCAATGGGATTTTCCCATTTATTTTGCCAGGAAATGAACATTAGGGCGGCTCAAAAGGCGTGCCCTCTCCTAACCATACCGATAGGCTCCGAATCAAATGACAATGTCAGTTTTGCTCTGCGAATTCATGGAGAGCTAACCCTAACCCTAAGTGGAATTTTCCCCAATGGTATTTTCCCATGTATTTTGATGTACATAAGGCCTGTACATTTCCTGTACATAAGGCTGGCTCAAAAGGCGTCCCCCCTCCTAACCATACCGATGGGCTCTGAATCCAATGGCAATCTCTGTTTTGCTCTGCGAATTCATGGAGGACTAACCCTAATCCTAAGTGGAATTTTCCCCAATGGGATTTTCCCATGTATTTTGTCAAGAAATATACATAAGGCCGGCTCAAAAGGCGTGCCCCTTCCTAACCATATGGGTAGCCTCCGAATCCAAAGGCAATGTCGGTTTTTCTCTGCGAATTCATGGATGGCTAACCCTAAGTGGAATTTTCCCCAATGGGATTTTCCCATGTATTTTGCCAGGAAATGTACATCAGGCCGGATCAAAAGGCCTCCCCCCTCCAAACCATATCGATGGACTCCGAATCCAATGGCAGTGTCTGTTTTGCTCTGCGAATTCATGGAGAGCTAACCCTAACCCTAAGTGGAATTTTTCCCAATGGGATTTTCCCATTTATTTTGCCAGGAAATGAACATTAGGGCGGCTCAAAAGGCGTGCCCTCTCCTAACCATACCGATACGCTCCGAATCCAATGACAGTGTCTGTTTTGCTCTGCGAATTCATGGAGAGCTAACCCTAACCCTAAGTGGAATTTTTCCCAATGGCATTTTCCCATGTATTTTGCCAGGAAATGAACATTAGGGCGTCTCAAAAGCCGTGCCCTCTCCTAACCATACCGATAGGCTCCGAATCAAATTACAATGTCAGTTTTGCTCTGCGAATTCATGGAGAGCTAACCCTAACCCTAAGTGGAATTTTCCCCAATGGGATTTTCCCATGTATTTTGCCAGGAAATGTACATCAGGCCGGCTCAAAATGCGTCCCCCCTCCTATCCATACGGGTGGCCTCCGAATCCAATAACAGTGTCTGTTTTGCTCTGCGAATTCATGGAGAGCTAACCCTAACCCTAAGTGGAATTTTCCCCAATGGGATTTTCCCATGTATTTTGCCAGGAAATGTACATCAGGCCGGCTCAAAAGTCCTCCCCCCTCCTAACCATATGGGTGGCCTCCGAATCCAATGGCAATGTCGGTTTTGCTCTGCGAATTCATGGAGAGCTAACCCTAACCCTAAGTGGAATTTTCCCCAAAGGGATTTTCCCATGTATTTTGCCAGGAAATGTACATCAGGCCGGCTCAAAAGGCTTCCCCCCTCCTAACCATATGGGTGGCCTCCGAATCCAATGGCAATGTCGGTTTTGCTCTGCGAATTCATGGAGAGCTAACCCTAACTCTAAGTGGAATTTTCCCCAATGGGATTTTCCCATGTATTTTGCCAGGAAATGTACATCAGGCCGGCTCAAAAGGCCTCCCCCCTCCAAACCACATCGATGGACTCCGAATCCAATGGCAGTGTCTGTTTTGCTCTGCGAATTCATGGAGGGCTAACCCTAACCCTAAGTGGAATTTTCCCCAATGGGATTTTCCCATGTATTTTGCCAGGAAATGTACATAAGGCCGGCTCAAAAGGCGACCCCCCTCCAACCATACGGGTGGTCTCCGAATCCAATTGCAATGTCAGTTTTGCTCTGCGAATTCATGGAGAGCTAACCCAAACCCTAAGTGGAATTTTCCCCAATGGGATTTTCCCATGTATTTTGCCAGGAAATGTACATCAGGCCGGCTCAAAAGGCCTCCCCCCTCCAAACCATATCGATGGACTCCGAATCCAATGGCAGTGTCTGTTTTGCTCTGCGAATTCATGGAGAGCTAACCCTAACCCTAAATGGAATTTTTCCCAATGGGATTTTCCCATGTATTTTGCCAGGAAATGTACATAAGGCCGGCTCAAAAGGCGACCCCCCTCCAACCATACGGGTGGTCTCCGAATCCAATTGCAATGTCAGTTTTGCTCTGCGAATTCATGGAGAGCTAACCCAAACCCTAAGTGGAATTTTCCCCAATGGGATTTTCCCATGTATTTTGCCAGGAAATGTACATCAGGCCGGCTCAAAAGGCCTCCCCCCTCCAAACCATATCGATGGACTCCGAATCCAATGGCAGTGTCTGTTTTGCTCTGCGAATTCATGGAGAGCTAACCCTAACCCTAAATGGAATTTTTCCCAATGGGATTTTCCCATGTATTTTGCCAGGAAATGAACATTAGGGCGTCTCAAAAGGCGTGCCCTCTCCTAACCATACCGATAGGCTCCAAATCAAATTACAATGTCAGTTTTGCTCTGCGAATTCATGGAGAGCTAACCCTAACCCTAAGTGGAATTTTCCCCAATGGGATTTTCCCATGTATTTTGCCAGGAAATGTACATCAGGCCGGCTCAAAATGCGTCCCCCCTCCTATCCATACGGGTGGCCTCCGAATCCAATAACAGTGTCTGTTTTGCTCTGCGAATTCATGGAGAGCTAACCCTAACCCTAAGTGGAATTTTCCCCAATGGGATTTTCCCATGTATTTTGCCAGGAAATGTACATCAGGCCGGCTCAAAAGGCCTCCCCCCTCCTAACCATATGGGTGGCCTCCGAATCCAATGGCAATGTCGGTTTTGCTCTGCGAATTCATGGAGAGCTAACCCTAACCCTAAGTGGAATTTTCCCCAAAGGGATTTTCCCATGTATTTTGCCAGGAAATGTACATCAGGCCGGCTCAAAAGGCTTCCCCCCTCCTAACCATATGGGTGGCCTCCGAATCCAATGGCAATGTCGGTTTTCCTCTGCGAATTCATGGAGAGCTAACCCTAACTCTAAGTGGAATTTTCCCCAATGGGATTTTCCCATGTATTTTGCCAGGAAATGTACATCAGGCCGGCTCAAAAGGCCTCCCCCCTCCAAACCACATCGATGGACTCCGAATCCAATGGCAGTGTCTGTTTTGCTCTGCGAATTCATGGAGGGCTAACCCTAACCCTAAGTGGAATTTTCCCCAATGGGATTTTCCCATGTATTTTGCCAGGAAATGTACATAAGGCCGGCTCAAAAGGCGACCCCCCTCCAACCATACGGGTGGTCTCCGAATCCAATTGCAATGTCAGTTTTGCTCTGCGAATTCATGGAGAGCTAACCCAAACCCTAAGTGGAATTTTCCCCAATGGGATTTTCCCATGTATTTTGCCAGGAAATGTACATCAGGCCGGCTCAAAAGGCCTCCCCCCTCCAAACCATATCGATGGACTCCGAATCCAATGGCAGTGTCTGTTTTGCTCTGCGAATTCATGGAGGGCTAACCCTAACCCTAAATAGAATTTTTCCCAATGGGATTTAACCATGTATTTTGCCAGGAAATGAACATTAGGGCGTCTCAAAAGGCGTGCCCTCTCCTAACCATACCGATAGGCTCCAAATCAAATTACAATGTCAGTTTTGCTCTGCGAATTCATGGAGAGCTAACCCTAACCCTAAGTGGAATTTTCCCCAAAGGGATTTTCCCATGTATTTTGCCAGGAAATGTACATCAGGCCGGCTCAAAATGCGTCCCCCCTCCTAACCATACGGGTGGCCTCCGAATCCAATGACAGTGTCTGTTTTGCTCTGCGAATTCATGGAGAGCTAACCCTAACCCTAAGTGGAATTTTCCCCAATGGGATTTTCCCATGTATTTTGCCAGGAAATGTACATCAGGCCGGCTCAAAAGGCCTCCCCCCTCCAAACCATATCGATGGACTCCGAATCCAATGGCAGTGTCTGTTTTGCTCTGCGAATTCATGGAGAGCTAACCCTAACCCTAAGTGGAATTTTTCCCAATGGGATTTTCCCATGTATTTTGCCAGAAAATGAACATTAGGACGGCTCAAAAGGCGTGCCCTCTCCTAACCATACCGATAGTCTCCGAATCCAATGGCAATGTCGGTTTTGCTCTGCGAATTCATGGAGGGCTAACCCTAACCCTAAGTGGAATTTTCCCCAATGGGATTTTCCCATGTATTTTGTCAGGAAATATACATAAGGCCGGCTCAAAAGGCGTGCCCCTTCCTAACCATATGGGTAGCCTCCGAATCCAAAGGCTATGTCGGTTTTTCTCTGCGAACTCATGTATGGCTAACCCTAAGTGGAATTTTTCCCAATGGGATTTTCCCATGTATTTTGCTGTACATAAGGCCTGTACATTTCCTGTACATAAGGCCGGCTCAAAAGGCCTCCCCCCTCCAAACCGTACGGGTGGCCTCCGAATCCAATGGCAGTGTCAGTTTTGCTCTGCGAATTCATGGAGAGCTAACCCTAACCCTAAGTGGGATTTTCCCCAATGGTATTTTCCCATGTATTTTGCCAGGAAATGTACATAAAGCTGGATCAAAAGGCGTCTCCCCTCCAAACCGTACGGGTGGCCTCCGAATCCTATGGCAATGTCGGTTTTGCTCTGCGAATTCATGGATAGCTAACCCTAACCCTAAGTGGAATTTTCCCCAAAGGGATTTTCCCATGTATTTTGCCAGGAAATGTACATCAGGCCGGCTCAAAAGGCGTCCCCCCTCCTAACCATACCGGTGGCCTCCGAATCCAATGGCAGTGTCTGTTTTGCTCTGCGAATTCATGGAGAGCTAACCCTAACCCTAAGTGGAATTTTCCCCAATGGGATTTTCCCATGTATTTTGCCAGGAAATGTACATAAGGCCGGCTCAAAAGGCGTCCCCCCTCCAAACCGTACGTTTGGCCTCCGAATCCAATGGCAATGTCGGTTTTGCTCTGCGAATTCATGGAGAGCTAACCCTAACCCTAAGTGGAATTTTCCCCAATGGGATTTTCCCATGTATTTTGCCAGGAAATGTACATAAGGCCGGCTCAAAAGGCGACCCCCCTCCTAACCATACGGGTGGTCTCCGAATCCAATTGCAATGTCAGTTTTGCTCTGCGAATTCATGGAGGCTAACCCTAACCCTAAGTGGAATTTTTCCCAATGGGATTTTCCCATTTATTTTGCCAGGAAATGAACATTAGGGCGGCTCAAAAGGCGTGCCCTCTCCTAACCATACCGATAGGCTCCGAATCAAATGACAATGTCAGTTTTGCTCTGCGAATTCATGGAGAGCTAACCCTAACCCTAAGTGGAATTTTCCCCAATGGTATTTTCCCATGTATTTTGCTGTACATAAGGCCTGTACATTTCCTGTACATAAGGCTGGCTCAAAAGGCGTCCCCCCTCCTAACCATACCGATGGGCTCTGAATCCAATGGCAATCTCTGTTTTGCTCTGCGAATTCATGGAGGGCTAACCCTAACCCTAAGTGGAATTTTCCCCAATGGGATTTTCCCATGTATTTTGTCAAGAAATATACATAAGGCCGGCTCAAAAGGCGTGCCCCTTCCTAACCATATGGGTAGCCTCCGAATCCAAAGGCAATGTCGGTTTTTCTCTGCGAATTCATGGATGGCTAACCCTAAGTGGAATTTTTCCCAATGGGATTTTCCCATGTATTTTGCTGTACATAAGGCCTGTACATTTCCTGTACATAAGGCCGGCTCAAAAGGCGTCCCCCCTCCTAACCATACCGGTGGCCTCCAAATCCAACGGCATTGCCTGTTTTGCTCTGCGAATTCATGGAGAGCTAACCCTAACCCTAAGTGGAATTTTCCCCAATGGGATTTTCCCATGTATTTTGCCAGGAAATGTACATAAGGCCGGCTCAAAAGGCCTCCCCCCTCCAAACCGTATGGGTGGCCTCCTAATCCAATGGCAGTGTCAGTTTTGCTCTGCAAATTCATGGAGAGCTAACCCTAACCCTAAGTGGGATTTTCTCCAATGGTATTTTCCCATGTATTTTGCCAGGAAATGTACATAAAGCTGGCTCAAAAGGCGTCCCCCCTCCAAACCGTACGGGTGGCCTCCGAATCGTATGGCAATGTCGGTTTTGCTCTGCGAATTCATGGATAGCTAACCCTAACCCTAAGTGGGATTTTCCCCAAAGGGATTTTCCCATGTATTTTGCCAGGAAATGTACATCAGGCCGGCTCAAAAGGCGTCCCCCCTCCTAACCATACCGGTGGCCGCCGAATCCAATGGCAGTGTCTGTTTTGCTCTGCGAATTCATGGAGAGCTAACCCTAACCCTAAGTCGAATTTTCCCCAATGGGATTTTCCCATGTATTTTGCCAGGAAATGTACATAAGGCCGGCTCAAAAGGCGTCCCCCCTCCAAACCGTACGGGTGGCCTCTGAATCCAATGGCAGTGTCAGTTTTGCTCTGCGAATTCATGGAGAGCTAACCCTAACCCTAAGTGGAATTTTCCCCAATGGGATTTTCCCATGTATTTTGCCAGGAAATGTACATCAGGCCGGCTCAAAATGCGTCCCCCCTCCTAACCATACGGGTGGCCTCCGAATCCAATGACAGTGTCTGTTTTGCTCTGCGAATTCATGGAGAGCTAACCCTAACCCTAAGTGGAATTTTCCCCAATGGGATTTTCCCATGTATTTTGCCAGGAAATGTACATCAGGACGACTCAAAAGGCCTCCCCCCTCCAAACCATATCGATGGACTCCGAATCCAATGGCAGTGTCTGTTTTGCTCTGCGAATTCATGGATAGCTAACCCTAACCCTAAGTGGAATTTTTCCCAATGGGATTTTCCCATGTATTTTGCCAGAAAATGAACATTAGGACGGCTCAAAAGGCGTGCCCTCTCCTAACCATACCGATAGGCTCCGAATCCAATGGCAATGTCGGTTTTGCTCTGCGAATTCATGGAGGGCTAACCCTAACCCTAAGTGGAATTTTCCCCAATGGGATTTTCCCATGTATTTTGTCAGGAAATATACATAAGGCCGGCTCAAAAGGCGTGCCCCTTCCTAACCATATGGGTAGCCTCCGAATCCAAAGGCTATGTCGGTTTTTCTCTGCGAACTCATGTATGGCTAACCCTAAGTGGAATTTTTCCCAATGGGATTTTCCCATGTATTTTGCTGTACATAAGGCCTGTACATTTCCTGTACATAAGGCCGGCTCAAAAGGCCTCCCCCCTCCAAACCGTACGTTTGGCCTCCGAATCCTATGGCAATGTCGGTTTTGCTCTGCGAATTCATGGAGAGCTAACCCTAACCCTAAGTGGAATTTTCCCCAATGGGATTTTCCCATGTATTTTGCCAGGAAATGTACATAAGGCCGGCTCAAAAGGCGACCCCCCTCCTAACCATACGGGTGGTCTCCGAATCCAATTGCAATGTCAGTTTTGCTCTGCGAATTCATGGAGGCTAACCCTAACCCTAAGTGGAATTTTTCCCAATGGGATTTTCCCATTTATTTTGCCAGGAAATGAACATTAGGGCGGCTCAAAAGGCGTGCCCTCTCCTAACCATACCGATAGGCTCCGAATCAAATGACAATGTCAGTTTTGCTCTGCGAATTCATGGAGAGCTAACCCTAACCCTAAGTGGAATTTTCCCCAATGGTATTTTCCCATGTATTTTGATGTACATAAGGCCTGTACATTTCCTGTACATAAGGCTGGCTCAAAAGGCGTCCCCCCTCCTAACCATACCGATGGGCTCTGAATCCAATGGCAATCTCTGTTTTGCTCTGCGAATTCATGGAGGACTAACCCTAATCCTAAGTGGAATTTTCCCCAATGGGATTTTCCCATGTATTTTGTCAAGAAATATACATAAGGCCGGCTCAAAAGGCGTGCCCCTTCCTAACCATATGGGTAGCCTCCGAATCCAAAGGCAATGTCGGTTTTTCTCTGCGAATTCATGGATGGCTAACCCTAAGTGGAATTTTCCCCAATGGGATTTTCCCATGTATTTTGCCAGGAAATGTACATCAGGCCGGATCAAAAGGCCTCCCCCCTCCAAACCATATCGATGGACTCCGAATCCAATGGCAGTGTCTGTTTTGCTCTGCGAATTCATGGAGAGCTAACCCTAACCCTAAGTGGAATTTTTCCCAATGGGATTTTCCCATTTATTTTGCCAGGAAATGAACATTAGGGCGGCTCAAAAGGCGTGCCCTCTCCTAACCATACCGATACGCTCCGAATCCAATGACAGTGTCTGTTTTGCTCTGCGAATTCATGGAGAGCTAACCCTAACCCTAAGTGGAATTTTTCCCAATGGCATTTTCCCATGTATTTTGCCAGGAAATGAACATTAGGGCGTCTCAAAAGCCGTGCCCTCTCCTAACCATACCGATAGGCTCCGAATCAAATTACAATGTCAGTTTTGCTCTGCGAATTCATGGAGAGCTAACCCTAACCCTAAGTGGAATTTTCCCCAATGGGATTTTCCCATGTATTTTACCAGGAAATGTATATCAGGCCGGCTCAAAAGGCGTCCCCCCTCCAAACCGTACGTTTGGCCTCCGAATCCAATGGCAATGTCGGTTTTGCTCTGCGAATTCATGGAGAGCTAAACCTAACCCTAAGTGGAATTTTCCCCAATGGGATTTTCCCATGTATTTTGCCAGGAAATGTACATCAGGCCGGCTCAAAAGGCGTCCCCCCTCCTAACCATATGGGTGGCCTCCGAATCCAATGGCAATGTCGGTTTTGCTCTGCGAATTCATGGAGAGGTAACCCTAACCCTAAGTGGAATTTTCCCCAATGGGATTTTCCCATGTATTTTGCCAGGAAATGTACATAAGGCCGGCTCAAAAGGCGACCCCCCTCCTAACCATACGGGTGGTCTCCGAATCCAATTGCAATGTCAGTTTTGCTCTGCGAATTCATGGAGAGCTAACCCTAACCCTAAGTGGAATTTTCCCCAATGGGATTTTCCCATGTATTTTGCCAGGAAATGTACATCAGGCCGGCTCAAAAGGCCTCCCCCCTCCAAAACATATCGATGGACTCCGAATCCAATGGCAGTGTCTGTTTTGCTCTGCGAATTCATGGAGAGCTAACCCTAACCCTAAGTGGAATTTTCCCCAATGGGATTTTCCCATGTATTTTGTCAGGAAATATACATAAGGCCGGCTCAAAAGGCGTGCCCCTTCCTAACCATATGGGTAGCCTCCGAATCCAAAGGCAATGTCGGTTTTTCTCTGCGAATTCATGGATGGCTAACCCTAAGTGGAATTTTTCCCAATGGGATTTTCCCATGTATTTTGCTGTACATAAGGCCTGTACATTTCCTGTACATAAGGCCGGCTCAAAAGGCGTCCCCCCTCCTAACCATACCGGTGGCCTCCGAATCCAATGGCAGTGTCTGTTTTGCTCTGCGAATTCATGGAGAGCTAACCCTAACCCTAAGTGGAATTTTCCCCAATGGGATTTTCCCATGTATTTTGCCAGGAAATGTACATAAGGCCGGCTCAAAAGGCGTCCCCCCTCCAAACCATACGGGTGGCCTCCTAATCCAATGGCAGTGTCAGTTTTGCTCTGCGAATTCATTGAGAGCTAACCCTAACCCTAAGTGGAATTTTCCCCAATGGGATTTTCCCATGTATTTTGCCAGGAAATGTACATCAGGCCGGCTCAAAATGCCTCCCCCCTCCAAACCATATCGATGGACTCCAAATCCAATGGCAGTGTCTGTTTTGCTCTGCGAATTCATGGAGGGCTAACCCTAACCCTTAGTGGAATTTTCCCCAATGGGATTTTCCCATGTATTTTGCCAGGAAATGTACATCAGGCCGGCTCAAAAGGCGTACCCCTCCTAACCATACGTGTGGCCTCCGAATCCAATGACAGTGTCTGTTTTGCTCTGCGAATTCATGGAGAGCTAACCCTAACCCTAAGTGGAATTTTCCCCAATGGGATTTTCCCATGTATTTTGCCAGGAAATGTACATAAGGCCGGCTCAAAAGGCCTCCCCCCTCCAAACCGTACGGGTGGCCTCTGAATCCAATGGCAGTGTCAGTTTTGCTCTGCGAATTCATGGAGAGCTAACCCTAACCCTAAGTGGGATTTTTCCCAATGGTATTTTCCCATGTATTTTGCCAGGAAATGTACATAAAGCTGGCTAAAAAGGCGTCCCCCCTCCAAACCGTACGAGTGGCCTCCGAATACTATGGCAATGTCGGTTTTGCTCTGCGAATTCATGGATAGCTAACCCTAACCCTAAGTGGGATTTTCCCCAATGGTATTTTCCCATGTATTTTGCCAGGAAATGTACATAAAGCCGGCTCAAAAGGCGTCCCCCCTCCAAACCGTACGGGTGGCCTCCGAATCCAATGGCAATGTCGGTTTTGCTCTGCGAATTAATGGAGAGCTAACCCTAACCCTAAGTGGAATTTTCCCCAATGGGATTTTCCCATGTATTTTGCCAGGAAATGTACATCAGGCCGGCTCAAAAGGCGTCCCCCCTCCAATCCGTACGGGTGGCCTCCGAATCCAATGGCAATGTCGGTTTTGCTCTGCGAATTCATGGAGAGCTAACCCTAACCCTAAGTGGAATTTTCCCCAATGGGATTTTCCCATGTATTTTGCCAGGAAATGTACATCAGGCCGACTCAAAAGGCGTTCCCCCTCCTAACCATACGGGTGGCCTCCGAATCCAATGACAGTGTCTGTTTTGCTCTGCGAATTCATGGAGAGCTAACCCTAACCCTAAGTGGAATTTTTCCCAATGGGATTTTCCCATGTATTTTGCCAGGAAATGTACATCAGGCCGGCTCAAAAGGCGTCCCCCCTCCTAACCATATGGGTGGCCTCCGAATCCAATGGCAATGTCGTTTTTGCTATGCGAATTCATGGAGAGCTAACCCTAACCCTAAGTGGAATTTTCCCCAATGGGATTTTCCCATGGATTTTGCCAGGAAATGTACATAAGGCCGGCTCAAAAGGCGACCCCCCTCCTAAACATACGGGTGGTCTCCGAATCCAATGACAGTGTCTGTTTTGCTCTGCGAATTCATGGAGAGCTAACCCTAAGCCTAAGTGGAATTTTCCCCAATGGGATTTTCCCATGTATTTTGCCAGGAAATGTACATAAAGCTGGCTCAAAAGGCGTCCCCCCTCCAAACCGTACGGGTGGCCTCCGAATCCTATGGCAATGTCGGTTTTGCTCTGCGAATTCATGGATAGATAACCCTAACCCTAAGTGGAATTTTCCCCAAAGGGATTTTCCCATGTATTTTGCCAGGAAATGTACATAAGGCCGGCTCAAAAGGCGTCCCCCTCCTAACCATACGGGTGGCCTCCGAATCCAATGACAGTGTCTGTTTTGCTCTGCGAATTCATGGAGAGCTAACCCTAACCCTAAGTGGAATTTTCCCCAATGGGATTTTCCCATGTATTTTGCCAGGAAATGTACATAAGGCCGGCTCAAAAGGCGACCCCCCTCCTAACCATACGGGTGGTCTCCGAATCCAATTGCAATGTCAGTTTTGCTCTGCGAATTCATGGAGAGCTAACCCTAACCCTAAGTGGAATTTTCCCCAATGGGATTTTCCCATGTATTTTGCCAGGAAATGTACATCAGGCCGGCTCAAAAGGCCTCCCCCCTCCAAAACATATCGATGGACTCCG
Organism: Natrix helvetica; assembly: GCF_964273705.1. NCBI lineage: Eukaryota > Metazoa > Chordata > Lepidosauria > Squamata > Natricidae > Natrix > Natrix helvetica. The sequence continues at coordinate 24,449,203 of NC_138553.1, forward strand.
AATCCAATGGCAGTGTCTGTTTTGCTCTGCGAATTCATGGAGAGCTAACCCTAACCCTAAGTGGAATTTTCCCCAATGGGATTTTCCCATGTATTTTGTCAGGAAATATACATAAGGCCGGCTCAAAAGGCGTGCCCCTTCCTAACCATATGGGTAGCCTCCGAATCCAAAGGCAATGTCGGTTTTTCTCTGCGAATTCATGGATGGCTAACCCTAAGTGGAATTTTTCCCAATGGGATTTTCCCATGTATTTTGCTGTACATAAGGCCTGTACATTTCCTGTACAGAAGGCCGGCTCAAAAGGCGTCCCCCCTCCTAACCATACCGGTGGCCTCCGAATCCAATGGCAGTGTCTGTTTTGCTCTGCGAATTCATGGAGAGCTAACCCTAACCCTAAGTGGAATTTTCCCCAATGGGATTTTCCCATGTATTTTGCCAGGAAATGTACATAAGGCCGGCTCAAAAGGCGTCCCCCCTCCAAACCATACGGGTGGCCTCCTAATCCAATGGCAGTGTCAGTTTTGCTCTGCGAATTCATTGAGAGCTAACCCTAACCCTAAGTGGAATTTTCCCCAATGGGATTTTCCCATGTATTTTGCCAGGAAATGTACATCAGGCCGGCTCAAAAGGCCTCCCCCCTCCAAACCATATCGATGGACTCCAAATCCAATGGCAGTGTCTGTTTTGCTCTGCGAATTCATGGAGGGCTAACCCTAACCCTTAGTGGAATTTTCCCCAATGGGATTTTCCCATGTATTTTGCCAGGAAATGTACATCAGGCCGGCTCAAAAGGCGTACCCCTCCTAACCATACGTGTGGCCTCCGAATCCAATGACAGTGTCTGTTTTGCTCTGCGAATTCATGGAGAGCTAACCCTAACCCTAAGTGGAATTTTCCCCAATGGGATTTTCCCATGTATTTTGCCAGGAAATGTACATAAGGCCGGCTCAAAAGGCCTCCCCCCTCCAAACCGTACGGGTGGCCTCTGAATCCAATGGCAGTGTCAGTTTTGCTCTGCGAATTCATGGAGAGCTAACCCTAACCCTAAGTGGGATTTTCCCCAATGGTATTTTCCCATGTATTTTGCCAGGAAATGTACATAAAGCTGGCTAAAAAGGCGTCCCCCCTCCAAACCGTACGAGTGGCCTCCGAATACTATGGCAATGTCGGTTTTGCTCTGCGAATTCATGGATAGCTAACCCTAACCCTAAGTGGGATTTTCCCCAATGGTATTTTCCCATGTATTTTGCCAGGAAATGTACATAAAGCCGGCTTAAAAGGCGTCCCCCTTCCAAACCGTACGGGTGGCCTCCGAATCCAATGGCAATGTCGGTTTTGCTCTGCGAATTCATGGAGAGCTAACCCAAACCCTAAGTGGAATTTTCCCCAATCGGATTTTCCCATGTATTTTGCCAGGAAATGTACATCAGGCCGGCTCAAAAGGCGTCCCCCCTCCAAACCGTACGGGTGGCCTCCGAATCCAATGGCAATGTCGGTTTTGCTCTGCGAATTAATGGAGAGCTAACCCTAACCCTAAGTGGAATTTTCCCCAATGGGATTTTCCCATGTATTTTGCCAGGAAATGTACATCAGGCCGGCTCAAAAGGCGTCCCCCCTCCAATCCGTACGGGTGGCCTCCGAATCCAATGGCAATGTCGGTTTTGCTCTGCGAATTCATGGAGAGCTAACCCTAACCCTAAGTGGAATTTTCCCCAATGGGATTTTCCCATGTATTTTGCCAGGAAATGTACATCAGGCCGACTCAAAAGGCGTTCCCCCTCCTAACCATACGGGTGGCCTCCGAATCCAATGACAGTGTCTGTTTTGCTCTGCGAATTCATGGAGAGCTAACCCTAACCCTAAGTGGAATTTTTCCCAATGGGATTTTCCCATGTATTTTGCCAGGAAATGTACATCAGGCCGGCTCAAAAGGCGTCCCCCCTCCTAACCATATGGGTGGCCTCCGAATCCAATGGCAATGTCGCTTTTGCTATGCGAATTCATGGAGAGCTAACCCTAACCCTAAGTGGAATTTTCCCCAATGGGATTTTCCCATGGATTTTGCCAGAAAATGTACATAAGGCCGGCTCAAAAGGCGACCCCCCTCCTAAACATACGGGTGGTCTCCGAATCCAATGACAGTGTCTGTTTTGCTCTGCGAATTCATGGAGAGCTAACCCTAAGCCTAAGTGGAATTTTCCCCAATGGGATTTTCCCATGTATTTTGCCAGGAAATGTACATAAAGCTGGCTCAAAAGGCGTCCCCCCTCCAAACCGTACGGGTGGCCTCCGAATCCTATGGCAATGTCGGTTTTGCTCTGCGAATTCATGGATAGATAACCCTAACCCTAAGTGGAATTTTCCCCAAAGGGATTTTCCCATGTATTTTGCCAGGAAATGTACATAAGGCCGGCTCAAAAGGCGTCCCCCTCCTAACCATACCGGTGGCCGCCGAATCCAATGGCAGTGTCAGTTTTGCTCTGCGAATTCATGGAGAGCTAACCCTTACCCTAAGTGGGATTTTCCCCAATGGTATTTTCCCATGTATTTTGCCAGGAAATGTACATAAAGCTGGCTCAAAAGGCGTCCCCCCTCCAAACCATACGAGTGGCCTCCGAATCCTATGGCAATGTCGGTTTTGCTCTGCGAATTCATGGATAGCTAACCCTAACCCTAAGTGGAATTTTCCCCAAAGGGATTTTCCCTTGTATTTTGCCAGGAAATGTACATCAGGCCGGCTCAAAAGGCTTCCCCCCTCCTAACCATACCGGTGGCCTCCGAATCCAATGGCAGTGTCTGTTTTGCTCTGCGAATTCATGGAGAGCTAACCCTAACCCTAAGTGGAATTTTCCCCAATGGGATTTTCCCATGTATTTTGCCAGGAAATGTACATAAGGCCGGCTCAAAAGGCATCCCCCCTCCAAACCGTACGGGTGGCCTCCGAATCCAATGGCTGTGTCAGTTTTGCTCTGCGAATTCATGGAGAGCTAACCCTAACCCTATGTGGGATTTTCCCCAATGGTATTTTCCCATGTATTTTGCCAGGAAATGTACATAAAGCCGGCTTAAAAGGCGTCCCCCTTCCAAACCGTACGGGTGGCCTCCGAATCCAATGGCAGTGTCTGTTTTGCTCTCCGAATTCATGGAGAGCTAACCCTAACCCTAAGTGGAATTTTTCCCAATGGGATTTTCCCATTTATTTTGCCAGGAAATGAACATTAGGGCGGCTCAAAAGGCGTGCCCTCTCCTAACCATACCGATAGGCTCCGAATCAAATGACAATGTCAGTTTTCCTCTGCGAATTCATGGAGAGCTAACCCTAACCCTATGTGGAATTTTCCCCAATGGGATTTTCCCATGTATTTTGCTGTACATAAGGCCTGTACATTTCCTGTACATAAGGCCCGGCTCAAAAGGCGTCCCCCCTCCTAACCATACCGATGGGCTCTGAATCCAATGGCAATGTCGGTTTTGCTCTGCGAATTCATGGATAACTAACCCTAACCCTAAGTGGAATTTTCCCCAATGGGATTTTCCCATGTATTTTGTCAGGAAATATACATAAGGGCGGCTCAAAAGGCGTGCCCCTTCCTAACCATATGGGTAGCCTCCGGATCCAAAGGCAATGTCGGTTTTTCTCTGCGAATTCATGGATGGCTAACCCTAAGTGGAATTTTTCCCAATGGGATTTTCCCATGTATTTTGCTGTACATAAGGCCTGTACATTTCCTGTACATAAGGCCGGCTCAAAAGGCGTCCCCCCTCCTAACCATACCGGTGGCCTCCGAATCCAATGGCAGTGTCTGTTTTGCTCTGCGAATTCATGGAGAGCTAACCCTAACCCTAAGTGGAATTTTCCCCAATGGGATTTTCCCATGTATTTTGCCAGGAAATGTACATAAGGCCGGCTCAAAAGGCGTCCCCCCTCCAAACCATACGGGTGGCCTCCTAATCCAATGGCAGTGTCAGTTTTGCTCTGCGAATTCATTGAGAGCTAACCCTAACCCTAAGTGGAATTTTCCCCAATGGGATTTTCCCATGTATTTTGCCAGGAAATGTACATCAGGCCGGCTCAAAAGGCCTCCCCCCTCCAAACCATATCGATGGACTCCAAATCCAATGGCAGTGTCTGTTTTGCTCTGCGAATTCATGGAGGGCTAACCCTAACCCTTAGTGGAATTTTCCCCAATGGGATTTTCCCATGTATTTTGCCAGGAAATGTACATCAGGCCGGATCAAAAGGCGTCCCCCTCCTAACCATACGTGTGGCCTCCGAATCCAATGACAGTGTCTGTTTTGCTCTGCGAATTCATGGAGAGCTAACCCTAACCCTAAGTGGAATTTTCCCCAATGGGATTTTCCCAGGTATTTTGCCAGGAAATGTACATAAGGCCGGCTCAAAAGGCCTCCCCCCTCCAAACCGTACGGGTGGCCTCTGAATCCAATGGCAGTGTCAGTTTTGCTCTGCAAATTCATGGAGAGCTAACCCTAACCCTAAGTGGGATTTTCCCCAATGGTATTTTCCCATGTATTTTGCCCGGAAATGTACATAAAGCTGGCTCAAAAGGCGTCCCCCCTCCAAACCGTACGGGTGGCCTCCGAATCCAATGGCAGTGTCAGTTTTGCTCTGCGAATTCATGGAGAGCTAACCCTAACCCTATGTGGGATTTTCCCCAATGGTATTTTCCCATGGATTTTGCCAGGAAATGTACATAAGGCCGGCTTAAAAGGCAACCCCTCTCCTAACCATACGGGTGGTCTCCGAATCCAATTGCAATGTCAGTTTTGCTCTGCGAATTCATGGAGAGCTAACCCTAACCCTAAGTGGAATTTTCCCCAATGGGATTTTCCAATGTATTTTGCCAGGAAATGTACATCAGGCCGGATCAAAAGGCCTCCCCCCTCCAAACCATATCGATGGACTCCGAATCCAATGGCAGTGTCTCTTTTGCTCTGCGAATTCATGGAGAGCTAACCCTAACCCTAAGTGGAATTTTTCCCAATGGGATTTTCCCATTTATTTTGCCAGGAAATGAACATTAGGGCGGCTCAAAAGGCGTGCCCTCTCCTAACCATACCGATAGGCTCCGAATCAAATGACAATGTCAGTTTTCCTCTGCGAATTCATGGAGAGCTAACCCTAACCCTATGTGGAATTTTCCCCAATGGGATTTTCCCATGTATTTTGTCAGGAAATATACATAAGGCCGGCTCAAAAGGCGTGCCCCTTCCTAACCATATGGGTAGCCTCCGAATCCAAAGGCAATGTCGGTTTTTCTCTGCGAATTCATGGATGGCTAACCCTAAGTGGAATTTTTCCCAATGGGATTTTCCCATGTATTTTGCTGTACATAAGGCCTGTACATTTCCTGTACATAAGGCCGGCTCAAAAGGCGTCCCCCCTCCTAACCGTACGGGTGGCCTCCGAATCCAATGGCAATGTCGGTTTTGCTCTGCGAATTCATGGAGAGCTAACCCAAACCCTAAGTGGAATTTTCCCCAATCGGATTTTCCCATGTATTTTGCCAGGAAATGTACATAAAGCTGGCTTAAAAGGCGTCCCCCTTCCAAACCGTACGGGTGGCCTCCGAATCCAATGGCAATGTCGGTTTTGCTCTGCGAATTCATGGAGAGCTAACCCAAACCCTAAGTGGAATTTTCCCCAATCGGATTTTCCCATGTATTTTGCCAGGAAATGTACATCAGGCCGGCTCAAAAGGCGTCCCCCCTCCAAACCGTACTGGTGGCCTCCGAATCCAATGGCAATGTCGGTTTTGCTCTGCGAATTAATGGAGAGCTAACCCTAACCCTAAGTGGAATTTTCCCCAATGGGATTTTCCCATGTATTTTGCCAGGAAATGTACATCAGGCCGGCTCAAAAGGCGTCCCCCCTCCAATCCGTACGGGTGGCCTCCGAATCCAATGGCAATGTCGGTTTTGCTCTGCGAATTCATGGAGAGCTAACCCTAACCCTAAGTGGAATTTTCCCCAATGGGATTTTCCCATGTATTTTGCCAGGAAATGTACATCAGGCTGACTCAAAAGCCGTTCCCCCTCCTAACCATACGGGTGGCCTCCGAATCCAATGACAGTGTCTGTTTTGCTCTGCGAATTCATGGAGAGCTAACCCTAACCCTAAGTGGAATTTTTCCCAATTTGATTTTCCCATGTATTTTGCCAGGAAATGTACATCAGGCCGGCTCAAAAGGCGTCCCCCCTCCAAACCGTACGGGTGGCCTCCGAATCCTATGGCAATGTCGGTTTTGCTCTGCGAATTCATGGATAGATAACCCTAACCCTAAGTGGAATTTTCCCCAAAGGGATTTTCCCATGTATTTTGCCAGGAAATGTACATAAGGCCGGCTCAAAAGGCGTCCCCCCTCCTAACCATACCGGTGGCCGCCGAATCCAATGGCAGTGTCAGTTTTGCTCTGCGAATTCATGGAGAGCTAAACCTAACCCTATGTGGGATTTTCCCCAATGGTATTTTCCCATGTATTTTGCCAGGAAATGTACATAAAGCCGGCTTAAAAGGCGTCCCCCTTCCAAACCGTACGGGTGGCCTCCGAATCCAATGGCAATGTCGGTTTTGCTCTGCGAATTCATGGAGAGCTAACCCAAACCCTAAGTGGAATTTTCCCCAATCGGATTTTCCGATGTATTTTGCCAGGAAATGTACATCAGGCCGGCTCAAAAGGCGTCCCCCCTCCAAACCGTACGGGTGGCCTCCGAATCCAATGGCAATGTCGGTTTTGCTCTGCGAATTCATGGAGAGCTAACCCTAACCCTAAGTGGAATTTTCCCCAATGGGATTTTCCCATGTATTTTGCCAGGAAATGTACATCAGGCCGGCTCAAAAGGCGTCCCCCCTCCAATCCGTACGGGTGGCCTCCGAATCCAATGGCAATGTCGGTTTTGCTCTGCGAATTCATAGAGAGCTAACCCTAACCCTAAGTGGAATTTTCCCCAAAGGGATTTTCCCATGTATTTTGCCAGGAGACGTACATAAGGCCGGCTCAAAAGGCGTCCCCCCTCCTAACGATACGGGTGGCCTCCGAATCCAATGACAGTGTCTGTTTTGCTCTGCGAATTCATGGAGAGCTAACCCTAACCCTAAGTGGAATTTTCCCCAATGGGATTTTCCCATGTATTTTGCCAGGAAATGTACATCAGGCCGGCTCAAAAGGCGTCCCCCCTCCAATCCGTACGGGTGGCCTCCGAATCCAAAGGCAATGTCGGTTTTGCTCTGCGAATTCATAGAGAGCTAACCCTAACCCTAAGTGGAATTTTCCCCAATGGGATTTTCCCATGTATTTTGCCAGGAAATGTACATCAGGCCGACTCAAAAGGCGTTCCCCCTCCTAACCATACGGGTGGCCTCCGAATCCAATGACAGTGTCTGTTTTGCTCTGCGAATTCATGGAGAGCTAACCCTAACCCTAAGTGGAATTTTCCCCAATGGGATTTTCCCATTTATTTTGCCAGGAAATGAACATTAGGGCGGCTCAAAAGGCGTGCCCTCTCCTAACCATACCGATAGGCTCCGAATCAAATGACAATGTCAGTTTTGCTCTGCGAATTCATGGAGAGCTAACCCTAACCCTAAGTGGAATTTTCCCCAATGGTATTTTCCCATGTATTTTGCTGTACATAAGGCCTGTACATTTCCTGTACATAAGGCCGGCTCAAAAGGCGTCCCCCCTCCTAACCATACCGATGGGCTCTGAATCCAATGGCAATGTCGGTTTTGCTCTGCGAATTCATGTAGGGCTAACCCTAACCCTAAGTGGAATTTTCCCCAATGGGATTTTCCCATGTATTTTGTCAGGAAATATACATAAGGCCGGCTCAAAAGGCGTGCCCCTTCCTAACCATATGGGTAGCCTCCGAATCCAAATGCAATGTCGGTTTTTCTCTGCGAATTCATGGATGGCTAACCCTAAGTGGAATTTTTCCCAATGGGATTTTCCCATGTATTTTGCTGTACATAAGGCCTGTACATTTCCTGTACATAAGGCCGGCTCAAAAGGCGTCCCCCCTCCTAACCATACCAGTGGCCTCCAAATCAAATGGCAGTGTCTGTTTTGCTCTGCGACTTCATGGAGAGCTAACCCTAACCCTAAGTGGAATTTTCCCCAATGGGATTTTCCCATGTATTTTGCCCGGAAATGTACATAAGGCCGGCTCAAAAGGCCTCCCCCCTCCAAACCGTACGGGTGGCCTCCTAATCCAATTGCAGCGTCAGTTTTGCTCTGCAAATTCATGGAGAGCTAACCCTAACCCTAAGTGGGATTTTCCCCAATGGTATTTTCCCATGTATTTTGCCAGGAAATGTACATAAAGCTGGCTCAAAAGGCGTCCCCCCTCCAAACCGTACGGGTGGCCTCCGAATCCTATGGCAATGTCAGTTTTCCTCTGCGAATTCATGGATAGCTAACCCTAACCCTAAGTGGAATTTTCCCCAAAGGGATTTTCCCATGTATTTTGCAAGAAATGTACATCAGGCCGGCTCAAAAGGCGTCCCCCTCCTAACCAAACCGGTGGCCGCCGAATCCAATGGCAGTGTCTGTTTTGCTCTGCGAATTCATGGAGAGCTAACCCTAACCCTAAGTCGAATTTTCCCCAATGGGATTTTCCCATGTATTTTGCCAGGAAATGTACATAAGGTCGGCTCAAAAGGCATCCCCTCTCCAAACCGTACGGGTGGCCTCCGAATCCAATGGCAGTGTCAGTTTTGCTCTGCGAATTCATGGAGAGCTAACCCTAACCCTAAGTGGAATTTTCCCCAATGGGATTTTCCCATGTATTTTGCCAGGAAATGTACATCAGGCCGGATCAAAAGGCCTCCCCCCTCCAAACCATATCGATGGACTCCGAATCCAATGGCAGTGTCTGTTTTGCTCTGCGAATTCATGGAGAGCTAACCCTAACCCTAAGTGGAATTTTTCCCAATGGGATTTTCCCATTTATTTTGCCAGGAAATGAACATTAGGGCGGCTCAAAAGGCGTGCCCTCTCCTAACCATACCGATAGGCTCCGAATCAAATGACAATGTCAGTTTTCCTCTGCGAATTCATGGAGAGCTAACCCTAACCCTATGTGGAATTTTCCCCAATGGGATTTTCCCATGTATTTTGCTGTACATAAGGCCGGCTCAAAAGGCGTCCCCCCTCCTAACCATACCGATGGGCTCTGAATCCAATGGCAATGTCGGTTTTGCTCTGCGAATTCATGGATAACTAACCCTAACCCTAAGTGGAATTTTCCCCAATGGGATTTTCCCATGTATTTTGTCAGGAAATATACATAAGGCCGGCTCAAAAGGCGTGCCCCTTCCTAACCATATGGGTAGCCTCCGAATCCAAAGGCAATGTCGGTTTTTCTCTGCGAATTCATGGATGGCTAACCCTAAGTGGAATTTTTCCCAATGGGATTTTCCCATGTATTTTGCTGTACATAAGGCCTGTACATTTCCTGTACATAAGGCCGGCTCAAAAGGCGTCCCCCCTCCTAACCGTACGGGTGGCCTCCGAATCCAATGGCAATGTCGGTTTTGCTCTGCGAATTCATGGAGAGCTAACCCAAACCCTAAGTGGAATTTTCCCCAATCGGATTTTCCCATTTATTTTGCCAGGAAATGAACATTAGGGCGGCTCAAAAGGCGTGCCCTCTCCTAACCATACCGATAGGCTCCGAATCAAATGACAATGTCAGTTTTGCTCTGCGAATTCATGGAGAGCTAACCCTAACCCTAAGTGGAATTTTCCCCAATGGTATTTTCCCATGTATTTTGCTGTACATAAGGCCTGTACATTTCCTGTACATAAGGCCGGCTCAAAAGGCGTCCCCCCTCCTAACCATACCGATGGGCTCTGAATCCAATGGCAATGTCGGTTTTGCTCTGCGAATTCATGTAGGGCTAACCCTAACCCTAAGTGGAATTTTCCCCAATGGGATTTTCCCATGTATTTTGTCAGGAAATATACATAAGGCCGGCTCAAAAGGCGTGCCCCTTCCTAACCATATGGGTAGCCTCCGAATCCAAATGCAATGTCGGTTTTTCTCTGCGAATTCATGGATGGCTAACCCTAAGTGGAATTTTTCCCAATGGGATTTTCCCATGTATTTTGCTGTACATAAGGCCTGTACATTTCCTGTACATAAGGCCGGCTCAAAAGGCGTCCCCCCTCCTAACCATACCAGTGGCCTCCAAATCAAATGGCAGTGTCTGTTTTGCTCTGCGACTTCATGGAGAGCTAACCCTAACCCTAAGTGGAATTTTCCCCAATGGGATTTTCCCATGTATTTTGCCAGGAAATGTACATAAGGCCGGCTCAAAAGGCCTCCCCCCTCCAAACCGTACGGGTGGCCTCCTAATCCAATTGCAGCGTCAGTTTTGCTCTGCAAATTCATGGAGAGCTAACCCTAACCCTAAGTGGGATTTTCCCCAATGGTATTTTCCCATGTATTTTGCCAGGAAATGTACATAAAGCTGGCTCAAAAGGCGTCCCCCCTCCAAACCGTACGGGTGGCCTCCGAATCCTATGGCAATGTCAGTTTTCCTCTGCGAATTCATGGATAGCTAACCCTAACCCTAAGTGGAATTTTCCCCAAAGGGATTTTCCCATGTATTTTGCAAGAAATGTACATCAGGCCGGCTCAAAAGGCGTCCCCCTCCTAACCAAACCGGTGGCCGCCGAATCCAATGGCAGTGTCTGTTTTGCTCTGCGAATTCATGGAGAGCTAACCCTAACCCTAAGTCGAATTTTCCCCAATGGGATTTTCCCATGTATTTTGCCAGGAAATGTACATAAGGTCGGCTCAAAAGGCATCCCCTCTCCAAACCGTACGGGTGGCCTCCGAATCCAATGGCAGTGTCAGTTTTGCTCTGCGAATTCATGGAGAGCTAACCCTAACCCTATGTGGGATTTTCCCCAATGGTATTTTCCCATGGATTTTGCCAGGAAATGTACATAAGGCCAGCTTAAAAGGCGACCCCCCTCCTAACCATACGGGTGGTCTCCGAATCCAATTGCAATGTCAGTTTTGCTCTGCGAATTCATGGAGAGCTAACCCTAACCCTAAGTGGAATTTTCCCCAATGGGATTTTCCCATGTATTTTGCCAGGAAATGTACATCAGGCCGGATCAAAAGGCCTCCCCCCTCCAAACCATATCGATGGACTCCGAATCCAATGGCAGTGTCTGTTTTGCTCTGCGAATTCATGGAGAGCTAACCCTAACCCTAAGTGGAATTTTTCCCAATGGGATTTTCCCATTTATTTTGCCAGGAAATGAACATTAGGGCGGCTCAAAAGGCGTGCCCTCTCCTAACCATACCGATAGGCTCCGAATCAAATGACAATGTCAGTTTTCCTCTGCGAATTCATGGAGAGCTAACCCTAACCCTATGTGGAATTTTCCCCAATGGGATTTTCCCATGTATTTTGCTGTACATAAGGCCGGCTCAAAAGGCGTCCCCCCTCCTAACCATACCGATGGGCTCTGAATCCAATGGCAATGTCGGTTTTGCTCTGCGAATTCATGGATAACTAACCCTAACCCTAAGTGGAATTTTCCCCAATGGGATTTTCCCATGTATTTTGTCAGGAAATATACATAAGGCCGGCTCAAAAGGCGTGCCCCTTCCTAACCATATGGGTAGCCTCCGAATCCAAAGGCAATGTCGGTTTTTCTCTGCGAATTCATGGATGGCTAACCCTAAGTGGAATTTTTCCCAATGGGATTTTCCCATGTATTTTGCTGTACATAAGGCCTGTACATTTCCTGTACATAAGGCCGGCTCAAAAGGCGTCCCCCCTCCTAACCATACCGGTGGCCTCCGAATCCAATGGCAGTGTCTGTTTTGCTCTGCGAATTCATGGAGAGCTAACCCTAACCCTAAGTGGAATTTTCCCCAATGGGATTTTCCCATGTATTTTGCCAAGAAATGTACATAAGGCTCAAAAGGCGTCCCCCCTCCAAACCATACGGGTGGCCTCCTAATCCAATGGCAGTGTCAGTTTTGCTCTGCGAATTCATTGAGAGCTAACCCTAACCCTAAGTGGAATTTTCCCCAATGGGATTTTCCCATGTATTTTGCCAGGAAATGTACATCAGGCCGGCTCAAAAGGCCTCCCCCCTCCAAACCATATCGATGGACTCCAAATCCAATGGCAGTGTCTGTTTTGCTCTGCGAATTCATGGAGGGCTAACCCTAACCCTTAGTGGAATTTTCCCCAATGGGATTTTCCCATGTATTTTGCCAGGAAATGTACATAAGGCCGGCTCAAAAGGCCTCCCCCTCCAAACCGTACGGGTGGCCTCTGAATCCAATGGCAGTGTCAGTTTTGCTCTGCGAATTCATGGAGAGCTAACCCTAACCCTATGTGGGATTTTCCCCAATGGTATTTTCCCATGTATTTTGCCAGGAAATGTACATAAAGCCGGCTTAAAAGGCGTCCCCCTTCCAAACCGTACGGGTGGCCTCCGAATCCAATGGCAATGTCGGTTTTGCTCTGCGAATTCATGGAGAGCTAACCCAAACCCTAAGTGGAATTTTCCCCAATCGGATTTTCCCATGTATTTTGCCAGGAAATGTACATCAGGCCGGCTCAAAAGGCGTCCCCCCTCCAAACCGTACGGGTGGCCTCCGAATCCAATGGCAATGTCGGTTTTGCTCTGCAAATTCATGGAGAGCTAACCCTAACCCTAAGTGGAATTTTCCCCAATGGGATTTTCCCATGTATTTTGCCAGGAAATGTACATCAGGCCGGCTCAAAAGGCGTCCCCCTTCCAAACCGTATGGGTGGCCTCCGAATCCAATGGCAATGTCGGTTTTGCTCTGCGAATTCATGGAGAGCTAACCCAAACCCTAAGTGGAATTTTCCCCAATCGGATTTTCCCATGTATTTTGCCAGGAAATGTACATCAGGCCGGCTCAAAAGGCGTCCCCCCTCCAAACCGTACGGGTGGCCTCCGAATCCAATGGCAATGTCGGTTTTGCTCTGCGAATTCATGGAGAGCTAACCCTAACCCTAAGTGGAATTTTCCCCAATGGGATTTTCCCATGTATTTTGCCAGGAAATGTACATCAGGCCGGCTCAAAAGGCGTCCCCCCTCCAATCCGTACGGGTGGCCTCCGAATCCAATGGCAATGTCGGTTTTGCTCTGCGAATTCATGGAGAGCTAACCCTAACCCTAAGTGGAATTTTCCCCAATGGGATTTTCCCATGTATTTTGCCAGGAAATGTACATCAGGCCGACTCAAAAGGCGTTCCCCCTCCTAACCATACGGGTGGCCTCCGAATCCAATGACAGTGTCTGTTTTGCTCTGCGAATTCATGGAGAGCTAACCCTAACCCTAAGTGGAATTTTTCCCAATGGGATTTTCCCATGTATTTTGCCAGGAAATGTACATAAGGCCGGCTCAAAAGGCGACCCCCCTCCTAAACATACGGGTGGTCTCCGAATCCAATGACAGTGTCTGTTTTGCTCTGCGAATTCATGGAGAGCTAACCCTAAGCCTAAGTGGAATTTTCCCCAATGGGATTTTCCCATGTATTTTGCCAGGAAATATACATAAAGCTGGCTCAAAAGGCGTCCCCCCTCCAAACCGTACGGGTGGCCTCCGAATCCGATGGCAATGTCAGTTTTGCTCTGCGAATTCATGGATAGATAACCCTAACCCTAAGTGGAATTTTCCCCAAAGGGATTTTCCCATGTATTTTGCCAGGAAATGTACATAAGGCGGGCTCAAAAGGCGTCCCCCCTCCTAACCATACCGGTGGCCGCCGAATCCAATGGTAGTGTCAGTTTTGCTCTGCGAATTCATGGAGAGCTAACCCTAACCCTAAGTGGGATTTTCCCCAATGGTATTTTCCCATGTATTTTGCCAGGAAATGTACATAAAGCTGGCTCAAAAGGCGTCCCCCCTCCAAACCGTACGAGTGGCCTCCGAATCCTATGGCAATATCGCTTTTGCTCTGCGAATCCATGGATAGCTAACCCTAACCCTAAGTGGAATTTTCCCCAAAGGGATTTTCCCATGTATTTTGCCAGGAAATGTACATCAGGCCGGCTCAAAAGGCTTCCCCCCTCCTAACCATACCGGTGGCCTCCGAATCCAATGGCAGTGTCTGTTTTGCTCTGCGAATTCATGGAGAGCTAACCCTAACCCTAAGTGGAATTTTCCCCAATGGGATTTTCCCATGTATTTTGCCAGGAAATGTACATAATGCCGGCTCAAAAGGCATCCCCCCCCCCAAACCATACGGGTGGCCTCCGAATCCAATGGCTGTGTCAGTTTTGCTCTGCGAATTCATGGAGAGCTAACCCTAACCCTATGTGGGATTTTCCCCAATGGTATTTTCCCATGTATTTTGCCAGGAAATGTACATAAAGCCGGCTTAAAAGGCGTCCCCCTTCCAAACCGTACGGGTGGCCTCCGAATCCAATGGCAATGTCGGTTTTGCTCTGCGAATTCACGGAGAGCTAACCCAAACCCTAAGTGGAATTTTCCCCAATGGGATTTTCCCATGTATTTTGCCAGGAAATGTACATAAAGCTGGCTCAAAAGGCGTCCCCCCTCCAAACCGTACGGGTGGCCTCCGAATCCTATGGCAATGTCGGTTTTGCTCTGCGAATTCATGGATAGATAACCCTAACCCTAAGTGGAATTTTCCCCAAAGGGATTTTCCCATGTATTTTGCCAGGAAATGTACATAAGGCGGGCTCAAAAGGCGTCCCCCCTCCTAACCATACCGGTGGCCGCCGAATCCAATGGCAGTGTCAGTTTTGCTCTGCGAATTCATGGAGAGCTAACCCTAACCCTAAGTGGGATTTTCCCCAATGGTATTTTCCCATGTATTTTGCCAGGAAATGTACATAAAGCTGGCTCAAAAGGCGTCCCCCCTCCAAACCGTACGAGTGGCCTCCGAATCCTATGGCAATGTCGGTTTTGCTCTGCGAATCCATGGATAGCTAACCCTAACCCTAAGTGGAATTTTCCCCAAAGGGATTTTCCCATGTATTTTGCCAGGAAATGTACATCAGGCCGGCTCAAAAGGCTTCCCCCCTCCTAACCATACCGGTGGCCTCCGAATCCAATGGCAGTGTCTGTTTTGCTCTGCGAATTCATGGAGAGCTAACCCTAACCCTAAGTGGAATTTTCCCCAATGGGATTTTCCCATGTATTTTGCCAGGAAATGTACATAATGCCGGCTCAAAAGGCATCCCCCCCCCCCAAACCGTACGGGTGGCCTCCGAATCCAATGGCTGTGTCAGTTTTGCTCTGCGAATTCATGGAGAGCTAACCCTAACCCTATGTGGGATTTTCCCCAATGGTATTTTCCCATGGATTTTGCCAGGAAATGTACATAAAGCCGGCTTAAAAGGCGTCCCCCTTCCAAACCGTACGGGTGGCCTCCGAATCCAATGGCAATGTCGGTTTTGCTCTGTGAATTCATGGAGAGCTAACCCAAACCCTAAGTGGAATTTTCCCCAATCGGATTTTCCCATGTATTTTGCCAGGAAATGTACATCAGGCCGGCTCAAAAGGCGTCCCCCCTCCAAACCGTACGGGTGGCCTCCGAATCCAATGGCAATGTCGGTTTTGCTCTGCGAATTCATGGAGAGCTAACCCTAACCCTATGTGGGATTTTCCCCAATGGTATTTTCCCATGGATTTTGCCAGGAAATGTACATAAGGCCGGCTCAAAAGGCGACCCCCCTCCTTACCATACGGGTGGTCTCCGAATCCAATTGCAATGTCGGTTTTGCTCTGCGAATTCATGGAGAGCTAACCCTAACCCTAAGTGGAATTTTCCCCAATGGGATTTTCCCATGTATTTTGCCAGGAAATGTACATCAGGCCGGCTCAAAAGGCGTCCCCCCTCCAATCCGTACGGGTGGCCTCCGAATCCAATGGCAATGTCGGTTTTGCTCTGCGAATTCATAGAGATCTAACCCTAACCCTAAGTGGAATTTTCCGCAATGGGATTTTCCCATGTATTTTGCCAGGAAATGTACATCGGGCCGACTCAAAAGGCGTTCCCCCTCCTAACCATACGGGTGGCCTCCGAATCCAATGGCAATGTCGCTTTTGCTATGCGAATTCATGGAGAGCTAACCCTAACCCTAAGTGGAATTTTCCCCAATGGGATTTTCCCATGGATTTTGCCAGGAAATGTACATAAGGCCGGCTCAAAAGGCGACCCCCCTCCTAAACATACGGGTGGTCTCCGAATCCAATGACAGTGTCTGTTTTGCTCTGCGAATTCATGGAGAGCTAACCCTAAGCCTAAGTGGAATTTTCCCCAATGGGATTTTCCCATGTATTTTGCCAGGAAATGTACATAAAGCTGGCTCAAAAGGCGTCCCCCCTCCAAACCGTACGGGTGGCCTCTGAATCCTATGGCAATGTCGGTTTTGCTCTGCGAATTCATGGATAGATAACCCTAACCCTAAGTGGAATTTTCCCCAAAGGGATTTTCCCATGTATTTTGCCAGGAAATGTACATAAGGCCGGCTCAAAAGGTGTCCCCCCTCCTAACCATACCGGTGGCCGCTGAATCCAATGGCAGTGTCTGTTTTGCTCTGCGAATTCATGGAGAGCTAACCCTAACCCTAAGTGGAATTTTCCCCAATGGGATTTTCCCATGTATTTTGCCAGGAAATGTACATAATGCCGGCTCAAAAGGCATCCCCCCCCCCAAACCATACGGGTGGCCTCCGAATCCAATGGCTGTGTCAGTTTTGCTCTGCGAATTCATGGAGAGCTAACCCTAACCCTATGTGGGATTTTCCCCAATGGTATTTTCCCATGTATTTTGCCAGGAAATGTACATAAAGCCGGCTTAAAAGGCGTCCCCCTTCCAAACCGTACGGGTGGCCTCCGAATCCAATGGCAATGTCGGTTTTGCTCTGCGAATTCATGGAGAGCTAACCCAAACCCTAAGTGGAATTTTCCCCAATGGGATTTTCCCATGTATTTTGCCAGGAAATGTACATAAAGCTGGCTCAAAAGGCGTCCCCCCTCCAAACCGTACGGGTGGCCTCCGAATCCTATGGCAATGTCGGTTTTGCTCTGCGAATTCATGGATAGATAACCCTAACCCTAAGTGGAATTTTCCCCAAAGGGATTTTCCCATGTATTTTGCCAGGAAATGTACATAAGGCGGGCTCAAAAGGCGTCCCCCCTCCTAACCATACCGGTGGCCGCCGAATCCAATGGCAGTGTCAGTTTTGCTCTGCGAATTCATGGAGAGCTAACCCTAACCCTAAGTGGGATTTTCCCCAATGGTATTTTCCCATGTATTTTGCCAGGAAATGTACATAAAGCTGGCTCAAAAGGCGTCCCCCCTCCAAACCGTACGAGTGGCCTCCGAATCCTATGGCAATGTCGGTTTTGCTCTGCGAATCCATGGATAGCTAACCCTAACCCTAAGTGGAATTTTCCCCAAAGGGATTTTCCCATGTATTTTGCCAGGAAATGTACATCAGGCCGGCTCAAAAGGCTTCCCCCCTCCTAACCATACCGGTGGCCTCCGAATCCAATGGCAGTGTCTGTTTTGCTCTGCGAATTCATGGAGAGCTAACCCTAACCCTAAGTGGAATTTTCCCCAATGGGATTTTCCCATGTATTTTGCCAGGAAATGTACATAATGCCGGCTCAAAAGGCATCCCCCCCCCCAAACCGTACGGGTGGCCTCCGAATCCAATGGCTGTGTCAGTTTTGCTCTGCGAATTCATGGAGAGCTAACCCTAACCCTATGTGGGATTTTCCCCAATGGTATTTTCCCATGGATTTTGCCAGGAAATGTACATAAAGCCGGCTTAAAAGGCGTCCCCCTTCCAAACCGTACGGGTGGCCTCCGAATCCAATGGCAATGTCGGTTTTGCTCTGTGAATTCATGGAGAGCTAACCCAAACCCTAAGTGGAATTTTCCCCAATCGGATTTTCCCATGTATTTTGCCAGGAAATGTACATCAGGCCGGCTCAAAAGGCGTCCCCCCTCCAAACCGTACGGGTGGCCTCCGAATCCAATGGCAATGTCGGTTTTGCTCTGCGAATTCATGGAGAGCTAACCCTAACCCTATGTGGGATTTTCCCCAATGGTATTTTCCCATGGATTTTGCCAGGAAATGTACATAAGGCCGGCTCAAAAGGCGACCCCCCTCCTTATCATACGGGTGGTCTCCGAATCCAATTGCAATGTCGGTTTTGCTCTGCGAATTCATGGAGAGCTAACCCTAACCCTAAGTGGAATTTTCCCCAATGGGATTTTCCCATGTATTTTGCCAGGAAATGTACATCAGGCCGGCTCAAAAGGCGTCCCCCCTCCAATCCGTACGGGTGGCCTCCGAATCCAATGGCAATGTCGGTTTTGCTCTGCGAATTCATAGAGATCTAACCCTAACCCTAAGTGGAATTTTCCGCAATGGGATTTTCCCATGTATTTTGCCAGGAAATGTACATCGGGCCGACTCAAAAGGCGTTCCCCCTCCTAACCATACGGGTGGCCTCCGAATCCAATGACAGTGTCTGTTTTGCTCTGCGAATTCATGGAGAGCTAACCCTAACCCTAAGTGGAATTTTTCCCAATTGGATTTTCCCATGTATTTTGCCAGGAAATGTACATCAGGCCGGCTCAAAAGGCTTCCCCCCTCCTAACCATATGGGTGGCCTCCGAATCCAATGGCAATGTCGCTTTTGCTATGCGAATTCATGGAGAGCTAACCCTAACCCTAAGTGGAATTTTCCCCAATGGGATTTTCCCATGGATTTTGCCAGGAAATGTACATAAGGCCGGCTCAAAAGGCGACCCCCCTCCTAAACATACGGGTGGTCTCCGAATCCAATGACAGTGTCTGTTTTGCTCTGCGAATTCATGGAGAGCTAACCCTAAGCCTAAGTGGAATTTTCCCCAATGGGATTTTCCCATGTATTTTGCCAGGAAATGTACATAAAGCTGGCTCAAAAGGCGTCCCCCCTCCAAACCGTACGGGTGGCCTCCGAATCCTATGGCAATGTCGGTTTTGCTCTGCGAATTCATGGATAGATAACCCTAACCCTAAGTGGAATTTTCCCCAAAGGGATTTTCCCATGTATTTTGCCAGGAAATGTACATAAGGCCGGCTCAAAAGGTGTCCCCCCTCCTAACCATACCGGTGGCCGCTGAATCCAATGGCAGTGTCTGTTTTGCTCTGCGAATTCATGGAGAGCTAACCCTAACCCTACGTGGAATTTTCCCCAATGGGATTTTCCCATGTATTTTGCCAGGAAATGTACATAAGGCCGGCTCAAAAGGCGTCCCCCCTCCATACCGTACGGGTGGCCTCCGAATCCAATGGCAGTGTCAGTTTTGCTCTGCGAATTCATGGAGAGCTAACCCTAACCCTATGTGGGATTTTCCCCAATGGTATTTTCCCATGGATTTTGCCAGGAAATGTACATAAGGCCGGCTCAAAAGGCGACCCCCCTCCTTACCATACGGGTGGTCTCCGAATCCAATTGCAATGTTAGTTTTGCTCTGCGAATTCATGGAGAGCTAACCCTAACCCTAAGTGGAATTTTCCCCAAGGGGATTTTCCCATGTATTTTGCCAGGAAATGTACATCAGGCCGGATCAAAAGGCCTCCCCCCTCCAAACCATATCAATGGACTCCGAATCCAATGGCAGTGTCTGTTTTGCTCTGCGAATTCATGGAGAGCTAACCCTAACCCTAAGTGGAATTTTTCCCAATGGGATTTTCCCATTTATTTTGCCAGGAAATGAACATTAGGGCGGCTCAAAAGGCGTGCCCTCTCCTAACCATACCGATAGGCTCCGAATCAAATGACAATGTCAGTTTTGCTCTGCGAATTCATGGAGAGCTAACCCTAACCCTATGTGGAATTTTCCCCAATGGTATTTTCCCATGTATTTTGCTGTACATAAGGCCTGTACATTTCCTGTACATAAGGCCGGCTCAAAAGGCGTCCCCCCTCCTAACCATACCGATGGGCTCTGAATCCAATGGCAATGTCGGTTTTGCTCTGCGAATTCATGGAGGGCTAAGCCTAACCCTAAGTGGAATTTTCCCCAATGGGATTTTCCCATGTATTTTGTCAGGAAATATACATAAGGCCGGCTCAAAAGGCATGCCCCTTCCTAACCATATGGGTAGCCTCCGAATCCAAAGGCAATGTCGGTTTTTCTCTGCGAATTCATGGATGGCTAACCCTAAGTGGAATTTTTCCCAATGGGATTTTCCCATGTATTTTGCTGTACATAAGACCTGTACATTTCCTGTACATAAGGCCGGCTCAAAAGGCGTCCCCCCTCCTAACCATACCGGTGGCCTCCTAATCCAATGGCAGTGTCAGTTTTGCTCTGCAAATTCATGGAGAGCTAACCCTAACCCTAAGTGGGATTTTCCCCAATGGTATTTTCCCATGTATTTTGCCAGGAAATGTACATAAAGCTGGCTCATAAGGCGTCCCCCCTCCAAACCGTACGGGTGGCCTCCGAATCCTATGGCAATGTCGGTTTTGCTCTGCGAATTCATGGATAGCTAACCCTAACCCTAAGTGGAATTTTCCCCAAAGGGATTTTCCCATGTATTTTGCCAGGAAATGTACATCAGGCCGGCTCAAAAGGCGTCCCCCCTCCTAACCATACGGGTGGTCTCCGAATCCAATTGCAATGTCAGTTTTGCTCTGCGAATTCATGGAGAGCTAACCCTAACCCTAAGTGGAATTTTCCCCAATGGGATTTTCCCATGTATTTTGCCAGGAAATGTACATCAGGCCGGATCAAAAGGCCTCCCCCCTCCAAACCATATCGATGGACTCCGAATCCAATGGCAGTGTCTGTTTTGCTCTGCGAATTCATGGAGAGCTAACCCTAACCCTAAGTGGAATTTTTCCCAATGGGATTTTCCCATTTATTTTGCCAGGAAATGAACATTAGGGCGGCTCAAAAGGCGTGCCCTCTCCTAACCATACCGATAGGCTCCGAATCAAATGACAATGTCAGTTTTCCTCTGCGAATTCATGGAGAGCTAACCCTAACCCTATGTGGAATTTTCCCCAATGGGATTTTCCCATGTATTTTGCTGTACATAAGGCCTGTACATTTCCTGTACATAAGGCCGGCTCAAAAGGCGTCCCCCCTCCTAACCATACCGGTGGCCTCCGAATCCAATGGCAGTGTCTGTTTTGCTCTGCGAATTCATGGAGAGCTAACCCTAACCCTAAGTGGAATTTTCCCCAATGGGATTTTCCCATGTATTTTGCCAGGAAATGTACATAAGGCCGGCTCAAAAGGCGTCCCCCCTCCAAACCATACGGGTGGCCTCCTAATCCAATGGCAGTGTCAGTTTTGCTCTGCGAATTCATTGAGAGCTAACCCTAACCCTAAGTGGAATTTTCCCCAATGGGATTTTCCCATGTATTTTGCCAGGAAATGTACATCAGGCCGGCTCAAAAGGCCTCCCCCCTCCAAACCATATCGATGGACTCCAAATCCAATGGCAGTGTCTGTTTTGCTCTGCGAATTCATGGAGGGCTAACCCTAACCCTTAGTGGAATTTTCTCCAATGGGATTTTCCCATGTATTTTGCCAGGAAATGTACATCAGGCCGGCTCAAAAGGCTTCCCCCCTCCTAATCATACCGGTGGCCTCCGAATCCAATGGCAGTGTCTGTTTTGCTCTGCGAATTCATGGAGAGCTAACCCTAACCCTAAGTGGAATTTTCCCCAATGGGATTTTCCCATGTATTTTGCCAGGAAATGTACATAAGGCCGGCTCAAAAGGCATCCCCCCTCCAAACCGTACGGGTGGCCTCCAAATCCAATGGCTGTGTCAGTTTTGCTCTGCGAATTCATGGAGAGCTAACCCTAACCCTATGTGGGATTTTCCCCAATGGTATTTTCCCATGTATTTTGCCAGGAAATGTACATAAAGCCGGCTTAAAAGGCGTCCCACTTCCAAACCGTACGGGTGGCCTCCGAATCCAATGGCAATGTCGGTTTTGCTCTGCGAATTCATGGAGAGCTAACCCTAACCCTAAGTGGAATTTTCCCCAATGGTATTTTCCCATGGATTTTGCCAGGAAATGTACATAAGGCCGGCTCAAAAGGCGACCCCCCTCCTTACCATACGGGTGGTCTCCGAATCCAATTGCAATGTTAGTTTTGCTCTGCGAATTCATGGAGAGCTAACCCTAACCCTAAGTGGAATTTTCCCCAAGGGGATTTTCCCATGTATTTTGCCAGGAAATGTACATCAGGCCGGATCAAAAGGCCTCCCCCCTCCAAACCATATCAATGGACTCCGAATCCAATGGCAGTGTCTGTTTTGCTCTGCGAATTCATAGAGAGCTAACCCTAACCCTAAGTGGAATTTTCCCCAATGGGATTTTCCCATGTATTTTGCCAGGAAATGTACATAAAGCTGGCTCAAAAGGCGTCCCCCCTCCAAACCGTACGGGTGGCCTCCGAATCCTATGGCAATGTCGGTTTTGCTCTGCGAATTCATGGATAGATAACCCTAACCCTAAGTGGAATTTTCCCCAAAGGGATTTTCCCATGTATTTTGCCAGGAAATGTACATAAGGCGGGCTCAAAAGGCGTCCCCCCTCCTAACCATACCGGTGGCCGCCGAATCCAATGGCAGTGTCAGTTTTGCTCTGCGAATTCATGGAGAGCTAACCCTAACCCTAAGTGGGATTTTCCCCAATGGTATTTTCCCATGTATTTTGCCAGGAAATGTACATAAAGCTGGCTCAAAAGGCGTCCCCCCTCCAAACCGTACGAGTGGCCTCCGAATCCTATGGCAATGTCGGTTTTGCTCTGCGAATCCATGGGTAGCTAACCCTAACCCTAAGTGGAATTTTCCCCAAAGGGATTTTCCCATGTATTTTGCCAGGAAATGTACATCAGGCCGGCTCAAAAGGCTTCCCCCCTCCTAACCATACCGGTGGCCTCCGAATCCAATGGCAGTGTCTGTTTTGCTCTGCGAATTCATGGAGAGCTAACCCTAACCCTAAGTGGAATTTTCCCCAATGGGATTTTCCCATGTATTTTGCCAGGAAATGTACATAATGCCGGCTCAAAAGGCATCCCCCCCCCCAAACCGTACGGGTGGCCTCCGAATCCAATGGCTGTGTCAGTTTTGCTCTGCGAATTCATGGAGAGCTAACCCTAACCCTATGTGGGATTTTCCCCAATGGTATTTTCCCATGGATTTTGCCAGGAAATGTACATAAAGCCGGCTTAAAAGGTGTCCCCCTTCCAAACCGTACGGGTGGCCTCCGAATCCAATGGCAATGTCGGTTTTGCTCTGTGAATTCATGGAGAGCTAACCCAAACCCTAAGTGGAATTTTCCCCAATCGGATTTTCCCATGTATTTTGCCAGGAAATGTACATCAGGCCGGCTCAAAAGGCGTCCCCCCTCCAAACCGTACGGGTGGCCTCCGAATCCAATGGCAATGTCGGTTTTGCTCTGCGAATTCATGGAGAGCTAACCCTAACCCTATGTGGGATTTTCCCCAATGGTATTTTCCCATGGATTTTGCCAGGAAATGTACATAAGGCCGGCTCAAAAGGCGACCCCCCTCCTTACCATACGGGTGGTCTCCGAATCCAATTGCAATGTCGGTTTTGCTCTGCGAATTCATGGAGAGCTAACCCTAACCCTAAGTGGAATTTTCCCCAATGGGATTTTCCCATGTATTTTGCCAGGAAATGTACATCAGGCCGGCTCAAAAGGCGTCCCCCCTCCAATCCGTACGGGTGGCCTCCGAATCCAATGGCAATGTCGATTTTGCTCTGCGAATTCATAGAGATCTAACCCTAACCCTAAGTGGAATTTTCCGCAATGGGATTTTCCCATGTATTTTGCCAGGAAATGTACATCGGGCCGACTCAAAAGGCGTTCCCCCTCCTAACCATACGGGTGGCCTCCGAATCCAATGACAGTGTCTGTTTTGCTCTGCGAATTCATGGAGAGCTAACCCTAACCCTAAGTGGAATTTTTCCCAATTGGATTTTCCCATGTATTTTGCCAGGAAATGTACATCAGGCCGGCTCAAAAGGCTTCCCCCCTCCTAACCATATGGGTGGCCTCCGAATCCAATGGCAATGTCGCTTTTGCTATGCGAATTCATGGAGAGCTAACCCTAACCCTAAGTGGAATTTTCCCCAATGGGATTCTCCCATGGATTTTGCCAGGAAATGTACATAAGGCCGGCTCAAAAGGCGACCCCCCTCCTAAACATACGGGTGGTCTCCGAATCCAATGACAGTGTCTGTTTTGCTCTGCGAATTCATGGAGAGCTAACCCTAAGCCTAAGTGGAATTTTCCCCAATGGGATTTTCCCATGTATTTTGCCAGGAAATGTACATAAAGCTGGCTCAAAAGGCGTCCCCCCTCCAAACCGTACGGGTGGCCTCTGAATCCTATGGCAATGTCGGTTTTGCTCTGCGAATTCATGGATAGATAACCCTAACCCTAAGTGGAATTTTCCCCAAAGGGATTTTCCCATGTATTTTGCCAGGAAATGTACATAAGGCCGGCTCAAAAGGTGTCCCCCCTCCTAACCATACCGGTGGCCGCTGAATCCAATGGCAGTGTCTGTTTTGCTCTGCGAATTCATGGAGAGCTAACCCTAACCCTAAGTGGAATTTTCCCCAATGGGATTTTCCCATGTATTTTGCCAGGAAATGTACATAATGCCGGCTCAAAAGGCATCCCCCCCCCCCAAACCATACGGGTGGCCTCCGAATCCAATGGCTGTGTCAGTTTTCCTCTGCGAATTCATGGAGAGCTAACCCTAACCCTATGTGGGATTTTCCCCAATGGTATTTTCCCATGTATTTTGCCAGGAAATGTACATAAAGCCGGCTTAAAAGGCGTCCCCCTTCCAAACCGTACGGGTGGCCTCCGAATCCAATGGCAATGTCGGTTTTGCTCTGCGAATTCATGGAGAGCTAACCCAAACCCTAAGTGGAATTTTCCCCAATGGGATTTTCCCATGTATTTTGCCAGGAAATGTACATAAAGCTGGCTCAAAAGGCGTCCCCCCTCCAAACCATACGGGTGGCCTCCGAATCCTATGGCAATGTCGGTTTTGCTCTGCGAATTCATGGATAGATAACCCTAACCCTAAGTGGAATTTTCCCCAAAGGGATTTTCCCATGTATTTTGCCAGGAAATGTACATAAGGCGGGCTCAAAAGGCGTCCCCCCTCCTAACCATACCGGTGGCCGCCGAATCCAATGGCAGTGTCAGTTTTGCTCTGTGAATTCATGGAGAGCTAACCCTAACCCTAAGTGGGATTTTCCCCAATGGTATTTTCCCATGTATTTTGCCAGGAAATGTACATAAAGCTGGCTCAAAAGGCGTCCCCCCTCCAAACCGTACGAGTGGCCTCCGAATCCTATGGCAATGTCGGTTTTGCTCTGCGAATCCATGGATAGCTAACCCTAACCCTAAGTGGAATTTTCCCCAAAGGGATTTTCCCATGTATTTTGCCAGGAAATGTACATCAGGCCGGCTCAAAAGGCTTCCCCCCTCCTAACCATACCGGTGGCCTCCGAATCCAATGGCAGTGTCTGTTTTGCTCTGCGAATTCATGGAGAGCTAACCCTAACCCTAAGTGGAATTTTCCCCAATGGGATTTTCCCATGTATTTTGCCAGGAAATGTACATAATGCCGGCTCAAAAGGCATCCCCCCCCCCAAACCGTACGGGTGGCCTCCGAATCCAATGGCTGTGTCAGTTTTGCTCTGCGAATTCATGGAGAGCTAACCCTAACCCTATGTGGGATTTTCCCCAATGGTATTTTCCCATGGATTTTGCCAGGAAATGTACATAAAGCCGGCTTAAAAGGCGTCCCCCTTCCAAACCGTACGGGTGGCCTCCGAATCCAATGGCAATGTCGGTTTTGCTCTGTGAATTCATGGAGAGCTAACCCAAACCCTAAGTGGAATTTTCCCCAATCGGATTTTCCCATGTATTTTGCCAGGAAATGTACATCAGGCCGGCTCAAAAGGCGTCCCCCCTCCAAACCGTACGGGTGGCCTCCGAATCCAATGGCAATGTCGGTTTTGCTCTGCGAATTCATGGAGAGCTAACCCTAACCCTATGTGGGATTTTCCCCAATGGTATTTTCCCATGGATTTTGCCAGGAAATGTACATAAGGCCGGCTCAAAAGGCGACCCCCCTCCTTACCATACGGGTGGTCTCCGAATCCAATTGCAATGTCGGTTTTGCTCTGCGAATTCATGGAGAGCTAACCCTAACCCTAAGTGGAATTTTCCCCAATGGGATTTTCCCATGTATTTTGCCAGGAAATGTACATCAGGCCGGCTCAAAAGGCGTCCCCCCTCCAATCCGTACGGGTGGCCTCCGAATCCAATGGCAATGTCGGTTTTGCTCTGCGAATTCATAGAGATCTAACCCTAACCCTAAGTGGAATTTTCCGCAATGGGATTTTCCCATGTATTTTGCCAGGAAATGTACATCGGGCCGACTCAAAAGGCGTTCCCCCTCCTAACCATACGGGTGGCCTCCGAATCCAATGACAGTGTCTGTTTTGCTCTGCGAATTCATGGAGAGCTAACCCTAACCCTAAGTGGAATTTTTCCCAATTGGATTTTCCCATGTATTTTGCCAGGAAATGTACATCAGGCCGGCTCAAAAGGCTTCCCCCCTCCTAACCATATGGGTGGCCTCCGAATCCAATGGCAATGTCGCTTTTGCTATGCGAATTCATGGAGAGCTAACCCTAACCCTAAGTGGAATTTTCCCCAATGGGATTTTCCCATGGATTTTGCCAGGAAATGTACATAAGGCCGGCTCAAAAGGCGACCCCCCTCCTAAACATACGGGTGGTCTCCGAATCCAATGACAGTGTCTGTTTTGCTCTGCGAATTCATGGAGAGCTAACCCTAAGCCTAAGTGGAATTTTCCCCAATGGGATTTTCCCATGTATTTTGCCAGGAAATGTACATAAAGCTGGCTCAAAAGGCGTCCCCCCTCCAAACCGTACGGGTGGCCTCCGAATCCTATGGCAATGTCGGTTTTGCTCTGCGAATCCATGGATAGATAACCCTAACCCTAAGTGGAATTTTCCCCAAAGGGATTTTCCCATGTATTTTGCCAGGAAATGTACATAAGGCCGGCTCAAAAGGTGTCCCCCCTCCTAACCATACCGGTGGCCGCTGAATCCAATGGCAGTGTCTGTTTTGCTCTGCGAATTCATGGAGAGCTAACCCTAACCCTACGTGGAATTTTCCCCAATGGGATTTTCCCATGTATTTTGCCAGGAAATGTACATAAGGCCGGCTCAAAAGGCGTCCCCCCTCCATACCGTACGGGTGGCCTCCGAATCCAATGGCAGTGTCAGTTTTGCTCTGCGAATTCATGGAGAGCTAACCCTAACCCTATGTGGGATTTTCCCCAATGGTATTTTCCCATGGATTTTGCCAGGAAATGTACATAAGGCCGGCTCAAAAGGCGACCCCCCTCCTTACCATACGGGTGGTCTCCGAATCCAATTGCAATGTTAGTTTTGCTCTGCGAATTCATGGAGAGCTAACCCTAACCCTAAGTGGAATTTTCCCCAAGGGGATTTTCCCATGTATTTTGCCAGGAAATGTACATCAGGCCGGATCAAAAGGCCTCCCCCCTCCAAACCATATCAATGGACTCCGAATCCAATGGCAGTGTCTGTTTTGCTCTGCGAATTCATGGAGAGCTAACCCTAACCCTAAGTGGAATTTTTCCCAATGGGATTTTCCCCTTTATTTTGCCAGGAAATGAACATTAGGGCGGCTCAAAAGGCGTGCCCTCTCCTAACCATACCGATAGGCTCCGAATCAAATGACAATGTCAGTTTTGCTCTGCGAATTCATGGAGAGCTAACCCTAACCCTATGTGGAATTTTCCCCAATGGTATTTTCCCATGTATTTTGCTGTACATAAGGCCTGTACATTTCCTGTACATAAGGCCGGCTCAAAAGGCGTCCCCCCTCCTAACCATACCGATGGGCTCTGAATCCAATGGCAATGTCGGTTTTGCTCTGCGAATTCATGGAGGGCTAAGCCTAACCCTAAGTGGAATTTTCCCCAATGGGATTTTCCCATGTATTTTGTCAGGAAATATACATAAGGCCGGCTCAAAAGGCATGCCCCTTCCTAACCATATGGGTAGCCTCCGAATCCAAAGGCAATGTCGGTTTTTCTCTGCGAATTCATGGATGGCTAACCCTAAGTGGAATTTTTCCCAATGGGATTTTCCCATGTATTTTGCTGTACATAAGACCTGTACATTTCCTGTACATAAGGCCGGCTCAAAAGGCGTCCCCCCTCCTAACCATACCGGTGGCCTCCTAATCCAATGGCAGTGTCAGTTTTGCTCTGCAAATTCATGGAGAGCTAACCCTAACCCTAAGTGGGATTTTCCCCAATGGTATTTTCCCATGTATTTTGCCAGGAAATGTACATAAAGCTGGCTCAAAAGGCGTCCCCCCTCCAAACCGTACGGGTGGCCTCCGAATCCTATGGCAATGTCGGTTTTGCTCTGCGAATTCATGGATAGCTAACCCTAACCCTAAGTGGAATTTTCCCCAAAGGGATTTTCCCATGTATTTTGCCAGGAAATGTACATCAGGCCGGCTCAAAAGGCGTCCCCCCTCCTAACCATACGGGTGGTCTCCGAATCCAATTGCAATGTCAGTTTTGCTCTGCGAATTCATGGAGAGCTAACCCTAACCCTAAGTGGAATTTTCCCCAATGGGATTTTCCCATGTATTTTGCCAGGAAATGTACATCAGGCCGGATCAAAAGGCCTCCCCCCTCCAAACCATATCGATGGACTCCGAATCCAATGGCAGTGTCTGTTTTGCTCTGCGAATTCATGGAGAGCTAACCCTAACCCTAAGTGGAATTTTTCCCAATGGGATTTTCCCATTTATTTTGCCAGGAAATGAACATTAGGGCGGCTCAAAAGGCGTGCCCTCTCCTAACCATACCGATAGGCTCCGTATCAAATGACAATGTCAGTTTTCCTCTGCGAATTCATGGAGAGCTAACCCTAACCCTATGTGGAATTTTCCCCAATGGGATTTTCCCATGTATTTTGCTGTACATAAGGCCTGTACATTTCCTGTACATAAGGCCGGCTCAAAAGGCGTCCCCCCTCCTAACCATACCGGTGGCCTCCGAATCCAATGGCAGTGTCTGTTTTGCTCTGCGAATTCATGGAGAGCTAACCCTAACCCTAAGTGGAATTTTCCCCAATGGGATTTTCCCATGTATTTTGCCAGGAAATGTACATAAGGCCGGCTCAAAAGGCGTCCCCCCTCCAAACCATACGGGTGGCCTCCTAATCCAATGGCAGTGTCAGTTTTGCTCTGCGAATTCATTGAGAGCTAACCCTAACCCTAAGTGGAATTTTCCCCAATGGGATTTTCCCATGTATTTTGCCAGGAAATGTACATCAGGCCGGCTCAAAAGGCCTCCCCCCTCCAAACCATATCGATGGACTCCAAATCCAATGGCAGTGTCTGTTTTGCTCTGCGAATTCATGGAGGGCTAACCCTAACCCTTAGTGGAATTTTCTCCAATGGGATTTTCCCATGTATTTTGCCAGGAAATATACATCAGGCCGGCTCAAAAGGCGTCCCCCTCCTAACCATACGTGTGGCCTCCGAATCCAATGACAGTGTCTGTTTTGCTCTGCGAATTCATGGAGAGCTAACCCTAACCCTAAGTGGAATTTTCCCCAATGGGATTTTCCCATGTATTTTGCCAGGAAATGTAAATAAGGCCGGCTCAAAAGGCCTCCCCCCTCCAAACCGTACGGGTGGCCTCTGAATCCAATGGCAGTGTCAGTTTTGCTCTGCGAATTCATGGAGAGCTAACCCTAACCCTAAGTGGGATTTTCCCCAATGGTATTTTCCCATGTATTTTGCCAGGAAATGTACATAAAGCTGGCTCAAAAGGCGTCCCCCCTCCAAACCGTACGAGTGGCCTCCGAATCCTATGGCAATATCGGTTTTGCTCTGCGAATTCATGGATAGCTAACCCTAACCCTAAGTGGAATTTTCCCCAAAGGGATTTTCCCATGTATTTTGCCAGGAAATGTACATCAGGCCGGCTCAAAAGGCTTCCCCCCTCCTAATCATACCGGTGGCCTCCGAATCCAATGGCAGTGTCTGTTTTGCTCTGCGAATTCATGGAGAGCTAACCCTAACCCTAAGTGGAATTTTCCCCAATGGGATTTTCCCATGTATTTTGCCAGGAAATGTACATAAGGCCGGCTCAAAAGGCATCCCCCCTCCAAACCGTACGGGTGGCCTCCAAATCCAATGGCTGTGTCAGTTTTGCTCTGCGAATTCATGGAGAGCTAACCCTAACCCTATGTGGGATTTTCCCCAATGGTATTTTCCCATGTATTTTGCCAGGAAATGTACATAAAGCCGGCTTAAAAGGCGTCCCCCTTCCAAACCGTACGGGTGGCCTCCGAATCCAATGGCAATGTCGGTTTTGCTCTGCGAATTCATGGAGAGCTAACCCTAACCCTAAGTGGAATTTTCCCCAATGGTATTTTCCCATGGATTTTGCCAGGAAATGTACATAAGGCCGGCTCAAAAGGCGACCCCCCTCCTTACCATACGGGTGGTCTCCGAATCCAATTGCAATGTTAGTTTTGCTCTGCGAATTCATGGAGAGCTAACCCTAACCCTAAGTGGAATTTTCCCCAAGGGGATTTTCCCATGTATTTTGCCAGGAAATGTACATCAGGCCGGATCAAAAGGCCTCCCCCCTCCAAACCATATCAATGGACTCCGAATCCAATGGCAGTGTCTGTTTTGCTCTGCGAATTCATAGAGAGCTAACCCTAACCCTAAGTGGAATTTTTCCCAATGGGATTTTCCCATTTATTTTGCCAGGAAATGAACATTAGGGCGGCTCAAAAGGCGTGCCCTCTCCTAACCATACCGATAGGCTCCGAATCAAATGACAATGTCAGTTTTGCTCTGCGAATTCATGGAGAGCTAACCCTAACCCTATGTGGAATTTTCCCCAATGGGATTTTCCCATGTATTTTGCTGTACATAAGGCCTGTACATTTCCTGTACATAAGGCCGGCTCAAAAGGCGTCCCCCCTCCTAACCATACCGATGGGCTCTGAATCCAATGGCAATGTCGGTTTTGCTCTGCGAATTCATGGAGGGCTAAACGTAACCCTATGTGGAATTTTCCCCAATGGGATTTTCCCATGTATTTTGTCAGGAAATATACATAAGGCCGGCTCAAAAGGCGTGCCCCTTCCTAACCATATGGGTAGCCTCCCAATCCAAAGGCAATGTCGGTTTTTCTCTGCGAATTCATGGATGGCTAACCCTAAGTGGAATTTTTCCCAATGGGATTTTCCCATGTATTTTGCTGTACATAAGGCCTGTACATTTCCTGTACATAAGGCCGGCTCAAAAGGCGTCCCCCTTCCTAACCATACCGGTGGCCTCCAAATCCAATGTCAGTGTCTGTTTTGCTCTGCGAATTCATGGAGAGCTAACCCTAACCCTAAGTGGGATTTTCCCCAATGGTATTTTCCCATGTATTTTGCCAGGAAATGTACATAAAGCTGGCTCAAAAGGCGTCCCCCCTCCAAACCGTACGGGTGGCCTCCCAATCCTATGGCAATGTCGGTTTTGCTCTGCGAATTCATGGATAGCTAACCCTAACCCTAAGTGGAATTTTCCCCAAAGGGATTTTCCCATGTATTTTGCCAGGAAATGTACATCAGGCCGGCTCAAAAGGCGTCCCCCCTCCTAACCATACCGGTGGCCGCCGAATCCAATGGCAGTGTCTGTTTTGCTCTGCGAATTCATGGAGAGCTAAGCCTAACCCTAAGTCGAATTTTCCCCAATGGGATTTTCCCATGTATTTTGCCAGGAAATGTACATAAGGCCGGCTCAAAAGGCTTCCCCCCTCCAAACCGTACGGGTGGCCTCCGAATCCAATGGCAGTGTCAGTTTTGCTCTGCGAATTCATGGAGAGCTAACCCTAACCCTATGTGGGATTTTCCCCAATGGTATTTTCCCATGGATTTTGCCAGGAAATGTACATAAGGCCGGCTTAAAAGGCGACCCCCCTCCTAACCGTACGGGTGGTCTCCGAATCCAATTGCAATGTCGGTTTTGCTCTGCGAATTCATGGAGAGCTAACCCTAACCCTAAGTGGAATTTTCCCCAATGGGATTTTCCCATGTATTTTGCCAGGAAATGTACATCAGGCCGGATCAAAAGGCCTCCCTCCTCCAAACCATATCGATGGACTCCGAATCCAATGGCAGTGTCTGTTTTGCTCTGCGAATTCATGGAGAGCTAACCCTAACCCTAAGTGGAATTTTTCCAAATGGGATTTTCCCATTTATTTTGCCAGGAAATGAACATTAGGGCGGCTCAAAAGGCGTGCCCTCTCCTAACCATACCGATAGGCTCCGAATCAAATGACAATGTCAGTTTTGCTCTGCGAATTCATGGAGAGCTAACCCTAACCCTATGTGGAATTTTCCCCAATGGGATTTTCCCATGTATTTTGCTGTACATAAGGCCTGTACATTTCCTGTACATAAGGCCGGCTCAAAAGGCGTCCCCCCTCCTAACCATACCGATGGGCTCTGAATCCAATGGCAATGTCGGTTTTGCTCTGCGAATTCATGGAGGGCTAAACGTAACCCTAAGTGGAATTTTCCCCAATGGGATTTTCCCATGTATTTTGTCAGGAAATATACATAAGGCCGGCTCAAAAGGCGTGCCCCTTCCTAACCATATGGGTAGCCTCCCAATCCAAAGGCAATGTCGGTTTTTCTCTGCGAATTCATGGATGGCTAACCCTAAGTGGAATTTTTCCCAATGGGATTTTCCCATGTATTTTGCTGTACATAAGGCCTGTACATTTCCTGTACATAAGGCCGGCTCAAAAGGCGTCCCCCTTCCT
This sequence comes from Natrix helvetica, assembly GCF_964273705.1. Taxonomy (NCBI): domain Eukaryota; kingdom Metazoa; phylum Chordata; class Lepidosauria; order Squamata; family Natricidae; genus Natrix; species Natrix helvetica. The sequence continues at coordinate 24,482,203 of NC_138553.1, forward strand.
AACCATACCGGTGGCCTCCAAATCCAACTGCAGAGTCAGTTTTGCTATGAGAATTCATGGAGAGCTAACCCTAACCCTAAGTGGGATTTTCCCCAATGGTATTTTCCCATGTATTTTGCCAGGAAATGTACATAAAGCTGGCTCAAAAGGCGTCCCCCCTCCAAACCGTACGGGTGGCCTCCCAATCCTATGGCAATGTCGGTTTTGCTCTGCGAATTCATGGATAGCTAACCCTAACCCTAAGTGGAATTTTCCCCAAAGGGATTTTCCCATGTATTTTGCCAGGAAATGTACATCAGGCCGGCTCAAAAGGCGTCCCCCCTCCTAACCATACCGGTGGCCGCCGAATCCAATGGCAGTGTCTGTTTTGCTCTGCGAATTCATGGAGAGCTAACCCTAACCCTAAGTCGAATTTTCCCCAATGGGATTTTCCCATGTATTTTGCCAGGAAATGTACATAAGGCCGGCTCAAAAGGCTTCCCCCCTCCAAACCGTACGGGTGGCCTCCGAATCCAATGGCAGTGTCAGTTTTGCTCTGCGAATTCATGGAGAGCTAACCCTAACCCTATGTGGGATTTTCCCCAATGGTATTTTCCCATGGATTTTGCCAGGAAATGTACATAAGGCCGGCTTAAAAGGCGACCCCCCTCCTAACCATACGGGTGGTCTCCGAATCCAATTGCAATGTCAGTTTTGCTCTGCGAATTCATGGAGAGCTAACCCTAACCCTAAGTGGAATTTTCCCCAATGGGATTTTCCCATGTATTTTGCCAGGAAATGTACATCAGGCCGGATCAAAAGGCCTCCCCCCTCCAAACCATACCGATAGGCTCCGAATCAAATGACAATGTCAGTTTTGCTCTGCGAATTCATGGAGAGCTAACCCTAACCCTATGTGGAATTTTCCCCAATGGGATTTTCCCATGTATTTTGCTGTACATAAGGCCTGTACATTTCCTGTACATAAGGCCGGCTCAAAAGGCGTCCCCCCTCCTAACCATACCGATGGGCTCTGAATCCAATGGCAATGTCGGTTTTGCTCTGCGAATTCATGGAGGGCTAAACGTAACCCTAAGTGGAATTTTCCCCAATGGGATTTTCCCATGTATTTTGTCAGGAAATATACATAAGGCCGGCTCAAAAGGCGTGCCCCTTCCTAACCATATGGGTAGCCTCCCAATCCAAAGGCAATGTCGGTTTTTCTCTGCGAATTCATGGATGGCTAACCCTAAGTGGAATTTTTCCCAATGGGATTTTCCCATGTATTTTGCTGTACATAAGGCCTGTACATTTCCTGTACATAAGGCCGGCTCAAAAGGCGTCCCCCTTCCTAACCATACCGGTGGCCTCCAAATCCAATGGCAGTGTCAGTTTTGCTATGCGAATTCATGGAGAGCTAACCCTAACCCTAAGTCGAATTTTCCCCAATGGGATTTTCCCATGTATTTTGCCAGGAAATGTACATAAGGCCGGCTCAAAAGGCTTCCCCCCTCCAAACCGTACGGGTGGCCTCCGAATCCAATGGCAGTGTCAGTTTTGCTCTGCGAATTCATGGAGAGCTAACCCTAACCCTATGTGGGATTTTCCCCAATGGTATTTTCCCATGTATTTTGCCAGGAAATGTACATAAAGCCGGCTTAAAAGGCCTCCCCCCTCCAAACCGTACGGGTGGCCTCCGAATCCAATGGCAATGTCGGTTTTGCTCTGCGAATTCATGGAGAGCTAACCCTAACCCTAAGTGGAATTTTCCCCAATCGGATTTTCCCATGTATTTTGCCAGGAAATGTACATCAGGCCGGCTCAAAAGGCGTCCCCCCTCCAAACCGTACGGGTGGCCTCCGAATCCAATGGCAATGTCGGTTTTGCTCTGCGAATTCATGGAGAGCTAACCCTAACCCTAAGTGGAATTTTCCCCAATGGGATTTTCCCATGTATTTTGCCAGGAAATGTACATCAGGCTGGCTCAAAAGGCGTCCCCCCTCCCAACCGTACGGGTGGCCTCCGAATCCAATGGCAATGTCGGTTTTGCTCTGCGAATTCATGGAGAGCTAACCCTAACCCTAAGTGGAATTCTCCACAATGGGATTTTCCCATGTATTTTGCCAGGAAATGTACATCAGGCCGACTCAAAAGGCGTTCCCCCTCCTAACCATACGGGTGGCCTCCGAATCCAATGACAGTGTCTGTTTTGCTCTGCGAATTCATGGAGAGCTAACCCTAACCCTAAGTGGAATTTTTCCCAATGGGATTTTCCCATGTATTTTGCCAGGAAATGTAAATAAGGCCGGCTCAAAAGGCCTCCCCCCTCCAAACCGTACGGGTGGCCCCTGAATCCAATGGCAGTGTCAGTTTTGCTCTGCGAATTCATGGAGAGCTAACCCTAACCCTAAGTGGGATTTTCCCCAATGGTATTTTCCCATGTATTTTGCCAGGAAATGTACATAAAGCTGGCTCAAAAGGCGTCCCCCCTCCAAACCGTACGAGTGGCCTCCGAATCCTATGGCAATATCGGTTTTGCTCTGCGAATTCATGGATAGCTAACCCTAACCCTAAGTGGAATTTTCCCCAAAGGGATTTTCCCATGTATTTTGCCAGGAAATGTACATCAGGCCGGCTCAAAAGGCTTCCCCCCTCCTAATCATACCGGTGGCCTCCGAATCCAATGGCAGTGTCTGTTTTGCTCTGCGAATTCATGGAGAGCTAACCCTAACCCTAAGTGGAATTTTCCCCAATGGGATTTTCCCATGTATTTTGCCAGGAAATGTACATAAGGCCGGCTCAAAAGGCATCCCCCCTCCAAACCGTACGGGTGGCCTCCAAATCCAATGGCTGTGTCAGTTTTGCTCTGCGAATTCATGGAGAGCTAACCCTAACCCTAAGTGGAATTTTCCCCAATCGGATTTTCCCATGTATTTTGCCAGGAAATGTACATCAGGCCGGCTCAAAAGGCGTCCCCCCTCCAAACCGTACGGGTGGCCTCCGAATCCAATGGCAATGTCGGTTTTGCTCTGCGAATTCATGGAGAGGTAACCCTAACCCTAAGTGGAATTTTCCCCAATGGGATTTTCCCATGTATTTTGCCAGGAAATGTACATCAGGCTGGCTCAAAAGGCGTCCCCCCTCCCAACCGTACGGGTGGCCTCCGAATCCAATGGCAATGTCGGTTTTGCTCTGCGAATTCATGGAGAGCTAACCCTAACCCTAAGTGGAATTTTCCCCAATGGGATTTTCCCATGTATTTTGCCAGGAAATGTACATCAGGCCGACTCAAAAGGCGTTCCCCCTCCTAACCATACGGGTGGCCTCTGAATCCAATGACAGTGTCTGTTTTGCTCTGCGAATTCATGGAGAGCTAACCCTAACCCTAAGTGGAATTTTTCCCAATGGGATTTTCCCATGTATTTTGCCAGGAAATGTAAATAAGGCCGGCTCAAAAGGCCTCCCCCCTCCAAACCGTACGGGTGGCCTCTGAATCCAATGGCAGTGTCAGTTTTGCTCTGCGAATTCATGGAGAGCTAACCCTAACCCTAAGTGGGATTTTCCCCAATGGTATTTTCCCATGTATTTTGCCAGGAAATGTACATAAAGCTGGCTCAAAAGGCGTCCCCCCTCCAAACCGTACGAGTGGCCTCCGAATCCTATGGCAATATCGGTTTTCCTCTGCGAATTCATGGATAGCTAACCCTAACCCTAAGTGGAATTTTCCCCAAAGGGATTTTCCCATGTATTTTGCCAGGAAATGTACATCAGGCCGGCTCAAAAGGCTTCCCCCCTCCTAATCATACCGGTGGCCTCCGAATCCAATGGCAGTGTCTGTTTTGCTCTGCGAATTCATGGAGAGCTAACCCTAACCCTAAGTGGAATTTTCCCCAATGGGATTTTCCCATGTATTTTGCCAGGAAATGTACATAAGGCCGGCTCAAAAGGCATCCCCCCTCCAAACCGTACGGGTGGCCTCCAAATCCAATGGCTGTGTCAGTTTTGCTCTGCGAATTCATGGAGAGCTAACCCTAACCCTATGTGGGATTTTCCCCAATGGTATTTTCCCATGTATTTTGCCAGGAAATGTACATAAAGCCGGCTTAAAAGGCGTCCCCCTTCCAAACCGTACGGGTGGCCTCCGAATCCAATGGCAATGTCGGTTTTGCTCTGCGAATTCATGGAGAGCTAACCCTAACCCTAAGTGGAATTTTCCCCAATGGTATTTTCCCATGGATTTTGCCAGGAAATGTACATAAGGCCGGCTCAAAAGGCGACCCCCCTCCTTACCATACGGGTGGTCTCCGAATCCAATTGCAATGTTAGTTTTGCTCTGCGAATTCATGGAGAGCTAACCCTAACCCTATGTGGAATTTTCCCCAATGGGATTTTCCCATGTATTTTGCTGTACATAAGGCCTGTACATTTCCTGTACATAAGGCCGGCTCAAAAGGCGTCCCCCCTCCTAACCATACCAATGGGCTCTGAATCCAATGGCAATGTCGGTTTTGCTCTGCGAATTCATGGAGGGCTAAACGTAACCCTATGTGGAATTTTCCCCAATGGGATTTTCCCATGTATTTTGTCAGGAAATATACATAAGGCCGGCTCAAAAGGCGTGCCCCTTCCTAACCATATGGGTAGCCTCCCAATCCAAAGGCAATGTCGGTTTTTCTCTGCGAATTCATGGATGGCTAACCCTAAGTGGAATTTTTCCCAATGGGATTTTCCCATGTATTTTGCTGTACATAAGGCCTGTACATTTCCTGTACATAAGGCCGGCTCAAAAGGCGTCCCCCTTCCTAACCATACCGGTGGCCTCCAAATCCAATGGCAGTGTCTGTTTTGCTCTGCGAATTCATGGAGAGCTAACCCTAACCCTAAGTGGGATTTTCCCCAATGGTATTTTCCCATGTATTTTGCCAGGAAATGTACATAAAGCTGGCTCAAAAGGCGTCCCCCCTCCAAACCGTACGGGTGGCCTCCCAATCCTATGGCAATGTCGGTTTTGCTCTGCGAATTCATGGATAGCTAACCCTAACCCTAAGTGGAATTTTCCCCAAAGGGATTTTCCCATGTATTTTGCCAGGAAATGTACATCAGGCCGGCTCAAAAGGCGTCCCCCCTCCTAACCATACCGGTGGCCGCCGAATCCAATGGCAGTGTCTGTTTTGCTCTGCGAATTCATGGAGAGCTAAGCCTAACCCTAAGTCGAATTTTCCCCAATGGGATTTTCCCATGTATTTTGCCAGGAAATGTACATAAGGCCGGCTCAAAAGGCTTCCCCCCTCCAAACCGTACGGGTGGCCTCCGAATCCAATGGCAGTGTCAGTTTTGCTCTGCGAATTCATGGAGAGCTAACCCTAACCCTATGTGGGATTTTCCCCAATGGTATTTTCCCATGGATTTTGCCAGGAAATGTACATAAGGCCGGCTTAAAAGGCGACCCCCCTCCTAACCGTACGGGTGGTCTCCGAATCCAATTGCAATGTCGGTTTTGCTCTGCGAATTCATGGAGAGCTAACCCTAACCCTAAGTGGAATTTTCCCCAATGGGATTTTCCCATGTATTTTGCCAGGAAATGTACATCAGGCCGGATCAAAAGGCCTCCCTCCTCCAAACCATATCGATGGACTCCGAATCCAATGGCAGTGTCTGTTTTGCTCTGCGAATTCATGGAGAGCTAACCCTAACCCTAAGTGGAATTTTTCCCAATGGGATTTTCCCATTTATTTTGCCAGGAAATGAACATTAGGGCGGCTCAAAAGGCGTGCCCTCTCCTAACCATACCGATAGGCTCCGAATCAAATGACAATGTCAGTTTTGCTCTGCGAATTCATGGAGAGCTAACCCTAACCCTATGTGGAATTTTCCCCAATGGGATTTTCCCATGTATTTTGCTGTACATAAGGCCTGTACATTTCCTGTACATAAGGCCGGCTCAAAAGGCGTCCCCCCTCCTAACCATACCGATGGGCTCTGAATCCAATGGCAATGTCGGTTTTGCTCTGCGAATTCATGGAGGGCTAAACGTAACCCTAAGTGGAATTTTCCCCAATGGGATTTTCCCATGTATTTTGTCAGGAAATATACATAAGGCCGGCTCAAAAGGCGTGCCCCTTCCTAACCATATGGGTAGCCTCCCAATCCAAAGGCAATGTCGGTTTTTCTCTGCGAATTCATGGATGGCTAACCCTAAGTGGAATTTTTCCCAATGGGATTTTCCCATGTATTTTGCTGTACATAAGGCCTGTACATTTCCTGTACATAAGGCCGGCTCAAAAGGCGTCCCCCTTCCTAACCATACCGGTGGCCTCCAAATCCAATGGCAGTGTCAGTTTTGCTATGCGAATTCATGGAGAGCTAACCCTAACCCTAAGTGGGATTTTCCCCAATGGTATTTTCCCATGTATTTTGCCAGGAAATGTACATAAAGCTGGCTCAAAAGGCGTCCCCCCTCCAAACCGTACGGGTGGCCTCCCAATCCTATGGCAATGTCGGTTTTGCTCTGCGAATTCATGGATAGCTAACCCTAACCCTAAGTGGAATTTTCCCCAAAGGGATTTTCCCATGTATTTTGCCAGGAAATGTACATCAGGCCGGCTCAAAAGGCGTCCCCCCTCCTAACCATACCGGTGGCCGCCGAATCCAATGGCAGTGTCTGTTTTGCTCTGCGAATTCATGGAGAGCTAACCCTAACCCTAAGTCGAATTTTCCCCAATGGGATTTTCCCATGTATTTTGCCAGGAAATGTACATAAGGCCGGCTCAAAAGGCTTCCCCCCTCCAAACCGTACGGGTGGCCTCCGAATCCAATGGCAGTGTCAGTTTTGCTCTGCGAATTCATGGAGAGCTAACCCTAACCCTATGTGGGATTTTCCCCAATGGTATTTTCCGATGGATTTTGCCAGGAAATGTACATAAGGCCGGCTTAAAAGGCGACCCCCCTCCTAACCATACGGGTGGTCTCCGAATCCAATTGCAATGTCAGTTTTGCTCTGCGAATTCATGGAGAGCTAACCCTAACCCTAAGTGGAATTTTCCCCAATGGGATTTTCCCATGTATTTTGCCAGGAAATGTACATCAGGCCGGATCAAAAGGCCTCCCCCCTCCAAACCATATCGATGGACTCCGAATCCAATGGCAGTGTCTGTTTTGCTCTGCGAATTCATGGAGAGCTAACCCTAACCCTAAGTGGAATTTTTCCCAATGGGATTTTCCCATTTATTTTGCCAGGAAATGAACATTAGGGCGGCTCAAAAGGCGTGCCCTCTCCTAACCATACCGATAGGCTCCGAATCAAATGACAATGTCAGTTTTGCTCTGCGAATTCATGGAGAGCTAACCCTAACCCTATGTGGAATTTTCCCCAATGGGATTTTCCCATGTATTTTGCTGTACATAAGGCCTGTACATTTCCTGTACATAAGGCCGGCTCAAAAGGCGTCCCCCCTCCTAACCATACCGATGGGCTCTGAATCCAATGGCAATGTCGGTTTTGCTCTGCGAATTCATGGAGGGCTAAACGTAACCCTAAGTGGAATTTTCCCCAATGGGATTTTCCCATGTATTTTGTCAGGAAATATACATAAGGCCGGCTCAAAAGGCGTGCCCCTTCCTAACCATATGGGTAGCCTCCCAATCCAAAGGCAATGTCGGTTTTTCTCTGCGAATTCATGGATGGCTAACCCTAAGTGGAATTTTTCCCAATGGGATTTTCCCATGTATTTTGCTGTACATAAGGCCTGTACATTTCCTGTACATAAGGCCGGCTCAAAAGGCGTCCCCCTTCCTAACCATACCGGTGGCCTCCAAATCCAATGGCAGTGTCAGTTTTGCTATGCGAATTCATGGAGAGCTAACCCTAACCCTAAGTCGAATTTTCCCCAATGGGATTTTCCCATGTATTTTGCCAGGAAATGTACATAAGGCCGGCTCAAAAGGCTTCCCCCCTCCAAACCGTACGGGTGGCCTCCGAATCCAATGGCAGTGTCAGTTTTGCTCTGCGAATTCATGGAGAGCTAACCCTAACCCTATGTGGGATTTTCCCCAATGGTATTTTCCCATGTATTTTGCCAGGAAATGTACATAAAGCCGGCTTAAAAGGCCTCCCCCCTCCAAACCGTACGGGTGGCCTCCGAATCCAATGGCAATGTCGGTTTTGCTCTGCGAATTCATGGAGAGCTAACCCTAACCCTAAGTGGAATTTTCCCCAATCGGATTTTCCCATGTATTTTGCCAGGAAATGTACATCAGGCCGGCTCAAAAGGCGTCCCCCCTCCAAACCGTACGGGTGGCCTCCGAATCCAATGGCAATGTCGGTTTTGCTCTGCGAATTCATGGAGAGCTAACCCTAACCCTAAGTGGAATTTTCCCCAATGGGATTTTCCCATGTATTTTGCCAGGAAATGTACATCAGGCTGGCTCAAAAGGCGTCCCCCCTCCCAACCGTACGGGTGGCCTCCGAATCCAATGGCAATGTCGGTTTTGCTCTGCGAATTCATGGAGAGCTAACCCTAACCCTAAGTGGAATTTTCCCCAATGGGATTTTCCCATGTATTTTGCCAGGAAATGTACATCAGGCCGACTCAAAAGGCGTTCCCCCTCCTAACCATACGGGTGGCCTCCGAATCCAATGACAGTGTCTGTTTTGCTCTGCGAATTCATGGAGAGCTAACCCTAACCCTAAGTGGAATTTTTCCCAATGGGATTTTCCCATGTATTTTGCCAGGAAATGTAAATAAGGCCGGCTCAAAAGGCCTCCCCCCTCCAAACCGTACGGGTGGCCTCTGAATCCAATGGCAGTGTCAGTTTTGCTCTGCGAATTCATGGAGAGCTAACCCTAACCCTAAGTGGGATTTTCCCCAATGGTATTTTCCCATGTATTTTGCCAGGAAATGTACATAAAGCTGGCTCAAAAGGCGTCCCCCCTCCAAACCGTACGAGTGGCCTCCGAATCCTATGGCAATATCGGTTTTGCTCTGCGAATTCATGGATAGCTAACCCTAACCCTAAGTGGAATTTTCCCCAAAGGGATTTTCCCATGTATTTTGCCAGGAAATGTACATCAGGCCGGCTCAAAAGGCTTCCCCCCTCCTAATCATACCGGTGGCCTCCGAATCCAATGGCAGTGTCTGTTTTGCTCTGCGAATTCATGGAGAGCTAACCCTAACCCTAAGTGGAATTTTCCCCAATGGGATTTTCCCATGTATTTTGCCAGGAAATGTACATAAGGCCGGCTCAAAAGGCATCCCCCCTCCAAACCGTACGGGTGGCCTCCAAATCCAATGGCTGTGTCAGTTTTGCTCTGCGAATTCATGGAGAGCTAACCCTAACCCTATGTGGGATTTTCCCCAATGGTATTTTCCCATGTATTTTGCCAGGAAATGTACATAAAGCCGGCTTAAAAGGCGTCCCCCTTCCAAACCGTACGGGTGGCCTCCGAATCCAATGGCAATGTCGGTTTTGCTCTGCGAATTCATGGAGAGCTAACCCTAACCCTAAGTGGAATTTTCCCCAATGGTATTTTCCCATGGATTTTGCCAGGAAATGTACATAAGGCCGGCTCAAAAGGCGACCCCCCTCCTTACCATACGGGTGGTCTCCGAATCCAATTGCAATGTTAGTTTTGCTCTGCGAATTCATGGAGAGCTAACCCTAACCCTAAGTGGAATTTTCCCCAAGGGGATTTTCCCATGTATTTTGCCAGGAAATGTACATCAGGCCGGATCAAAAGGCCTCCCCCCTCCAAACCATATCAATGGACTCCGAATCCAATGGCAGTGTCTGTTTTGCTCTGCGAATTCATGGAGAGCTAACCCTAACCCTAAGTGGAATTTTTCCCAATGGGATTTTCCCATTTATTTTGCCAGGAAATGAACATTAGGGCGGCTCAAAAGGCGTGCCCTCTCCTAACCATACCGATAGGCTCCGAATCAAATGACAATGTCAGTTTTGCTCTGCGAATTCATGGAGAGCTAACCCTAACCCTATGTGGAATTTTCCCCAATGGGATTTTCCCATGTATTTTTCTGTACATAAGGCCTGTACATTTCCTGTACATAAGGCCGGCTCAAAAGGCGTCCCCCCTCCTAACCATACCGATGGGCTCTGAATCCAATGGCAATGTCGGTTTTGCTCTGCGAATTCATGGAGGGCTAAACGTAACCCTATGTGGAATTTTCCCCAATGGGATTTTCCCATGTATTTTGTCAGGAAATATACATAAGGCCGGCTCAAAAGGCGTGCCCCTTCCTAACCATATGGGTAGCCTCCCAATCCAAAGGCAATGTCGGTTTTTCTCTGCGAATTCATGGATGGCTAACCCTAAGTGGAATTTTTCCCAATGGGATTTTCCCATGTATTTTGCTGTACATAAGGCCTGTACATTTCCTGTACATAAGGCCGGCTCAAAAGGCGTCCCCCTTCCTAACCATACCGGTGGCCTCCAAATCCAATGGCAGTGTCTGTTTTGCTCTGCGAATTCATGGAGAGCTAACCCTAACCCTAAGTGGGATTTTCCCCAATGGTATTTTCCCATGTATTTTGCCAGGAAATGTACATAAAGCTGGCTCAAAAGGCGTCCCCCCTCCAAACCGTACGGGTGGCCTCCCAATCCTATGGCAATGTCGGTTTTGCTCTGCGAATTCATGGATAGCTAACCCTAACCCTAAGTGGAATTTTCCCCAAAGGGATTTTCCCATGTATTTTGCCAGGAAATGTACATCAGGCCGGCTCAAAAGGCGTCCCCCCTCCTAACCATACCGGTGGCCGCCGAATCCAATGGCAGTGTCTGTTTTGCTCTGCGAATTCATGGAGAGCTAAGCCTAACCCTAAGTCGAATTTTCCCCAATGGGATTTTCCCATGTATTTTGCCAGGAAATGTACATAAGGCCGGCTCAAAAGGCTTCCCCCCTCCAAACCGTACGGGTGGCCTCCGAATCCAATGGCAGTGTCAGTTTTGCTCTGCGAATTCATGGAGAGCCAACCCTAACCCTATGTGGGATTTTCCCCAATGGTATTTTCCCATGGATTTTGCCAGGAAATGTACATAAGGCCGGCTTAAAAGGCGACCCCCCTCCTAACCGTACGGGTGGTCTCCGAATCCAATTGCAATGTCGGTTTTGCTCTGCGAATTCATGGAGAGCTAACCCTAACCCTAAGTGGAATTTTCCCCAATGGGATTTTCCCATGTATTTTGCCAGGAAATGTACATCAGACCGGATCAAAAGGCCTCCCTCCTCCAAACCATATCGATGGACTCCGAATCCAATGGCAGTGTCTGTTTTGCTCTGCGAATTCATGGAGAGCTAACCCTAACCCTAAGTGGAATTTTCCCCAAGGGGATTTTCCCATGTATTTTGCCAGGAAATGTACATCAGGCCGGATCAAAAGGCCTCCCCCCTCCAAACCATATCAATGGACTCCGAATCCAATGGCAGTGTCTGTTTTGCTCTGCGAATTCATGGAGAGCTAACCCTAACCCTAAGTGGAATTTTTCCCAATGGGATTTTCCCATTTATTTTGCCAGGAAATGAACATTAGGGCGGCTCAAAAGGCGTGCCCTCTCCTAACCATACCGATAGGCTCCGAATCAAATGACAATGTCAGTTTTGCTCTGCGAATTCATGGAGAGCTAACCCTAACCCTATGTGGAATTTTCCCCAATGGGATTTTCCCATGTATTTTGCTGTACATAAGGCCTGTACATTTCCTGTACATAAGGCCGGCTCAAAAGGCGTCCCCCCTCCTAACCATACCGATGGGCTCTGAATCCAATGGCAATGTCGGTTTTGCTCTGCGAATTCATGGAGGGCTAAACGTAACCCTATGTGGAATTTTCCCCAATGGGATTTTCCCATGTATTTTGTCAGGAAATATACATAAGGCCGGCTCAAAAGGCGTGCCCCTTCCTAACCATATGGGTAGCCTCCCAATCCAAAGGCAATGTCGGTTTTTCTCTGCGAATTCATGGATGGCTAACCCTAAGTGGAATTTTTCCCAATGGGATTTTCCCATGTATTTTGCTGTACATAAGGCCTGTACATTTCCTGTACATAAGGCCGGCTCAAAAGGCGTCCCCCTTCCTAACCATACCGGTGGCCTCCAAATCCAATGGCAGTGTCTGTTTTGCTCTGCGAATTCATGGAGAGCTAACCCTAACCCTAAGTGGGATTTTCCCCAATGGTATTTTCCCATGTATTTTGCCAGGAAATGTACATAAAGCTGGCTCAAAAGGCGTCCCCCCTCCAAACCGTACGGGTGGCCTCCCAATCCTATGGCAATGTCGGTTTTGCTCTGCGAATTCATGGATAGCTAACCCTAACCCTAAGTGGAATTTTCCCCAAAGGGATTTTCCCATGTATTTTGCCAGGAAATGTACATCAGGCCGGCTCAAAAGGCGTCCCCCCTCCTAACCATACCGGTGGCCGCCGAATCCAATGGCAGTGTCTGTTTTGCTCTGCGAATTCATGGAGAGCTAAGCCTAACCCTAAGTCGAATTTTCCCCAATGGGATTTTCCCATGTATTTTGCCAGGAAATGTACATAAGGCCGGCTCAAAAGGCTTCCCCCCTCCAAACCGTACGGGTGGCCTCCGAATCCAATGGCAGTGTCAGTTTTGCTCTGCGAATTCATGGAGAGCCAACCCTAACCCTATGTGGGATTTTCCCCAATGGTATTTTCCCATGGATTTTGCCAGGAAATGTACATAAGGCCGGCTTAAAAGGCGACCCCCCTCCTAACCGTACGGGTGGTCTCCGAATCCAATTGCAATGTCGGTTTTGCTCTGCGAATTCATGGAGAGCTAACCCTAACCCTAAGTGGAATTTTCCCCAATGGGATTTTCCCATGTATTTTGCCAGGAAATGTACATCAGGCCGGATCAAAAGGCCTCCCTCCTCCAAACCATATCGATGGACTCCGAATCCAATGGCAGTGTCTGTTTTGCTCTGCGAATTCATGGAGAGCTAACCCTAACCCTAAGTGGAATTTTTCCCAATGGGATTTTCCCATTTATTTTGCCAGGAAATGAACATTAGGGCGGCTCAAAAGGCGTGCCCTCTCCTAACCATACCGATAGGCTCCGAATCAAATGACAATGTCAGTTTTGCTCTGCGAATTCATGGAGAGCTAACCCTAACCCTATGTGGAATTTTCCCCAATGGGATTTTCCCATGTATTTTGCTGTACATAAGGCCTGTACACTTCCTGTACATAAGGCCGGCTCAAAAGGCGTCCCCCCTCCTAACCATACCGATGGGCTCTGAATCCAATGGCAATGTCGGTTTTGCTCTGCGAATTCATGGAGGGCTAAACGTAACCCTAAGTGGAATTTTCCCCAATGGGATTTTCCCATGTATTTTGTCAGGAAATATACATAAGGCCGGCTCAAAAGGCGTGCCCCTTCCTAACCATATGGGTAGCCTCCCAATCCAAAGGCAATGTCGGTTTTTCTCTGCGAATTCATGGATGGCTAACCCTAAGTGGAATTTTTCCCAATGGGATTTTCCCATGTATTTTGCTGTACATAAGGCCTGTACATTTCCTGTACATAAGGCCGGCTCAAAAGGCGTCCCCCTTCCTAACCATACCGGTGGCCTCCAAATCCAATGGCAGTGTCAGTTTTGCTATGCGAATTCATGGAGAGCTAACCCTAACCCTAAGTGGGATTTTCCCCAATGGTATTTTCCCATGTATTTTGCCAGGAAATGTACATAAAGCTGGCTCAAAAGGCGTCCCCCCTCCAAACCGTACGGGTGGCCTCCCAATCCTATGGCAATGTCGGTTTTGCTCTGCGAATTCATGGATAGCTAACCCTAACCCTAAGTGGAATTTTCCCCAAAGGGATTTTCCCATGTATTTTGCCAGGAAATGTACATCAGGCCGGCTCAAAAGGCGTCCCCCCTCCTAACCATACCGGTGGCCGCCGAATCCAATGGCAGTGTCTGTTTTGCTCTGCGAATTCATGGAGAGCTAAGCCTAACCCTAAGTCGAATTTTCCCCAATGGGATTTTCCCATGTATTTTGCCAGGAAATGTACATAAGGCCGGCTCAAAAGGCTTCCCCCCTCCAAACCGTACGGGTGGCCTCCGAATCCAATGGCAGTGTCAGTTTTGCTCTGCGAATTCATGGAGAGCTAACCCTAACCCTATGTGGGATTTTCCCCAATGGTATTTTCCCATGGATTTTGCCAGGAAATGTACATAAGGCCGGCTTAAAAGGCGACCCCCCTCCTAACCATACGGGTGGTCTCCGAATCCAATTGCAATGTCAGTTTTGCTCTGCGAATTCATGGAGAGCTAACCCTAACCCTAAGTGGAATTTTCCCCAATGGGATTTTCCCATGTATTTTGCCAGGAAATGTACATCAGGCCGGATCAAAAGGCCTCCCCCCTCCAAACCATATCGATGGACTCCGAATCCAATGGCAGTGTCTGTTTTGCTCTGCGAATTCATGGAGAGCTAACCCTAACCCTAAGTGGAATTTTTCCCAATGGGATTTTCCCATTTATTTTGCCAGGAAATGAACATTAGGGCGGCTCAAAAGGCGTGCCCTCTCCTAACCATACCGATAGGCTCCGAATCAAATGACAATGTCAGTTTTGCTCTGCGAATTCATGGAGAGCTAACCCTAACCCTATGTGGAATTTTCCCCAATGGGATTTTCCCATGTATTTTGCTGTACATAAGGCCTATACATTTCCTGTACATAAGGCCGGCTCAAAAGGCGTCCCCCCTCCTAACCATACCGATGGGCTCTGAATCCAATGGCAATGTCGGTTTTGCTCTGCGAATTCATGGAGGGCTAAACGTAACCCTAAGTGGAATTTTCCCCAATGGGATTTTCCCATGTATTTTGTCAGGAAATATACATAAGGCCGGCTCAAAAGGCGTGCCCCTTCCTAACCATATGGGTAGCCTCCCAATCCAAAGGCAATGTCGGTTTTTCTCTGCGAATTCATGGATGGCTAACTCTAAGTGGAATTTTTCCCAATGGGATTTTCCCATGTATTTTGCTGTACATAAGGCCTGTACATTTCCTGTACATAAGGCCGGCTCAAAAGGCGTCCCCCTTCCTAACCATACCGGTGGCCTCCAAATCCAATGGCAGTGTCAGTTTTGCTATGCGAATTCATGGAGAGCTAACCCTAACCCTAAGTCGAATTTTCCCCAATGGGATTTTCCCATGTATTTTGCCAGGAAATGTACATAAGGCCGGCTCAAAAGGCTTCCCCCCTCCAAACCGTACGGGTGGCCTCCGAATCCAATGGCAGTGTCAGTTTTGCTCTGCGAATTCATGGAGAGCTAACCCTAACCCTATGTGGGATTTTCCCCAATGGTATTTTCCCATGTATTTTGCCAGGAAATGTACATAAAGCCGGCTTAAAAGGCCTCCCCCCTCCAAACCGTACGGGTGGCCTCCGAATCCAATGGCAATGTCGGTTTTGCTCTGCGAATTCATGGAGAGCTAACCCTAACCCTAAGTGGAATTTTCCCCAATCGGATTTTCCCATGTATTTTGCCAGGAAATGTACATCAGGCCGGCTCAAAAGGCGTCCCCCCTCCAAACCGTACGGGTGGCCTCCGAATCCAATGGCAATGTCGGTTTTGCTCTGCGAATTCATGGAGAGCTAACCCTAACCCTAAGTGGAATTTTCCCCAATGGGATTTTCCCATGTATTTTGCCAGGAAATGTACATCAGGCTGGCTCAAAAGGCGTCCCCCCTCCCAACCGTACGGGTGGCCTCCGAATCCAATGGCAATGTCGGTTTTGCTCTGCGAATTCATGGAGAGCTAACCCTAACCCTAAGTCGAATTTTCCCCAATGGGATTTTCCCATGTATTTTGCCAGGAAATGTACATCAGGCCGACTCAAAAGGCGTTCCCCCTCCTAACCATACGGGTGGCCTCCGAATCCAATGACAGTGTCTGTTTTGCTCTGCGAATTCATGGAGAGCTAACCCTAACCCTAAGTGGAATTTTTCCCAATGGGATTTTCCCATGTATTTTGCCAGGAAATGTACATCAGGCCGGCTCAAAAGGCGTCCCCCCTCCTAACCATATGGGTGGCCTCCGAATCCAATGGTAATGTCGCTTTTGCTCTGCGAATTCATGGAGAGCTAACCCTAACCCTAAGTGGAATTTTCCCCAATGGGATTTTCCCATGGATTTTGCCAGGAAATGTACATAAGGCCGGCTCAAAAGGCGACCCCCCTCCTAAACATACGGGTGGTCTCCGAATCCAATGACAGTGTCTGTTTTGCTCTGCTAATTCATGGAGAGCTAACCCTAACCCTAAGTGGAATTTTTCCCAATGGGATTTTCCCATGTATTTTGCCAGGAAATGTACATCAGGTTGGCTCAAAAGGCGTCCTCCCTCCTAACCATACGGGTGGCCTCCGAATCCAATGGCAATGTCGGTTTTGTTCTGCGAATTCATGGAGAGCTAACCCTAACCCTAAGTGGAATTTTCCCCAATGGGATTTTCCCATGTATTTTGCTGTACATAAGGCCCGTACATTTCCTGTACATAAGGCCGGCTCAAAAGGCGTCCCCCCTCCTAACCATACCGATGGGCTCTGAATCCAATGGCAATGTCGGTTTTGCTCTGCGAATTCATGGAGGGCTAACCCTAACCCTAAGTGGAATTTTCCCCAAAGGGATTTTCCCATGTATTTTGCCAGGAAATGTACATAAGGTCGGCTCAAAAGGCGTGCCCCCTCCTAACCATGCCGGTGGCCTCCGAATCCAATGGCAATGTCGGTTTTGCTCTGCGAATTCATGGAGGGCTAACCCTAACCCTAAGTGGAATTTTCCCAATGGGATTTTCCCATGTATTTTGTCAGGAAATATACATAAGGCCGGCTCAAAAGGCGTGCCCCTTCCTAACCATATGGGTAGCCTCCGAATCCAAAGGCAATGTCGGTTTTTCTCTGCGAATTCATGGATGGCTAACCCTAAGTGGAATTTTTCCCAATGAGATTTTCCCATGTATTTTGCCAGGAAATGAACATTAGGGCGGCTCAAAATGCGTGCCCTCTCCTGACCATACCGATGGGCTCCGAATCCAATTGCAGTGTCTGTTTTGCTCTGCACTCTGCTGCAAAGTTTTCATTCCTACCCCACTCCAGGGGAAGCATACTGCAAAATCCCCATTCCCTCCCCACTCCTGGGGGAAGCATAGTGCAAAATCTCCATTCCCACCCCACCCCAGTAACCTGCTTTCCAAGTCCGTTCTTCTGTGCAGGGCAACAAAAGAAGACCCAACCAATCAGCTGGGACTTGGGAGGCAGCTAATAGATGGGGGTGGAGCCAGTCAGAGGTGGTATTTGTCAGTTCTCCGAACTACTCAAAATTTCCACTACCGGTTTGCCAGAACTGGTCAGAACTGGCTAAAGACCACCTCTGCTCCCATTCCATTTGACGATACCTATTTCTACTTAAAGGAATGTTCTTTTGTATCCATGCAGTTTTGTACACCCTTTTGGCAAAACATATTTTTATGTTTTATGTTTTGCAAGGAAGAAAATGTTTGCAAACTTCAAAGTCTTTATGGAACTTACATTTGTACTGGGACTTTAGTCATCATATTGAATTGTCTTACAGGTTCAATGATACTTTTCATAAGTTCCCAAGTATGAATGTGGATAATATAAGTTCAAAAGTGACTTTTTAAAATATAGCTTTAAAAAAACAGGCTTGAAAAACATTAAATTTGAAATTGAATGCAATGGCAAGTTAAATAATCAGTTTTCACCTCATCGCCATTTAAGATACATCTCTACCAGTTTCTAAAGGAGGGATAGGAGAGGAGAAGAGAGTTTATACTAAGTTACAAAACACACTTTAGTCTACTGCAGGGGTGTCAAACTCGATTTCATAGAGGACCGCATCAGGGTTATGTTTGACCTCGGGGGGGGGGGGAGGAGTGGCATGGCCAGGGTGGCCATGGCCAGCTCAACGTCACTCATATTAGGGGTGCCTGTGGGGGCCCAAGTGCTCTGCCAGAGAAAACAGGCTCCTGAGCTCCGTTTTGGGCTACAATGGCCTCCTGCAACACTCTGCCAGCAAAAACGGAGCTGAGCTCCATTGTTGCTGGCAGAGGGACTGCAAGCCAGTCCTTCACTGTTTTAGGGCAGCCCCACAGGCCAGATCTAAGCACCCCAGGGGCCGGATCCAGCCCACGGGCCTTGAGTTTAACATCCCTGATTTGTGGTTTTGCCAATCCGCCCATGGGGTAAGTTTATGATCCAGTATTCTGTACAAAGCCAGAAAAATGAATAAACTGAGTAAATCATGATTAGGTTAAGATTGGAAGATCGTGTTATGAGTACTGCTTTATATAGACTCTAGCCTTTGAAATTACCATGATTGTTTTGTGATACTATTCCTTGAAAAATTGGAATAAATTGGTTTTGCTGTACAATGGATAATAATACAAGTAGTCTTCCCCTTACAACCACAGTTGAGCATTTCCCTTGTTAACACAACATTTGTTAAAAGAGTCCTGTCCTGTTTTACAACATTGTTGTCATTGTGGTTATGCAAATTACTGAAGTTGTTAAGGGAATCATGCAGCCATTAAGCAAATCAGGCTCCCATCCTATTGACTTTGCTTGTTGAGAGCAGCAAGATTATTGTACGCGCAACAATGGAAGGACACTTTGATGAATGGTTGCAGAAGTTGATGGAGTTGGCTGAAATGACAAAATTGACTACTTTCCTTAAATAAAAGGTACTTTTGTTTCCACATGGAAACCACTTCTGAACTTTGTGCTTGATGTGAAAAAGAATGAAAGTTTCATTCTGGGTTTTACAGATTAGACTGATAGATTCTTGTGGAAATGATTGGTTTATACTATTATGTTAAAACAAAAAGTGGTGATTGTTGTTAATCCTATTCTACTGTAACAGATAGAGTTGGAAGCCAAGGCTTCTTTTTCTTCCCTTACCCTTCCTCACTTTTCTCTGTCCTTTTCCCCTCCCTATCCCTGCCCCTTTATTTGTTTTCAGATTTTGTATTTTATAACACTTAATAAAGTGTTAAGTTAATAAAACAAAGAAGGAGAAGGAGGAGAAGGAAAAGAAGGAGGAGGAGGAGAAGAAGTAGAAGAAGAAGAAGGAGGAGGAGGAGGAGAAGGAGAAGGAGGAGGAGGAGGAGAGGAGGAGGAGGAGGAGGAGGAGGAGGAGGAGGAGGAGGAGGAGGAGGAGGAGGAGGAGGAGGAGGAGGAGGAGGAGGAGGAGGAGGAGGAGGAGGAGAAAATTGCAGATGACAATCTCAGGAACCCAGGATGCTACAACTGTTGCAAATGCAGGCTGTTTGCCAAGCACCCAAAGTTTGCTCATATGACAGTGGGGGGGGGGGGATGCTGTCATAAGTATCATAAGTCACTTTTTTCAGTGCCATTGAATGGTTATTAAACAAATGGCTGTAAGTGGAGGACTTACTTGCATGTGTATTTATTTTCAGGTGTGCCTGCTGATCAGCCTTGTAAATCTTCAACAAAACTAATAACTGTATAATATGATTGCTCAGGGTTTTTGTGGAACATGCACCTGCAGTGGTGCACCATCCAAGCAGAAGATTTTTCTCTTGGCAAAGTGCTTGGCTTGGTTGCAAGAAAGAAAATCAGCTACAGGTACCTCTTGAGTTCAGAGAGCTGGCTGCCTGACAGCACTTCATTAGCATGTGGCTGTTATAGAATAATGATTCTATGACTTCAGGGGAAAGGTAATAGTGAAAAACAAATGACAACATATGAAAAAGAACAAAAATGGGTAATTAATGCTCCAATCTAATAATAATATTGGAAAAACAAAGTAATGATTATGGACTCCATCCAAAGAATTGGCAAGTCAAAACAAAACCTGTCAGTGACTCTGAGAGTTATGTAATCCCTTCAGTAAACATTATGAAATTTCAGATGAATTTTGATTACTTTGCTGAAGTCAGATCTCACCCCAGGTGCCTTCAGTAGAGGCTCAGACTTGCCATGAGTTTTCAGAAGACTCCTCCCACTGTAAAGGACTGGGCTCATTTACTTTTATTTGCCAAGATCAGAACTAAGGAGTGGTAGTTAAGAACTAAAATAGTCTTCTGTAATCTGGCACCCTTCAGAAAGATTAGACTACAGTTGCCATAAGCACTTAAACAGTACATTGGAACTTTATTTGAGGCCTGTGGTAGGCGTCTTTAAGTAAGAAGAATACATACATGCATACATGAAAATGGATGGAAATTACTTCACTCATTACTTCCTACAATGCTCCTTATCCTAATTTCAAAAGCCATTTGTAAGCAATGAATGTCTTGTGTATATTAACTATACTGGTAGACTACCTTATCATTCCATTTCAAACTCCTGACAGCAGTCGTCTTTCCTTCTTCAACAATTTCTGCATGATGAAGAAAAAAGTAAGAAGGTATTAGAAATAAAAGAAAGAAAGGTTGCCTGAAAAAGTCACTGACAGTCCTGGCCCCATCAAACATTAAATAATTGTGTGCTCTTGAATGGATCACCTGCAGGCAAGCAATTCTTGACAGGAAAAGGCTGCATGCAGCAATGGTGCTATGAATGACACATACCTACATCTTCTGAGAGTTTTATAACTAGATAATATTTACAAATAGAACATGAAATGTTGGACCAGGACTAGAGAGAAAGGAGCTCGAAGAATGTATAAAGGTATATATGCAGATATAAAGGAGTTTGAGTAATTATGGACCAATACTTCTCCCAGCCTTACAACTATGACAGAATACGAGCAGGATGGGGAGGGCGAGGGGGATAAGCAGGGGTGGGTTGATGCCGGCATTGCTGCCTGTTCGCTGCACATGCGTTTTGCGCATGCACACATGCACAGTTGAAAGTAAATTGTTCTGCACATGCACAGAACATTAAAAAATGATTAAAAACCAACCCGGCAATTGCCGCGGCAAACGGGGAATCAGTTTGGAGGCGTCTCCAGTCTGCTGTCCCTATCAGTTCAGTGGGCAAGTGCCAATTTCCACTACCGGTTCATTCAAACTGATAGCAACCCACGTCTGGGGATAAGGAAGAGAAAGAGGGAGGGAGGAGGGAGGAAGGAGGAGGAAGAAGGAGGAGTAGGAGTAGGAGGAGGAGGAGGAGGAGGAGGAGGAGGAGGAGGAGGAGGAGGAGGAGGAGGAGGAGGAGGAGGAGGAGGAGGAGGAGGAGGAGAGAGCAGAAATTTTTTGAATGAGCTTGTATAATCCCTCTTTGTTGCTATTGTTTTAGTACATTAACAAAATATCGAAGACCAAAGTAAAAGAATAACAAGGGGGGGGGGAATAAAAAAAGCAAACACCCATATAATATTTGACAGTATATTTCAACACATTTGGTTCTTCATAAATGAATTAATAAGTGTGTATGCCCAGCAAAATATCTAAACTCAGAAAAGAATGTACTGTATTAGGAATTATTTTCTTAATAAAATTAAAAAGAGGGATTGATTTTGAACACCATTGTTCTAAATTCAAGATTCTTTGCAGTTATATTTGTTTCCACCAGTGCTACTTGCCATGCTTTTAAATATCACTTCTCCAGGGTTAAATGCATTTTGGCTTTCTCTTGTCTTTCAATAAGTAGCAAGTCTATTTATAGTCCTGGGTGGTAATACCAAAGTAAGGCAACTGCTGTTATTTTAGTGAAGAAATTCAGTTGGAACCCAAAAGTGAGAGGAAATTGGGAACATCAAAAATGATGTTAAAAATAATTAGTAATCTTTTGTGGACCCTTTTTGCTATGAAGCTTGTAGATTCCTTTGGGAATGCCAATGCTACCCTAATATGACAAACATAAAGCCAACTCACGTAGTTGACTGGATCAGAAATGGTTGTGGTGGAGACTGTGTGTGATTTCCTACTGTCCACTGAGGGATCTTGGATTTTGCTGCTAGTATGAAGTAAACCTATAAGATTTTCTTAATGATCGGTTTGAAGAGAGTACTAAGTACAGCCCTGGAGTTGAAGCAAAATTCCTATTGCAACAGCCAACAAGTGCTTTGACTGATGATTCAGGACTCTAACACAGAATAAATATAGCTTTGCTGAAGGGTTTGAACTATACACATATTTATAATAGCATATTTAAAGAGGAAAGAGCTCATCCAGAGTCACACAACAGTACTGTCAGATACCAGAATCAGATACAATGGTTTACACCAAGGTCCTCAGTTCCGGCGGGAACAGAGATTCAACCTGATTGGTCGAAGGGTCTGACAGCTCCCTATAAAAGGGCTGCTGTCAGACTGAACCTTTCGCTGGATTGTACATAGTTGTTTCAGAGTTAATAAAGAACTGTTGCTGACTAAGCCTGAGTGTGCCTTTCCTTTACCCGATCTAACAAGTACAAAATGTAGTGAAATGCACAAGTTATTTCTTTGACTTTCTGCTTCTTCTTCTTGTGCCATATCTGCCATTGGGCGTTGGCGATCATGTTGGCAATTCTATTTTTATCAACAGCCACATGAAAAAGAGCTGCTGAGTTTTGCCCAAACTAGTCCCTTAGATTTTGAAGCCGTGATGTTCTTATTCTGCCTGGACCTTATTTACCTTCAATCTTTCCCTGGAGGATTAAGCAAAGTATGCCATATTTTTCCAGGTGTCGCATCATATGTCTGCTGGAGCAAAATATCTCCCTCAAACATGTGTACTTTCCACCACATGCCCTCTTTCATAATGAAGAGCACAGAAGTATAGGGTTGGTTTATAGAGCAACACATTCTTCAGTAGAGTCCCTCTATTGGGGAATTGTTCTTCAAAGATAAATGTTGAGTTTACCCAAAGAATGTTTCCTGCTTTCCCAAAAATGGATGTCTTCGCCTTTCTTACCCAATAAAATAAGATGAAGAGATGGCAAGTAGGCTGCAGGAACATGTTCAAAAATCATCTTCATTTCAAGTGGAATGAAATCTCAGCACTGAATCTCTGCACTGATCCTCATGAACTAAGAAGACATTTCTGAGAAATACCCAGAGCCGCCTCCTCCTAATCTCTGTGTGTGGGAAATGCTTATCCTCTGACTGATCTTTTCATCAATGAACCCATGATATAAAACAGGTCTCCAAAGCTTTAGACAAAAGCCTTTGAGACCTATCTGGAGATATAAAGGTGTTCTGACCCCCTCCTCTTGTATACCAAGACACTCCGACACAAAGTCTCTTCAAAGATGTTTATTGACATACAGGTTCCACCTTGGCAGCAATCCAGCCTGCCAAGGTCAAGATAGCACTCTGGGCAGCAATCCAGCTACAGCGACACCCCTTGGCAGCAATCCAGCTACCAAGCTCCAGATAATCACCTTAGCAGCCAAGGTCCAGGGAACAGATTGACAGTAATCCAGGTAAAACCTTTAGCAGCAATCCAGCCTGCCAAAGTACGACACAGATCTGAGCTTCTCCAACTCCAATGATCAGTTGATTCCTGCAAAGGGTGTGTCCACAAGCAGTTCCTTTATAGTCTGGAGAGGAGTCTAATGATCAGCAGCTGAGAGCCATTACCTCCGGTAATTGCTCAATTGCTCCTTACGCCGGGTAGCACGTCGGTAACGAGCATCTAATAGCTCACTGCTGTCTGACTCACTGTCCTGTGACTCCTCTCCACTGCTCCAAGGCATGACATCAGGAGCCCCTTTCCTTTGGCTTTCACCACTGCTCCATGCCTCAGGCGCCCCCTGGTGGCCAACCAGCCTCTCTGTGCCCTGCTCAGCGTCGGAACCCTGTCCAGGGTCCCCCACCTCCTCTTGAGCCGACTCAGAGGACACCTCACTGTCGGAGTCTGGTGGCAGCGGCACCGGCACCGGCTGGGCCACAACATAAAGGAATACACTTTCAGCAAAAAATATCCATGTGTACCACTGTACTACTCCCAAGATATTTCTCCCCCACACACCTCTTAGGTGGGATCTCACCTTTTGGCCTACACAACAAATCCACAAAATGGCTTATTAAAAAGCAATGGTTTGTTATTATTATTATTATTTATACAGTGAAGAGAAGCAAAAAATATTAGTGGCTCTGCCTAGCTCACTGATGAAAAATATTTTTAGGAAAGCCTTCACAATATATTATATCCTTTACTCCCCTCGGGGAGAGGGGGCGGTTTATAAATCGAATAAATGAATGAAAAAATATTTGTAGTAAATTGTCCATATTTAAAATGCTTTTTACTGTAGATGTTCATCAATGACTCATCTACATTTTGTATTTGAGTTTTGCAGTCATCTTTAAATTGTCATGTGTTATGAGTCCTATAATCCTGTGGAAAATAGGTAGGATATCAGTATTTTAGACAACAAATTAAATGAAATTACTTTTTTTTCCAGAAAAAGTGTTGCAAAGATGCAGACATAGTTTTTGGTGCATGGAAACATGTGTTTAATTATGTTCAAATACATACTGTATGAAGGAAATGTAATGGCAATCCAACCTCAAAATATCAGTTGAAAGAAAATTGATCACACTACTCTTTTAAGCATTTCTGTCTCTAAGATCTTGGGAATTCTGCTTTTATTTCTGCTGCTGAGCGGTTATTTGATCTTACTTATTCTTAAAAATATGCAGACTAGGTATTCAGCTGATGCCAACCTGATTTTTTTTAAAATGAATTAGTACAAGAGAGTTTACACAGAGACGTTTACATGATAGATCCAATCATAGTGGCTGCATGATTAAAAGGATGAGTATTATTGCTACTGCTTTCAATTTATTGGTCACAAGTACTGTGGAAAGATGCCTACTTTGCAGGAAAATGTAGACCACCTTGGGATAGATATGTTTTGATGTGCTAAACAGGCACTTCACTGCTCTTGGTCTAACCTGTTAACCACATGTAGGGGAGCTGTCTGGAGAAGATAAAAAGCACCTAGTAAGAAACATTGCAGTCATTAGACCAAATGTTTAGAGACTGTAGAGACCTTATCAATCAGTGCTAAGATTTAGGTATTGGCCATCTGAACATGAAAGGATTCCTGATAAGGAAGGCATGTTTAATTTAGGGTAAAAATTGGTTGCACATTGTGCCCTTAGTCTTGGAAGAGGAAAGAGGCTGTTTTCAACTTTTAGTGAGCTAAATATTCCAGTTGTAGATTCTGCCTTGTATTTTCTATTCTGTAACAGTTGTGTACATTATCTTGAAAACCCAGTGGGCCATACATATATCAGACTAATAATAAAATTAAAATAATTTAACTATAATAATTCTTATTGTAACTTCTGTTCCTTTTAGATTGTTGTAGAAAGCTCCCCTCAATGTAGGAAATCAATTATCTCTTTAGGTAAATTGGCTGTCTTTCCACAGGTCTTAGAATTCAGGGGTATATGACTTCTGAACATGGAAGTTCTATCTAGGTACTATAGATAATAACTTTTAACTAAACTTGCAGACGTTTCATTGTCCAACTAGATAATTACTACAACTAGTTGAGAAACTTCTGCAAGTAAATAACCAAATTCAGGGAGCATCAAGAACTCTGATTCAACTCTGAGCTATATATACTTTCATCTATTGGTAATATCTTTTATTACCTTTCATTTTTCCAGTTGTTATTACCTTTCACTTTGCATTTTTCTCCCAGTGCCAAATAACCTGTTTACCTTGCAACCAATAATTGCAAGCATTAGTGATGTTTGCAACCAAATCAGATATAGAATCTAGAATATAACTATTATTTAGAAATCAAACCAGACATTTTTTAGATCAGAACATTTAAAAAATAATCAAAACATGGCCAAAACAATTCTAGTAGGACAAAATAGATTAGGATAGGATAGGATAGGATAGGATTTGGAAGGGATCTTGGAGGTCTTCTAGTGCAGCCCCCTGCCGAGGCAGGAAACCCTATACCACTTCAGACAAATAGTTATCCAACATCTTCTTAAAAACTTCCAGTGTTGGAGCATTTACATCTTCTGGAGGCAAGTTGTTCTTCTGATTAATTGTTATAACTGTCAGGAAATTTCTCTTCAGTTCTAAGTTGTTTCTTTCCTTGACCAGTTTCCACCCATTGCTTCTTGTTTCACCCTCAGGTGCTTTGGAGAATAGTTTGACTCCCTCTTCTTTGTGGCAATCTCTGAGATATTGGAACACTGCTATCATGTCTCCCCTAATCCTTCTTTCTATTAAACTAGACATACCCAGTTCCTGCAACCGTTCTTCATATGTTTTAGTCTCCAGTCCCCTAATCATCTTTGTTGCTGTTCTCTGCACTCTTTCTAGAGTCTCCACATCTTTTCTACATGGTGGCGACCAAAACTGAATGGAGTATTCCAAGTGTGGCCTTACCAAGGCATTATAAAGTGGTATTAACACTTCACGTGATCTTGATTCTATCCCTCTATTTACGCAGCCTAGAACTGTGTTGAGTTTTTTTGGCAGTTGCTGCATGCTGCTGGCTCATATTTAAATGGTTGTCCACTAGGATTCCAAGATCCCTCTCACAATTACTACTATTGATCAAGGTTCCACATACACTGTACCTGTGCATTTTGTTTTTCTTGCCTAAATGTAGAACCTTACTTTTTTCACCATTAAATTTCATTTTGTTAGATAGCATCCAATGTTAAAGTTTGTCAAAATCCTTCTGTATCTGGAGTGTTCACTATTCCTGCCAGCTTGGTGTCATCAGTAAATTTGACAAGTTCCCCATTTATCCCCTCATCCAAATCATTGAAGAAGATGTTGAAGAGTACTGGGCCTAAAACAGAGCCTTGGGGTACTCCGCTGCATACTTCCCTCCATGTAGATGCAGTTCCATTGAGGACTACACGTTGAGTGTGGTTGGTCAGCCAGTTACGAATCCATTTAGTGATGATGCTGTCTAACCCACATTTTTCTACTTTCTACTAATAACCTGTTTCAGATTTGAACCTCCTAATTTCTTATGTGTTAGTTGTATAGAATTTGGAGACAGTCCCCATAATGCTTCAGAAGGTCAACCCTGCTTCCAATAATTCATTATATATTTGAGACCCAGGTCAAATAGCTCTTCAATCCTCTGTTCTCCTTAAGGGACTCCTCAAGGTGTAAATTAAATTTGACTGCTTTTAATTTTAGTGGCTTTCACATAAAAGTAACCCTCTTATCCATCATAACCAAATATTTTATTTACATAGCCCGAGGTTGGATATATAAACATACACCTTGCAAATCAAATAGGAGAAATAATACCACTTAGCCGTTAAGTAAATCTTAGTGCTTATGTTGCTAAATTCTTGGAAACATTCCTGTAGGAGACTAAATCCCCATCTTCATTTGGTCTAGTCCAGGCAAAGAGAATGTGATAACAAGCATGCTGTTTGCTTTTAAACTTAGCATTTGAGCAGCTGCCAAATTAACCATCTGCTTACACTCTTGAGTGCAAGGATGGTAAAGCTGTTGATTTCTTGATATTGCTGCAGTAAAGATAATTGCATATCATTGGCTGTACAGCCAGGAGTGTTGGAGGCTCACAATTACTCTGCTCGATGTAGGGTGATGCTCTGAAAATTCCTTGAATCCTGACATTTTGAAATTCACCTAAAAGGACTTGGGGGTAAAACGCCATAACAGACATTATTAGTGATATATCTCAGAAAGCAGTGGCCTCCCGCCATTGCCTTGTATTTCTACATTTTGCAAATAGATTTCTTTATTAATGAACTTCTGACAATCTTCTCATATTTCACAAGGGTTCTATTTTGTGAAATTAATTTGGAGTGTTCTGGGATAACTCCTTTATCATTCTTATTGTTGGAACCCTGACACTTATATTTATTTCCACAATCCATTGAAAATTGTCAGTCATCCATCTATGCATGTCAAAGATCTTTTTCTCCCTACAAGTACATTTATCCACACCAACTACAAGCAAACACTATTTTTTTCAGGTAGCAGAATATTCTTTTGCAATCTGGGTTTATTAGAAGACACTAATGGTGGGTTGCTTAGTTTGACTAATGCATATGATAATTTGTGAGTGTCAACACCAGCACATCAAATATAATCAATAGTGGAGAAGGGAATTTATCATGCTATAAATATATTAGCAATAGATGCTACTTTCATTTACTGGTGAAATATCTTACATACTTACTGGCCAGTGATGGCAAAGCACGAGCAGGTCCTATGCGTGATGGAAATGCAAATGCTCCAGTGGTGCCTTGGACAAATGCAATTTGACCACAGCTTGAAAGACAACATCCAACATCAACTGAGAATCGTGCCAATTGTAGCAAAACTACAGGTAGGAAGACTTAGATGGTATGGACACAACATACACAGTAAAGAAGACTGGACCCTGATGGCCAGAAACCCCATGGCAGACCCAAAAAATGGTAAATGGATTGCATCAAAGAGGACATGAAATGTGTGGGTGAAGATGCCTGGATTGAGTCAAATGGAGATGGCTTTGCTAATAATCTGACCCTGCCATAGTGTGGCAATAATGCTAGGAAAGAGGAGGAGGAGGAGGAGGAGGAGGAGGAGGAGGAGGAGGAGGAGGAGGAGGAGGAGGAGGAGGAGGAGAAGAAGAAGAAGAAGAAGAAGAAGAAGAAGAAGAAGAAGAAGAAGAAGAAGAAGAAGAAGAAGAAGAAGAAGAAGCTACTTTCATTTTGTTGTCAAATTCTTCAGAGATTGTATGTAGCACTTTATCAAATCACTGTTTTAGACATATCTTTTATTTTGGGATGAGTTTTTTTTTAAAAAAATAAAAATTAATAAGAAGAAAAATTGGTTTATTATATCAGGCAAGGCAAGGACCTTTCTATAAAGTTGAAGATGTGCAAAGGGCAAGGAAGTGGGTGCTATCATAGAGAAAGATGAAGAAAAAGAAGACTGAATTAGAATTAGTGTGATTAAATGTTGGCTTAAATAATCAACAAAGGCTTTAACTATTGGGAGCTTGTGCAATGCACTTACATAGCTGAGAATGTTTTTTTATCTGGAGGCCTGCACAAGTGGCCAGTACCTAATCTATAACCTGACAGCTTTTATGTACTAGACCCTTCACTGATGGGTTTACCCAGCCACTCATTCAGCCTGTCAAAGAAGAATTGCAAATGCCTTCTCTGATTAGTTTCCCTGCCTGATTAGTATGCAGTTGCACTCAGCGGATTAAGTTCTCTCTATAATGGATTTAACACCTACATATATCATTCTGGAGAAACATTTAGAGTTTGAACTGCATATGAGCTACTTACACCAACTTCATCTTAAGAAGGAGAAAAAATGAAGCTAAATTTAGTCTTGAATAATTGATGGTGACCTCCAGGGGGGGAAAAGCATGAACTATAATATATTAAGGCCCAAATTCAATTCTTCCATCTCTGGTTTAAAAGGATCTTGTGTGTCTCTTAAGAAAAAAATAGTTTCAACAACACTAGAGAACCATTAGTGCTAATACAATAATAAGCTTTATTAGGAAAACTGATACACATGTCTGGAAAAAACCTCTACACTATATAGACTAAAAAAATGAAACAATAATTTTGTAAGGATATGTTATATTGAATGGTATTTCTAGTGAATATGTATGTAATTGGAACAACTGGAAAGACTAAACCAGTATTTCTCAAACTTTGTAACTTTAAGATATGTGGACTGCAACTCACAGAATTCCTCAATCAACCATTCTGGTGGTTAAAGTCTACAAATCTTAAAGCTGCCAATATTGAGAAACACTGATACAGACTCTAAGTTCCTGGACATCCCACAGATGCTTTTTCGAAAGGCAACTAGATTTTCGTGCCTTTTGAAAAAGCACCTTTGGGACAACCATGACCTGGGTGACATTTAGATAGCACAGAACATGGCTACCTTTCTTGGGGTATCTATATGCATCTCCCCCAAAAGAAGCATCACTTTTTCTTCATCTGATCTACTATAGCAGTTTAACAATAAGAGTGTTATTGTGTTTGAGCACCAACTCTTATTGGATAGGGCCATGATGGCAAACCTATGGTATGCATGCCACAGGTGGCACAGGGATCCATTTGTTAGGGCACGCGAGGCATTGCCTTGTCAGCACCAGTGAGCATGCATGCACTGGCCAGCTGACTTCAGCCTTCTTTTTCAGCTGTTTTTGGGGAATGGATTTCTGATTTGTGCCGTCTGGAAGCCTACTGAAGGCTCCGGAGGGCAAAAAATGGCCCTACGGGCAAACCGGAAGTCACCGTTCCTGAACATCTGGGTTGCCCTTAGGGCCATTTTTCGCCCTCCAAAGGCTTCAGGGAACCCTCCTGAAGCCTCCAGAGGGTCTCCGGGAGGGAGCGGGGAGGCTGTTTTTGTCCTCCCCAGGCTCCTAGAAAGTCTCTGGAGCCTGGGGAGGGTGAAAAAAGCACGCCATAAGCGGAGGGGAGGGTGGGGGTCACGCAAGCATGCACATGGGAGGTTGCATATCCATGCATGCGGGGGTCGTGCACATAGCATTATGGATGTGGGCATGCCTGCGCATGACACCCCCGTGCTCTCCCCGCTTTTGGCACGCGATCCAAAAAAGGTTAGCCATCATTCGGATAGGGCAATAGAACATGTGTAATGGAACCAATGTCTTCTGACTGAGAGGGTCATATTCAGATCTGAACTATGGTGATGTTGGCCTTTGCCCCATCTTTTTCCTGGAATATTGGTATAAATTTAATGGTTGCATAACCATGAGAGACAGTAGGGCTCCCAGATCCATCCTGAAAAAATCCAGGCTATCATTAAATAATTGCCATCTTTCCTGCTATTTCATGTCATTGAGATTTTTGTGGCCCATGCTTTGGTAGAGCTTTCAAATGGATTAGTGCCAAATCACTGGAAAACAGCTTTTTTCCCCAAAAAAGTTTTGCTTCCTGAAAAACTTTTGTTAATTATGACAGACCCCTTCAAACTGAACACAATTTCAAAATGACTGCATAATGTAAGAAACCTGAGAAATACGAAATTAACTTTTAATGACTATAATGTACTTAATTGCAAAATGTTTTTGACCCACATGAGTTCAATAGGGTTAAAGTGTTTTGTTGCTGATTTTTGTTTGTAACCAGTGTCCAATGCATTTCACTGTAGGTCTAACAATAATCAGCTGCCACTGATGGATCCCAATTGCCCTGATATCCTTTCTCCATTGTGGCAATGTTCTGGTTGAAATATTTCATCATTGTCATCCTTACTGCACCTAGATTTTCAGGTAATAAGTCCAAGTGTGAACGCAGAAGATGAATCTTCAGTGACAATATTGCACATCATGATCTTGTATGTTGTAAGAAGTTTGTCAGTGAACTGAATATAGCTTGGTGCTCTGTAGCTGCCAAGAAAATTCTCAACGACAGTCTTGAATGCTTTCCAGGTAATTTTCTCTGGCCCCACTAACAGATCTATAAGATACACCAAAAACTGTTCAGGAAGCAAAATCTTTGTTGGCCAGTATATAGTATATGGCATTTTTAAATAAATGGTTGACTATAGTACTTTTAGATTGGTAGTTGCCCCCCTTCAAAAAAAAAACCCTCTCTAAATGGCGTTCTTCATAGACTCATTAGAATGCCTTAGATCAGGCCAATTGGCTGAATGCGTCATGCGCTGGTCATGCCCAAACCCGGTTTAGCGAAGGGGGAAAAAGTCCCGATATGTCATGTGACGCCGCTGTTATGATGTGAGTTTGACACCCCTGCCTTAGATGTTTAAGCTTCCCTTTCCAAGGTTTCAAAATCACATGTCAATTTTTCCTTACAAGATTATTTAGGATGAAAAGCAAACAGAACCCAGAGTGCTTGATTGAAGTCCATGATTGATGACTTTAGATGGAAGCCCTTTTCAGTAGATTAAAGGAAGGGACTCAAGGGACCAAATGTTAATTTCTTTGTTCTTGCTACTGAGACTTTCTTGTTATATGTGCTGGTATCAGGGGGTTTACAGTAATCCTGGACTGGATGGTGGCAGCTGGCATTAGAGGAGAATTGTGCCAAGATTTGCTGACAGTTGAGCTTGCTTCAGACAGTTCAGGTATCAAACTACTTCAGGGGAAAACATATCTGGTTGAATAAATAAGGGTAATTAGCTTGGTGCTGCTTCTAACATTTGTTCTAATCTTAATTATACTGCGCTTTTTTAATCACTTCAAGAAATCACATCTGTTTAATCCTAGATAGACATGAAAAACAGTACTATGGTGGGAAGCTTCTCACATCACATGAAAAGATAAAAAATAAAAGTAAATATTGTAAATAAACAAATAAATAAATATTACTAAAAGGAGGCATCCTGAAGAGTCATTTTTGAAAATTGCTATAAGTGGCAAATGAGCCAGGCACCTACAGTAAGATTTACCAGGCCAAATAGATACCTATTAGCTTTTTCTGAAGTTCAGGGAGCAAATCATTACGTGCGGGACATGTGTAGTGCAGTGGTCGGATTCAAAAATTTTTACTACCAGTTCTGTGGGCCTGGCTTTGTGGGTGTGGTGTGGCTTTGTGGATGTGGCTTGGCAGGCTTGGCAGGGGAAGGATATTGCAAAATCCCCATTCCCTCCCTATCCCACTAATGTGCTTTCCAGCTCCGTTCTCCTGTTCAAGGCAGCAAATGAAGATCAGCTGGGAAGATGGGAGGCAACAGGGGTGTGGCCAGCCTATTTGCCGGTTCTCTGAACTACTCAAAATTTCTGCTACCGGTCCTGTCAGAACCTGTCAGAACTGGCTGAATACCACCACTGCTGTAGTGGTTTTCCAAGCTGGTCAGCTGCTGCCTCTGTCTAGTTACATCAGTACCAGGGATGGCTTCTGGCAGGCACTACTGCTGGTTCACTCATGGGTGTGCGCGTGCATGCACAGTGCAATACAAATTGTTCTGCGCATGCGCAGAAGCAAAAAACAAGATGGCGCCGCCTATGGCGCCACCTGCAGAACCAATTTGGGGGCGTGGCAGGCCTAGGTTGCTGCTGGTTCCAGCGACCCAGGCTGCCAAACCACTACCGGTTTGGCCGAACCGGTCCAAACCAGTAGAAACCCACCACTGATCAGTACCATAGAGAACAAAATCCATTGGAACTTCTGCCAGGGCCTCTGATTTGAAACAGGGCCTTTTCTGATGACTTTCAAAGGTAGCTGCTGAAAGACAATCTTCATCCATTTAATGGATCTTTCAGGCATCGAAAACTGTGGGTTTCGTAGCTCTTTTTTTTTTCATCCTCTGCAAATGAGTCATGGCTAGCTGTTAATAATAACATAGCAGTGTGAAACATACCTTAGGAAACCTGAAACAGCAAAAGCTCGACTCTAAAAGCTTAGGTCCATTTTCCCAGCCAATGTATTATGGTCTGCAAACTAGAGCCAATTGTCAGCGAGGTCTCAAGCAAAATTGCTCTTGGAAAGGGTGGTGCCTCGTAGACTCGGATGATTCCTGGTGGAAAACGTGGCAAGGGTATTATTTTCCATGGAGAGAATCCCATTGGAACTCAAAACCCAATGTCAACTCAGGGAACTTGAACCCACAGAAAGCAAACGCAGGAAACAGATTTTACTGTAATGCCTTTGAACTAAAACTGCTAGATGTCACATGGCTCCATTTTCTTTTGCTTGATGTTCCCTCTACTAAAAGTAAGGATTTTTTTAATGGGACAATTTATTTAAAATTGGCCAACGTGAGTAAACAGACGTTTATATTTTCTAGGAGATGAGACTTTTACTGTGTTCTCGGTCATGTTTATAGCGGTTTTAATTTCTTCCTTAATGTTTCTGAACTGAAATTAAAATGAATAGCTTTCCAGAAAGGTCTTTCCTCCATGGAAAAGTCTTCTATTTTTCTGTCCTATTTTAGGTTCTTTGAGATTCCTTTCCACATTTCTTCAGTGGAATTTCATTAGTGAAAGTGATGGATAGCTCCATTGCTGTGCAGTCTTGTTTTCTGTTACACATGTCTGTTCCTCTGAAGTCTACAGGACTATCCACCCTAATTTGAAAAACCTTAATCTAAGGAATATGGCCAGGGGTAGGCTTCAAAAATTTTAGCAAGGGGTTCTCTGCCTGGTTGCTGGGTGAGCGTTGTCATGGTGGGCGTGGCCTGGTTGGCCTCCTGCACCACGAGGGGGGGCATTTTTGCCCTCCCCAGGCTCCGGAGGCATTCCTTGAGTATCCAGGAGGGCAAAAACGTCCTCCCCAGGCTCCAGAGGCCCTCTGGAGGCCAGAAGCAGGGCTGTTTTCATCCTTCCCAAACTTCCAGTATGCCCATTTTTCACCCTCCCCGAGCCTCCATGCTCTTACATCAAAAACGGGCCGCATGGGGACTCCTGGGAGAGGTGGGATGGGGTGGGCAGGGTGGGGCCAGCCAGGAGTGGGGTTTGGGGATTCTCCAAACTGCCCAGAATCTTAGCTAGAGGTTCTCCTGAACCCCTGCAAATCCCCAGCAGCCCATCACTGTACCTGTGCAAACCATGTGACTAAGGAGGACAACCAGGAACAATTTTCAACAATGAGAAGCTTTGCAAAAGATGCAGCTACTTTAATAATCTGAAAAGAGGTGTTTTGCTCATGTTCCCAAATGCTGTGAAACCTGTCATTCATAGTTTGCGCCACCCTGATAAAGAGTTTCTTCATTAAGACATCTTTTGGAATATAACTGAAGCACATGAACACAGACATACAAGTACATATAGATACACACATACTTATTTTCATTGAAAAAATATTTCAACGTTTTTGTGTGCATCAGACTGAACAGTGTATTTAAAAATGCAAAACAAACTCTTAGTGCACACTAAATTGCTGCTAAACCTGTTGGATTGAAGATGCACACAAACCTCAGTAAATAAGTAAATGAAATAATTAAGCTACAGGGCTAAATAATCATTCTTATGCAGTGCAGCTGTCACAGAATCCATGCAAGGTTAAGAGTACTAGAATAATTTCCTCCTTCTTTGAAAACAATAAAGGCTATGGCTGACTCCTACCATATTGGCATCTTGCACACCAGTTTTGTATGAAACGGCAGACAGGTCTATGCATGCAGTGAAGCCACAAAGCTGGCTGCATCAAATGGCCTTTCTGTAGAAATAGGTTAACATGTAAGCATGTTTGCCACACATCAGACCTTACATAACATCATCTGTCTCTTGCTGCTGTGATTAAGCGGAGGTTTGCTACTGATAAGTCTGCCAAGCACATGTTGCAGGACAAGGGTGGCCCACTTGGTAGATTTTGGACTCATGTGTAGGCTGTTCCTCAAAGAGGAACTCATCCTTACTTGATGGGGGTTTGCCCAGCTCACTTGTTTTTCAAAAGACTAACGCTATATAAAAAAGACTTGCTGTTTCATAATGATTAGAGAGATCTGGAGAGGTGATTTAAATTCTTAAGCAAGTCATGTCTTGCTTATCTTATTTGCTTTTATTTACCTCACAGGTTGTAGTGAGGGGAAAAAACACTATGAATGCAGTTTCAAGACCAGGTCAGAGTAGAAGCTCATACACCTTGAGGTTGCTCAGCCTAGGCAAAATCAACTTTGCACAGCTACACACTTGGAGCAAATTGGTGCAGTGATGCTCCAGGTTAGACTGAGATTCTTTCTCATAAGTAAAACTAGTGCTAGAATGTGGTGGTATATTTGTTGATTGATATGTCAACCTGAGATTGTTCCTTTTCTGTTACAAGCAGAAATGTTAAGAGAATATGGAGCAGAAATAACTTTTCTCAGTGCAACATTACTACCATAAACATGCCTTCATTACTTTTAACTGGACCTACAAATGTCCAGACATTGTGCAGGCTATTTATTTTACCATCGTTCATGCTTGTTTTCCAGGGCAACTTTGGAGCCCTTTCTCTTGTCTTTACCAGGATAAACAGTCTATTTAATCATAAGGGACTTTATTAAAAAAGAGACCAGCAATTATTTTGGTTTACCTAGTTTCCATATTTTTATTACATCTATCAATGAATTCAACATTATGTGAGAAAATAAGGGGGCAAACAGAAGAACAAGTGTATTAGGTTGGACCAATGGCATATTGTATTTTATTCCCCTGGAGTCTAATCCAATGCCAATGAGAAGCATAGGAGTAATGCATGCATATTTGGAACACTGTGAGAATGTCCTTCAGAGGAGAAGTCATAGACTATGCAATGATCACATAAGAGGCAATTGAGACCCTGACAAATATCTCAGAAGGGACGGAGATGAACTTTTGGACTTGCAAAAGATTGATATCCTCTCTTTAAGATAGTCCAGAAAAGAAGCACTAACCATGAGTTATAACACTAACTTATTTTATTATTATTATTTTATTTTATTTTATTTTACAATTTTATTTTATTTTATTTATGTTATGATGTGATGTGATGTGATGTGATGATATGATATGATATGATATTTATTGGCAGCCCATCTTACTATAGGGTAACTCTGGGCAGCTTACAATTACATCTTAGTTAAAAATAAAATGTTAACATGTTAAAATCAAACCTTACAGCCAAAGGTTGTTGTTAGATACTTGCTTTAACTACACTGGTTTCCACCAAGGTCTTCTGTTCTGGCGGGAACAGAGGTTTAATCCTATTAGTCAAAGGGTCTGACAGCTCCCTATAAAAGGGCTGCTGTCAGACTCAACCTTC
Organism: Natrix helvetica; assembly: GCF_964273705.1. Lineage (NCBI taxonomy): Eukaryota > Metazoa > Chordata > Lepidosauria > Squamata > Natricidae > Natrix > Natrix helvetica. The sequence goes on from NC_138553.1 coordinate 24,518,766, forward strand.
ACTGGATTGTACTTAATAAAGAGCTGTTGTTACCGTTAGCCTGTGTGTGCCTATCCATTACCCGATCTAACAGTTGTATTTTAAGATTATAGTAACAGATTCTTGCAAGTCCGAAAGTGCCTCTCTCTTCAATGCCTAGTCCAGTGATGGCAAACCTTTTAGACACCACTCTGTGTTCACTCATCCCCAAACTGAAAGCTGCATGCGCAAACACAAACATGTGCATGCACAGACATACGTGCATGTGCAGCAGAGACCCGAAGACCAGCTAGCCGGTGGGAGGCAGGGCAACTCAACACCAACAATGTGGCAAGAGGTAAGATCTTTTTCTTTCATGAGCTTCTGTTTTGTCGTTTGCAGGGAAACAGAAGCTCACGAAAGAAACACCACAGAGATCTGACCTGGGGTGATGGCGCTCGTGTCAGCAGAGAAGGCTCTGTGTGCCACCTCTGGCATGTGTGCCATATGTTTGCCATCATGAGCCTAGTCTGTGCCTCCTCCTCTTCTTGTCTCTAAAGGACATTCTCGCAGACTGTTACAGTACTACAGTACTATACTTCCTTTCAATAGTATCCCCTAGAAAAGTCAAAACAGGCAAAATGGTGGTTTTTGCACTACAATCAAACCACACTTTATTTGTAAAATACCAACATTGCACATACAAAATGGCAGTCGTCGATCACAATGTGATTATCGTCCTTCCTGTTTTGACCTCCCTGAAGCTGCCACTCTTTCCAGTTATGCCTTCTGATACTCATGAGCCATGGTGGCGCAGTGGTTAGAGTGCAGTATTGCAGGCTACTTCTGCTGATTGCCGGCTGACTGCAATTTGGCAGTTCAAATCTCACCAGGCTCAAGGTTGACTCAGCCTTCCAACCTTCCGAGGTGGGTAAAATGAGGACCCAAATTGTTGGGGGCAATAGGCTGTAAACTACTTAGAGAGGGCCATAAAACACTGTAAAGCTGTATATAAGTCCAAGTGCTTATTGCTATTTCTACTTAATAGTTAATCTTGCCCTCCACAAATTGTCTACTGCTCATTAAAAGCTGTCATAACTGATGACCAGTTGTATATCCTACCATTGTGAATTCCGCGGTCAAAAGATGTGCTTGCCTGTGTGTGTCCTGCATTTTTCATCATTCGCATGTACTAACTTGTAGAATTATGAAAGGAAATATATCTCCCTATCTATTTTCTCTCAGGTTATTGATCATTTTGAAAGAGTTAATAACCTGAGTTTCTCCCTGGCTGCACAATCTTTAAGTAGGTTGTGTACTTTGAAACAAAACAAAGAAGTTACTTTAATTCAGTTTTTGGAAGCCTGTTACATATGTCTTTCTTACCATAGTTGTTCTTAACCTTGCCAAAATATTTGAGCAATGTGTTGAAAAGGTAGGGGAAATAGCTGATCAATGTGAGTTATAAGCTTTCCAGCCCTGATCCTCATTCAGGTTAGACATTGGCCATTTTCTCCTTCTGTTCTTTTTTTCTGAAAAAGGGAGGTTAAAAAGAATCAAAACATGCTTTGGATATGGTTAGCCCAGCTGGGTTTTGTTCAGCTGTTATTTCATGGTTGTTACACTTCATCTTCCTTCTGAAAGTTCTACTGAAAGATGGGAAATGTATGACTCAGATCATCATTCTGGTTTGTTTGTTTTTTAATAAAACTGTAATTAGTATCACAAACTGCTTTAGTATTAATGAAATCCTAGCTGTAAGTCAGAAAAGGGAGCCTGCATAATTTCGCTTTCGTCTCTTGGCTATAGAAAATTTAAGCCTATTGTGGTTGTCTTCTTTATTTTTTCAATCCATAATTAGTCCGCATTTTGCTAAGCTGAAGCTGTGTCACTGATGATGATTTAAAAGAAATAAAAAAATAAAGGATGTATGCTTTAAGCAAATCTACGTATTTATCATTACGGTTATCACAGATGGATGAGTCTGCCTAATCAGCTTTGTGGCTAGTTTTCTATTTCTAGAAGTTATCCTACTGTCTTCAATCCCAGAAAGTAGAGTATCCCCACTCTGGAATGTGAAATCTGCTTTTGCTTTATACAGAATGAGAAAAAATATAATTGATAATGGCATATATACACATAGACAGTAATAATATGAAATAATATGACATTTGCAGGTTAGTAGTAATACTATAATGTATGTGCTAGATTTGAGAGTTGCTCTAGAACAGAAGACACTATTAAATGTCCATCTTCATGAGCTAGCTCATCACCGTTCATCATGGGAGGGGAAAATTATCTATAACCGGTCCATGATTTAAAAAAAGAAATCACATGAATGCATCAAAATCCTTCATTTTTTAAAAAGAAGTAATTTCATATTTGTTTTGATTTACACCTTTTTACATGTTGTATAAACTTTCCCAACTTTGATCCATAAAGTTTGAGAGGGATATTGGTAGACTCAGTGAATTTCGGGCCTGTTCATGCAATGAAGCAGTCCAGAACTGGTTTTGAAAGTTCATGTGACTCTAGAAATGCATAACACATTTCTTCAAAATCCTTAGAAAAAGAAACCATGAATCAATTCAACATTTTAAGATAAAGACGCCTGTAGTTCTAGAAGAGATTTCATAGGGTTTCTTTATCACTTGCTTAGCTTATGTTACAAGGAATCATTGTAAGCATTTTGTATAGGGTTTTTTCCCCCCAAAGTTGTCTTTCCAAATCCATCTTGACTTTAGAATACAACTTAAAGCAGTGATGGCAAACATTTACCATGTGCGTGCCCACACCCATAATGCAATGCCCTCCCCTGGTGCATGTCCGCACAACCCTCCCGTGCTCCCTCCGTGCATGCGTGCAGGCCTCACTGAAGCCTCCAGACTTCTGGTAGGCCCATTGGGCCATTTTTCACCCTCCCCGGGCTTTAGGAAAGCTTCCGGAGCCTGTGGATGGTAAAAAAATGGGCTCAATGGGCCAACCGGAAGTTCGGAAACAAACATTGGGCTGTTTTTCACCCTCCAAAGGCTTCAGGAAAATCTCTGGAGCCTGTGGATGGTGAAAAATGGGCCCAACTTCCAGTAGACCCATTGGGCCCGTTTTTCGCCATCCACAGGCTCTAGAGGCTTTCCTGAAGCCTGGGGAGTGTGAAAACAGCCTCCCCCCACCCTCCAGAAGGCCAAAAATCAGGTGGCCAAAGTGCGCATGTAGAATCCTGGCAGTGACATCAGGAGTTTCCCCAGTGTCTGCCGGCAACAGCCAAGCCGCGTCTGATTGGTTAAAACGCGGGTTGGCTAAACGCGGGCAATCCCTGCTTCCTGATTGGCCTCCCTGCTTGACAGCTCCATATAAATAGCTGTCAGGCAGGGACAGCTCCCGCTTCTCTCCTGTATGCTGTACATAGCAAGTTATTCAATAAAGTCTTTGGAATTCGCCTCACAGCGTCCGTCTGGTCTTTCTGCCTATTCTACAGCGCATACATGCTGGAGCTGACATAGGGCAATGCCTCGGGTGCCCTCAGATATGGCTCCATGTGCCACCTGTGGCACACGTGCCATAGGTTTGCTATCACAGACTTAAATCATGGGCTTTTGGTTAGGACTGTGTCATATTCTGAAGAGGGTGCCTTGCCTCAATGATGATCTGTTGGAAATATCCCTTTGAAGAAACTTCACAAAATGGTACGCCCACCTTGATGAACAATAAGCCAACTCGCAAAGATTTGCAGAAATGTCAGTAACTTCACTAACCAAGGACACCTTGAGTTCAAGGCCATAGGATAAAAGAGTCCATTGAAAGTTGGAAAGAAGCAGCAACAGACTTAAATTGCTATGGGAATAAGAGGGGAAACGGCAATCAAATCCTCAAAAAGGTCAAACAACTGTTTGTTTTAGTTTGCAATAAAGATTCTAATCTACATTGAGAAGCTTCAATTAAGTCTGTCCCCTGCAGCCAGATTAAATCATGCAAAGGCAGGGGATTGACATTCACTTCCAAGTTCCAGTCTGGGGAGCATGACACCTCCTACATGCTAAAAACAAAAGGGAGCTGTTGTATTGGTTTGTTTGCATCGTATTGAGTCTCTTGTATGCATATGGAAGCTTCTTCTAGCTGCTGCGAGAATGGAATTGCTGGATGGAAGGCCTGGAGTGGCACAACACACCATATTGAGACTTCTGTTGCTTTATCCTCTCCCCAAAAATTACATTTGCAACTATGGTATGAAGTGGTTTGTTGACCTCAGGCACTTGACGTAGGCCTAGCATGGATTATTATGGTTTGTATTGTATTCTTTCTGCTGCTAATCCTTTGCATTTCACAAGACTGATTGATTATATACACATTTTTATTGATGTGTTATTTTGAAGGGGACTTAATGCATAAAACTGCATTTTTTTTCAAATAACTACAGTATAATTTAGAGCAAATGTGGGGTTCCTTCTAAAAGAAAACATCTAAGGCATTTTGAGAGAAGCCAAACAGGGGAATAAGTTCAAAGAAAACTCTCAGGGAAGTTTTATTTGTCCCCAGTTATGTTCTTTATGAACTGGTCCACAAATTAACGAATTTATTATCCAATCCATTTTGGATATTTAAAAGGAACTCTAAAAACAGTCAATAGTTCATTTAATCTGTTCTGGGTTGGCCAGTTTGAAACAAGAAAAATAAATGAAATGGCTGATCAAATAGAATCATTCCCCAGCTATTTTGTACAGAAAGTATTCTTCTTTTAAGAAGAAATGCACAATTTAACAGCCAAGAGAAAAAGCTGGACCATAATCAGTAACTATATAGCTCTGGTGCAACTGTAATTATAGGTTTCTGCAGAGCTAAACAGTTTGGTATTTATATTTGAAGGTTCCCAAAATATCATTTAACACGTGTCCTGGTTTGTAAGTCTAAAATAATGAGGAGTTTACTTGGTGATTCCATGGTGCTTACCACATATGTGTTCTGCCAATACATGATAGTAGTATACCCTATTATTAAGCGATCAACAATTCATCAGGTTATAGAAAGTATTTCTCAACGTTTTGTCCAATCCACTGGGGCTATATTGTGCAGCTCTGTGCAATTTGCAGCATCATATTGCTAAAGAAGATCTTCAAAAATCACATTTGTATATTTTGACTAGTACAGTGAAAAGAAAAGAAATTAAATAAGTGAAACACTTTGCTTGTTTATTCTCTCCCCCCAAAAAGAAGTCATATGCTAGACCAGTGATGGTGAATCTTTTCAGCACTGAGTGCCGAAAAGGGAGCGTGCGCCCTTGTCTGGGCCACAACCAGGAAGAGAAGCTCCTCAGGGGGCATGCGTGCACCAGAAAATGAATTTCTGGTTTCCGGCGTGTGCATGCGCACTGGCCAGCCAGTCTTCCGATTACTGGCACGCATGCAGAGGCAACGATCAGCTGGCCAGTGCACATGCTCACACTGGAAAACAGAATACCAGCTCTTCCAGCTTCCGCTACTGCCGCACGCATGAAGGCCAGCTGATCGCCCCGCGCACATGAAGGCCAGAAACCTGGAAGAGGAGCAGGTGACTCTTGCATGTGCCAAGCAACATGGCTCCATGTGTCACTTTGGGAAGGCATGCCATAGATTCGCCATCACGGTGCTAGACAATAAATTCCATGGACAGTGGATCTTCATATTTATAAGCCAGCATGCATCAAAATATGAGCACATTTTCTTCCCTTCTTCTCCCAGTTGGGTTGCCTTCTAAGTCAGGGTGTCAACAACACTGTCTCAAAGTTAAGTGGAATAAAAATAAATAGCAATGTTAATATTGCCAAACCACTGAGGCATGTGAAGTTTCAATGATGCAAGAACAATGAGATCTTGCGTGAAATTTAATATGAATCAAGGAGGTGATCAGGTCCGAGCCTGAATGTTTGAGTCTACCTGCCATCTATGAGGAAATCCTGTTAAACACAATAGTGCCTATTTCAATATAAACATGTATAAAGTTGTGCCATTGGTTTTGAAATCACTTCATAATTGGATGCTTCAGGTAACAACGGTGAGCCCACTAAAACACTTTTTAAACACATTTTTAAGCTTTCCTGCCATATGATAAAATGAAAATAAATAAATAAACCACAACAGTTTTCATGATTAGTGTCTAATTGAATTGTGAAAGAATGGAGCTCAACACTGAAAGACGGCCAGTGGTTTATTTCACCCATAATCACTGGGTTTCAAATAGCAGAGAAAATGGAACCTCGTTATGTTAAAAAAAAAAAAGTACATTTATATAGAGGATTAAATTCTAGGTATAAACAGTATGATTGGTTGCCAATTTCTTGGCTTTTGCATCAATTAGTTGTTGCTTTGGCAATTCCTAGAAAGATCCATTCTTTTCAAGAGTTGGTTGTGTGCAGACGTGAGAAGTGTTTTCCCAATTAAGCAATTAACTTTAAAGGGATGAAAGTAGATATTTTTAATTGTTAGCTTAACTCTGTGGTTTTTTGGGGAATGGAAAAAATGTGCTATTAAACCTTGGACTGATTAGTGAAGAAAAGAAAAAGAAACATCTTTGTCTTATTTGATTAGGAATAGAAAAAGGGATTAGTGGAAAAGTCCTTGCCTTGATTCAATAAAGGATAGAAAGATATCAGTAGAAAGTCTAACATTTTGGGGTCTGATAGTTGTTAGTCAATGAGCAAGGTTTTGGGGTGGGAAAAGGAAAAATGATTTGTTCTTATGTGACTTTTGGATACGCATGGTGAAAATGTTATTTTTACAATATAATTTTCTCCACCCTCTTTTAAACTATTCCTCAAACTTCTCTTCAATCAACAAGGATGAAACAAAGGATGAAAAAATGCAGATTGATTTATTACTTTGGCATTCTATTAATCTGCCAATGAGTTCCAGACAATACACATAGACCTACAGCTACCTATTGTATCCTCCCATCAGACTGAGATACTGTATTCACATTTGACATTAACTTATACTATGGCTTGTTTAGTTTGGGTGTGGTGTGTTTATAAAGCCAATCGTTCTGGTTTCTAAACTATGATTTACAGTTCAGCATGGTGCATAAACCATGCAGTTTAGCATGGTGTATAAATTGTGCTTTAATCATAAAGCATGGTTAAATAAATCATGCTTACACAATGTAAACCAGTCTAGAATAATGAATTCTAGGTCATCCAGTAAGCTTTGAGGCTGAAGTCAATCAGAGCTTAAAAGGGATTTGGTAAGGTTGTTAAAAGTGCAGAAAAATTCAAGCCAAAATTATTGATTTCAAGGACAGTAGCCATATAAATCAGTTGTAGCAAAGCAGAAGCATCTTCATGGCCATTTTTCACAGGTCTTTAAGATGTCACACACATCTTATTGTCACAAGGTGCTGAAATAATTCCACTATAAGAAATATTTGCATAATGGTTACATAAAGGAAGAAGGACTTCTCTATAATAGTACGTAGTACTATTATATATCAATAGTAGTAACAGTGAGAGGGACAACCATTTAAATATGAGCCAGCAGTGGTGCAGCAGCTACCAAAAAAGCCAACACAATTCTAGGCTACATAAACCGAAGGATAGAATCAAGATCACATGAAGTGTTAATGCCACTTTATAATGCCTTGGTAAAGCCACACTTGGAATACTCCATTCAGTTTTGGTCGCCACCATGTAGCAAAAGATGTGGAGACTCTAGAAAGAGAGCAGAGAAGAGCAGCAAAGATTATTAGGGGACTGGAGGCTAAAACATATGAAGAACAGTTGCAGGAACTGGATATTTCTTGTTTAATGAAAAGAAAAGAAGGACTAGGGGAGACATGATAGCAGTGTTCCAATATCTCAGGGGTTGCCACAAAGAAGAGGGAGTCAAACTATTCTCTGAAACACCTGAGGGTAGAACAAGAAGCAATGGGTGAAAACTAATCAAGGAGAGAAGCAATTTAGAACTAAGGAGAAATTTCCTGACAGTTATAACAATTAATCAGTGGAACAACTTGCCTCCAGAAGTTGTGAATGCTCCAACACTGGAAGTTTTTAAGAAGATGTTAGATAACCATTTGTCTGAAGTGGTGTAGGTTTCCTGCCTAAGCAGAGGGTTGGAGTAGAAGACCTCCAAGATCCCTTCCAACTCTGCTATTCTATTCTATTCTATTCTATTCTATTCTATTCTATTCTATTCTATTCTATTCCATTCCATTCCATTCCATTCCATTCCATTCCATTCCATTCCATTCCATTCCATTATATCCACCACTGCTGGATCATACTTAAGTGGTGGGTCACTAGGACATCTAGACCATGAGAAGTGGCACGTGTGGCCAGAAAGGTCTTCTAGCAATTCATAACTTCATAAGCATTTTATTTTGGTTCAGGAGAATTTGACTTGCTGACCTAAATTTTAATATTATATTTTAAGCCTATCATTTTATTCTTTAGTCTGCTATTAACATTTTGTTTGCAGAGTAAATGGCTTGGAATGATACCAAATTTATGGGAGCCCGTAATCTTCCACTAAATTTCACCTGCTTTTCTTACATTTTACTTTTTCAAAAATAATTTAAGATCAGGTAAACATTCTCCTAAACCTTTTCCTTTTCTTTCTGTCTTCTTCTTTTTCCTTTCACCTCCATTAGATTTTCCCCCCTTCCTGACCAGAAAACTATTTCAATAATATTCTAACTATGAGAACCCTTGGGAAACATAGTTTCCGCATAGTTCTTATGTCTATACCAATATCAAATACCTTGATAATGTTTTTTCCAAGATCTATGTGCCTGAATAGGAGAGGGAAGGGTCTATTTTTTAATCTCCCCTCTCCCATCTCTGTATCTTTGGCCAGGAGGGAAGAGGGAATATACAGAGATGGGAGAGGGGAGATTAAAAAAATAGACCCTTCCCTCTCTTATGATAGCACTGCTACAACATTTATATAATTAAGTGAGAGAATAGGCTTTTAACCTACTGGAGCAAAATTCAGGAATGCCTATGAAAAAAGCGTTTAACAGATTCCTGAGTTTATCTTATAAATAGAAGAATTACAACATTTAGTGATGGGCATAAGTTTTTGTGAGCTACAGCATGCTTTTTAATAAAATTTATTTAGTCCTAAAGGTCCAAGCAAACTTATAATTTTTAGATACCAAAGACTAACATGGTGTTCTTCCTAACAAGACTTGGTGACTTTTACAGCTTTCATGATGTACATTTTCTTAATGTACAAGAAGTGGGTAAAGTTCCTTGCTCTTTAAGACATCTTTCCTGCAGCTGATCTAATTTGAGCAAACATTTAGAACAGCAGGGACTTTTCAAAAGTGGATTTTTGTATTTTGAGAACTTTCAATTTTCCCATATCCCTCAAAAGACTTTTGTGCAAATATACACGGCTGTGTACAACAACCCAATAACTGAGTTGGATTTTCTCACATGAAGTAGGTTTAAAATCCAAATAGTTATTTCTCAGAGATATATCTCTGAGTCAATATATCTGTGTTGCTCCGATATTAAATTCCATTGCTATTAGATTAACCACCCACACAATAGATCAACTGGATTAGACAATGCATTAGGGAAGGTCATATTTAATGATTCATCCATTCACAACTTCACTGCAATCTTTTTTACTACATTTGAGAACAGGTGTAGATATATAGGGTGGTCTTTTTATCACCTCCTGACCCAGAGTTAATGTAGCTAGATTACATTACAATAGGGGAAATAGAGTGATGGCAAGTGTATTGGGTTTGGCAGGAAAAGATCTATATTGAAACTGCCATTCATCCTCACTGAAGCTTACTGGGTGGCCTTGAGCAAATCCCTAAACCTCAAATGAAACCTCCCTCAAAGATACTGTAATTGGGAAAGAACTGTAAAGATTGTATGAATAGCTCCCAGTGATGTTATATGCAATGGTTAGCAAGAGTTCAAGCTCAAGATTAATGAAATAAATTCAGATTTTATGAAGCATTTCTAACATTTTATTCCATGTGGTAGGAAAAAACTATCTTTATGAGGGTTAGGCAGGATCACCACCAGATGGATTCATAGCTGGCTGACCAAATGCACTTAACCTGTACTCCTTAATGGAACTGCATTCTGCATTGAGGGAAGAATGGAATGGGAATGCTCCAAGCCTCTGTCTGAGCCCCAATACTCTTCAATAGCTTCATGAATGATTTGGATGAGGGGATAGATGGGGAACATCAAATTTTCAGACAACACCAGTATGATGCAGCTGCCAAAAAAGCCAATGCAGATAGATTCAAGATCATGTGAAGTGTTATACTACTTTATAATGTTTTGGTAAGACCATATTTGGAATATTACATTCAGTTTTGGTTGCCACGATGTAAAAAAGATGTTGAGACTCTAGGAAGAGTGCAGAGAAGAGCAACAAAAATGGTTAGGGGACTGGAGGCTAAAACATATGAAGAACAGTTGCAGGAATTGCTTATGTCTAGTTTAATGAAAAGAAGGACTAGGGGAGACATGATTAACAATGTTCCAATATCTCAGGGCCTGCCACAAAGAAGAGGGAGTCAACCTATTCTCCAAAGCACCTCAAGGCAGGCAAGACACAATGGATGGAAACTGGCAAGGAGAGAAGCAGGTTAGAACTAAGGAGAAATTTCCTGACAGTGAGGACAATTAACCAGTGGAACGACTTGCCTCCAGATGTTGTGAATTCTCCAACGCTGGAGGTTTTAAAGAAGCAATTGAACAACCATTTGTCTGAAATGTTATAGGGTTTCCTGCCTGAGCAGGGGATTGGACTAGAAGACTCTATTGTTTTGTTATTTATAAAACCATGTTGAAATATAATTAAATTATAACTGAAATATTGCATCTCTCTCTCACACACACACACATCTATCTATCTATCTATCTATCTATCTATCTATCTATCTATCTATCTATTTATCTATCTATCTACCTACCTACCTACCTATCATCTACCTACCTATCTACCTACCTACCTATAATTTACATATGATAAAGGTAAAGGTTCCCCTTGTACATATGTGCTAGGCATTCCCAACTCTAGGGGGCAGTGCTCATCTCTGTTTCTAAGCTGAAGAGCCAGCGCTGTCTGAAGACATCTCCGCGGTCATGTGGCCAGCATGACTAAATGCCGAAGGTGCACGAAGCGCTGTTATCTTCCCACCAAAGGTGGTTCCTATTTTTTCTACTTGCATTTTTCCATGCTTTATGAACTGCTAGATTGGGACAAGTAACAGGAGCTGACTCCGTTACACGGCGCTAGGGATTCAAACTGCCGAACTGCTGACCTTCCGATCGATAAGCTCAGAGTCTTAGCTCTGAGCCACCACGTCCCCTTACATATGATAGTTTTTATTAACTGCAGGCTATCTCCCAATCCTTTGGAAAACTCTGATTACTCCATGTTCATACATTTTTTTAAAAAATATCCTCATTGATAGCATTATGTTTGCAATAAAGTAAGTTGAAATTAGGAAATACCCCAAATATATTTCATTTATGGGTTTATTTATGAGTTAGCTGCTTTTACCATTTTCACTGCTTCTACCCTTTGTTTGTGCCAAATTGACTTTCTGTGTGTGTGTGTGTGTGTGTGTGTGTGTGTGTGTGTGTGTGTGTGTGTATTTCCATCTTCAGTCTCTTTACAGATGTTATTGTAATACTGCTTCTTCTCTCTTCTAACAGTTCTGTCAAATTCTAAGTTCCTTTGTGAGATCTTATCCTTTTCAGCTTTGGTTTCTTTTCTCCTCTTTGTCTTCTTTTCTCCTCTTCAATGTCTATTCTGATAACCAGTTTTGGTTTCTTTTGTTTCTTGGCCTTTGGCAGCTTCTTTTCACATTCACCCTTAATTTCTTTTATTACATTCCAAAGTTTTTCTAGTTCTCTATCAATGAGTTTCAGAACTTCAAAGAGATTTTTGATGTTGCCCTGTAAGTAGTGCATATATATTCACTATCACATTGCAAAAGCTGGTTGGCTTTGTTCTTCCATTTTAGCTTGATTTGGAACCTGGATATGAGCAATTTGTGATGTGTTTCATAATCAGTTCTGGCCCTGATTTTGCCATTATAACTCTTCTACCTCCGTGTACCAATAATAGAGTTACCAGGATATCTGGTGATGTCAGTGTTTTGATTCTTTAAAGGATGTACAAGCAATTAAAATAATAATAACTGTATTGACAGATATTGATATTTTTTTCTCCTCCTTCATTATTGTTTGTTAGGCCATGTAGCCCAACTATGTCTTGTTTCTGACTATTTCCAACTTTGGCATTCAGTATTTCAGTCTTCAACTACAAACAGCACATCTTGCTGTAATGAACGATGTTCTTCACCATCGTAGGAAAGAACGTAAATTGTTATAACTGTCATAATACAGTTGTCCCTGAAATCTGATTGATATTACAATACAATTACAATTGATATTATCCTTGGTTAATGCCCATCCTCTTTAGCAATCATTTAAATTTACAATAGCAGTGAAAGAGTAGGTTTATGACTGTTTCTCAAACTTATGATGATTGCAGCATCCTTGTTGTCATGTGATTGCAATTTGAGCTCTTGGCAACCAGAGCACATTTATGACTGTCCCAGCACCCCACCACCACATGATTGCCATTAGTGACGTTCACAGCCAGCTCCCAAAGTAAAGCCAATGGTAAAGCTGGTAGCAAGTCACCAGTCATGGCCACATGAGGCTAGGCTTAACAACTGCAAGTGATTTGCTTATTAATCTCAACGGAACTGATGTTGTAAGTATGATATGGCCACATGATATCTCTCTTAACAACTTCATTAATTAATGACAAGAGTGCCTGGTCCCAGTTGCAATCATTAAGGGACAACTACCTCTGTTCAGTCATTAACCACAATGTACCCAATGTCTGCCATTGTTATATCTTTCTTGATTATGAAAGCAATATCATTTTTCATCTCCTGAATAACAAGTAGTATGTTTTTTCATTTCGGTTCACTGATGTGCAAGATATCAATGTGTAGTCGATTCATTTCACTTTTCATAGTGTTAAGCGTTCCCATGCCAGAAGGTTTATGCAAAGCAAACTTCAGTCTTGTATACAGACTTAAAATTAAAGAATCCATTTTCTGAGACATCAGCGTCACCCACTGTCTTTCTCCCAATTTCAGTTTTCATGTTGGTACCCATGAACTTTTCAGCTCTGCTGAGTTCACCCACATCAGAATATTTTGTATGGATGGGTAGACTCCATGTTGCACAACATTTGCCTCCTGATCCATTTTAAACAAAAACAGAATCAAATAGATGCCTTAGAAATGAAAGTGTGTCCGCTGGAGATGGTTCCTTTGAGGCTTTGGTCATGGTTGATGGATCCGGTGTTGTTATCAAAAAATAAATAAAACTGAATCTTACAAGATTAGCATCTGCCCACTGTCAGAATGGGACAACTTGCCACAGCCAACTTGCTGCAGCCAACTCATCATGGCCAACTCATCACAGAACAATTTAACAATTCAATTTCATTATTTAAAATAAATAAAAAATATTTTATTTTTTGTCATTCACATTTCATTCTGTTCCTCCTTTTGAATCCTTTCTTTAATGATTCTATTCCACCATTTCTTTGATAGTAGTGTAACTCTTGCCCTGCAGTAACTTGTCCCATGGCAAGTTGGCTGTGATGAGTTGTCTTGAAGCAAGTTGGCCATGGTAAGTCCTGAAGCAAGTTGGCTGTGGTGCATGGTGAGTCCTGAAGCAAGTTGACTGTGGTGAGTTGGCCATGGCCATGGCCAGCTGACCACAGCAAATTGTTATAAACCCACCCACTGTCATCTTATCTCATTTTATCTAAACTCATCTCAACTCAACTCATCTTATCATCTCCCATCACCTTGGTAACAAAAACAAGGACTTTGTACCTTTGTCTTAGCAATTGTTTAGAGTTTCTAGTCCAAGAAATATAACTAAATAAGGTTTTTCCATTTGCTTAAAAGAGAATTAATAGCCCCCATTTTTACTTCAACCTCCCACATTCACCCTAGGTATGAAAAGCAGACAAAGCTAGACTACTAGAATACTTAAGTAGTGCTCTATAACTAAAGTACTACATGCCATACAGGATGGCTGCTAATGAGACCTAATCATTTTCTCATTGTTATTCTAATACTCTAACTGCACCAAGACAAGTGAGCCTGCAAACAGAGATCCAAGTAAAATAAAACCATTACAATCGTAGCCTGGGCTGTAAATCACTGGCTGGGGTATTCTATTGTGGTTTGACAGAAAGCCAGGAATAGTCAAATAATCAAGCTGCAGATGCTAAGGCAACACATGTACTTTCTTTTAAATAGTGGCAATGCTCCAAATACATAGGAAAAATGCTTTGTATGATACAGGAATTCTCCCATTTCTCAATTTCTTCTTAACTAGCTCTATAAATAATGCTGTCCCTTAGCAAGTGTATGTGCCTGGGTGGGTTGGATGACCCATTGCAAGCTTTTTAAAGTGCTGTGTTACTACTCATCACTAACATTTCACCTCTATACTGCAATGTTCTGATTCTTGGCATAAGGAAATATCGAACCATTTTAGAGCAGAATTTTAGTTTGGACACATAAAATAAAATGAGAATTCTTTGCTTCCATTATTCAAGTAATGGTTGCTAGGACAATAAAGGAATTGATGGCAGGCCCTATGGATGATTTAAGACTGTTAAAATATCCACCCAGGGATGAAGCCAGGTAGAGCAAAATCTGAAAATGAATATCATGGTATGATTATAAAAATGTCTTTTGTTCTGGCAATGGCCTACACGATCACAGTTTTTTTCTTTATTTGACACCTTAGGAAAGGATAATATATAAATAGCACCTGAAGTCTCATGAGGCTTTGGGGACAGAAAGCAGCCTTAGAATGATATATGACCTTATTGTGTGGAATTGCAAATACTTGTTCACATTCTGTTGATGTGAAGATGCTTGCCTCCCACTCAGAAGATTGAGAGTTCAGTCCTAGGTAATGACAGATGTTTCTCTATCAAGGGGCAGAAAGAAAATGTATGCTGCGAACTCTGTGTAGGTGTCAGGAAGGCCTCCAGCCAGTAAATGCTCAGCACTATTCAGTCGCTCCCATCTCCACCCCAATAAAACAAATTACAGGGTCGTAAAAAGAAAAAAAAATAAACTTCTTTAAAGTTCATCTGTATTTGTTTCTCTGCTGATGAAAGACAATAAAAATGACTGGGTCTTGTGATCCGCAAATGTAAATAAATATATAAATAATGCCCTGCACCACATATTTATAATGTGAAGTAATAAAATAACTGTAACATATAGCAATCAAACAAGTTTCTCTAAAATAAGTTCTTTACATACTTATTTTTCTTCTTCTTTCTCTTCCAGAAATATATAGCATTTATCCCATCACCTACAGTATTTTCTGGTTTTAAAAGAAATTTATTTATTTAGCACATGGCATGCAACATCAGAGAAATGCTAGACATAAAGCAGTTTGGACAGCTAGGTTGCTATTGTAGTTCATTTGGTTAGACACCTGCACACCGACCCCCAGAGAGATGGGGGTGAACTATTTTTTTACCAATTAGCTAGCAGTGCTCAAGTTGCTGGTTCTTCCAGGCTCCTCCTCTGCCTTTCTCACCTCGCCTCACCTTGTGTTGCATCGCCCCTTCTATGGCTAGATCCAGCACCGTCTTGTGCTCTCCACGTACACAAACACAACTAGGTTTTTCCCACTGAAATAGTACCCATTTACTGTATTCATTCACAATCTTGCATGCTTTGGATTGCTGGGTGGGCAGAAGCTAGGGATTGGGCAACAGGTGCTCACTCCATCTCAAGACGCCAGGCTCAAACAGACAGAGTGAGGACCATTTCTAGCCTGCAATTCCAGAGTCATTAAGTCACTACACCAGTCCGTCCCTCTTTAAAAGAGAAAAATCCCATTAATCAAAAGCATTCTCCTTAAACCAGTAACTGGTGTAAAAGTAATCTCAAATTATTTAACAAGAGCAGCTTTTCAGTAGCTTTTACAGTCCATATAAAATAAGACAAGCCTTTTTTTTAAAACCCAAATAGACTCATAAATTAAGTAATTTTACCAGGTTTTTCAAAAACCTCAAAGAGGTTTTTCATATGCTTGCTCTAAAGTGGAGGTAACTGATGAGAAATGCATTTTAAAGTTTATGCTCATGATCGTTAAAAGTAAAAAATTAAATTTACTTTACTGTGTCTCCATGTAGCATTTTCCATAATATGTTAGATGTTGAATTTGCTTTGTCACCAGGGGAGAATTTATCCTTTGTCTGTGGAGAACAAAAGAGAGGTTTTGCATCCTTTCGTAGGAACTCCTGTTCAACAGCTTTAGTTCGGAATAAATTACTCATTCCTTTTGCTACTCTCAGTAAATCTGTTGCAGCTTTTTGCAGGAGAGCCTTTGTCAGAATAAAAGCTTCAAAGATTTCAAGGCAAGAAAGAATACAAAATGTTTTCTGGCTTGGCTGAGACTGATTAATTAAATTAAACATTTAATAAAAAAAATTAAACTGCCTTTACTCAGTAGTGCTTTCCATAAAATGTTAGATGTTGCACTTGCTTTGCCACCAGAGGAGAACTTATCTATTATTTTATATTAACTTATTATCATTATATATTTAATTACTATAACTGTGTATTATTTATTAAATATTAATTAATTAAATTAAACACTTTAATGTGGATTTGTAACATTGTAAACTGCCTCAAGTGACTTGTGTGTGAGATGGAAAGCCACATTGTTTGTAAATTATAGTAATAGTTAAGCCTTAACAGCCTATCTGACTTTTAAGCGTTTCGCTGTTTGTTTATTTATCGCATATCTTGTGGTGTGAGGCAATTGTTTTCTGGCTGTACTGTTCTACCACATTTTAGCTCACCTTCTTAGCTTCTTATTTCCTTCTGAATATGATTTTTCAGTTCTCAAACCCCAAGAGTAGACAGTAGTCTAAGGACTTCTAGACACAGCAATGGCCCATCTGCCATTGATTTCCACAAAGCAGACAATATGATGCCCCCTAAAAATATCCAGGTAGCTCCAATTTGACCTTCACAGTCTCCTAAAACTTGGGGACATCCTTGATAAGTTTCATCATGTATGGTATTCAGTGGTGGGATTCACTTACCTTCCCTACCAGTTCGCAAATGTAAGCTCGGACACGCCCTGTCTGTGCATGCACAGTGTTCACACATTACGTCAGGGTGGGTGGGTGGAGCCTCCCGCAGCAACCTGAACCGGAGAGAACTGGCTGAATACTACCTCTGATGGCATTCCCTTACTTTCTTGGTATTTTGTTTGAATCCAAAAGCTGCAATCATCAAAATAAGGGTTTACCTCTAAAATAAGTGTGATTACTTTTTATTACCATGTAGGTAGTCTTTGTTTAGCGAAAACATTTGGGACCCATAACTTAGTCGTTAAGTGAAGCAGTCACTAAATGAAACTGAGCGTCAACTCTGAAGCTGGCCTGGCTGAAGCCATCTTGGAGATTCAGGGCTGCCACACTGGAGCTGAAGGATAGGAAGGGGGGATTAGAGATAGCTGAGCTTGTGTGGTCAAGATAAAAATACTTGTTCTTGGGAACCAAGGACATTTTCACACTTGGCTGGAGAAAGGAGGAGTGATGTTACCAGGCCACCAGACAGTACCTTGATTGGACCATGTGACTGATTGTTTTGGGGTTGGGGGAAAAACTTTTACTTTTAATTAGGTGAAAACCAAGGGTGTTCAGAGTCGTTTTTTTTTTTTTACCAGATTCGTGCCAATATGATCTATCCAATAAAGCTATTCTTTGAGGACTTCATCTGCCTCGGAGTTTTGCTTGGTATGGGTCTATTACTTGAAACCCTGACACTGAAACTGTGTTTATGGTCTTGCTTGAGCTTTCTCTCATTTTACAGACCTGCAAAGGTCATAAATGCAAGCATTGGTTGCAAAGTTACTTTTTAATCACCATCGTAACTGCAGATAGTCACTAAATAAGGTAGTTGCTAAACAAGACCTGTCTGTAATAAAACTTACATTATTATTTAGAAGGAACATGGCTCACGAAATGATTCTATTAACTGCAGGGTAGCATTCAGAAATGTTATTGCCTGACCTGAAGACAAGTTACTCCCATATTATCCCCCTCATCCACGATCTAATTTTGGAGGGGGAGCCGGACCTCGCAGGAATAACTGAGACCTGGCTGGGCCACGAGGGAGGCTTACCCCTCGTGGAAATGTGCCCGCCAGGTTATCGAGCATTTCACCAGCCTCGGGCCCAGGGAAGGGGCGGTGGGGTAGCAGTGATTATCCGGGAAGACTTGGAGCCGAGAGAGTTCACTGTGCCACAGACATCCGGGTGTGAGTCCCTTGTCGTGAGATGGGGCCCAGGGAGGCAGTTGGGCCTGCTGATAGTATACCTGGCTCCTCGCTATACATCAGCAGCCCTACCTGAACTCCTCGAGCTGATCTCATCAGTGGCGGTTGAGACCCCCAAACTTTTAGTGATGGGGGATTTTAATCTGCCGTCGATGGGAGAAGCGTCTGAGGGGGTTCGGGAGTTCATGGCTTCCATGACAGCCATGGACCTGACCCAATTAATTCAGGGCCCTACTCACGAGGGAGGCCACACGCTGGACCTTGTCTTTGTCTCTGGCCAGTGGACGAGTGATCTGGGAATAGGGGATCCAACTATTATTCCCCTGTCATGGTCAGATCACTCACTTCTCCGGCTTGACTTCCCCGGTGCTACCCCCCGCTGCGGGGAGGCGGAACCGGAAGGTATTAGATGGTTCCGCCCCAAGCGCCTGATGGAACCAGATAGGTTCCAGACGAAGCTTGGGCCACCTCCTGTGGACCTGACCCGCCCCCGAGTGGAGGACCTGGTAGACGCATGAAATAGTGCGACTACCGGGGCCCTAGACCGGGTGGCGCCTTTGCAGCCTCTCCTGCGGCGACGAACCACCCTGGCCCCTTGGTTTACCGAGGAGCTAAGGGTGATGAAACGCCACAAGAGACGCCTAGAGAGTCGTTGGAGATCCTCCCGTTCCGAATTTGACCGAGCACAGGCACGAGCCTATTTGAGGACGTACCTTGTGGCATTAAGAGCGGCCAAATGTTAACATTGCGCCGCTCTTATTGCATCGGCAGATAACCGCCCTGCCGCCCTGTTTCGGGTGACTCGCTGTCTCTTGTTTGAGAGACCGCGGGAAGCCCCTTTACAGGGCAGAGCAGAGGAGTTTGGGAAATATCTACAGGACAAAGTCGCTCAAATCCGGATGGGATGGGCCCCTTTCAGTGGTCCAGTTGAGACGCCCGAGGCGAGTCTTGAGGGACCGCTCTGGGAGGAGTTTGACTCGGTTGCCATCGAGGATTTGGACAGGTTGCGTGGACGTCTGCGACCTACCACATGTTTATTGGACCCGTGTCCCTCCTGGCTTGTACTGGCATCCTGGGAGGTTACGCGCAACTGGCTCCTGGGCCTAGTGAATGCTTCGTTGGGTGAGGGGTTTCTGCCGGCCGCCTTGAAAGAGGCGGTTGTGAGGCCCCTGCTCAAGAAGCCTTCCCTGGACCCATCGGATCTAGTCAATTATCGTCCAGTCTCCAACCTTCCTTTTTTAGCGAAGGTTGTAGAGAGTGTGGTGGCACAACAGTTCCCACGTCACCTGGAGGAGAATGATTATCTAGACCCGCGCCAGTCCGGCTTCCGACCCAGGCACAGCACGGAGACGGCCTTGGTCGCGTTGGTTGATGATCTCTGGAGGGCCAGAGATAGGGGTTGTTCCTCTATCCTGGTCCTATTAGATCTCTTGGCGGCGTTCGATACCATCAACCATGGTATCCTGTTGCACCGGCTAGAGGGGCTGGGAGTCAGGGGCACCGTTTTACGGTGGTTTGGCTCCTACCTCTCTGGCCGGACGCAACGTGTGTTGGCAGGGGAGCAGAGATCGACCCGGAGCCCCCTCACATGTGGGGTGCCTCAGGGGTCGGTGCTCTCGCCTCCCCTGTTCAACACATACATGAAACCGCTGGGCGAGATCATCCGTGGTTTTGGGGTGGGATATCATCTGTATGCTGATGATACTCAGCTATACATTTCCACCCCGAACCACCCCAACGAGGCCGTTGAAATGATGTCCCGGTGTTTGGAGGCCGTACGGGTCTGGATGGATGGCAACCGACTAAAACTCAACCCTTCCAAGACGGAGTGGCTGTGGCTTCCGGCCTCCCGGTTCAACCAGTTGCTTCCATCTCTGGCCATTGGGGGCGAGCAACTGGCCCCCATGGAACGGGTGCGCAATTTGGGCGTCCTCCTGGATGCCCGGCTGTCCATGGATGACCATGTAACAGCTGTGGCAAGGGGGGCGTTCCATCAGGTTCGCCTGATGCGCCAATTGCGCCCCTTATTGGACCGGGATGCCCTACGCACAGTCACCCATGCGCTAGTGACGTCTCGCCTGGACTACTGCAATGCTCTCTACATGGGGCTTCCCCTGAGATGCACTCGGAGACTGCAGTTAGTCCAGAACATGGCCGCGCGGGTGATTATGGGGAGTACTAGATACTCCCCTGTAACACCTCTCCTGCGCGAGCTGCACTGGCTTCCTGTAGTCTACCGAGTGCGTTTCAAGGTTTTGATTATGATCTTTAAAGCGCTTTATGGCACAGGACCTAGTTACATGCAGGATCGCATCCTGCCCCATACATCCCTACGACCAATCTGCTCACACAGAGAGGGACTTCTTCGGGTGCCGTCCGCTAAACAGTGTCGGGGGGCGACACCCAGGAGCAGAGCCTTCTCTGTGATGGGCCCAGCCCTGTGGAATGACCTCCCCCGTGACATCAGGATTATTTCCGATCTCCGCTCCTTCCGTGTACAGCTGAAGACCCACCTCTTTCAATTATCTGGCCTGGCTCAACCGTAAATTTTTTTTTCTCTTATTCCTCCTGACAGTCCATTTAAATTTTTTAAATTTTTAAATTGTGTTATTACTAATGGGGT
The DNA here is from genome assembly GCF_964273705.1 of Natrix helvetica. Classification (NCBI taxonomy): domain Eukaryota; kingdom Metazoa; phylum Chordata; class Lepidosauria; order Squamata; family Natricidae; genus Natrix; species Natrix helvetica. The sequence continues at coordinate 24,539,719 of NC_138553.1, forward strand.
ATTTTAATGGTGATTTTTAACTGTCTAAATGTGATGTAATTTGTTACCTTCTCCGTGCATGTCTGCATGTATGTCTTTGTATATGTGTATGTTTATGTGTTTGTACATATGTTTTATGTTTTATATGTTTTATTGTACGCCGCCCCGAGTCCTGTCTGGAAAGGAAGCGGCTAATAAATTCAAATTTTTTATTATTATTATTATTATTATTATTATTATTATTATTATTATTATTATTATTATTATATACAAAGCCAACTAGACTGATGGCTGGGATAATATTGGGACAAGGTGGTATTCATGATTACATTTACAGGGATCAAAGTAATGTAAGGCAGAGAAGGCAGGGCTGTATGATGCACAGTTTGTCCTCCTGCAGAGCAAAATTATGGTGCTAAGGAAAAATGGTAGGATTGCCTCTGCTACTTTATCCAGATCCTGTCTATGGTAAATGCATATATTCCTACAGTCCAGAGACAGCAGGATTTAGATAAGCCCTTTTAGATCAAAATCAGTTATTTCTCTGCAGACCTAAGTTCCAATATATGTTCTTTTCCAAGAAATAAAGCACCGTGTACTCCCAACCCAAGTGCGGAAACTGCTGTCTGGACAAGTCCCTATTTTTACTTCCTTTACAAAGGACATTGAGTTATTTACAAAATGGAGAAGTCTACAGAATTCCCCTCTTAAATATAACATTAAACGGAAGCAAACTTTATACGGGAAAGCATGACTTCTACCTTATTATGTTGGCTTGTGTTCACTTCCAGTATTTCCTCTCTATTGGATTCAAGTTGACACATGCTCTTATTTTTTTTAATGCCATTCTTTCAGACGTAGATTTACTGTAAATCAGCATTGCTAAGAGGAAACTAGCAGGGAAGCCCTCATTTCCTTTAATGCATTCCTAAGTCTTTTATTTGGAGAACAAAATTGGTCTGGTATGTGAGCCAGTGCATCCTCCTCCAATTGCCATCTTCAAGATAAAAACAATGTAACCTCACATTGCTATAATATTATGCACAGTCACTGGATCAAATTAAGTTGGCACCTTGAAAAAAAATCAAAAGGTAAAAAAACCCTATTTGTTTCTGTTTCGTAGTTCAGAGCATGAAAAAAAAAGCACAGCAGACACTTGAACCTTGGTTCAAACTCCCTGCCAAGGCCATAAAATTCACGGGGGGCTTCAGTTAACTAATTAGTTAACTAATTTTATAAAATGCTTCTGTGGTGAATCCTAAGACTAGTAATCACATTCTTAGGGAAGGCCTGTCATTGCCTACCATCTTTCTAACAATTGGTGAAAATATTCCTTTCCAGCAATTTTCATATGTATACTGAATGTCCCATTCCAATCAATCAATCAATCAATGGTTTCTATAAAGAGCCAACAATACTTCATCAGATACTGTTAGGCGTAGATGAAAGGCTAATGTAGAAAATATATAGGTTTTTTTAATTAAATCTTAAAATGGAAGATGAGCAAGTGAAAGAAACAATGATAACATGGGCAAAGTTTTTTGGATATACTATAGAATTAGATAAATGGCAAAAACCTTGGGATAGAAACTATAAATTGACAATGGCAACTACATACAAAGAAACCTGTATAAAATGTTCTACAGGTAGCATTTGCCACCCACAAGGCTAGCAAAGATGTCTAAAACATGTCCACCAAATGCTGGAAATGCAACCAGATATGTTAGTGGACCTGCTCAAAGGCAAAATACATTGGATGAAATACATGTTTCAAAAAAAAATGACAAAGCAACATATAGATTTAAAGCCAGAAATATTTTTGTTAGGTATTTTGCCAGAAAAATACAATAAAGGGATTTTATATTTAATATTACATGTTTTGACAGCAGCGAGAATTATATTTGCACAACATTGGAAAAAGGAGGAAACTCCTCCAGATGAAAATATAATTTAAAAAATATTAGAGTGTGCGGAAATGGATAGGTTAACTTTAAAGGTAAAGGATAAAGAAGACACAGAATATTTTTTTAACTTGGGATTTGTTTTACCAATGGTTGGAAAATAAAAGTAGACATTAGAAGTGGGAAGAATATTATTATATATAAGTAAAGATTATGTATATGTGTAAAATGACCCAGACAATATACTGTTTATTGAACTTATATATATTAAAGAAAAATGTATAAATAAAAACATTTTAAAAATCAATGAATCAATCAATATTTGCAGCTTGTTTCGCCATTTAAAGTACATGAGTAGGCTGACAGGAAGTCACAAATCACATTCAGGTAAACCACAGGGCACTGCAATGTTCTAACTGCAAGTTGGTTTCCTGAATTGTGATCATATGACTGTGGGTGGGATACTGCAATGGCTGCAGCTATGGGGACATGTCATGTCCCCTTCATCCATCACTGTTGTAACTTTGAACCACGGTGGGTTCCGGCTGCCCCTACTGCTGGTTCGCTCAGGGATGCGCTGTGCGCGCATGCACAGTGCAACAAAAATTGCTCTGCACATGTGCAAAAGGCAAAAACAAGATGGCGCCACCATAGGCTTGCTGAACAAGTGGATGCTAAACAAGGACTACCTCCATGTCTTTCCTTCTCAAGGATAGGTTGGTTCGTGTGTTTCTGGGAGGATTGGGAGGTGGAGGTAGGGATAGGGAATAGGAGAAAAGCAAAGGCAGCCACAGAAACCCAGCAGCAGCCAGTTTTCACATTAGAACTGATGAGCCAGACAAAAATGATTGAACAGGAACAGTCTTTAAAATTCACCAATCAGTGCTGACAGGAAAATATAAACTGCAGAAGGGAGCAGCTGGTATGGCTAATGTAATAGGTGAGATTTTTGAAACGCTAATCTGCAGGAAGTGGAGGTTTGGAGCCCTGCCTTATCAGACAAAGGATACATACTTAAATAATGATATTTAATTGGGATATTAACTTAACTACTCCTGTTTCTATTATAGCAAGCTCCCGATACAAATACTTGAGGAATGCATAGAAGACCATGCTACCTATCTGAGCCCAGAAGGCCTTTTCTTAGGAAATAAACATTCTGCCATCTTTGCAGGCCAGATCTGCAATCACTTCTTTAAAATGTGTTGTTTTTTGCAATTTGTCCCTCTTCAACAACCAAAGCAAATGGTGATGACCTTTAAACAATAGTTTGTTTCTGCTCTGCTGGATCTGAACAAAAAGCTTTCTATCTCATATGCATGTCTATGCAGCTGGAGATATTTCTACGGTGAAAGGTCAAGCCTTTCCATGACCTTTGCAACAGATGACCTAATTGAAAAATCACTATGACCTTTTCCATTTTTTTTACCGTTGTTGTTGCAATTTTAGAAAGGATAATTCAGCTCTCAAAATGTTCTAATTCCTTAAGATGTGTGGCAATTACTGAAAGGTATCTAGCCGTTTTCATTTATTTGACCGACAAAAATTGAATCAAATTGTAGTTCAAGTTACCATGAATGAATACTAAGCCTTGAAGTGTGTTACTTACAAAGCTGTTAACTTAAAGTCAAAGCAATTTAATAATTAGAGTGAAAGAAACCAGGTCATTTCACTCTCTTCTTGGCACAAAAAAATAAATAAATGAAGCACTCCGTGTTCTTTCCTTGAAGCATTTTTCAATGCACTGAAAGCAGAAGTAATTTAGCCCATGAAGTAATTTAGCTTTTATGGATGCACTCATATATTCACAGGAACTGTATTTCTGGAATATCAGTGGTCTCATTAAATAGAATTTTTCAGACTTTTATGGAAACTATACTCTATGTGACAAACCTGTCAAATACTCAGAAGAATTATCTATCAGGCTGAGCTGACTACTGTGGATAGATATATAGTTTCATATTCTCAATGCATCTGGAGGTTACCACATTGAAAAAGAAAGTCAGACCTACATTCCTGACATCATAGCTGTCTAGAAATATTAACCACATTATGAACAGCCTTTAAGTTAACGTTAATTCCCATTTTTCCCACTTTATTATTTTTTCTCAAATGAAAGTTTCTTTACTTTGAGTTTAGAGAAGATTGTCGCTGATAAAGGCAACACAGAAGCTGTCTTATAGGGGGAAACCTGTTACCCGTGGATAGTTAACTATCCCGTTAACTGCGTACCTGCTCAAAAACATTAGCTTGAACTGAATTTAAATTTCATTTTGAAATACTCCCGATAGCAATTCAATCTTAACAAGTAAGCAACATGTGCCAAGGGATGCTGTTGCTAAGGTTTATTTTTTTTTAGTGCAGGATTAGTTAAGTACAGATCATCCTCAACTTACAACTATTCATTTAGTAACCAAAGTTTCAGTCACATTGAAAAAAGGGACTTACAACCAGTCCAGGCACTTATGTCCATCCCAACAGCCCCATGGTAATGTGATCAAAAGCAATCAGCATGTATTCACAATAATTGTATCATCCTGGGGCCATGCAACCACTATTCGCAACCTTCTCAGCCAGCTTCTGACGAGCAAAGTCAATGGGAGGAAGTCAGATTTGCTTAACCACCATGTGATTCATTTAGCAACTGCAGTGATTTGCTAAATAACTAGGGCAAAAAAAAAAGTTGCAAAATCGGGTATAATTCACTTAACAACTATCTTGGAATAGAAATTCTGCTCCCAATTGTGGTGATAAGTCAAGGACTAACTATTCTGTTAGCCACACCGTGTGGGTGATAAATTATTCTGTGTATGTGTCTGAACATTCCTTCTTCCATTTGAGTATAGTCACAACTATTTTTCTCCCCGGGCCCCACGGTATTCTTAGTCATTTCAAATTAAGAAAATATTTCTATTTTGAAAATGTAAAAATAATTCACCTGAAAAAGAGATTCTATTTTAACATCCTAAAAGAAAAATGTGATTTTCAGATTATTGCCAAGAGTGCTGACATAATTTAGAGTCAATCAAGGAAAATATTTTTTATGCTAGTAAGCCTTACCTCCTCCCAAACCTAACTATTTAGTTTTAAAGGCTCAGGATTCTTGTTATAAGCACATTTTACTCTGCACAAAATACTGTGAATATAATTTTCATGTCTGTAATTATCTGCCAATATCACGCCTAGAAATTTACATGTCAGTCAACTGCTAGGTTTTCAGTGATCAGGCTGTATTGATTTAATTCAATTTTATTTTATTTTGGTCTGCATTTCTGAAGTCAGCATTAACATTAACAATTTAGTTAAACAAGCCAGCCACTCTATCAGGCAACTAACTATTTCTATGGGTCAGTGACATGCAATTAACCTAGTCAGAGGCTGCAAAGGAAGGTCAGAGGTTACAAAGTCATTCTGCTTCAAATGGGGAAAAAAGTTGAAAAAAGAAATGTGGTAGCATTCCCAGAGCATGGCACATGGCACAATGGCACATACAGCCAACATTAACATCAAGAAGAACATGGCAATAAAATTAAATAAGGATATATGGGAACAAAACAAAATGGCTTTCAGGAATAATACTCTTGTCAAAAAAGAATGTAATAAATAAAATGTGGATTGTTAGGTGTGGGGATTTTTTTGGGGGGGAGGGTATTTTCTCAGCAGGCAATGTTTCTGAAAATTAAATTTTGTTTTCCTTCAGTCACTCAACATCATGGCAACTTGTCGCCAGAATTAGAATTTGTATTATACTAACACTATTTTTCCCTTTTAGTACAATGTACGATTTCTGCTCTTTTACCATATACAAGCAACGTCCACGTACTAAATTATAAAATTGAATACAAGTTTCTTCTAAAAACTTAAGCTGCATTTTCATTAGAAACCAGAAACCCCTTTAAACTTACATGTATTGCATCGATTTGCACAAGTTTGAAAAGTTGCAAAGAGGGAGATGTGCAAAACATCAAGAGGGAAACAAATGTGTCCTTCTGTAACCATTTAAAGACGCTGAGCTTGTCGATCAGAAAGGTCGGCAGTTCAGGGGTTCGAATCCCTAGTGCTGCGTAACAGAGTGAGCTCCCGTTACTTGTCCCATTACTTGTCTCAGCTTCTGCAATCCTAGCAGTTCGAAAGCATGTAAAAATGCAAGTAGAAAAATAGAAACCTTTGGTGGGAAGGTAACTGTGTTCCGTGTGCCTTCAGCGTTTAGTCATGCCGGCCACATGACCATGGAGACATCTTCAGACAGCCCTGGTTCTTCAACTTTGAAATGGAGATGAGCACTGCCCCCTAGAGTCAGGAACGACTAGCACATATGTGTGAGGGGAACCTTTACCTTAGGAAATGATACTGAATCTCTTATCAGGAAGAATGAGAAGAGGCTTGGTGAAACTCAATAATTGGAAAATGGGGTGAGACAAGAGTTCCTTTCAATGGAAAGACCCTTGAGTCACATGCTCTGCAAACTTCCATGTTTATTAGGAAATTAACTTCAGTGTCATTCCAGGTACTCTACATCTTAAAGTGAAACTTAAGAGATTGAGCTGCAAAACAATGGTGTGAGATGACAAAGATGCTCACATATTTTTAGAGCATTGCACAAATTGTTTGTCGAGATGACATCAACTCTCTAGTGCATATTCTCGAACATTTGACAACGTTCCTTAAAATAACCATTAAACACTCCTGCAAAGCGGATCTCTCAGAGAGGATGTATTGAAGATGGGAGACGGACGCCATTCACATTTTATCAATTTTTATTTAATAAAAAAGGCAGGATCAGATTAAAAATACAAACACTTTGGGTGATTATCCAGCGTTTCCCTCTGCTTCAAAGTAATCAAACCAACCAATAAGCAAAATGAAAAACAAAACATTTCTTAAAGGTCATGTTTTGGCCAAAGCTGTAAAATAATGCAGAACCAATTAAATTATACCAAAATATATTATTATACCTTTGAAATGGCTTTCAGACCAATAAATTAAAAGAAAACAAATTTAAAAAGTCAACTTTAAAGACAAAAAAAAATATTTGCAAATTAAATAAGGAAAAAAAAATTACACAGCACTATTAATAACAATGTGCAGTCAAGAGTTCTGGTTCTTCTAGGAATGATAATATGCCAGTAAGTCCCTACAGAACATTTTTCCAGTTTGGCAGCAATCAGTTAAGCCAGTGTTTCTCAACCTTGACAACCTTTTTAGATGTGTGGACTTCCACTTGCAGAATTCTAGGAGTAGAAGTCCACGCATCTTAAAGTTGTCAAGGTTGAGAAACACTGAGTTAATCAGTCATTCACATTTGAATACAAGATGACAGGCCTGGGCTACAACATAGAGCTAAGTGTGAGGACAATTCTTAGTTCTTCCCAGGAGCTGTTGAGAGTTCCCTTTTCGCCTCAATATTTATCAACTGCATGTTAAACAGGGCTTGCTGAAGACAGATAGCAATTAGCACTATTCTACTCCAAGACAACTGAGACCAGTTCTTTGTTCTCAAAGGAAAAAATGTTTGCTTATTCATGAATCAAAACATGGTCTTTATCTTAAAGCAAAATTTATCCAAATTACTGAACTATGCTTTTATTTTATTTTTTATAGCTGTGCGTTAAAACATTTGTACTCTTCTAAGATGGAAATCTCTTAACAAATCTTCTTATCAATCAATCCAGTGAGGCTGATTAAGTAAACATAGTTCATATTTAGTGCTTGGAATTTAAATTGAAAAAGACTTGGATGAACTCATTATGAAGGTAAAAATAAAAAATGAGACTTCCAAGTTAATGTTAAATATTAAGAAGACAAAGTATCAATGTGAATATGTTTTAGTTGTTTGAACTCAGTAAATAAAGATGAACTGCATGCAATCTAAAGTGTAGGTTGATTAAGAAGGAAGTCAGTTACAAAGTTATATAAAACCGTGAAAGAGACCTCAATGTCAACAAAGTTCAGAATACTTAAAGCAATTGTAATTGTAGTCGCAATGGATACTGTGAAAATGGATACCGAGAGACAATGAGAAGCTAGATGCCTTTGAACTATGGATTTGGGGTTTTTAAACATATCATGACTTGCTAGACAAACCAGTAAATCAGTTCAAGGCCAAATAAAATCTGATTGCTCATTGGAGCAATGATTAGCAAGCAAAAATGTACATACTTAGGCATTTGGTACAAGTAGATGATGAAATAGAAGAAAGAATTGCTTGGCAAGGTTGAAAGATACATAAGAACTGGAAGACAAAGGATATGGTAGGTGGATACAATCAATTACTATATTACTAGAATACCTTTGGAAGCATTTCTCTTTAATATCTATGACAAATCCAGATGGGCAGTACTATAGGGATACTATAAGCATTTAGTGCCATTTTGGATTATTTGATACAATACGTTTTGGAAGAATACAACGATCTTTCGGTTATTTGAGAAAAGGAAATTAATTACTGTACTTCACTAATCTTAATGGCAACAAATGCTGTCCACAGATACCTGTCACGATGGTGCCAATCATATTCCCTGCTGCTTCTGTTTAATTTTTAAGACAGTATTTTAATTTTTAAAAGGAAGACCTAATCTGCTAAAAAGCAAATCTCTATAGGCTTCAAAGGCATTCTTTGAACATAAAAATGTTTGGATATGTGCATATCTGTCCAGAGATAATGCAAAATTAAGCTGGAGTATAGAGCATTCTGTGGAGAGAAGCTAGAGAAGGCTTCAAAAGAGACTTAGTCTTTCAGTTACAGTATGTTTTGTAATTGAATAGGATCACATGTTCCCACCTCACACCAGCTGTTTCATGAAAGCATCTATATCATAGTCTCCAAATTCCAAGTGCATCCACTTTTTCAAAAAGATTTCCTACCTCTGATTTGTATGATTAGACAGTTTTAACACAAAATAATTTCAACAAAATTATGAGAACTATACAAATGCACTCATATTTTAATTTCTCTGCTTTGAAATCCTTTGGAATTGGCACTAGATTCCTGTAATTTTGGAGCCTCAAATTAAAGGGGGGCAAATTATGTTCTTTGTAATGAAGCTGGCACAGCTAAAATGAAGGAAAATACTCTCAACCTGGTTAGATTTGAGTTGGCCTATTTTTTTCAACCAAGTGTTATAACACTTTGATTGTGTAAACTACCTTAATAATGTTACTGTACTGAAACTCTGAACTGCTTACTGGGATATGCGTGACCTAATGTAAGTCAGAAGTCTCAATTGCCCAGGCCTATCAACTATATAGTGCCTATTTAAAAAGAGGCTTACATTCATTCATATAATCCAGTAAACCCAAGCGGTACCTTTATGGGAGTTGAAACCTTTAATTGCAATTTTAGAATTACATCCATGAATCGTGTCTTTGTTTTCTCCAATTTGATTCAACTGATCTAACAATGTCATCTATAATACATATATATTCTTAAATTGAATTCCTCATGAAGTCTACTACCCTATTATCTTTTTCTTACTCGTAAACTGTACTCCTTCTAAATGTCTATGGAGATTCTCAGTCATCCAAGTCATGGTTGTCCCAAAGGTGCTTTTTCAAAAGACAACTGGGCTTTCAGAACTGAAGAAGCTTCTTGGATGAGAAGCGAAACATCTTCAAAGAAAAAACAAGAAAGTCCAACTGCCTTTTCAAAAAGCACCTTTGGGTATATTCTAGTCATCCTCATAACTTTGTTTTTTCTAGCCATTCACACCGCTGCCTATTAACAGGGCTCTGGAAATCTGTCCTAAACTGAGGTCTGCAAAAACTAAAGTCAAAGTCTTTAATAAAACTTAAATTCTGCAGCTCATTAAATCAGCATTAGAACACGTTGCATAACATACTTATGGTTTCATAAATTATCCTTTAGAAAAACTTTATGGTTCCTATAACGTACATAAATGCACAAGTGGTGAAAAGAAACTTGTTAAAGGTTCTTGGCACTTCAAACTATTTATTTTTAATTGCAGGCATACAGATTTCCAGAGTCCCCGCTAACGGGAAAATAATATGGTTTTTGTCTCTCAACTCATCATTTTTACTACATTACTATTTCTTGCTAACTGAAGTTCTATAAAAAATGAAATATTTCCCACTTAAATTGCTAAATGCTTTTCAAAAGAAAATTATTATAACCAGCATTTCCAACAATTGGATGGGCGAGTATGCCCACAAAGCTTTTAGCAAGCAGCCCAGTCCTTTTTGCATGTATTTTTGAATTAGGATCTCCTTTGGTTGAAATTTAAGAAATTTCATTAACTTAGATGGTTTAATTCATCAAAATGGATATTGATAAATCCACTTGCCAATAAGTTATTATATGTAACTGTTGATTATTTTTTACTCTTAAAGTTATAGCTTTTACACTAGTTAGTTACCTTCTCTAACAAAAATGAAAAGTACCTTTTTCCAGTTTACATTTTATCTAGTTTCAACTTACTGCCCTGGAAGATTTTATTTTATTTTTTTTCTATCTGCCAGAGAGCTTTCTTCATATATTACCATAATTTCTTTGGACGTTAGGTAGTATTTTAATTGCATGAACTCGAAGTTTGAATAATAAGCATGAGATGGTATTTTCAAAAGGCTTCTCCTTATAACAGTGGTTCCCAACCATTTTTTGCCCATGCCCCACCTAAGCATCTCTAAAATCCTGATGCCCCCCCCCCGTGACATATAATTCTTACTTTACTCAAAAAGTGAATTCTACTCACCCAGATGAAGCCTAAAAGGCCATTAACTTGGTTTAAACAAGGTTCAAATTGCCCCCATTAAAAATCAAATTGCCCCCCTGTGGGGCGTGGGACCTACGTTGGGAACCACTGCCTTATAACAATGTTGTCACTGTCAGCTAATTGACAATTGGGCCAACTCCATCATAAAGGCACCAAAGACCCTTTCTCTCCAGTCCTACTTTCCCCCCATCTGCTAATTAAGTTTGTTACAGATCTCCAGAGCCTTCTTGTAGACCTGAGTGACATCATCCATGTCTGTAAGAAGAGAAAAACTATCACTTGTCCGATTTCGGTAACGCTTCAGGTACTGTGGTCGTGAGCGGGTTTTTTGAAGCCCTTGGAAATCTTGAATCTGGAGGAAGTTTTCAGCTGACACACAGCTTCTTATTTTAAGTTTGTTCTCTTGCAGGTCCACCAAGTCAAAAGAGTCACTGGAAAGAATGCTGTCATCACTAATCACACTAGAAGGGCGACTGTAACTTCGAGATAATCCATCTACAGCCAAACTTGCTTCCTCCATGCCTTTTGTGACTGGTCTGTCAGAGTGGATCAAAGCTGAATGTGCAGTCGTGGTGGAATACTTGCTACTGTGCTTTAAAATACCCTTCCGTCTGTAGGAATGACTGTAAGACTCTATTCTTAATGTTTCGATGATATTTGGGGATGTGTCACTGTTTGCTGCCTCCTCATTATGATCCAGGAGTTCTGACGATTCACTCCTTTCTGGAGATGAGTAGTATCCCGATTCTCTTTGCTGAGTCTTCTTGAGAATTCCCTTTTTTGGCATTAAAGAAGACTGCTTAATGCTGTATTTACCCGTTATATCCCCTTCCAAAACATTCTTAATTGGTATACCTATTCTACATAATTCTTGTTCTTTTTTAAAAGTGGAGGGCAATACTGGATTGACTACTCCTTCTATGAATCCTGCACTGTGAGACCGATGTTCACTGTTGCTCCTCTTCTTCAAAATACCTTTTGGCCTCTTGGAATTTAATTTGCAGGAGTTGTCAACTCCTTCTTGGATCGACTGTGCAATGTCATTTTCCTTCTTTGATTTTTTGAGGGACCTCTGTCTCTCTAAATGTACTTCGGATCCTTTTGGTTTAGAAAGGCACTTCATTTTGGTCTCAGTCTCTGACTGGAGGCCACTGGAACGATGATGCCAGTCTATGAATCTAGACAGCAGGGGGGACTCAGAGTCTTGCAAGGCATCACAGTCACAAACAGTACTCTTGTAGCCCCAGTTAACCCACCAGTGGTTGGCAATGTCTTCAATGGTTGCTCTGCGCTCAGGATTCACCATCAGCATCCATCTAATCAGGCCACGAGCATCTATTAACAAATAATATTTAATAAAGACATTTGAGCGTAAGATTTTACATTAATACAGAATCTAACATATAATGGAATAGTTGCAAATGACAGCAAAATTATGCAGGACAATATTTTGGCCTGGAAGAAAGTAGCTAGGTAGATTGACTGATAGATTTCCTAGGGGTAGATTACTGGTATAAACTGAGACTAAATTACTTTTCCATATCATGGAAATGGTATATACATAATACTTAATCATACCGGTCTGTTTTTTTCCTCCCAAAGTTGCTGAATGAATATAGTAAAGGAAAGTACATATGAAGAAACATAGATTGAGAAAACCTATCAATCTTTCCATGTAGATTGTAGGGATAAAGGAAAATGACAATCCATTTCTCGATGTATAGGAATATTTATTATGTAAATATATATCAGTAGTTTTAACTGTTATAAGACTTTCCTGAACTACTAAACAAATTTTGAATTTAGACTGTTTTTTAAAGGAAAACCTGATTTGCACTCTGGAGGCTAATATGTGAGATTTATCTTTCAATAAAATTAGAGTTTGTAATAGAATGTATAAAAATCAAAACATATATATTTGCCGAATATAGTCTAATTGTAGATTGACTGCATATAAGAAATGTACATTTGTGTGTGTATGAGAGAAAGCCCGTGTATTTTTTCTAATAGTTAAATGCATATAACTTGGAACACAACTAGTCCAATTCTTCTATCTTCTACCATCAGATTTACCATCTCTGTGATAACAAAGTTAAAATATTTGGTCATGTAATTTTTCAGCCAATTTTTTAAAATTGCTGTCAGCAACTTCCTTCTGTATATTTAATAAACTGTGAAATACTTGTTGATGGTCAAGATAAAATTAAATTCTTAAGCCAATGATTTATTCTCCAAAGTATGTTATTTTTTTTCTATTAAAACACACATACACACAATTCTAATGGCTGAAATGAAACTCTATCAAGTAACATTTTGAACATTTCCTTTTAAAGACTAAGAGACTTTTGACTATCACCTAGCTAGCTATAGCACATTTGAAAAGTCATTGTTATTCAGATTTGCTATGGCACATGAGGGAAAAAATGCAGATATCTCTTGGTCAGTTAGGACATTATTCATCCTGCACAAATATTATGCATTAGAGATGATTGATATTTTATATATACAGTATTTGAAATATAATATCACATCACATTAGATATTACGATCAGCAACAACATTTCAGTCTGTCAACAGACGCCCATGGCAATAATCACCTGGCAGCCAACATTTTAAGAGGGAAGCTGTAATATAGTTCACTCTGTCTTCAAACTGTCTATTCTGAATTACAGAAATAAGGGACTGAATAATGATTGGTCAGTAATTATTAAATATAAGATTAGAAATTTAGTTTCAAGACAAGGCAGCAGGATAACTCATGGACATTATTAGAACCTAGGTACCCCAAGTCTGTGAGAAAGAAATTAAAATGAGGCGAACTGTTTATTGGTGAACAATTTTCAATAGAACTTTTATATTCCTGGTAAAATCCTGGCTGCTTTATAGGGGCTTCCATTTGTAATCTAAGAGGTGAAGACTGAACGAGAACGAATCACAAAACATGAAGTCCTTATGGTACCCACATAATGAGGGGAAATTAAACATCAAAGAGAATCTTAAAATTGTGACAAATATTCAACTGGATTGCAATTGAATATATGTGTCTTTATTCCTTTAGTCGCCTTTTCAAAATGTTTCAGGACAGGGTACAAATAAAACAAGAAAACAAAAATAGTTCCATATAAAATAAAGTAAAATTAACAACAAAATTCTATCTAACAAACAGGTTGAGAACCAAATCCTCCTCACCCAGTGCCTGGGGGAAGGATGGGTTAGGTATCGTCATGGTTTTGGTACTTTAATTCCTTGAAGAACAATTATACATCTAGTAGCTTGCAGCTCTGCCTAACTAATGGTACTAGTAACCCTCTGGAATCCACCATTTTCCTTGTACTATTCCAAAGTGTTTGTGTTTTTCTGATGAGAAAGACTGTGGACATATACAATGTCATATTTTCAAGTATAGACTTGAGAAATAATTTATGGCTTCTCCTTGCCCATTTAGGGCAGCTGATAATACTTTACAGCTATCATACATCAGAAATACTTGTTGCTTTAGACAGTTCTTCCTCAAACTTTCACAATACCCTTTTGAAAATCAAGAACTTTTATGCAAATTGAGAATCCTTAGTTTGTATTGCAGCATTTCTGTTTTATCCATCCAACTCTTCCACATACCAAACATCAGAAAGGATGTAGAACAAGCCATCAGAAACTCCTATTATGTCAATGCACTATGACACATCTTTTGATACCTGAGGGCTGTGTTGGCTCACGATATTCTCCACTACTGATCTGCCTGATCAGATTTTTATGATCAAAGCCATCAAAGGGCATTGTTCCGTAAACCAGAGTATAAAGTAAAACACCAAGAGCCCAGCTGTCAACCTAAAGCAGAAAGATAAGAAACATAAGGAGTAAAATAGGGTGACTCCTGAAGATGCTGGAATTACTAAAGAAACAAAACATCCATCTACCATTATTAAAAAACAGTATTCTGTAAAAAAAAATCCATCAATGAACAATGAAAACAAGATTTTAAAGCATCTTGTATGCAAAGATTATTCCTTTATGGATTATCAAAAAAATCATTTCACCAAATTCCTGACAGACAGAATATTTACACAAATCAGCTATATAAAATGAATTAGTCAATAAGTAATTTTATATTTTTCTTTTCTTTTTTTTAACATTTCTTTCTTCTGAATTCTGTTTACCTCTGGTCCCCGATAAGGTCTTCCATTAACAATTTCAGGAGATGCATATAATGGACTTCCACAGAAAGTCTGGAGAAATTTATCCTTCTGATAAAGATTTGAAAGACCAAAGTCTGCAATCTGTAAAGACAAATTTAGAAGCAGTTGGCTGATAAATAATATGTAACATTAATAAAAGCTTTTTTTTCCCCATTCTGTTCTTTTCTTAGTTTCAGAATAGTAGCATGATGAGTTTATAACAGTTGTTATGTTTCTTTTAATTCTGGTTTTCAATTACATTATATATTATATTATATTTCAGTTATATAAAGCATGTGTTATTGTATTAGTAAAATATCAAAGCCAAAATACATGTTGTTTTATATGTCTTTCATGGACAATTCAAATGTACACGTATATTGTGAATAAAATAAACGTTCGAACCATACAGAACATATTTGTTATGCTAAAGCAATTTTTATGCAAAAAATTATGCTTACATACACATCGTACTGCTAATTGAATAAGAATAGTGGTTAGAGGATGCAAAATATTCTTGAACAGTATTCTGAAAAATTGGAAAATAAAAACTTAGAATGGAAATGAATTTCTAATATTTGGGGTCTTTCTTGGAGTGAGGCAATTTGGAAGTCTAGTTGATTCAAATATGTGCTTAGGAATGAGAAAGAATGAGAAGATTCCCAAAATTATAACAAAATATATTTTGGATGAATGACAAAATGGGATAAAAATGAATGAAAAGGTAGAATAAAAATCTAATGAATAAGAATATAGAACATAGAGTTGGAAGGGACCTTGGAGGTCTTCTACTCCATCCCACAGTTTGAGCAGGAGACCCTATACTATTTCAGAATAAATAAACTCCAGCTTGTTTGGGAGAAACTCTATTCAATAGCAAATAAGAGGTCACCCAAACAGAGGAGGATCATGTTGATCACCCCCTGTATTTGAGATTTTGCGTACAGAGCAAAAGTTAGTTTTTAGTCACAGCAATCTGTATCCCTATAGAGCAGGGGTGTCAAACTCAAGGCCCATGGGCCAGATTTGGCCCGCAATGTGGTCAGATCTGGCCCGCAGGACAGCCCTGGAAAATGTAAGGGGCCACCCCGTGTCACTTCGACCTGGTCTACCCAATGCAACAAGGAAATATCAGCCCAGCGTGACTTCGGCCCGGTCTACCCAGTGCGAAGAGGAAACATGCCAGCAGTTTGGGAAGTAGCATCAAGCTGGCCACACCCAGCCAGTCGGCCCTGCCCACCCAGCCCTCCAAGGTCAACCATAGCCCTAAGGCGGCCCTCAGTGAAAATGAGTTTGATAACCCTGCTGTAGAGGGGGGGGAAATAAAACTAGGGGAACAGGATTCTTTCAATTGCAGAATACCTGTATCTTGCAGGCTAATGAAATATGAACACTTTTTACCTCATACTGGAAATCTACAATCCTCTCCTCTAATTTAGCAAATTAGATAGGAATGTTGCCTTCTCTACAGCATGTAAATTGAAAGAGTCATTTATTAAAGTGTTCTGTGAATTTAACATGCATTCCTAGCAGGAGATAATTATTCAGTATCTACTTCTTGAATAGTATAATGGAGAGTATACTAAGCTAATGATTGAATGTGGTGGAAAGCCATAGGTGGGCTACAGGACATTTTCCAGGTTGTGCTTTTTGATATTTCATTACAAGGACATTCCTAGCTACAAGACAGTAGCTATATTAGTGAATTATCATTTCAAAATCAATATCTCAATCCATGTTTCACAGTTTTGGAATTGCATGCAGAAAGAAGTCCTAGGAAAAAGGGTCCCTGTGTAAGCCTTCATTGTATGTCTCAAATCCCATTAGAAGCAGCTGGTGTAGAACTTCAGTCTGCAAATTTTCAAAGTTCAGTTTGCAGTTAATTTCCTGAAGTTCTTATCAAATCACTCTGAGAAGTTTGCTGGAAATTTATCTTGAGCTCATAATCACAACTCTTGAATCAGTAGATTTCCTTTACTTAGAGAAACTATAGAGCAGATTTTTCTGACATTCATTGTACAGTTAATTAAGACAATATGTGTTCTTATTGTTCTACAATCTACAAAATACATGGGTACCGACATGCAAATGGGTGTGTAAACTTTAAATCTCAAACTGGCTCCAAAGCATTTTCCTTTCTGACCTTCAGGAAAAAGTCTTTCTATTTCAGCCAACTCCTATATTCACAAGTTTATCAGATTTTCTAGTTAAAACTGTCATTTTTCCTCCTCCTCTGTGGAGAACAAAATCATAATAGCCAAGATTCCTTCAAGTTCTTCTCACTTAAACAGAGCCAAAGAATTCAAATGTTTCCCAAACAGGGAGGGGTTGTTAAAAAACCAGATGCTGTATTCCCTTACCCTCAAGGAAACGATTGTTTCCACTACTTATATTAAATGTGATGAAATTTACTCACTGAATATGATGCTTATACCCTCTCCAATATTTGACCATGGGGTAATCTGAATTAACTCAAAATTGGACAGAGCATAAGCTTCACACTCAGTAAGTAAATTTCATTGTATCTGTAGTGTAAATGAATATTTTTACGGGAACAATTTCAGCTTAACTAAATTGTAATACTGGAGAGAGCACTAGCTTTAAGCTTTACACTCAGTGAGTAAATTGCTTAACAAGTAAAATTTAAATAAATGCTATTAAGAAAACAACTTAGAAAAAGGAAGTCCTAAGTATTGTGAAAATTGAGAAATATAAGACTGTAAGTGTAGATGTGTCCTGTATATAAATACAGAATATATATGTGTGTGTTTGTGTGTGTGTGTGTGTGTGTTGTATTTGTACTGATATATATATAGCCAAAACCCATCAAATGTACTTACTTCTTTTACAATGGAAACAGAGACAGAAGCAGAAGGAGGACAGTTCCCATCCTACATTTCTTACAAGGAAGTAACAGATATGGTGAGATCCCACAAAGGGTATCTTGGAAGAGGACTGAATTCAATTGCCATGATTAGGTAGAATGACTGTTGCCAGAAGGGTTCTGGTTTTGGCCAAATTATTTTGGGGAATTATGGTTTATATAAAAAAAAATGCAAACCTCATTCTAAACATCAAGTGGAAAAATTCTAGGCAATAGTGCAAAAACCAAACACTGGTCTATCTCTCAGAGCACACTATCAAAGGCTGCATAGTTTTATTACAATATAGTATTATCAGTTATATATCCATGACATAAAAAGCACTTGCTTATATTATGTTAAAATTACACGTTAATAAGGGTTGTATGATTCTCTCCCCACAAAGAGTAACCTTCAAGCCTTATAGCCTTCTATGGAAAAAATTACACTCAGGTATCTTAAAACCATCAAAATGCATATAATGTACATTTTATAGGATCTCAGTCCACATTGTGGGATTCATGGAGTATAATACTGGTGTGTGTGTGTGTGTGTGTATGTGTGTGTGTGTGTACATATACATATATATATACATACATACATACTGTATAGCGGGGTGGGAGAGAGAAACAGAGAAAGATAGGTAGAAATATAAAAGGAGAGATGAGACAGCAAGAATTACAATGATCTTGAAGAAGTGGTTAGCAGTGACAGAGGCATTCATGTATTGAAGATAAGAAACACTATATTTTGTTTAACTCACAGAAAAGATAGGATTTTTAATGAATTCTAGTTCAATTGTTTCATGAAGAATTTAATTTGTAGAATACTTTGTTTCATTATGCAATTCTTTGTTCATACTAACACAAATACAAGAATCAAATACTAGGCACTCTCAACATTAACCTACAAGAAAGCCAAAATCATGATATGTATAGTAATATCACAATGTAAAGCCACCATTGTGTCCTTGAGCCCCAAATTCTGATGCAACCACATAGGTTGCTGTATTTAGATGATGACACCAGGCACGTTTTATAACCACCACCACCCTGCTCTCCCCGTCACCCATGTCCTGAAGCAAATTCCAATGTTACTTCCATTAAATAACTGCCTGGGCAACCCTAATATTACTTAGAATCTCAAGGGACTTTCATAGGAAGAACCTTACAATTACTTGTAGTTGGAAAAAGCCGCTACAGTGGTATGCACGGTGCGAAGAACAGGGCGGCAATGGCAGCGACTGGTAGTTTATGGCGGTATGTGGCCAGCTGGGAGACTTCTCACAGTTGGGAGCCTTCTTTGACAGCTGCTTCCCAGCAGTGGCGGCTGGCTGGAGGCCACTGAAAAGTACCAGAGTTCAGCTTGCCTTCTGGAGTCCAGACTAGCCGCCATGGGAGGAAGGTAAGCAGCCCAAAGGAAGAGGCGGAGGGGGGGAGGAAGCGGGGCTAGGGCTGGGGCCACTAAAGGAGGGGAAACGGGGTGACACATGCAACTGGCGAAGGGAGGGCAGGGCGGCATGCTGAAGGAGCCCTTTGACAGATTAGGCCAGGCCTGGGCAGAAAATAGGTAAATAGGTAGAAATTCAATTTTTTTCCTATCTTTTCCTGTGGGCGTGGCTTGGTAGTGGGGGGGGTCACGTGACTGAGTGGGCATGGGCATGACATCAAGTTGGTCATGCCCACTTAGTCACATGATCTCCCACCTAGCCACATCCACAGAACCGGTAGTAAAAAAATTTGAATCACACTACTGGTCTGGAAGCATCTTTTCAAATTATCAAGTTTCATTGAAAGGTACAAGCTTTTATGAACTACAGCTCACTTTACCAGATGCATCTTCTATTGGTCTCCTACGCACTTTATATTGGATACATTGGTCAATCCTATGGAATATATGCAATCAAACCTGACAACCCAAATAGCAACTTTGCAATGAAATACAATAAATGTGTAATATACTGTATGTAATATTACTTTTCTTGGACTTTCATGAATCTCTAGAATTCCTGTTGTATTGAAAGAATTATTACTAAGGGTGTTTCTTAGATATGGACCATATCTTGCATAGTTTTGTTGATGGTGTCTTGCCATCTCTGTCTTGGGCGCCCGGCTGCCTGATCCAATTTAAGAAAAATCTTTATTATATAATTATAATATTATATAATTAAGCATACTTAGCATTTTAAATAATGGAATGTGAATTTTGGAAGCAGGAATAGTTTCCCATAAAAGCATCACGTAGCTTGTATCTTAACCATTCCATTTTTTCCAAGAAGAATGAAAAGGTCATTCCCATGCTTTTACTAAAGATTTTTGACATAGTTATGACATCACCAAAAACTAATCTGAAAGTTATCATTGTGCCTGGAGTTCTAAGGCCACTTCCTAATGAAGGACATGTGCTCTGCTTGAGTTTATTTTGAAAGTGGATGTGCTTATTTTTCAGATGCAATCAAAGGAATGATCAGAGGGTGAAATAAGCACTTGAAACTTGTAAGCCAAAAAATGGTGCATAGCCCCGGCCGCCAGCAAAAAAAGTCATCTGCAAAATACATTATCTTGTGAAAGGGATCTACTGACCCTTGTGTTGATTGCTGTTACTGTTTTTTTTAAAGGGAGGAAAATTGCTACTTTAGTTTTAAACTAAATTAAAAAGTCTTAATTCATTTTTAAATCATCACGAAGATGGTCTCTATTTTCTATAAACAGATGCTGCAAAGTAGGAACTTTGATAAAAATGTTTAAAGAGAGAGAGTGAGAGAGAGAGATTGATAGATTGATAGATAGATTGATTGATTATGAAGAAAGTTTACCTTGATGTTACAATTGTCATCAAGAAGAATATTTTCCAGTTTTAAATCCCTGTGAACGACACCGTTCTGAAAGAAGAAATAAAGAAAACATACAGATGAATGTACAGGAGATTCTAGAGGAGGGGGGGTTAATATTGGATTAAAGAAGCAAAGCATCAGGGTGGTCTTTGCATTTACACTGCAGTCATAATACTAGTAACTAGTGACAGGAGATGCATTAGTCACTTGCTGTGTGGTTAGGAGAAGAATGACTGGAATTTGTCCACCCACTAAGCCTGTAAAACAGCAGGGGAACTCTGTTCGGAACTTAATTCCCAACCCCAATCTGCCCTTCACAATGTAAAAGTAATATAGTCTTCCCAGGCTTTAGAAAACAATCCCTACCAAGGTATGTAAGAACAGTACTCGCAAAAGGCCCGATAATTCTAGCAACTAGCCTTTTTAGGCATGATGATTTATACTGCACCCCTCAATGGCTGCTTAAATATGAGCCTGAAATCTAATAACTTCTTAAAATTCATTAACACTAAAATTATGAAAGTAAAAACTACAACCTGTGTTTTAAGTGGAAAACTGTCTGCCTTCCCCCTTCAAAATGCTTTATGTATTTCATGCTATGTTCCCTACAGCATAAATTAATTCTACTGGAACTACTTTGTAACAATATAATCAGAGGTCGATTTCACATAAGTTTGCAGTTGTGAAGCAAATCACCTGTAATCATAAACTATTGACATCACGTGGCCACTACTTGCAACTTCCTGCAGGCTTCCCCATTGTCTCTGTTTATGCGAAGTTGGCTATCGGGGGTTGCAAATGGTGATCCAGTAACCACAGGAGACTGTGACTATTCTAAATGCACACTGATTGTGTGCAAGCACCCAATGTGTGATGAGTGACCATGGGGATGCTGCGACGACTGCAGGTTTGAGGTTTGTAAATCTCCTTTTTCAGCAAAGTAAAGTAAGCAAAGACTGTGCTATGTTGGTCAGTTCAGGATGAGGTATCATTTTATTAGACAGGAAAAGCAGTAGAAACTGTGGAATGGAACAAAACAGAGTGAAACTGAATTTTTTAGAAGATGGAGTTGCTATTTATCTAGAAGCCAACTTGTTTGAAAGAGAGGCCTACACTAAATTGAAACCTAGTTTTAGTTGCTCTAATATAAATTCATCTTATAGTCTGAAATCGGGTATGAAGGAAAGTGCACATAATGCAAAGATTATCACCACATACCTCCAAATATTTTTTACTCACCTTATGACAATAATGAACTGCTGAAACAATTTGCCGGAAGAAGTGTCTTGTCTCTCTTTCATTTAGCCTTCGCCTCTCACTGATGTAGTCATACAATTCCCCTTTACTTGCATATTCCATGATGATCACTATTTTATCTTTGTTCTCAAATACTAAGATAAAATAAAACCAAACACTTTTATTTTATTATATTGATGAATTAAATACAAAATACTTGTATACACATATAAGCAATCAGAGCTAGCATCTTCCATTGTAGAGGCGCACAAATTACTCAGTTTCTCAGTCAAAAACAGTCAAGAACAGTATGTTCTTTCTTAATTTATCATTTTTGCAGTTGAGACACAGAATTAGGCACATTTTAAAAATTTAAAATACTTTTAAAGTTTATAATACTTTGAAATATTTTTCGCAATTCTAAACATATTTTCTATCAAAATATGTATTTCAAGCACAATTTTGTCATAGAGTAAGATATCTTATTACCCCATACCTTATAAACACTGATACATTTTTGAACCATAAATTGAACGAAAGGATTTAAAATAGTGAAAATTAATTCCAATCTGCCTACTAATCAACAGATAGTGTTTAAATGCAAATACAAATAAAAATTCAGTAACATTTCCCCACTATGTTTCACAAGGTTCTTCTATTAACCTCATTAAAATTGTTGCGACTAGATCTTTTTCTCACTTTCTTAAATATAAATATTTTATTTGAAGACCTTTTTAATTACGAAAGAACAAGCAAAAAAGAGAAGATATTGTGAATAGGGGGGGAAATGTTTCATAAATAACTTTTATCCCCACAGGCAACCAATTACGGTAAGTAATTTATATGGGCTGCAGAATTTGCTTCAGGAATATAACAAACTCTCAACATAATATTTAATACATTTCCTTCATTGCCTAATAAAAATATGAAATTTCCACTTGGAGCACAAATGAAGTCTGAAACTGAAGCAACACCTTTTTCTTGGCCATGCTGTCATTAACAGAGAAGAATGGATTACTACTGTATTAGCAATCAACATGTAATATAAAACCTACGCTGTTGGTTGATGCTCTTTTGAAGAGTAGTAAATAGATAAAATGTAAAATAATGTGTGCTGTGGATATGTTATAAGTCACTTATACAAAAATAATTAGAGCAATTTTTCATAAAGGAAGCATAATATCCAATGAGCACAACTGAAGAGACATCCGGCTGTCATAGGAGGCTGCAAAGCAAGAAAAACATCCTCTAGTGCAGTGTTTCTCAAACTTGGCGACTTTAAGTCCTGTGGACTTCAACTCCCAGAATTCCCCAGCCAGCTATGCTGGCTGGGGGATTCTGGGAGTTGAAGTCCACAGGACTTAAAGTCGCCAAGTTTGAGAAACACTGCTCTAGTGCGTTACACACTCTGCTTGCCTTGCCTGTCTCCAAGAACCAAGTTTTCACTATGGGATAAATGTGTATTCCTGTGTCAAGGAAAGAGAGTATGCTATTAAAATCAAATATGTGGATATTTAAGGCCAATGAAATCTTTAACTGTGCATAAAGCTTTTGGGTTATGCGTCACAGAGATCAGTTTCCTGACATTTCACAGGCAACTGTGGCTGTCATCTTCAGAGGCTGTATGGTGCATACTCCCAAAACTCTATGGAGTTATATAAACCACCTTGCCTCTGAAGATGACAGCCACAGTTGCCTATGAAACTGGTACCTGAATCTCAACATTGCCCAATAGATACTGTCTATGAAAGACCACACCAATATATTGCAGGCTTCATTATCACACATAGTGATTGATGGCCATATAGGTTATTTTTAAAGAGATGGCTAAATTGGTGGAAGTGGGTATAAGTCTGAGGAAGGCTGTTTGCTAAGTCCAGAATTAAGGGAAGTCTATCTTACATATCAGCTGCTAGTGAGGAAGAGTTAAGAGTGTCTATCATGCTTCTTCCATGTTTATGGCAGAACCATCCTGTACTTAATAAGATTAGGTTAAAATTCTATGGATCTTGAAAGCTGATAACAGCTTTCCAAGATTCCTAGTAGATACTTTTCCAGGTCTTAGTAAAATAAAATTATCAAATGGTAATTGCTCATAAGTAAACCTGGAAAACCGTTCTCTTTGCAAGCTTTTTAAATCAACACTTTCATTAGATAGACATTTATGCCATCAGTTTCTGAGATATTGATATGTTTAAGCGATCATCTTGTAATATACTGCATTTTGTAAGTGCAAACATATTTAGCTGTAATATTATTTATTACAAATAAAAATGAATTAATTATGTACCGTATTCTTCCCTATTAAAATGTAAATTTCAAGCTTCATATACAGTAGTGTTAGGATATACAATTCTGGTACAACTATTTGGAATGCTTGGCTCACTGTGTTTTTGTTCCATTTGATTTATGACCTGTCATCGTAATGCAGATTATTCTGAATCTGGGAGAGCTTCTATATAGGCTCTGGGCTGTTGCTACCACCAACTAATTCACAGGGGGGGGAAACACAATGAGAAATATCTGCTTTTCGAGCAAATACGAGATACTGTAGAGATGTGGCTCAGTGACTATGATACATAGCAAAATTGGTTAAACAAAAACTTTCCTTATAATGGTATTGGCTGTGCTTTTTGATGACCTTTGGCAAGAACGGGATGGGGTAGTGCATGCATCTTTGCTGTATTTGAGTTCTCCACAACCTTCAGTATTCTTCTGGAAAGTTTTGGCGAGATCAGGAGTGGTGGGTACTATGTTGCTCTGGTTCACTTCCTTCCTCTGTGGTTGATCCCAGTCAATATTGATAGGAAATGAGAGGTCTGGCCTTCGTCCATGGGGTTTTGCAGGCTCTTTGGGGAGTGGAGGGGGGATGGCTCAGCAGTTAAAATACTGAGCTTGTCAGCTTGAAGTTCGACAGTGCGAGTTCAAGACCTGAGCACCACACAATGGTGAGAGCTCCCATTACCCACCCCAGCTCCTGTTAATCTAGCACTTTGAAAGCATGCAAATGCAAGTAGATAAATAGGTACTGCTTTGGCAGGAAGGCATTCTGTATTTTTATACTGGCCACCTGATGATGGATACATCTGTCAGACAACATAGGCTCCTTTGGTTGAGAATCGGAGATGAGCACTGGCCTTTCAAGTTAGTTCTAACTGGACAAGGGACACCTTTAAATTTTAAGCAGGACTCAGTACTTTCTCTGCTAACCCAATCCTAAACTTTCCCTCAGGAAGGTCCCCCCTCTTAAGGAGGTCCATCTAGTGGGACCAAGAAGGAGAGCCTTCTCTGTAGTGACTCTCTCCCTGTGGAATGTCATCTCTTCAGAGATAAGTTTGACCTACACTCTGACACTCTTTTTTAATGCCATGAAGACATGGCTCTACCTACAGGACTGGGGACTCTAGAATGATATGGAGCCCATCAAAAGTAGTATTCTGCCACTTCTGACCAGTTCTAGTGGTAGCGGAAATTTTGAGTAGTTTGGAGAATCACCAAATACCGCCTCTGACTGGCCCCACCCATCTATTCGCTGCCTCCCGAGTTCCAGCTGATAGGAGTGCCAGCTGATCGGCTGGGTCTTCTTCTGTTGCCCTGCACAGGAGAACAGATCTGGAAAGCAGGTTAGTGGGGTGGGGAAGGAATGGAGATTTTACAATATTGTTGCCCTGGAGTGGGGTAGAAATGGAGATTTTACAGTATCCTTGCCCTGGATTGGGGTGGAAATGGGGATTTTGCAGTATCTTTCCGCTGCCACGGTCACCAACCCAAAGACACGGCCATAAAAACACGGCCACAGAACCAGTAGTAAAAAAAAATTGAATCCCACCACTGGAGCCCATCAAGTGGCTGGTTTGATAGCTGTGGCCAGGGAAGTTGGAAGCCACCCAGAGTCACCAAGAGTGAGTTGGACAGCCATATATATTTTCTGAATTAATTAATTCCCCTATATAAGAAACAATAAATAAACAAACAAGTCATGTTTTTGAAGGACTTGAATAGGACTTATATAATATAATAAGAAATGTCAATCAAGAATGTCTATTTACTACGGCTACATTTCAGTTTTGTACTGCTACCTTTTAGCAAGTCATCAGAATCTCACCCTAGATCAGTGATTCTGAACACTGGCAGCTTTAAGATTGAGGACTTTAATTCTAGTCCACACATCTTAAAAGTTACCAAGGTTGAGAAACTGAAGTTTTCTCAGTCTCTACACTGAACTCATCTACCTAAAATTATTACAAGGCCCCTAGCCGGGAACGATTAGAAACAGGTCCTTACTTGGGTTGAGATTCTGTTTGAGAAACAATGGATTTTGTGGGATTCTTTGGCTCTGATTCTTAGTTATTCTCTAACAGCTGCCTACATTTCAGCCTTGGCAATCCATGTTAATCATCTTGATTCAATGTTCAAATGTTTTCCATCTTCACCTGCCCCCTGTCCACCCACATCCTTTCCAAAAAGAAAGTTCCTTAAATAAGAATCGTATTGTGTAAGTAAATATTTTACTCTAAAATAGAACTTGCATTTTTTGATGCAGCCCTGGAAGAATTTACAGGATGACTAAATATTTCCTATAAATATTTATTTATCTGTTCAGATATTACCTCATTGCTATTTATCCAGCAAAGTAAATTTCATTTAATCTCTACAGAGGTCATGGGGGAGGGGAGCCAGTTTGGTCTAGTGGCTAAGGCACCAGGCTACAGAAAGGGAGAGCATGAGTTCAAGTCCTGCTTTAGCCATGAACGCTGGCTGGGTGACTTTGGGTCAGTAACTCTCTCTCAGCCTAAACCACCTCACAGGGTTGTTGTTGTGGGGAAAATAGGAGGAGGAAGAAAATGTATTGGGGAGACAAATGTAGGGGAGACATGACAGCATTGTTCCAATATCTCAGGGGTTGCCACAAAGAAGAGGGAGTCAAACTATTCTCTAAGGCACCTGAGGGTAGAACAAGAAGCAATGGGTGGAAACTAATCAAGGAGAGAAGCAACTTAGATCTGAGGAGAAACTTCCTGACAGTTAGAACAATTAATCAGTGAAACAGCTTGCCTCCAGAAGTTGTGAATGCCCCAACACTAGAAGTCTTTAAGAAGATGTTGGATAGCCATTTGTCTGAAACGGTATAGGGTTTCCTGCCTAGGCAGGGGGTTGGACTAGAAGACCTCCAAGGTCTCTTCCAAACTCTACTATTGTATTGTATTATTGTATTATTGGATACGTTCACTGCTTTATTTGTAAAAATGATAAAGGTGGGATACAAATAAATAAATACTGCAGGAAAAACCTAAAATGTGATACAGGGGGTCCTCGACTTACAACCACAGTTGGGATCAGAATTTCGGATGTTAAGCAAAGCAATTGTTAAGTGAATCTTACAGTCATCAAGCAAATCCACCTTCACCCATTGCTTGCTTGCTGGAAATTGTTTGAGAAAGTTGTAAATGGCAAATACCTGACCCCAGGATGATGCAACCATCATAAAAACAGGCCAGTTGCCATGTGCCAGATGTCTGATCACATGACTGTGAGAATGCTGCAATCAATGGTCATAAGTATGAGAACTGGTCATAAATCACTTTTTTCAATTGTATTGTAACTTTGAACAGTTGCTAAAGCAGGGGTGTCCAAAGTTGGCAACTTTAAGACTTGTGGACAGCAGAGCTGGCTGGGGAATTCTGGGAGTTGAAGTCCACAAGTCTTAAAGTTGCCAACTTTGGACACCCCTGTGCTAAAGGAATGTTTGTAAGTGGAGAACTACTTGTACAATACTTCAATAGGATGTGTGTATGTATATATATATATGCGTTTTCCAGTTCCATAAACTATTCCAGAAGGTCTTTATGCAATTAGTCTAAAGTATTTATGTTCAAACACTGAATATATTTACTTCCGCCCTTAGACTCTAAGAAGGAATTTGTTTATTTGATATCTTTGTCTCTGCATTATTTTTTAATTCTTTGTTTCTGAACAGCTAATTGAAAACACATATTTTGGCTTTGGATTTCACTAAAACATAAGGAATGTAAAACTGGGAAAGAATTTAATTCTCGTTACCAAAGATATGTCTGAGTCGAAGTACATTTTATAACATAGCGTTTCTCAGCCCATTATTGTACTATTCATAATAATTCCTGAATGCAATTTGTCTAACTATATTTAGAATGTTGAAATGATGACCTCAGCTTCTATTTAGAGCTATAAAACAGAAAACCTTGCTAGCACAAAGACTTCCCTCTACTTCTGCCTATGCAGAGTTTTTGAATTCTTTGCATCCAGTGAGGCATCATATTCCTCTTTAAAACATACTTGGTCATTAAAAGGAAAACTGAGACTTCATTATTAAGCCAACATGTTTTTAAAGCGAAACTGGTACATTAGTGTATGCGCAGTGACATACCCTAACAAAACTGAATTGAAACAGTCATGGACCATTCTGCCTAATTCTTACATGGTTTTTAGATCTTTTATAAGTGCTACTTTACACCTAAGATGGGAATTTATTTTTCTATTTTGGAATCCTAAAGTTTCATTGAAAATTGCAGATGCTTAATTTTTATTCCTCTTCCCCCCCCCCCCAAAAAAACCTGACATCTACCTTGAGATTTGGTTGCTTTTTGTTTACATGTAACCTCAGGATAAGAATTTTGGTTTGTTATTTTAACAGAGGCAGTCAATCGCCTCACACTGGAACATCTGAATTCTTGTCATGCCTTTGCTCTATATCAGAACAATCTCCTAAATTAGTTTCAGTGTGTTGACATTCCTTCCATCTGGTGTCTTTCCATAAAGGGGTGTTTTTATTACCCCTCCCCCCCCCCAATAGCAATAGTCTGAAGTACAATTGCAATGATACAAAATGCTCCTATACTAAATGATAGTCAGATCAGAACAGCAAGTAAACAAAGTTTCAGAGACACATGCCGGTATAACTTTTTCACTGACCAAAAGCTAAAATTCTTCAAGTAAAAAAAGTCTTTTTTTGTTACATATATTTAAATGATTGGAAAAATATTATCTAAAATATATTACAATTTAATTACAATTACAATTTAGCCCAATATGATTAACATTGCTCGAATATAACTTTACCAATGCCCTAGAACATGATTTAAATTATTACATCAATATTGTACATTTTATCAAACAATGTTTTACGCAATTTAATAGGTATAAATGTGTGTCCCCTAAACCCTCACTTAATTAAGTATCATTCAAATCATCATCATCATCATCATCATCAAATTTTAAACATAATATTAAAAAGCATTTGTTAATAGCAATACGTATTAAGCACAGATGGTTGTTTTCTTTATGAACTGAGTACAATACCAATAAATAAAAAATAAATAAAATTTGGACATATTTTGTTGGTTGGTTTTGTTCATGCCCAAAATCCTAACCAAAAAAATGCTAAGATTTAGATTCCTACTTATTCTAGAGTTCCAGACCTGAACTCAGGCATATTCATGTCTTTTAAAAAGAAGTTAAACATTTTGTTAGTGTGCCTTTTTAAAATGAAAGTACCATAGTACATGTGTGTGTGTGTGTGTGTGCGTGTGTGTGTATGTCTATGTGCGTGTGTGTCTGTGTCTGTGTGCATGTGTGTGTGTAAAGGTTCCCCTCACACAAGTTCCTGACTCTAGGAGGCGGTGTTCATCTCTGTTTCAAAGCTGAAGAGCCAGCGCTGTTCGAAGACGTCTCCATGGTCATGTGGCCAGCATGACTAAATGCCAAAAGTGCACGGAATGCTGTTACCTTCCCACCAAAGGTGGTCCCTATTTTTGTACTTGCATTTTTACATGCTTTTGAAATGAGCATTTTCATATAGTCATGACTGATATCATTCTTACTGCTTTCCAGAGGCCCTTATGCTACTTTTGATAAGATCTTACAATAGTACAATATGTATGAGAATCAGCTAATGCATAGCGTGAAAGCTTAGCTTTTTTAGCAAAAGGAAGTCATTCCTACAGCATGATTCTAATAATAATAATAATAATAATAATAATAATAATAATAATAATAATAATAATAATAATAATATTTAATGCTTCTAGACCGCCCCCTCTCCCGAAAGGGACTCGGGGCGGTGTACAGTTCATACAAAATATAGCAAGATACAATAAAATTAAATATGTACAGTTGACAGTTGACATGGAGGAGGTTAAAATGCCGTTAAAAGAACTGTACAAAGCAGATATAAAATAAATTCAAACCCCTAAAAACAAATACAGTAAATTAAAAAACCCCTAAAATAACCAGATATAATACCTTTGCCAGGAGGGACAGTTGAATTATGCCAGGCCTGCTAATCGGAACAGGTGGGTCTTCAGTTTTTGCCGGAAGGAGCGGAGGTCAGAAGTGGTTCTAATGTCGGGGGGGGGAGGTCATTCCAGAGGGTTGGGCCCATCACAGAGAAGGCCCTACTCCTCGGTGTCGCCCGCTGGCATTGCCTAGTGGACGGCACCAGGAGAAGTCCCTCCCTGTGTGAGCGTATTGGCCGCAGGGATGTATGTGGGAGGATGCGATCCCGCAAGTAACTAGGTCTAAAAAGAGAATGCAACATTTGCCTAATTTCCTACAATATTTCTCAGAAAAAAATATGGTATTATTCTATTATTTATTCCCTGGTTGTATAAGCAGCTTTTCCACCAGAAGTTTAGAGCAATATAATATTTCTTTCCCCAATGAACACATAACACGTTTTCAGATTTTCAAGCAAATCATTTTGCCTTCATAACAAACTTCTATAAAATATATGTGGACATTAGAGAAGATGCTGTTTTTTCTACCTACAACTAGTCCACTGGAATTGAACAAAGATGTGACTGAGGCCCAGGTCTGAGAAACCCAGACCCACAGTGGCTCACAGCATCTGATATAATAAATTATTTAAATTTAGAAAATATGGGCAAATTACCAATTTTGTTTAACCTTGATAGTCTGGATTTCTTTGAATAAGGAGCTTTAGGTGTTAAATTATATTGACTGCAAGGGTGTCAAATACTGTGGAGCATGTTTATTTTGAGATTAGATTAATTCATTCTCAATCATTAGGTTTTACACGCACACGCACACACACCAGTCTTGGGCGTTACTATGTACAAACAATAGAAATAGAAGTGCCAAAAGTTGAACTAAAAGGAACTGAATTAGTTAATAGTTAAATACTATTTTTAAAGCAACTAAGCTAAATGGCTGACATAACACATTCATAGAGTTGACAAAGGTGAATCTCAGCCCAACATGATTTTTCCTGTTTTATTTAATGAAGATTTTATTTTATGAAGAATATCAATGAATAGGCACAAAATCATTTAAGATGAAATTTTGGATGTGCTATTTTGAAAAAAAATCCAGAATGAAGCACTAGGAATCAAATTCTACACATATCAAAATACATTTTATGTTTGTATGTAATCTATGCATTCTGTTCACAAAGCAACTTTTCCAGTTTTTTTTTAAATAGTTAACTTAGCTATATATCAGATCCACTGTGAAAACATGTCCTGATGATTTTATGTATTCAATTAATTTATTGTTCATCTTTTGCATCACAATTTGAATACAATATGTCAACAATATTTCTCAATACAAACTTCTGATTAGTAGGGAGGCGAAGGGAATGCTTCACCAGCACAATTAAATCCCATGCTTAGATGTATATCATCACATTTATTGCATTTCTGGGAGGGAGGTTAGTATATGCGAGATCACAATTCTATTTAACATAGAACATGCAGACTCACTATGCACAAGATTATTCACCATTGTCAGATTTCTGAATATTTCTGCACATAATTCTCTTTTTGTGCTTCAACCAACCAGTTTTCAACCACCAATCCAATTTTATGAACAGGTGCTCAGAGTATGCATAGAGGCAGGGCCAAGGTGACAAGTAGACTTCCTCTCTGTCTGACTGACAATATATACAGGCAAGCAGCACTAACGGAGTAGCAGGGTTCTAACCAGCTAGTTGTAAATACTTTTAATACAGTTGTGTTGAAGCAGTTAGCAGGCTCTCACACATGAACCTGCAGAAACTGCAATGGTCTACCTGGCTGACTTCCCTAGATCAGATTCAGCAACATTGCTTTGAATTGGCATATTTTTCATGTTCACGTGAAAAATGACTAGCAGATAGATGCTTCACTGACATAAGATGACTTCTACATAATTTTTGAAACACATGTGGCACTAAAATGTAAAGAGGCCTTAGGCAATATCCCAGTGTAGCCACTGGGAGTCCCTGTGGATTAAAGAAATAGTTATTTCTAGACATTAACTTCAGTAAGGATTTTGCACTGTCTTCAAACCATTTTTTAGGAAGTATATGTTCCTGTTTGCTATATAATTTAGCGTATACTGTTTTTCTATTTATTTATTTGCAACCCCTTGCAGTTCAAGGAGATTCTGAGTGGACTTTTCTGCTTTTCATATAAATGTAAGATATATTGGAAACAGAGTTTGTATTAGTTATTATCTTCATACTAGGCTTCATCAATATTATTCTTTCTCATGAGAAAGTCTGATTGTGAGGTTCTTGCAAATGTCATTCCCTCAATGATGAGACCCTTAATGAGTCTCCTCTCCTACTGGACGGGCAGACTCAGCCAGAAGCAAATATCATGACAGGTGCTAATCATGATTTTGAATTGCACCAGAATCAGACTGAGCTCCCATAGTAGTCTCATGGACAAATAGAGGGACATCCGTAACTACATGGGCCACGGCATGGGCCACCAACTGAAATTTTGGATGGTGTTCAAAGACAGACGCATATAGAACAAACTACAACAAAGCTGTAGTTACTAATTACTAATTACAAAGTAAGAAGAAGGCGAATCATGCCTCCTAATCCAGAAAGTGCCACAGTTGTTGCAACATATGTGCCAAGGAAGGGCCTCTGGCCACAGATTCCACTTTCTGCTCAAACAGGAGGACTCCTAAATTGCAATCTCTGTCCAAGAGAGAACAATACTCTCAAGAGCTAAGGAAGGATTATTCTAAAATTCAGTTGCTCTTTGAATACATAGTCACTCCATCTCACCATGATTCAGTTTGAGCTTGTTTTTCCCCACTCAGACCCTAAGAGCTGCATTTACTACCCAGCCAAATATGAAGATGTATAATTGGGGTATCATCTATAAATTAGTGGTAGGTGGTCCCATGCCAATGGAAATATTATGTACTTTAGATGTTATTTTCCATTTGTAACCTTTCTATATTCTCTCCCATCCTTTTTTTCCTTGTTAAGAAGGGTAAGATTAAGATATTGAATTAGGAGCACAAAGACTCATAACTAGGATCTCAGCCATGGGTTGGAAGAAGAAGGAAAGAATCCTTCCCTAAATAGAGATGGAAGCCTCAGACACAACCTGTCCCCCATTTTTTATGCTGCTCTTTCATAAATCCCCAGGAAGATTAAGACCAGTTCACAGGTTTACCAGGGTAGCCACACTTAACAACCCATTTAGGGCAAAAGATTTAGGAGTTAGAATATTTAAATCCCATTGACTCTCTGCTTACTCACTTAATGAGCCTAGCCAGATTAGGTGAGAAATGAAACTCTCCTGCAGGATATACATGGGGTTCCCATAACCAACTTGTCCACACTGAAGAAGATACTTGGATAAGCAATAAATCAACAAGAAGTCAAGTTGCCATAATGCAACTTCCAGACAACTCTACCTGGATGACTGAGAATCTTCATTGACATCAGCCATAGAAGTTCATTCACTTTGTATCAGGCACTTCTGTGGCCCAACCCAGTTTAATGGGTTACTTTATGGGGGAAAAGAAGAGGGTGCACTATATATAACACTTTGGGATTCCAAATAAAGGGTGGGCTATGACTGTATTGAACGAATGAATAAATGAAAGAATAAATAAATGATTTATTGAAATCATCCATCTACTAGCACCTTAGTTAATATCATTTTTGTGTTCCGCATGAGTAAGGAACTACATATTATTTTTTCTTCAAATTCTAAAAATATATTATGTATTGCCAGATGGGTTGTTTTTCTGCTTTTTTTATTCCATAGCATGATGTTTCTGTTCATCTAGTTATTGAACACAGGAGCCAGGGAAGGGAGGAGAAAGTTAAAAGAAAAGTAAGGGATTTTCTTTTTAAGTTGAAATGTATGCCATGATAATCAAAACACTTCTGGAGAAGCCAGCTTAATCCATCCAATCCTTAAAAATTACTTGAAAGTACTTTCCTTCCAGCTGCCGTCAAAAGGCTGCCAATTACAATCCTGCGGAGAAGATGGAATTTCTTCTGATTATGAATGGTGAGTCTGCTTCTTACCGGTAATACAAGATACACATTTGTTTTAATCAAGTTCCAAAAAGAATTCTGAAAGAAGAAATCCTTTTTATATACATGTGGATTTGGCTACAAGTAAAAATGGCTAGTTTGTCTTGATGCTAAGTTGATAAATGCAGAAGTGAATCACCTTTAACCACACAAGGTTAAAAGATTCAAAAACATGGATTCTGTTTAAAGAAAGCACATGTTTGGAATCCTGATATTATTAAAGGTCTTCCAGCTCATACTACGGAGACTCGATGCATTCATTAGCCAGTAGTCTTCATTTTTTCCAGATGCAGAACCTTCAACTCCAATATAGGTTTTATTATTTGAGGCGGGGGTCGGGGGGGGGAGGTTTTGCCAGATGTTAGTTTTTCCTCTCCCTTATCTTTCTCCTTTACTTCTTATTTCTTTCTCTCTCTTTTTTCTACTTTCTTCATCTCGCCCATCTTTATTCATCATTCATATATTTAGTGTGTTGCAGAAGAAAAAAGGGGCCTTACCAGTAATTATTTAAGTTATTTTAGTGATTAATATTTTTATGCATTACATTATTTCTATAGCACAGCTTTAAAGAAAACCTGAAAGCAGATTTCAATAACCATTCAATAATATATGCAATGTTTCTTGTTATAAATTTTGATTTTCTGATTGATTTCTTTTTTAAAGATTTTTTTTAAAGAAGAGAATCCAACATGAGAATTGAAGATTATTTTCAAAATGCAATGCTATTGTAAAACACATTTGCCTTGTAAGCAGTATTTTGCTACAGTATGCTGGAATTGTTAATTTATGGACTTTCTTACAAATGTTTCTTTGTTTTCATTTATCTCTCGGTCTACAGACAGCCTCAGAAATACAGCTGCAGTTTTGCCTGATTCTCCTTATTATATAATGTAATTATTTTAATGAATAGCATTAAACCAGATATATACTGTATTTGCGCTAAACAGAATTTTGGGAGAATATTTGATCCATTTGTTTTCCTCGTGATGACACAGCAATCTTCCCTTTCTCTGTTTCTAAAGCCTGTTAAAAATTTTACCTAATTAAAAAAAGTCAGTTATTCTTCAAACAAACAAAACCCCTTCTAAATACTTCAGCATGTTATTCAAGCAATTGGAATTGGACTTCCATTAATCCTATGAGTTTTAACTGATTTAATTAATTGGTCAGCAACTGATGCTCTAACAGTAGATTAAAATATATTGGTAATTCCTTCCCAAAATTTTCTGTGGGAATAAGATAACAAGAAAAACCTTTATGGAGTCTCCATAATATACCAGCTTTCTTTTCCCTATTCCATACTGGATTAAAGAGAAATTTAAAGAACTGTAAATATCAGCATAGCCAAATAGAGACAAGGGATAAGAGGTAGGGGGAGAGGATTGCCTTGTCTTGAGTCTACTTATAGTAAAAAAAGAAAGACGGAATCTTTACCAAGACTTCAAAATTATGCATTATATCCTATAACAATAAAGTAGAGCTCCAATGGTACATGTGACGTCTGTTTCCTGACCTGGCCTACCTTAAAAGGTAGACAAAACCTCCGGTGGAGGTTGTCTTCCTATGGATTAAGGGCAGTCTAAAGGCAATGTTGTCTGTTCTTTCACTGCCAAAAATGAAATATGAACTGTACTTTGCAAGCGTTCCTAATTGAACATTATAATTCCTTTCCATGGTTGATCAATGAGAATGTGTCAAAAGGAAGCATTTGCAAGACATGCCAATTTTCTCCTCTTTGTACTACCCTGGATGAACAAGAAAGTTAAAAGATCTTCCCCAGTTTGGAATTAGACTAAAAGATATGCCATACTTCTATTTTACATTTAAAGATCCCATTTTGGCTTTGCAATAATTAACAGCATTTGCTTATACTGACAATCAGCAATCAAAATACTTTAGAGGGGCAAGGCCATGAACCATGGCTTCCACAATTTGTAGCCAATGCAATATGTGATCTGACAATAGAATAGAATAGAATAGAATAGAATAGAATAGAATAGAATAGAATAGAATAGAATAGAATAGAATAGAATAGAATAGAAGCTGGAAGGGACCTTGGAGGTCTTCTAGTCCAGTTCCCTGCTCAAGCAGCAGAACCTATAGCATTTCAGATGTCTGGTGACCTTCTTAAAAACCTTGAGTGATGGAGCCGATGATTTCTGAAGACAAGCTGTTCCATCGGTTTATTGTCTTTACTGTTAGGAAGTTTCTCATTAGTTCCAGGTTGCTTCTCTCTTTGACTAGTTTCCAACCATTGTTTCTTGCATGCCCTCATGTGCTTTAAAGAATAATTTGACCCCCTCTTCTTTGTGGCAGCTCCTCAAATACTGAAATACTGTTATCATGTCATCCCTAATTCTTCTTTTCTTTAGATTAGCGAAAGCCAAATCCTGCAGCTGTTTCTTCATACGTTTTAGTCTCCAAGCCTTTGATCGTCTTAGTTGCTCTTCTCTGAACTTTTTCCAAAGTCTCAACACCTTTTTTGTAGTATGGTGACCAAAATTGGTGCAGTATTCCAGGTGTGGTCTTACTAGGGTATTATAAAGCGGTACTAATACTTCACGTAATCTTGATTCTATGCCTCTATTTGTACAACCCAGGATTGTGTTAGCTTTTTCTCTGGGAAGCCTGGCAGACTAAACTTTGGGGATCCAGCATGCTATTTTGGCTGGAATACTCTCTAACCATCTTACTTCACAAATCAGTTAGACATACAGCCCAATGGTGGGTTGCAAATATTTTTACTACCGGTTTCGGCTCGCACGCAACACTTCTGCACATGCTCAGAAGCTTCTGTGCATACACAGAAGTGTCCGGACAGGTGGGCGGGGTCTCCCGCCGCCGTTACTACCGGTTTGCCTGAACCGGGCTGAACTGGAAGCAACCCACCACTGGGTACAGTCCCATATAAATCAAGAACTCAAAACTACCCTTCAGATTAGTGAATCATGAACATGCCTCTATCCTTAATTGCTTTAATATCTGTGAATATAAAAGATGTTCACTTATAATTACAATCAATATCTGTCTTTGCAACTAAGAATCAGATGAATAGCTATTTGTTTGTTTTAGTTGTGTGACCCTCAACTCCAAACAATTTGGGTGGCTCACAATACCCTAAACTTTATAATACAAAACAGGAAACCAAAAAACTCAAATCAGAGCAGAAAAAAAGAGAAAAAGAACAAGACGGTAAATATTCCAAACATTCTCATCTAACATTCAACACAGGGGGCTTCAGCCACTATAGTCCAAGAACAGCCAGCTCTTTATGGACTTCCTTTATTTGTACTACAGCCTGATCACCAAAGTATTTAAGCCACATGTTACCAATGTAGGCCCCATGGCATATATGGCTTATTAAAATGACACAACCATATGTCAATACAATAAAATAAAAATCATTCAATCAATGACTGAAAATTTGCAAGATTGAAAAATCGAAACCGAGTTTGGTATTCCCATCAAAGTCGTCTAATCAGGCATGTGCCAGTTACAAATATAGTAAGCAACCACCTACAGCATCTTTGCCCAGGTTACACTGGTTTAAATTAAATAAACTGGAAGCAACTAGGTTGGACTTAAAGGTTGCTTTATGTTTTATATTGGTTTATAGTTCCTTACAATAGTACAAGTGACACAGATGGCAGCTTAGGAAAAATTGCTTGCCAAAAGAACATTTTAATAAATGCTTAATCTAAAGTAAGGGCACTACAAGGCAAATATGAAAACAAAAAGACTTAGCAAAGTATCTGGAGAGAATTAATACAGTATATACTATTGTAAGACACTATTTTCTAAGCCTCATCTCTAAATAGATGTCTGCAGAAGCAAGATCAATTTAGAAGGTCCATATGGATTTGCTCCAACCACCTACTCTGAGATGATAATGTTTATACTAAACATCATAAAGAATCTTAAATAAAATCTTTCCTCGTTTATGGCCTTCACTTATTTTTCCTATGTCTGCAGAAGTCTTTGCTCCACAGATTCTCTATTCTGAGGCTCATCCAAGTTCATTCAGCATGAAGCAAAGTCACAATACTACTGGATTTTACTATACATATGGAGAGTGTAGAAGTGACTGTACACCTACCAATGTAAAACAATGGCTGGAAGTTTGGATTCTATATGATTTCTATGGTGGTGACAATGTTGTTACATGGCTTTGTTACACTGGAGATGAATTCTTTTTTGAAGCAGGAATGAGGAAGGAAACTGCTACTTGAATATACAGTATGCATAGTGACATCAAGATTTTGTTGTAGTTTCTTGGCCTGACGTTCCCTGAAAACTAATCTCCAATGGTACAAATACTTTAACAAGTGCCTCTGTGTCAAATATCTGTGATGCTTTGTTCATGAACATACCTTAACCATGTCATCCAAAGAGACACATTGGAAAAGTAGTTATTGTAGAAAAATCTGCTGGTATTAAAACTGCTTTTAAGAAAACTTAAATGGTATAAATGATATCACTAACCTTCATATATGGTGATGATATGAGGATGGCTGAGAGATGACATAATCTCAATCTCCCGTCTGATGTGAACCATATCTTGTTCATCCTTAATTTTGTCCTTACGGATGGATTTTATTGCAACCTATAAATTCAGGAAATCGATCATTACTCTTAAAATAAAGTAATTAAAGTAATCTATAAGGAGAGTTCAGAAAATAAATATAGATGGTTGATGCTGATAAAACATGGAGCGAGCAAATATATATATATATATATATATATATATATATATATATATATATATATATATATATATATATATATATATATATATACACACATACATACATACATACATACATACATACATATATATATATATATATATATATATATATATATATATATATATATATATATAATGTTGTATTTGTGCTGATAAATACAACACAAATATAAAAAGGCAACATTAAAAATAAAAATAAGGGTTTCTGTCTGGATGGTTTTCTGTGATGAGCCGAATGACAGAAAGAGGGAGTAGTGAGCTCCCTCCCATATTTGGGCATACCAGGGGTTGTAACACACATACATACATACACACACACACACACACATTTTTCACTATTGCATTATGCCAAATACCATCCACATTGGAAAAGGCAGTAATAATATACTGGAGGTATGTGTTTAGTTATTTATTTCTTTATGATTATATACCCCAACTAGTAAAACACATTTATAAAATGCTTGATTATTATACTGATACCAGGGTTTCTTGTGTTTCTTCAAAGCATATATGCACATGAAAAAATAATAAAAATCAAATGAAAGTTGAGTTGAGTTGTGCAAATTTTAACTCCAAAATTAAACATTGGTTTCCTGTTAGGCCAAAATTCTTTGTTGTTGTTGTTGTTATTACTGTCAAATTTCACATACAAACTACATATAACAAATTTTTAAAATCTAAGACATGAACTCATGATCTATGATTCCAGAAGAAAGTCTTACTTCCCATATTGCTCTCTGAATCCTGAACTTCCATATTTCCTGAAGCACTTAGTAATCACTCAGTAACCATACCCTTCCTGCATCCTTCCTTAATCGTCTGTGTAGATACTT
Source organism: Natrix helvetica (assembly GCF_964273705.1). Classification (NCBI taxonomy): domain Eukaryota; kingdom Metazoa; phylum Chordata; class Lepidosauria; order Squamata; family Natricidae; genus Natrix; species Natrix helvetica. The sequence continues at coordinate 24,579,341 of NC_138553.1, forward strand.
CCCCCTCCTCCAAAAAAAAAGACCATGGGAACAGAGGAAACAATAGCCAATCCTTTATCATAATTGGGCAGTCATGGAAATATGTATTACATGTCAGAGGCAAGAATTTAAAGGCTACCAAGATCTAATTGGGCAACATGTGAACATCTGAACCATCCATATTCAGAACGAATAAGCCTCTGCCTCTATATACATATAATTTTCTTTAAAATACAAGATGTAAGTTTTCAAAACATAGATATGCAACAGCTGAATCATTTTAATGCTTAGTATTTAGACTTTTACAAAATAATTATTTGTCAATGCTTCTGTCTGCTTGATAACCAAGATTATCTGGTTCAAAATATATGACTTTTCATTCCACAATATTACTGAATAATAGTCCTTTTTAAACATATATCATTAAGTCTTATCCTTAAGTTAAAATGAAGTAGGAAACTTTCTATTAATTTCATTGTGTGATTTTAGTTTTTACTATCAGATAGTAGAAGATAGAAGAAATTACATAAAAAGCTATCAAATGTAATTTAATATACATTATTAAAGGCTGATTCTACATGTTATCTCACCACCAATACAAAATATTTTATGAACTATGGAGTTATTATTCACATGCTATGAAACATTAGCTTTCTTTAAAGTACATTTGGTTTACTATTGGATTTACTCGGGAATATAATTATATATTATTTTCATAATAAGTAATTTGTTTTATTTAGGCGGAGAATATGAACAAAATGTTTCTATCTTCTGGCTGCACTGCCAATTTATTTTAGTTCTTGCCCCTGAACAATAAAGTTCATCATCCCATTTTTAAAAACAAGATTGCAAAGATTTCTTGCACAAAACCTCTATTCTTCTAGGGAAAAAATGTGATGCTCATTATGTTCTCCTATAATATAGAACTTACTATATTTCTACTCTGTTTCCCCGAAAATAAGACCTCCCTGGATAATAAACACAATTGGGCTTTTGAGCGCATGCGCTAAAATAAGCCCTCCCCCAAAAATAAACCCTCCCCCAAAATATTGCAACACAGCAGCAGCCATAAGGTGATCACGCTTGCCGCCTCCTACACCTCAAAAATAATAAGACCTCCCTGAAAATAAGGCCAAGTGCTTATTTTGGGGGTCAAAAGAAAATAAGACCCTGCCTTATTTTCGGGGAAACACAGTATATTCTTTTTATATCATAACTTTAATTTCAGCTCAACAGTCTTACTGTTAGTTAGGCTGGATGTAATTTTAAATACGAATTTTTAAGGAAGAGAAATCCTTGAGCAATTCCTGAGGGACAGAAAGCAGTTTCAAGTGTTCAAAAAGTTCCGGTTTTTCTTTTTCTTTCACTCTGCTCTGTGGGAGAGGCTATGAAAGTGCATATATGCTAAGCATGAAAAAAAGCATGTGGGTGGTTTTTGGATCCATGCATGCATTCCTAAGGGAAAAATAAATATAGACATTGATTTAAAAATATGTATAGCATAGAATAGTTCTGCATTTGATTCTCAGAAAGAATGTTAAAAGGATGCTATTGTCCAACATAGAAAAGAATAAATTCTTCACCATTTTGGGACAGGGAAGCAATCATACCACATAGGGAAGGGAATATACTTAGGATCTCAGCCTACATGATAAATAGGAGACGGGAGCATAAGTTGCATGCAGAACAAAGATGAACAACAGACTATATTTTTTGATTTGTATAAAACTTAATAAATGTTCCTTCCGAACTACTTTTAATTCAGATCTAAAGTTCATGAAGAGTTGCTTTACAAGTAGTCCCTCACTTACAACTACAACTGGGACTCGAATTTCTGTCACTAAGTGATGCAATCATAAAGCAAGATGTCACATAGCTTCCCTGCACCCTGCCTTGCAAGGGAAGCCCTCAAGCAGCTGTAGAAATGGGGCAGCTCTGGGGCAGCACGTCATGCCTTGGAAAGCTGCCCCAGGTCAATCCTAATCTCCCTCACTACCCTGCAGCACAAGCTCCTGTACCCAGTCGCATTCATTCATTCTTTGGAACAGTTCGGGGCCTTTTCCTTTATTTTTATTTTTATTTTCACAGTACAGTCAGCCTCAGCCCGGTATTCTTGCTTCTACAGCTTGTCAGCAATAGAAGCAAGAATACAGTGAAGGTCAGCTGGGGTGGCAGAGCACTGGGCAGCAGGGGACCAAAAGGGCACAGGTGTGGGGGGGAGATGGGCAGGTGTGGCAGAAGCTGTTCAGTGCTTCTGCAGTCATAAAAGTGGGCAGGCCGCCAGGTGCCCAAAACTTTGATTCTGTAACCACAGAGACACTGCAATGTCCATAATTTTGGGCATGGGTAATAGATCTTTTTGTTTACTGCCGTCATAAATTTGAACATTCGCTAAATGAATAGTCATGAGTGAAGGACTACCTATATACTCTTCCTTCAGAAGAATACTTCAGTATATTGCAATGTTTAAGAGCTACTGTTCAATTTATAAAGCATTAAAATTGCTTCAGTTCAGAGGTGGTATGCTGCCAGTTTGCACCGGTGCAGGCGACCAGTAGTGGCGGCAGCACAAGGCTCCGCCCACCCACCCAGATGTTATTAAGGATATTCTGTGCATGCGCATAAGGTTCTATGCATGCCCAGATGTGCGCTACTGGATTGGTAGTGAAGAAAATATAATACCATTACTGCTTCAGGATTTAATATCTATCAACATAAGCACAAATATGGTAATATAAAAAGCTATAATGTAAGAATATTTTCCTTCCTGGCATTTATGGTTGGCATTGATTGCAAACCAGGTTGTCATGAGGACAATGTTTCTAGCATTCTTGGAGAAGACGGGGATTTAAATTGGGACTTTTTAATTTTTAATTTATTTATTATTAAATTTCTATTGCTGCCTATTCGCCCGTGGCGACTCAAGGTGGTTTACAGAATATAAAAACCACATTTAAAAACAATGAAACTAATTAAAAATCAATTAAGTTAATATAGTAATAACATCATAATAAAATCACCCCCCAACGCCCATCCCAGCAATATATCAAGTCATTTAGACTTTCTACATACAAAGCTGGAATTCATCCAGTGTTGGATAATCTTACATACCAACTCTAAATAGAAAGGGGATTTTTTTCCTCTTTAAATTATTAATACAATGTTTGGATAGGATTCAATGAAAAAAGATCATCCTTTGGATGACTAAATATGAAGCTATTTAGATTTTTGAAAGGTAAGCACTACTTCTCTGAAATGAGCTCAGATGGAAAAAATAACTTATTGGCTACTGGTTTAAGGGACAGTGAAATAGGTTTCTCCAAAACTAATGAAGTTTGAGAGAAATCTTCAAGGCAGCACCAAGCATAACACACAATATGTACAAGATTGTAAGAGGGTGGGGCAAATCCAAATGATGTTCCATAATTCAATGAGAGTAAAAATAGTATCTCACAAAAATATTCTATATTTTGATCATAAACTTTAGTAAAGCTGTTTTTCCATTTTTCCTCTCTTTTTGTTTCTCTTTTTCTCTCCCTTTCTCCCACTCCCCCTTCCTCTCCCTCCCTGCCTCTTCCTCTTCCTCTCTCTCTAATTTTCTCTAGAATAATTCTTCTATGTTTCAAGTCCTCTGAGGACCGCAGAACAGTTGCTGCATTAACAAGATAGGAAAACATACCAAAAGAGCTGGTTTCTAATAACATTATCCAAGGAAATATTTCAACAAGTCTGCAATGATCCAGCAATGTTTTAAAAAATAATTATAGTTTGAAGCTATCCAAATGGCCATAGAATTTAACAATAGCATTGATTCCTGGATAACATTATAATTTTAGGTGCCAAAGTATGCCCGAACAATTGGGTTTGTTTTAGTCATAGATGGGTTTACATGCAAGTATATATGATAATACATTTTTAAAGAACAGGTATATCCATATAAGCTCTTCTGTAGGTAAGCAAACCCTCAAATATGCATTCACAATATCATGAAAAATGCACCACCCACAGATAAACCAATTGCGAAAAGTAAAAATGCAAAAGTTTCAAGGATTGGATTACTCACAGATGGTGCATTTTTCATGATATTTTGATTCATAATTCAAGAGTTGCCTTATCCAAGGATGGGCTTATAGATGAATATATACTGTGTTATTGCTATTTCCTTAAATAAAATATGACTACCAAGTTTTATGTGAAAGTAAAAAGCAAATGGAATAATAGTAAACTATGCACCGACTCTTTATATATATTCAGATAAAAACAAACTCAGGGATGAGCCTGCGGCTGTAGACCATTCCCTCTTGCTTTCCCTGAATGTCTATTTTACTGTGAATTAAGACCTGGAGAACATGTTTGTTTCATTCTTAAATACTATATCTCAGATTACTGGAGAGAACAAAGTAGAATAATCCTGCATTTATTCCGGGGGTGGGGGGCGAGGGTGGATCAGGATACATGGTAGATGGACAGAAACTTCTAGAAAATTTGGATTTATGTATTTTAATTTATATGGCTAGGCATCTCTAATTCATAACAAGTGTTGAAAAAAAATATAGAAACATAAAAAACCAAGAAAAAGAAAAAGCAATAGACGTGAAAACAGCAACCAGGAGTAAAACAATCATCGATTAATGTAACTGATGGACATGCTCAGCCCAAATTCCTAACGCCTGGCCTAGTGACATAACTAAGACTTTAAGACTTTATGTAAGGCCAAGAGGGAAGAGGTCAATGTGATCTCTGGGGAAATCATATTCCAAAGGGTGAGGGCCACAAAAGAAATGGCTTTTTTCCCCAGCCTCACTAGGTAGCATTCCTTGGCAAAGGGAGCACAGAGCATACCTCTTCTGTCTCTAATGGGACAGACAGACATAATCAGTGAGAGGCAGTCCCTCAAATACACAGTTCCAAGCCATGAAGGCTTTAAAATTGCAGCCAAGATCATGAATTGAACCCAGGCTCAAACTTGCAGTTTGCAGTGCAGTAACATGTGCTGATTGAGGACTACATATAGCTGTTCACACCATTCTATATCTTCTACCATAGATGTTCTTCAAAGGCAGCCAGATGAAGAGTGTACTGCCGTCCATTCAGGATGTGACTTAAGCATGAATTATTTGTGCAGAACCTTGAAGTCCAGGAAAGGGAACAACTGGTAACCAACAGGAAGCTGTGCAAAGGCCCTTCTGGCCACAGCTGTGGCCTCTTCCCTAAACTAACCCATATTGCATACTATCTCTGTATGTGCAGGGCAAATGCAGCATTATCCACAACTAAAGATGGTTTATGGTTTTAGGAAGACAAACAAGGATATTTTATGGTTAACCAATGACATTCCTTCTAGGCAATTTGAATTTTGAATTATTATTATGATTTGCTGTAATTTCTCTAATTTTAATTTCATTCACTTCCAATTCTAATTTTTGGAACAAATAGTTCTCAGAATTGCAGAATTTCTGGTTATTTATTTACATTTTGTTTTTCCACAAAAAGATAAATTTCTATTTAAAAGAATATCTACATTATAAGTAGGAATAAATGTTATTTAATCTTGAAGACCCAACAATAAAAAACAAAATGATTTAAAATATATTTCATTTCCCCAACACTCTATCCTAATTAAGTTTGTGCATTTTATTAAGCCCAACTGATTTCTCATTTAAAAATAGTAATTTGATACAGCTGGAATTCTAATCTATGTTTGGAACAGAATTTTAGTTTAGAAAGGAAAGAATAAAAGTAAACATAATTCCCTAATGGAGAGAAGTATACTTCTGCCATTGGGAAATATGCTTAAAATGTATCAAATTGCTTTAAAGCATTTTCGCCTTTAATAGTTACTTCATTACATATAGATAATATATTATAAATTATGTATGTTTATTTGGTTTATTGAGGGATCCAAACTTCAGAATAACTATGATCCTGACATTATTCCAAATTATTTCAAATCAAAACCAGGAAAATTTCAGAGAATTTTCCAGAGGAAGAGCAAGGTTTTGAAAGTTAAGGTTAGGACAGTTAAATTGCTTGCACATATCATTTTTTTCTGATCCCCAAGCCAGGTTGTCTTCATATATATATATATATATACCTTTAGAAAGACCATAATGTATATCTAAAATCAAATTCATTACTGGCAGCCCCCAACTTATAACCAGTAGCTTAGCCAGTGTTCAAAGTTACAATGGACCCTCCAAAAACAATGGCTACATACCTTTCCTCTCACAGTCACATGACTGCATTTCGGGCACTTGGCAACCACCTCACCTATATCACCTCATGCCGGTTGCAGCATTCTGTGGTCACATAACCACAATTTACGATGTGTTTTGCCAAATTTCAGCTTTTTCAGACAGTTTCTGGCAAAAAGTGAATCAATGTATTCACCTTAGGAATACATTGTTTCTCCTAATAACCACTGGCTTTGTATAATGACCACTACTTCTTCATTTAATGATTGCTGCAATCTGTTAATGACTACCACAAAGCATGTCATAACACTGGATCTGGTCAGGTGGATACCTCATGATTTAGGATGGAAATTACAGGTGCTATTTCAGTTGTAAGCCAAGGACTACCTGTATTTAGAAGTGATACAAACCTAGTATTTAGGAGGACTGGTAAAGATTTTACTAAGGTAATCCTAAACAGCAATCAGTGGGACAATTTGCAGTCAACACTAGCTAATTTAAGTGTGTCCTCGGGTGTTTTGGATTTGCTATTATTTTCCTTTGCAATTTACATATTTTATTTTTCTGCAATTATTTATCTTGATGCCATCTGCCTGCGAGGCCTAAAAGATTCCAAAAAGAATACCAATAAAACTAAAAAAGAGGAAATTTTTAAAGTAAACTCTTTTATTACATTTTTCTTGCAAATAGCATCAAGAAGCCAAGATGCACTATTTATGCATAAGAGTCAAGAGATCAAAACACCTTAACACTTTATTTTCATTCTTTGCACATTGACTTTAAAATGATTTTATTGTGATGGTTTAAGAGAATTCATATAAATAATTAACAGTTTGCTATAATATTTAACCTCAATATATCTATATAAAAAAGACTAAAAATGTAAGATGTTTTGCAATTCATATGCATCAGCTTGAAAAAAAAGTTCTTCCCTTTTAGGCATCACAAATCAAGTATCAATGCAATATGTTACGTTAATAATTTGATGTATTCTTTGTACAATAACCAGGATGCTTTTAAATGTATGTTATGTATGTATTGCAATTTCATTTTATCCATTTTTCTCACTGGAAGAAACATTCTTTCAACAGGGAGATTAGAAGATTAGAAGAAAATATTTATTCCCTCAATGATGCACAGACTCAGAGAGCCTGTGTAATTAAAATAAGCAATTATATCCTAAATGATTTATGCTACAGTTAAGTAAGCCAAAGGGTGGAAGGTGCATTTGCAACTCCCTTCCTACCCACATGTGATAACAGGATTTTTATGCGTACTTCCTGAACCCTGCATGCTAAAGAATGATATCCCTTCATTGTTTCATACTTGCTGTACCTTACTGTGCAAATGCAGCTTGGCTTCTATGCCGCAAAAGTTTCTGGAAAATTGTATTTTTGCACTTGGAAAGAATAATGCACATTTTAATTAATTCAAAGTAAATCTGGTAGTGAAGACTTTGTTTAAATGACTTAAAGGACTCTCGTAGGAAGCAACATTTAATGATGTTAATACTTACCTACATGTCTGGGTGTGTGAAAGAGAGAGAGGATGACAAAAGGTTTTAGAAGTTCTGTAATAGAATCTTGAATTACTTTTCTCTCTTAGAGCAGTGATGATTATAGTATGTGGAATGTTTACAAATGATATAAACAACACATACTTTGGTGTCTAGTTAGTAGGAACAAAAATGTAATGTTGCTAACTTATTTCCAAAATTTTGTAGTAAAAAAAATGAGGAAAAAAAGATAGCATGAAAGATATCATGATTTGAAAACAGCAAATTGCCTTAAATCAAACTCTTTGTAATTACAGAATATCTATGATTATCAGAACTTCATGCATTTTGTCATCCAAAATGACACATGGCAGGAAGGAGAAAAGTAACTTGAAACAAAGAAGAGAAATCTGCAGGAACTCTCAAAACATCAAAAACAGAACCTGTTTTAGAAAACAAGCATCAAATGCTCTCCTAAAAGAAGTGTCATGAATAAAAAGAAATCTGGGTATCTTTCAAAGCAAACTCACATCTCATCCAAAAAAGGGGTGGAGAAGTTCTCAGAAAGTTTCACAACTGGAATGAAAATGAAAACTGTTCCACATGAAGCCATAATTTGGACTTGCAATGTTGACCAATACTGAGTGCTGAATCCACCCAAAAAACTAAAACTGCAGTTATATTTAGTTTGTATCAAAATTACAAAACTTTTGTTTATTTTTTGTCTTCATTTTCACTTGGCCAAATTGCTGACATTTATTACAAATCGGTTGGAATTGGCAGACTACTACCAAAACTTGATCATGTGTAAATATTCAAGGGTAGAAATTTTGTTCCTGGCCCTACTATGCCCTACAAGTCCCTTTTATCCATTCTGTTCAGGGTTAGTCAAAAATGTTTCCTTTTTTCCAAATACCCGTCTTAATTTTAATTTTTTATCCAATTGGCGCAATTATTATTATTATTTGCTTCTCGTGCATATGAAAAGGGGATGCTTTCTTACACAGCAAGAATTCTTTCTCTCTTGCTTTTTTTTTTAACACAAGGAGAAGCAGTCTACCATATTCTACATGCTGGATAAATTTTTCAATGGAGTGTTCATTCCCAGTTATTTATTATTATTTATTATTTTATTGAACTTATTAGTCGCCCCCTCTCCCCACAGGGTCTCGGGGCGACGTACAGAGCAATAATCAAGATAGCACCATATATCGTACAGAGGAGGTAAAAATAAGTCCATAAATAAGCATACTTACAAAATTTAAAACCCCAAAAATATTAAACTCTAAAAACTTTAAAAAACAAAATTTCCCGTTGTAAAATGACCTGGGGTGGCAAGATTGTAACGTTATGCCAGGCAGGTAGGTCTTCAGCTGACAAAACAGGTAGGTCTTCAGCTTCATACGGAAGGAGCGAAGGTCGGTTGTTGTCCGGATGTCTGGGGGGAGGTCATTCCAAAGGGTAGGGCCCACCACAGAGAAGGCCCTACTCCTGGGCATCGCCCTCTGGCACTCTCTAGAGGACGGCACCCGGAGTAGCCCCTCTCTGTGTGAGCGAATGGGTCGCAGGGATGTATGGGGCAGGACGCGATCCCGCAGGTAACTGGGCCCTGTGCCATGGAGCGCTTTGAAGATGGTAACCAGTACCTTGAAGCGCACCCGGTAGGCCACAGGAAGCCAGTGCAGCTCGCGCAGGATAGGTGTTATATGGGAGAATCTCGATCTCCCCATAATAACCCGCGCGGCTGCATTCTGGACCAACTGCAGTCTCCGGGCGCACCTCAAGGGGAGCCCCATGTAGAGAGCGTTACAGTAGTCCAGGCGGGACGTCACCAGCGCGTGAGTGACTGTGCGCAAGGCCTCCCGGTCCAAAAGGGGCCGCAACTGGCGCACCAGGCGAACCTGGTGGAACGCCCCCCTTGCCACGGCCGCCACGTGATCTTCTAAGGTCAGCCGATCATCAAGGAGGACGCCCAAGTTGCGCGCCCCTTCCACCGGGGCTAATTGCTCATCCCCGATGGTCAGCGATGGAGTATGCTGATTGAATCGGGAAGCCGGGAACCACAGCCACTCTGTCTTGGAGGGGTTGAGCCTGAGCCTGTTGTCATCCATCCAGACCCGTACGGCTTCCAGACACCGGGCCATCACTTCGACAGCCTCGTTGGGGTGGTTTGGGGTGGAAATGTACAACTGAGTATCATCAGCGTACAGATGGTAACTCACCCCAAAACCACGGATGATCTCGCCCAGCGGCCTCATATATATGTTGAACAGGAGAGGCGAGAGGATCGACCCCTGAGGGACCCCACAAATGAGGGGCCTTGCGGTCGACCTCTGCTCCCCCGTCAACACACATTGCGTCCGGCCAGAGAGGTAGGAGCGGAACCACCGTAGCACGGTGCCTCCAACCCCCAACCCCTCCAGCCGGCGCAATAGGATACCATGGTCGATGGTATCGAAGGCCGCCGAGAGATCTAATAGGACAAGGATGGAGGAACAACCCCCATCCTTTGCCCTCCAGAGATCATCCACCAACGCGACCAAGGCCGTCTCCGTGCTGTGACCGGGTCGGAAGCCGGACTGGCGCGGGTCTAGATAATCAGCTTCCTCCAGGTGGAGCGGAAACTGCTGAGCCACCACACTCTCAACAACCTTCGCTAAAAAAGGAAGGTTGGAGACAGGACGATAATTTGCTAGCTCCTTTGGGTCCAGAGAAGGCTTCTTGAGCAGGGGCCTGACCACCGCCTCTTTCAAGGCGGCCGGCATCAGGCCCTCCCCCAACGAAGCGTTCACCAGTCCCAGTAGCCAGCCTCGTGAGCCCTCCCAGGAGGCCAGCACCAACCAGGAGGGACACGGGTCCAGTAAACATGTGGTGGCCCGCAGTCGCCCGCGCAACCTGTCCAAATCTTCGATGACAACAGGGTCAAACTCCTCCCAGCATGGTCTCTCAAGACTAGTCTCGGACGTCCCCACTGGAGCACTGGAGTGGGTCCAACCTCTCCGGATATGATCGATTTTATCCTGCAGGAACTCTCCAAATTCCTCTGCCCTGCCCTGCAATGGGGGGTCCCGCTGCTCCTGTGACAGAAGGGAGCGGGTCACCCGAAACAGGGCGGCAGGGCGGTTCTCTGCGGATGCTATAAGAGTGGCACAATACTGACGTTTGGCCACTCTTATTGCCACAAGGTAGGTCCTTATGTAGGCTCTTACCTGTGTTCGGTCAGCTTCGGAGCGGGAGGATCTCCACTTACTCTCCAGGCGTCTCCTAAGGCGTTTCATCGCCCTTAGCTCCCCGTTAAACCAGGGGGCCTGGGTCGATCGTGGCCGTCGGAGAGGCCGCAGAGGCGCCACCCGGTCCAAGGCACCGGCAGCCGCACTATTCCATGCGGCTACCAGGTCCTCAGCCCGGGGGCGGGACAGGTCAGCAGGAAGTGGCCCAAGCTCCGCCTGGAACCTATCCGGTTCCATCAGGCGCCTGGGGCGGAACCATCTGGGATAATCTGGTTCCGCCTCCCCGCGGTGGGGAGTAGCGCCAGGGAAGTCCAGCTGGAGAAGTGAGTGATCTGACCATGACAGGGGCGTGATGACTAAATGCCCTCTTCCCAGATCACTCGTCCACTGGTCGGAGACAAACACAAGATCCAGAATGTGGCCTCGCTCGTGAGTGGGGTCCTGAATTACTTGAGTCAGACCCATGGCTGTCATGGAAGCCATGAATTCCCGGGCCACCTCGGATGCCTTTCCCGTCGACGGCAGGTTGAAATCCCCCATCACTAGTAGTTTGGGGGTCTCAACCGCCATCTCCGCGATCCGCTCGAGGAGCTCGGGCAGGGCCGTTGATGTATGGCGGGGAGCCAGGTATACTATCAACAGGCCCAACTGACTCCCTGGGCCCCACTTTACGCCCAGAGACTCACAACCAGATGTCTGCGACACAGTGAATTCTCTCGGTGCCAGGTCGTCCCGGATGATAATTGCTACTCCCCCACCCCTACCTTGGGCCCGTGGCTGGTAGAATACACGGTAACCTGGAGGGCACATTTCCCTGAGGGGCAACCCCCCCTCCGGGCCCAACCAGGTTTCCGCTATTCCTGCGAGGTCCGGCTCCCCCTCTGTGATCAAGTCACTGATGAGGGGGGCCTTGTTAACCAGTTCATTCTGCTCATACAGAAACTCAATCCTGAAGGCGCAGTCTGGCTCATTTGTGTTGTTTCTCAACCTGATTTGAATATATTTCATTTATTAACCTTGGTTTTTAATCATCAACTTCCAAGTGCTCTAAATCCATTTGTTTAAAAAGGAAAGTATTCAACGTATTACAAGGTCTTCGACACAACTTTTTAAAAATAGCGAACAGAGAAAAATTCAAAATAAACTCTTCCAGATGGCTGAATGAAAGTGCTAACCAGTAGTCCTTGAGCCAGCAAAAAAAGGTGAAAAGGGAAAAATACTACTGCTGAAGTGGGATGCAAAGGATGACTTTAAGCTGCTTCAGATAAGGGCTGGACATGAGACAAAGGAGGCATCATAAGAACACAGAAGGGGGAAAAAACTTGAGCATGCTTTTACAAACTAGACAGAGGTGGTATTCTGCAGGTTCTGACCAGTTCTGGAGAACCGGTAGTGGAAATTTTGAGTAGTTCGGAGAACAGGTAAATACCACCTCTGGCCTCGCCCCCATATATTCTCTGCCTCTTGAGTCCCAGTTGATCAGGAGGAAATGGGGATTTTGCAGTAACCTTCCCCTGGAGTGGGGTTGGAATGGAGATTTTACAGTATCCTTCCCCTGCCACACCCTTCAAGCCACGCCCACAGAACCAGTAGTAAAAAAATTTGAATCCCACCACTGAAACCCAACCATGTGTGTGTCCTGATAAGAGGCATGCAACAAAGGTAAATAAACGAACCAAGAACAAAGCAAGATAAAGAAGGGGTATAACGCGATATAACGAAATCTGGATCTTGGCTTCTTGCTCTTCAAAGGAGCTTGAATTCAAAGGCCAACTTCAAATTCTAACTTCAATTAATAGTTTGCTAGCAGCACCAGGAGTCCCAATTCAGACATAACATTATTTTTTTCCCTACTGCACTGTACATAACTCCTAGTTAATTTACCTGTTCTCATTGACACAGGAGCCAAGTTGGAGTGACTGAGCATTAAAAAGAATTCAGGCATAATGTTTTATTTATAGTGAAATAACATAAAACAAGATACATTAAAATATAACTTTGCAATAGTGAATGATTCTCTATTAAACCTGTGAAGATATAATTATTTATTAATAGGGTCCCTGTAATTCATTTCTAGTCTACATTTTTAGTTATGAAATTTGCAGACAACCGGGGTGGGGGGGTGGGGAGTGCTGAGACTATACGGGCAGTGATTATCACAGTCATGGAATCCCTTTGTCGAGTTTATGTCTGTTTTTATTTTATTTTTTACTTTTTAGGTGTTAGCCAATCATATTTTTAATCTATGAAGTAACTTTAAAACATTTTGAAATAATTTAGGCTTTTGAAACAGTTAACTGGTCTTTAATTTGATATTTGTTTCATTTGTATTGGTTATTGTGATGTAGCAGTTAAAATGTTGGATTACCATTTGAGGAAGCAGCTTAAAGTCTATCTTAGCCAGGGAAAAGGATGAGGTGACTTTGGACCAGACAATTTTCCTCAGCATAAACTATCCCAGTTTTTCTGGGGGATAAAAATACAGTACTATTCCTTTGAGTTTTGGAGGAAGAAGCAAACACAACATAAATCTAATTTAAATAAACAAGATTGGTGAACATTTCCAGCTTTTTCTTTTCTTTTCTGCAGTACTACTATGTCGATTTTCTACAACTTCATTCCACTGAGATCTGGAATCAATGTGAATTGCTATTTGATAGCTCTGCATTTTGATTGTTGTTAATTCTGACAATCTATAGTAAAATCTTGTGATTGTTTTGTAAGCGCTACTAAAGAAAGATATTTACCGCTTACATTCTAGAAAGGAATTCTATTTTTGAACAAAATAGATTTTTTTTAAAATATTAGTTTTTGTTAAAACCAAAGGGCGGTATCAGCACTCTCAACTTCATACATTGTTCAGAGTATAGGTCAGGATATAGGGGAAGAGGTTTTGCCTATTTTACATTCTTTAAAAAAAGATACTGTAAGTTAAATCAATTTCTTTATTACAAACATGATAAAGTGTATAGAACAACATCTCATTCTGGTTATTTTAGCTAGAATTTAATTTCAGCAAATACTGTAAATCATGTGATTCCATAGAGAACTATTTTTAAAACTTGTAGAAATAGCCCTCAACTTACACCATTTATTTAATCACTGCCTGATCTGAAGTTACAATGCTTAAAAAAAAGTCCTCACACTTAAAACAGTTGCAGAATTCCTGTAGTGACATGATCAAAATTTGCGCAATTGGTGTATATTTACAATAGCTGTGCAGCATCCCGAGGTCACACGGTCACCATTTGTGACCTTTCCAGGGGTCTTTTGACAAGCAAAGTCAATGGGGGAAGTCTGATTCACTTAACAACCATGCACTTCACTTAACCCCAGGAAAAGTCATAAAATTGGGTGTATTCACTTAATGACTGCATTGCTTAGTGATGGATGTTCTGGTCCCAATTGTGTCAGTTGAGGACTACCTATATTGCACTATGGGAATCAGTCAATTTAAGCCAATCTTTCTGACTTTAAAGTTTCTATTTGAGTTATCCCAAATGAAATGATTATGCTACCACATCAGAACATAGAAAAATATTTCCTGCACTTGGCAAATCAAGTGAAGTGGAAAAACCAATTTAACACAAAATGAAAAAAATAATCCTACCAAGAATTAATCTCTCTTTTTATACAAATATCAATTTTGTATTCCAATAATTGTTCAAATAAAAACTGCTTTGAAAACATGACATGAAAATATGAGATGAAAACATAAAAACATATTATAGTATATTATTTCATTAGACACTGATGAAATATATATTTCCATGCAATGACTTTTATATTGCTCTAATAAGAGCACGGGAATGAAGCTATAAATATAATAATGATACTTTCCAATAGGACAAGTGGATTTGGAGAATTTCTTCATAAATTCTGTGACTGCATTTGATAGCCTAATCTTAGCAACCCCTTTTTTTAACTACTGACTTTGTTCTGCAGTGTGCTTTATAATGTTCATACCAACTTAGAAGTATGCTCATGATTGAATTAACTTATATAACAGGATATAAAATGTCATAGCAAGTTTTGTTGGAATGATAATGAGAAGAATTTGTGCACAAAATGAAACAAAGATGCTGGCTCCTGTGCCAAACATTCATTTGATGGCAACACTTCAAATAAATTATTTCTTATAACAACTGGATTGTTATATTCTACAACCACATCCCAAGCAGCCACCCAGCTGGGCTCAATAAAGCTATTTTCCAATGTTCTGTATATACACACGAACACCCATACTTCCCAGATGTTCTCTGTGTAAAACATCTGGTTTCAAATGCATAGTAAAGTCTTTCCAAAAAACCTATTACATTTGTTTAATGGACTCATACAGTTCAGCTAAAATATCCTGGAGCAGACTGCATTTCTACTCTATAAGCTCCATCTGTAAAAAGCAGAAACAGCAAATGAGAATTCTTTACATGATTTATGCTGCCTTTATGATCATCCAGTTCATAAAGAACAAACTTAGCTCAACAGACAATAACACAGACTGTTTTAAATACATCCGTAATATACTTTCTCTGTTATACTTTCCACTGAAGCAAAAGACCCAATTCTGAAGACACAAGAGATACCAACTGCCATGTAATTTCCTGTTTTCTTTTCCTGATAATTCCAAGAATCTCAGGAATTCATAGTATATGTGTCAATGCTTACTTTTCTTACTATCAGAGGCTGGAAGAAGACAAATTGCACTACATAGTGACTGATTTAATTTATCCTCAGAGCATCCCAGTGACAGGGAGTGTGGTGGCCTAGCGGTTAAGACATGGGTTTGATGACTAGAAGGTTTGTGGTTTAATACTCAAATACTGCATGACATGGTGAGCTCCAGTTCTAGCCCCTGCTCCTGCCAACCTAGCAGTCTGAAAGTGTGCAAATGCAAGTAGATAAATAGGTACCACTTTGGTGGGAAGATAACAGCATTCTGTGCACCTTGACCTATAGTCATGCGGGCCACATGATCACGGAAGGGTCTTCAGACAATACTAGTTCCCTCAGCTAGGCAATGGAGATTAACATTGCCCCCTAGAGTCAGATATAACTAGATAAGGGAAACCTTTACATATTTTTTTTAATCCCAGCTATCTGTTCCAATACGTTTACATATGAATTTATATGATCTAAACACATCTCTATGTGTCTGCTAGTAGCCTCATATTGATTTTAATCCTAGATGTATATTGATTCATTTCACTGAAGTGGGAAAAATTGCATATATTTTCTTTTCTAGACATAGCAATAAATTCAATTTTCTCAGATTTCATTTCAAAAATCTTGAAGATATTTTATCTTATCTTTGAAAAGGCTGATGAGGATGAATTTTGAGACTCCTCTATGCACTGCCACTTAAGACATCAAATGCTTGCCTGTTCAATGCATAGAAGAGTCTCAAAATTCAGCAAGATTTCAAGATGGCTTACATATAAAAAATTAGTTTCTATCTGAATACATATAAATAAATCTTAAGACTTGGCAACTTGATTCTAGTTACACAGAATCTCCACACAGGTCAAGAACATCCACAAAGTGGAGAGGTTTACAAGAAGAGGTCTACAGAATCTCTACAAGAAGAGGTAAAAGTGATCAGAAACAATCACATCAAACCTATTCTATGATAATGTTAAGGAACCCAACACCAAAATTAACTTAAACCCCAGAGGAAAAGAAGCATTGATTTACGTTTGTGGACTGTAAACTGTCTAGTGATGTAAGTGATATATAAATATTGCAACAACAAACCAACAAATGATAACCAGAGTCCAGATAAACATAGCCCTAACTCAGAAGCTGTTTTTTTTTCCCCAAGAGGGTGTCCAAGCAGAAGAGCACTAGGCAGAAGTGGTCCATTAGGCTTATGTGTGATAACACAACACCCTGCCAGCACTGTCCGCAACAAGCTAAGATTTTACTAAAAGGATAAATCATTCCTTTTGATGTCACAACACAAGCACTAGCCCTTTACTTACATTGTGTAAATGATGCATTTACAATAAGGACTTTCTGTCACAATGCACAGTGTATTACTGTTCACTTCTTGGAAATCCATGCCCTCTTCTCATAAAGATATGCAAAATCTTCTAACAATATATAACAGTTAAAATCAAATAAATAGATAAACCTGAATCATACTAAAACGTTTGATCATACTGAAAGTGGGCAAAACAGCTGGAAAAAAGAAAGTGATTGAAAGAGAGATAAAATGCAATAACAAAAACCAATCTGAACTAACTGTATTCATGCATTCCATTATAAAAGGTCAGTGATATGAAAACAAGATTATTTTTAAAAAATACCAGATCATCATATGTTCAGGTTTAAGCAGTGCTCTAAAATTATTTTCTGGGGTTGATCATGCAAGACTGAACTGAAAGTCATTCTTAATTAAAGGAGGGAGGGATTATCTTGTTCAGGTTGATAGCCATACTGACAGTGTAATTAAATGCCTGATTACAGGCATTTAAACCATGCTAATGATCATCATTTGCATGTTTCCAGATTTCTGTAAATATTTAGTTGCCAAGAAAGATATAGCATTCAATCTACAATATATCTACATTGAAATTCCTACTGGAGAAGCTTAAGTTGAAAATTTAATATATATGAACATTCAAAATATTTTAAATAATATGTTTTTTTGCTACAAATTAAGTGTCATTTTCCTACCACACTTTAAAAACACACTATACAGTAAGATTTTAAAAGAATATTTTAAAAAGAGTGATTGCACATTTATGCACAAATACTGTGAAATACACTTACCAAGTGCTTCTACCAATCAACATAGTATTGGGAAATACAAGATGGTATTTGGAGCCAGAGGGAGACAAAGCAATTTGGAGTCAGGAAAGTTTCCCAAGGAAGGCAGGGCAATATTGTTTTGTAGTAATTGAAAGCCTGAGCTTCATAAACTGGGCTCAAAAAAAATCTTACCATTTTTAGGGATACTTGGGTAATTTTTAAATCATTTTATATATCTAATCAGCAACTTCCTCTAGATTGGCTAAGGATATTAATTTTATCTTCCTTGGGATAGCATTAACTTAGTAAGCCATGCCTATTTTCAACAGGGTAGGGCAGATGGTAGTAAGACTGGATGCAAAAGAATAGTAAAAACAATGGATTTTGGCAATATAGTATCACTTTATAGGAAACCTGTGATGGGTACTGTTCAATTCATACCCCATCATTCTACTTATATAAATGTAGCTTGGAGCAATGTTCTCCTATGTACCAAACAGCCCAGATTCTGGCACTGGGGGGGGGGGGGGTCTTCAAAAGGGCTCTTCTTCTCACTTAACTGACCAGCCAGATTTATAGCCAAAGACAATTTTTTCAGGAAGTCAGATCTTAAGATATTTATAGTTTGAAAAGTCAATGTCAACATCTCAAATTGTGATCATAGGGAAACTGGTAGCTCCTTCTGATCTTTCAATAGAGACTTCACAGGAGCTCTGTATGGTAAAATCTTGATTTTTCTAAACTATAATTCAGTAAACTTTAGTGAGAAAAAAATTGTCCAGGCCAGACAATTTGCATACTGTTATTGATAGAAGGAAGTTAACAGAAACTTTCACAACCCCTACTCTCACTAGGGTATTTCTACCTCTTAATAAATAGAAAAAGAAATAAAAACAGAAGTCAGACGGAAGTCTCCAAGCCCATTGCTGCTCAAAATGTCAAGGATTATATCCACAATCTTTGGCCATTTTGGGGCCTGCTCATATCTTCTGTGCATGTGTCTATGCAGAAATAATATTTTCACCAAGACTGCTGCTATAGTGAAGTGGCACATGTCTTCATCATGCACAGATGTCTTCACATAGAGGTCTTCCAAACCTTACTGTATTTCAAATGAATTCAGAAGCTCACTTCCCAGTGGTTCATACAACACAAATTAAGATTCCAATCTTGATAAACTAAGAAGTGGGCTCTGGAATCAGGCTGTATTCTATTCAGATTTTGTTTCTTAACATACTGTATCTCTATTTTATAAGTGGGGATCATGGCTGGGAAATATGTATGAACAATCTAAAACCAGAGAAACCTTTAAAATGCATAAAATGATGAAATACTATTGAAAAATAACAAGCTTTACTAAACCATGATCAACTTTAAAATTTAATTTGGTTCCCAAAATATTCTAAGTCCTACTGAGCCAAACTAAATAAATGACCATCATTGTTTAGCCCAATGTCTAGCATTAGTTAGTGTGGTGTCTAAGGCATTGGACTAGTTTTAGTAGCTCAGGTACACCTTTGAGTTATACAAAGTAAAGGTAGTATATCAATTTAATAAATTAGGGGTATCAAACTCAAGGCCTACAGGGCAGATCCGATCCGCAGGGTGTTTAAATCTGGCCCACAGGGCTGGCCTGGGAATATCAAAGGACTGGCCCGTTGTGCCTTTGGTGGCTAAAATGGGCCACGCACGACTCCCCCGCACCTCGTTTTCACCCTCCATGACCTGCAGCACTCTGCCATCAAAAACCGGCCCGAAAATCAGGCTGGAAACCGGCCAAAACCGGGCTGAAAAACCGGCCAAAAACACTGGAAAACAGGCCAAAAACAGGTCAAACCCCCCCACCGCCAGCCCACAGAGGAAAACTACAATACTAATGATCCATTTCTTGAAGAAATCTACTTTGACACCCCTGTAATAAATATATAAACATTGTTTGACAATAACCGGATCCTATATCATTCTAATCCTGGAAGCTTTTTTTCATAGCCATTATTTTTTAAAATTAATAGTTTCTCACAAACAGTTTTTATTCATATCCCCTAAATATATAAGATCTGAATAAGCACATGTGCAGTAGTTGCACAATACTAGACCAGTTTACTTTTTAAGATCTTTCATTTTAATCAAACTTAGATGGTAGTAACCAATTTTCATCCTAAAGCGAGTCGAAATATAACTATTATCTAAGTTGAATGTAAAGGAGACATGACTCATTTGTATACATGTGGTTTCTTTTATATATTTTATTGCTATAGTTTGGATATCAAATAACTTTACATTTAACTAGTGAACACAGGCATTCCTTCTCATTTAAAACTGAACATTACTGAGGGATTTTGTATGTATTAAACATCTGGAATTTCTGATATGAATCCAAGATATTTGATCAGCATGGGCAAACATTCAACTCCCATGCAATATCTCACCCATCCCCCTAATGTTCTGCCTCTGAAACCTCCTAATTTATTCAAATGTACAGTGTTGTCTGTGTAGACATGGTGATACATATGTGCTGTTTGAAACTGTGCTTCACAAACTATTGCTTACAGATGCTGAGGACTTTCATGTGGGCAAGACAAATGAGAATCCTATGCCTGACTGCACGGGCTGAGTCCAAGAAACAATAGCAGGAAAACACAAATGAAAGCCTCAGCACACTTGTGGCTTTAATGAACGAGTCATCAAATACTGCCTATTTGGTTTCCTATAATTCTCACTGTTCTTCCCATAAAAATATTCGGCAAGAGAGCTATGCCTTTTTAATTTTACTAGATGAACTCTGTTAAAAAGGAACAGCATTTGTTACATAGGATGTATACCAATTAAAGAATGTGTGACCCGAGCTTTGTAAAGAATAAATACTCTCATGCATGAACTGCTTGTTCCGAATAGCTTTATTCCATAAATATTATTTATTTATTAAATTTATATGGCTGCCTATCTCACCTGAAATGGCTCACCCCAAGTGAAAAGTGGGGGGGGGGCAAGAGGTTGAACTTTCAACTGGGAGGGGGAAACCGGGAAGCTTTCAGGGTTTTGGGTTTTCCCAGATGTGCCAACATGGCTCTCTGAATAAATTGGAACTTTGAGAAAATGCTTTGCCTTGGACTCTAATTTACTTCTGGATGCTATTTGGAACTCAAATTATGATCACAATTTATGTTGCTAAGTGAGAAATTTGTTAAGTGAGTTTTGTCCCATTTTATTAAATTTATATGGCTGCCTATCTCACCTGAAATGGCTCACCCCAAGTGAAAATCACAAAATGTAATTTTATTCAGATAAAATTTCCTTCATGTCAGATAATTTCCTAACTTCAAACATAATTATATTAAGAAACCCACTTGCAAAGTACATTATTTATCCATTTGATTATGATCTTTTGTCTCATATGTGGTCTTGAAATTGTTAGTGATCATTTATGAGAATGCAACAGTGCTTTTAGTTAACAGCTACTTGGCATTCATTTACTTCAGCTAAATGTGGGGGGAAATGCTCATCACTTTTTCATGGATGATAGAAATAACTTTAAGGATATTGTCTTAAGATGTCAAGTAAAGTTATCAATAATGGTAATGTCCAAAAAGCTCTAATATGATAAACTTAAGAAATACCCACCAGTGGTGGGATTCAATTTTTTTTACTATTGGTTCTATGGGTGTGGCTTGGTGTGGCCTGTGGGCCTAGCAGGGGAACGATACTGTAAAATCTCCGTTCCCACCCCACTCCAGGAGACGGCTACTGCAAAATCCCCATTTCCTCCTGATCAGCTGGGACTTGGGAGGCAGAGAATAGATGGGGGCAGGGCCAGTCATAGGTGGTATTTACCAAACTACTTCTCCAAACTACTCAAAATTTCCGCTACCGGTTCTCCAGAACTGGTCAGAACCTGCTGAATACTACCTCTGATACCCTCTTCAAATAAAGTTACCTCAAGTATTTGTGTTTACGTTACCACAGTTTTTTAATTGATTACCTTTATAAAAAAATATCTTTTAAAGATTTCATTGAATAAAATATCTAAGCTCCACGATGAACAAAGTTCCTGTCACTGAAGCAAGAAATCAGTCACACATTGGCCGCAAAGAGTTATTTGAGAAATATGTATCTCGGCATTCCCTGGAATCTTTTTCACGCTGGATGGAAACAGGCTCTCCATCTCTCCACATACAGTATGACAAGCCAAAACTTAACTAGACTGACTTTGATTTAAAAATAAATAGAATTATTATTTTTCCTTTAAACAAAATAACAGAGTAGTTATCTTTTTATTAACCCTTGCATGATGCTTGTTTATAATTCGGTATTATGGTTGCTAGATTTCCCTTTAGAAATTATCCTCACTTTATGTAGCTTTTTCACTTATGATTAACCTGCAAGAACTAAAGCTTTTATATACTGTTTATGTAGGTGTGTTGCAATTGCTATGCAATTTGTATTTTCCTTTTTAAAAGCCTAGGGTTGCTACCAGTGGTGGGATTCAAACATTTTTACTACTGCTTCTGTGGGCGTGGCTTGGTGGGAGTAGCATGGCTTGATGGGTGTGGCAGGGGAAGGATACTGTAAAATCTCCATTGCCACCCCACTCTAAGGGAAGGATACTGTAAAATCTCCATTCCCTCCCCTCTCCATGGGAAGGTTACTGCAAAATCCCCTTTTCCTCCCAATCAGCTGGGACTCGGGAGCAGAGAATAGATGGGGGCAGGGGCAGTCAGGGGTGGTATATACTGGTTCTCCAAACTACTCAAAATTTCCGCCACAGGTTCTCCAGAATTGGTCAGAACTTGCTGAATACCACCTCTGGTTGCTACATATAGCTCACTAGCCATTGCCTGGTTTCCCTGTCTTAATAATACTTGTAAGCAAGTCAAGAATGTATTCTTGTAGAATTTAAGACATAGTTATAAAATATTGATGAACAATTTAACAATTTAATATTGGGTTCTTCAACCTTGGCAACTTTAGGACTTGTGGACTTCAACTCCCAGAATTCCTCAGCCACCATGGGAGTTGAAGTCCACAAATCTTGAGGTTATCAAAGTTGGGAGACCCCTGATTTAATAGACTTGTTCGTTATCCTTCTGATTTATAGATAAAATTGATGTCATATTAATTATTTTGACCACAAATGGAGTTAGAATTTTTTCTTTAATTGCAAAGATATTACAAACATGCCTCTATAAACATGCCATTATTTATTACGAATAAGTTCTCAGGGTAATGGATGGAGGTGAGAATAAAGGAACAAAAATGTTGTATAAGGGAAATAGTTTTTCACATGGAAAATAAAATAAAATGCAATACTAAGTAGTATCAGGGGGGAAAAAATCTCATACTGACAAGCAACCAATCTGATGTGCAGAATTCTTGGAAAAGAAAATGGGAGAAAAGCAAGGGAATTCCCAATGCCACCACAATGAGTGAACACTGTGTATGACAGAGAGAGAGAGGGGAGGGGAGGGAGGGGAGGAGTGAGAGGGAGAAGATAGAGTTAGTTTTAGGCATTTTCCTCCTTGAATACTCTTTATACTTAGTCAGGGTTTTAAATAATAAAAGTATATCTCAAGTTGAGGGCAACTCCAAGTAACTTTATAGATATGTCCATGTAGTTTCCTGGTAACAGTGCAGAATGATTTGCCAAGATCCCTTTATGAGATACTTTTTAAACTTTCCTCTTAAATACAAAGCTCTTAGATTTCCTAATAGTCTCCTTTCCAATTCTACCTGCTCAGCTTTCAATAATAGGTGTGTGTGTGTGTATGTACCCATGTTTAGGCCCCAAAATAAGCACTAGGACTTATTTTCAGAGAGTGTCTTATTTTTTCCCCATGTATGGAAGGTCCACTTCTGCTTGCTCGTGCCAGGGCAGAAGGCTATGCAGCACACCAGTACCACCGCTGTGAGGCGGGGGGTGAAGCTACCCCACACACCCCACACTGGCTTACCTCAGGGTTCCCGCAGCCAGGCCATCCATGCCCCAACACCTGCCTCACCTCGTGGAAGCGGCACCAACACACTGCTTGGTCTCCTGCTCTGTTGCAGCTGCGAGCAAGAAAAAGAAGTGGTCCGGCAGCCATGTGGGCTTCTGCTGCACATAGTTGCTGGTGCTGCCGCCACGAGGCAGGTGTCAGGGCATGGATGGCCTGGCTGTGGGGGCCCTGAGGTAAGTCGGTGTGGGGCACGTGGGGCAACTCCACCACTCCCCCACCTTCCCTCGTGGCCACAGCATCGTGAGCAAACAGACGGAATGGGCAGGCGGCCGGCTCTTAAGTAGGGCTAATTTTGTGTCGGGGCATGGATGGCCTGGCTGTGGGGGCCCTGAGGTAAGGCAGTGTGGGGCGCGTGAGGCAACTCCACCACTCCCCCTGCCTTCCCTCATGGCCACAGCATCATGAGCAACCAGACAGAATGGGCAGGTGGCTGGCTCTTAAGTAGGGCTAATTTGGGGAGTAGGGTTTATATTAGGCGCATGCAGAAAAAACATGCTAGGGCTTATTTTCAGGATAGGTCTTATTTTGGGGGAAACAGGTGGTAGATAGATGGATACAGATAGGGATAGGGGTAGGGATAGGGATAGGGATAGGGATAGGGATAGGGATAGGGATAGGGATAGGATTAGATGTAGATGTAGTGGTAGAGGTAGAGGTAGAGGTAGCCACTGCTTAGAGTTTTTATAGGAATAAAGGAATCAAACTATTCTGTTCTGTTGATGATCTCTAGGAGACATTTCTTCAACAATTAACTCACAAATTGCTAGTACAGTATACCTTGTTTAGCGACTGCCTTGTTTAAGGACTGTTTGCACAGATAAATGGTGATAAAAATAATTTTGCAATCAATTGTTGCATTTATAACCTTTGCAGGTCGGTAAAATAAAGGAAAGCTGAATAAGATAATGAGTATAATCACAAATTCGCTTAGCAACTGCTTTGTTTAATGACCAAGCTGCTGGTCTCAATTGTGCTCACCATACAAGGACTACCTGAATTGCAATTTAAGATGAATAAATGTGCATTTATTTATTCATTTATTTGTATTCCGCCTTTAGTATTTTTACAAATAACTGAAGGTGGCAAACAGAATCCATTGTCCTTCTCCTATTTTGCATGAAGCATAGAATTATGTTGAGCTGTATCTGAGTGAATTAACAAAATGACCACTTTTTTCAGTATAATAGCCTTGAAAATGTGCCCACACAAAAATGAATTTGCCTATTTAAGAACAGATAGAATTGCAACAAGGCACAATGTATTTTTAAATTAATCATATGCCTGGTTTACTTAGAAGCAAATACCGGTAGCTATCTTCACTGGGAAGAGAGGCGCAAAGAAGCACTTCAACATCTGGCATGACTAGGCAGAATCAATGAAAGAGAATGAGAAATTAGGTGGCCAGATTTGATTCTATAACCCATATCAAAGATTGTTTCTTCCTTGCATATAATTCTATGTCATCCATGGCACACAACCAACCCTTAAATGCCAGCCTACCATACAGATTACTTTACAGATTACTACTGTTACATGTTTATATACATCATACTTGAATTTCAGAATCCCAGTGAATGTTTGGCAGGTAGGCTGCCTCAGTATATGTAGGTTGAATTCCTGTGTTTCATTTCATTCAGTATGCAACCTAATCTCCACTACACTATTAAGTAAACAAGAATAAAAAACAGGTTGCTGCTAACAACAAACTAAATCTAACATATCTATAATCCAAGTCACAGCTCAACAGCCATCACATAAACTAGGGCTGAGGAAGTATTATACATTTCTCAAAACAAATGTCAAACTTATAAGCATTTTTCAGAATAAAAAATAATCAAATTCCTAGATGCCAATATCTACCTTGGAGGAGTGTGGTGTGTAGGAAAGCAAAAGAAAAGAGTGCACACAGGTTATAATTTTTACTACATAACCTTTTTTTTTGATGCAAATTTGAATCTTTTCTCCCATTTGGGGATGTTTAGAGATTTTCCTTCAAATTTCATAGGATTTCTCTCAGAAGCCAAAAGAAAAGCCAATATCTGAAATTCTAATTAGTGGTGTCTGATTTTTCTATAAAAAGCCCACAGCTGTATGCTTCAAACCAAAATTACAAGTAATAAAATATTAATGGAAATGTTTTTGTTAGGTAACCTGGTGAGAGTAAGCTACCTAGGATATTTCTAGATGTTGCCCTATGTTTCCAAATATTTATGTACTACTGTGTAGGAAAATGCTACCTCACCTACTAATATGACAGCAAACAAATGACATAGGTGACAACATGACCTTGAGATTTCTAATGCAGTCCTAAACTTTTCTCTACATGAGGTCATGATGGGAATTATGCTGTCACATTGTACCAAGGACCCCCTCTGCTGGTTACAATACATACAATGCAATGCTGTTTAGAATACATTCTAATCAAAGCCCTTTAATGATTCCATTAAGTTATGACTAAAGAGAAAGAAAGATAGCACAGATAGGAAAAAGAAGGTTAAATGAATTCCCAGTTTAAATTTTGGGCCAAATACTTTTCATAACACTTTTATGTGTGAAGAGGGTATATTACACCTATTAACAGACAAGAGATGTTTATATGTTTTTCAGTAAAGTACATTGCCATTTTTAACACAACCAAACATTATCATAATACATGAAACACACATTCTGAATTAAAACCCAAGAATCCATAAACAAGTAAATATATTATAAATATCACTGCTATTGCATTTTGATGATTTTGCTCCATTTTCCTCGGTTTGTCTCTTTAACTGCAAATGTTGCACTGCTCTAAAGCAAACCTAAAAAACTATCCGGGCTGTCATAAAATTAATAAACATGAAGTTATTGAAAAGAGCAGACTAATACAATCTGGAAATGATACTCTTCGGCTTGTACATTTTTTTGAGCTAGATGTTTTGCTAATTTTAAACCCCTGTAATATGAAACACTCCAGGCAATGTTCTTTTTCAAAGAAAAAAAAGGCAGCCAAAAAGAACATGAGCACTCACTTCTGCTTTTGATTAACTATCTTAATGATTTAGTAAAATGACAGAGAGCATAATACAACATTAAGACTTATCTGAACCAGGTGTTTAAAGATTCTTTTCATGCTGTACAGCACTGGGATATTATTTATTTATTTTGACCACTGCGCTAAGATTTAGTGTTTTTAACCACAAATTACACCATGGAAAAGCTAAAATTTTCTTTAAAAGAGGACACTCTCACATACACAATCACACCACATGTAACTAAGGTGCTTTTCACTCCTCTATTGTTTGCTTACTTGTTTACTTGAGTCTCTTGTTCAAAACACTGACTGAGCAAGCAATAGGAAAAATTGAAAATACCAACAAAACATGGAGCCTGAACCAAATCTACTGCAAAGCACTTGATCAAACAATTGTATGATTTTGCAGAAAGCACATGCATACCTGATTTAAATGCAGAACCTTCAGATGTAGCTAGTAGACAGCATCAAAGGAGAATAGCCGTACTTTTAGCCTATTACATGAAACCTAATACATGTGCCTGAATTTTTCTGATATTCAGGCACCTATTCAGGTGACAAAAAGCACCAACGTTGTGCCCAGAACAGTTACAGTACACTGCAATATTAGTTTGCAAAATAAAGTGGACTCTAAACTTCGCTTTGATGGGAGCAATTGCATCAATGTGTTTGTTATAGAAGTTAATAAAGTCCATGTCATCACCCCCACTAACACACTGTTGGTCTTTAAAAACTGTACAATCTCAAAGCCATCTCTGGTTAAAAAACTAGGCTATGTATTTCAATGGATGTTATGTCCACACTTTGAACAACAGAGCAATGCCTGATTGCTGGAAGGAAAGAGACAAATAATGCCAATTTACCAATGATCCAGTTCTCCTTATTCAAAGAACTACCTCTATTCTATAAATGAGCTCAGTTGACATCTGGAGAGAAAGGCTCAAAATAAAATTCCATGATCAAACACTTCTGGAGAAGTCATAAACACTCCTCCGGTGAATTTTTGGATCTCAGTAAGAGAGGAGGAGGCAAGAACATAAAAAAACTCTCTAGAGGCTAAGAGAAGGCTACATACAGCTTTGAGATAAAGAAAGCAAAAGCAAAAGCAGCACTACAGTCACCATCAAGGTTCGAAGATTTAGGTATATCACAAAATAGTCTCCCCCAAACTGGTACCCTCCCCCGGGGGTGTTAGAACTACAACCCCCATGACTCTCGGGTTTTGTAGTTAATGGCTGAGAATTATATGAGTTCATGTTTTTATTTTTAAGATGTTGAAACCCCTTTGCTCCTACAAAGCCTACAAAGCAAAGTAGAAAGCATCATCACCTTAGAGAAGGCTGCCGTACATAAAAGGTCCACTCAAGAGGTGCCCTGCTTAGATGCTTCAATTGTGCCACCAACTCTCTCCCAGCAGCCCCTCCCGGGCCAGTCCTTTCAGCTCTTACCACTCTGCCTGAGAACCTCTCGATGGCCCTCTTGACTTTGCCATAGGTACCCTTGCCCAGCGTTTCTTGCAACTCGTAGCGATGTTTGAGGTTGTGCTTGTGATGGTGCCTCTTGACCCCTTGCTGCTGCTGCTGCTGCTGCTTCAGCTCCTGTTGGGGAGCGCTGACAGGGCTGACGGCCTTGGGGGCCGAAGCAACCGAGTCCCCTGAAGAAGAAGCCTCCGCTGCGGACTCCTCCATAGCCGCTCCCGCCGCTTCACCGACTGCCCGCGCAGCCTCCCGGCAGCATTGCTGGGGAGCTTCTGTGCTGCCGCTGCCATCCAGCTCAGTCCTATCCATCTCCCGCTCCGGCGGGGGTGCGCCTACAAGGCACTTGGAGCGGCGCGGGAGGAGCCTCGGGGTCCCTCCCTTCAGGCGTGTTCCGCGAGGGCTGCCCTCATATTTTCGGGGCGGGAGGGGAGAGAGGCCGAGAAACTGGAGGCCGCAGCGCCCTCCTCTCACACTCCCCGCTGGGGTACCTAAAAAGCAATTACTAAAACGGGGATTTGGGGACGGTGAAAGCGGCCGGGCTGGAGGATGCCCGGCTGCACCCGGTCCTTTGGCGGAAGACGCTTTTCAGTTGGGGAGGGGAAAGGGAGGAAAAGCCATATCCCCCTCCTTTCTTTCTTTCTTTCTTTCTTTCTTTCTTTCTTTCTTTCTTTCTTTCTTTCTTCCTTTTTTTATTTCTTTTCTCTTTTTCTCCTTCCTTCCTTTTCTTTCTTTTTCTCTCCTTCCTTCCTTCTTCCTTTCCTTCCTTCCTTTTATTTCTTTTCTTTCTCCTATCTTTCTTTTCTCTTCCTTTTTCTCTCCTTCCTTTCCTCTTTCTCTCCCTCTTTCCTTTCTTCCTTCCTTCCTTCCTTCCTTCCTTCCTTCCTTCCTTTCTTTCCTTCCTCCGGCCCGCAGCCGCCTTAAAAAGGGATGCGGGACAAAGCCTAAACGCGTCCGGGTTGCAGTAGCCAATTTCCCCGGCGCTCCTTCTTAGGGGCAATTGGGCGGCGGGGGCAGAGGGGCAGGGGCGGCGATGTCACACTCCCGAGGCGATATAAAGCAGCGCAGAGCCGCCTCTCCCCATTTGTGCTGTCAGCGAGGCGGCGGCTGATTTGGCCATGAGAGGCGCTTAGGAGAGCTCGCCACGCCTCGGAGACTCCCAGCCAGCGACTCGGGGGCGGCCGAGCCGGTGGGGCCGCCCGGCGCGGTTCTTGGCCTGGGAACGAGCCGGGTGTGGCGCGGAGAGAAATTGCTCTCGGAAACTAACGGGCCGGGTGGGAGCCGAGGACCTCCCCTTCCGAGCCTGGCCTCTGATCTGGGCGGGCTCTTTAGGGCAACCCCCGAAGAAGGCGGGGAGGGGAGACAAATCGGGGAGGGAGGTTCCAGCCGGCCTTTGTGCCAAAGGATGTTGCATTATTCCGGCCGAATACACGGATAATTTAGGGCAGGGGTGTCCAAACTTGGCAACTTTAAGACTTGTGGACTTCAACTCCCAGAATTCCCCAGCCAGCTGGCTGGGGAATTCTGGGAGTTGAAGTCCACAAGTCTTAAAGTTGCCAAGTTTGGACACCCCTGATTTAGGGGAAGAGAGAGACCGGCCACTCTTCCCAATTTGTAGTTGCCTGCAAGCAAGGGTACCTAAGAAAGCCTCTCAGCCCGGTAGAAGTAGAATGGTTATGGAGAAAACAGATGGAAGCAGACATTTGATGACAGATTGATGGCAGATTTTGGAAGACTCCCGGTACAAAAAAGTATTCGCCAAACTACATGTGTGCAGACAAGCCCAGAAAAGGAGAGTCTCCTTCCCATTTCTTTTTGAAAAAGAAGGAAGACTGCATCAGTATTTATAACTCAGATCCATGTCTTTGCACTCAGAGGGGGTCCAAAATAGTTGGATTCATACATTTTATACTTCACTATGTACAAGCGCATATGATTTTTAATAACAGATTAGCAGGTAAGGTAATCTGAGGTAATCTGTTATTAAAAATCATATAACATGAAGCGCATCCACTTTTATTTGTAGGATCCTACAATTGTTTCAGTGGCTAAGATGCTGAGCTTGTCGATCAGAAAGGTCGGCGGTTCGAATCCCTAGCGCCACGTAACAGAGTGAGCTCCAGTTACTTATCCCAGCTTCTGCCAACCTAGCAGTTCGAAAGCATGTAAAAATGCAAGTAGAAAAAATAGGAACCACCTTTGGTAGGAAGGTAGTAGCGTTCTGCGCACTTTTGGTGTTTAGTCATGCCAGCCACATGATCATGGAGACGTCTTCGGACAGCACTGATTCTTCGGCTTTGAAACGGAGATGAGCAGCGCCCCCTAGAGTCGGGAACAACTAGCACATATGTATGAGGGGAACTTTTATAATTGTTGCACAGTGTAGAATAGTATTACAGTAATGTATAGGGCAGTCCATTAATAGACATAATATGTCTAGCTGTCCGAAGACGTCTCCATGATCATGTGGCTGGCATGACTAGACTCTTAAGCTCTCCATGCCAGAAAACAAGATCACAGCCATCTTTGTGCCACAAAAAGGATAATTTTGCTCCGCTCCAATATTGCCCAGTTCCCCTGCTGCCAGGACCATCTCTTGTACTCAGGAAATACATGCACACATTTGCAGGATGATATTTAATAATGTTCTTTCTTGAATGTGTGACATACTGGGTTCCCCTTCCATAAATAAGAATTGAAAATACTCTTATTTATGGAAAACAAAAGAGATCTCCAGAAAAGACTCAACAGTGGGTATTCTCTGTAGGAATCCGATCCAGTAGAATAACTAATCCCAGATGTGAGAATGCCCCCTTTTGGTCTAATTTAATTTATTATTATGCTTTCTATTAAATACATTGCACACTGCTTCATTGATATTGAAAATGTGCATGTTTTCTAAATAAATTAACGGAATCTAAGAAAAGTTCTCAACTATTTTAATGATGGAAAGTGTAATGCTTCCACAGGTGTTCTTATCAGACTAAATGGGTGGATTTTCATTTAGGATAGGGAGCCCACAAATCCCTAACCGGACAATCGAGGATGCTGTTATAGAGGCCCCCTTGCTTTAGCCTTTAGAAACAAGTAATGTGGAAAGAAGAAGGCCTCCCTTCCTTCCTGGCTTACCAAGTTTTGGAAGTCCTTAAGAGATGCACAGATTTGTCCCAAAACCTTTCCCCAGTTTGTTTTAATTTAGTTTAGCTTTGCATAGGAAAAATAAGTTAACTGGTAGATTTAAAAAAAATCTCCTAGAAGTCAAATATGAACTTTCCAATCTTATCATTATCACTTTCCATTTCTTGATGCGACCATTTATTATAATCTTCAAACAGGAATGCTGTGGGATGGACCCTGTTTTCTCTCTCATCCTGTAGTGCTTAATCATCAGTACTTTCTCTCAATAGCCACCCACACTATCTTCCTTTCTGGTCAGTTATGTTCCTAGTAAACCATTTGCAGGATTTAAGAATTAAAACCTAACAGTCTTTTTCTATCAAATATGTTTAGAGAAAGACTTGTTTAGATTTCCTAAATTAGATTAGGTACTCCCTTCTCTTTGCTATCTATTTTCATTTCACAATAGGTTATAAGGAGTCTGAATAAGAAACAATCTAGCAGATCATTAAGCTTTAAAATATTAGCTAGATAGATCAGCAAGTTGTAAGGTTTAGAACATTAATTTCTTACTACTGATTTTCCTTAGTCATATATTTTTCTCACCTACACATCATTAGCTATGAGTTAGAGCTACCAGGCTTCCACTCTTACCAATATATACTCTAAATCTTCAGGAAATATACATTTCCTTTAGCACTCTTTTTGCACTCTATATATCACTCACTTTTCCTGCTTTAACCACCTTCCCAGATGAACAAATGGGCCTCATGTTCTAAAGAAACGTTATCTGTAATATGTATTTTAATAATTTTAGTTTGAGCAAAGTTGATTTTCTTTAGCAAGCATATTCTATCCTCCGTGACATAAGCTATGTTTGAGCCAGTTCCCTATATATGAAGATAAATTATGTGGGAGAGCTGCATATGAATTTAATCTCGAGATAGGAAGTTACATGAAATGTGTTTCTAAGACAGAGCTCTGTCTACATCTGGCTACATAAATTCTCAAAGAGATGCTACAAGGAATAGCTATCAAGATGTTGCATACACAAAACAAGAGCCATTTTGCTGACAAAAAGGAAAAGCCAAGAAACTTGCCCTCTTGTGCTTTTTCAAAAGTAAAACCTTCAGCTCTACAAATTTATCCACATCTTTATGTGCACATACTTTTTCCTAAAAACCCAGGCACAAATCTGTATGAATGGAAATTTGTCTCACAAACTGGGTGGGATTTAAATTTATCTGCAGACTTTAATCAAAGGATTAAGAAACCATATTAGATATTTCGGAAAGCTGGAGAATTTATCCCATGAGGTATCACAATGAAAATAGCAGTAATATTGATTATCGATAAGATTATATGTGCCTGGTAATGTCACCTTTCAAATGGCTGAGTCATGAAGTAGAGCATCTAATAATAGCCTTATTTCATGGTGCAGCTATAGGTCAGGAAAAGTCTTCTTTCTGTAAGTCAGATGCTTTCACCGATTTCCAGAAGCAGCTGCATGCAGTTGTAAGTAGACTGTCCGTAAAACATGATAACAACAATGGAAATATTCTATGATGAATGATTCATACAGATAGATATAGAGGAATGATGGAAATGGGCAGAGAATTTGCATGCACTTCTTTTGGAAAGAGGCTGAAAATAGTTACATGATAGATGACATTTTAGGGATTTTATTTTTATGCAAGGCTGAAATGTAAACCTTTTTTCATATTTTACATGCTATTTATGTGACAAAGCTATTCTTTTAACTAACTAAACTACTTCAGTTTATTCACCAGAGATTATGCTGAGCCTAAAGAAAAGCAAAACAGAGCTAAAAGATTCAGGTTTGAGCTATTTATTATTCTGGTAAGTTCAAATAATTGTTGTTTAAAAACTTCAATACATTAAAGAGTAGTAGAGCATCAGAAGGTGAGTCCTGCTCTGTAAATAATTTTGTCACCTTGCCCTGGTTAGCTTTTACTTCAAATGTTGAGATATGAGGGGGAAGGGATGGGAAAGGGAAGGGGGAATGGAGGGCAAGGAGGAGGAAGAGGAGGAGGAGGAGAAAAACAAAACTACTATTCAGTATCCTAGAGCAGGATAACCAACTTACATCCTGTATCATGGCTAGGATACAAGCAAAGCTACTTTTTGAATCAGGAAGTTGGTTTTAATTCCCCTACATCAGTGGTGTCAAACGCAAAGCCTGTGAGCCAAATCTGGCCCGTGGGGTGCTTAGATCTGGCCCGTGGGGGGGGGCGCCCTAGAAACAGTGAAGGACCAGCCTATGGTACCTCTGACAGCAGAAATGGAGCTCTGTTTTTGCTAGCAGAGCTTTGCAGGAGGCCGTCCCAGCTGAAAACAGATCTTGGGAAGGCTCTGTTTTCACTGGCAGAGGTTTGCAGGAGGCCATCCCAGCCGAAAACGGTGCTTGAGACGAGTGACGTCAAACTGGTCATGCCCACCCTAGGCCCCCAAGGTCAAACACAACCCTGATGCAACCCTCAATGAAATTGAGTTTGACACCCCTGCCCTACATGGCTTGTAAAGTGTCATGTCACATTCTATCCAAATAGCAATACCAAACATGAATGTTTCGTGTTTATACTTCACTGCGAGTACCTAAAACAAACTCCCAACAGGCTTTTCATACGTTTTTCATATGTAATGCCTGGCCTTCTCATTTCATTGTGGTTTCCAGATGTATTGACTACTCCATAATTCCACAGATTAGGCTATTTGAAGATGATAAAAGTTGTAGTACAATACATTTCTAAAACACCTAATTTGAGAAGCTCTTTGAATTCCAGTTGCATTAGTACAAAAACAACAATTCAGATTGTCGTGGTGTGTCATCTTAGCCTGAAACATACAAATTATGTAGCAAATATTTATTGCTCTGCTATTTCACATAAAACAAGTAAGGAAAAATCAAACTTTGTAGAATTTCATTTTTTTACAAACACTAGCTCCACCAGGTGGTGAACATTATTATTTTATGCCAAGTGTATTACAGTACAAAGAATTTATCATTTGACACATCAATTTGACACATTGGATGCTCTTAGCCACTTTCCATATAAAATGGCCATGATTTTGTCCAATTCAAAAGAATTAAAATAATGTTATTAAAGGGAAAGTCAAATACAATGTGACATTAATAAAATCAATGCATGCAGAACTAAGAAAGGAGAAAAGAGAAATAAATCTCAGAGTACCTGATTCCTTTTTATTCTGCTTGGTTTTTCAAAAACTATTTGATATGTTTCAAAGACTGAAGTAAACTGTATTTTTGATTGTTACATTGAGTCGGAAGATTCAATTGGAAAAACTCAAAAAAAAGAAAAGCTCCTGGAAAACTCATGATGGAGCGATAGCTTTTCAAAAATAAAATCATATCCTTATTTTAATTAAATCTTGAATTTGCAAGATGCTGTAATGCAAATACAATCTTTCAGCTAAAATACTGAATCTATGTTCATAAATATATGTATATGTTCAATTATTATAATAAAAATATTCTACTTTCTGAGAACATTTATCTTAACTGGTTGTTATAGTAAAATATATAAATGCAGATGGAATTGCAGACTAAGACTAGAGATTGTCAGTCAAAGGCTTCTGCAAGTAATAAGAGAAGTGGCAAATTCACTATGTTAAAGAAGACAAATAGTTCCCTGGTGTACATAGCCATACCCTCATTATGGTTCTTACCACATGTATAGGCTATGTATGTTCAAAGGAAAAAAGCCCTGGGGGAAATTAGGGTATATTATAGTCAATAAATGCATTTCCTCTGAGGTTTCTGAATAGGACAATAATTTTCTTGAAGAACAGTTGATTATCTAGGACTTTCAGGTCAAGATATTGAGTAAAAAGCAAATGTTTTGGAATTAAAACATGTATTAATGTAGAGTTGGCTTAACCAATTGTTTTATATTCTGTAACCCTCTGATGCTCAGATGGCGGAAGTTGTGTCTCTGTAATTCAGGGACAGGCATAAGTTTTGGGTTGGTGTGGAATGTGTTCCAACAAAATAGCTGCCATTGTGTAGGTCAATCATGATACATTTGTGCATCAATAACTGAGCATATTGTAATGAAGACATTAATATCTTTAATGAGTTTAAGTTTACTTTATTGATTAGCCTATAGGCCAGCGATGGTGAACCTTTTTTGGCTCGCGTGCCACAAGTGGGGGGAGTGCGGGGGGGTCGTGTGCGGGCATGCCGCACCCATAATGCAACGCGCCCCCAGTGCGCATGCGCGCACAACGCACCCATTTTTGCATGATTTTTTCGCCCTCCCCAGGCTCCAGAGGCTTTATAGGAGCCTGGGGAGGGTGCAAAGAGCCTCCCCGCCCCCCCCCGGAGGCTTCAGGGAACGTCCAGAGGCTTCCCTGAAGCCTTCGGAACACTTAAAACCACCCTCCAAGCAACCTGGAAGTGACTTCCGGGTTGCTCGGATGGTCATTTTAAGCGCTCTGAAGGCTTCAGGGAAGCCTCGGGACGGTCCCTGAACAGGCACGAGACGTGCGTCTCCATTGCCCGGGCCCGGATCGCCTCCGCCGCGTGGCGCCTCAGGCTCGGCGTCCTTGCGCCGCTCCGCCCAACCTCTGCGCGCTCGCCTGGACCTGGCCTTAACATTGCTGCCCCCGCCGCCGCCACCGCCGCCGCTAGGACGGGCTCGGCCGAAGGGAAGTCTGTCAGGCCTCGGCCGCGCCGCCCTCGCCTCCTCCTCCTCCTCCTCTAGGCCTTGCCATCGCAAGGATTAAGGCGAAAGGGGGGGGGACGGGGAAAGCGAAGGAGGCTTTGTTGTCCTCCTTCTCCTTCTCCTCCTTTCCCCCTCCGGCTCGAACGCGGTGCCGGGGCCCGGCAGGCAGCGAATGAGTCGGAGCCTGCCGACTGGAGGAAGAGGGTGAGAGCCGAGTCCTGTGAACGGCGGCAGCAGCGGCGGTAATAATCACAACTCGGCTGCCTGCCGCCTTTCCCCTCCTTTGTTTCCCAGCCGGGGCAGCCCGCCGCCAAGTTGCGACTATTGCCGCCGCTGCTGCCGCCGTTCACATACGTGCCACTTGTGGCATGCGTGCCATAGGTTCGCCATCATGGCTATAGGCCATATCAAAGTGCAGAGTTCCAAACACAAATTATTACTAAAATTCGATACAATTTAAAATGGAATTGGAATAAAATACAATTTAAATGAAATTGGAATAAATATACAATTTAAAATGAGATTGGAATAAAACACAATAATTTAATATATGAATAAATAAAATATGATAAAATTATATTTCAATATCACCCCTAAAATCTACCCCAATCAGTCCCACGTATGCCGATCTCAACTGAACCAATTTGTCAATTACTGTGCTGCATTAAATGTTGTTTTCAAATTCTGGCTGCGCTTAAGGTAAGTTGTTTTGATATGGATTCCCAATGGTCATTCATTTAGTTTAGTATATAGACCGAGGTACCTGTCTCTCACCCTCTTATACAGGCAACAATCAACTAGGATATTTAAGAATTTGCTTTAAGACAAATTCTTCCTTCTCAATCATGATACATTTGTACATCAATAATTGAGCATATTGTTATGAAGGCATTAATACTTTTAATGAGATATGCTACTATAGGTAATATAACCCTGGCTGCTGTTCTGTTAATATGTTTGTGGTAGGCAAACATTCAACAGACTTCTCCCATCTGTCTGGAGATTCTCAGCCATCCAGGTCATAGTTGTCCCAAAGGTGCTTTTTCAAGAGGTAACTGGACTTTCTTGTTTTTCTTTGAAGATGTTTCACTTCTCATCCAAGAAGCTTCTTCAGCTCTGATTGGATGGTGGGGATGGAAGGATTTATACTCCTTGCAAACAGCTGGTTATTTGCATTCTTTTATAGAGTCATTGAGACCACCTGGCGGTTTATCTGTGTCATCAGGGACATC
Source organism: Natrix helvetica (assembly GCF_964273705.1). NCBI lineage: Eukaryota > Metazoa > Chordata > Lepidosauria > Squamata > Natricidae > Natrix > Natrix helvetica. The sequence continues at coordinate 24,616,525 of NC_138553.1, forward strand.
TAGGTAGTGCAAATGGGTGTGGAGCCTTCTTGGAACGGGTTGAAAGGACTGTGTTGTAGACTGGAAATAGATGATGTCCTATCTCTCCCCCTCTGTTGAGAGAGGGCTGTTCAATTCAATGGCCTCTTTGACCTCTCTTTCAAATCAGCAGTTCTCTCTATCCAAAAGGTGGATTTTGCTGCCTTCAAAAGAATCTCCTTTGTCTTTTAAATGCAGATGGACTGCTGAATCTCGTCCTGATGGGTTTGTTCTCCCACCAGCCAGCTGAAGCTTCTTCAGCTTCAGTCAGAACTGAAGAAGCTTCTTGGATGAGAAGCGAAATGTCTTCAAAAAAAACCCAAAAAAGTACAGGTGACTCTTGAAAAAGCACCTTTGGGCTTCCCCTATCATTAATCTTTTATAATCCCACTCACTCACCCATACACAAATACCCCTGCCCTGTCCCTAATTGAATTTCAACTAAGTTTTACAGAGCATGGAAAGCCGAGCTTCCTCCCACTACTAAAAAGACCCAACAACCTAAACATTTTCCTAGTAATGTATAAGAATTTTAAAAACCACATATATAGGCATACTCTAGCTCTTTTTACAAATTAATGAAGGGCTGTTGAGCAGAGATGGAATGATAACAGCAAAATAGCAAAGAAAGTTCACTTTGAATTCACAAATGAATTCCAAGGAAATTGTTAATCGTACTATGTTTATTATGTTTTCTGCCTGGTCTCATAACGTTTTCATTCCACTGCAGACCAAGGTGGTCTGGATAAGAAAGGCTGGGATTTTGTATATTTATGTCTAGTTCAGTGAGAAAACCCTTCTATTGCTGACCTATTTAGAATAACTGTCCTTTTGTCATTGTGATGGAATGGTAAGAGCGGGTGGAGATGACTAACACTTCAATCAGAATACTTTTTCCAATCATTTAGGCTGCTAAAATGAAAATCTTTCTTTTTTTAATGTCTTCTGTTGAAAAGCCAATGCAGTTACAGTCACAATTATATGTGTTCTTCCATTTTCCTTCTTGGACTCAGATACCAATAAGGTACCCGAGCATCCCTGCTTTCTTGTATAGCACCTGAGCAGATAAGAAAAGAAAATGAGAGACATTCCATTAAAATTGCACAGGAAGGATTATTAGAGTTCAAGATTCCTTCATCTCTATTTATCTAACAATAAGTTAGCTTGCTTTCATTTTATACACTCAATCTTCATTCACTTTTTTTCAGGTAATGAGATATTTTAAGGAGGAATGGAAATACTAGTCCTTCATCACAATTGCCTTAATATGTTTGATTTCTATGCTGTTAAAAAGATTATCATTGTGAACCAAGACATGACATAACTAGACAATGAGCTGTCTCCATCCTTTTCTTATTAATCTATGTCTCTTTGTTAGCCTTTCCATTTCACTTCTCTCAGCAACTGGCTGCCCAGTTATCTTTCCTTCTGAATCACTCAACATTTTCTCCCATGATGTTCTGTGGGTAAGGTTCCTTCTTTACAGATTTCTGATGCAGATACAGTTCTGTAGATTTCAAACTCACTCTGCCATTGGTTGATTTCTCTCTCTGATGTGTGGAGTTGGGGATGCCATTATACTTACAGATGCATGAGCAGAGAAAAACTTAAATTAGTCACAGACGAATGAATTAGAGGATGGGCTAGAAACTCATAGCTTCTGCAAAGCAGGGAATACATAAGCCAAAAGAATTATGGAAGTTCGATCCAGATTTGTCAGCCAGCCAAACTGATGCTTCTCTATAAACTAGCTGATTAGAGAGGGAACAAGTGAGGGAGAAAGAGTAACAATCAAGTAAGCAAAAAAAAATTGTATGCAGAGGCATATGGAGTGAGGCATTACCTGATTCAAATTATATTAATTCTGTGTGTGTGTGCGCGCGCGCGCAAGTGCATGTATGACTGAGTACATATGTGCTCAGATTTGGGGTGGAGAATAAAGCTGTTAAGTGGATACATCATGGACTCAAACACTGAATTCAAAGGTTGCTTTGAACACTGTTTTAAAGAGATGCTGCATTCAACTCTGACATGTTCCAGAGGCCAGAAAGGCAGAAAGGCTGATTCGAACTGAATCTTAGGAAATGAAATCCTGACAGTAAAAATACTGTGACGAGGAAACGGTTGCCTGGAGAAGTGGGGCAAGCCTGAGGGAGGGAAGGGAATAGGATAGGGGAAGATTCTGTGGGGCAAGGCTGAGGGAGAGAAGGGAATAGGATAGGCCAGTGGTGGGCAACCTTTTTTTTAAACTGAGCCAAATCTCGCCAAAACCACGATTGAAATTTATTTTGAGAGCCACATTTTTAAAACCGAAAATACATAGGATGGTACACTGCTTTTAGTTTCAATAAGTTTCAATAAGTGAACTGTGTGGATGACTTTAAAGTACTTATATTGTAGTTAAGATTTTAATTCTAAAAAAATTCTAAACTCCATACTACTTGCAAATTAAATAGATTGTTAAAATGGCTCTACCATAACAAATAAGAGGGAAAAAAACACCTTCCTTTTGTTTATAAAGTAGTGATTTTAATTTGCTCCAAATGATTTAACATTACAACGTGGGTGGGACTGGAATTTTTATTAGTCAGAAATGTGGTCACAAAGCATGATGTCATGTCATGTGATCGGGCTCTCCAGGGATCTGCAAAATTGGCTCTTAAGACTGGTGGACTTCAACTCCCAGAATTCTGAGAATTGAAGTCCACCAGTCTTAAAACAGCCAACTTTGCAGACCTCTGTGTTAGCCCAAAGCCTGGCGCTGGGCGGGCCTTGCTCCCCCATTGGTGGAGCCCCAAGAAGCGAGGAGGGAGAAAAAGAGACGGAGGCCAAGGAGCTTCTCCCCCCCCCCCGCAAAAATCTTATCAGGGAACCAGCGGGCAGTAGCAAATTAGCTGATCACGCGGCATACACTGAAAGCGAGGTTTGACCAGGTGGGGCAATGAAACTCCAGGGCTAATTCCCCATGAGAACTGTTGCCTCTGAAGCGATATTTTGCTCCAATATTTTGAAACTTTAAGCGCCCCTTTCCCTTTTTTCTTTTCGACCCACAATGATTAGGGAGGATCCTGAAGTCGGGCGGGGCTGAGAAGCGAGGAGGCAGAAAAAGAAACGGAGGCCAAGGAGCTTCCCCCCTGCCCCCTCCCAGCAAAAATCTAACCAGGGAGCCGGGCGGGCAGTAGCAAATTAGTCGATCACGCCGCGTGGGCAGTAGCAAATTAACCGACCACGCGGCGTGATAGGCTAATTTGCTACTGCCCGCCCGGCTCCCCGGTTAGATTTTTGCTGGGAGGGGGCGGGGGGGAAGCTCCTTGGCCTCCGTTTATTTTTCTGCCTCCTCGCTTCTCAGCCCCGCCTGACTTCAGGATCCTCCCTAATCATTGTGGGTCGAAAAGAAAAAAGGGAAAGGGGCGCTTGTTTTGAAGTGCCCCTTTCCCTTTTTTATTTTTGACCTACTCACTGATTAAGGAGAATCCTGAAGTCACAAGTCAGGCGGCAATGAACTGCGTTTAGCTGGAGCTGGCTGGAGACCGCGTGTCCACACCAAATACATGACGCTGGCGCTGCGCGGCAGTTAGAAATTAGTGTGCGGCGTATTCTAGGTACGTGCGCGGCCGCGCAGGCGCGCACCTTAGAGGGAACAGTGCACAGGGCACGCACTGACAGAGGCTAGCTGCAGAGTCCTGACTTTTGGGGTGGCCGCCCGAGAGGAGGGAGGGAAGCGGGCGCCCGGCACACAGAAGAGCCGCATTAAAGTGTGTAAAGAGCCGCATGTGGCTCGTGAGCCACGGCTTGCTGACCACTGGGATAGGCGGAGCTTCTGTGGGGCAATCCTGAGGGAGAGAAGGGGAGAGGAGAGGCCAATTGTAACTACTCATTAATTTTCAAGCTGTGTCGATTTGTCAAACCTGATCATGAGTTTCCTAGTGGAGCACAGGTATTCAGCTAGTAAATATATAAAACTGAAGTTGGACACATAGAATGCTCTTGTTTTCTTCCCTGTACTTAAAAGTAGTGTGTTGTAAAACAAAAATATTTTCACTCTTAATCTGTTTGAATATGATTTTTTCCCTCAGCTCTGGTCAGTATTTTTCCTCCTGCTCAGTTTTTAACACTATCATAAATTCGGATTTATACTTGACAGAAAATAATGTTCTTTATGGAATACTAAGGATCAAGCTTTGAACCTTGTTTTGCCAAGCAATTCTACGTAGCATTACCACACATTCTCACTAGATGACAGTGTCCAACTGTTCCGGTGTTAAATTCTCTGGGAACTCACAGCTCAGATGATCAGATCAAGTGGTTCCTGAGATTTACTAATTAAAGCCAAGAACCTAGTATCTCTGAAGATATCCTTGGAGACTTTCCTTTCTGTACTAGAGTAAAAGATATTGAGGGGAACAGGAAGCACTGAGATTGTGCTTGTGCATCTCTGTTGGCCCTTCAAGGAAGACCGGACCCGGAAACCAATTTCATGTAGATCAATACTTTATGGTAAAGCTATGGTAATAGTCTTGCAATGTTCTTCTATATGCATGAAAAGAGTCTTCTGCAGTCACAACATAAGCTTAAGTCTGAAAATCAGGCTTGTCAGATGTTACATCTTTTCTATCCTGCTCTACGGAATGGAGAGTTGGTCTCTGACAGAAAGTCACTTGAAGAGACTAGAAGCATTTGAAATATAGATTTACAGGCAGCTGGGTTGACAAAATCACAAATGAGAAGGTGATACGCTGCCTGGGAAAGTAAAGGGAAATCATCAAAGCCATTAAAAAACGAAATAATATTTTGGACATGTGATGCAACACCCAGGAAAATATGGCATACTTCACTTAATCCTCCGGGGAAAGATTGAAGGCAAACGAGGTCCAGGAAGAAGAACATCATGGCTTCAAAACCTAAGAGACAGGTTCGGACAAAACTCTGTAGCGCTTTTTCATGCTGTTGACAAAAATAGGATTGCCAACATGATCGCCAACGTCCGATGACGGATATGACACAAGAAGAATGTTCTTCTCCTCACAGGAGGAATTAGAAGATGTTCAAAGGTATTAATGTAAGTCAATGTGATACTAATGTATATGAGTGTATCACCATGCTATTTTGAAAGTGTCTTATTTATTTTTATCCTCTGTTTATTGTTTGTATAAATAGCTCAAGGCAGCAAACATACCTAACACTCCTTCCTCCTCCTCTTGTCTTCACAATAACCCTAAGAGTTGAGTTGTGTTAAGAGACAATGACTAGCCCAAAGTCACCCAGCCGGTTTTTCATGCCTCTAAAGCGGGACTGGAATTCAATTTCCTGGTTTCTAGCCTGGTGTCTTAACCACCAGACCAAACTGACTCTCATATTGATGTGTGGATGCACACCGCACATAATTGCAATGTCTTACTGTGTTAGTGTATTAGTGTGAATATGAAGGGAAATGTTTGCAATTATCCAAAATTGCGAAATTTAATATATTTACAGGATATGATCAAATCAAGACCAGACATCAATCTGACAATGGAGATTTAATCTGGATTCTTGCATACAATGGGATTTGAGTAATCCCTTCTAACTCTATTATAGAGTTTGAATCCATATACTTCCATGTTCTGTCTCAAGGATTAAAAGCACCATCATCTAAGACAGGGGTGCCAAACTCGATTTCATTGAGGGCCGCATCAGGATTGTGTTTGACCTTGGGGGGACAGGGTGGGCATGGCCAGAGTGGGCATGGCCAGCTCAACATCAATTGTGTTTGGGGCGCCTGTGGTGGCCCGAGCACTCTGCCAGTGAAAATGGGCTCCTGAGCTCCCTTTTCGGCTGCAACGGCTTCCTGCAATCCTCTGCCAGAGAAAAGGGAGTTTGGTAGGGCCACCCACAGCCCTTCCGAGCTGTTTTCAGTGCAACAGCGTCCTGCAACCCTCTGCAGTGAAAAGGAAGCTCGGGAGGGCTGCTTGCAGCCCTCGCGAGCTCCATTTTTGGCTGCAATGGTCTCCTGCAACCCTCTGCCAGCGAAATGGGCGCTCGGGAGGGCCGCCCCAGTTCCCTTTTCACTGGCAGAGGCACTGCAAGCCGGTCCTTTGCTGTTTCCAGGGCAGCCATGCAGGGCCAGATCCGGTCCCCGGGCCTTGAGTTTGACACCCTGATCTAATATTAATGCCAGTGAGTTCAGTGTGCCTGAGATCCAAGAAAGATTATGTTAAGATTGTAGCTTTTACCATTTTAAGAAATACTGTAACGTTCCATGTTTTTCACATTGTACCGAACCATAATTTATCACATAAGCCACAACTGGCCAAACTTGCTCACTGGTAACACATTGAACTATGCTTTCAAATCAATAGCTAAGTCGCATAATACTTTCATCCAGAATCAAGCAAACCATATTATGCTTACTATGCTAATTGACCTCATTTTTATAGTTTCTTCATCTCTCCTTTGTTCCTATTATTTTTTAGCTTTTCATTTTTAGTATTACTCACACCATTTCCAAGTGGCACTCAAGTAGCCAGGATAACAGCCTCCTGTAATATCCTCCCACTGTGTGATATATACCATATTTTTCAGAGTATGAGACGCACCGGAGTGTGAGACGTACCAAGATTTTGAAAAGGCAAGTTTTTTAAAAAAGCTTTTGAACTCTGCAGACCTCGCAAAAATGGGCCCATTTTTTTGTCAAAAAAAAAGGGCATGCATAGCCTTTAGGAGGCTTAGAGTGCTTCTGGGGACTGGGAGGACAAAAACGAGCAAAAAATGGCCCATTTTTCACTCATTTTTGTCTTCCCCAGCCCCAGAAGCCTCCTAAAGGCTATGCACGGCCATTTTTGCAAAAGGGGCGGGGTCTCGGGAGGCCAAAAATGCTGTATTCAGTGTATATGACGCACCCAAATTTTTACAATTTTTTGAGGGAAAAAGGTGTGTCTTATACTCCGAAAAATATGGTACATCACACAACTGAAGTAGCTAATGCACTGATGATGTTATCCAGTTTGGTAATGAAATGTCTGCAAGAAAACTATCAGAGAACACTAAGGACCCCATGGCTAACGCTCAGCCACACATGCTCTAACCATACGCAAGATCCAACAATAGGACTTACTTTCAGTTGCAGGCTAATTTTTAAAAAATGTAATTCAGATAAATAAAATTTAAAAAGTTGAAAGAACAGAGGATTCTAAATAATCGTTGCCTTTGGTTTTAATTTTAGATTTCTCTAGTTTTCTATATCTAAGAGCCATTGCTTTCAGGGGTATCCATGAGGGACAATAAAAACCATCAAAATAGTGGCAAACACGTTCTATATAAAAAGGAGTCTGGTTTCAGCCACCTTCATAAATCAAGGATCCCCTGCCTCCTCTCCCATGCCATATTGATATTTTGAAGGAAGGTACTATTAGGTTCCTTCTCTATTTTAAAATATATACTTTATATATTTGCCAAACAAATCAGTTTGTTGCAGTGGTTAAAATGTTGGACCTAAGACTTCGGAGTCCCAGGTCAAGTCAACCATCAACCATGGAAATTCAGAATGGATACCGGTAGCTTCATTCTGAATCCCTAGAAAAATAGCAAAATATACCAAAAGAAACCTTAGTCGTCAGAATTGTTTTAGAACCGAGATAATGGATTTGGGAAAACTTGCATTTTACACCTAGAATTATTTCCTTCAGGAAATATGAATGTTCTTTCTTCATAAGAAGTGTGGTGGCACAGTGGTTAGAAGGCAATGTTGCAGGCTAACTCTGCCCACAGGCAGGAGTTTGATCTTCACCACTTCAAGGTTGACTCAACTTTCCATCCTTCTGAGGTCGGTAAAATGGGGGCCGATTGTTGGGGGCAATATGCGGACTCTAAACTGTTTAGAGAGGGCTGTAAAGCACTGTGAAGCGGTAGATACTGTGTTTTCCCGAAAATAAGACCTTTATATTTTGCCACCAAAAAAGGCACCAGGTCTTATTTTCAGGGGGGAGGGGATGTCATCCACTGACTCACCTCACTTGCGTGTGTTGCCCCCAGACTCCTTTTTGCTGTCAGAGACCTTCAGGAACTTCTTATGTCTGTTTTGTTCCTTATATAATTACTCTATTTTCCTCAAAACTAGAAAAGAATGGTTGACTACAACAAGAATAAGTATTTATTCAAATTAAACATACCAAGAAAGTTATTTCACAGCCAACTACACAGTCATTCAAGATTCACAAAAAAGACAATAAAAGCACTCCCAAAAAATAATGACTTGATCTCAATTCAAGGCATAGTTCTGGTTTTTAAGGCATTGTATTTCTACAGAAGCAGTTACTGAATACACTGCTTATGTTATAAATGGCTACTGCATACCTTGTCTGCTTCTCTTCCTGAGGATTACCTGTTGCCTCTACTACTGATTCTACGAGCATTCTTTGCAGTTGTCTTCTGTTTATCTTTCTCAACAATTATGTATAAATCAACAGAAGAACCAGGGTCATATTTTCTAAAGAAGATAAACAAGAATCTACCCAACTGTAAAACTCAGTGGTTCTGTAAAATGAACATTATGAATATCTCTTCTTTGAAGAATTACTCAAATCCAAAGGTAATTTTTAATGTATTGGACTTTTTGAATGATCAATCTCAAGTCTAATTTTGTTTTTCATCCAAGTCAATAATAGGAAGTCCGTAAGGCACTTAATACTAGATGTCACTGTTGCATCTTATTATATCACAAGGAAAATGTTAAATGAAGTAAACAATTGTTTTTATTGCCCTTTGTTCATTGGGGAGGGGGGTATGTTCCATGTATACCTTCCCCCCCCCCACTGTTTTCATTTCCCTACCTTGACTCCATACATCTTTGCACCAATGAATTAGGACAGAAACGGTAAATGCAAATTTAGTTTGACATCACAGTAAACTGTCCCAAAAATAGACACTACTATAATGGCAAAGTTCTATCCAATACTGCAAATGTTTATTGCCTCTGGACACATCAAAAGCACCTTTGGTTTTGTTGTGGCATGGCTACATTGATTTTGTTATGGAATGGCTATGTTGACGAGCATGGATTATGGAAAAATTCTAACTCAAATGTGATTATTCCATACAATAATTTTCATATGAATACTCTTGTTATATATAATTACAGCCCTTTGTGTATTTTAATTAATACATAGAACCTTCTATGATTGGCTGCTTTATATCAATGGTAGAAGACTGATGTATGCAATATAATACATACGTATATTGGTTTTGAAAGGAGTGGGACAGCGTTTGAGCATGATGTTGCCCCCATGTTTGTTAAATTAAGAGGACAATGGCCACCATAATTTCTTGGGTCCACACACTTGCCCAGTGTACTACAGATTAAGCTGCAGAAACAAATTAATGTGTCCTAGCAATTAAAATAGTAGAATAATAGGACCTACCTAACTGGATTGTTTTAACATTTTTTCCAGAGATATCAATTGCTCAATTTTCATTCCACCAACTTCCCCAATAACAAAACAACAAAGTTCCTTTGGACTAGGAAAACAATTTCTTTTCTTTCTTTTTTTTTCTTTTTGTATTTCAGAGTTAAAACATGCTCAATACTCAAACTATATCATGGAGATCTTCCATTTTAACAAACAACCTATCCAAGTCATTCCTTATGTCATCTAAGGAATCCTTCATTGTCTGCACATTGTTCTCGTTGGTTTCGATTTTCACTGAGTAAGCAACTAGACTGTCAACTGCTGTCCTAAGCATTTTTAAGTCAGATTCTACCTGACCAAGAGAAGATCGCACATCATCAACAGAATCTTTAACGGAAGAGAGCTCTGCTTTATTATCTCCAGACTGCTCTACATTCACTGAAGACTTTTCCTGCTCCAGCAAAGCACGAACTTGTTTCTGGATATGATCAAGTGCATCAGCATTATTTGGCAGATCACTCAGACTTCTCCTTAGTTCATCAACATCACCGTAGATTGAGAGCTGTGCTTCCCCAAGACTCCTCACAGTATCGGTCAATGATCGTATATCATTTTCTATAGTACTCTGAACAGAATCTAGACCTTCTTCTAACGCAGCTAGCTTAGTGTCATATTTGAAAATAAAAGCTTCTGTTCCTTCTGTGTTCTGTGCAAAGGATGATGTCGGAGCTTGAACAGTCTCCTCTATGGACCTGAGCCTGGATTCCAATTCTTTATTGCTCTCCTGCAGACTTTCTATGTCCTCTTTGGAAAACGCATAGCTGTCTTGCATACCATCAGAAGACTTGATCTGCATCAAGCTGTCACTGAGTTTCTTCAGCTCCAATGGAAGATGAGAAAGAGATTCTTCTGCTTTAAGAACTTTCTCTTCTAAAGTCTGTAATGAAAGATGTTCTGTGTCAGCTACTTCTTTAAACTTCTCGTGTTCCTGTTTGAGGTTGACGAGTGCTTTCACTTCAGACAGAACATCAGATTCCATCAAATCTATGGTACTTTGCAAGGTTTCTATAGTCTTCCCTTTGCTTTTCAAGGATCTCTGCATCTCATCAACGGTGTCTTTCAAAACCTGAAGGTCATGTTTGTATGTTTCTGTTTCACCAAGTGAAGCCACTTTTTTTTTAACTTCATTGATTTCATCTTGGCTCTGTTTCTGGATATGTGTGAATTCAGCAATATTATCGTTTATCGATCGTGTGAGCTCCGTCAGCCTTTCTTCCACCGTGTTTTCTAGTGACGTGAAGTCTCTTTCTCTGGCATCTTTTACAACATGAATACCATCAGACAAATCTTTAAGGATTTCATTCTGTAGTTTCTGGAGAACTTCACCAATGCGACTGATTTCACTCTCCCCTTGTCTAACGGTCTTCTCGGTGATTTCTTGTTTTTGCTGAGCAGTTTTCAATGTCAATTCAAAGCCACCAAAAGCAGACTGTAAAGACTGCATCTACAAAAGAAATGGAAAGATAGAAATAAATTGAGGTTAGCAAAGCAAAATGGATCATGTTCTACATAGGATGGTCAGTAACTAAGATGCTGGAGAACAAGATACATCAAAATAAATGACTTAAATGCATATGTAATATTTATAATATAAGATGGGTTAGTGATCTGATTAAAAGCTTTAATAGCTTTCTCCTTGTGACATTATTTGTATTCCTATCAGACTTGTACTCTTTTATAGCAACCAACTTCCATTTTCAAAGATTTTGATGTAAATAAAAAGAAATAGCAGAATAAAAAACTGCCATTTTTGAAATGGAGTCTAAAATGTTCATAATCCAATTCTGTACCAATAGCTAGATTCTGTGCTGCAGATTCACATGGAATATGCATGAAAGGCACATGTTACAGTACAATGAAAGTATTTCAACATTAGGATTACTCAGTCTGGGCTGAAAAACCATAATCACCTCTAGATGGCAGCACAGGGACACAGGAAACTAACTTTTCCTTCTATTTGCTGGTTCTCATTATTAGATATGGTATCCCTTTAATTATGCAACTATTGCATTAGTAATTTCAAATAAATTGCTACATGTATGGACTCAGGATACTACAACCAAGATAGCTTATATACTGTACTATTGTGGCCAATGCCTTTCCTTTATTAAAGAGCAATGGGATATTTTATGTATTTATTTAGCTTATCATTCATGTACAAGCTAACAGGAATAAGAATAAACATGAATAAGAACACAGGAAATGGGTACAAATAAATGGGGACATTAGGGCAGGGATGGTAGGCACGTTGGTGTACTATAAACTTCCCTGTTGTAAGGCTTAGAATGCCATTCTGGCTTCTAGTAAGACATTAGTTCAACAACATTATGGCTGATATCAATTGTAAACATATTGCTTTGTAGGAGATAAATATTGAAGATAAATGCGTTCACTTCACTTTCACAGCCAATATAAACCCATACTTTACAGAAAATTTGGCCTGTCTGTACGTACAGTCAAACTTTGCCAGGGGTGAGTGGGTGGATTGTACACTTTTTCTTTAACCATGCAGATTCTAAATACCTTTGCAATCTAACCCAAATGGCAATTTCAATCACAGAGACCCAAGCAGGATAGTATAGCTTGTGCTCTGACCTAGGTTTCCCAAGAGCATGAAGCAAACTCCTTGTCCCGACAAAAAACCCTTTTATTAATTTAGTGTGAATTCTGCTCCTTCACATCCAGCAAAGTCTTTCAAGGGAGGATTTACAGTCATAGACCTTATCAGGCTTGGAGAGCTGCCAGGCTGATATCTGCAAAACTTGGCAAGGAGTAATTGTCTCCTGCAAAGTCCCCTCCCCTTTCGTTCCTCTTTTATTTCCTCTGGGAGGGGTCATTCATTGTCCACCTGTGGCCTTAATCCCAAATCGACCCTTGTTCTTTAGCTGTCCCCTTGGTCTGGCAACTCTGCGCATACACACACTGGGAATAGGCTCCCGCTGTTCGTCTGCCTCACTGATGTCTGACTCTGAAGGCAGCTGATAACTGGCATATGGCTCTGTCCCCCTCTCTGCCTCCAACAGAGCCCTCATCAGAGCCTTCCCCAGACTCCAGGACTGACCCATGTTCCTCCTTAACCTCCTCACTGTCCGAATCTGCTTCCAGCCCCACTGGCCACTGGTGGGTCACAACATCCTGGTGCTATTGAAAAACTTTATATTTGCTTTATTTATCTTAAAACAGGATACAAGGTAAGACTGAAACAGAGAGGTTGCTTTTGAGATCCCCTCAGGATCTTGCATGTGGGTCCAGGAAAACTTGCACTTATATCCCAAGCCTGATGTAAAGTACAAAACCAGGTTACTTGCAAGACCTCTTGTCCATTGTGATTTTTGCTCATCCCATGAGATCTTCTAGGATGCTCTGGGTCCCCTCTGTTAGAAACAGAGTCTCCTGCATGTCTTCCCTTTGTGGCTCCTGTCCTATAAAACAACCTCCTGTTCCGCCCATGACAAAGGGATGGTCCCGATTCTGGTAATCTTCCAGAAAGCCTTGAAGGCCTGTTTTTTCCTCAAGCACTGAGACCAGGATGTCAGTTGAGCCTGACATTCTTTTGGGCACTATTAGCTGCCCAGAGGCACTCAGTTGGAAGGAACTGCTTTATAATTTCTATAAACAAACAAATAGGATAATAAATGGTAAAGTATATAGTAGCAATGGTTTATGTTTTGTAACAAGTATGACCGTTTTGATCCACTGACATTATTTGCAGAAGACAGATGAATTTTAAGACATGTGAATTTGGGGCTCTTACTAATCGGTAATATAAACGGAATGAATTTCTTGCCTTGTCCTAGATTCAACTGAAATCAGCAAAATCAGCAAAAATCAGAATCAGCAAAAATGTGAGCTACACTGGATTTAATATATACACCACAAATCTGGGCACATAATTCTTTAACCCTCAGTCACACAGTACTGCACCACAGATTAACCTCAGAGCACCCTGCTTCAAATCTACCTGTGTCATAAATTCACTAAACCAGTGTTTTGCAACCTCAGCAGGTTTAATATGTACTGTATGGACTGCCCAAGCAATTCTGGGAGTTGAAGTCCATAGTAGGTTAAGAAACTCTGAAGAGTTTTCAAGCCATGGAAGCATCAGGTAAAAAATAATTCTTCCAACTCTTCATCAATAATGAACAGTGATAAAAAAAAATTGGCTCTGTTCAAATGAACTTTTAAAAAAATGATCTTACAGAACTCTATAATGGAATCTTAAAGTTCTAAAAACATTTTTAAAAACATAGTTTGAAACAAACCCTAGAAAATTTTGATTTTCTAACTCTTATACCGTAGTTGCAAACAGAACAAATTGAAATATAACCACTAGATTCTATGGCTACATAAAATACTGTCCTCAACTATATGGTGAAGCTATGCCCTCCTCATCCCAAAAACTACAATTCCCAGTGGCCTTTGAGCAGAAGTTTAGAAGCCAATTACTGTAAATCCAGCACATCAAAAGAACCACTGATTAAGATGAACAGTGCAATCTGTGGCCCACAAACTTCCTCCATAGCTCTGCTGCGCAATCTGTAATTTGTTCATAGAAATCTTGGAGACTTCATCTTTAAAAAAGTGAAATGTGTATTTAATTAAAATAAATATCCATATATAGTTAAGTGTGAATTCATATTCTAATCCACTTTACACAAAATGGGCCACTCCTGAGTTAATGGATTTCAATCCCTGCAATTTCCACTCAGTAAAGCTAAATTTTGGAATTGGTCCAATAGCTCCCAAGGGCACCATTTTGGGAAAAGTGGAATAAGCATTCAATTATCTTATGAATGCATCCTCACCCGATGGAAAGTACTCATTGAAAACACTGCAACGTTAACTTTTGTAGTCAAGATTCAAGTATGTGTTATGTACTGCTCACAAAAACTTAGGCCACGTTGGGTTAGTTAGACGTTCACAAGACTTCTTGGGCTGCAACTCTGAGGGCAATTCCCAAAGAGTAAATACTACTTGATTGGCTCTGAGAAAACTTGTATATTTTTTTTACTATCCGATTTTCTACGTGCAAACAGGAAAAACTAGAAAATCCAGCGACCCCCCCCCCCCCAAACTGCGCGAACCTCTGAAGTCCACTCTGTCTCCATACTGTCTGGCGAAGACTAAAAAGGCATTCCAAATTATCAGAAAACAATCAATTGTTAATCCTTAATATAGTTGTTTTTCTTTCCCCGAAGTCTTCAACTTTATTGCCTGGCTCTTCTCTGCAAACGCCATGCTGCGCATTGCAAGCGGCGCATGGACCGCACGTGCTAAAACGTGGCTTGCAAAAAAAAACAAAAACCAACCCCGCGCCTTGGGAGGAAAATCACCTTTTTTGCGGGGGAAGGTGCAAAAGCAAACCCCTCCACTCTCAACCCAAATAACAAGAGGGGAGCCCACCAGCAGCCTTCTCCACCTTCCTCCGCGGAAAGACAACCAATGGAGATAACAAAGCCTTCCTCTTCGGCGCGGTTTGCTTCAGGGCAGCAAATTTGGCGGCGTTTCAAGCTAGGCGAAATATTGCCGCACCGCTCGTAGCAATTAACTCCAAAAACGGGGGCAAATGATGGGTGGCTTCCCGACACACACACACACACGCTCCCGCTCGGCGGCATCGCAAGGGCTGCACTCGGCTTTCCCCGGGGGAAAAATGTTTCTTCATTATCCCACCCAACTACCTTTTGCACGGCGCCTTCCAAGGAACGGGCCAGCTCTTCCCGCTGCTTGGCGAAGCTTTCCTGCCTCAGGCTGATCTGACTGACTTCCCCCAGAAGGTGATGAACGTAATAGCCCGAGGCCGCAGCGGCTGCCAAGAAAGTCACGGAGAGGAGAAAGTTCAGGATGGCGCCGCAGCTGCAGGACGAGGCAGTTTTGCCCCCGCCAGACGGCGGAGAGCCCCCTTTGCTGCCTTTGGAGTGGGCCGGGGGCGGCGGCGGCGGCGGTGGCTGCTGCTGCTTCTTTGCCACGTCATCGGGTTGGTTGGAATGGGCCCCCTTTTCGGAAGAAGCGGGGTTGCCGCTGTTCTTGCCGCTCCTTTGTTTGGCCGCGGAGGATGACATGCTAAGCCGAGCGAGGCGCCCTTGATCCTCTCGTACTCTTGAAGGCGTCGGAGCGAGATGGAGAGACTTCACTGAGGCGCGCTTGGAGGCCGCGCGAGAAAAAAAGCGGCTGGAGCTGGGAGAAGGGTCCGCTTCTCCATTCAATTTCGGCACGGAGATACGGGAGGGAAGGCACGGAATTCAGGCGGGCTTCATCTCCGCCCTGCCCAACGGCGAGCGCCGCCTCCCGAGTTCCATAACGCAGGGGTGGGAAGGGTGACTGCCACGCATACCGATCGAGGAGGAAAAGGATGGGCCGGGAGCGCAGAGATAAATGGAGCGGGGGAAGCTGCATTTCCTGCCCCCGCCGCTTTGGCAAAAGTTTGCTTCGAACTCGGGCAAAGTGATGTGAAATCTCCTGTCTCCCCTTCCCCCCCCCCCAAAAAAAATCCCTCGCCTAAATTTCTGGAGTTATAAATATGTTGGTTTTTGCAGCCTTACAAGCCTCTTTTTGCCTTGAGCGCAGCCGCTTCGATGTTTTATTTGGGGAAAACCCTTCATATCCAAGAATTTTGAACTTGAATTATATCTAGGGGGAACCTAAAGAGGTCCTGGGAGAGTTTGGGAAGTTGAGGATCAACACGGGGGTGGCAGGGTAGATGAACTAACAGGGATTGTTTCATGTAGTCAGAGATTAGTCCTATGTTAAAATTTGGCCCAAATGATTGCTTCTTTTGTTCTTGATTGTGTAAATATTGCTTTTAAGTATTTCCCTTAAGAGGAATAAAATGGATATATTTAATATTAGAATTGCAAGCTACAGTCCTTTTCCCACTCATACCAAGTCATATCATAAAATAAGCCCTGATAGCATTTTTTTGGTCATAAAATTTACTATTTTGCTAATGCATGGTCTTTCTTCAAGTCACTTACTTCCCAGGTTCTCAGATAAGCCCAGCAGATTTTACACACCTTGAGGTTGTCCTTGAACCCTGTTGGAATAAGGCAGAAAATGCTAATAATAGTTTAACTCCAGACCAGTTAAGAATGTCTTGAGTCTTTCTTATTTGTGGGCTGAGGATAAAATGAAAGCAATGTCAAGGAGGCTGGACAAAAAAATGTGTTGTTTTTGTGCTGTGATTAGGTGCAATTTGGGGAAGAGACTCAGCAGGGATTGTCACTTAGGAGATTTTTGCTGAACTGCATGTACAGTACTCTTAGTTGGAAAAGAAATCCTGTTAATTTCTGTCTGCTAGTGTGATCTGCTAGTCCAATGTATGAGTTTTCAGAGAAAAGACCCACCTTTTGTAGAAAGGGAGAGGGAGGAGAGACATCATATATGGAATATGTGCAGGCAAATTGTCTTCCTGAACCTGTAGCCTTTGCGTGTCTGCATGTAAACTATTTCATAGGACTACACTTTAAACATTCTTGGTGGTAGGAATAATGATATTCTATAATGGGAAAGTGCCACATTCCGAATCCTAGTCACTCATAAAGGTCAGATTTCGGCAAAACTATTAACTTAGAGGTCAGATCTAAAGAAGCTGTAGATCTATGCTAGAATCAAATTGACATCTCTGCCACCAATCAGGTTGATGCCAATGTTGGGGGCTTTCCATTTGCTAGGTCCAAACGCCCTCCTGCACTGAGGGCATAGTTTTGTGCACACAGGATGGTAAGGCTCTGTTCATACAAAATCTTGTTATTCCAGCAGACAGCAACTGGAATTTGTTGCAATGAATGTGCCTAGTGATGCAATTGATTTTGTTACTGGGAAGTTAGATCTACTTCCCACTCAAACAACGCCTTCAGATATTTTCCATTTGTATCCTAATGTTTTACTACTGCTTCTTCCACTTTTTTCAGAAAAAAAGTTGTAGGGAAAGGAAAAGCTAACACAGCTGCACAATCGCTTTTTGACAAGGGTGCTAGGAGTTTTCCTGCAGAAGCAACTGAGCCTTTAATAATATCAAACAAAAACAATTTATAGAATGAAGAAGGGTTTCTGTGTAATGCTGAGAGTGGTACACAGCAATTGCACAATGAAAAAAAGCTAAGCATTTTTGCAATTCTTAAACTTTTTAAAAACTTTTGCCAAACTTTTGCTACTAAAATGTAAACATCTCATGTAGTTCCCTCCTCCGCCACCCATTTCTCAGCTGAACAATTTATTTCTGAATTTGGCTTCGTTTCCCATTTTCAGACAACTGTATGGTTTCCATTGCCATAGATAACTAATGTTAAATTACATTCTCAAATGGATTGGCCTACATAAGAAAATGGAATATATGACATACTCAATGCAGATATTATTGAAGGATGAAGATTGTAAATGCAAAATTAAAGGCTGCACCCAGTGCTGAGGAGAAAAAGACATAATGCTACCTAATCTGCACTGCAAACATTTAGGTAGGAACTCAAGAGTTCCAAAATATGTCTTTGTTCCTGGAGCCCAGGGATAGTAGCCTTAATATAGATGAGCCTCTGAATAATTGTCCATTTATTTATTGAAAAGTAAATCCCACTGAGTTTGATCAAACTTATTCTCAGGTAGATAGAGGTATACAGAATTGGAAACCTTAGTTTCCAGTGAAGTAGTCTAGCTCAAAGTTCTCCAACTTTCCAGCTTTGTGGACTGGTGGGGTGGGGGGGGGAGAGGATGGTTCTGGCTGGCAAGCCGCACTCATGCAAATGGAGCGCACATGCATGCGCTTGCCTACTACTCCTTCACATGGAAGTGCACACACAACATGCTCATTCACTGTTTCTGTGGCCCGCTTGCAAGCAGCTTGCAGCCCAGAGGTTGCGGATCCCTGGTCTAGATGACAACTTTAGTCCTTATGTGTTTGGGGAAAAAAATGCATTTTTAGAACTACTCTAGATTAGTAGTAAGGGGATGTTGGAAGATTACCTTCTCCAACCTTCTCAGCAGTTTCTGACAGGAGATGCTTGCATGGTGTAAATTCCAACTTCATCTTTATAAACCTTATGCACCAAATAGGTCTCGTAAACTTTCTAGATAACTAAAAAGACATCGCAGCAGCCTAGCATTTGGAAATGGATTCAAGTAATCCCCATGAACTGCGGTTGACCTTGGTAAGGGCAGAATTTAAAAAAAAACCTGAACATAAACTTGGAGTACTTCTGTGAAAAACGTATTAGTTAAATAATATTTACAGACTTTTATTTTGACCAAGGACTATGATTTCCAAGTTTCTAATTCTAATGTCTAACTTCCCATTTGCTGTTAATGTACTGTTACATGGAATTGGATGCATCTGCAAAGGATTATTTTATCCAGCAGAGTCTAGATCAGGGGTGTCAAACTCAAGTTGTTGTGAAGGTGTCACGTGACGTATCACGACTTTTTTCCCCTTCGCCAAATCAGGCATGGACGTGGCCAGCGCGTGATGCATCCGGCCCATGGGCCGCGAGTTTGACAGCCCTGGTCTAGGTAGAATGAATACACCAATGAAAGCAAAATCTACAGGCAGTCCTCAACTTACAACTGTTTGCTTAGTGACCATTCAAAGTTACAACGGCACTGAAAAAGTGACTTATTACCATTTCTCACATGACTGTTGAAGCATGGTCATGTGATCAAAAATTGGGTGCTTGGCAACTGACACATGACAGATGCAGTGTCCCAAGATCATGGGATGACCTTTTGTAACCTCCTGACAAGTCAATGGGGAAGCCAGATTCAGCTAGTAATCATGTTACTAACTTAACAGCAGTGATGCACTTAAAACTGTGGAAACAAAGGTTGTAAAATGTGGTAAAACTCACTTAACTATCTTGCATAGCAACTAAAAACTTGGGCTCAATTACGATTGTAAGTCAAGGACTACCTGTACATATCTCCCTTTGGACAAAGATCTTTGAGCTGTACTGTTTGAGTTGGATAAGGAGCATTTAGCACTTGTTGTTGAACCGTTTATATATTATGGGCATATATATTAGCGATCAGAACCTTTACAAGTTTTATTCCATATAAGCTTTATCGGCTTCACTTAACTAGAACATCCAACTTAGAAAAAATGTAATTGGATTCTAGCAGAAATAAAGTTAAAGGAGCAACAAGAACAAGACTCAAAGGCACCACTTTCTCTTTTAGTACATAGCGGTTACTGGCTACAACATTGCAGTTGTTTTATGAATGCACTAATAACATCCTCTCAAATTTCCAAACATACTTTCTTAAATAAAAGCATTTCCTTGTGGCATATTTCTTATAACTACAGTCCATTTACTGGATTATATGTTCTAGGCTAGGGCAATGATGGCGAACATTTTTCTGCTTGGGTACCAAAAGGGTGCGCGTGCAATAGCATGTGCATGCCCACACCCATAATGTAATCTCCCCTGGCGCATGTATGTACAACCCTCCTGCACTCTCCCTCATGCGTGCATGCATACGTCACTGAAGCCTCCAGATTTCCAGTAGGCCCTTTGGGCTGTTTTTCACCCTCCCCAGGCTTCAGGAAATCCTCCGGAGCCGGTGGATCATGAAAAACGGGCCCAACTTTCGGTAGACCATTGGGCCCATTTTTCGCCATCCACAGGCCTCAGAGGCTTTCCTGAAGCCTGGGAAAGATGAAAACGGCCTACCCCCCGCCCTCTGGAAGGCTGAAAATCAGCTGGCCAGCGTGTGCATGTGCGCTGGAGCTAACATAGGGCAATACCTCACATGCCCTCAGATATGGCTCTACGTGCTACCTGGTTATAGGGTGCCAGGTCCATGTTAACAATACCCAAGAAAAACTACTTGAAAACAGACTGAACATGTTTGAGCAAGTCAATAGTAACCTTGCTTTGTCTTTGTGCTTAAACGGAGTGTATTTTTTTGGCAACCTGAGACAGAAATTTCCTCTGGGTCTTCCTTCAGCGATATTGCTTTTTTTTCATCTGGATATTATGCCCTACTGCTCTATCTCTTCTCCAGAAGTCAGCTATGTCAAAGAGAAAAGTATGTATCCTATACAGCCTGACTTACTCAAATAAGAAATGAAAATAAACAGCTCACTGACCAATGGCACTTAGATGGTATTTGCCCACCTTAGCAGTCAAACCCAATCTCAAATTCTGACAGATGATAGTTATAAAAATAAAGGCCAGGAAAAGGATAAACCAGAATTCCTAAATCAAGTGTTCAGCCTATATGTCCCAGAATCCCCAGGCAGCCTATTGTTCATGTTGTGTGGAAATTGTGGGAATAATAAGACATCAAACATTTGAAGCCAGCCTGGGCACAGCTGAAAGAAACTAAGAATACTGGGAAACAGTCTGCTGAAATAATTTTGACAGCCAGTAAAAGATACTTCCAATTCTCTGATGGTAGCATAACTAAAACAAATATTTTATATTTTATTTGTATTTATAGAACTAAATAAATCCTATATCTTTGTATTGTTAGTAGAACTTGATGTACTCCAGTCCTCCACAATTAGCTTCATTTTAAACATTTTCTGAATAATACATTGAAAAGATAAAAAAAATCAGTTATGAATTTCTGATTAAAGTGAAATTTCATGTGCTTCTATTTTCTTCTCATTTTTATCATTGCTGCCATGATAAAATATTGTAAACAAGGGTAAGTGTAGATCTGTAAGTAGGGTTGCCAACTACGGTACTTTTGCTGCTGGTGATCCTGAGCCTGCTGGCTTTAATAGATAAATAGCACCCAAAATGCAGAGTTAGAAGTACTGAGCCCTGCCAGAAGAAAAGCAGTTGGCATATGTACATATCCATCACACCTTTCATATTTAGCAATCAAATTCATTCAGTATACCTTTCTGCCTTACAAGCCATAATTTCACTCATTTTGTATATTGATCTTTGTTCTTTAGACTTCTCATCACTTTTTCAGGATCTTGTCAAATCTGCCCAATCAGGTTTCTTCTTCATCTATTTGCTCTTCATTTATTTTGCAATCAAACTAAATCCATTACTGTACACTATGACAAAAACACCCCAATGTGTTTCTTTGGTACTCATGATTTGGTCAATTCTCATTTATTCAACCCAATCATTCTTGATGCTACCTATTTTATTCCAGACCGATGTATCCCATTTCCACTGCATTTAAATTATGTTTCTTCTGCCATATCCAATTTTCACTTCTTTATAAAAGGAACCGGGTCTTACACACCTTTAATTTCTTTTATCAAGCATTCATTCCTCACAACAGACTACATATAGTTGGCAACTGTCTATTGTAATATGTGAATTATATTTGCAGTCATGGCAATTTTTCTCAATCTGGAGAATGACTTTTCACACTAGACTGAGCAATGATATTTCTTCAGCTTCTGAGAGAACTGGGCAAATAGATTTTGTAACAGTGGCTGGGTGTGGCTGTTTAAATAGTCATGGGGAAGAAGAAAAAATAACGACACTACTGTAGTATGGGAGTGTCTTGACTATAAAGCTGGAAAAAGTCTACCATCCTGCCCTCCTAACAGGTGGAGCCCCATATGATTAAGAGTTGGTTCTTCCAAGAAATGCGGTGGGTCAGTTTAGCAAATACAAATATGTACCTTAATCTTTTCAAGATTTATTAACATTTAAAGCATTAATGGAAGAAACTGCAGCATACATTTTGAAATAGGTTGGCTATAGTTTAAATGTAACATTGGACTTTCAAAAAATTTAATCTTTTCAAGCCAATTTTGGGAGCTAAACAAATCTGTGATCCACTTCATGACAGGTCATTTTGTTACTGTAAAAACTGATTTTGGGGAGAACTTAAAATAGACTTTTTTATTATTTGTCATCAAGTTGTACTTGGTTCCTAGTGTCCACGTAGATTTTTTTTTCATGACAATCTGTCCCCAACCTGATCCTTCAGGTCTTCTAATGGTGCACTCATCACTACCACATTGGAGTCTCTCTAACTTACTGCTGGTCATCCTCTTCTTTTTCCTTCAACCTTTCCAACATCAGAGCCTTTTCCAGAGAGCTGAGTCTTTATGTGTCCAAAGTAGGACAATTTGAGGTTTAGTCAATTGTGCCTCCAATGAGAACTCTTAATGTGTTTGATGATCCATTTTCTTGCCTGTCCACACTATTCTCAGGAGTCTTCTCCAACACCAAAGTTCAAAAATGTCAGTACTCTCCTGCTCATTCCATAGTGTCTCACAGAAAAACAGCATTGCTAAACAAAATTAATATTTAACTATATACTGTTCATCTTATTTTCCATAACAATTATGTCTCCAATAACTACCAAGTAGATCACAGGGCAACATTCCTTCATAATTGTTACCTCCAACTGCTTTTCAGTTGCCTTTGAAAATGGAAATTCCCCCTAATATCAAGGTTTGTAAACTACCCCAAGGGATCACGACACCCACCAAATGATCTATAGATTTTAGTTGTTATTTATTATTTTATACTAGCATTTTTAATTGTATATATACTGAATGTTTTTATTTGTTCTGGTCTCTGGTCTAAGACTGTAATAAATCGATTAAAGAAAGATTAATCAATCATTAAAGGACCCACCAAATGAAGGAACAAAAGGCAAAGGAGTTAGCTTTAAGGCAAACCTTTCCATGGATTTGTTGTCTGACCTATCTCTGGCCCAGACTCTTTAGCTACTGTGGACGTGTTGGTTGGAGGTAACACCTCCAAAACTGAAAAGAAAAAATAAGAAAAATCCAGTTGCCTCCTGAAAAAGCCCCTTTAGGATAACCATGACCTGGATGACTGAGAATCTCTACAGACTCCCAACCTGAAGATCTGGGAGGCTGAATGAATCCCAGTACAAAGCCAATTAAATTTAGCACCGTGGGGCCAACAATTTACAACGTCTTCTTTCGCTTCCCTTCTG
Organism: Natrix helvetica; assembly: GCF_964273705.1. Taxonomy (NCBI): domain Eukaryota; kingdom Metazoa; phylum Chordata; class Lepidosauria; order Squamata; family Natricidae; genus Natrix; species Natrix helvetica. The sequence continues at coordinate 24,639,864 of NC_138553.1, forward strand.
CGAAACCCGCTCCTGCTCTTATCTTCCGCCGTCAGCGAGAAGCTGTTTTATCACATACAGGTGGCCAACTCAAGAAGGCAAGCATTAGGACATAGTCAGGACAGAATTGAACAATCTACAGTCCTGCAGCAACCTAAACCGGCCGCCTGAGAGGGCAGGAAAGAGCCGTGTTTTGGCCCCCGCGCTGGCGCGCCCAACCACGACAAGAGCCGCCCGGAGGAGGCAACCTCGCAGCTGAGCAAGCAGGGAGAACTGGGGACACCCGCTCGCTTCCGTAAACATCGCTCAGCCCCGCCCCTCCAGCAGGGAGAGAGCATTGGTGCCCGGGGGAAGGGGAGCAAGGCTCCTGACATGGAAGGACGGATTTGCCTCACTTTTTGGGAAAAGTACCCCGCAGCCGGCTTCGACCTGTCCGGCCTAAAGCTCGTCGCTTCGCTCTCCGAGCGTCGCTTCCTTGGCCCGTCGCGTTGGTTAAGATAAGGAACGAAACGTTTCCACCACCCCCTCTCCTCGCAGAGAAGTGGGAGCGTCCAGGCAGCTGCTAATAGACGGCCCGAGACTATGTATAAACCAAACGGGGGGAGGCGGATGGAGAGTTAAAGCCCGAGTGACAACAGCTGAGGGGCAGCCCAGGCAGAACCAGTGGGGCGGGGGGAACCGAGGACGCCTCTGCTTGGAAAGGGGTCTCTTGCGGTGAGTGGGTCTCGATTTGCCTTCTTCCTTCTCCTCCTCCTCCTCCTCTTGGGAAAGAAGCGCTCCGCGTCCTCCCCAACCCTACCGATGATTGAACCCCGGATTGCCTCGGGAGCCCCCGTGAAAGGCTCCGCTTGCATGGGGGAGAACCCGCGAGGGCGGGGTAAAGGCGGTGAGTGGGGGGGTCCTTCTGGATGGATCCTGACGGGAAGCAAAGCCCGTGCCGGACCCCGTGGTTCGGATTTGCAAACAATGGCTAATGGCTTACGCCGTTGGTCGAATATGGGCACATGTTGATTGCTTTAGCCCCCCTGGATAAACAAGCATAAGGCGGGCGGGGGTGGGTGGGGGATCTCAAGGTGACTCCTCTCGACCCCAAAGCGCGCTTTTGCAGGCGGGCAAAGCTGAGTTATTGGGGAGGCGAGCAATAATCCCCTTTGGGGGGGGGAGCGGCGGGAGGAGAGGAATCCGTCGTTGGCAACCCACATTATTTATTTTGACACACTTTTTTTTTTAACGATCCCCTCCCTTCCCCTTCCGCGCAACTTCTCGGATGCGGTTAAAGATCCGGAAGCGTTGATAGCAATTGCAGAGATGGCGAAGGCGAGAAGCGGTCTGTTGTTTGGAGGTTTTCCTTGGAAACGCTGGTTTTGTTTTGGACCGGAGGGTGCCAGGAGGCTTTGAGCCTCTGAGCCGGCGCCAAAAATACATCTGCGGGGAGGGGAATCGGCCAAGCCGAGGAGGAGCTGCTGTTTTCGCCTTCCAAACCAAGGAGGGGCGTCGGGTTACTCGTTTGCTCTTGTGAATCTTGGACGGTACAGCGGAGGACGCTGCTCTTTTGTTGACTGCTAGTAGAGGTAGTCGTCGACTTACGAGCACAATTGAGCCCAGGATTTATGCTGCTAAGTGGGACACTTGGCGAGCTTTCTTGCCACGGCTGTTAAGTGAATTTCTGTGGTGGTTGTTAGTAATGTGGTTGTTAAGTGAGAAGGTCAGAAGGTCGCAAAAGGTGATTACATGACTCCAGGACACTGCAATCATCGTAAATATGAGTCAGTTGCCAAGCATCTGACCCATGCTGATCATGTGACCATATGAATGGCGCAATGGTCGTAAATGTGAAAAACAACTGTAAGGTTGTTTTCAGGGCTGTTGTAACTTCCAATGGTCACGAAAGGAATTGTTATAAGTCGAGGACTACATCCTCTTATTCTGCCCATTGCATAAAGTCTCAGGTGCAACCACCAGAAAAATCTGGGTGATCATTACAGGGAAGCCATGGGCAACAGTTTGGTATTTATGCATTGCATTTTTATTATTAGTTTTAGTCAATTTCCTTATTTGAAAATTAAAAAGCAAAACTTCTATATGGTGGCTGTCTAGATTTCTGCAGCTTAGGTCGGGGTAGCATATGGTCCAGATATTTATAAACATTCTTGCACTTAAATCATTATCATTTTAATTAACAATGTTGGTTTCCCCCCCTAATTTGACAAATGGTAGAAAATTAATTAAAAGTTTGTAAATGTACATTAAAAGCAATAATGAATAACTGAAAAACCATAAGATGTCTATTAGCACAGAATACACTGTAACATTTGCACATCTCATCATTTCTATTTCTGCACAGATTCTCTTGATTTTTCAGGATTTTTCCATGAGTTCATGTGAAACCACCTTCAAATCACAGGACGCATTTGCTTCAATGAGGCTTCTTAGTCATGAGTCCTTGTGATCCCATTGCGGTATTAAAAAATAATTTGAAGCCTGGATCTTTACATGCAACCTATATGAAATCATCAAGAAATAAATTATGTCTGTCAGGTCCACACAATTGGACAATCATGGATCTCACCACTTTTGGCTCCAACATGACACAATAATTGGGTTGGGGAGAGATAATTTGATTTTGCATCAATTTTAAAGGGAGTCACATGAAATCGTTCTAAAGTCACAAAACACCTTTGTCTATATACAGTGAACTATCACAATAAACCCAATCAATTGATTGGCTACTTGGATTCAAGGCATGAATCTGTATTATTTTCTTTTTACATTGGATCCAGTTGAAATAATTGCCAAAACACTGATCATAGATTTCTGCATAAAACAAAACATCAAAACGACAGATCTGAGGATCTGGGACATAATGCAAGAAGCTTATGTTTGAGACAATTATCGTCATGAATATTCATGATTTTTACACACAGTTTGTCTGAGAAAAAGTGATAAATCATATCCTCTAAATAGGCAACAAAAATCACACTGGTAATGTTTGGCTCCAAACAAAAATAACCTTTACCTAGCAATAACTTGCTTATAAAATTCAAAGCAGACAAAATTAGTCTGGAAGTAAACATACAATAGAAGAGAATATTTCTAGCTCAGGGTTGAACTGTAGAGTCTTTGGTGCTCTTAGAGCATGGCTATCTGTTTGCAGATGTTTCATTACTCAATAACAAAACAACCAAATTCAGAGAGTACCAAGGATATCACAACACAGAGAACATACAGATCATCCACAATAGTGATGATAGATAGATAGATAAATAGATGATGATAGATAGATAGATAGATAGATAGATAGATAGATAGATAGATAGATAGATAGATAGATAGATGATAGATAGATAGATAGATGATAGATAGATAGATGATAGGTGGGTGGGTGGGTGGGTAGGGTGGTTGGATGGGTAGGGTGGATGGATGGATGGATGGATGGATGGATGGATGGATGGATGGATGGATAGATAGATAGATAGATAGATGATAGATTCTGTGAGCAGATGCAAAAATCCAAGGAAAGTGCATAACAGTGATAATAACAGGTATAAATAAACATTTCCCATAAATTCTCAGAAATGATAGCACCTGCACCCCGATAGGAAAGGAAAATTATGTTTAATAATAATGACTCACTTTAAAGGGATGGCAGAGTAGATCTGTCCGTCTACTGTGACACTTCATTGCAGGTGAATCAGAGATGGAAATCCGGAATGCTCACCATCTTTCCCCACTAATCCCTTTGACTTAAGATCTGTGAAGTCTAACTTTGCAGTATTTTAAGAATCCTAACATTGATAGAGTTGTGCAATCCTATTTTTTCACTAATATATTCTCTGAAGTTTTATTTCTATATAGATGTACGTAACATTGCAACCCATTGTTCAATACCAGGAAAGAAACCTGCAGGCAGAAGACTTGCATTAGATAAACCCGCAATAAATATGTATGATTAAATGAATAATATTTTCTTGGAGGACGGGGTGGGTGGGTGAGTTAGACGCTACATTCTGAAGACTTCGGTAAATTGTGTAAGCTTCTGTCTCTTCATCTTAATAATGGACTGTGATTTAACTGAGATGCACTTTCTCTCTTCCCTTTGGGGGAATTCACTTTAGTTTCAAAGGAGTAACTTTGAAAAGCAATATTCTGAGGGAGTTCAAGCCTTCTTTCTTCTAGAGCTGCTACTTCATAAACTAGCATTTACCCTTTTAAATGAAGAATAATCTAGGTATGAAATACAGATACTGCGGGAGCGGGAAGAAGAGAGTCCAGTTACAGATTTCCCAGGTCATGTTTGTCTTAGTATTAAAGAAAATGCTAGGAGAGCTGAAGCATTTAGTAAAAATGCAAGAGTGGGAAAGAACAATAGGTTGAAAGGTCATGACAGCACTCGTAATTCTTGGTAAAAATTATGCAATCTAAATGATTAGATAATGCCAGAGTCTATGCAGAACCTACTTCTGTACCTACTTATTTTAGATCTCTGGAGAGAGTTGTCTCTTTCCTACTAGCCTGCAGGGAGAAAACAAAGAAAAAGGTTACTGCTCCAAAGACTGAATTTAGCTCACAGCAGGAGAAAAACGACTGGATTAATGTTTGCAATAAGTTATACATAAAACTAAATGTTCAGAGTCTGATTTACAAACATCAGTAGGGTTTTTGGATTAAGGATGCTCATGCAATGTTTTTTCAAGAAACAGATCAACTTAAATGAAACCCCACTGATAAAATCAAATTAAATTCTCACCTAATGATGTTGCGTTATGGAATTCGCTGTTAACAAAAGTTCATTAAAGAAACCTGTTTCCCACTTAATTATCTACACCTCTGCAATTAGTACAGTAAGTGCTGCTGCTCAGTTGCCATTCATTGGGAGATCAATAATATGATTGTTGCTATATCTTTATGAATTGCTATGTTTCTGAGTTAAAAACAAAAAGATGTGCTTATGATATCTGCTAATTTCCCACCACATACACACACGCGTGCACACACACACAATGTAAATTTTCCACTTAAGCCATATAGAGCCATTAAGAATCATGCTGACTTATTTACTCTGATCAGTATATTATGGGATCCTTTTTCTCTTCTGAAAAGAGAAACACAACAAACAAAAAGAACAAAAATGTGGAAGTGAAGTATTATACTATCACTGAAGTTGGTCAGCACTGATTCTCTTGTGTGCAAGAAGAAAGGTTGTACATTCCTTAAATGATTGATTCCCATTATGAGATATTAAGTGAACCACTTTTCTGTTTTGATTTTCTGCTTCTTCAAAGAATTATTTATTCTCCAGCCTTGTTTTAGCGTAGAGTGTAGATGGGTTAGCTTTCAACTCACATTATTCCTTGTCAGGAGAAGCTAAGAATTATCAATCAAAGAAGCATCAACCTGAGAAAAATGAAACATTTTTAGTAATAAAAAAAGCAAACTGCTGCCACTTACAAGATCTACATTTGTGAGTAGAATTGTGCAACTGGAACATTGCATGACTCTTCATAATCCCAGTCTTTTGACTTGATTTCCCCAGATTTTCATTAGGATTTTGGCAAGTTTATGCATGAGTTATGTTATGTTTGCCCTTGCCATGCTATAGGTATTTACTGATAGATGTAAGTTGTAAGTGATATTTTAATAAAATCACTGCATCAACTTAAAATATTTGATACGCTTGTGAAGATATTCAGGCAGAAATGAATATTGTTCAAAAATGAAATTGCAGGTGTTTCACAACTATGTAAATGTTGACGGTGGTAGAAATTTAAAAAGTCTAAACTGCTATGCAAATTCCATCTTATCTCATTTCTTCTACCCCAAATAGGCACAATACATACATTGACAACATGCTATACAATTATATTGGTTTTACTCAAATTTCTTCTTTTTTGCATTCCACTTTGCAGATCTGCTACACACTTCTTAAATGATCTTCAGAATACAAATTGAAAGTGTAACTGCCAATGAACTTCATCAAATCTCACATAGGGAGCAACTCTTGAACAGGTAAGGATTGACCAGGATAGACAAGTCTAAAAGTAATGCAGTAAACATGGTAAGCAAGCTATTAATAGATCACATATATGCATGTATTTCTATTTTTAAATAATATCCTTTTAAGCATTTAGATACTATCTCATGTTTTCTTATACAGTATAATTTCTAATGAAGCTTATTTTCCAACTAAAATAAGGCTGTGAATTTCTATTTTAGGTTCTGCTTTTATTTGTTGTGTATGCATGTCCTAAATAGTTGCACACAGGACAGATGTGCTACCTAGATCTATTATGTTTTTTTAGGGTGAATAAGTGATGTATGTAGAGCTATTCATATTTACTTTTATTTACTGCCTTCTCTTATAAAGCTGTTAGTAGTAGCCCTCCAGTTCCCCAAGATAGCATAAAATGTGAAGACTGCAACTTTATCCACTCCACAATCCTGTCCACTCCAGTGATGCATGGACTCTATCACTCTATTTCTAGTTGGTTGCATCTATATATAGTAGCATACCTACTGACTGTCTTTAATTTTCATGTTTTTCAAATGTCCCTGCAGCAAAAAGTTAAAATAAAATCTTACACCCCAAATATCTGAACATCAGAAACTTTCTACCAGCAGCTCTTTCCATTCTTCTCTGTTTCTTATTGATTTAATTATTTGGCTTTTGTCAATGCTCATTTAATGTCTGCTTTATCAGTGGGGGCCTTTGTCTTCTTGTAAAAAGGAATTTTTAATAGTCAGTTAAGGGCAAACTCATTTCAGAATGTGAAATGACAAATTAACAGCATTAGCCAAATACCTCCTATTTGGAATTTAGGGCTGGTGAAACCTTAGGAATTTATTATTTGTTTAAGCAGTGGAAGGAGTAGAGGAGAGAGAATAATAAATGAATTTAACTAGCTTTAGTAAATTTCTGATATATGCAACTTGAAGAATACATTTAAAATATTTTTCTGGATGCTTTGTATATATATTCTGAATAAGGAGGTAAGAAAAGTATTTGCAACTACTTTATCCTTCCTTGCTTCTCAATAAGATATAAAATCAGTATGTGAATCAGTATTGGTTTGATTTATGTAAAGATCATCCCTTTGAGAATCAGAATATATCCAGGGAATAATAATATGGCACATAGAAATAACCATATTCTTCTTTCTACTATATTAATAGGTGGTTATTTGATCATTAGTGGTTCTACAGTGATGGTTCTACGTTGATGCACAATGTTCATTCTGTGTGTGCATTATATACACAAACATCTTGATGTGTGCATTTTTAAATTGCAACTTTCTGTAGCTTATTGATTTTTATATAAGATTATTTTCCTAAAACCTTTTCCAGAAAATGGAAACATATAGTAGTCACCTCCGGACGGTCCCTGAAGCCTCCGGGGGGCGCGGGGGAGGCTCTTTTCGCCCTCCCCAGGCTCCTATAAAGCCTCTGGAGCCTGGGGAAGGCGAAAAATAGCTTTTTAAAAGGTGAACTCAGCTGGCCAGCGCGCACATGCGCGATGGCCAGCTGACAGGGCAGCGCCTCGCGTGCCCTGACAAATGCCATAGGTTCGCCATCACGGATATATAGCAAAAAGTTAAAAAGAAGGTTTTGATTTGGATGAGGGGATAAATGGGGAAACTCATTAAATTTGCAGATGACATCAAGCTGGCAGGAATAGCCAACACTCCAGAAGATAGGCTTAAGATACAGAAGGATCTTGACAAACTTGAACATTGGGCACTATCTAATAAAATGAAATTCAATGGTGAAAAGAGTAAGGTTCTACATTTAGGCAAGAAAAACAAAATGCACAGATACAGTATATGTGGTACCTTGCTCAGTAGTAGTAACTGTGAGAAGGATCTTGAAATCCTAGTGGACAACCATTTAAATGTGAGCCAGTAGTGTGCAGCAGCTGCCAAAAAAGCCAACACAGTTCTAGGCTGCATAAATAGAGGGATAGAATCAAGATCACGGGAAGTGTTAATACCACTTTATAATGTCTTGGTAAGGCCGCACTTGGAATACTGCATTCAGTTTTGGTTGCCAGGATGTAGAAAAGATGTGGAGACTCTAGAAAGAGTGCAGAGAACAGCAACAAAAATGATTAGGGGACTGGAGGCTAAAACATATGAAGAACGGTTGCAGGAACTGGATATGTCTTGTTTAATGGAAAGAAGGACTAGGGGAGACATGATTAACACTTCTCAAGGAGAGAAGCAACTTAGAACTGAGGAGACATTTCCTGACAGTTGGAACAATTAATCAGTGGAACAACTTGCTTCCAGAAGTTGTGAATGCTCCACACTGAAAGTTTTTAAGAAGATGTTAGATAACCATTTGTCTGAAATGTTATAGTGTTTCCTGTCTAGGCAGGGGGTTGGACTAGAAGACCTCCAAGGTCCCTTCCAACTTTGTTATTCTATTCTATTCTATTCTATTCTATTCTATTCTATTCTAAGGTCCATTTCTAAATGCCAGTAATGGTAATATCTGAGAAGTAGAATGTACTTGGAAAGGAAGCTGATTTCTATTAGCTATTTTTAAAAGACCAAAGATATGAGAGTCCAAAGAAAGAAACTATGAAGTTGGAAGGGAAGCAACTCAAATTTCTTTCTGGAGTCGTCATGCTCTGTGCAAATGAGAGACAGTGTCATTTAATTGCCTGGCTCAGTGCAAATGAGGGACAGTGTCATTTAATTGCCTGGCTCAGTGACTCATGTTCTTGTGTACTTTATACAATATGACATCAAGTTTCAAAACTCTAAAGTATGTAGTTCTGTCATTATTGTGTCAGTATTCTTCATTGGGTCTGACATGCGTAAGATAGGTAAATTGTTCCTAGACTGTCATTCATATTGTGGTTTTATTCACATGCCAAGCTTATTTGATTTTGGGTTAGTGGGCTAGGTAAACCCAGTCATTGTCATTGATAAACCATAGTTTGTAGTCTCACTTGTTCTTCAAATATACACCATGGTTTTTATTTGCTGCTTTTGAAACCATGCCTTTGTTTACCATGTCATAGCTTTTCTATAACTGACCAAGAATAAAATGTTTTAGGGTCTTTGTTACCATGATCCTCAAGATTACTGTTTAGCACAAGGAACTTCACTTGCAAATCAAGGGTGGGCAACTACTATGCTGCTGCTGTGAAGTATCTTGTATATTTCAGGGCAAAGAGTTTTAGTTGAACCATTCAAACAAATGACAGCTGTGTTGTGACTTACCCTTTTGATATTAAAAAGTAGAAAATACCTGTTACATGTGAAGATATTATGGTCTCTTTTATCCAAATTCTGTCGTCCTGATTAAATTCTGTCGTCCTGGTTTTAAAAAATGGTTTCTATAATTCCTTGCCATATGCTAATACAGTGATGGCGAACCTATGGCACGCGTGCCACAGGTGACACGCGGAGCCATTTGTCTGGGCACGCAAGACGTTGCCCTGTCAGCTGGCTAGCGCGCATGCGCGCTGGCCAGCTGAATTCACCGCTTTTAAAAGCCATTTTTCGCCCTCCCCAGGCTCCCTGGAGGCCCTCCGGTTTGCTTGGAGGGTCGTTTTAAGCGTTCCGAAAGCTTCAGGAACCGTCCGGAGGCTTCCCTGATGCCTTTGGAGCGCTTAAAACGACCCTCCGAGCAAACTGGAAGCTCGGAGGGTCGTTTTGAGAGTTCTGAAGGCTTCAGGGAAGCCTCCGGACGATCCCTGAAGCCTCCGGAGGGCCTCCAGGGGGGCGGGGGAGGCACTTTTCGCCCTCCCCAGGCTCCTATAAGGCCTCTGGAGCCTGGGGAGGGTGAAAAAAGCATGTAAAAATGGGGGGTTGCCCCTGTTGTGCGTGCATGCACACTGGGGGTCGCGCATTGCATTATGGGTGTGGCACGCTTGCACACGACCCCCCTGCGCTCCCCCCACTTATGGCTCACGAACCAAAAAAGGTTTGCCATCGCTGTGCTAATACATCTTGAGGACACAAAGTTAGGATACCTGGTTTCATTCTATTTATTCATTATTCATTCTTGTATGTAAACTTATTAAGTTTACATAGAAGAAGAGGAATGAAGAGGAATGAAGACTAGCATACTAATCTGCCTCTTCTTCACCAGTTGTAAAGCTAATCCTCAAGTCCACAAAGAGGACACCTTCTCTACAATTAATTGGCTTTCCATTCACTAGTAGTTTTGATTAAGAAGATTCCTATGGAACCAAGGAACATCTGGAAAAGATTCATGTTGTAAACAAGAGGTTCATGCTTGCATGAAGTACTTGTTGACTCATTGCCAGAGCAGTTTTATAATTGTATGACTATGTAAATTCCAACAGTAGTTTTTAAATTGTATGATGTCATGTTTATTTCCTGTTCTGCACATGAGCCTAGATATGATTGGTGGGATTATTAATCTATCTGACCAACATTAGAAATGGTTGTTTTTACTTGGCACAGGAAGTATTTAATTGCATTAAATCATGAGAATTATTGATGGTTCACTACAAGAAGTGTTACATGTTAATAATGGAATTTCGGTTATGGGTTTTTCAAAAGTGAATAGGGGTGTTGCATAATAATGGATAAAGAATATGAACTGAGTAGTGACTGGATTAAATCTCGCACTGACCTCAATGTTGAGTTTCATGTTGCATAAATTGGCAATTTAACCCACTAGATAAATATTCTAAGTTGATCAGTTGGATAATTTCCAATTATTTAACTGGTTAAATATTATTGAATATTCAAAGAATTCAAAATGATTGCTTTTCTTTTTGTTGTAGTAACTCTTTATTAACAAGAATAGAGTAAGAATCATTTGTTCTAGAAAAGGAAGTAAAGCTTCTCTTAGTCTGATTCTAGTAGTAGGTGCTAGATTCCATATTGAAAATGAAGCCCCATTGTACACTGTCTCTATTTAAAATTCCAGTGAAAAATGGAACTTCTTCAGTTATGAGTTTAGATAATAGCATCTTGATAAGGAAGAACATCTCCGTTTCCAAGGAATCCAGTAGTCCATAAAATGCTATCCTAAATTCTATAACATTATAGCCTAAAATGATTTTTATTATTTAACATTTGGCATTAAATACCCAGGCTAGGCTTTTATTTTAGAATATGAATCTGTCTTATACAATCACTCTAAAGACTGATGAAATGATACATGTGGAAAATCCTTTGAAGTATTAGCTAAATTCTAAGTCTTTTTAATTTTCAAGAGGACTGCATCTTGACTACCTCTAGGCAATTGCGATAACTTCATTTGGTGCTTGCTTACACAGGTTAGTATATAGTTTTGACTAACATTCAGTAATTTACTTGTCTACAGTTTGTCATGATCATCAACTAGGAAAATAGCCAAACCTGGGGATCACTAGGGTTGGGAATCACTGTACTAAAATTGTATCATATAAAGAACATAATCTGTGATTATGAATAAAGATGTCTAGGTTCTGCATCTTATTTTAATTATTTTTCCCAAAGTCTCAGCATACTATACAGCTTAAGACAGTTTGGTTTAAAATCCAAAGACATTTAATAATACTGCCTGATTCCATTTTAAATGTATAATAAAATGGATGTTGTATTTAAGATAGGCAATTTGCGTATCAGATTTATCCAAAGGCCAGATGACACAATCCATCAAAGGAAGCTTAGAAGAAGAAAAAAACCCTCACCTACTTCCCATATGTTCATTGAATCTACGGATTCCTTCCAACTTATTTATCTTCTTTTCAATTCAGTACTAATGCTCTTCAGTGCTAACATTTGTAAAGACTTTCTTATAGCTGTATCAAACATATTTTAGTAAACCCTTTTTTAAAAAATTTGGCAGGTTCTATTTACTGGATCAACAGAAGTGATCCAAGATGCCTTTCACTGATGAGCAGAGCAGTGACTGTGATTTTTCGCGATCTTCAGAAAGTGCAGCTTCTTCATCTAGTGACTCTGAATACTCAAGGCAGAGTTTTACCAGTGATTCTTCAAGCAAGCCCAGTTCTCCAGTCTGTAAGCAAGAAGCACCAACCGGGATATCTGCCTATGAATTGCCGAAAGTGTCTGGGATAAGTTCAGATTGGATATGCAGATCCTCCAACATTTTGAGGAGGATGTTGGTGGACTATTATCTTCTGGCCTTATTTGGGCATTTGTAGGATTTTTTGTCAAAAGAGGACAGTGCACTGTCTCTGACACTTCTAGATTGTGTCCTCAGAACACACAAAATAATTTCCCAAATTGTGCAAAATTTCAGTAGTTCCTTAAGGGAGTTGAAGCTGGCCACATTTTAAAAGGGTTTTTTTAGCTATCTTTCATGACACCATGCCAAATCTTGTGGGTGAAAGAGATTGCCAGAATGTGAGATTATTATTAATATATGACCAACACAGGTTTGGATCCTAGCAGTTACCCATTTATTGATGGTAGGCATTAGTAAAGATATCATGAAGGACTTCTCTGAATTATGTTTATAATTGCTGTCTGCAATGATATGCCAGCCATATCCTTAGGTACCTTTTGAAATTTTGCAGAAAAAGTATAAAATAGCAAAATGCTTGAGTTGTCCTCTGGCTGAACTAAATGATCATCTTAGAACAGATCCAGAACATTCTATAATTTATGAGTGGGCTGGAAATATAATTTTGTACAAAAACATTTCACTAAGATGCTTGAAATGTTTTACTTTGAATAGAATGTATATTTCCCCATTTTAATTCACTTCTGCTTAGTATTTATTTACTCACTGATTTTATTAATACATTTTCAGTTGGATTTCTCTAATAAAACATCTTGCAATTGAGTAAAAGGGAAATAATAACTGTTGTAAAAATAGAAACAAGTCGCATGCCAATAAATAGAAAACACCCAGAATCAAACACATATATTTAGATACACTTTCAAAAAGATTTATTAATCGACTTCAAAGAGCAAGCAATATCTGATGTCCAGAAATCAGAGTTGGCCTTTTCACTAGACAGAATGGGCCAACTGTGGATGAAACTTGAAACATTGAAAAGTGTCTTGAACCTCTGATCATCCCAAAGGTGCTTTTTCAAGAGGCAACTGGACTTTTTTGTAACAAGAAAATCCAGTTGCCTCTTGAAAAAGCATCTTTGGGAGAACTATGACCTGGATGACTGAGAATCTCCATATACACTTTGATGTTAATCTGCCTCCTTCGAGTAAAGTTATCATTCTTGTTCTATTTTTGTTGTCAAAAATAAAGCACAAGTGCCAGTCTGATTAGCTTTTATATAAAGAGTCAAATAGAAAGGAGGAATTCTCTGGGGCAGCACATATTAACCAGAGCTTGCTGAATAAGGTACAGTTGGCTGATTGATTTCATAAATCATGATTTTAGCCACAGTAGGATACCAATTGAACATGCAGGTCAAAACAAAGTGTAGTATGATCGAGTATGATATGGGAACCCAGCTATAGGATTGTGGGGAGGCTGAATTAACTTGTCCTAAACTTAATTTCTAAGTTTGCTGCTGCTCAGGAATAAACACTAACATCCTGTTATAGGAACAATGATACAGGAACAAGGACTGGCAGTTTTTGAACTGTATTTTGGGTAACAAAATCTCCTGGCTTGGAATTTGCAAAAAAAAAAGAAGAAGAAGAAGAAGGTACCATATTTTTCGGAGTATAAGATGCACCTTTTCTCCCCCAAAAAGAGGGTGAAAATCTGGGTGCGTCTTATACACTGAATACAGCATTTTTGGCCTCCCGAAACCCTGTCCCCTTTACAAAAATGCACGTGCAGAGAGTTTGGGAGGCTTGCAAAGTGCTACTGGGGGCTGGGGAGGGCAAAAATGAGCAAAAAACGGGCTGGTTTTGCTCGTTTTTGCCCCCCCCCGCCCCTAGGAGCACTGTACAAGCCTCCTAAAGCTTCCACATGCACCCTTCTTTTTTTGCAAAAAATGGGCCATTTTTTGCTCATTCCCCCCCCCAACCCATAGGAGCACTCTACAAGGCTTCCAAAGCTCTGCATGCCCCCACCCCCCCTTTTTTTTGTGCAAAAAATGAGTCGTGCAGAAAGTTTAGGAGGCATGCAGAGTGCAACAACTTTTTTTTTTAATTTACCTTTTCAAAATCATGGTGCGTCTTATACTCCGGTACTAATTATAGTCCCAAAATATGGTATTTAGTGAAAATATAGATTCAATGTAAACTTTTTTAAAACACTAAGCGAAGAACCCGCTCAGAAATGTAAAATATTGATAGGCTTTCATGCCAAGTCAACGTGTCATGTGTTTTATTTCTTGGTTCCAGCAACAAGCCCTCCCAAAATGGTTACATTTGATGAAATGATGGCAGCTGCAAGGAATCTGTCAAACCTGTCTCTGGCTCATGAAATTGCTGTAAATGAGAATTTTCACTTGGAACGCATAGAGCAGCCTCAGAACAGGTAGGCTCAGGTTTTTAAAAGAATGGGGAAAGGGGGAGCCAGTGTTTAAACAGAACAACAAGCAATCACAGATGGTTTGCATAGTTTCAGGGGTCCTTTCAAATGTTCATCTTTTGGTACACAATGTGTACTCAACAAGCTAAGCAAGTTTTTTTTCTTCAGGTTAAGCTTGTGATTTGAACTGAGACTTAAACATTGCTACTTAAAAAAGAACTTGAATGTGCAGTATTCCTGTAAATACTGGCTAAGGTTACATATCACACAAATCATGGCCTCTGTAACAACCACACCGGCCCATTTCACAAATAATTGAGCCCTGATCCATAAACTGCTATGGCTAGGACAGCGATGGCGAACCCTTTTTGGCTCGCGTGCCACAAGTGGGAGGAGCGCAGGGGGATTGTGTGCGGGCGTGCCGCACCCATAATGCAACGCGCGACCCCCCCAGTGCGCATGAGCGCACAACGCGCGACCCCCTCCATTTGTACATGCTTTTTTCGCCCTCCCCAGGCTCCAGAGGCTTTATAGGAGCCTGGGGAGGGCGAAAAGAGCCTCCCCCGCCCCCCCGGAGGCCCTCCGGAGGCTTCAGGGATGGTCCGGAGGCTTCCCTGAAGCCTTCGGAACGCTTAAAACCACCCTCCGAGCAAACCAGAAGTGACTTCCGGGTTGCTCGGAGGGTCGTTTTAAGCGTTCCGAAGGCTTCAGGGATCGTCCGGAGGTTTTCCTGAGGCCTTCGGAGCGCTTAAAACCACCCTGGCCAGCTGACAGGGCAGCGCCTCACATGCCCTGACAAATGGCTCCGCGTGCCACAAGTGCCATCGCCATCACTGGGCTAGGATCTTTCTATTAATAAAATGATAGGTCCTTTCCTCTAAGCTGGAACTTAATTTGACTTTTTTTGTTTTAGCACTTAGCTTTCTTTGAATGCTTACACTCTCCTGTCTTGCCCTTCTCATACCTGACAGCTTGCCTGGAAGGATTAAACGAATTATACATAAAGCATTCTGGGATCGCCTGGAAGAAGATTTGAAGGAGGACCCTCCTGAGTATGAGCATGCAATCAAACTGTTTGAGGAAATTAAAGAGGTGGGGTTTTGGTCCTGCTCTCTCAAGCTAAGTTTGTTTTTAAGCAGACATGGAGCAGGTTCTGTACATTAAAGGTAAAGGTTCTCCTCGCACAAATGTGCTAGTCGTTCCCGACTATAGTGGGGCAGTGCTTATCTCAATTTCAAAGCAGAAGAACCAGCGCTGTCCAAAGACGTCTCCGTGGTCATGTGGCCGGCATGACTAAATGCCGAAGGCACACGGAACACTGTTACCTTCACACCAAAGGTGGTTCCTATTTTTCTACTTGCATTTTTACGTGCTTTTGAACTGCTAGGTTGGCAGAAGCTGGGACAAGTAATGGGAGCTCACTCTGTTACACGGTGCTAGGGATTCAAACGGCCGACCTTTCTGATTGACATGCTCAGCATCTTAGCCACTGAGCTACTGCGTTCTTTCAATGCACATTGTACATTGACAATGTCTGTACATTGGCATTCTGTAAATCAAAGTTGTAGATGTAAAGTCTGCAGCCTCTCAAGATGTCCCTCGTCTAACTGTCTTTCAGGTGTCTTGACTATGATGGTTGGGAGAATGGTATAAAGTTGAGTTTGAGCACACCTGAGAGGCAACCAGGGTGGGGAAGATTGCTGGAAAGTTTTATAACAGACAGAAAGAAATGATTTTAACAATTTTATATGTAGGTACATTGAAGCTTAGCATGTTTTGTTTTCTTTTTGTTTATGGTGGCGTGGCTGCCAGAAGCAGAATTATAAAACGTTTGTTAACATTCATTGTAGCCCTTCTTCTTTAATACTTGTTCTTACATACAAGGGGGTATGGTAGAGACCAATATTATTGGTTAGCAACTGCTAAATATTTCAGTAGTCCAATTCTCAGAGGAAAAATGCTGATTTGGCCAACCCTTTCAACATTTCCCTGCAGTGGTGTTAGACTCTGAGGTAGCATGGTTATATGTTCAAGGTGACCACAATAATTGCTCAGCTTATCCTGTCAGTGCTGAAAGCCAGATAAAAATATGTGTGGGTCTGGCAGGCTTTGCCTGAAAGTTGTGTGTGTTAGTATTTGTATGCCGGGTACTTAAACAGGGCCTGAATGACATCCTGCTATGCCTACAACATTTTACCACAACGTTACATAATATCATAACATCATTTTGTAGTTTTTAAAGGTTTTGCAGTGGGTGGGGATGGCATGTCCGTGTGTGACTGTGTATCTTTGTTTCAGTGTTGCCTCCTGGCAATTGCCTTGGGTTACTCGTTGTAGTTTTGTTGGCAAGATTCTTCAGACGTGGTTTGTCATTATCTCCTTCCTAGGGCTGGGAGAGAGTGACCAGCTCAAGGTCACCCAGCTGACTTTGTTCCTTAGTAGAACTCATGTTATCCCCATTTCTAGCCTGATGCCTTGATCACTACACCAAACTGACTCTCTTGCCGTTAGTAGAACTTGGATGTATTAATTTTTCACAACGTTTGTGAACTTCCAGACAGTTCAAAATTGCCTCCATGGTTTTCCCTGAATTTTCCCCTGCTGGTGGTGGAGGGTGGGGAGCAAAGTGAACCAAAATCATCTTCTTGTTAGCTTTATGGCCACTTAGTTTCTCCAAACGACACTTTTGTGAGATAATCTAGATGTAGAACAGCATGTACCTGTTTTGCATCTAGGTATGGCATTCATATCCTTTGAATTACGAAGTGTATAGAGTCACTTCAAGTGGCAAGAAGGGCAGGACTCATAATTGCTCTTGAAGAGGGACGTTTGGCATGTGCAACATAAAGCCACAGTTGCTGAAATTACTCCTAAGTTGTATTATCGATTGGTTCTCTCTGTTGTGTGTCTTTGACCACATGAAACACACATTTCTATTATGAGTCATTAATTGCAATTTAATTGACTTGTGGTTTTAATCTTGCAGATCCTTCTTTCTTTTTTGAACCCGGGGGCTAACAGGATGCGCAACCAAATTTGTGAAGTCCTCGATGCGGACCTTATAAGGCAGCAGGCTGAGCACAATGCAGTCGATATCCAGGGTCTTGCAAACTATGTCATTAGCACCATGGGAAAGCTGTGTGCTCCAGTAAGAGACAATGATGTCAACCAGTTAAAGCCCACTGGGAATATTGTAGCATTGTTGAGGTTGGTATGTGATTTGCTTTTTAACATTAGGTGGTGGTTAAAAGAATGATCTGAATCAAACCTCCCCAAAATTTCAGGTGTCTTTTATACCATTTAGAATTCCCAGCTAACATGGCTGTGGAATTCTTCCATTTGACTTTTACTGTTGATAGTCAGACATCAGTAATACCTACCATTGACTAAAGCATTGCTAGCTGAGGAATTATGGGAGTTGAAGCCCACCCAATCCAAAGTTGCTGAGGTTGCAAAATCCTGGACTAAAATGTTACAAAGGTGCTTTTTTAAGAGGCAACTGGACCAGATAAATGTCTGTGGAGATTCTCAGTCATCCGGGTCATGGTTGTCCCAAAGGTGCTTTTTCAAGAGGCAACTGGACTTTCTTGTTTTTCTTTGAAGACTGTTCTGAACCTAAGCTTCCTGAGACAATAAAAATCACACGCTTAGTCCCAAAAACTCTTTTTTTAATTTCAATGGCTGTGAATTATGTTCATTCACAGCCCCTAATGAGTCACAAACTGTTTGTGAAGACCACGACATAAGTCTGCCACAGTCTTTTCGATAAGGCTGATAAGCACCCACCTTTATCTCCCTTGGAATGCTGGCAAAGAACTAATTGCCAATTAGTTTTCCAAGGCCAAACGGAGCAGAGTCAAAACGGAACTTCAGAATTTAAACTGACCAGAACGAACAAAGTTGCTTCCTGCAAAAGCTCATGTGTGTTTGCTCCTCCTTTATGTCCCATGGGAGGGGCCAATCATCTCCAAACCTTACTCCTGAGTTGCCCTTTTTGTCATAATTGTTCTTGCCTTCTGGCAGCTCTGTGAATGCACTCACTGGGAACAAGCTCCCCCTGTTCCTCTGCCTTGCTGATGTCAGATTCAGGAGGCTCCAGAGGCAACACATAACTACCAGATGGTCCTGGCCCCCTCTCAGCCTCCGACGCAGAGCCCTTGTCCAAGCCTTCCCCAGACTCCAGAACTGGCCCATGTTCCTCCCCAACCTCCTCACTGTCCAACTCCATTGTGAGTTCCACAGGCTGCCAGTGGACCACAACAAAGACTTTTTGCTTCTCATCCAAGATGCTTCTTCAGTTCTGAAAGCCCAGTTGCCTTTGGGACAACCATGACCTGGGTGGCTGAGAATCTCCATAGACATTTGCCTGGACTAAAGCATTCCAAATACAATCACTATCTTGAGTCTGACTTTAAACTGTGAATCTTTGGCTGTTTTTTAGTTTTCTGTTTTTTCCCCTATCCCCTACTTTTTGTAAAAGCAACCATCCACTTCCATATTACTTTGGCTCTTGTAAAAGAAGCACCCTTATATTTTCTTATGGTTCAACTCAGCTTTCAGTGTTATTGTTTTAATCTTAATGGATATCTATTCCAGCTTGATGGCTTTTTGCTTTTTAAAGCTAGTTGATTAAGAGCTTTAAAAGTGACTCTTTTTAACAGGCATTTGGTAGGAGCAGAATAGATAGGATTTGTGTTATCATTTCTTGTGATCTTTGCATTTGTAATAGCTATAGGTTGTATAAAGATGTAACTACAGGAACATTGCAAAACACCTGAAATTCTGCTCAGTTAGCTTTACAATGTCACACTTTATTTTTGAAGTTTGGAATTGGATGTAGTTTCTTATGAAAACTACACTCTTGGGAAATTATCAAAAAAGTACATATCATGTTCACATTGTAAGAAAGAATGACTGACTAAAATATGTAAGTAACAATGTTTGAACATATTGCCAATTTGTCATTTCTGTATTCCTTCAGGCAAATATTCCATGTTCTGGATCTCATGACAATGGATATGGTTAATTTTACCATACAGTGTCTTAGACCACACGTTCAGCGCAACTTGATAGATTACGAAAGAGCAAAATTCCAAGATATACTAGAAGAAACTCCAAGTATGTTCTTTGTTTACATAAAAAGGGGATAGACAATGAAGTGGCAGCAAAGGCAGTTGTATGAGATCTGAAGCAGTTGGGCAAAGGCTGCAACAGATTTGGGGAAGGGAGAGAAATATTCTAAAACCTTTTGAGGATTATTGTCAGTAAAACAATCTTGAGTTGCAAAAATGCTCTGGCTTACATGTTTTACTGTCTGGATGTATTTTTACACTGCATGCTTATGCCTGATTCTAATGTTACTTTGTCATGTTGTAAGCTTAGTCAGTTTTTTAAAACTTTCTCTAATTTTCAATATTCACCTGTTTAATTTTCTTTTGGTGATCAGGTCCTAGAGTTATCCCTCCCCCCCACCCCCCCACCCCCCACCTCATAGCTTATTTACTGAACTGGGTACATGCCTTTGTAAAACAAACATTGAAAGTCTGAACTTTCTTATCTTTGTCTCCGAATGTTCAGGTGCCCTAAACTTGACAACCGACTGGATAAAGGAATCAATACAAGATGAACTATCTTCTATTTCTTGTGAAATGCCATCATCTCCTGGTGCTAATGGGATCTCAAAACCAAATCTTAGCCCGATTACGGTGTTAACAAACAGCTACCTGAAACTGTTAGAGTGGGATTATCAGAAAAAAACAATTCCAGAGGTAAGTTGCTTTCTATCTCAGAACTTCTAAAAAAATTATTCTTCTTTTTCTGTAATATACAGTGGATAGCAATTTACACTTAAATCATGGTTTACTTAACCATGATTTATGGAGTAAAGTACAACACACGAATCCAAAAACAAGTCATGTTATAGGTTGGCATGTTGCCTGATTCTAGATTTTTCATAGTTATTATCATCCACAATGTCATAGATAGATACTTTTTTCAAGCTTGGATAAAGATTTTATAATGTGAACCAATGGCTTGACAGCCCTACATTTCGTTGCATTATAATGTTATGCCTTGTATTTGGTGTGATTAGTTATTCATTGAGCCCTGGCTTGCTTTGTCCTATAGAAATTAATGGGAACACCTAACTGCAGAATATGCTGTCTTCAGATGCAATGACAATCATTATTTTAATAATTTTAAGAGACAGGAGAAAGTCATGACAGTTAAGCCTATAACACCTAGTCTTAAATGCTGTTTAGTACCTTCAGGTGCTTAAAATTTTACTGCCTTAAATAGCAGTTATTGGGGAACAACAGCAGAAGAAAAGTAGATCCTCCTATTTACATTTAAGAGCTTCTAAATGAATCAATTGGTTAATGTGTGATATAGAAAGCTGGGATCAGCCTTAGACTTTAACCAATGCCTATGTAAGCTCCATTTTCTTTTTAAACTAATTTACATTTAAATGTTTATAAAATAATATTAATAAAGAAACAGTATGGACATTTTGCATTTGTGTTACCAGTAGTATTGAATATAATGAAAAAATAGAATAGAACAGAATAGAATTCAATTTTTATTGCCCAAGTATAATTGGACATGTGTGGAATTTTTCTTTGGTACATAAGATCCCAGTGTACATAAAAAGACATGAAAAGATACATTCGTCAAGAATCATAAGGTACAACACTTAATAATAGTCATAGGGTACAAATAAACAATCAGGAAACAATATCAATGTAAATTGTAAGGATACAAGCAACAGGTTACAGTCATGCAGTCATAAGTGGGAGGAGATGGGTGATAGGAACGATGAGAGGACTAATAGTAATACTAATGCAGCCTTAGTGAATAGTTTGACAGTGGTGAGAGAATAATTTGTTTAGCAGAGTGATGGTATTCGGGAAAAACTGTTCTTGTGTCTAGTTGTCTTGGTGTGCAGTGCTCTATTGTGTCGTTTTGAGGGTAGGAATTGAAAGAATTTACGTCCAGGATGCGAGGGGTCTGTAAATATTTTCACAGCCCTCTTTTTGACTCATGCAGTATACAGGTCCTCAATGGAAGGTAGGTTGGCAGTAAATTGTTTTTTCTGCAGTTCTGATTATCCTCTGAAATCTGTGTCTGTCTTGTTATAACCAGACAGTTATAGAGGTGCAGATGACAGACTCAATAATCCCTCTGTAGAATTATATCAACAGCTCCTTAGGCAGTTTGAGTTTCCTGAGTTGGCGCAGAAAGAACATTCTTTAATGTGCTTTTTGATGACGTTTTTGATGTTAAGTGTCCATTTTAGGTCTTGAGATATGATAGAACCTAGAAATTTGAAGGTTTCTACTGTGGTGGTAGTTACATTTTTCAGGAGACTTCTTTTATCTTGGACCTGATGAAAAAGTTGACGACCTCACGAAGATGTACTTTGTTAAATATGGTCAGAGGTTTGATGATTGTTCATAAATGTTACTCTTCCAATTGTTGCAGACACTAATGACAGATGAAGCTCGCCTCCAAGAATTATCCAAGAAATTGAATCAGTTGAAGATTGTAGCGTGTATTTCTCTCATAACAAGCAACATGCTGCCTGCAGTTATTAAGGATATTCCAGACTTCGTTGAGAAACAAAAAAGGATTTCTTTTGTTTTGCTCGAAGGAATGCATAAGGAGTATGTAAACACGTGAACGACTGAATAATGATTTTTAAAACGGCAAAAGCATTATGTGATAGCATTTTGTTTCTAATCTCCCTCCCTCTTTCTTGCAGGACTTTTGATTTAAAAGAAGCTCTTAATGCAATAGGTATTCAGACATGTAGTGCAATTAATGAATCACTCACAAAGAGAGGCTTTCAACTATTAAATAAAGAAGTTCAAGAAAATGTGGTAGGTCAGCTCTGCAACATTGTTGAAGACAATGCTGTCATCACCTTAATTGGTTAGTGATAAATTACTTGACATATTCTTAATATTAAAATGTATATTTGTATGTATCTATGTACCTATGATTCCTGAGCACTCTCTTATATACATTCATTGTGAAGATTGGGCCCACCTACTTCTCACGTTTAATAGTACATTGCTGGTTATAGATTTAGATTTCAGTTGCAGAATCCAGAAATCCTAGCTTCACTAAATGATGACCCCAGTTTTAGCCAGATTGATATTTGAAAGGAGCACGGGTTCAGGACAGCTACCTTTGTCTCTCCTATTTAAAACATGAACCCCGACACTAGCTTGCAATAGTTTATGCAGATGATTCTTCCCATTGACTGTGACCTTGTTAACTGTTGAATGAGCCAGTTGACTGAGTTGATCACATATTTTACAAATCAGCGCTGAAGTTCACTAAACAAATTACTGTAAACCAAGCAAACATTATAACTTATGATATGTGAGTCTTGGCACACATGGCTATAACTGGAGACCTGGAGTTTGCTAAGGCATTTGGAGCAGGAATTGGAAACCTATGGCTCTTAAAGTGTTACTAAATTATAATTCTCATATTGTCCACACTGAATATGACTCCATTGTAGACTTCCCTGAAAGAGGAAAGATGTCCTTTGTATAGATTTACAATGCATTTTGCAGTCTATATGCCAAATCTTACATAGATTAGATGTCAACTTCTAATGCATCAGTAATCAGTCAGGGTGCTATGGTATCTGTATAATCACACTGTCTTTTTTGATGTGTGAATGCTTTGCAGTTAATCATGTTAGTTGATCAGTTTGCATTCATCATGAGAAATTAATGCTGTCCTAAATAATGCCAGGAAGTCTAATTGTACATGTATGTGTGGATATTTTTTTTCTTTTTCAGGTAAACGAATTCATTTGTACATGAAAAGCTTGCTTGTTTCTCCGTGCTTTCAAAAATCTATGCCTACAGTTTCTGGAGGTCTTGAAGTGATTCAGAAAGAGATAGAGACTATTGGATCGCAGTATGCTAGCATTGTTAACCTTAATAAACAGGTTTATGGACCATTCTATGCAAGTATCTTTCGAAAACTGCTGTGCAATGAGACAGAAACAAGCAAAGCAGAACTTGAGACTTCTACCAACTGAAAATGTACAGCTTCTTTTTTGGTCCCCCCTTTTCACAATATTTATATTGTGATCTGCATTCTTCTTTTGACTATGCATAGCTTGCAGTGATGACTGTTAATGTGAGACAGAGAGAAATGTGTTTATATTATACAGATTACAGTCAAATAAATAAAAGTTCCCTCCAAATTAAAGCAATTACTACAGTTACTACAGGTAACTCGTGAAAGGATTAATTCTGTTTCTAGCTATGGATTATAACATGTGGCACTTATTTACTGTAATTTTCTTTTTCTTACACAAAATATTTCAGACATGTATGATAAATGCCTAAATGATATAAATCTTTTAAATGTTTAATATGCTTATGTGAATGACTATGGTGCAATAATATAAAAATATATTTCAGTTTCAATCTGAAATAATTGTTAGGGCATTTGCCTTCTGCCTTTACCCAAAATGGATTGCTTAAGGAACCCCCCCTTCCCCCTCCCCATTTCTCTCTTCTCACAAGTGAGATGATAGGGAAGATCATGTGTCAAATTTATTCAAGGCTGTTTCCTATTTTGAGCTTTTAATATATGCAGTCTTCATAATCAGTTCCAGTTGCTTAGAATTTAGTAGCCTCTGATTTCACTTGGAAGAATAGTTCATTTTTTAAAAAAGATAAGTCACGATATTTTAACTCACTTGCTTAACAACTTGTTGTATTATATACAAGCTATATGTATTTTAGTTTTCTCAATTTATTGAAGGGTTAAAATATATTGAACATATAATTCTCTGTTTACTACCAACATGAATCAGAATGTGAAAATGGAAAGCTCGAGAAGACAAATGTATGGTATTAAACAACAAATGCTGAACACCTTTTGCAGATTTATGTCACTAAATAGTTCCAGTTGATATTTTACTTGCTTTTTTAAAAATAAAAATTGAGTTATTATTTGGGGCATAACATGAAACGTTCTTACCTAGAGATATAAAATTTCTGGAAATTTTAAAGCCATGAGTAAAAACCGTTCCCCCTCCCTGTTTTTTTCCAGAAAAAAATAAATTTTTTTGAATAATTGAAAAAAAAAGTTTAGTGTGGAGTAGTTTTATAAATTGCATGAAATGCAGTGTATATAAAAGTATCATGCTTGCAATAAAAAAGTAACCGCCGCCACCCATATCAGGTCTGCCCCTTAACACCAATAGCAAATAACATTAAGATCCACTTCAATATTTAAGCTCCGTAGAAAGTTTACCTTTTGAGTGGCATTTTTTTTAAAGAAACACAAGGCACAACACATACACGCAGTTTATTCTATCATTTTCTGAACTACTGCTATCATTTTCCATTTCTTCTTCCTCTTCGTCATTTTTCTCATGGACTTCTAAAATCTTTAGGGTTGCACGGATTGAAACAAGCTTTCCTACCCTTTCACAGGTCAGTTTGTTTCTTGATTTGGTATGAATATTACCAAACATATTCTTTCACATGCAGCAGAAGATGCAAGAGGTGTCAGAGGTTGTGTGGTGCAGAGACCTTGTCACCATGTTGCAGGAGGGATATGTTTTGCAGAATCGCAGAACGCATTCCTGGCCCAAAATCCCTGAAGATGTTCTATATTCTGCAACATTTGAAAGTACTTTTCCAACATCAAGTTCTAAGTGCCCAGCTTGCTTCATAATCCAGCCAAATGCAGCAGCTGTATTCTCATCACTCACACTACACTGCCTTTGAATCTTGGATCCCGTAGATTTGCAGCAGCATATATTGAATGGCAACAAACTTCTTCCAGTTTCTTAATAAAATCTTTCACTTTAACTCTTTCAGCAATTGCAAGTGGAGATGCACTTAGATTTTCAAAAACGGATATTTTTATCATAGCCATGTGGTTAGGAATTTCTGAAAAAAGTGCAGTGTCTGATTCAGATACATGGGTTGCTGAAAAAAATAAAATTTGTAGGGAGTTCTGCAGCTGAACCCAAAACACATCCTCATCAAGCACAGTGTTCCTTATATTTCTGGGAATTTTAAGATCCTCAATTATTACTGTTGCTTGAAGACTTGTCTTTTTAGTAAACTTTCAAAGGGGATCACCACTCCACCCCAAGGTGTTTTACTAAATCACTTCAGTGTCACTATTCTGTGCATTTTTCTTCTTGCTGCTACTTGAAGACTGCGGTGGCAACATGATTTTCTTTAATCCTTTGAAGGGTGTCCAGTTTCATGAAGTCACTAAGAAGTAAGTTTAGTCCATGAGATGCACATCCTGTTGCAGTAATATGTGGATACTTGTCCATTATGATTTTCCATGCAGCTTTCATATTACTTCCATTCTCGGGTCAATAAAGCAAATACTATATCACTCTCAATTTTCTCTAAAATTGCACATATTTCACTGCTTACTGTGCAGTATGTCTGTTCTCTCCTGTTTCAATGCTTCTATAAAAGACTGGTTGAGGTATTGTTATCGGAAAGTTGATGATTCCTTCTCCCTGAACATTTGTCTATCCATCTGTAAGTACTGCAAGAAATAGTGCTTTGCTTATTTTTCCATGGTATGGTCATAATAATTTAAGAGTTTCCTGCCATCAAAACTGATCCAGAAGCATATATTGCTCTTGTAAGAGTGTGATCAATTTTCTCCTGACTTTCAGGTGTCATTTTATCTATAAATGAAGGTTTTGTGTATTTTTGTAAGGCAGTGGTTTGCAACACTTCCTTACCTGAAGATGCTTTTAGGGAAGAAACGTTTTGTGATGATCAAGAAGCAGCAGAAAGAGTGTTTCTGGAATTAGAACTCTGGAAGGAAAAGCAATATGCCCTTTCATTCTGGTCCTCATCATTTAATTCCATAAAGTATTCTTTAATGTCTTTAGAGCACCTCTGGCACGCAAGGATTTGTTTTGTCATCCTTGTAGCATTTGGAAAAGTATATTTCTTCTCACAATATCTGCAAACTGCAACTTTGCTCTCAGCAAAAATTGCACTGTGGAAATGCTTCCAAACTCTCACCATTTTACTGAGAGGAGGAAAAGAAAAGCCAATTTACTGACTAGACTATAGATAAACATTATTGTGTGATGGTGGAGAATATTAAGAGGAATCATTTAAGGGTTACAAAAGAGAAACAAATTTGTCAGACAAATTTTTCTTCAGTCAGTTAAGGCCTGAAAGGAGGACAGAAACTATTGTCTACTGTATACCAAAAATTACTCAACTGTAGGAAGTCCGAGGTACATAGGAGTCTTTCAAACTGGAGTCTTTCACCTGCAGAGCCCTCCTAGTGGCACAAATGCATATTTCTCTTCTTTGAGAACTGCATTGAGAACTACAGCGTTACTTGAATTGTATTCTAGAATTTGCTTGTCTTCAGCTGAGAGAATTTGCAATCATTTAAGACTTTACAAAATGTCTCCGAAATCTTTCATTAAGGTCTTCATGTTATAGTTTGAATACCACATCATAGATATCTGATTTATCATTGGAAAGGGACATATTCCACACTCCTTTTTTTCTTCTTCAAATTTTCTGGAAAAAAATGGCTTTGGAAAAAAAAAGCCCTGGTTTTCTTTCCAATTTTTACCAGTTTTTTCCAGGCCTTCCCATCTCTACCCTTACCATATGATGCTTCTGAAGTGACTGTCACAAAGACTTTCAAGAAGGACCTTAATATTTAAAACAACTGCTGTTATATAGGTAATTGTTCTTACAGAACTATGACTGTGTACCTCAGCCCATCAACCTGGTAACAAGCAAGTTCAAAGAGATTTCAGATTAAGGAAGATTTATACGAATTCTTTTTGTAAAAAGATCTCAAAAATATATTGCTAGGATATTTTAGAGCAGGGGTCTCCAACCTTGGCAACTTTAAGAGTTGTGGACTTCAGCTCCCAGAGTTCCTCAGCACAGCTGGCTGAGGAAATCTGGGAGTTGAAGTCCACAAGTCTTAAAGTTGCCAAGATTGGAGACCCCTGTTTTAGAGGAGACAACCATTTTTATTCATACATATCAATTCCACATGGGCTTGAACAAAATAACTTTTTGTGATGAATATTTATTCAGCAATCCAGAAGTGCTTATGATAGCCAACTTTAGTTTTACAAAACAGTTTTCTTAAATGGCTCAGTATCTTAGTGTTTTTTAGAATATCTTCCTTGTTCTGGTATCCAATATTCCATCTTTCATTTTTCTAAACAAATTTTAGCAGGTTTGAAAAGGCAGGATGTGAGAGAAGATTGTGGTAGCTCTCAAAACATGTACCTATATGGCTAAAGGAAGTATTGAGACACAATATTTGTTGACACTAGTGACTTGTATCAAGAAGTAAATATGTGAATACCTAATATAGTAAATAAATGTGGCCCTCTGATGCAGTACTATAACTTCTAGCATTCTACATGTTGGTCATGTTAGCTAAGGCTGTTAAAAACTGTAGCTCAACAAATGGAGGGCTATACTTTACTTACCCATGCCATGTACTGAAAATGCAATTATCTAATTCTTAACCTTGAAATTTAAAAAAAGTGTAAAATATTTTGGACCTATACATACTTTGATAAGTTTGTGAAGCTATAATATCTTCTAAAAAACCTTTCTTTAATCATGGTATGGTGTATATATGTTCTGTTTTTAAGCATTTTACATTATGCATAGTGATGAATATATGTATCCACAAATTTTTAATTTACTTAGAGGATTAGATCTAAATTAGTTTAACCTGGATACCATTGAAAACAATGGAACTAGTTAAAAGAACAAGTCCCATTTATTTCAGTGGGTATTAATTGTAATTAAGTGTATGAATCCAGCCTATCTATATTGTACAATGTTCGTGCAGAAGATGCTGTGTGGTTTTTATAAATGACTTGAAAGGGGCATTTTAATATAGCATGATATGTATGTCCATTCACAGTTTTTGAATATCTCACAGCTAACCTTCATAATCTCTTTAATGTTCAGAATTTAAAGTACAGTTGTTCCTCTTGCATGTTACTTACTGATATTATTGAAGTACATTTACTTCATTTGTCTAAAGTTAGATATGTATGTAATTGGCTTATTAAGTGTTTTTGTCTTAAATGCATTCATTAAATTTGGTTTCATTTAAAATGTGTGCAGATTCTCATTTTAATGTATAAATACAAAAACTTGGTTGCTGGATCTACAGTAATTCTTGGTATTTTCAATGGATACTTTAAGGGTAACAACAATCCTTAGTCGCAAGGGAAGGGGGAAGAAAGAAAACAAGTAAAATGCAATAAAAGTATGTTGTATCAGAGCCATTAAATTGGGCTATGTTTTAGTCAGCATCTGGAACATATTGAGATGTATTGATGTTGCTATATACATGGCAACTGTCATAATCACTTAACATAAATATCCAACATATTTCAGATTACACTATTTGCTTCTTTATGCCAGGCCCAGCTGCCCATTTCAAGCTTAAACCTTTTTTTTGTTACCTGATACCATCAGACAAACTGTCTATATAATACACTCAACCAAAAAAATTGAAGACTTGGCTGTGAAGGAAACGGGGGACTTGGTGGACTGCAGAAGCTCATATTCAATTGTACCTGCTTAGCTATGGATGTTTGGTGGGTGATTTGAGCCAATCATTTTCAGACCTATTTCACAAGGTTGTTACTGAGGGGGAGAAATTGGGGATGGAGTACTATTACAGCTGCTTTAAGATCCTGGAGAAAAAGCAAAAGACAAATCTTGCAAGTAAAAAATAAACTTGAAATTACCACACCGAGACTGAAACTAGAAATAAATCAACTGCAGATTGCAGACAATGAATGAAATGAAATGAAAATGACAATAGGACTTCTGTTTTATTATTAAAAATGTATAAAATATATATTTACATACCTGTGTGCCAGTGTTTCTCAAACTTGGTGACTTTAAGTCCTGTGGACTTCAACTCCCAGAATTCCCCAGCCAGCATAGCTGGCTGGGGAATTCTGGGAGTTGAAGTCCACAGGACTTAAAGTTGCCAAGTTTGAGAAACACTGCTGTGTGCAAAGAGATACTTAGGAGGATTCTGCAAATATAAATGTATTACTAAGTATAAACATAAAAAGATACCAGTTGCTTTTAAATGGGATTTTTTTAATTGTCTGAAATCTTGCAGTTCCTTTAAAATAATGACTGACCCTGACCACACTCAATTCATGCACAAACTAATTTCAATGGATTTAGAGTAGGCTTAGAAGTAAATGTGCCATCTATTTTAATGGTTATATTTTAATCTATAAAATAAATTTACAACTTTATAAAGTGGATAAAAATGCTGAACTTTAGTAATGCATACACCAAGGAATATAGGTTTGCTATTTTATATGCCACATCGTATGGCACAGGCACAGGACATGGTGCAACTCGATCCTGTGGTGCCTTTGGCTAATCAGTCCCTTTGACTAACCTCTTCACAGGATTATGCACTTTATATCCATAATATAACTAACAATCCAGGCAACCACCTGATACCACATAGAAACACAGAATATGCTTAACTCTCTTCTTAGTGGTTCTTCAGATTTTTGCATTCAGACATGGTCCAGTTGGTACCTCCTTTTACACTTCTGAAGGAACTCTATAGATGGACTCTTAATATTTATGAAATAAATAAATAGTTTGGCTATAATGTGTCACATAGAACTCACACATAAAATTTACACTCTAAAGCAGTGTTTGTCAAACTTAGTGACTTTTAAGATGCATGGACTTCAAGTCCCAGAATTCTCCAGCTAAACTGAATCAAAGTCCATACAACTTAAAAGTTGCCAAGTTGAGAGACACTGCCCTATAAAGGATGTTCTGTTGGAAGCACTGTTTCTAATTATTTTGACTGTTTAATTTATTTAACAGTCTATTTATGAAAAATAGTGGGTTGGGAGGATTAGTATGGGCTAAATGAGCTTTGCTCTTGGTGAAAGAGTTTCGTCCAAGGAGCCTGAATTACGGTACACGCATGGACAGCAACAGGCATTTAACTCTGATCAAGCGGTACGTTTTCTAACGACAGATCAGTTTTTTAGTAGAGCATTGAACGGAACCTTCCTTTCAGTTGGTGAGTTGCAGAGGGGACAGATTTCAAGGATACACGCTTGAAAACTGTCCCAGGAAACGCTAGGTCTGCAAGGGGAACGTTCTGCAGCATGGATGCAGCAGAGTTGGGAGCTTTTACTCCCGAGCAAGCAGCGGCTCCTATAAATACAGTGGAGGTGAGTGAAAGCAGCGGGAACAAAAACAGATTGTGGAACCTGAAGCTTTTAATACTTGATGACAAAAAAAGTGTGTGTAAATCTAGTTTTAGAGGCTTCTGATTAGAATTCATTATAAATATATATCCTTTTCTGACCCTCTTTTTACTATTGGAAATTATAAGAGAGGCATTAGTATAAGGATTATACTTTATATTATTAATGTTGTCTTGTATTCTTGTATGGACTGCACCAGTAGAGGCTAAACCCATTTAGTTGTATTCATGATGTAAGCAGAGGTCTTCAAACTTAAGACTTGTGGACTTCAACTCCAAGAATTATAGCATAGCTGGCTGGAGAATTCTGGGAGTTGAAGTCCACAAGTCTTAAAGTTGCCAGGTTTGAAGACGTCTGCAATAAAGGCTTTGACTTTGACTTGACTTTAATCCCTCTGTAAGATGAAGCATAGAGTAGGTAGTTACATGAAGTCAGACCCTCTTTCCTTCTCAGCATCCTGGTGATTAGAAAGAGACTCACTCTCC
This sequence comes from Natrix helvetica, assembly GCF_964273705.1. NCBI lineage: Eukaryota > Metazoa > Chordata > Lepidosauria > Squamata > Natricidae > Natrix > Natrix helvetica. Next base: position 24,671,010 of record NC_138553.1, read on the forward strand.
AGACAAGTAGGGCTATCCTTGATAGAATTCTCGGTTTTCTTAAGATAAGAAATCCAAAGATTGATTTTTTAAAAATCAGTAGTAGATTTGCTAGTATTAGTGTTCCTGTATGTATAATACTATATTCCTGAAGCAGTAGTTTTTAATGCATCTCCGTTTCTGACTGTACTTGTGGGGACCAGATGCTATTCTTGTCTCCCATATTTCTCTTTTTAGAGATCAGAAGTTCTGGAAACTTGATTTTGTTGGAGTTTGAGGAAGCCCAGATAAAACAGCTGTTGCTCCAACAGCTGTTAGAGTGTGTTGCTATTTTATGTTTGATCAGAGCAGCTTTGTTCCACCACTGAAGAAACAGGCTCATGGGTTCTTCAATAACTAGGTGCTTGTGCATCTCTCACATATGTGCACTTTGCTTGTGATCTTTCTTGACAAATTCCTACCAAAATAAAAGACTGCAGTGGTATAGTAGATCATTAATAGAAACAATAATGGAAGAAGAACCTAATGGGAGACTTGATTTGCCAAAGTAAGCCAATATTTCCAAGAATTTTGGTTTACTAGGAATGAGTGTGTTGCTTAATCATTTTGGCTTGCTTTTAGGTTTCTGATTCTAGCCAGAATTTCTGGTTTGGATTTATGATAGCCTCTGTGTTTTATTTACCCCTCTGTTTGACAGCAGGAGCCATTTAGAAATAAGCAAGAATTGGAGTTCAACATGCTAGCTCATTAAGAGGCAGAAACTTTATTTCAGCCATTGGCCAATAAAAATCATTCAGTAAAACAAAACCCTTAACATCTGTGTATATGGCAACCATTTGTGAATCCCAGTATGCTAGCTTATTCACAATAATCTATTAGTTATTGCATATAAGCAAGATTATCTTATATTTACATTTGCTTTAAGGCCATGATTTAACCTGTTTGCTAAATTGGCCTGGTTTTGAAGATCCCTACCCTCCTTACTAAATAGAGAATTCTAGATTTATGGAAAATCTGAATGAGAGATCTGTTAGGAAGTCCAATACTTCTTAAATTCTGTAGAATAAGAAATAAAATATAAATGAACTAAACTTGCAATCTTATGTACTACGTAGTATTCATTCATCTAAATCAAAAAGTTCTAGTAGACTTTCTTGATCAGGGGTGTCAAATTTGCGGCATCATGGCGGCGTCACATGACGTATCGGGATTTTTTCCCACTTTGCTAAACTGGGCGGGGCCAGCACTTGATGCATCTGGCCTGTGGGCCGGGAGTTTGACACCCCTGTTCTAGATACATGTTGTAATAAATATGTCATATTACTATGGATAAAACAATAATTATAAAACTATTGATTTTTTAAAAAACAAAATATTTTTCTTGGAATTTGTGTTTCACATATTTTACTGTTTTGATGTATTTTTGTTTTCAGGAAAAATGGAGACTACTTCCAGCTTTTTTGAAGGTTAGTACAAGTACAACCAGATTGGGGAAATATTTTTCCTTTTTTTTCACAAAATAATTACATATAGTTTCTGCTTTTCTCAGTTGTCTACAGTAATGAGAAAATGCATTTCAAATAGAATATTTTTGGTGTGCATTTTGTTATTTTTTCATCTGGACTACTAATTTTTCTTTCTCTAATATTTTGCATAATATTACATCTTTCCCTTTCAATTTTACTCTCTCAAGTGTATTTTGGAATTAAAATTAGAGTGAGTTTGTGTGGACTGAAAGGTAATATAACAGCAGCCAATAGGAATAATGTAGTTTGGTTATCTTCCTAGTTTGCATTATTTGTTTATATTATTAGCTATATCTGTATTTTAAAATATTTATTGGTTCAGAAGGAAGATCTATTTTATCCCCTTTATCTTGGGCCAACTAGTTCATTATAAGCAGAGCTTGAGCATACTGTAAGTCTTTTCATGTTATTCTACCTCAGTAAACAGTGTTACTACAGGCCTACTCTCCCTGATTCTGGAAGATACAATCCAAGTTTTCTTTTTAAAGAGTTTTATTATACTTATATGTTGTCCTCACCTTTTATATTTTAAATGTATACTAAGAAACCTAGTATGTGGAGCAATCTAATATGCAGTTATTATGCATAATAACTAATGCATTATGCACTAATAATCTTCACATTGCCAGAATAGTTGAATTGTTTATGTAAAACCAAATTCATTTTTTAAGTAAGACATGGAAATCCTTCAAGTAAAACTTCAAAGTATTAAATTAGATTTAAGCAGTTCAAAAGTTCTATGTATTTTCTTCACTGAAGGTAATCTTCCTATTTTAGGTAAAAGGACTTGTAAAGCAACATATAGATTCATTCAATTATTTCATCAATGTAGAGGTAAGCCATTTTGTTTTATTGAATATTAAAGCCTATAATATGCAGTAGTTCTTGCCCTATAGTCACAATTGGAGCTGAATTTGTCATAAGTCAGGTTAAACCCAACTTTAGAATGTTTATTATGGTCTTTAAATGAATCACATGGTTATTAGAGCCGTGGTGGCGCAGTAGTTAGAATACAGTACTGCAGGCTACTTCTGCTGTCTTCTGCCTGCCTGCAAGTTGGCAGATCAGATCACACCAGATTCAAGGTTGATTCAACCTTCCATCCTTCTGAAGTCGGTAAAATGAGGTCCCAGATTGTTGGGGGCAATATGCTGACTCTGTAAACTGCTTAGAGAGGGCTGTAAAGCAGTGTGAAGTGGTATATAAGTCTAAGTGCTATTAAGTGAATCCAGGTTCCCCAATGCGTATTTTTTTACCAGAAATAGGCAAAAATAGTGAATCATAATCATGTGATCATAGGATGCTACAATTGGTTGTAAATACGAGCTAATTTCCAAATTGCAACCACGTGACTGTAAGCATGTTAAAACAGTTGGAAGTCCAAGTACAGGTTGGAAGTCACTTTTTCTGTTGTAACTTTGATTTTACAGTTATAAGTCAAGGACTATCTGTTAAGCATATCCTTCAACCAATGTAAACCTTCCTTCATTTTCAGATAAAGAAAATAATGAAAGCCAATGAAAAAATTACAAGTGATGCTGATCCAATGTGGTATTTAAAGTAAGTCTACATTTTATTCCGGTTGTAGCTTGAATATCCTGAGCTGCAACTTCCATGGAAGGTTTTGTTTTATCCATAAAATCTGCTATGAAATGCTGCAGATGTACAGATATATAATATAATTCAGGGGTGTCAAACTCAAGGCCTGTGTGCCAGATCCAGCCCATGAAATGCTTAGATCTGGCCCGTGGGACCACCCTGGAAACAGCAAAGGACCAGCCCATGATATTTCTGCCAGCAAAAACGGAGTTCCTGACCTGAGTGATATTGAGCTGCCCACGCCTACCCTGGCCATACCTACCCCAGCCTTGCCCACCTCGGCTCCTCAAGATCAGACACAACCCTGATGCGGCCCTCAATGAAATTGAGTTTGACACCCCTGATATAATTGATTGAGCTAAGATGGATTAAATGGCAATATGGTTTTCCTACAGATAATTGGTTTTATTTTTTTTAAAAAGCAGCTTTTTTTCTTGCAGTTTATATATTTGTAAATTTCTGTAAATATTCATAATTAGTTTTACTAAATAGAAATATAATAACATTAAAACATGAACTGCATATTTGGCAATTCATTCATACTCTATTTATAATTATTTTTATTGGGTCTTAACCTTGCAGATATCTCAATATTTATGTGGGTACGCCAGATGTTGAAGAAAGCTTCAATGTAACAAGACCTGTTTCTCCTCATGAGGTATGTGATTCTGTTTAGCACTTCACTTTGGAATTTTTTTGACAACTAGCAAATTGGAGTGAGTTTACAATAAGCTGTCAGTTAAGGAGGTAGTCTATTAAAGTAGAATAATAGTGTACATAAATGTGCGTAACAGATTTTTATGCATGTAATATTTGCACAGATTTTAACCATTGCTTCTGATATCCACTAAACCAATTCCACTATAATACTTTAATTTAGTATAATAGTATGGATAGCAATACAGCTAGCTATAGTGCTATAAATAAAATCCTAGCCGTTAAAATATGTCTCTCAGAAAAAGTTTTGAAGGCGTGTTGAAGACTTCCACAAATGGAACATTTTTTTTCTTTCAAGTGTCGCCTGAGAGATATGACTTATTCTGCCCCAATTACTGTGGACATTGAATATACTCGAGGCAGCCAAAGAATTATTCGTAATGCATTACCTGTTGGCAGGTAAGTAACTAATATTTAGCCTTAGCTAATACATACCAGAAAACAGTTAGGAACTCTGCTGGATAATGTGCATGACCTTGATCTGAACAGGCATCAGTATTACAACTAGCACTTTTATGAACAATATACTGTAATACTGGTCATTTTCACCTGAGTGTAAAGCAGAGGCATTGTAATAGTCTAGCACTTTGAATTTAATCTATTTTAGGATTAGAACGTCCAGAATAAATCTACCTGATGAAACTTCTGTCTGAGACCAGGTAGTAGGTTGAATCTGGAAAGATATGCAATGGTGGGTCTCTAGAATCCCATAGCTAATACAGTCTCTAGGCTTGAGCTATTCTTTGTGACTGTCTTCTTAATCACAGAAGCAGTTGTATTGAGCCAAGGTTTTTTGGTTACCTTTGGTTAACAAGTTGGCTACCTTGTGGATGGCAGATCCTTTGCAGCCTGACTTCATGCTGAATGAAGTACCAGCTATAGCTCCTGTTTCTGCTATAAAGAAGTTAAATTTTATATGGGTAGATTTCAATTCATGTGGCATGCTGAAAACGGAAGATAAAGAGAACCAGTGTGATGAAGTGGTTAAGGTGCTGTCCTAGAAACCGGGAGAGTGAGTTCTAGTTCCATCTAGGACCGTGATGGCAAACCTATGTTGCCTGGCACGCGCGGCATTGCCTGTTCCTCTTCCGGGTTTCTGGTGTGCATTCCCGCATGACGATCAGCTAGTCATGCATGTGACAGTGGTGGAAACTGGAAGAGCTGGTCTTCCGTTTTCCGGTATGAAAAATGTGCGCCAGCCAGCTGATGGTCACACGTGCATGCACGCTAGTAACTGGAAGACTAACTGGCCACTGCGCATGTGCATGCCGGAAACCAGAAATTCATTTTCTGGTGCGCATGTCCCCTGGGCGGCTCCTCTTCCGCGTTGCGTCCGAGACAAGTGCGCATGTCTCCCTTTTTGGCACTTTGTGCCGAAAAGGTTCGCCATCACTGACCTAGGACATGAAAGCCAGCTGAGTTTAGGCCAGTCATTCTCTCTCAGCTCAACTCATTTCACAGATTTATGGGAAAAGTAGGAACTAGAAGGAGTACTATGTATGTGTACAGCCTTGAGTTACCTATAAAGTAATAAAGGCAATACAAAAAGCAGTTAAATAAATGAAAAGGGTGTGAATGTTTTACACAAAAATATTGGTGAAATTTTGGTAGTGGATTCATGGACTGCCAGTTATCGGCCAATATATTACCTGTTCAAAAATACTTCTTTAAGCTGATTTTGGTGAGCTTTTATACTATTAATGTGGGCCTTATGCATTTTAAAAGGCAAAAAAGACTTTTTATGCTAGTTTGGTCTTTGGTCTTGTTAAGCTTCAAGGCATATTTAAAGAACTAAAAGAGTATGCCAATTTTGTACATAGTGTGTTGCCTATTGTGCTTTGTTGATGAACTGCTAGTGCATTTAAAAGCTGATATTTATTACACTGGCAAAATACTGGTAACTAGTGACGGTCAGTATTTTTTCATTTTGCTTTTGTAATGCTAATTTATGCTATTTGTGCAATTAAGCAGCAGTAGAAGCCCTTTCATGTTTGCAACCAGCAAACAATGATTCTTAATGCAATCATAAAATCACGGGGCAACCAAGAAAATAACTTTTTGTTGGGTCTTATGTCTAGTAGACAGATGACAAAATCCTCACGTCCATCTGCTATAGGGGATTGATAGTCAGTGATGACTGTTGGCTGTGCAATCTGATTTGCATATCTTGGGCATAGAACTTTTGCATCATGTGGTTTGATTGCAAGCAGCAACTGTCCTTTGGAGGAATAGGTCTCAAGCTGGAGATTGTATTTCAGTCTGGTATGCATTAACATCAGAGGACAGGAAACAAAATAGGATGTGAAAACTTTAGCATGAGTAAGGTTCTCTGATTTGATTAGATCTTTTGGATCTTGAGCCTGTGTGAATTGATGGGTAGATAATTAGATTATAGAAATGCAATTAAAATCTTTCCTGCAAGGTCAATTCTAATGTCAATTTACCATGTAGCATTATTAAAATTTTGTTTTATCATCAAATCCAGAGTAAATGGTTACTCTTGATTCCTACAAATTTCCAGCATTTTCTTTCCTATTTTCATTTCAGGCAATTTAGGTTAAGTACTTACACAGTTTTGAATGTAAATCATTTTTATTTTTTTTACTTGCATATAAAAACAGTTCTTTCCGCTTTCTCTGCCTTGTTTCTCTGGGATACTGGTGCCAGATTTACAAATATACAATAGCAGAGTTAGAAGGGACCTTGGAGGTCTTCTAGTCCAACCCCCTGACTAGACAGGAAACCCTATACCATTTCAGACAAATGGCTATCCAACATCTTCTTAAAGACTTTCAGTGTTGGGGCATTCATAACTTCTGGAGGCAAGTTGCTCCACTCATTAATTGTTCTAACTGTCAGGAAATTTCTCCTCAGTTCTAAGTTGCTTCTCTCCTTGATTAGTTTCCACCCATCACTTCTTGTTCTACACTCATTTGCATATATACAATTTGATTTCTCTGTACTAAATGAATGAACCTTCTAAATTAGCAACTCAGTAATTACGTTACGGATATTCTCATTTATGAGCTGCCTCAGTTATTGATCATTTGCAGTTATGACAGTGATGAAATGATCAATCCTTGGTTTATGACCTTTGCAGATCTATAAAGGAAAGGATACCTGAAAGAAGATCATAAGCAAAGTTGTGATTTCACTTAGTGACTACTTCACTTGGTGGCCCCAATTGTCACTAAACAACCACTATCTATAATTATATTGCTACTCTATGATGATTGGCAAATTAAGCAATTTCTCTCCAGCAAATGATCCTTGTTTATTTGGCTAAAGAAATTCCTTTATTTGCACATACTCACCACATTGGTGCAAACATTTCTAATCTTAAAAACAGACGTGAAATATGGAAAGCTTCAAGAGAAGATTATAAAGAATGTTTCCATTCAGCAAACTTCCATATATTCATACCTCATTATCTGGTTTCCTGTTTATAGATCTCCCAAGGCCTACTTGTTATAAGAACTGTATTTATAACAGTCCAAAAGGACTGTTATACATTGATTTGGCAGGTAAAGATCAATAGTTGTTTCTGCGTTGTATGTTAACATAATCCAAGTCATAGTTGATCTATGATAATTCTTCGCCTTGGCAATGAAATAGAGGACATCTCTGTTCACATATATAAAAACAAAAGTTTTGCTTGTTACCTGAAACTACGAAAAAAGACATTGGCTACCACCATTACTATCTGGCTTACTATTTTTGCAGTGTTATTTAGCTGTCTGAAAGATGAGCTGATAGACCGTTTAACATGCTGTTTTTCTTCCTATAGAATGCCGATAATGTTACGCAGTTCCAACTGTGTTCTCACTGGGAAGACTCCTGCAGAATTTGCAAAGCTTAATGAGTGTCCTTTAGATCCAGGTTGCAAATTTATTTTCTAATATTCTTTGCTATTTTGGTTAAGCATTGATTCCTTTTAAGATAGTAATTACTAAGATTTTGCAATTATGAATTAATGTGTGATCTTGAGATTTTGCAACTCAAAGTTGCAGTGAAAACAATTTTTAAGTCTCCCTTCAAGGAAAAAGCAGCATCATTGGTAGTGGTATTTCATGTGATTTGCTTGCATTCAGATTCCTGATATTCCTTACATTTAATTAGCATATTTATAGAGCGATTCGTCTCACAGACATGCAACTCTGGGTAGCATACAACACAACAGCAGTGGGCTCATGTAGGTGTTAAATAGAAATGAAGAGGGTACAGAACCTTGCAGAACCCCATAAAATAAGGGTTAAGGATGGGACCTCTCCCAATTGACTGACTGGTACTGGCCCCACAGAGAAAGTAAGTGAACCAGCACAATACTCTGTTACCCATTCCCAGCCTGTGAAGCTGGCCCAGAAGGATACCATGGTAAACCCATAATAAATGCCACCAGAAAGTCAAGAAAAGATAGATGTACTACCTCTGTCCAACCCCCATCAGAGATCATCTAAAAGAGTGACCAACAGCATCTCCATCTCATATCCATATCCTAACTGAAAGGAGTCCAGGTTTATTTAGGGATTTATTATCTTGCTGAGGGTTCAGTAAATTCCAAATGCATATTTCAAAATTCTATAAATCTTAATTAGAATTCAGCAACTGAATAAACGCTCATCTTCTATTTGATAGGTGGCTACTTCATTGTCAAAGGAGTGGAAAAGGTAATTCTTATTCAAGAGCAATTATCGAAAAACCGAATAATAGTGGAAGCTGACAGAAAAGGAACAGTTGGTGCCTCAGTTACCAGGTGAGTAAAGAATTGCGGAATAACTGTCTCTTACATTGAGCTTGAGTGGAATTCAGGAAGATGTTTTAGAATTATTCAAGAACTTGGGCATGTTGAGGATGAATTCTTTTCAAATACTTCCCAACATAATATCCTGTCACAAACTGATACTCCTCAATGTCTGTTGTGGCCCGCCAGCAGAGCTGGCAGCAGAGTCGGACAGTGAGGAGGTTGGGGAGGAACATAGGCCAGTCCTGGGGGTTGAGGAAAGCTCAGATGAGGACTCTGCATCGGAGGCAGAGGGGGAGTTAGACAGCAGTGAGGCAGAAGAACAGCTGGAGCCTGTTCCCAGTGTGTGCATGCGCAGAGCTTCCATAAGACAAAAACAACTAAGAAATCAGGGTCAACTTAAGAGTAATGCCAGACCTTGGAGGTGATTGGCCCCTCCCATAGGAAACAAAAGAGGAACAAACAGGGAGTAGGCTTTTTCAGGAAACAATTCGTTTATTTGGTCGGTTCAAGTGTGGAAAGTTCTGTGTGTGACTTTAAGAGAGACTGTGCCAAGTTTGCCTTGCCCTGCATTTGGAAACTAGTTATCTGGCAGTGCTCCAAACGAGATAAAGTGCGTGTGGATAAACATTCCTCTGAAAGACTGTTTACTAAGCCTTGCTGACTGTGGATGGAAGGAATTCACAGTCGTGTAAATAAAAGAGGTTTTGCAGGGACCAAAACTTTGCTTCTTGCTTTCTAAGGAAGCCTGGGTCACAACAATGTCCTTCACATCCACTTTCGTCCTTCAACCTCCCATTTAGCATTCACACACATTTCTCACTTGGCTGTGTTAGTGCAATCCACTATCTCTGCCTCATTCACCTTTCCTCTCTTCAAAGACCAGTCCCCTCCATCATTCGACCTCTGGCATGGTTGTCTCCAAATGCAACTTAGTCACATAGTCTGCCATCGGCTTCTATTGCTTGGCTTCTTTTTCTGGCTAACCACTGGCCAATCTCCCACTGACTGGCTGCTCACTATGATTTTTCCTGCTTCCAATCAATCTTATTGGCTATTCCTGGCCTGGCAGCTCTAGTCAGGAATAGATGCTTGAAATGTCCTCTGACTGGGTCGTCTTGTCATTGCGCACATCCCAAAAGAGAGAAATGGTTGATACAGAGGCTAATTTTCAATTTTCAACAGGAACATATTTTGGAGCTATGAAATTCCAACTCCAAGAAGTCTTGACACCTTTTGCTCTCTCTGAATAGAAAATATAAATATTAATGCTATATTCCTTTTTTTGTAACCAATGCTTAGCTCTACGCATGAAAAGAAGAGCAGAACAAATATAACTGTGAAGCAAGGGAGATTTTACCTGAAGCACAACACTCTTTCAGAAGATATTCCAATAGCAATAATCTTTAAGGTATTCTTAATAAACACCATAGTAATAATGTTACTGTTAAAAGAACTTCAGAAATTTGAAACATTAATTTAAAATGATGTGAGAACTTTAGCTTTTGTGTATGCAAGTCCACTGATTTTGTTTAGGTCTTCTGTTTTTTATCCAGCCTTTTCCAACTTTTTAAAAATGGTTTCTGACTGCAGTTTTCAAAAAATACCTGGAGAATGCCTGGATGGGAACGGCTATCTTAGCAGTATACTCCATATTGTAGGGTTTGTAAAAACACTTCTGTTTCATTGGTTTTGAACACTTGGGTTGTATTTGGGCATTGTCAAAATGTTCATACTGTTTTCTCCTTTTGTCTCTTTATAAGAGGAGAACAAAAATGCAACTTAAGGAGAAAATATCTTGAGTAGATGGGGAAAAAGATGTGAGTGAGAAAGGAGAAAAAATGTAAAAGGATGTGGCACAAGAGTGGGAAATATGGTACTATGATATCTTCCTTGTTGCTTGCCTATGTGTCTTAAAAGTTGACTTACTAAAGGCAAAGGATCTATCACAAGCATAAGATCTATTTGCATTCCCTAAAAAGGTGGTAGAGAGCACATTGGTGATTTGCTTTGCCAGACCCACTAGGGCATCCATTTTATGAACAATAAAGTCTTCATTTTGTGAATGTGCTTACCACAAGCTCTCAAAACTCTAGATATGGTTCCAGAACAAAAAGGTTGTCTATTTGTGATAGAGCAGGGTGTCAAACTCAAGGCCCGCCGGCCGCTCTGGAAACAGTGAAGGACCAGCCTGTTGTGCCTCTGCCAGTGAAAATGGAGCTGGGGGGGGGGAGGGGGCACATGCAGCCCTCCCAAACTCCATTTTCACTGGCAGAGGACTGCAGGAAGCCATCATTGCCAAAAATGGACATCAATCTGGCCATGCCCCCTCGGCCCCCTGAGGTCAAACGCAACCCTGATGTGGCCCTCAATGAAATCGAGTTTGACACTCCTGTGATGGAGTAAGTAATGACACTGAGGATAACAGATGTTGCCAATGACAGTACACACTGACCAGATTTTTGAGCCCTTTGGTTGGAAATTTGTTAGATCTCCATTCAAAATTCATCCAAAAATGTATCTTCTGGAAAATATATATATATGTGTTGTATTTGTGCTGATAAATAAATAAAGGGAGACTAGTATAGATCTATTTCAAGCTATTTAGCTCTCATCAGCTAGCCATACCTTTACTGGGAATCCTACCTGGGCTAAATAGCTTGAAATAGATCTAAACTAGTCTCCCTTTATTTATTTATCAGCACAAATGCAACACACACACATAATTTCAGAAGATACATTTTTGGATGAATTATATATATATAATTATTATATTAAAATTATATGCATACACACTCCATATATATATAGACGTACATAAAATATATTTCTTTCTATTGGAAGAAAATCAGTATTTTTATAAATATTTTAAAGGCAGCCTCTCAATTAAATTGAACTTTTGTGGAGCAGCTGCTGACCACTGAATTCTTAAGTCCATTAATTTTGCCTTGGCAATTCTATAAGGCAGTAACTTATAGAAGTCTTCCATAATCTTACATCCTTTAGATGTGTTGTATTAACATCTCATATCTGAAAAGCATTGCCAGAAGAGGGCAGTGCTTGATCACAATACAACAAACCCAAAAGCGGTTGGAGTTTGGGGCTACTTTGAAAAGTTATCTTTAGGGATTAGGACTTTTATGTGTTTTCTGCTTTTAATACTACATTATTTGTTCCTAATAAGAAAAATCTTCCAATTCATTTTGCCAGATCAATTATTTGTTCATATCAGAGAAGAACATCACATGTTCTGAAAGCATGTAACTTCTTTGCCTATTTGTGTGTCAGTAACTATGAATTAAAATTTTACTTCTGTGCCACATCTTTATATTTCATAAAAGAAAACATTTCCTAGAGTAGTGTACATGGTTGGAGGATAAAACTCTCGCTGTCTGGATAGCATTTTATATATGAAATGGATAAATATTTTGCTGGCAGTAGGCTATTAAGATAAGAGCAAGTTGACTGTAGCATTTGAATGGTACATTACAATAATACAATCCTAGTTATACTATCATGCTTTGGATTTGACTTGCAAGATATTTGCCAAGAGATTAATTAGCATTTCATTCTGTAATTATTTGAAATAAATGTTGCTGTTTGTGTTTATATTATATATGAACTAGCAACTACCTTTAGATAGTAGTATTTTCTTATGTAGTGATTTGCAAACAAACCTATCTGTCTGTCTGTTTATTTATTGATCTCTTGATGTAGTGTAAAAACAGGTTACTAGTACTCATAAAATCCCAAACAATCCTAAATTCTTTGGGGAGGTTTCTTAGCAGCAACCCATGCTCTACCATTGAATAAGGGTGAAATAACGTACGATAAAATAATTTCCTCAAAATTGCTGTTATCTGGCACTTAATATGTAGGATTTATTTTTGAAGAACCGTAATATACATTGATAACCCCTAGAAATACTTTGAAGAATTAGAAGTATTATCTCTCACACCAGATATTCATTAATACTTTGTCAGTTTGTTGGATTCCAGATAAAAATAACTTTCTGTGTTAAGGTGTTTATTTTTAATATGAGCTCTGCCATATGTTCACTAGCAAATCATCTGGATCGATGGCTTGGTGGGTTCTCAGCTACAGGCTGTGCTCATAGTAGCAGATTATCTTGATCATTTCAAACTAGCTTTAGAACAAACTATGAAGTTGACACCACATAGGTCAGCTTGATCTTTGAGGATCAATATAATGAGAATGTGTTCCTGTTGCTTCTCATAACTCTCTCAATAGCCTTTGAGTAGTATTTTTTTCTGGATAGACTGAGACAATTGGAAATGGAAATCGGAAACACAAGGCTTTGTAAGTGGTTCCATTCCTATCTCACAGGTAAATTTTAGATGGTGTTCCTTAGAGTTGCTCTTAGAATGGGAGCTATTGTATGGTTTATGGTAATCCCTTCTCTTGCTGATACTTTTCAAAATAACACCGCTGGGTATGATCAACATGACACCCAAATCTATTTTCTGCAACAAGAAATGAATTAGCTCTAAATGCCTGTCTGTAGTTACTAATGTGCTGGGCGAGGGATAACAAATTAAAATGGAATCCAGATAAAATGTTGCAAGGAGCCATAATTGTGGGCCGAGGGTGTAGAGCTGTTTGTGAATGGAATTACTGCCTCCCAGAAGGACTGAGTACATAGTTTGGGTTGCTTCTGAATGCAACTCTCTCTGGTTTCCTTGACTGATGAAATTCTAAATTCTGAAGTCTAGCCCACATTGTCAGTAACCATTCAATCTTTCAGAGGCTTTTGAGATGGCCAAATGTAAACCTGCAGGAAAAGAGAAATACAGCTCAGAAGTACTATTAGCTCTCAGCCCATGTGGTGGCAACAAAGCAAAATCTAACAACCTGTAAAGGAAATTGTAGCAGAATCAAATATATTTTAAAGAGAAGTAAAGAACACCATCTAATACCTTGAGGTAGGCAGTTTTAAGAACGCAGTGGCTCAGTGACTAAGACGCTGAGCTTGTCGATTAGAAAGGTCAGCAGTTTGGCGGTTTGAATCCCTAGTGCCGTGTAACAGTGAGCTCCCGTTAGTTGTCCCAGCTTCTGCCAACCTAGCAATTCGAAAGAATGTAAAAATGCAAGTAGAAAAATAGGGACCACCTTGGTGGGAAGGTAACAGCGTTCTGTGCGTCTTCAGCATTTAATTATGCCAGCCACATGACCACGGAGACGTCGTCAGACAGCACAGGCTCTTCGGCTTTGAAACGGAGGCTCTTTGGCTTTGAAACGGAGATGAGCACCACCCCCTAGAGTTGGGAACGACTAGCACATATGTGTGAGGGAACAATTACTTTTAGGCAGTTCTACTTACTCAATTGCCACCAAGAAATTCCCTTTCTTGTATTGCTACTTGAAGGCAATGCTACTAACAAGAGGGACACTAAGTTAGCAGCTGCAAAATATTTAGACCCCCTCAACGTTGTTGAATCCTAACTACTGTTGTGTTTTTAATATGTATTTTTGAGAGGGTGTAATTCCAAGGAGCTAGGTGAAAGCAGAAGCTTTAACAGTATCTGCAATTCACAAAAGATCTGCACTGCTGTCTGCCAGTTTGAAACACTATAGAGAGATTGGAGAGATTTAAAAGCTGAAAAGCTCATTTATATTGTAAGCCCTCCCCCCCCAATATAAAATATAATCCGATGCTTATGAACTTCTGGGAAACAAAATAACATAACATGATTCTAAGGATAGCACTATGTGTGAAATCCCAACCTTCTATTTTTATAAGATTTGACTTATTACCAATACTCATTAATATTGCATCACAAAGAAGTAGAAGCTGGCTCCACTTCGTTGGTGGAGACAATACGTAAACATGGCAGGCAACGGTAAAGAGGGCAGGATATAGTTCGCTACCTTAATTTCCTACCATACTGTGGAGTGTTTTTAAAGTTTCTGGTTTTGGGGTTGTTGGTTTTTTGTTTTGCACTTTCCCATGTGTATCCTGCATTCTTCATGGGAGCAGGTCCATGCTTGCTAAGTGCCGGTTTTGGTGTCTGTATGCTATGCACCTACACAGTGCTGCGGTAACAATCCACACTCCTCTTCCAATATGCAGCATGGTCAGAGGCAGGATTTGATAGTCTTCATTAACCCCACCTTGAATGCAGCTACTCCTGAGAAAGGGAGGTGCATATTGACCGTAACTATCATTAAGTGCTGTACCTTATGATTCCTGATGAATGTATCTTGTCTTTTATGTGCACTGAGAGCATATGCACCAAAGACAAATTCCTTGTGTGTCCCAATCACATTTGGCTAATAAAAGAATTCTATTCTATTCTATATTGCGAACGTGAACAGTGATAACGTTATACAGGCTTACTGGATTGTGTATATACAAGCCCCAATTCCTGTAGCTCTTCAGCTAGTTGATTCTGCTGCAGTTGTCAGTTGCTATTTATTGAGAAAGTGTATGAAGTTTCTTCTTTATGCATCAGCCAATAGCTTCCTAGTAAAAAAAAAAAATACTGTCTCGCCATTCATCCTTCCTGCTTTCGGTGCTGCTTATCAAGACTTTCCTTTTGATGAGGAGGTGCTGCTGCCAATGCCAGATGGTCCTATTTCTGAGCGAACTCGCTTTTGCTTAAGAGTTTACAGACTACAATACCAAATTAGCATAAGCAAATGTCAGCGAGTTAACAGAAAGCCAACATTCTTTCTCTCCCTTTTCTACCTTTTATTTCTCTTCCTCCCTCTATTATAGGCCATGGGGGTTGAGAGTGACCAAGAGATTGTACAAATGATTGGAACAGAGGAGCACGTGATGGCTGCGTTTGGCCCCAGCTTGGAGGAATGCCAAAAAGCTCAGATTTTCACACAGATGCAGGTGTGCGATATTCAAGCATCCATCTATAGTGCACTTGTAATGAAACTGGGCTCTTTACTCCTTAAAAAACAGCGAGTAGCAAGAAGATGCACCAATATATCTTTTACTTGTCACCCCTCTTTTGCTTAATTAGGTCAGGAGAGTAAGCCCGTATCCAAAAGCCTACACAATAGCGAACCGTTAATTGGAAAGGTTCAAGTAATAAAACTCTGGATTGCTCCATTAGATGGCTAATGAAGTTTATACTTTGTTCTAGAATACTAAATTATTAAACTTGTGTCATATAAATGGTGGTGGGGGAAACATTTTAAAATATCCTACCAAAATCTGAAATAGCCCAGTACATATTTACTGAAGCATTTGTCACATCCAAATTACTTGGATGGGTAGGAAAAGCCTAGCTCATAGACTGTATTTTGACCACATGAATGGGACTTTTAGCAGATTTACTGAAATTTACCTGAAATGAAACCAGACAAGCAAAATAAAAGCAAATATTCTTTACATAAACTGAAGGTCCTGCCTTATATTTCAGATTGCATGTTTTTTTAATATCAGAAGGAGCCCATATGATCAAATGAAAATGAGCCTTGTTAAACAGAAGCCATCTACTGCATAGCTAGAAAAAGAGATGCTTACCCATTCAGTGTTAAACTCAAGCTAGGTGATATATTTTCTTGTAAGGGATTAATTTGAAATAACAGAGTGTAACAGAGTAATTGTACTGCTCAGCAGTTTCTACCCATCACCTGTTTAAAATAACCTTGTCCTGCTTTCTGGTTTTGCTTTCAAGCCTGTCATATTCTGGCTTGTTGGCTTCCTTATAAAATAAAACGTTTCAATAAATACTGAACTTCTCCAAGAGGAAAAAAGTACATTGACAGTGATTTGTGACATGTATAGTACATTATGATGACAATAATGATTTTCAGCACACAGTCTTTTCACTTCGCTTTGCAGGCATTGAAATATTTGGGAAATAAAGTCCGAAGGCAGCGAATGTGGGGAGGTCCCAAGAAAACCAAGATGGAGGAAGCAAGAGAGTTGTTGGCAACAACTATTCTTGCCCATGTGCCGGTAAGTGATTTGGTCTTAAAACAGCCAGATGCTCTTACTGCTTTGCAGGGATGACTATGGAATGATAGAGGAAATTGAATGCAGGAAGAACAGCTACTCAATTTATTATTATTAGCTTCCGGTGATAGTTTATATGTACAACTACTTATATATCACCTGGCTTCATAAAACTCAAGACAATACCAACGATTGTCAGGCACAAATAATCAGGAACAGGTGTTGAGTTCAAATTGTTAAAAGTTTATTCTTGTCACCTATACCCAAGACTCTGAGCAGGTAACAGTCCAAGCTAAATTGGACTGTAAAGGCTAATGGAATTCACAGGGGTAAGGGGTGGGAGTGGACATGGGTCTTTTCTGGTTGCACAATGACTCCAAACTCCTTATACATTTAACCCTGCCCTCCAGAAGAGCCTGCTCATCTCCTACATCTATAAATCAATACAGCTTGAATCCAGGACCAGCACTATGCTCTGCAACATGCTAGATATATTGTACTATACAAAGATATAATTGACCATATGTAATAACAGAGTTAAGCAGAATTAGCCCTAAGTTAATGATCGGGCAATTATTTGGTTGGTAGTTTACATAACAATGAATGTATTGCTCTGAGATGGCATTTTCTCCAGTACTCTTATCTAGCTGTGGATAATATTGAGAAGTGTAATATGGAGCTTTACCCAGAATAATGGAAAGAGAGTTTCCAGACATATTCTGTGTACTGTCAGACTCATTCCCAGAAATCAGAAGCTTGGTCAAACTGGTATCATGATGAAGGTAGGTCATGATGGGAAAGGAAGAAAGAGATCAGCTACAATCAAAGTGGCATCCAAGCATTTGATGCATGGTAGATGAACGATAAAATCCAAGACCGTTGTAGAGAGGAGAGGCTGTAATGATAAATGCAATTTATCCCTGTACTATTCATTCTTTTCAGTTTGCATGACCCTTTACTTACCATGCCCAAGAGGGTTAAAAACATCAAAGTTGAAACATTTCCATGCAAGGAGCTGTCTCTTAAGTTAACTTTCTCGTTTTTGGTATTTTAGGTAAAAGAATTCAACTTCCGCTCCAAGTGCATCTACACAGCTGTGATGGTCCGCAGGGTGATACTAGCTCAGGGAGATAACAAAGTGGATGACAGAGATTATTACGGAAACAAGAGGCTGGAACTAGCAGGACAGGTAGGTGCACCTCGACGCTTAATAAAATTGGACTACGTAGTATTGCCTAATGTGTCAGTCAAACACACATGGTCATTTAATTTAAACAATATAGTTGTGATAATTTCTTAACCAAATTCATGAAATAAAAATTATGTTCCTTGACTTAAAATGAAAAGGCGTTTGCAAAAGATTGCCTTCCCATCCAACCAAAAAGTAAAAGGTAAAGGAATTCCTGCGGGTTTTACTCCGTGCTAGTCGTTGCTGACTATAGAGGGAGATGCTCATTTCCATTTCAAAGCCATTGAGCCAACACTGTCCAAAGACATTCTGTGGTCATGTGACCAGCATGATGTCACAAAGTGCTGATACCTTCCCACCAAAGTGGTACCTATTTATCTACTCGCATGTGCATGTTTCCTTTTTTCCTTTGTTTGTATATGTTTTATTTGTAGTTTTTCTTTAACAACCAACATATTTTATGGACAGTGTAATGACTGGGTCAATACATTTTTTACACAGTGCTAACAACAATAATACGATTGCATATACATAGTTTTTATCTTCCAACTTCATCTTTTCCCTACACTCACATCTTTATTTTTGAACAATCCCATCATCTCCTTATGATTCTTTGTCACATTTTCATAAAACTTTTAACCATCAATAATATTTCTTCATAGAACTTTATTGCTCCTGCTGAGTCATTTTGTACCAAATTAATATATCAAAAATTACTCAATATATTCCAGTATCCCAATATCTAAAAACTTTTTTTAGTTTTTTTTACATCTGAGTCTTTAATCTTTAATCTTTTTCTTTGGTTTTTAGTCTTTAATCCTTCTCCATAAATCCAATCGCCACTTTCTTAATGTTTGAATATTGGTTTTTTGAATTTTTTACTTCGGCTAAATCTTTAAGGTAAAATTTGGAAGTTATCTTACCCAGTTTCACTGCTCTGTTCACGCACCGCTCCAGCAAGATCTTAATATCCTGGTTGTCACAGCTTGTGTCCCTGCTTTCTTCAGATCAACGAGGAAATTCCGGTTTCCTCGTGATCAACGAAGCACCTCTCCTTTCTTCATCACCCCTCCAGAGCGACTTGACCCTGTAGGATCTTCCGGCAAGCAGTTGCCAGCTGCATTTCACAGAGCCCGGCGGAGCTCCACTATTTTCCAGCCTTTCCCGCCATGACGTCAACCAGAACTCCTCATGTGCATCCCCTCCCCCCCCCCAGTTTGAAATGCAGATTAGCTGGAACAAGAACCAACAGAAATCAAGAGGGTGGTTCCATTGACCTTGGAGGAAACTGGGAATGGGCAGAGTCAGTGTGGCCAGGGCTTTTCAGTATTAGAAAGGCTTGTAGACAGGGAGCAGGAGAGACACAGCTCAGGCAAAGAGCAAGGACCACCGCCTCCTGATCCTAGAGCATGAAGAGGAGAGAGAAGGCGAGAACAACTCAGATTGAGCAAGCTATGAAGGAGGAGAGTGCCCTGTCCCCTTCACAAGACACACCTAATGACTGAGATGTAAGGACGTGCTGGTGGGAGGGGCATTTGTTGGGAACAAGTGTTGAATCTGTGGAGCCTTGTGGGCACTTGCTGATGCCTGGAGATTGCTGTTTGGCTAACATGGCTTACTGGACTGCTGACCCTGATTACTGCTTGTTTAACATTGCTTTCTGCATCATGGTGACCAAAACTGAATGCAGTATTCCAAGTGTGGCCTTATCAAGGCATTATAAAGTGGTATTAACACTTGATTAACACTTGATCTTGATCTTGATTCTATCCCTCTGTTTATGCAGCCTAGAACTGTGTTGGCTTTTTTAGCATCTGCTGCACACTGCTGGCTCATATTTAAATGGTTGTCCACTAGGACTCCAAGATCCCTTTCACAGTTACTACTGTTGAGCAAGGTTCCACCTATACTGTACCTGTGCATTTCGTTTTTGTTGCCTAAATGTAGAACCTTACTCTTTTCACCATTGAATTTCATTTTATTAGATAGTGCCCAATGTTCAAGTTTGTCAAGATCCTTCTGTATCTTTAGCCTATCTTCTGGAGTGTTGGCTATTCTTGCCAGCTTGGTGTCATCTGCAAATTTGATGAGTTCCCCATTTATTCCCTCATCCAAATCATTGATGAAGATGTTGAAGAATACTGGGCCCAAAACAGAGCATACTTCCCTCCATGTAGATGCAGTTCCATTGAGAACTACACGTTGAGTGCGGTTGGTCAACCAGTTACGAATCCATCTGGTGGTGATGCTGTCTAACCCACATTCTTCTACTTTATCTAGTAGTAGGTTATGGTCTACCTTATCAAATGCCTTACTGAAGTCCAAGTAAACTATATCGACGGCATTCCTCTGGTCCACTAATTTTGTCACATTATCAAAGAATGCAATAAGATTAGTCTGGCATGATCTGTTTTTGACAAACCCATGTTGGCTATTGCTTTGTTTGCTTCTAGGTGTTCGCTAATTCGTTGCTTGATTATCTTTTCCAGAATCTTTCCTGATATTGAGGTCAGACTGATAGGTCTGTAGTTTCCTGGATCTGTTTTTTTCCCTTTTTTGAAGATAGGAACCACATCAGCTCTTTTCCAGTCCTCTGGTAGTTCCCCTGTGCTCCAGGATCTCTGAAAGATATAGTTCAGTGGTTCTGTGATTTCGTCTGCCAGTTCCTTCAGAACCCTGGGGTGTAATCCATCCGGTCCTAGTGATTTGAACTCATCTAGGGTAGACAGGTGCTCACTTACCATTTTCTTCCCTATTTCAACTTGTGTTCCTAATCTGATTTTTGTGGTGCTGTTTTTGATAGGTTGGACTGTTTTATCCCTTTGTGTAAAGACAGATGCAAAACAAGAGTTAAATAGTTCTGCTTTCTCCCTGTTGCTTGTCACCTTCTTGCCACTTTCTCCCAGCAATGGACCAATTGTTTCCTTAACTTTTTTCTTGTTTTTAACATGTTGGAAGAAGCTTTTTTTGTTATTTTTTACTTTTGTGGCAAGCCTTTCTTCATTGTGAGCCTTAGCTTTCCTCACTTCATCTTTACATGCTCGGGCTATTTGCTGATATTCTGCCTTAGTTATATCCCCACTTTCCACTTTTTATACTTATCTTTTTTGTCTTTCAATTTGTCAGAGAGTTCTTTATGCAGCCATGCTGGTTTCTTTTGGGAGCTGTTATTTTTCTTCTTCATTGGTATTGTGCTAGACTGGGCTCTTGTAATCTCATTTTTCAAAATTTCCCAAGCTTCTTGAGTTGTTTTCCCCTTGAGGATTCTCATCCATGGAATTTTTCCCAAGCTCTCTCTAAGTTTATTGAAATTAGCTCTCTTGAAGTCCAAGATTCTAGTTTGACTTTGTTCTGCTACTTGTGTTTGCATAATGTTGAATTCCAATATTGCATGGTCACTTGCCCCCAGGGTTCCTATGGCTTCAACACCTTCTATCATTTCCTCTCTGTTAGTGAGAATTAAGTCCAATATGGCTGATCCCCTTGTTCCCTTCTCTACTTTTTGGGAAACAAAGTTGTCTGCTAGGTTCGTTAGGAACCTGTTGGATCTTCCACTTGGTGCAGAGTTTGTTTCCCAGGGTAGTTAAAATCCTCCACTACTATTGTGGTGTGTTTCTACATACATTAGTTAGCTGACTAGCAAAAAGTTCATCTACTTCCTCTGCTTGGTTGGTTGGCCTGTAGTATAGACCTATGGCAATGTCGTTTCCCCCGCAACCTTTAATATTGACCCAAATGCATTCAAGATAGTTCTCATCATTGTTGTGCTCTATTTCTGTAGAGACGTAGTTATTTCTTATATATAGTGCAATTCTCATCTCCTTTTTTTTTGGTCTATTTCTTTTAAATAATTTAAATCCTTCTAGCTGTATGTTCCATTTGTCGGTTTCATCCCGCCAAGTTTCTGTAACGGCAACAATATCGTATCTGCCCTCTTTTACTTGAATTTCTAGCGTTTCTGGGCTAAAAATTCAGTTGCTTAAAAATTTGAATGAAAAGGGATTGATCCTGTATTAAGGAGAAAAGCAGAGCAGTCTGCACAATGTGAAGACATAAAAGGTATTGTGTCTATAAAAATGTGTGAAAACAATAGTAGCTAATTTCACACCCCATGGGACGAGGGAGCACAAAATGTGCTTTAGCTTTAGATAACAGTTGTTTCCACTAGCTGAGCTTTTTCTTCATTTTTTTCAGCCCACAAGAGGCTGGGCAGGCCAGGTGCCAGCAGAGGTGTTAGTGAAACCTACCGACTCTAAGCTTAATCTTTTCACCTACCTTTTCTCTTTCCTTAATGTGTTCATTATTTGCTGAGCATTTCCCTCCTCTTTGTCCTCGGGGTTTGTTTGGCATTTCTCTCTCTCCCTCTCTCTCTCTCTCTCTCTTTCTAATTCGGCTTGCTTTGTATGGGTGAGATATGGAAAAGCACCAAAATCCGGCACCCTGGAAAGGAAAGGATTTCTACCCGATGACAAAAGAAAACCGTCTTGACTTCAGAGATTGACTAATCCCAGCTGTTCTGATAATATAATTAAGGCTGCCTAACGTCTTTAATTTTGCAACCAGTTTGTGTGAAAAGGAGAATTTGGCACTCTAAAGCCTTAAACAGTAAATGGCAATCTCAAGGAGGCTAATTAGAATTCTCTGACATTAAGCTAATTTGTGAAATTCTATTTCAGCAGCTTAACTTCTTTATTAATTTTTTTTTCCTCAGGATTTTCCTGTGGAAATCAATTGGTGAACTGTCACTTTTTTCCCTTATACCTTCAACCACATTTGGGTATAATTTACTTCCCAGTCCTCTTTTTGAAAGGCCTTGTGCTAGCAATGAAAAATTAATGATCATTATTGCTGGGATTCCATTCGGTGTTTAATCACTTACTCTTGATCTAAAAAAATAGGCTATCGTGAATCTTTGCCATGCTCTTAGGAATAAACCCTTTTAGAATAACCCAATGTAAAAAAAAAAGTCAGTCTAACTTTAGAATAGATTGGAACAGAAAGAAAATTAGTGATTTAGTGGAAACCTTTTTGAAGTCAGTAAAAATTTATAGAATTTTTATTATATATTCTATATAGTGGATTATATATCTTCAGGTAAGATTTAGGAAATAATTCTGTATTAAATCCTGGATACTTACTGCCACTTAAGTGACTCAATTCACTATAAAACATGAAAGATTTGTTTGTTTTGCTAATATGTTGCATGACACAACTATGATTATAAATAATCACGTACAGTTTATTGCAATTTATATTGTGATATTCAGACTCGGACATTGCAAGAAACTCAAAAGTAATAACAGCTTGCAACAGTTGATAATATAATTAAGGCTGTATCTGAACAGTGGACGAGTGATCTGGGAATAGGGGACTTAGTCATTACTCCCCTGTCATGGTCAGATCACTCATGTCCCCGGCTCGACTTCCCTTCCGCTACCCCCCACCGCGAGGAGGCGGAGCCAGCCTCTCCAAGCTGGTACCGCCCCAAGCACCTGATGGAACCGGATAGGTTCCAGACGGAACTTGGGCCACTACCTGTAGCCCTGACCCGCGCTCGGTCGGAGGACCTAGTGGCCGCCTGGAATACGGCGGTGGCTGGGGCCTTGGACCGGGTTGCGCCTTTGCGACCTCTCCTGTGGCAGCGATCCACCCGAGCTCCTTGGTACACCGAGGAGCTAAGGGTGATGAAGCGCCATAGGAGACGTCTAGAGAGCAGGTGGAGATCCTCACGCTCCGAGTCTGATCGAACACAGGTAAGAGCCTATTTACGGACCTACCTTGTGGCATTGAGAGCGGCCAAACGTAGACATTGTGCCGCTCTTATTGCGTCCGAGGATAACCGCCCTGCTGCCCTGTTTAGGGTGACCCGCTCTCTCCTGTCACAGGGGACGCGGGGGGCACCCTTGCAGGGTAGAGCAGAGGAGTTTGGGGAATATCTGCAGGACAAAGTCGCTCAGATCCGGAGCGGATGGGCCCCCTCCAGTGGGCCGGACGAGCCGTCAACAGTGAGTCTTGTGAGACCATTCTGGGAGGAGTTTGACTCTGTTGCCCCCGAGGATTTGGACAGGTTGCGTGGACGGCTGCGACCCACCACATGTTCAATGGACCCGTGTCCCTCCTGGCTGGTACTGGCATCCTGGGAGGTGACACGAGGCTGGCTTCTGGGCCTGGTGAACGCCTCATTGGGTGAGGGCTTCCTACCAACTGCCTTGAAAGAGGCGATGGTGAGGCCCTTGCTCAAGAGGCCTTCACTGGACCCAATGGAGCTGGCTAATTATCGTCCAGTCTCCAACCTTCCCTTTTTAGCGAAGGTTGTTGAGAATGTGGTGGCACAGCAATTTCCACGACACCTTGACGAATCCGAATATCTAGACCCACGCCAGTCCGGCTTCCGACCCGGGCACAGCACAGAGACAGCCTTGGTCGCGCTGGTTGATGATCTTTGGAGGGCCAGAGATAGAGGTTGTTCCTCTATCCTGGTCCTATTAGACCTCTCAGCGGCTTTTGATACCATCGACCATGGTATCCTATTGCGCCGGCTGGAGGGGATGGGAGTCGGAGGCACCGTTTTACGGTGGTTCGGCTCCTACCTCTCCGACCGGTCGCAATGTGTGTTGACGGGGGGGAAAGCGTGCTTTAAGGGGTTTTTTAGCTAATTGTTTTTTAAAATGCATAAAGGGTTTTAAGGGTGGGGGGGGGAAGGATCAGATCAGGAGCGATAGTAGAGCCAGGCAATTAGGTGTGGTTGAAAGAGGAAGGAATGGAGCGGGTGAGGAAAGGGAGGATAACATTCCATTACAGGGCTCTTTGATACCAACGGTCGTGGGGAGGGGCAGGTGCGAGGACACATTAAGAACGCGCAGTCGGTTGGGAGACCGGGGTTTTTGGTCATTCCCGGTCGTTTGTACCAACCCCTGCATACTAGGTGGTCAGGTTTCACAGGCCCAAGGCCTGAGACTGCTGTTATGCAACGCGAGGTCCGTTGTTAATAAGGCCCCCCTCATTCATGATCTTATCTTGGAGGGGGAGCCGGACCTCGCAGGAATAACCGAGACCTGGTTGGGCTCCGAGGGAGGTTTACCCCTCGTTGAATTGTGCCCACCAGGTTATCGAGCATTTCATCAGCCTCGGGCCCAGGGGAGGGGCGGCGGGGTAGCAGTGATTATTCGGGAAGACCTTGAGCCGAGAGAGTTCACCGTGCCACAGACATCCGGGTGTGAGTCCCTTGTTGTGAGATGGGGCCCAGGGAGGCAGTTGGGCCTGCTGATAGTATACCTGGCTCCTCGCTATACATCAGCGGCCCTGCCTGAACTCCTTGAGCTGATCTCATCGGTGGCGATTGAGACCCCCAACCTTATAGTGATGGGGGATTTCAATATGCCGTCGATGGGAGAAGCGTCTGAGGGGGTTCGGGAGTTCATGGCTTCCATGACAGCCATGGACCTGACCCAGTTAATTCAGGGCCCTACTCACGAGGGAGGCCACACGCTGGACCTCGTTTTTGTCTCAGGCCGGTGGATGAGTGATCAGGGAATAGGGGACTTAGTCATTACTCCCCTGTCATGGTCGGATCACTATCTTCTCCGGCTGGACTTCCCTGGTGCTACCCCACACCGCGAGGAGGCGGAACCGGAAGGTATTAGATGGTTCCGCCCCAAGCGCCTGTTGGAACCAGATAGGTTCCAGACGGAGCTTGGGCCACCTCCTGTGGATTTGACCCACCCCCGAGTGGAGGACCTGGTAGACGCATGGAGTAGTGCGACTACCGGGGCCCTGGACCGGGTGGCGCCTTTGCGGCCTCTCCTGCGGCGACGAACCACCCTGGCTCCCTGGTTTACCGAGGAGCTAAGGGTGATGAAACGCCAAAGGAGACGCCTAGAGAGTCGTTGGAGATCCTCTCGTTCCGAATTTGACCGAGCACAGGCACGAGCCTACTTGAGGACGTACCTTGTGGCATTAAGAGCGGCCAAACGTCAACATTGCGCCGCCCTTATTGCGTCTGCAGATAACCGCCCTGCCGCCTTGTTTCGGGTGACTCGTTCCCTCTTGTTTGAGAGGCCGCGGGAAGCCCCTTTACAGGGTAGAGCAGAGGAGTTTGGGAAATATCTACATGACAAAGTCGCTCAAATCCGGATGGGATGGACCCCCTTCAGTGGTTCAGTAGAGACGCCCGTGGCGAGTCTTGAGGGTCCGCTTTGGGAGGAGTTTGATTCGGTTGCCATCGAGGATTTGGACAGGTTGCGTGGACGTCTGCGACCCACCACATGTTTATTGGACCCGTGTCCCTCCTGGCTTGTACTGGCATCCTGGGAGGTTACACGTGACTGGCTCCTGGTCCTAGTGAACACTTCGTTGGGTGAGGGGTCTCTACCAGCCGCCTTGAAAGAGGCGGTGGTGAGACCCCTGCTCAAGAAGTCTTCCCTGGACCCGACGGACCTAGTCAATTATCGTCCAGTCTCCAACCTTCCTTTTTTAGCGAAGGTTGTAGAGAGTGTGGTGGCACAGCAGTTCCCACGCCACCTGGAGGAAAATGATTATCTAGACCCGCGCCAGTCCGGCTTCCGACCCGGGCACAGCACGGAGACGGCCTTGGTCGCATTGGTGGATGATCTCTGGCGGGCCAGAGATAGGGGTTGTTCCTCTATCCTGGTCCTATTAGACCTCTCGGCGGCTTTCGATACCATCGACCATGGTATCCTGTTGCACCGGCTGGAGGGGCTGGGAGTCAGGGGCACCGTGTTACGGTGGTTTGGCTCCTACCTCACTGACCGGACGCAACGTGTGTTGGCAGGGGAGCAGAGATCGACCCGGAGGCCTCTCACATGTGGAGTGCCACAGGGTTCGGTACTCTCGCCTCTCCTGTTCAACACATACATGAAACACAATGTCTGCGTTTGGCCACTCTTAATGCCACAAGGTAAGTCTGTGAATAGGCTCTTATCTGTGTTCGGTCAGATTCGGAGCGTGAGGACCTCCACCTGCCCTCTAGGCGTCTCCTATGGCGCTTCATCACCCTCAGGTCCTCGATAAACCAAGGAGCCCGGGTGGGTCGTCGCCGCAGGAGAGGCCGCAAAGGCGCAACTCGGTCCAGGGCCCCAGCAGCCGCCCTATTCCAGGCGGCCACTAGGTTCTCGGAGCGAGAGCGGGTCAGGGCTACAGGGAATGGCCCAAGCTCCGTCTGGAACCTATCCGGTTCCATCAGGCGCCTGGGGCGGTACCAACTTGGACAGTTTGGTTCCGCCTCCTCGCGGTGGGGGGTAGCGCCAGGGAAGTCCAGCCGGAGACATGAGTGATCTGACCATGACAGGGGAGTGATGGTTACATCCCCTCTTCCCAGATCACTCGTCCACTGTTCAGATACGAAAACTAGGTCCAGAGTGTGGCCACCTTCGTGTGTGGGGCCCTGAATTAATTGGGTCAGGTCCATGGCTGTCATGGAAGCCATGAACTCCCGAGCTACCTCGGATGCTTCCCCCATCGACGGCAAGTTGAAATCCCCCATAACCACAAGTTTGGGGGTCTCAACTGCCATCTCTGAGATCAGCTCGAGGAGCTCGGGCAGGGCTGCTGACGCATAGCGAGGAGCCAAGTATACAATCAGCAAGCCCCACTGCCTCCCTGGGCCCCATTTCACACCAAGGGACTCACATCCGGGTATCTGAGGTACAGTGAACTCCCTCGGCTCTAGACATTCCCGTATAACTACCGCTAGCCCACCACCCTTACCCAGGGCCCGAGGCTGATGGAATGCACGGAAACCCGATGGGCACATTTCCACGAGGGGTAATCCACCCTCGTGGCCCAACCAGGTCTCCGTTATCCCTGCAAGGTCCAGCTCCCCCTCTGAGATCTACTCATTAATGAGGGGGGCCTTGTTGGTGACGGACCTTGCATTGCAGAGCATCAGCCTCAGGCCCTGGCTCTGTAGTTCCTGACCACCTAGATTGCGGGGGTTGGTACAAACGACCGGGTGTAACCAACAACCACGGTCTCCCAACCGACGTTGTGGTCTTCTCCTGTCCTCGCATCCCCTCCTCCCCGCGACCGCTGTAATAAGACAACCCTCTATTGGAATGTTCTTTCCCCTCCCCCCCTCCACCACACTCACTTCCCTCCTAGACTCACCTGTTCGCCTGGCACTGGCCCCCCTCCTGGACAGATTCCCCCCCTCCCCCACCCTAAAACCCTCCCTGGAACCCCCTAAAAAGGATAAAAAACAATTAGTTAAAAAACCCCTAAGCTTCCGTTTCTTCCACCTCTCGGGGTCTATAAACCCGTCATCAAGGCGGGCCCTTACAAGCGTCAAGGGCCATGCCTGCGAGAGGGGGGACTCCCGCAGGCGGAGCAGGTCTAGCCTCGAATAAATAATCTTAAAAATCTTTAAAAAACACGATGGGGTCAAGGTGTTGTAGATGATGAGTGGTCAGTCAAAAAAAAGGGGGGGGGAAGAGTGATCAAATGTCCAAGTGGTGGTCTGGGTGGTGGAGAGATGGTCCAAAGGGTGGTAGCAGCCTAGATGATCCTAGGTGGGTGGGAGTTCATAGAGAGAGTTTGTAGATAGTAATCTGGAGTTCTTAAGGAATGGGGTTCCCAATTGGGAGGGAGCCGATGTTCTTGGGGGCAGATGGTCTTGGCCTAGACATCCCTGTGGCCTACCCATGGCCCTAATATAGGGCTTCCGGTGGCCTCCGGTGTTCCAGGCCGCCCCCAGCCTCCATTCCAGTCCTGCTCTCTCATGACTCCCACCCAAAATCCAGATGATGGTGGATCTCACCCAATGTCCTAATGATGTTCCTGGCGTCCATGGCAGCTCTTACAGCGACTGCTGTTGTTGGTGCCAGCCTCTCTCCTTCCAGCGTCCTTCCAGCGTCGCTGCAGCCGCAGCTGTAGCCACTTTCTCTCTATTCACCAGCTTCTCTCCTTCCAACTCCTTCTTTTTCTCTCTCTCTCTCCTTCCTTCTCTCTCTCTCTCCTTCCAATCTCTCCTTCTCTCCTTCCAATCCTCTCTGCTCACCAGCCTCTCTCCTTCCAACTTCTTCTTCCCTCTCTCCTTCCAACGTTGCTCGCCAGCCTCACCAGCCTCTCTCCTTCCAGCGTCTGCTCACCCGCCTCTCTCCTTCCAGAGTTTGCTCACCAGCCTCTCTCCTTCAAGCGTATGCTCACCAGCCTCTCTCCTTCCAACGTTCCAACATTTCTCTTCCCGGCGTCACCGCAGCTATAGCCTCTCTCACACAGCCTCTCAGCTTCGCAGAGAGCCTCTCAGCTTCGCAGCCTCACATTCCTCCTTCCTTCCTCCCGCTCTCTCCAACGCTGCCGCCGCTGCCGCAACGCCGCCATTTCCGCTGCCAGCTTCTCTCCCCACTCCGCACACCATCTTCTCTCCAGCCTTCCCTCCAGCCTCTCGACCCACCCTGGCGGACCCAAAAGGGTCAAAAATGGGCCAGGGTGGTCATGCTGCCTCTTTCCCCCATCGCCGAGCTCCTTGGCGTTCCGGAGCTTCAGGAGGCAACCGCCATCGCCGGAAGCTCCTCCTCCTCCTCTGTTGGAGATCACTTTGAACACACAGTAATTGAAACGCTTTACTATTAACTGTGCATATTCCAGATTTTATAAACTGCACTCTAAAGTATAACTTTAAAGAAACAACTTTTAATTTAATTTAATTTAATTTAATTAGCACTTCTAGACCGCCCCCTCTCCCAAAAGGGACTCGGGGCGGTGTACAGTCCATATCAAAAACATCATACATAATAACAATTAAAAATTATTAAATGGATAAATACATAAATAAGAGGAGGATAAAATAGACAGAACTGTAATTGCTAAATAAATAATTTAAAATATACAAAGTTTAAAACCCCAGTGTCTTATAAAATTAAGTCCCCTAAAAAACCAGTAGGAAATATATATGCCAGGAGGTAGACGTTAAGAATTATGCCAGACCAGCCAGTCGGAACAGGTGAGTCTTCAGTTTCTGCCGGAAGGAGCGGAAATCAGTGGTGGTTCTAATGTCGGGGGGGAGGTCATTCCAGAGGGTTGGGCCCATCACAGAGAAGGCCCTACTCCTTGGTGTCGCCCGTTGGCATTGCCTAGTGGACGGCACCAGGAGAAGCCCCTCCCTATGAGAGCGAATTGGCCGCAGGGATGTATGTGGGAGGATGCGATCCCGCAGGTAACTAGGCCCTATGCCATGGAGCGCTTTAAAGATGGTGGTCAAAACCTTGAAACGCACCCGAAAGACCACAGGTAGCCAGTGCAGCTCGCGCAGGAGCGGTGTTACGTGGGAGTACCTAGTACTCCCCATGACTGCCCGCGCGGCTGCGTTCTGGACTAGTTGCAGTCTTCGTGCGCGTCCCAAGGGAAGCCCCATGTAGAGAGCATTACAGTAGTCCAGGCGAGACGTCACCAGTGCATGAGTGACCGTGCGTAGGGCATCCCGGTCCAGAAGGGGGCGCAATTGGCGCACCAGGCGAACCTGGTGGAACGCCCCCCTAGCCACGGCTGCCACATGGTCATCCATTGACAGCCGGGCATCAAGGAGGACGCCCAAATTGCGTGCCCGTTCCACAGGGGGCAGTTGTTCGCCCCCTATGGCCAGCGTTGGAGTCCGCTGACTGAACCGAGGTGCCGGTAGCCACAGCCACTCAGTCTTGGAGGGGTTGAGTTTGAGTCTGTTGTCCCCCATCCAGACCCCGACGGCTTCCAAACACCGGGACATCACTTCGACAGCCTCGCTGGGGTGATTTGGGGTTGAAACGTACAGCTGATGTCCCGGTGTTTGGAAGCCGTCGGGGTCTGGATGGGGGACAACAGACTCAAACTCAACCCCTCCAAGACTGAGTGGCTGTGGCTACCGGCACCTCGGTTCAGTCAGCGGACTCCAACGCTGGCCATAGGGGGCGAACAACTGCCCCCTGTGGAACGGGCACGCAATTTGGGCGTCCTCCTTGATGCCCGGCTGTCAATGGATGACCATGTGGCAGCCGTGGCTAGGGGGGCGTTCCACCAGGTTCGCCTGGTGCGCCAATTGCGCCCCCTTCTGGACCGGGATGCCCTACGCACGGTCACTCATGCACTGGTGACGTCTCGCCTGGACTACTGTAATGCTCTCTACATGGGGCTTCCCTTGGGACGCGCACGAAGACTGCAACTAGTCCAGAACGCAGCCGCGCGGGCAGTCATGGGGAGTACTAGGTACTCCCACGTAACACCGCTCCTGCGCGAGCTGCACTGGCTACCTGTGGTCTTTCGGGTGCGTTTCAAGGTTTTGACCACCATCTTTAAAGCGCTCCATGGCATAGGGCCTAGTTACCTGCGGGATCGCATCCTCCCACATACATCCCTGCGGCCAATTCGCTCTCATAGGGAGGGGCTTCTCCTGGTGCCGTCCACTAGGCAATGCCAACGGGCGACACCAAGGAGTAGGGCCTTCTCTGTGATGGGCCCAACCCTCTGGAATGACCTCCCCCCCGACATTAGAACCACCACTGATTTCCGCTCCTTCCGGCAGAAACTGAAGACTCACCTGTTCCGACTGGCTGGTCTGGCATAATTCTTAACGTCTACCTCCTGGCATATATATTTCCTACTGGTTTTTTAGGGGACTTAATTTTATAAGACACTGGGGTTTTAAACTTTGTATATTTTAAATTATTTATTTAGCAATTACAGTTCTGTCTATTTTATCCTCCTCTTATTTATGTATTTATCCATTTAATAATTTTTAATTGTTATTATGTATGATGTTTTTGATATGGACTGTACACCGCCCCGAGTCCCTTTTGGGAGAGGGGGCGGTCTAGAAGTGCTAATTAAATTAAATTAAATTAAATTAAAAGTTGTTTCTTTAAAGTTATACTTTAGAGTGCAGTTTATAAAATCTGGAATATGCACAGTTAATAGTAAAGCGTTTCAATTACTGTGTGTTCAAAGTGATCTCCAACAGAGGAGGAGGAGGAGCTTCCGGCGATGGCGGTTGCCTCCTGAAGCTCCGGAACGCCAAGGAGCTCGGCGATGGGGGAAAGAGGCAGCATGACCACCCTGGCCCATTTTTGACCCTTTTGGGTCCGCCAGGGTGGGTCGAGAGGCTGGAGGGAAGGCTGGAGAGAAGATGGTGTGCGGAGTGGGGAGAGAAGCTGGCAGCGGAAATGGCGGCGTTGCGGCAGCGGCGGCAGCGTTGGAGAGAGCGGGAGGAAGGAAGGAGGAATGTGAGGCTGCGAAGCTGAGAGGCTCTCTGCGAAGCTGAGAGGCTGTGTGAGAGAGGCTATAGCTGCGGTGACGCCGGGAAGAGAAATGTTGGAACGTTGGAAGGAGAGAGGCTGGTGAGCATACGCTTGAAGGAGAGAGGCTGGTGAGCAAACTCTGGAAGGAGAGAGGCGGGTGAGCAGACGCTGGAAGGAGAGAGGCTGGTGAGGCTGGCGAGCAACGTTGGAAGGAGAGAGGGAAGAAGAAGTTGGAAGGAGAGAGGCTGGTGAGCAGAGAGGATTGGAAGGAGAGAAGGAGAGATTGGAAGGAGAGAGAGAGAGAAGGAAGGAGAGAGAGAGAGAAAAAGAAGGAGTTGGAAGGAGAGAAGCTGGTGAATAGAGAGAAAGTGGCTACAGCTGCGGCTGCAGCGACGCTGGAAGGACGCTGGAAGGAGAGAGGCTGGCACCAACAACAGCAGTCGCTGTAAGAGCTGCCATGGACGCCAGGAACATCATTAGGACATTGGGTGAGATCCACCATCATCTGGATTTTGGGTGGGAGTCATGAGAGAGCAGGACTGGAATGGAGGCTGGGGGCGGCCTGGAACACCGGAGGCCACCGGAAGCCCTATATTAGGGCCATGGGTAGGCCACAGGGATGTCTAGGCCAAGACCATCTGCCCCCAAGAACATCGGCTCCCTCCCAATTGGGAACCCCATTCCTTAAGAACTCCAGATTACTATCTACAAACTCTCTCTATGAACTCCCACCCACCTAGGATCATCTAGGCTGCTACCACCCTTTGGACCATCTCTCCACCACCCAGACCACCACTTGGACATTTGATCACTCTTCCCCCCCCCTTTTTTTTGACTGACCACTCATCATCTACAACACCTTGACCCCATCGTGTTTTTTAAAGATTTTTAAGATTATTTATTCGAGGCTAGACCTGCTCCGCCTGCGGGAGTCCCCCCTCTCGCAGGCATGGCCCTTGACGCTTGTAAGGGCCCGCCTTGATGACGGGTTTATAGACCCCGAGAGGTGGAAGAAACGGAAGCTTAGGGGTTTTTTAACTAATTGTTTTTTATCCTTTTTAGGGGGTTCCAGGGAGGGTTTTAGGGTGGGGGAGGGGGGGAATCTGTCCAGGAGGGGGGCCAGTGCCAGGCGAACAGGTGAGTCTAGGAGGGAAGTGAGTGTGGTGGAGGGGGGGAGGGGAAAGAACATTCCAATAGAGGGTTGTCTTATTACAGCGGTCGCGGGGAGGAGGGGATGCGAGGACAGGAGAAGACCACAACGTCGGTTGGGAGACCGTGGTTGTTGGTTACACCCGGTCGTTTGTACCAACCCCCGCAATCTAGGTGGTCAGGAACTACAGAGCCAGGGCCTGAGGCTGATGCTCTGCAATGCAAGGTCCGTCACCAACAAGGCCCCCCTCATTAATGAGTAGATCTCAGAGGGGGAGCTGGACCTTGCAGGGATAACGGAGACCTGGTTGGGCCACGAGGGTGGATTACCCCTCGTGGAAATGTGCCCATCGGGTTTCCGTGCATTCCATCAGCCTCGGGCCCTGGGTAAGGGTGGTGGGCTAGCGGTAGTTATACGGGAATGTCTAGAGCCGAGGGAGTTCACTGTACCTCAGATACCCGGATGTGAGTCCCTTGGTGTGAAATGGGGCCCAGGGAGGCAGTGGGGCTTGCTGATTGTATACTTGGCTCCTCGCTATGCGTCAGCAGCCCTGCCCGAGCTCCTCGAGCTGATCTCAGAGATGGCAGTTGAGACCCCCAAACTTGTGGTTATGGGGGATTTCAACTTGCCGTCGATGGGGGAAGCATCCGAGGTAGCTCGGGAGTTCATGGCTTCCATGACAGCCATGGACCTGACCCAATTAATTCAGGGCCCCACACACGAAGGTGGCCACACTCTGGACCTAGTTTTCGTATCTGAACAGTGGACGAGTGATCTGGGAAGAGGGGATGTAACCATCACTCCCCTGTCATGGTCAGATCACTCATGTCTCCGGCTGGACTTCCCTGGCGCTACCCCCCACCGCGAGGAGGCGGAACCAAACTGTCCAAGTTGGTACCGCCCCAGGCGCCTGATGGAACCGGATAGGTTCCAGACGGAGCTTGGGCCATTCCCTGTAGCCCTGACCCGCTCTCGCTCCGAGAACCTAGTGGCCGCCTGGAATAGGGCGGCTGCTGGGGCCCTGGACCGAGTTGCGCCTTTGCGGCCTCTCCTGCGGCGACGACCCACCCGGGCTCCTTGGTTTATCGAGGACCTGAGGGTGATGAAGCGCCATAGGAGACGCCTAGAGGGCAGGTGGAGGTCCTCACGCTCCGAATCTGACCGAACACAGATAAGAGCCTATTCACAGACTTACCTTGTGGCATTAAGAGTGGCCAAACGCAGACATTGTGCCACTCTTATTGCATCCGCCGATAACCGCCCTGCCGCCCTGTTTCGGGTGACCCGCTCTCTCTTATCACAGAGGACGCGGGAAGCCCCTTTACAGGGCAGAGCAGAGGAGTTTGGGGGATATCTGCAGGACAAAATCACTCAGATCCGGAGCGGATGGGCCCCCTTCAGTGGACCAGAGGAGCCGCCAACAGTGAGTCTTGTGAGACCATTCTGGGAGGAGTTTGATTCTGTTGCCCCCGAGGATTTGGATAGGTTGCGTGGACGGCTGCGACCGACCACATGTTTAATGGACCCGTGTCCCACCTGGTTGGTACTGGCATCCTGGGAAGTGACACGAGGCTGGCTACTGGGCTTGGTGAACGCCTCTTTGAGCGAGGGGTCCTTACCTGCCGCCTTGAAAGAGGCGGTGGTGAGGCCCTTACTCAAGAGGCCTTCCCTTGACCCGATGGAGCTAGCTAATTATCGTCCAGTCTCCAACCTTCCCTTTTTAGCGAAGGTTGTAGAGAATGTGGTGGCACAGCAGTTTCCACAACACCTTGAGGAATCCGAATATCTAGACCCACGCCAGTCCGGCTTCCGGCCCAGACACAGCACGGAGACGGCCTTGGTCGTGTTGGTCGATGATCTCTGGAGGGCCAGAGATAGGGGCTGTTCCTCTATCCTGGTCCTATTAGATCTCTCGGCGGCTTTTGATACCATCGACCATGGTATCCTATTGCGCCGGCTGGGGGGGATGGGAGTTGGAGGCACCGTTCTGCGGTGGTTCGGCTCCTACCTCTCTGACCGGACGCAATGTGTGTTGACAGGGGGGCAGAGGTCGACCCTAAGGCCACTCACTTGTGGGGTGCCTCAGGGGTCGGTCCTCTCGCCCCTTCTGTTCAACGCATATGTGAAGCCGCTGGGGGAGATCATCTGTGGTTTTGGGGTGGAGTATCATCTGTACGCTGATGATACGCAGCTGTACATTTCCACCCCAGACCACCCCAACGAGGCTGTCGAGGTGATGACCCGGTGTTTGGAAGCCGTCGGGGTCTGGATGGGGGACAACAGACTCAAGCTCAACCCCTCCAAGACTGAGTGGCTGTGGCTACCGGCACCCCGGTTCAGTCAGTTGATTCCATCACTGACCATAGGGGGCGAGCAATTGCCCCCTGTGGAACGGGCGCGCAATTTGGGCGTCCTCCTAGATGCCCGGCTGTCAATGGATGACCATGTGGCAGCCGTGGCAAGGGGGGCGTTCCACCAGGTTCGCCTGGTGCGCCAATTGCGCCCCCTACTGGACCGGGATGCCCTACGCACGGTCACTCATGCACTGGTGACGTCTCGGCTGGACTACTGCAATGCCCTCTACATGGGGCTTCCCTTGGGACGCGCTCGAAGACTGCAGCTAGTCCAGAACGCAGCCGTGCGGGCTATTATGGGGAGTGCTAGGTACTCCCACGTAACATCGCTCCTGTGCGAGCTGCACTGGCTGCCTGTGGTCTTTCGGGTGCGTTTCAAGGTGTTAATTACCATCTTTAAAGCGCTCCATGGCTCAGGACCTAGGTACTTGCGGGATCGCATCCTACCACATACTTCCCTACGACCGATTCGCTCTCACAGGGAAGGACTCCTCCGGGTGCCGTCCACTAAGCAATGCCAACGGGCGGCGCCTAGGAGTAGAGCCTTCTCTGTGATGGGCCCAACCCTCTGGAATGACCTCCCCCCCGATATCAGAACCACCACCGACTTCCGCTCCTTCCGACAAAAACTGAAGACTCACCTGTTCCGTTTAGCCAGCCTGGCCCATTCATAGTCTTATTCTACCTCCTTGCAGATATTT
Source organism: Natrix helvetica (assembly GCF_964273705.1). Lineage (NCBI taxonomy): Eukaryota > Metazoa > Chordata > Lepidosauria > Squamata > Natricidae > Natrix > Natrix helvetica. The sequence continues at coordinate 24,707,124 of NC_138553.1, forward strand.
TAATTGGGTATTTTTAGGGTTATTTATATAGTGTTTTTAATTGAAACTTTGCTTTATGTAGTTTATTGCCTCCTCTTTTATGTCTATGTTTGTATTTTCTATTTGTTGATGTGTTTTATCTAACTGTACACCTCCCCGAGTCCCTTTGGGGAGAGGGGGCGGTATAAAAGTCTAAATAAAAGTAAAAAGTAAAGTAAATCTAGATATTGAACCAAAAGGAGCTTGGTCAACCAGTGTTTTCTATAAACTATTAGGGATACAATGATGGAAAGATGATGAATATAATCAGTGTAAATGTTAATTTGGAAAGCAAAGTAGATACTTGGCCTTGTACCAAAAGGGGCATAGTTCTGCTAATACTTCTAAGAAAATGGAGACAGTTTTAAAACTGACTCATTCCCTGCAGGAATTAAATTATGCAATAGATTCCAGAATGTCTTAAACAAGGCCTGTTTAAATACTTAGCTTGTTTGATGCTTACAATGTATTGTATACTGGGAACCTGCAATTTTGGCATGCCCTAGCAACTGTATTTTAGTCTTCCTGACAATTAAAATTGTTAAAAAAAGCAAAGTTTGGAATGGAGCTGTTTTCTAGAGACGAGAAGAAGCTGAGAATGAAAAGCAGTGTTTAATCTCTGGCTACTTTGCTGTGAAACATGTTAGATAGCTTTAAATAAAAATACCCCCCCCCCTCCAAATGTATCAGTAGAAAAAACACTGCATGTGAATGGGCAAACTAGTGAGCCAACTAAAAAAAGTGACAAATCAAATTAAAAAAGTAAAATGAGTTGGAAGGAATTTATTACATAGGGAACAATTAAAACCCCACAGAATCGGAAGGAGCCTCCGTTTTCTCCTTTCATAAATATTGGAGAAACCATATGATGCAACATCACTCCATTTCAACATTTCCTTGGTTGTAAATTAATTACTTAACATTTTTATTGCAGCTTCTGTCCCTTCTGTTTGAAGACTTGTTCAAAAAATTCAACTCTGAGTTGAAGAAAATCGCTGACCAAGTAATTCCCAAGCAAAGAGCTGCCCAGTTTGACGTAGTTAAGCACATGCGGCAAGATCAGATCACCAACGGTATGGTGAATGCCATCTCGACCGTAAGTGTTTCATTTGGATGGACAGCCTTGAGATATCATGAGCCAAGCAACACGATTAAGTGCAAATTACAGAAGCACAGTGCTTCTTTTTTCCCCAATTTTAATTCAAAATCTTCCTTGGATTTGTTTATAGAAGAATTGTTAGTAACTCGCTGTGTTATATTTGTAAGTCATTTTACAGTTCATCCACTTCTGGTTTCTATCATCTGGAAAGTACAGTATATAAGGGGCCTTGGTGCTCTCTGAGCTTGGTTGTTTTCCTGCAGACATTTCAACTAGGTAATATTACCACCACTGACGCTGTTACCTAGTTTGAGTAATGAAACATTTGCAAGAAAGCACCGACCCATCATCTCAGCCCCGAGCTAAAATATTCTCCTTTATCAGCGCAATCCATCTCTGTCAGTTGATGGAGGTGTTCAAAGCGTTCTCTCTATTTTGTTGGATGTCTTTCTTGAGAATGTGAGCAAAGTGTATCACCAAATCCAGTTAATTTCTCGACTTAAGTGTAAAGGATCTTTTAAGGTCTGGCAGCATAATCGTTAAATGTCCACTCCAAACAGTACAATTTAGCATCTAGATTATTATCTTTCTGCTATCAGAAAAGATTAGTGATTAGTGTCTGTTTCTAAGCCCCTTAATTTACCTTATAACACACTTTTTTTTTTAAAGAACAAGTCTGTCTTTCTTTAACTACTTTAGTTTATTTGGTGTGTTCTTATATTATTGCCAATATCTGTTCTTCGTAACAGTGTACAGGACTTAATATAATAGTTTTAAGTTGAATGAATGTTTTAAAAAATGTTCCTGAAGTTAAGAACAGTGGTACCAATTATCAAGGAAAGGGAAGTGTATTGTTAATTTTTTAATTTGGATTCTTGCACTAAGTAGGGAACTGGATTCAGTGGGTTAAAAGACCCTTTCCAACTTTAAAATTCTGTGATTTAAATCTGGATCCTGTCCAGGAAATGTATTATTATAATGCACCTTAGAAATAAATAATGTATTGGGCTGTTCCAACCATTCCAGTTCTTTACCAACAGAGAAATGTCTTGCTTATGTATCTCTTCACCTTAGGACTTGTATCACAATGCCAAATAAAAATTGAAATGGACTTTAAACAATTTAGAAGTATGCCTGTAACAAACAATTGATCAAAATCTTAGCATGCTTAAATTCAACGCAGGACCAACAGCATGATTATTGTCAATTATACAAAAAGAGTGTCCTAGATTTTCCTGATAGATGAATATCTGGGCCTGTTTTACCATGTTTTCCAAACTGATACTGTTTAGAAATGCAAGGTTGTTTGAAGCGTTGACTATACAATAATACAATGCAATACAATAGCAGAGTTAGAAGGGACCTTGGAGGTCTTCTAGTCCAACCCCCTGCCTAGGCAGGAAACCCTATACCGTTTCAGACAGATGGCTATTCAACATCTTCTTAAAGACTTCCAGTGTTGGGGCATTCACAACTTCTGGAGGCAAGCTGTTCCACTGATTAATTGTTCTAACTGTCAGGAAGTTTCTCCTCAGTTCTAAGTTGCTTCTCTCCTTGATTAGTTTTCACCCATTGCTTCTTGTTCTACCCTCAGGTGCCTTGGAGAATAGTTTGACTCCCCTCTTCTTTGTGGCAACCCCTGAGATATTGGAACACTGCTATCATGTCTCCCCTAGTCCTTCTTTCCATTAAACTAGACATACCCAGTTCCTGCAATCGTTCTTCATATGTTTTAGTCTCCAGTCCCCTAATCATCTTTGTTGCTCTTCTCTGCACTCTTTCTAGAGTCTCCACATCTTTTTTACATCATGGTGACCAGAACTGAATGCAGTATTCCAAGTGTGGCCTTACCAAGGCATTATAAAGTGGCCTTACCAAGGCATTATAAAGACTAGTTTTATATGGTTCTTTATCTTTAGGGAAATTGGTCGTTGAAGAGATTCAAGATGGATCGACAGGGTGTGACTCAAGTATTGTCACGCTTGTCCTATATCTCTGCTTTGGGGATGATGACAAGGATTTCTTCTCAGTTTGAAAAGACCAGGAAAGTGAGTGGGCCCCGATCTCTGCAACCATCTCAGTGGGGAATGCTGTGCCCATCAGATACTCCTGAAGGAGAGGTAAGCTCTATTGGGTTAATGCACTTCCCCTTGTCATATTATCTTATACTTTACAGGTTACTATACGGATGTACTGCCTTTGCCTATTCCCATCCTTTTTTGCTGTCTTTTCCCCTCAAAATGAAGAATCTCCATGCATTGACTTCTTCTACTGCTTCCATGCTGTTAAACAAATCCTCCTGGGATATCCATGATTCAGCAAACCTTTTTCATAGCTATTTTCACGCTCTAAGCTTTTCTTCAATTTTGATTGAAGATTTTATGTCCTTGAATTCTTTTGGCTGGCTATCCTCTTTAAAAAGACAACTTTGAATTGTTGGAAACAAATTGCCAATAAATACATTCCTTTGATGGCAGATTACAACAAAACTGTTGTTTAGTGCAAAACAATCTAACTAGCCCTCATAGGTATAAACAAAACAAAAAAAAGTTGTAGGTTTAATTCCAAGTATGGTTGTAAGGCTATAAATAGCAGTGATGTCACTTATGTTTTCTAGGATTAAATTATGAATTCTACTCTGTGTTTTCTTTTAAATATAATTTGGAATTAGTTGTCACTAACCAGTCAAATTCTGATAGCAATCACCAAATAACAGTGGCTAAAACAATGCACAAAATTACACACTAGTATATCTGATGCATAATAACATATTTGATGGCCATCTAAGCAGAATGTTTGTTAAATTTAACTCTTTAGTATTTTAGTTATATGAATTGATTTTATATACTTCTTTTCCTTTTTAATTTTTAATTGACTTCTGTTTTCATCAGGCCTGTGGCTTGGTTAAAAACCTAGCTCTGATGACTCACATTACTACTGACATGGAAGATGGCCCTATTATTAAATTAGCTGGTAACCTTGGAGTAGAAGATGTAAACCTTCTGTGTGGAGAGGAACTTTCATATCCAAACGTGTTCCTTGTTTTCCTTAATGGTATGTTACTGCTTTTAATCCAAGTGAAACAGGATGCTATAAGTTTAGTATAAATGGTGTGTCCTCACAATAATCAAGACTTGATCAAGTAATTTTTCAGAAAGTGAGATTTTTTAAATATCTGATTGTAAATGTTAAGGGTCCCCATCATTTCAATTAGAATCCCAGTATTTTTTTTTCATAGCACTGCTATGCCAAAACTGAACTATTTCAAGTTAGTAGTTCTTGTGGTGTCTGGCCAATGTTGAATATCACTGTTTCCCTTGATAATTTAAAATATCCCATGGTGCCTCTGTGACTACACTGCGTTGTGCAAAGTTTGGGAACTGTAGAGTGCATATGTGCCAAGTAGAACTCTTCTTGCATTCTCTTCTTTTGATGGTTCATCCCATGGCATAAATGCAACTTTTAAAGTTACATATAGACATTGATTGGGGAAGCTAATTTTTATTAACCTCTAATATATTTCATTCTAGAGATACGGTTTTCATATAATGAGCATGATTCTAAACCTTTTATGTTAGTTACAACATGAGGCAAAGTTTTAGAAACCCAACTTCCACATTTAAAAAGTACCTAAATGCAGTTATGGCAGGAAATAGCCCCTCAACACTGTTGACAAATCAGGAGCAAGATGTTAGATAGTAAAATTTGTACCTGCACAATTATTGGGCACTGATCCCAATACTGCAAAATACTCCCAGTATATGCAATAAATACTTAAAGTGCATTTAGTACAGTGTGAAATTGTTTTTAAGAAAAATTCATACATGATTGGGGATGTTGAGAGTTACGATCCCTCATAATTGGAAAATACCAATTGGGGGAAAATGTATAGAAATGGTAGAAGGAGGATAAAATAAAGCCTTTTCTCTCCATCTGCTATAACTATGAAAGTTCCAACCCTGCAAGATTTTACCATAAACATAATTTTTGACTTTTAGGAGAGGCCATATTGAAGTTCTTAGAAGTAATCTTGATATCAACAAAAGGATAATAAAATTGCTTGTGTTAGAATATAAAAATTGTTCTCTTTTTGGTTTATGTCAGTGCTTTAAATGTTGCTATCATTTCATTTCTAGGAATGACTGATCCAAATCCAAATTATAGCAGAAATCCAGTTGAATTACCTATTATAATTTCTTGAAAAATGCATTGACTTTACTATAAATTGCTGCCTGTTTATGTCCCAGGACAGAATAGAAATTGATCAAACATTTCATAACTATGCTGATGACAACTTGGATTGTTATTCCACAGAAAGCCAACATTTAGCTTTATCCATTGAAATGATGGTAACATTTACAGAATCATTTAATTGTTTGCTTGAACAGGTAACATCCTTGGTGTCATTCGAGATCATCAGAAACTGGTCTACACATTCCGGCTAATGCGTAGAGCAGGTTATATCAATGAATTTGTTTCAATCTCCACAAATCTTGCGGACAGATGCGTCTATATTTCTAGTGATGGTGGAAGGCTATGTAGGTAAGAATTTTGAATATGCTTTTCCCAGGCCATGGCACCAGAATATTCTATTCCAAGTATACTATCAGGTTGTTCAGTTCATTCACAAAAAACAGTTTTAGACACATGTGCAGTCCACAAGTTGATTGGCAAGCAGTTGGCACTTCACAAATAACCCAATATAAATTGGAACTCAAGGGGTGTACATGTCAGCTGTGTTAAAGTATCTATCATGTTGTATGATTAGTGTTACTTAATTTTTCAATTTTGCTGTGGTTGTTTCCTTTAATCCTATTATAGTTATTGAGATCTCCACTTCAACCTTGAAAGCAGGAATTAGCTCTTAAACTGATTGCTTGAACTGGAGTATGGTGGTTATTTAGGTCATATTGGAAATTATGTGCAAGTAGTAACAACCCTTGATGTCTAGCTGGGCATGCCATTCTTTGTAACATTGCTTGCATGTTTATGATAAAGAGCCTTTGAAAGGTTAGGTTGCTGATTTAAAGCATTAAATTTAATTTTTTAAAAAATCAGAAACAATTAAAAAATCAACTACAGAACGTAAATCTATCTACTTTAGCAATGATGGCTACCTTTTGGTTCTCGCGTGCCAAAAGCACACATGCACACATGACAGCGCATGTGTGCCCACACCCATAATGCAATGTGTACGTGATACCTCCCCACATGCCCCACCTCATGCACATGTGCACTCCCCCTTGTGCTCCCCCACGTACTTCCCCTCATGCTACCCCCATGCATGTGCGCACAACCCCCCCTGCCCCGTTTTAGACCTAGCAGACCTTTCTGAAGCCTCCTGGGACCAAAAATGGGGTGTGAGGGGTGCTGCACCTCCACCACATGCTCCCCCTGCCCCCGTGCATGAGCACGCAATCCTCCCCACGCATGCGTGTGCGTCTTCCGCATGCACGGTAGAGCTGAGCTAGGCCAACAACTTGTGTACCCTGAGAGAGGGCTTTGTGTGCCACCTGTGGCAAGCGTGCCATAGTTTCGTCGTCACGAACATAGAGTCTCTTACACAGACAAATCAATATCTCTACTAAGGAGTATGACAGGCTTTGTTAATACTGAAAGATGTGGCTCCCCAAGTTTCAAGCAGGATCTTTCAGAGAGATGGAACTGGTAGGGATATAAAATTTCCATGTCCTCTGTTCTGAACTGTGTCCCACAGCGTGCTCTACATTATGTCATATCCTTTAAAAAAAGACTACTCTTTCCTTCAAGAGACTTTCACTCACATTTCATTTATACTTTTAAAGTTTATAAAGTTAAATAATTTATTAAATGTAGAAATAAGTGATAGTAAAGTATTTGCTAAGAGGGTTATAGCCATTCCCTCTTTAAAATATATAACCTTTCTACTTAATGTTAAAAATTTTTTGCAGCCATTGATAAAAAGGCTAAATAGAGTCCTGTTATGCATTCCCTAGCCATATATATATATATGTATGTATGTATGTATGTATGTATGTATGTATGTATTAATGTTGCCTTTTTATATTTGTGTTGTAAAATATAAATCAAATCCCAGTAAGGGTATGGCTAGCTGATGAGAGCTAATTAGCTCGAAATAGATCTATACTAGTCTCCCTTTATTTATTTATCAGTACAAATACAACACAAATATAAAAAGGCAACATTAAAAATAAAAATATGGTTTTCTGCCTGCATGGTGTTCTGTGATGAGCCGAAGGACAGAAAGAGGGAGTAGTGACCTTCCTCCCATATTTAGGCATACCAGGGGTTGTAACACAAATACATACCTATTTCCCTGGCTCAACTGATAAGGAGGCGAGCCTGTGGCTTAGTGGCTAAGACTCCTGCCTAAGATATAATACAGCCCAGGTTCAAATCCCAGTAAGGTTATGGCTAGCTGATGAGAGCTAATTAGCTCGAAATAGATCTATACTAGTCTCCCTTTATTTATTTATCAGTACAAATACAACATATATATATATATATATATATATATATATATATATGTATATGTATATGTATATGTATATGTATATGTATATGTATATGTATATGTATATGTATATGTATATGTATATGTATATGTATATGCATATGCATATGCATATGTATATGTGTATGTACCGTGTTTCCCCGAAAATACGCCAGGGTCTTATATTTTTTTGACCCACGAAATATGGCCTTGGGCTTCTTAAAGGGGAGGGCTTATTATTTTTGGGCTGCCGGGCAGCTGCTCCCTTGTGACTGGGTTCCCGAAGAGCCGGGCACAGCCTCAGGGTCGAATGGCTGTGTCGCAGCAGCAACGCAGCAGCCATGAGGTGACCAAGCTTATGAGCAGCCGCCCGGCAACCCCCCTTTCCAGCCGTGTATAGTGCCTCTGACCAACCTAGCAGTACCCGGAAGGCACCAAGCAACGCGAGCGCCTGTTCGCCGCCCTCCGCCTCCTGTGGCTCGGTGCCTTCGGAATGCCCCTAGGTGAGTGAATGGGGCTCTGCATGGCTGGAGAGGGGAGTTGCGCAGCGGCTTTTCCGCTCCCTGCTCGCACGAAGGGCATCTGCGCTGCTGGCGCCGTCCGCCACTTGGTTTTTTTTTTCAAAGCACGGAGGATGGATGCCGCTCTGGAAGTACGCTCTATGGTTGTGGGCTGCAGATTGTACAACCATAGAGCGTACTTCCAGAGCGGCATCCATCCTCCGTGCTTTGAAAAAAAAACCCAAGCGGCGGACGGCGCCAGCAGCGCAGATGCCCTTCGCGCGAGCGGGGAGCGGAAAAGCCGCTGCGCAACTCCCCTCTCCAGCCATGCAGAGCCCCATTCACTCACCTAGGGGCATTCCGAAGGCACCGAGCCGTGGGAGGCGGAGGGCGGCGAACAGGCGCTCGCATTGCTTGGTGCCTTCCGGGTACTGCTAGGTCGGTCAGCGGCACTATACATGGCTGGAAAGGGGGGTTGCCGGGTGGCTGCTCGCGAGATTGGTCACCTCATGGCTGCTGCGTTGCTGCTGCGACAGCGCAACACAGCCATTCGACCCTGAGGCTGTGCCCGGCTCTTCGGGAGCCTGCTCGCAAGAGAGCAGCTGCCCAGCAACCCCCCCCCCTCTTCAGCTGGGCACAGCGCCGCTGACTGACCTAGCAGTACCCCGAAAGCACCAAGCAACGCAAGCGCCTTTGACCCCACCTCATTCCCGTGGCTTGGTGCCTTCGGGATACCGCTAGGTCGGCGAGCGGTGCTCTGCCTGGTCGGAGGGGGGGTATTGTCCAGAGGGTTTATTTTCGAGGGTGGGCTTATATTTTTGCGCACGCGAAAAATGTCGCAAGGGTTTAGTTTCAGGACAGGTTGTATTTTCGGGGAAACACGGTATATGTATATGTATATGTATATGTATATGTATGTATGTGTGTTGTATTTGTGCTGATTGATAAATAAATACACAAATATAAAAAGGCAACATTAAAAATAAAAATATGGTTTTCTGCCTGGATGGTTTTCTGTAATGAGCCGAAGGACAGAAAGAGGGAGTAGTGAGCTTCCTCCCATATTTGGGCATACCAGGGGTTGTAACATACATACATACATACATACATACATGCTAGCCATATGTATTAGAAAATAAACACAAATCCTTGTAAGAATGGTATATACAGCCTGCCTGCTGTTAAATTGTCAGAGCACATTAATACAGAATAATACAGATGTTACATTATCTCATGTTCTCATGACTTACATGCACACACACATCAGCGGGTGAGAAGGGCAATTTTTTCTACTTTTACACAGTTGTGTGGTTTGTCCTGAATTGTGTTTTTAGTTACATTGATCACCAGTGGTGCTTCCTGGTGGTCGCTGTAACTGAAAATAAATGCCAATAACTGAGTTGCAGGTACATCTACCTTTCAAACTTTATAGCCTAATATGAACCATCATATGGATAAATACAATTCCTGTGCGCGATTTCCTGTTTTATTTTGGGAATATATTTGTAAGGGCAATGGAAAGTATGTGCAGATCTATTCCCATATTACAGTGAAAGCTGTTGTGTATGCCAGTTGGAAGCCCTTTATTCCTTCAGTATGTCGTTTTCCTGTATATGATAAGTATTTATTTTTTTCTTTTCTGAACTTTACACATTATATTTACAAGAGTAGTCTACCTTTTTTTAATTGCATAATATATACAGTCAGCTAAGACTGAGTATATGGGCTCTAAGTCTTTAGGATCCATTCTGCTTCAGTCCACTCTAATTGTAATTCCCTATTATATTCCTCATGCTGCTAACGTCTGCTGTTAACAAGATCTTCATATCATCTCTGAAATGATATGATAATAAAATACATAATGCGTCAGCTGTCTTTCCTTTGATCTAGACCCTATATTATTGTGAAGAAGCAAAAACCCGCTGTAACAGAAAAGCACATGGAAGAACTGGCACAAGGTTATAGGTAAAAAACTCAGCAAGTTATTCTGGTTTCTTTACCAGGATCCATCTGTTCATAAAAATAAGAATAAACAACATTTCCTATGTTTGCAACCCAGTATTTAAGCATAGATATTTCTATACTCTTCATCAACAAGTTACCATTCAGTGAATTCTCCATAGTGGTGGAGGTAGCATCCAGACTGGGTTGACCTTCATCCACTCATTGCGAGGACTGAGCCTGACAGTTAAATTAAACCACGCCCCAGCTAAGCCCAGTTCTGACTCAGTCCATCAAAGAGGACGGATGCATCATCGCTTTCTCTGATAAATTTATTAATCGTTGTGAGTACTGGAGCATTGATTGTTATTTGAGATCTTTCTGATCGGCTGAAGCCCCTTTGGGAGCAGTAGCCTATTTGATCTGCGCCTTTAAGCACCCTCGGGAGCACAAGGCAACCCAGTATTTAAGCATAGATATTTCCATACTCTTCATCAACAAGCTACCGTTCAGTGAATTTCATGAACCAATGAACAATTTCATGAACCAAACTGATTCATGAAATTGTATTGGTCGGAGCCACTAAATTTTCCTCTTCACCAAATTATTTTTATATATCATTCATTAAAAATATATAAATAAATAGTGATCTGAGGAGGAGAACACAAAGACTACTTTGTCCCACCCCTGAGAACATGCCTTGTGTTTGCCATAGTTTGGGAGGGTTGGGGTGGTGAGCCCCCCCCCTCCCCCACCAGTTAACTAACAGCACATCATGTTAGCCAATATGTAGACTGAGCCAGTGGGGTTTTCAATCAGGCCATGTATGTACTGGCTAATTCATCTCCATGTTAGCCAGCAGTAGATTAGACTAAAGGGATTTTCAGGAGGGGTTGGTTCACACATTGGCTAATCAAGCTCTTTTGTTAGCCAAAATGTGGGTTTGATCGACAGGATTTTTGTATAGGCTATTCTGCTCATTAGCTGGTGCAGCTGTGTGTGCTAGCTAATAGGTTGATGGGACCAAAATTTTCATTCTTTGAAGTAAAAAGAAAATATAGTGGTTAGTGATGCAGTTGTGTTCTGAGATATTTTTTTCAATGGAGAGGGGCTATTTCCTGTAATGAATCTTGCTGTAAGAAATTACATGGTAGGTAGTTGCAGACCAATACTTTGTTTGCCATTCAGTATATGGGTGCCACATGATCACCCTACCCACGACTACATTAGTGTGGTGAGAGTGCCCATTTCAAATGCACTCATTGGCACCACAAAAATTAAACAAGGAAGCACCTGGCTAAATGAGTAAAGCATATAATCTTGTGGAAACCAAATCTGGTTCAGTCCTTAGCATCTCCAGGAAAGACAACTCTGTTGGTTGGAGAATTCTGGGAGTTGAAATCCACAAGTCTTAAAGTTGCCAAGTTTTGGGACCCCTGAGCTATTTGAACTTCTGAACAGCTACTGAGTCTTTAGTTAAGCGTTATTAAGTTAAGTTATTCTGGACTTTAAGGTAGAAATCTGTGTGTGGAAATTCATTTATATGAAAAATCCTGTTTTCACTTTGCTTTAGTATTAGATTTTTGTTTATCATTTAGGCACATTTGCACAGGGAATTATGTGAGCATATATACATTGTTTTGAAAAATAAATATTTTATATTCAGGAATTTTGAAGACTTTTTACATGAAAGCCTTGTTGAATATTTGGATGTGAATGAGGAAAATGATTGCAACATTGCACTCTATGAACATACAATCAATAAGTAAGTATTCTGGCATCATTAAAACCTAAATTTTGTATTGTAACACTGAAATTGGAGCAAGAAGATATTTAATCTTTTGGGGAATATATTCTAAGAATGAAAAAAAGATGAAATTTTGTGCACAGAGAGGAATACACAAAAAAGGTCCTTTTTTATTAACATTGTCTTCAAGAACATTTATGTGACTCGGTAACATAATTAAAATAGTAAAATCAAAATCTGATTTCCTCATTTGGTACTACAATTGCCGAATTCATCATTTGTTCAGTACATTACCATTGGATCTAATTAATCTCCAAAGGTCTTTCAGAACAGCTGGGTTTTCACCCACTTCCAGAAAGCTATTGGCGCGGGGGGTGGGGGGGGGTGGAGGATTCTTACTTCATAGGTTCAGCTTTTCAATATGTAACTGTTGTAGCCCAGCAGGATCCGTTTGAGCTGCTGATGGACTCAGATAGCAAGGGATCATTTCAGTCGGCCCTGGATGATGTGGAAGACCCTGTGCAGGTTGCAGATTCAGAGCAGGGACCAGAGGGGCTGGTTGGCCACCAGGAGGCGCCTGAGGCATGGAGCAGTGGGGAGGATCAAAGGCAGTCAGTCCCTGATGCTAGAGTAAGAAGGGCTGAGAAACGAAAGCAGCAGCTTCGTAGGCAGGCTCACAGATGGTAATTAGCACAGGTGGTTGTAGATTGGCCCCTCCCAAGAGAGCTTATAGGTGAGGCGTTGGAAGGGGACATTTGCAGGAAACAACTGTTCGAAATTAGCAGTGAAGAAAGTCGATGTCGTAGAGCCGTGTTTGAATATCTGGTTTGTTTTGTTGTATTTTGAATTATCTGGGCCTTCGGCCAAAAGGTTTGTTATCTTGCAATTAAACAGTGGCAAACAGCCAAGCCTGTGTTTTGGCTTGTTCACAGGCGTGGAGAGGGGGGTCAGAACATGTAACCATGTGATTTTAACTTTTCAGAAATCTAGCTATATATATATTTTCCTTTATTAGAGAAACAACACACTTGGAGATTGAACCTTTTACTCTTCTTGGAGTCTGCGCTGGTCTCATTCCATATCCCCATCATAACCAGTCTCCAAGAAACACTTACCAGTGCGCTATGGGAAAGCAAGCTATGGGTAAGACTTCCTGCCTTCAAATCAGAAATCAGATTCATTCATCCCAGATTCAGTTTCCTTCAGCTTTGTTTCTGATACCCTGATTTGAAAACATGTGCCTTCTCATTTCCCAAATTTTTGGCACAATTTTCTATATGCTTTCTTATTTTAAAAAACAAAATTAGAAATGTACTCAGAGGATAAGATAAAGAATTTATGAGAGATATTTTGTGACATGCTGTTTTGATTTATCAGCATTAAATTATCAAGATTGTTTTTAGGGTAGTGTAGCTGTAACTCCCTTTTTAGAAAACAGAACATCCCCAATTCATCAGCTATTATTTCTTAAATGAGATTATTAAGCTTCATTTTTAAAACTGAATTCCAGAATTCATGACTAAGAAATTCACTTCATAGCTCTGGTCTTGTTGTATTTGGGTCTTTTCCCGTGTAAGATTGAGGTTGTCTTGGCAACATTTCAGCGAGGTCTCACTCGCCATCTTCAGGGTTTTGGGCTTAAAGTGTGATCGGAGTTGCCGTCTTTCTATAAATCTTGGGGGGGGGGGGAGTGCTGGCTTTGTTTCAGTAAGTGGAATGATTGGTTGTGTGGTTGTATCATGATTGGTAGATTGGTTCTGATTGGTGCTGGCTGTGTGTCTATTGTTGTTTCGTAACGGCCTGGGTGGTTTGTGGGGCTCGTTTGTTGACTAGGGTTTCCAGATGTCTGGTAGGCGGGAGGTATCGTCACGTTTATTCATGTTGTGGGAGTGTTTCTCTATTTCGATAGCTTCCATAATTATTCTCTTGTTGAAGTGTTCTGTTTTGGAGATTAACCTGGTTCCTTCAAAATTAATTTCATGTCCTGTAGCTTTAAGGTGCTGGAAAAGGGAGGAAGTTTTTTCTTTTTTTCTTACTGCATTCTTGTGTTCTGCGATGTGTGCATTTATTCTCCTGTTCGTTTGTCCTATGTATGTTGCAGGACAGATTTTGCATGGTATTTCGTAGACTCCTTGGTTTTCTAGCTGGATTTTGTCTTAAGATGTTGGCTATTTTTTGGTCAGTGTTGAAGGCTGTCTTGATATTGTGTTTGTGGAGAATTTGGCTGATTTTATCCGTAGTGCCTTTGATGTAAGGGAGGAGGGCGATGCTGTTGTCCTGTTCTGTGTCTTGGTTTTGGGGGGAGTCTCCCTTTGGATTAGGTTGGTAATTGTTTTTCTTTGGAATCCGTTGGAGATTAATATGTTTGTGAGAGGGTGTAATTCAGTTTTCAGGTGGTCTTTGTCGGCTAGGCGTTTGGTTCTGGAGATGAGGGTCTTGGCTACAGAGTTGATCTGTGCAGGGTGGTGATGGGATTTTGCGTTTAAGTAGCAGTTGGTATGTGTTTTTTTCCAGTAGATGGTGTGTCCTAGGGAGCCATTGGGTTTTTTGTAGATTAGGACGTCCAGAAAGGGAAGTTGGTTGTTTGCTTCTATTTCCATGGTGAATTGTATTTTGGGGTGTAGGCTGTTGAGATATGTGAGGAAGTTGTCCAGGTTTTCTTTCCCATGTGGCCAAATCACGAAAGTGTCATACCTCCCACCTAGACATCTGGAAACCAGCCCTAGTCAACAAACGAGTCCCACCCACCACCCAGGCCGTTACAATACGAAACAACAATGGACACACAGCCAGCACCAATCTACCAATCATGATACAACCACACAACCAATCATTCCACTTACTGAAACAAAGCCAGCACTCCACCCCCACCCCCAAGATTTATAGAAAGACGGCAACTCTGACCACGCTTTAAGCCCAAAACCCAGCCTGAAGATGGCGAGTGAGACCTCGCCGAAACGTTGCCAAGACAATCTCAATCTTACATGGGAAAAGACCCAAATACAACAAGACCAGCATGCATATGTGTGTGTGTGTGTGTGTGGTTCAGCCTTTTCCTAATACATATTTATTAATATTAATCTACATTAATAGATTGAACTCATAATTACATTTATCACTTTTATATATACATACATACATATAAACACACTCACAGACACGTGTGTATATACATACACATATACATACATACATATATACATACATATACATACATACGTACATGCATATTACTGTCCCCTACAGCCCACATACATAGCAATTAATATGGACATATACCTGTTAATATACATTAAGACAGCATAAAACATTTGAATTGGTGCTTTGTAAACCATTTTGCCAAAAACAAAGCATCTCCTTTTGAAGTTTTGAGGACACCCCCCCCCACCCGGGAATGATCATGCAGGGCTTCGGAGTCTTTTCCCATGAGTCTTTTGTCTCTGTACACATGTGGGCGCATAACTGCTTGACATTGCCAGCAAAAGCATTGACTGGGCATGGGCTTGCCGTATACAAGGCTTTGGGGGAATGCAGCAGTCTCAGAATTAGATGACCAGTGCTTTACTTGTTTGAGCTTGTGTGGCTCAAATGCGTTGCACAACATTTATTTATACATTACACATTTGTGTAACACGTGGATTTCCAGTTCTTCACCATGGCAAGCAAATTGTCACGTACCATCTGTTATTTGCAAATTACATGTTGCTGTGTAGCTTTAACTTGGGTTGTTCTTCATCTCCCAAAACAAATGCTTTATGAAGACATTTCACCAGTCCTTAAATAACACCTGCAAGATTTTGTTCTGCAGCAGTTGCAGCTTTATGGCAGAGAATCTTCTGGCCACCATCCATTCATTTCAGTGAGGCTTTTCTCAGTGAACCTAAGTTGCCATTACAATTTGCTTAAAACATGAAGTGTGAAATTCAGTTAGGGTGTCATTTCTGGGGGGTCACATAAATTCAGGGAGTATAATATATAGCCAAATAATGCTGCTTCTCGGTTGATGGGGGAGGGGGAATAAAATTATCTTAGATCATCTTTGTTACATGGGCAAAACCTCTATGTAATACATTTTCTCTCCCTTCAGCACATTAGAAACGTTTCAAAAATATTTTACACACCATCCCTTTCTTTTAATTGCATCCTGTTTCTTTGTCATGCTTTCTTTTTTCCAGGAGAATCTATTTTAGGACTATTAGCCTCAGAAGGTTTGGTTAGTTACCACACACAGTTAAGCAGGATCAGTGTGTACAGAAAGCCAATTCAGAGTCTGTAGAGTTCTTTTGTACTTTTCTGTGTGAAGGTCTTTTTTTCTCATTTTGTTTTCAGTGTCATTTGCAATTCATTGTCTGTGTTTTCTGAGGTTGGTGTATTCAGCTGCTTTGACCCAGGGTCTTGCACATTTAGCTCCTTGGATACAATCCTCTGACGTTGCTGCTGACGATGGGAATACAAAAGCTGCTGAATATCTTTAGTAATTATTGTTAAAGGCTTTGTTTCTGTGTGCTACTGCAAGCACCTGAGGAATGAGCAAGGAGATAAAAGTACAGTTTTAAAGCTGAGATCTAATGGACTATTTAAAAAAACAACAGCCATATACACATTAAACATCTAGTTTGTGCTGAATATTTGCTAATAGTGTCTAGACTGTTTTTCTTTTCTGTGCCCTGTAGATGTGTGGGGACTGTAGTTCCTATAATCACCAGCTGGCTATTGTAAAAGAAGTTATAATCCAAAGCACCAGATTTTTTTTTTAAAAAAAATATAGTTATAGACACAGCGCCTATTCTTATAATCCTAGATTGGCTACGAATTAACTTCAGGCACATCTGCACAGTTTACATTTGGTGCTGTAACTTATGAGTTGGCTATTTCGAATCTGTCTGGACAGTGATTCATCACATCAAAATACGTTAGTTCTTTTAAAGTGGCAGCCCTCCCTTATGGTTGTCTCTGCCTGTCCCTCCCCACCCGCTGCCACTAACAGTCTTTGTATTGTCCTCTGGGAGATACATGTTCAAGTCCATTTAGTCACTTCCTGGGCTGTCAAGAATTCGGGATTATTGAGATAGTCTTTTGGCTCCCTGCCGAGAAGAAAGGACTTGTTACTCAGCATTGCCCCATTCTGAAATGCCTTCCTTGAGGCTTAGCAAAAATTAGGCAGATCGGTGGATCTTAAATAACACAGAACATACCGGATGAACTGAAATTCTGATTATATATGTTGGAAGGTATACAATAGGTATAAATAGAAATAAATCATATTTGTAGATAGAATTTTGACAAGTTAGATCACTTAAGTATTTTTTAATAGACTTTTCTTTCAACAAGTCTATGGGCAGCTTAGCTGAGTAATCAGATAGGTAGTAATGAGGCTGAGATAATTCTAATCATATTCCAGATACACAGGAATTATTTGCCTGTTTATACATCATGTTTATCCATTTATGGAGCCTCGAGAATTACTTCCTGCTCAAGGCTGTAAGAAGGACTCTAAATATTGTGGTCATTATATTTTCTACACTGGCTGGTACACTGAAGCAGTGGTTGTATTTGTTACTAAATTACTACAGATCTACTCCTCAAAAGCGTCAAGTAAAAAAATAAACCTATAATTGCAATCTAACTCTAGAATAACTCAAAGATGAATTGATTCTTGAAATAAGATTTGTAGAGGCTCAAAACTGCTTGAGACCTACACTGAGAACTTTCTACTATAATTTACATTCTATGTAAAAAGTGTGTGGGTATTGCACAGTTTCACTTAATTAGCTCTCAGCTAAAATGAACCCCAAGGAAATAAGATGGCATAAAATATTTGCTGCTGTTTCTGTCGATTTCACCGCATTTTTGTAGCTAATCAATCATATACCAAGTTTGCTTAAGAATATTTTTTTTTCATTGCAGGTACCATTGGCTACAATCAGAGGAATAGGATTGATACCCTTATGTACCTGTTAGCTTATCCGCAAAGACCAATGGTTAAGACAAAAACAATAGAACTCATTGAGTTTGAAAAACTGCCGGCTGGACAGAACGCCACGGTTGCTGTGATGAGTTACAGTGGTTATGACATTGAGGATGCTCTGGTTTTAAACAAGGCTTCTTTAGACCGAGGTAGGGAGTCTCTATTTTTAATAGGATAGTTACGTCAGCTCAGTACAAACAGTTCATGTCTAAGAATATAGAAAAATAATCACAATTTTGATGTTTAAATTGACAAACCACAATTCATTTTTAGGTGTATTTGTACACTAGAGTATGTAAAAACTATGATTTGGTGTGATATCTAAATTGCTAAACCACATTTGTGATATTTGAAATAATAGATCACATTAGCTGGCATACCTCATCACAAAAAAGGAAACTGAGCTGATGGAAAAAAGCAGGTAGCTCAAAATCTGATTATCTTGTATTTTTGCGGGCTCATTTTAGAGTTTGAAAATCTGTTTTTAACTTAATACAATACAATAGCAGAGTTAGAAGGGACCTTGGAGGTCTTCTAGTCCAACCCCCCACCTAGTTAGGAAACCCTATACCGTTTCAGACAAATGGCTATCCAACATCTTCTTAAAGACTTCCAGTGTTGGGGCATTCACAACTTCTGGAGGCAAGCTGTTCCACTGATTAATTGTTCTAACTGTCTGGAAATTTCTCCTCAGTTCTAAGTTGCTTCTCTCCTTGATTAGTTTCCACCCATTGCTTCTTATTCTACCCTCATGTGCCGTGGAGAATAGTTTGACTCCCTCTTCTTTGTGGCAACCCCTGTGATATCACTGCTATCATGTCCTTCTTTTCATTAAACTAGACATACCCAGTTCCTGCAACCGTTCTTCATATGATTTAGTCTCCAGTCCCCTAATCATCTTTGTTGCTCTTTTCTGCACTCTTTTCCACATCTTTTTTACATCGTGGCAACCAAAACTGAATGCAGTATTCCAAGTGTGGCCTTACCAAGGCATTATAAAGTGGTATTAACACTTCACGTGATCTGATTCTATCCCTCTGTTGATGCAGCCTAGAACTGTGTTGGCTTTTTTGACAGCTGCTGCACACTGCAGGCTCATATTTAAATGGTTGTCCACTAGGACTCCACTAGAACTCCACTAGGATCCCTCTCACAGTTACTACTATTGAGCAAGGTACCACCTATACTATACCTATGCATTTCGTTTTTGTTGCCTAAATGTAGAACCTTACTCTTTTCACCATTGAATTTCATTTTATTAGATAGTGCCCAATGTTCAAGTTTGTCAAGATCCTTCTGTATCTTAAGCCTATCTTCTGGAGTGTTGGCTATTCCTGCCAGCTTGGTATCATCAATTTGATGAGTTCCCCATTTATTCCCTCATCCAAATCATTGATGAAGATGTTGAAGAGTACTGAGCCCAAAACAGAGTCTTGGGGTAATCCACTGCATACTTCCCTCTATGTAGATGCAATGTCATTTCCCCCCCAAACCTTTAATATTGACCCAAATGCATTCAAGATGGTTCTCATCATTGTGTGCTCTATTTCTGTAGAGATGTAGTTATTTCTTATATATAGTGCAACTCCACCTCTTTTATTTGCTTTTTTTAATGGTCTATTTCTTTTAAATAATGCATTTCAACTGAACTCTAGTATAACAACTTTTCAAGAATTAGAGTGAATGAGAAATTACTGCAGAAAATGCATCTTAAGGGGAGCTCCAAATTTACTATTGTAACTGAAATAAACTAACCACCTTTTAAACATTTACATTTGGCTTAATTGTGCTTTACAAAAGACTACTTTTTCATTAATAATGAAAACCAGTAACATTTGAACTCTATAGACATTTCAGTGGTGATGAATACAGGGACCACAATTGAGCCCAAATTTTCTGTTGCTAAGTCAGATAGTTGTTAAGTGAGTTTTGCCCCATTTTGCCATCTTTCTTGCCGCAGGTGTTAAGTGGATCACTGCAGTTGTTAAGTTGGTAACAATGTTTGTTAATTGAATCTGGTTTCCCTGTTGACTTTGCTTGTCAGAAGGTCACAAGAGGGGATCACATGAACCCGGGGACACGGCAACAACGGTCATAAATTTGAGTCAGTTGCCAAGCATCTGAATTTTGATCATGTGACCTTGAGGATGCTACAATGGTCCTAAATGTGAAAAATGGTCATAAGTCACTTTTTTTCAGTGCCATTGTAACTTCAAACGGTCACTAAATGGACTGTTCTAAGTCGAGGGCAACTTGTATTCCTTGAACACCATCAGGATTTTTTTATAATATTCTGCGAAAAATTAGTTGTCCCCCCCCCCCCCAAAAAAAATTATTAGCATTAAATTGCCTAGCAAATAAATGTGGTTCATAATAAATTTGCTACCTGCTTTTAAAAAAGCAAAAATCTTTGTGGTTAGGGTGCAATGCCAATCAGGCACCTTCTCCAAAGGGCCTATTAAATCTTTTTCAGGAAAAGCACATTCGGTGCTTTTCAAAGAGAGTATTCCTTGCATTCACTTCTTCTAACGAACTTATCTGGATGTTACGCTTTTTAGTGTTGCCTCATCAATCATATTTAAAACACAGTTCCTCTGCTTGAGGCATAATATTGTGGGTGCCTTGAGTTTACTTTGTGTGGTCAGACTGCTTGCATACTGCACTACATTCTACTACACTCGCCCATCCTTAAGAGCCCTTTTGCCAGTTGCCAGGCAGCACTAGCAGTATTGCTGGACATGTATCTTTGGCATTAATGTCTGCACACTTAATTTATTCTTTTTTGCCTAAAACAATGGCAGACATGATTTAAAGCAAAATGTTTTCTTTCTGGTAGACTAGTAACATTAGGGGGGAAAACCAAATACTCTCCAGAATTACGTCGTACGCCCAAACGATACAAATATACTATGCATAACTTCAACTGGGAAAAAAAAAACTTTCAGAGAATAAAGTTTATGAAGAAGCATTCTTCCAAATTTAGGAATTATTAAGCCAGTGAGGGATAATGAAAGAAATGCAGCGCATTTAAAGATTTTTGCAACCAAAAATTGTTAAGGGTAATTAATGTTTTTGGCTTTGATATTTTTACAAAATAGCCCAGATCATTATTTAATTAAATTATTGTCTTTTAAAACAAATCTGGGAATTGGACATCAGGTGCATTTTATCGTTATTTAAACCTGTTAAATTACATAAGATAGTACGGTCTAAAATGTAGATGTTTTATTCTAAAGACTGCAATGTTCTTTCAGAAATATGCATGTAATTTAATTCTCCAATTTTAACAAATTGTGTATTTAGCTCTTTTGAAATGTAGCTATAATGAAGTTTTAACCCCTTTGAAGTTACAATTTTAATGAAAGATTAGAAATGTCTTGTGACACCTTGAAGTCACTATTATGACATATTATTTCATTGTCATAAGCCACTACATTTCTAACAATACATTTTGGTTCATGCCATATTAAAATTATTATAAAATCAGTATACTTGAATAGCTTGAAAAAAATCCATTGGACTGCAGCCATAGTCTCTAAATTGTCCACCATTTCAGCATATTGTGCATTGTTTCATAAACAGCTATCCAAGCAACTGTTTTCTGTACTATGGATTTGTATAGTATATTTAAAACATAATCTGATTCTCATTTTAGATAACCCTAATAGTAGTTTTGATTGATATATTTGTTTTCTTTGAGGCTTTGGAAGATGCCTTGTATACAAAAATGCTAAGTGTACTCTCAAGCGTTACACAAATCAAACATTTGATAAAGTAATGGGGCCCATGCTGGATGCGGGAACACGCAAACCGATTTGGCGGCATGAAATTTTAGATGCTGATGGTATTTGCTCTCCAGGTATGCATTGTTTTCTTTTTAAAAGCATTATTAGTTTGAACTACTGTTTTTGTTCATTTGCTACTGTCAAACTCAATCCCAAATCTGTAGCCTTTGTCTCATAACATGAGGAATAATAGTGACCCGATTCAGTGGAAAGCTTTTTTGTTGTTGTTCTTGTTGTTTAATTATGTACATTCATGGTATATACTGGATGGTTTAGCAACCTCTCAAAAATCAGTCCCTCATTTTTCAGTGTTTTGCTGCCAAATTTTGGTGACATGATATTGGTTGACTCCAAGGAGCATAAATAAGGCACTTGGGTGAGGCCTAGGGTCTCAGGTTATAACACAGCCTCCTCCTCCTTTCACCATTTGAGATAATGAAAATAATTCAAACAGGCCATAAACATCTTATTTCTTCATATACTTACAGGTGAAAAAGTGGAAAACAAGCAAGTGCTTGTGAATAAATCAATGCCCACAGTGACCCAAACCCCTCTGGAAGGGAGCAGCGTATCTCAGCAATCTCAGTATAAAGACGTGCCAGTAATGTATGACATGCTACCTTATTTTATTTCTGCTGAGTTCTGGAAAAGAAAATAGAAATTGGCCATATCAGGCATACCAGTTACTAAAAGGGCTCAAATGTTTCGTTTTCTTGATAATGTCACATTATATATATTACCTTGTTTCCCTGAAAATAAGACCTCCCCAGATAATAAGCCCAATTGGGCTTTTGAGTGGATGCGCTAAAATAAGCCCTCCCCAAAAATATTGCAACACAGCAGCAGCCATGAGGTGACCACACTCACCGCCTCCTGCACCTCAAAAATAATAAGACCTCCCCGAAAATAAGGCCAAGCACTTATTTCAGGGGGGGGGGGTCAAAAATAAAAATAAGACCCTGTCTTATTTTAGGGAAAACACGGTATAAGGAAGCTGGATTTCAGCTTGTTTCAGTATTTTTTAATATCTAAGTTCCTCATGGGTCCTTTTTGTTCACTCTTAAACTATAAATGGGCAAAGAAACTTTTCTTCGTTTACCATTCCTATTGTTACTGGTTTCCTATAGCTGTTTCGAAATTGCTTTCACTATTGAAACTTTGCATGAAGCAGTAAAATTGTCGCTTGAAGTTAAAATTTGTAAACTGTTTTGAAGGTGTCTAGTATTAATTAAACTCAGCTGCCTTTTTTTCTTGAATTAAACTATGTACATTTTCTGTTCATTAGTTACAAAGGTGCAACTGATTCATATATTGAAAAGGTCATGATATCTTCCAATGCAGAAGATGCTTTTTTAATCAAAATATTGCTAAGGCAAACTAGGCGCCCAGAAATTGGAGACAAGTTTAGCAGTCGTCATGGGCAAAAAGGTACATTTATGATGTTTTAATGGTTTCAACTTAATAAAAACATATATCCAGTTGTTCTTGGCATAATAGCAGAGCAGAGTAAGTAAAATAATATCATTCTAAGTGCCTGGATTGGATTCAACTAGAATTTTAATCTTCTGCTTCTGGAAAGAGCAAATCTGGTTGCATAAATGCTGCTCTGGTTCTTTAGAAGTTTAAAACTGAATGGCTGCTGCTCTAATGAAAAAAAAAAAGCAATACGATGCAAGTTATTATATTTTGAAATCAATGGGTAATACTGCGAATAAATTCACATGCAGTCATTAAAAATACTTGTGTCTTTTTCCTCTATTCATGATGGAGGCATGAGAAACCACTAACAGAAACTGTAAAACTCTAATAGTTAATTAGGTGTATTTGAAAAAATGTGAAAAATGATCAATTTTTTAATTAGCTGATTTAACATTGGATTTTTTAAAAATCCATCCCCGCTTCTTTAAGGTGTCTGTCTGTCCGTCCATCCATCCATCCATCCATCCATCCATCCATCCATCCATCTATCTATCTATCTATCTATCTATCAAACTATGCTTTTCCTATTCGTTGCAAGTAGGAAAATTCTAAAGTAGAAAGAACTCACAGTCATCATCTCTCAGTGTAGCTTAGTACAATTGCAAAGATAAAATGCAGTAAAATGCTAATAATTAAATCAGAATAGGGGGCATAAATAGTGGGAGATGGGCAAGCAATTTTTTCATGCTCCTGTGATTGTAGGTGCTGGAAGGATGCCAAGTGCCTGAATTTTGATCATGTGACTGCAGGGTGTGATACAATAACCATAACTTTAGGCACAAGTTGTAAGTCTATTTTTTTTCAGCACCATCCTAACTTTAACTGGTTAGAAATAAATTGTCATAAGTGAAGGACTCCTTGTAAAGACCACTACTGAACAAGGTTTGGGTTTTTTTTTCCCTATTGCTTTTAGATATCAGGTAGATAGATACAAATAGTTGAAGGCAGATTGAGCAGTGATCCTATAAGTGCCTTATGAACATTGGTTTGTGCATAAACATGTTCATGTACTATCAACCATCCACATACAATGAAACTTGTGCAGCCAGAAGTGGAGAAGTCTTCAGTGCTTTTCATAAAGAGATCTGGGGTTTGACGTGGTTTCCAGCTACTTTCAGGATCCTCAATATTTCACATATTATTTTCAGTGCAATTGAAATTGTGTACTTGCATATCTCAATCATAGACCCATGGAAATATCACTAATGAGATATATCTAGGTTTATGACTCATAGCTCTTGAGCAATAAATTTCCACAGCCCATCCCTTCAATTTACTTTTTTGGGTTCTTCCAATTTGGATATGTCAAAGTTGTTGACAAAGAATGTCAACAAAATGTAAATCCCTGCCAATTAAATCCGTTGTCGTCAGAAAATAACTAATCTTTCTTTTTCTATCAGGACTTAGAGGTTCTTTAGCTTCTTCTTTCTGTGCTTTTTCAATTGAATTTTAGATTTTGTGTATTGATAGCAATCTCCACAATTCAGGAAGTGCTATACACGAACTGGACACATGTTGAAATGTACCTCTAAAAGGAAACAGCAGCTAAATTTTGACTACAATTGTTAGAGTGCTTTGGAAATACGTTCCCTATAGTTAGAAAGTTGGAACAATTTTACACTGGATAAGTCAAAATGTGTAAGTTCTAAACTTTGGAATTTAAGACTTATGCAATCTTTGACATTTCACAAGCTCATCCTATTAGTGTAACAAGTATTTTAGTGAATATTAATGTTCAGATTTATAAGTGACTTGAATGACTTAAATTTTCATTAGTGTTATCCAGATAATTTGGGAAAAGCAGAAGTAGCCTTTCGTAAGCTGTCACCTTTCAGATCTGTTGACCATTGTTTCTCAACCTTGGCAATTTTAACTTTCAGAATTCCCGAGCCAGCACACATCTTAAAATTATTAAGATTTGGAAAACACTGTAGATTCCAGATTTGTCAGATGATTTGGGACGGCAACTCCAGAAATCTCAGCCAGCATATCTAAAAGAGTTAACAACCCAACACATTCTGGAAAATATTGGCATAGGAGAACAATTTGGTAGACATCATCCTTATTTTTTTTCAGTTCACCCAAATTTCAATCATTTTTAGTTCCAGACAAGACTGAGAGATAATTTCAGGCTTTCATATTTCTTACATCTCTCTACATTTCCAGACTTTCTTTTCCTTCTGCAGGAATCCCAGTGAAAGGGAAAAGTTAGAGTCCTTTGATGTGAAAAAGCAATCTATCACTTCTCTGAAAGACCGGTCTCAGTCTCTCATGTGAAAAAGGATTAACACTACTGACAAAGGTCGTGCAAATCACAGAACTAAACAGTAGTGCTGAGCAGTATTCTTCAAGTGGAAGAACTGTATTTAAGCAATGTGGATAGGAATGGCAAACAGAACCTGTTTTAATAGCCAAAGATCCCAGATAAAGGCTTAAACCTTTCTTGAGTATCCACAATAAAAATACTTCTAGAAACAAGGCAATGATTTTACATTCATTGATATTATATTTATGAAAACATTCTGTTGCAAAATGATGTGTTTATTTTAGTGCAGAATATACTCTATTTGCAATATTGACTATGTCTTACTATTAATAAATAATGTAAAAAGACATTTATAAATTAACTTTAAGGCCTGGTCTGGCACAGAGACATTTTTCTTAAATCTATATGGCATTTTCCCCCTTGAATTGGACACCTCTGAATATCTCTTAGTATTTGTCTTGAATGTTTTTATACTCCTTTTCAACCAACAGACTCCCAAAACAGTTTAAATAAAACAAGCCAATTAACACAATCCTACAAACGCTTCATTTAAATTAATGCTTTACTAAGTTTCTCCCAGATAAATATGCATTCTTAAAAAAAGAAAAGAAAACTGGACTTCAAATGCCATTAGAAGCATAAATCAAGTGATAGACAAAATCTGATCTGAACTAGTAAAAAAATCATGCTGGTTGATTATTATCATAAATGTTCTAATAAATACAGTTTTCTATAAACAAAATCAGAAGGCACCACTACCAATGGCTGGCATTTAATGGTCAGCCACTCTTATTCTATAAATTGTTGATTTAATCTAATATGCACTCTTTATCCTTGAGGCATGTGTGGGTTTCTTGTTTAAAAGTTTGGAATTATACTTAATAAACAAAATACTACAAAGAGCAATGTTGGATTAAATTAATCTTTATAAGCTAGCAGCCTGTTTTCAAAATAATGTGGGGCTAGAAAGACATGAGTATATGCATGCACTATACACT
Organism: Natrix helvetica; assembly: GCF_964273705.1. NCBI lineage: Eukaryota > Metazoa > Chordata > Lepidosauria > Squamata > Natricidae > Natrix > Natrix helvetica. The sequence continues at coordinate 24,733,418 of NC_138553.1, forward strand.
ATATTATCCAAAAAGTTCTCTAACATTACAGTTAACATATACTAATGCTAACAAGAAGCTACTGATAGCCTTACCTTCCCTGATTTACTTTACTCTATACTGGTAGATGCAATTTCATCTTTCATAGATAACATATTGCAAAGTTTAGCAATGCAGACAAGTGAGGAGATAGTTTAACTACATTCACAGAAAGATGCAATTCTATTTTGGTTCTTCGCTACCCAAGATTATTCCAAGATCTTGAATCAGGTTACATTTCCTAAAGGCCTTACAAAATCATACTGAGTTAATATATAACCAAATATCATTCATTTTTTAAAAAATTACTCTGTGGCAGTTTAAAGCAAGTCCACTCAAACCTTCAAGCTTTTTGTCATATTTTCTTTAACAAGGTATTTAACTTACTATTCTATCATCAAATGAGCATTTTGACCGAAGAAGCAAGCAGGTAACCTTCTGACCCTTTTCAGTAATTATCCCCCCTTTACTTTTCCCCTTCCTACAGTGTATTTTAGGATAAAAAGCTCCTATTTTTGCTTAAATTTTAAAACCATTTTTTTCCTGAAGGTCATGATTAAGTTCCCTATATGTATTTTTAAGAGTATTTCTTTTTGTACAGTAACTGCTTGTAGGAGCATTGTAAAATTGTCAATCAGTTCTTTTTGTCTTTTAGCCTATGCAAATTTATCACATCAGGCCATTCAGCAGCTCATGGGAAACCAAACTATAAAAGCACCTCCTCTAACTTGGAATGGTTTTAATAAAGAGGCTAATCAAGTTCCTTATGTATTATTTATTGGTTAAAATTTGTTCTGTTTATCTAAAATCTGCCCAATGAGATGACAGAACAGCAAATTATTCACTATTGAAAAATCAATTGTTCTCTGTTGGGGGAATTTATGCATATTGGCAAAAAGTTCCCACTAGCTGGAAAACCATTGGTTTCTGGGGGGTTTTCATACCCAAGTATAGCAATAAACTGGATTCCATAAATATACCTGTACTGTTCTAAATTAAGTGAAAAAAGGGAGGACGGCTATGAAGATTATCATGAACTCTTAATACTAATTGGAATTAATAAATTTCTAAGGAATATGTGTTTTAAAATATTTTAAAATATATAAACGTCTGCATATTAAGTTAAAAGCATTTGAGGATATGCTTCAGAATTTTAAGAACAGAATAGTGGGAGATGCACTGCAAATTCTATGTAATAAAAGATCTTCTGTTGAACATGGTACATAAAGTTTTAAAATTACACTAAATATCTAGAAGATACTGTCCTAATGGCAAGTTCTATTTTTAATCTTTTCAATAGAAACTGATAATACTGCAGCTGTGGCTTCTGATCTTTTAATTGTGGCCTGGCCTACGTTCTTTATACTGTGAGCTTAATCGGGGTTTAAATGTCATAGGATTATTTGTCTTTCTGAATTTTAAGTGCTTTACTATTTAGTTCCATGGGTATCAGTTTGTTCTTGCTGCCTTTTTTGCATGGTTACAGAGTAGTACAGATTTTAACAGCTAAAAAAGAAACATTATAAACATGAACTAATTTTGGATTTTGTGCATGGGAAAAATTACAGAGTATTTAGGCTTGAAAAACTACGACTTCACACACACTATCCCAAATCAGACGTCTAATTAACAACTCCGCATGTGCAGCTTTTCTTATATAGAACAGAAAAGTTACTTTGGAGAATGGGGTCATTTTTGCTGTACCTTTCTTTAAAAAGAACTACTTTTTCCCAATAACTACATAATACAAATTATACATAATATAATTTAATAATATAATACATAATGCAAAACGATGCAATAGGGCACTGCACACCAGAACAACTAGACACAAGGACAGTTTTTTCCCGAATGCCATCACTCTGCTTAACAACTAATTCCCGCAACAGTCAAATAATTTACTAAGATTGTATTACTATTATTCTTCTCTTCCTTCCAAGTACCTATCTGTTTCCACTTATGACTATAACCATGTTGCTTGTATCTTTAAAATTTATATTGTTTTATTTGTTTCCTAGTATAATTTGATTGCTTAGTAGTAACCTATGACTATCACTAAGTGTTGTATCTTATGATTCTTTTTTTCAATAAAAAGTTTATTTTCAAACAAACATAAACACACAAAACATATAACATAAAAAACCTCTTCAACTACATACAGTGTGTCGATTGGTTGTAAAATCTTTCTCCGTCCTTTCCATAGTCATCACTTGAGCTTTATCAAAAATCACTTATTGTCAATCAAATATCTTTGTATACAAGGGGAGGCGGGGCTTGACGTCGCTACCACACGACACGCAATCTTGGGGCTCCAGGATTGCTGTCGATATCTCTGTTGCTGGACGATCATTTTTGGATCTAAACCGTTCTGAAGGAACGGTGATAGTGAAGGGCATGTCCTGCTGATCTTAGGGGCTTCGCAAAGCCCCTGATTGATCCAGGAGAAAGCTCTTTTTGCCGGCTACAAGAGAAGCAGTCAATATGGCTGCAGAAGGTTGGGACAAGCCCCTGATATGGAAGCAGCACAGGAGACACAGTGTGTCGAAATTGTGAGAAAAATCGTTATTATTAGAGAAGAGAAAACCCAAAAGACTCAGAGTTAAAATAAAATTGAAGACAGAAGGAAACAAGCGGCGAATTTACCCTGGTTGAAAACTATCGTGTTATGTTTTTCACTTTGATTTTGTTTGTTTTTTATGGATGGACTTTTTGCAAATGCCTCTTACTTACTGGCCTGGTCTTTTTTTTCCCCTTCTTCCTCTATACTTTTCCCATTTTTTGTGTTTGTGGATTAAAAGCCTCTTTCCTCGCAAGGCTCAGCCAGTAATCTTTAAACAATTTTTTTTTCTCCTTCCGGAGAAAAATCCTTTCCGGAGTTCGGAGTTTAGAAAAGAGAGCCAAAAACAGAGGGAAAAGATGTAACACTGCCATCCAGTGGCTAGAGGCTTGGCAACATCTGATATTACAAAGCTATCAGCTTGGTATACTGAAAGGGTCAGTGGAAGAAACTTCACTGAATTTGTTTGAAACCTAGCAAAAGCCTTGGATGTTTTAGTGGCAGTGTTTATAACTTGGAAAAATGGCACTATATGAGGAAGAAAAGGAACTAACATTGCAAAAAATTATGTTAGAAATTCAAAAACTCTTAATAACTACAGAGAATTGAAAAGAGTCTTGAATTTATAGATCAAAATACAAAATATCAAAATACAGAAAGTACGGAGGTAAGAGTTGAGAATACTTATAAAACAATGATGAAATTTGAGGACAGAGTTCGAAAAATTACAGAGACATATGAAAGTGATAAGAAAATTGTTGACATTGACGGCAAATCGAGTGTGGAGGGAAATGATAAGTGTGGAATACGGAAAGGAGAGATTGATGAACTGGAAGTCTATCTCAGATGTCAAAACATATATGAAGATAGGGGAGAAAATTTGGCAGAAACAATGAGAGTAATTTCAGCAGAAGCACCAGTGATAACAAAAGTCAAGCAGATGAAAGGAACAGATGGAGGGTTTCGAATTCTTTTAAGATATCCAATGAACAACAAGTTATCAAGAGAAGTCCATATAGGACTTATCAAGAAAACACTTAGAATACAGATTCTACAAATGGCAAGAGATATTGGACTGCACTATTTCTGGAAGGATACAGGATGATGAAATGAAATGTCACAATAAAATTTAGTTAAATGTAGTTAAACTTTGAGTATTATGTATAAGATAAAGTAATAATAGCTATAGTCAAATAAATGATCAATAATTATAATAAAACATTTATATATACTAGATTGATAATATGGCATTTTATATAAACTGTAAGTGAGGATGATGGTGATGATGTTGAAAAGCCTTTTTATAAAAGATAAATAATTCTATATAGAATAGAATATAAAGATGTAATATCATTGGATGATTTCAGGATGATGTAATGAAATGCCATAATATAAATTTACTTCAAATTTAATATGCCTCATTTAAAAAGGATGTAATAATAGCTATGCTTAATGGAAGTTTAACAATTATAATAATTTGTATAAATGTATATTAGATTGATGAATCTAATAATGGAAAAAACATGGAATTGAAAATTATTAGAGAATGTTATTAATGCTAAAATAATAGAATGATTTAGAGTAGGATACAAAAAAATTCTTTATTATTGGATATATTGAAGATGATATAATGAATCATTATAATATAAATGGATACATATTTAGAATACCTTGTTCAAAATGGTGATAATTTTGAAAACAATAGTGATAATTAAACAAACGAAGTATCTTATGATTCTTGATGAATGTATTCTATTTTATTTTTCTTTATGTACACTGGGAGTATATGCACCAAAGACAAATTCCTTGTGTGTCCAATCACACTTGGCCAATAAAGAAGTCTATTCTAATTCCAATAAAATTGTACCTTTGAGATATGGAGGGGCTGTCAGAGTATAACACAATCATGGCACCTTAGTGCCATCTCTTGAAATGTATACATATGTTTCTATGTGATAGTGTGGCTATTGTGTGAGACCAGGAAAAGAGATGGTTTCCTTAAGCTACGTCACCTTTGAAAGCATCTCTTCTGCATTTGATCTGAAGAGCAGCACATTTAAATAAAGGAGATTGTTTAATATAACCATTATCCTAGCCACAGGCATATTCACCAATGTCAGTTCAGAGGTTCCAAGACTAATTGTCCTTGATTTAAATAACTTTTCCCTTATCAGTCAGGGTAACATTTCATATCTCGTGAGTTTCTTTTAAGTGCACAAAATCATCTATCCTTGAGAGCAATAAAAAGGACAAATGAACTCCTTTCATAAAAAAACGTCAAAATATTCTTAATTTAAAAGTGTGCTTCAGATTTTGCTTTTTGTGTTAATAGTCAAATAACCAGTTCTGTTTTTCATCAATTATCCTCTGTTGTAATAGTTGGAATGGGGGCAAATATTCATAAAGTGTGCTATACAAAGACTTATTTGTCAAAACATAGATCTTAATTCTGTGCTCCTGGAAAAAAGAGAGTACCATCATCAGAAATCAGCGGCATGCAAAATACATATAATCTATTGATATGGTACTCTAGTTTATAATGAGCATTATATTGAAATAGAAATCTGGTGTACCTACATATAAACCTGATTTTCTTTTTTAAGTATAATTGATAGTATGCACGTGTGCTTAAAATTACATACCATTGGTTTTGAAAAAAAATTGCTTCCAAAACACTGAAAGATAGTGTTGCAATATAAAACTTTGTTTTTTAAATATAATGGTTGTCCCCTTTAGCTATTTTTTGTACATATTCAAAGTTCTGTGCGTATGTATATATAGTTAGGTAGTGGAATAATTCTTCAAACATTCTTATACATAGAGTAGTTTTTGTGTCTCAACTTCGACTTTTGTTGTAGAAATTGAAAAGGACTTATTTTTCTGTGTTAGAAAGCCTTTAGTATAAAGTAATATGTAAATCTGGTAGTTTAAAATAACATTTTAACTTAATAATGAAGCAAATATATTCTTAGACTGAAAAAAATATTGTTAGCAATCTAGAGACAAAAAAGCAGGTCCTATTGATCAATTCTTTATAAATGTGTATGTTTTGTTAGGTTTCAATGGACTAACTTTTTAGAGTTTGATTAGAATTACGAATTTTAACTTGCCTCTGAAAATAGGAACTTTTAAAGATGTCTTGTAAAAGTAGTGGTTTCTTTTCCCCCCCCTTGAGTCTTTCTAAATATTTTGTTTTAACGTCTAATCTCATTATGCTTTCTTTGTGTTTAACTTGTATTAAAATCTGTCAGCTATGACTGGTCTCATAAGCACAGTCAGCGGACCAGAATAAGTTAATTATTTACTTGTGTCACTAGTGCTCTTCATCTAATGAAATGCACAGCTGTGTTAGATCTGCAGTTGGACGTCTCGATTCCATTGTTATACAAGTCAGCAAAGGGTAGAAGCTGCTATGATGGAGAGGCCTCTGTTCTTTCTGCTGTTCTGCCTTTCTGTGTCGATTTCATGGATCTTTTATCATTCACTTTCACACAAAACAAACAACACAGTGGCTGTCTGCTATGGGAACCGTCTTGGCATATAAAAGGGTTTCAGTGCCTGAAGTAATTTTAAGTCAGCCCAGATTTAATTTTTGCCTTATAGGTGCCCTTTCAGCATAATAAGACCAAGCAAGTTCCTAGAGAAGGGAAATGTGTAGCTTTGACCAAAGTGGACCAGTCTATGCGTTCAAAATAAATAAATAGCGGCTGTGTGAAGCAGGTGTTGAATACTTGATGTACATAGGAACCAATTATCTTGGTAAACATCCCCTGTATCTGTATTTCAATCTCTCTCTCTCTCTCTCCCTCCCTCCCTCCCGCCCACGGCCTATCATGGATTACATGCATTTTCCTCATGGCCATTCATTTTTATACATTAGCCATTGATCTACTTGTACTTATCAAACCTCGTGGTAGTTCAGTTGCTTCTTTTGAAATAAATGAGTTTCAACTGTTTTTGACAATCAATCTTACCAAATTAAAATCCGGATCACTACTTAATTATGAATTAAATTGTATAGACTGCATAGACAGGTTAAGGTATTAGAGAAGAACTGAATGACCTTGGTTCCAAGTTCACTTTTAAGCATGGAAGCTCACTGGGTGTCTTAACGCCAGTCTCTGGTCTCTATTGGGAGGTTAAGAATGAAGGGAAATCATCATGTAAACTGCCTTGAGGAAGAAGGACAGGCTATCAATCTAACCACTAAATCATTTTTTAAAAAATGATTTTTGACTTATGTTTTCCCTACTCACTGTGAGCTTAGTTCTTTGGTTTATGTTCTGATCAAGTCCCAGGATCACTATACTATACTTCTTTCCCTTCAAAAGTAAGGCAGTTACCATATTTTTCGGACTCTAAGATGCACCCCCCCCCCAAAAAAAGTGGGTGGAAATGTCTGTGTGTCTTATAGAGCAAATATTGCAGTGGGGGGAGAGGGGGTTGGTGCGGTGCTGATCAGCTGTTCTAGGCAGCAGGGATTGCCGCCACTGCTGCCCATTTGCTGGCAATCCCCGCCGCCTAGAACAGTTGATCAGCGGTATTATGGGAGGCAAATCCAAGCACCAATCAGCTGCTCCAGTGTTTCCCGGCAGCGGCAGCGGCTCAGCTCGGTGGACCGGTGGTGGGTGTAACAGAGCAGAGCCCTGATGAGCCACATGCCAGGACTACGATAATGTGCTGAAGCTGACCAGGCTGTTTGCTGCTAGCGGATACCAGACGGATGCTGGGAGGCAGAGGCAGATGTTTTTTCTTGTTTTCCTCCTCTAAAGCTAATGTGCATCTTATAGTCCAGAGCATCTTATAGTCTGAAAAATACGGTAGTTGACTAAATTATTTTTAGTCAGCTCTTTATGACTACTAAGTTTTCTCTAGGTTAAGACCTCATGCGCGTAAGAATATTTTTGTAGGAAATGTTTTAACACTATTTTCTAACATAAAACTTAACATTTGCCCAATAATTCTTCACTCAGGATAGGAATTGGACTACATAAAAACATAGTATACGCTATCGATCTGATGTACAGTATGAATTCTTTGCTTTTCTTTGAAATATGCATTCTGTTCTAGGAGTCTGTGGACTGATTGTACCTCAGGAAGACATGCCATTTTGTGATTCAGGAATCTGTCCTGATATCATTATGAATCCCCATGGCTTCCCATCACGTATGACGGTATGTAACAGTATACACTTATAACTGCGTTTCATTTTGATGGATTTTTTTAATACTAAGTTGTTATCTTTTTTAATAGATTTGTCTATTGGCAATGTCAATTCCCATATTCTACATTATTCTTCATAGGGTAGAGCAAATGTGCGGCCCATTATGTATCTTGAAAGCCTGTGCTTTTCTATTCGCTAAAAGAAACCGGTTTGCTCAATAATATTTTCCAGGTTTATGTTTATCTATTGCAGGGGGTGTCCAAGCTGGCTGGGGAATTCTGGGAGTTGAAGTCCACAAGTCTTAAAGTTCCCAAGTTTGGACACCCCTGATCTATTGGGACCTTTACATTCATTATTTATCAGTAATGTGTATCTCCATAAAACAGTTGGAGGCTGCTTTAGTGGAAGAATCTGGTAAAAATGAATCTCTGCTTCTCTTAGTTACTGCTAGCATGATCAAACATAAATGTGTTGGATTCTGCATTACGTAGCCTTTGTTAATTGCCTTCTGCCTAATTCGATTTGTTGCTTATAAAACATTGGTTAAATGTCAGAGAGGGCTTCCCAGGTTTCTTGTTGTCTGTCTTGGTTGATCAACCCCAGTTCATAGTTTTGCTTTAGCTCACTGATTCTATACTCCTTTTTAAAAATGGTAAAGAAATATAGCTATTTGTACATCATCCTCATCTTTCTTAGTTATATTGCCCAAGGAGAATGGATAAAACTGTGTGGAAATAGAATAAAAGAATACAAGATGATGTAGCTAAATATTACTGCCAGCACCACCTTTGTTTTGACCTAGGCTTCCCCAGCAGCCGAAGCCAGGTTTCGTCCCGATAAACCCCTTTTATTTAATTTACAGTGAATTCCTCTCCAGCAAAGTGTTTCCTCTCCCACCGTCTTTCAAGATAGTTCACAGTTACCAACCTTTATCAGGCTTGGAGAGTGGCCAGGCCGATATCTTTCAGATGCCTCAATACTTGGCAAGAATGCAGGAATGAACTAATTGTCTCCATGCATACACCCCTCCCCTTTCACTCGTCCTTTACTCCCTATGAGAGGGGCCATTCACTGTCCACCTGTGGCCTTACTCCTAAGTCAACCCTTGTTCCTTAGCTGTTTCCTTCTTCTGACAACTCTGCGCATGCACACACTGGGAACAGGCTCCAGCTGTTCATCTGCCTCACTGAAGTCTGATTCCGAAGGCATCTGATAACTGTGAGACTACCCTGGCCCCATCTCTGCCTGCGACACAGAGCCCTCATCAGAGCCTTCCCCAGACTCCGGGACTGGCCCATGTTCCTCCCCAACCTCCTCACTGTCTAAATCTGCTGCCAGCTCCACTGGCCGCTGGCGGGCCACAACAATCTTGGTCAGACCAAGTGTTCTCTCTGGCATTCACTAAACATATATCAAGAGCTAAGATACCTTAAATACAACACTTCCATTCTTCTCTTGTACCTTAAGTACAATACTCCACTACCTTATCACAGGTTGCTTGTGGTGAAACATTATCGCTGTTCTGTATTGCCCAGGTAGGAAAACTCATTGAACTTCTGGCAGGAAAAGCTGGAGTCCTAGATGGCAGATTTCATTATGGAACAGCATTCGGTGGCAGTAAAGTTAAAGACGTATGTGAAGACCTTGTTCGTTATGGCTATAACTATTTGGGGAAGGATTACGTAACATCTGGCATCACAGGGTAAGAAGCCCTTGAAAGGGTATTGGGCAGTTCCAGTTTTTAATGCATCTGCATGTGTTGAAGATACATGTAATGATAACGTGTGCTAAATTTTATAAACTATTTCAAAAGGTTTTTTTTAAGCCCTTATCCCCAAATCATCCCACAAAACAAAACAAAACTTTTCCTAGTTGGGAAGTCTTGTTTGCTAATAATATTTTGCTAATGATATTTTCAAGGCCCTTGGTAGACGTTTTATCGGAGGAGTTTAGTAACCTTCTAATGTATAAAGTCTTATAAAATATAATATTGGAGGCAGGTGTTAATCAACTGGGGCTTTTTTCTCTTGGAGCTTTTGTGAATTATTGAGTCAGTCTGGCAGAGCTGACTGATCCCTGAGATTCCTGCTGTGTTGATTAAACTATCTTCGGAGTTGTGGTGTTCAAAGGAATATGAGATGTCTTAAGAACAGGATGGAGCCATGTGACAGTGTGTCTTTATCTTCATTCTGATTTTAAATTTCTTATTCCCTCCTCTTCCAAAACCAACGTACCATTGTCACTAACTTATTCCAAGTATGGAGGACTTTTTAAAAAAAATATCTTAAAATCACATTTGATTTAAGGGAAATGAACATTAAAAAAAAAAAAAAGCTGACATGATTTTCCAGACTCAATGCATCTTACTTCAACATACTTAATGAACGTCTGTAATTTGCCTTTGTTGGTTAAAAACTGCTTGTTCTTCCTCTTACGTTAGCAAATTTCAGTAGCCCGCAGTAGGTGGCTTCCTTTTAGTTTAAACAACATTCTATTTTAAGGCCTTAAGCTATATTTTTGTGTGATTCCTACCATAGAACGGTGCCACTGATTTGCAGTAATATTGATCAAGAGTTTGGACACTAGACGCTTTCCTCAGAGCTCAAGTTGTCCACCCCTATGTTGTACTTCTGTGTGCAAGTCAGTAAAACAGATCCTTTAAAAAAAAGAAAAAAATAAACTTTTTAGGAAAATAGAAGAGTTGGTGATCTCAAAAAAGGGAAGGAGGGAATTTGTACCGCATCCCACAATAATGGGGAGAAGGAAGAGGGAAAATTGAAGCTGTCCCCATTGCTGCTTCTGCTGTTCCTCTTAACACTTATTTCTCCACTTATTTTTACATTTTCAGGCCCTCCACTTTGGTAGCTACGCTAAAAGTCGTTTTCAGGAATTTCCTTCATGTAAAAAAAAAAAAAGGAACTGAGCTAGGTTTCTTTTTCTTTTCAGATAACAATATTCACCTTTTATCAGATACTTGTTTTTCTCTCTTAATTGAGTAACAGTTATGGTTTTGGCTTCTGTGGATGGCACTTGGTTAAGACGTAATGAAGGGGGGGGGGGGACCTCAAGTTATCTACCATGCAGTTTTTTCCATATGTGGCACCATTATTCTGGATGCCAGTTATTTTAAAGTCATGTATTTTTGTAAAATTCTGACGTGCATAATTTTACAGTTCAATTCTCTGCTTTTATGTAATTTCCTACTCAGGGAACCCTTAGAAGCCTATATCTATTTTGGCCCCGTGTATTATCAGAAACTGAAGCACATGGTGCTGGACAAGATGCATGCAAGAGCTAGAGGACCCAGAGCAGTTCTTACCAGGTATGATGGAAACAAGGACAGAAATGTACAAAACAAATAATATATAACCGTGATGGCAAACCTATGGCACACATACCCAAGTGGCGCACAGAGCTATGTCAGCTGGCAGTGTCACCCATTCCTCTTCCGGGTTTCTGGTGCACATGCACACGCGATGATCAGCTGGTGTGTGTGCGGCAGTTCCAGAAACCGGAAGAGCTGGTCTTCCGCTTTCCAGAGTGAGCATGTGTGCCGGCCAGCTAATTGGTGTGTGCGCATGCGCAGCAATAACTGGAAAACTTGCTGGCTGGTACACATGCGCGCGCCGGTAACCAGAAGTTCATTTTCCGGCACGTGCATGCCCCCTGGGCAGTTCCTCTTCCTGGTGGCCCAGACAAGCACCCATGGATAAGTGAAGCATGTGCGCCCGCGAGAAGTGCTCCCTTTTTGGCCCTTGGTGCTGCCCGCCTGCACACAGGCTCCCTTTTCGGCACTCGGTGTTACACCAGTGCACATTTTTCACATATATTCCAAATTGTTTTCAGTTATATTACTGGTAGTTACTATTATTTCTTAGACTCATGTCTTCCACTTCCACTCAAAGCTTATAATCCCTTGTGGGGTGCAGTGCTAAACAAGGAAGTTGTTAACTGATGTTTGTCCCATTTTGCAATCTTCTTGCCATCTTTGTTAAGCAAATCATTGCGGTTGTTAAGGGAATAATGCGCTCATTAAGCAAATCGGGCTTCCTCTATTGACTTTGCTTGTCAGAAGCCAGCTGGGGAAAGGTTACAAATGGTGATCACATGATCCCAGGATAGTGTGACTCGAAAATGCGTGCCAGCTGCCAAGCGCCCCAATTCTGATCACGTAGCCATGGGTCGCAAGTGTGAAAACCAGTCGTAGGTCACTTTTTCACTGCCATTGTAACTTCAAACAGTTACTGAAAGAATGGTTGCAAGTCGACGGCTACCTGTATACATATTGCTGAATCATAACTGCACGTGTCGCTGGAAATAAAATAATTACAAACATCTTGATTTAAAGGCAGCCCACCGAAGGCCGATCCCGCGATGGAGGACTACGTCTGGGAGAAATGGAAAGAGATTGCTTGATAGGTTATGGAGCCAGCATGCTGTTGTTGGAGAGGCTTATGATTTCAAGTGATGCCTTTGAAGTAGATGTCTGTGGCCAGTGTGGATTACTGGGCTACTCTGGCTGGTGAGTAGACAATCGCTTGATAGTGTATTTTCTTTTTTTTTTTAATATACCCTACTTTTTGGAGTATAAGAAGCACTCCCACCCACCCCCACCTCCAAAAGAGGGTGGAAATGTTGTTGCATCTTTTACACCGCATATGGCCATTTTGGTCCCCCGAAACCCCATCCTGCGCATCTGTTTTTGCCAAGAATGCATCCATTTTTCACAAAAACAGGAAGCACAGAGGGTTTGGGAGGCCTTCAAAGTGCTCCTGGGGGCGGGAGACAGCAAAAATGGCATTCATGGGGGGTTTGGGACACACAGAGGGTTTGGGAGGCCTGCTCCTGGGGGCTGGAGAGGCCAAAAACTTTTTTTTCTTGTTTTCCTCTTCAAAATCTTGGTGTGTCTTATACTCCGGTGCGTCTTATAATCCAAAAAATACAGTAGTTTATTTATACATTTTCTCTTTACCATTGGTAAAACAAGTCCCATGTTCGAAAATATTCTGTGTCTTCTTTTTCTTTTATCTTCAGTGTCAATCTGTCCATTTCTGCACAGTGTAGTATTTTGTTAATTCTATCTTCTTCTGTAAGTGTTTCCTCATTTTTCCAGGGCTATGCAAATACAATTCTTGCTGCTGTCAAAATATGTAATATTAAATATACATTTCCTTTTGCCATATTTTTCTGGTAATTATGCCTAACAAAAATAATTCTGGCTTATAATCTATATGTTGTTTTAACGTTTTTTCTTAGCATATATGTATGCATTTTTGTCCATTTTTTAAATTTTTTTTGCCTTTGGACATGTCCACCACATGTGATAATACGTGCCTGGTATTTGATTACCGTATTTTTTGGAGTATAAGACGCAGCAACATTTTGAAGAGGAAAAAAAAAGTTTTTACACTCTGCAAACCTCCCCAAAACGGCCCGTTTTTTGCGAAAACAGGCCCGTTTCCCCCCCCAAAAAGGCATGAATAGCCTTTAGGGCGCTTGCAGAGTGCTCCAGGGCGTGCGGGTGGCCAAAAATGAGCAGAAATGGGCCTGTTTTTTGTTTTTAAAAAACGGCATGGATAGCCTTTAGGAAGCTTATAGAGTGCTCCTAGGGGCTGGGGGGGGCTAAAATTGAGCAAAAACCGGGCCTTTTTTGCTCATTTCTGCCCTCCCCAGCCTCCAGGAGATCTCTAAAAGCTTCCTAGAGGCTATGCACGGCCATTTGGTGACGGAGGCGGGGGGAGGCAAAAAATGCTGTATTTAGTGTATAAGACGCATCCAGATTTTCAGCCTCTTTTTTGAGGGAAAAAGGTGTAATAATGTTTTTAAACACCTTTGCTAATCTCACCGGCAGCAGGTGCCACATTGTTCCTCGTTCGTAGCACCAGGGTGCTTATCTTTAGGATGCAAATAACATAATAATAATTTGATCTTCGGTGCAGGAAGTGATTGGGAACTAGAGTTTCCAAGGCAGGAATGCTGAAAATATAAACAACCACTTAAAATGGAAGTCCCAGAAGACCCTGAGGAAGCTGCTATCACAACAGCAGTGGTGGCCTGGCATTGAGCATTAGCCTTATTGCCTGAAAAATATGGATTGCTAACCTTCAGAGTTAACTATATATCTTTATGAGACCATAAGATTGTCTCATCATTGGGCCAGGGTGGATTTCTTTATAAGATTAAGGGATAATCAAGTGGATAGTTCTCTGACTGACCCAGGCTGATCCTTACTTGGATAGCTGCTAAATTCATGGCTCATCAGAAGTTTAATTTGGAAGATTTTGTCTTCCCAGTGACACCCGTGAGATCCATCAGCTCTGGCACAGCAAGAATACACTGCAGGGTTCCAGACACTGGTGCAAAGTAAGAGTAAGATTCCAGATACTGGATGGAATGAGAGTAACTTAAAGAATGAGTGCACTGAGTTATGGGACAAGTACAGCTGAAGTCTGTCTAGAAACCTACGGAGTTATGGGCTTAGATGAAAAGACATCACTATTCGCTCCTTACACCTGGTGGCTGGCAGGACTCCATTTCTCTGTACATGAAGAGTAGCACAATTACACAGTGAGAATTTGCTTACCATGGAGAATCTGGTATTTCACAGAAGTACTCGGATAAGATACTCTCCTCCCGAAACATCAATACAATACCAAAATTGTGAGGCAGTTTGCCAGCAAAAGCCCTGACTCCTCCTAGGCCAGGGGTCGGCAACCTTAAACACTCAAAGAGCCACAAAGGTCCTAACCAAAAGCCCCCCGTTCAATTCTGGAGCCGAACAGAAGTCTGGTTTCCCCACCATAGAGTCTCCTTCTAGCGCGGCGTCTTTTTTCCTCTGCCCGCCCTAACCGAAAGCCCTATCAATTGTGGAGCTGATTGGAAAACCTACCCCTTGCCATAGAGTCCCCTGGTGTGCCCTGCCCCTCGCCCAAAAACCGGAAGCTCCTTTCAAAATTGTGGTGCCGACTGGAGACAGGGAGCCGCAGCAGAGGGATGGAAGAGCCACATGCGTCTCCAGAGCCGTGGGTTGCTGATCCCTGTCCTAGACAGAATCCATGCCAGGAAATGATGTGGTTATTATTGTCATCATCAAGAGCTCCCAAGGAGAGACGACAAGAAATGAAGCAGAGCTCAGGTTTGCAGTATAACTCACCAATATTTAGGCATTGTGATGGTGCTGAAAATCCAAACTAGTTTCAGACTCCTGATACAGACTGGATATTTCTACAATTCAGTCACTGAGTGCCTAGAACCACCGACATTCCCAAATGAAACTTGTTTTTGTCAGTAGCTCTAAGTGTGGTGTTGGTTTCGAGCTCACAACCCACATACATCACGGTGATCACTTTTGTCTCCCCTGGCTATAATCCTCTGCCAGACAAAACAAAATGCCAGGCAATCACAGGTTTGAAAGGCTTTACTACCATGTTGTAAACTTCCTGATAACAGCTGGTAATGGAGTGAGTGATTTGCCAGAGCCCAACGTTTTAACTTCAGATTTGAGTGGTCAGCAGGACAAAGGGCAGGGGTTGAAATACAAATGTTGTCTCTTACAGTCCAGGGTAGGAATACCAGAGAATTCAATCGGCCAATTGAAATGTCAAGCCAAGGATTTAAACGCTGGGCAAGGAACAAAACTAGCAAGAACCCAGGACTGAAGTCATAAAGTTATTTCAACAGAGGACAAGGGCCTGGAGGTGGTGATTAGCTTGATTAGAGGTATTGCTGTCCTCTCCTCTCAGGTCTTGTGTTGATCTCTGTGTCTCAGCCTGCGTTGTGCTGCTGATAGGTTCTTGGATTAGTGTCCTCCCAAAATCTAGCCCCTCATTATTTCAGCGGCTTAGACTCAGTGGCTACAGGTATCTGATTGACTGCTGACACTTCAGGCAGCCAGTCTGTCAGGTCCGCCTCTTCCACTTCTGAGTTAAGGATTCAGTTGGAGACCATAATATAGGGGTAGGCATTGGGCAATCAATTTTCTCAGGGGCCATATGATAAACCACGACTGTTGTGGAGGGCTGAACCAATAAGGCTGTGAAGGTGCATAGGCACACATGGACATGCCTAGATTGGGGAAAAAAAGCCACCTTCAGAATAAAAGCAACACAGTTGTATTGTGTGCATGCATACACTTATTTATGCTTGATTTCTAATTTCTGATTTACCTCACTTGAACCAGACAGGGGCAGCCAAAGGGCCAGTTATGGCCCCAGGGATGTAAAATGCCCAGGTCTGCCATAGCAGGATGCAAGAGCTACAGAATCACATCTTTACTCTTCATCACCCTTACCTTCGCGTTTTTAGAATATATACTGTAGATGTATTTTGGAATTACATCCACTGTATCTTTCTGAGTATAAGACGCACCTTTTTCTCCCCCAAAAGAGGGTGAAAATCTGGGTGCGTCTTATATGCTGAATGCAGCATTTTTGGCCTCCTGAAACCCCACCCCCTTCACAAAAATGGAGGTGCAGAGGGTTTGGGAGGCTGCAAAGGGCTCCTGGGGGCTAGGAAGGGCAAAAAACGAGCAAAAAGCGGGCTGTTTTTTACTCATTCCCCCCCCCCCAGCCCCTAGGAGTACTCTACAAGCCTCCCAAAGCCTATGCATGCCCTGTTTTTTGGAAAGAAAAAAAACGGGCCTGGTTTCACAAAAAATAGGCCATTTTTTGCTCATTTTTGCCCCCAGCCCCCAGGAGCACTTTGATTGCCTCTCAAACTCTCTGCACGCCCCGTTTTTCACAAAAAACAAGATGTGCAGAGGGTTTGGGAGGCCTGCAGAGTGCAAAACCTTTTTTTTTTAAATTACCAATTCAAAATCTTGGTGCATCTTATACTCCCGGTGCATCTTATGGTCTGAAAAATATGGTACTTCTCTGGACATCTTGTAATACTTTTTTTTTAAAGCCTAAACTTGACAGAGATGAAAAGGTCCATTAGTTGAATATAGGAGCTATACTATAATGTGATTACTTGTACTGCCTGTGCTACAAATAGCTTTTTTTTCCTGGAAAAGATAGGAGAAGCTAGATCAATATCCTCTTTTATCTAAAATTTTATTTATTTATGTAAAGATCAATATAACTACCCTTCTTGCATATCATAACCCAGAGTGGTTTACAAACAATAATAAAGCAATAAAAAGCAATAAAGCAACATAAAAACTCCCAGTGTCCTCATATCCAATAGACAACTTTCTTAGCTTCCAGTGTCTCAGTGTTTGTGGGAAAAGCCAAATCTTCAAGCCTTTTTTGGAAGGGTAGGGTTCTGCCTGACCTGTTCCAAACAGCAGCTGCTATTGCCAAGAAGGCGGGCTGTCTAGGTTCCATTTGATGGCAATATTTAAGAGAAAATTCAGATTAGTTTAGATCCCATGAAGAAGGTTGGTTTATTACAGATTATATCTTTTGGTTGAAGAAGGGTGATGGATGTAAAATTTTAAGAGGAATCAGTTTTTCTTTAGTGACCTTACTGTTTCCATTAATCCCTTTTTACCTGCATTTTACCAATAAGTTATTGTTGTTGTTAGTTGCGACCCCATGAACAATGTTCCTCCAGGCCCTCCTGACCTCTACCATCCTCTGGAGTCCATTTAAGCTCATGCCTACTGCTTCGGTGACTCTATCCAGCCACCTCATTTTCCACCGTCCCCTTCTTCTGCAGTGAGTCCTTCCTTCTCATTAGGTGGCCAAAGTACTTGAGTTTCATCTTCAGGATCTGGCCTTCTAAAGAGCAGTCAGGGTTGATCTCCTCTAGGATTGATCAGTTTGATAAAGGTACTTTAAATGGTGAACCTTTTTTGGCTCGTGTGCCACAAGTGGGGGGAGCGCAGGGGGGTTGTGTGCGGGTGTGCCGCACCCATAATGCAATGCGCGACCCCCCCAGTGCGCATGTGTGCACAACAGGCGTTCCCCCCCATTTTTACATGCTTTTTTTGCCCTCCCCAGGCTCCAGAGGCTTTATAGGAGCCTGGGGAGGGTGAAAAGAGCCTCCCCCGCCACCCCGGAGGCCCTCCGGAGGCTTCAGGGATCGTCCGGAGGCTTCCCTGAAGCCTTTGGAACGCTTAAAACGACCCTCCGAGCAAACCGGAAGTCACTTCTGTCACTATAAAGCCTCTGGAGCCTGGGGAGGGCAAAAAATGGCTTTTAAAAACGGTGAACTCAGCTGGCCAGTGCGCGCATGCCCGCTGGCCAGCTAACAAGGCAGCGCCTCGCGTGCCCTGACAAATGGCTCCGCGTGCCACCTGTAGCACGCGTGCCATAGGTTCGCCATCACTGTCCTAGGCTCTTCATCTGAAAGGATATAACAGTTAGCTTGGGGAAAATAAGAACAGAGATATTAATATCCTTTTCATCCAATTCCGTCCGGCTTCTTGAAAATAATACTAATAGTATACTTTATTATTTCATGTTGTTTCAAGGAAATTGAATAGAGAAGTACTGAGCGGTTACCCAGCCCTCTAAGCCTGAAGCTTCAAGTGATACTATACCCACAAAGATACCAAATTTGGGATTGGAGAATCAGAAGCAGCTTTTTGACCAGTGTAGCTGACAGGAGCTCTGGTTGTAAGACAGAAAAATTCTTCCCTTCTCCTAAACACCATCATTTCTGAACAGATTTTTCAATTGGATTAAACTTTGGCCTTAGCCATGAAGATGATTTCTTTCAATTTCTTCACCCTGTTTTGAAGACTGATCCCTGCCTGCTTCTACTGCGCCATTTCCTTAGGCTAGTGGTGGGATTCAAAATTTTTTACTATCGGTTCTGTGGCCGTGGCTTGGTGGGCATGGCATGGCTTAGTGGGCATGTCATGTCATGGTGAGTGTGGCTTGGTGAGCATGGCAGGGAAGGATACTGTAAAATCTCCATTCCCACCCCACTCCAGGGGAAGGTTACTGCAAAATCCCCATTTCCTGATCAGCTGGGACTCGGGAGGCAGATAATTGATGGGGGCAGGGAAGAGATGGTATTTACCAGTCCTCCGAACTACTCAAAATTTCCGCTACCAGTTCTCCAGAACTAGTCAGAACCTGCTGAATACCTTCTCTGCCTTAGGCCCTTTTAAAATTAACTATGTCCCATTGGTTGGTTCCGTTGTCCCTCACTTAGCTATTACAGTGATACCTTGACAGTCATCGTTAATTGATTCCAGGAAGCATGATGAGTACCAAACACATTTTTGTACATGATATGGTGAGTCACAAGTCACCTGACACTGACATGTTTTAGCTTGTGCATTGAGTAGTAAATAAACGATGAGCACCAGGACAAAATGCTCACGTCAAAATGTGTTGAGTACCAAATTCAGTGAGTTTCAAAGCAGTTGAGTACCAAGGTACCACTGTAAAGTGCCTTGGTCTCTGTTGCAAAAAATAAAGTCAGGAGGAAAGGTCTCATAATGAAATGAAACTCTCCTATGACAGGCAGATGCCAAACCAGACTAAGTAAGGGATGGCATGGCTGCTGATAAGGGAAAAAGCCCAAAGCTTATTTTCTGCTTAGTTAGAAACCCATCCATTTATTTTGAGCCTCTTCATAATGGACATAAAATATTCAGGCTGGTGGGAAACAGAAATTGGCAAAGAAACTATTATGTAAGCTTTTACGTAGTTCTATCCCATTAGTAGCGATCTGACCAGCCCACATTGTCCTATACAAGCATATTAAAATATTTTAAAAGGGCAATCACCTTCAAATTGACTTCATAGGCATATTAATGCAATTTTCTTGGCAATTGTATAGAGGTGGTTTCCCTTTGCTTCTTCCATGATATTATTTTGAAATACTAGTATAGTCTAAAGATCAGGTAGTTTTGGGAAATATAGATTTAGCTTCTAGCTAGGTTCCAACCTGCTTATCCTCTGGAAGTCATGCAACTATAATAAAAAGTTAACTATGGGGCAGATTAAGTGTGCTTATCTAATGTAAAAAGATAACTGAGGAATTATTGAAAGAGATATGAAACATCATCAAATGATAATACAAGTATATTCCTAGAATTTGAAAGGGGAAAATCAGTAATTGCCTTTCAGAGCCAGGTATTATCATGGCAAAAAAAAAAAAATACCAAATATAAAAACCAACAAGAAAGATGGGTAATAATGCAAACTGCAAGGAACAAAGAAAGATGATCTCTGTCAAAAATATTAACAAATGGGGGAACATTAGAAGAAAATAAAAATAGGTAATGTTTAAAGAAGTTTAGAGAAATCTTAGAAAATTTGATCATTTAAGGAGGAGGTATACTCAACTTGTGAGTTATAGATAATAAAAGCAAATGATATTAAACAATTATGGAAATAGCAAGACACCTGCTGAGAAAACTATGAAATGTAAGGGGGGAAATAGTCAATTGTTCCTGGACCAACAAAACAGAAAATAGAAAGTTTCAGGGAAGGAGGAGGCAACAGATTGGATTAATGGATGAGATCAAAGACATTATAGTGTCTACCTGTTGGCACTAATTAGCTCTTTTATAAAACCTAAGATCTCCCATTTTGATTCTAGTTTTTATTTGTGATTGTGAGAAATAATTACAGTACTACAATGAGAAATTGCATTGAATGATTAGGAAATAACAGTTAACATTGGGTATGATTTGCATATACAATTATTTAAAAGAAGTTTGTGTACCGCAGCACACAAAATATAATATCAGAAAAATTACCCAGTGAAAGTGAGACATAAAAGTTCCCAATCTGCCCCTCTAAAGCTGTAATTATGGTGCTTAAAGAGATGACCAGGAGAACTAATGTAAAAAGAAGGTAATTGAAAGCTGTAAAGGAGATGCTAAATACAATGTAGAACATTTCTACCACAG
Source organism: Natrix helvetica (assembly GCF_964273705.1). Taxonomy (NCBI): domain Eukaryota; kingdom Metazoa; phylum Chordata; class Lepidosauria; order Squamata; family Natricidae; genus Natrix; species Natrix helvetica. The sequence continues at coordinate 24,753,974 of NC_138553.1, forward strand.
CTATGGCATGAAAGGATTGCATTTCAAACAGGAAAAATGAAAAAAAAAATCTTGCCATTCATTTTGTAGAATATTTAGAAAAGTTGTTTTCTGCGTTGAGTTATATTACTACATAAATGTGGAAAATATGTTCGAAGGAAGTAATTCTGGTCTTACGCTATCTGATGGTGATCATAACCTATAATTGGGTTTGTTATCCAGTTATTAGGTGATTATGTGCTCGGTCTGTCAATAGTAGGAACCAAGCAGCCCTTTAATGAGCAGCACAATAGAAGCAAGGCAATTATAGCAACTCCAGGTCTCTAACAGGCCTTTGCCAGTAAGTCCAGCTTTAGTGAGGAATTGCTGTTTAAATTAGCATGCCTTGGAAAAAAAAACGATAGGGAAGGTAGAAAAGGAAAACATTGGATGTAGGGGTATAGCCTGGAATTAGGAATCGGAAAAGTATTTCAAGTAAAGATGGTATTTGATGCTTCCAGCGGTACTTGGATTGAATGGCACTCAGATTGAAACTGTCAAGGAAATGGCAACCAAACTTTGAAAATTCAGCAAATGTCATAATAGCCAGATTTAATCGTATTACTAAATTATAAAAGGCTAAATTACTTCTGGTGTTGAACTAATTCTTCAAAATATGTTGTTTATTCAGAGATTGCTCCTTTAAAGATACAGCACCCATAGATCAACCCTTTCTGCTTGGGGATTCTGAACGCATGAGTTATTTGGAACATTACACCATAGGAGATTGAAACTGCATGCTCAGTATAGAGTTTATCAGATGTCTGCATGCATCATGGCAGTAAAAGCTCTAGAATTGTAATGTGTTAAGTGGAGTTCCAGTATTTCACTTATAGCAGGGGTGTCCAAACTTGGGAACTTTAAGACTTGTGGACTTCAACTCCCAGAATTCCCCAGCCAGCCATGCTGGCTGGGGAATTCTGGGAGTTGAAGTCCACAAGTCTTAAAGTTCCCAAGTTTGGACACCCCTGACTTATAGTGAATCTTTAAACATTACACACATTGGGGCGGTGTCTTTTCAGAGCTTGGTTGTTTTCCTTTATCATCATTATCAGTGCGCTAAGAACCCAACAACTAAAATTCCCAGCAAATCAATTCAGCACTCACTAAAGACTGGATGCCTTAGTCCCATGATGGTGAATCTGTGGCATGCGTGCTGGAAGTGACACACAGAGCCCTGTCTCCTGGCACGTGAGCCGTCGGCCGTTGCTGGTCTTCTTGCGCGTGGGAGCACGGGAAACTGGAAGAGCAGCTGCCCAGTGTGCATGCGCACACCGAGTGGCAGCTCTTCCAGTGTGTGTGCATGCACACCAGCCACCTAGTCTTCTGGTTTCTGATGCGCATGTGCACGTGAAGACCAGCTGGCCACTGCGCATGCGTAGGCTGGAAACCGGAAGATCATCTTCCCGAGATGCATGCCAGAAACTGGAAAACGAGGTGGCCGGTGCACATGCGTGTGCCATAAATTGAAAGAGCAGCAGCCCGGTGCGTGCATGCGCACCTAGCGATTGCTGTTCCAGTTTCCAGCACGCGCGCAGTCCTGTATCAGCACTCGGTGCTGAAAAGGTTCACCAACACTGCTAATAGTCTATTCCTGTAGAAGAGAGCAATTTGAGGAAAGGTGTTTTATTGTAACCAAGCAATTGTATGCTAAATAAATATTCATCCTTTGCTCATTCCTTCTTTCCTTGACACATGCGAAACTTCTATGTGGAGCTCTTTGAGACTTGTGTTTGTGTAGTATTAAAAAAATAGGCATATTTTGTAAAACTTCAGAAACAGATTTTCTACTATTTTAAAATCGATGTAGTCCTTTACAGTCAATTATAGAATAATATATGATTTTAGATAGACAATAGGTGTCAAAAGATTATCTCAGCCCTTTGTAGTCATCTGATATGCAAAATGTATCAGTAAGAATAATGTATAGGAATATCATCTGTCCTGCCATGAGCAAAATCCCTTCCAACATAGTTTTGGGTCTCTACATTTTCTAGAAAAGCAACAAAACCAAAGGGGAACCTACAACTCTCTCTTATTACCAAAGATTAATCACGTATTTTTGTTCATTTTGAAGTAGAAAACTTTTTTTTAAAATGTGGCTAGGTTGCAGCATGGGTTTAATGTAGTTTTAAGAAAGGACAGGGGGGGGTAAGGGGAGGAAATCCAGAAAATATTGGTTCTGCCCATTTTTCATTGCCCTGCCTACAAAATGTGACCTCTGGTTTCCAAGAGGATGGTCATTGCTGTTCTAGGCAGAAAAGAAGCATTTTTCCACATCTCTTCACCAGGCTCTTAATTGTTGGTTGACTTTGGCCTTTCAACTTATGTTTTTCACTTTCAGTATTTTTGTATTTTAATAATTGTTAGTCGTTTGCAAGAGATGATGTGGATGATTCCGCTTTTCTGTTGTTGTTTCCCTCCCTCCCTTCTCTCCATTCTCTCTCTCTCTCTCTCTCTCTCTCTCTCTCTCTCTCTCTCTCTCTCTCTCTCTCTCTCTTTCTCTCTTTCTCTCTCTCTCTTTTTAGGCAGGTGACATAATTAGAAGTTAGACAGGAAAGAAAGAAAAAGTTTCTCAATAAAGGGTGATACAATAAGTGATAGAAATAAAGGAATATTAATGTCTACATTAAACTTTAAAAAATAATAGTTAGCTGTTTTGAAGCATAGCTATGTCATCGCTGTAGGCAGTGCTCTCTGGGATTATTTTTTAGATTGTCACTTTCTATGCCTTCCTATTATGTCACCTGAAGAGTAATTTTAATCTCGTTGTACACACTGGTGAAAAACATTCAAGAAATCTTCCTTAAAACTTTTGTTTTGAAAATGTCCCTAAAAATGATGAGTGAAAACCCGGTGGTTGAATTAGTGAGCTTTTTGGATAGGCATTATCAGAGATGGGTGGGTTATTGTTATTGTTGATGGGTTTCAGGGTATTGTTCTTGTCTCTCTAGCAAGTACAGGTTGGGCCATTCATTGGTGCACAAATTAAGATTGAAGGGAAATCTCATTCTTCACCCCTAAATTGGAATACTATAATTAACATTTCTGTGCCACTGACTGAGAGTTTCCTTGGTAATGGAGAACTGCAGCTGAGGCTCTCACAGCACTTAAAGGGCGCCACCAATATGTTAGTACATCCGTGTCCATTAAATGTTACCATAGGTTGATTAACAGTAGAATTGAATGGGAGGGGAAGCGATTTCAACATTCAAAGTGGTCCATCCTAAAAGTTAGAACTGGCTAATTGGGATCACACTTTCATCTATAGTGTATTTAAATATAAAGAAATTGTAGTATCCTAAAAGGAATACCTTCAATATTTCACTTGCATCATAGATAGCATGATTTGATCCCAAATTCACTATATACAATAAACAATGTACAATAAATATACACAATATATAGGAGAACTATCTCAACTATATATACCAAATATACAAGAGGGCTACCTCAACTTCTGAGGTTATCAGACATATTTTTTTCAAGCCACATAATGTCAGAATGTCCATCATTGCAATATCCCTTTGACCCACCAGGTCTTAAAACTCTTGCCTAAATTTGCTGAATGTCCTGGAATGTAATAGCATCTCTTCAAATTCTGGGGAAAATTTAAAATGGTGGAGTTACTGGGATGCTACCGCTGGAGTTTATGATGTCAACCCCAGAGTACAAAGGTGCCCACAGTCAATCCAAAAGTTAGCCAGCCTTGACAGTACATCAATATCTAACTTCATTTGTCTACTAATATTTTATTATTTATAAATGAATCTCCTTTTTTCCCTCTTTTTTAATTTCTCAGGGTCAAAAATAACACAAAAACATAAGTTTTGAATGAATCTCAGTAATTGACTAAACAATGCTTTTCCCCCCAAAGCAACTGAACTCTTTGGTTTGTTTTTTTCTTTGGAAACATTTTGCTTCTCATCCCAGAAACTTCTTCAGTTCTTGGATGAGAAGCAAAACATTTTCAAAGCAAAAACCAAGAAAGTCTAGTTGCCTTTTGGAAAAAGCACCTTTGGGACAACCAAAACTTGGATGATTGAGAATCTCTATAGACATTTCACTAATAGCTGATTTTGTGTAAGGTATTTATACATATTCTGCACTGTTACATCCCATAATCTGTTCTTATGTTAACAAGATGTAGAATTTAATCTCACTGAGACAATATCTCGGTGGTCCATTTGTTCTTGGGAAGGTGGGAGAGTAGCTAGAATGTTTCACTTAGAAGAATGTGAGAGATTACATTTGGGATTGAAAGCTTGAATTTCATATATTAAGTTGAACTAGTGCAATAAAAAAGTATCTAGTTAAATAAATTAGCATGCTCCTTTGCCTCTAACAGTGGGTTTTAAGAGTGGAAGGCTGCTAGTACCAGGTATCTTTACAATGGCTATCAACTGTACCTACCACCCTTTTTCCCAACACTTAAGAACCACTGTTAGATCAAGGAAATCATGCTGGTATGTTTAAGAATAATGATTTTTGGTATTGGAATTTTTGAGTAAGGATAAGGGTTAATTTCATTATTTAAGCCTAGAAGTTAAAACATAGGAAATTAAAGTAAATCTTTAGGCAGCAGGAAATTGTAATATTGTCTTGGGGAGAAGATTCTGTAGGGGCTTCTAGGTGGTTTAGACACCATTTAGTCTTTTTTTAGAACCATCTAAAAAAAGCATCTTTGGAGGTCTTCTAGTCCAACTCTTACCCAGAATAAGACTCCTTATTTTATCTCTGACAAATGGTTGTCCAATCTTTTCTTGAAAACCTCCAGCAGTGAAGCACCTACAACTTTGGGAGACAAGCTGTTCCATTGACTAATTGTTTACACAGTTGTAATGTTCCATAGATTAAGGGTCCCAACCCCCGGTCTGTGGACAGGCACAGGCTCGCAGCATTGCCAGGCGTGCAAACAAGCAAAGCCCCATCCGTAGGATGCAGCCAGCACACAAACTCACGTCTCCTCCGGTCCACGGAAAACCCTCTCTCCACGGAACCAGTCCTCGGTGCCCAAAAGGTTGGGAGCCGCCGTCAGAGATGGTCTGTCCTCTGTGGAATGTAATATATGTGCAAACTTTAGCTCTGTTGCTAAATTGTCTGTCCTGCAAAATATTTGCATAACTGGTGCATCTTGTAAGGTTTTTATGTAAAGAAGAGAATCTTATTATTTAACAAGAGAGCCAGTTTGGGGAGCCAAGGATGAAAAAAAGTCTTTTATGAAATGGAGCCCCAAATTTACAGAATTCTTTCTCTGCTATCTTTAGAAATGGAGGCCAACTTTCATTTTTTAAAACCTGTGTGGAAAATTCTTGTACTTGTTGATTTATGGGTACATTTATTAAGGCCACTGAGCCCCATGTAACTTGCCTTTTATTGCTATTGTGGGACTCGTGGGACATAAAAGAAAGGTAATTTTAAAGAAATGTAAAATGGCTACGTTACTCATGAGGTGTTTGTATAATGTGCGAGGAAAATAACACCCTATTTTTCCTATCTTTTAGGTGCCATTACTGCAAATCTTCATGCCACGTCTCTTCTCTCCGTATACCATATGCGTGTAAGCTTCTATTCCAAGAACTTCAATCTATGAACATTATACCCAGATTAAAATTGTCCAAGTACAATGAATAAACAAATGACAAGCAAAGAAAGAAGAGGCTGATGGAAATGTAATCAGAACAAGTTCAAGTGGAAGTGCTAAACCACATAGGCCACAAGTTCCTCTTGGTTTTCTTTTCTCTCTTTGGCTAGGAAATAGTCCTCAAGAGACTGTTAGAAGCTGCAAGGGCAAAACTCAAGCTGTGTTTATCTGTGACAAACAAGAGGTTTTGTATAGAAGATGGAAAAGGAAATAGATGCAGTTTCTTGGTATCCTTTGAACTGAGGAAAAGCCCTACAGATTAGCCATTTGTAACAGAACAAGCAACATAAATGCAAGCATACATAAATAAATAGACATTTGGAATAGCAATACCCTGTTAAAATCTATGAAGTTTAAAGGACCAACTTTTGATGTCTTGGTGACTGAAATGTAATTTTTAATAAGTGGAGGTTCTTTTCCTGTACCAAGTTTAGTTTTTTTAATGTTATTCACTGAGATTGGAAATTAATAAAAACTTAAAAGATATTGTCCAATTTTTGTTTTAGTGGCCAAATGTCTTATGCATCTATATGGATAACAATATTACTAATAGTTGAAAACAGGATTGAGGCAGTTACCTGTTGTAAAGTAGGCTGCCCTTTCTTGTCTGTGGTGTTCTATAGCAGGGGTCTTCAACCTTGGCATCTTTTAAGACTTATGGACTTCAATTTCCAGAATTCCTCAGCCAGCTTTGCTCCAACATTTCAGCTGCTCCCAATCCACAAGGCAAATATGTCCCTTAAGTGTTATATTAATACATTTATACTCTAGCAAAGCAGATGAAATAATTCAGATCATGCCAGACTAATCTTATTGCATTCTTTGACAAAGTGACAAAATTAGTGGACCAGTGGAATGCCATCGATATAGTTTACTTGGACTTCAGTAAGGCATTTGATAAGGTAGACCATAACCTACTACTAGATAAAGTAGAAGAATGTGGGTTAGACAGCATCACCACCAGATGGATTCGTAACTGGCTGACCAACTGCACTCAATGTGTAGTCCTCAATGGAACTGCATCTACATGGAGGAAGGTATGCAGTGGAGTACCCCAAGGCTCTGTTTTAGGACCAGTACTCTTCAACATCTTCATCAAAGATTTAGATGAGGGAATAAATGGGGAACTCATCAAATTTGCAGATGACAACAAGCTGGCAGGAATAGCCAACACTCCAGAAGATAGGCTAAAGATACAGAAGGATCTTGACAAACTTGAACATTGGGCACTATCTAATAAAATGAAATTCAATGGTGAAAAGAGTAAGGTTCTACATTTAAGCAACAAAAGCGAAATGCAGAAGTACAGTATAGGTGGTACTTTGCTCAACAGTACTAACTGTGAAAGGGATCTTAAGAGTCCTAGTGGACAACCATTTAAATATGAGCCAGCAGTGTGCAGAAGCTGCCAAAAAAGCCAACACAGTTCTAGGCTGCATCAACAGAGAGATAGAATCAAGATCACATGAAGTGTTAATACCACTTTATAATGCCTTGGTATAATGCCCATTACACTTGGAATACTGCATTCAGTTTTGGTCACCACAATGTAGAAAAGATGTGGAGACTGTAGAAAAAGTGCAGAGAAGACCAACAAAGATGATTAGGGGACTGGAGACTAAAACATGAAGAACAGTTGCAGGAACTGGGTATGTCCAGTTTAATAGAAAGAAGGACTAGGGGAGACATGATAGCAGTGTTCCAATATCTCAGAAGTTGCCACAAAGAAGAGGGAGTCAAACTATTCTCCAAGGCACCTGAGGGTAGAACAAGAAGTAATGGGTGGAAACTAATCAAGGAGAGAAGCAACTTAGAACTGAGGAGAAACTTCCTGACAGAACAATTAATCTTGCCTCCAGAAGTTGTGAATGCCCCAACACTGGAAGTCTTTAAGAAGATGTTGGATAGCCATTTGTCTGAAACGGTATAGGGTTTCCTGCCTAAGCAGGGGGTTGGACTAGAGGACCCCCAAGGTCCTTCCAACTCTGCTATTGTATTGTAATTTTTGTATGAACCATAAAGAATGCTAAAGATTTTGCCCACCATTTGGGTGAAATCAACATCTGAAGATATCAGTCTGGCTGTATTACCCCGTTTCCCTGAAAATAAGACCTTCCCTGATAATAAGCTCATTTGAGCTTTTGAGCGCATGTGCTCAAATAAGCCCTCCCCCGAAAATAAGCCCTCTCCAACAATATTGCAACACAGCAGCAGCCATGAGGTGAGCACGTTCACCGCCTCCTGCGCCTCAAAAATAATAAGATCTCCCCAAAAATAAGGCCAAGCACTTATTTCGGGGGGCAAAAGAAAATAAGACTCTCTTATTTTCAGAGAAACACGGTATTGATTTTAATAAATTTAGAGCAATGTTAAGAAGATTCAAAAGCTGAAAAAGCTAATGAGAAGTGAAAGCCCCAGTAGGTGGGTTTTCCTAAACCCCAAACAGGTGATATTTCAAATATAAGTGCAAATAATTCTCATGAGGAAAGAATCCATAAAAGAAAGAAGCCAAAGTAACTATATTAAGCACTTAGCGAAGCTTTGAAAACAAGTGAGATTGGAAAGGTGGAAAGATGGTAAAGAGATCAAGAAAGAATATATAAGGAAAGCTGAAATCGTTGCAATAATATCAGGACAGTTTAAGCTTAGAAAGAGCTAAAGTGGACAATGGATGTTAAGAACCAGTTGGGGATATCATGCAGAGCATAGTTTCTGGAATTCTTTCTGAACCCTAATAGCAGCTTTGCAGTGACCAGGAGGGTTGATGGAGGGGGTTTAAGCTGTCAGGCTCTTGAGCCACTGCCTAATTATTTCTCCCTTAGGGATGGCTTTGATTTTTTTCTTCTGGATTTATTTTTTCGCAGCCCTAGCTGGATCTAACCCATTTTCAAACGCAATGCCACTTTTTTTGGTTACACCAATTTTGGCTTTGTTCTATTTTCTCCATTGAAGACAGCTAACTGTTACCCAACTCTGCCATGACTAGAGAATGAGAAATGCCCCTATGTTTAAAAGAATGCGGATTTTGGAAATGGCACATTTGCCAGTTTGTAGGATTATACTAGAGAGCATCAAAAAGTAATATAAGCACCTAAAAAAACACAATTCAATAATTATAATAATTGAACTGAATAATCAATGATCCAGGATGGATTTGTCAAGCCCAAGTCTTAAGAGATTGGACTTTTTTTAAAAAAAAGGTATTCCCTATCCCATATAGATCATGGGAATTCTATAGGTGTAATATATCTTGATTTCAGCAAAGCATTTGTCATAGTACCTGTAACATTTTGATTAGCGTGCCAGATAAGCGTGAGATCGATAGCATGACAAATATGTGAACACATAGTTGACTTGAAAATCATCTTGGAAGACTTCATTTCTACTTGGAAACCACTTTTGGACTTTTTGCTTAAAACCAAGAAACAAAATGTTAGCCTTGAGATTAGAATTGTGTATGATTGCAGAAGTACTGTGTACTATGATTTATTCTAGTTCAAGGTGTCTTTGAATTTCATACTTGCATTTGTATCAAAGAAAGTCTGAAGTTACTTTTTTTCTATAGTTTTTCCTCTTCATGTCTACACCCCCTAATTTTGTTTTTCCCTTGCTCCTTCTTTTTCTCTTTCCAACTTTTATTCTTTAAGGCTTTCATGTATTTTACATTCTTTTGAAATTCAATAGAAGTTTTGTGGGGGGGGGGGGGAGGAAAAATCATCTTAAAAGAGAATTCATTAATGGTTGCGTATCACAGATGTTTCGAGTATGGTCCCCCAAATTTAAGTCCTCCACAGAACCAAGACTATTTAGTCTTGAGAAGACTGAAGGAGAACATAATACCACTTTTTAGATATGTAGTGGGGGTGGGAAATGCCTCCTAGAAGGTCATCTTCTTCATTGTTCCAGAGTGCAGAAATAAGAATGTTCTTAACCCTCCCCCCCCCCAAAAAAGAGCCACTGGATATCAGAATCAATTCCCCAAGGAGATGGCGGCTCCATTTTATTGGATGCATTTAGGCAGAAGTGAGACCCCCATCTCTTTGCAATGTTTCAATTTTGATTCCACACGGAGCAGGGACTTGAATTCAATGGGTTAAATGGTCTCTATCTGGGAAACAATTACCACATGAAACCCCCTCTCCGTTCTTTTCCTCTTACAGAATTATAATGCCAGTTCATTGAAGTTTAATCCAGGCCCCTCCCAAAGTGGGGAAGTGGCTCATGAATCTACACAACTGAAGCACTTTTCCAACCATGAAAACACTACTCCTTGGGGTCATTTTTTCCACTGTACAAAGGACCGCCCCCAGCAGCTCTTTGCCAAATTCTGAATTAAATTTCTATATTGTGTTTTAAAACCCAGAGTAGATTTTTAATATCATATTTTTAAAAGCTGCAGTTCTCTTCCTAATTATTTAACCTGGAGCATCCCTGAACACAAATGAAGTTTCTTTCGAGCAAACATAAATTTGACTGCACTGTATTATATAAATCTTTGATTACATTTCCCATTGCTTAAATTTCTTGCTTTCATTCTTGGATGTTCTGTACTGAAATATTTGGGGGTGGAGAGAGAACAGCAAACTACTACAAAGAAAAATAATTTTTTTAAAAAGAATGGCATTTAATAAGATGAGACTAGGAACTAGAAAGCAAAACAGTATCAAAAAAAATCTAATCTGATATGAAATATCAGGATTCAGATAATTCTCTTAGTATATTGATTGATATATATATTTAAATATATATTTCACAGATTGCTTGAACTAAAGCTCTGATTGCCAGTTTTTATTCAGTATGCTACAGGGGGGGAAATCCCCATTTTTCCAAGTGAGTTCTGCTGTTGTCTGGTCCAAGATTTCACTTTGTTCCCTGTTAATCAAACAACCATCATTTAGGAGACCCGGGAAATAAATTTTATCCCAGGAGATTTGGAGATATTTATGGGTTTTATCCAGTGGTGGGATTCAACATTTTTTACTACCGGTTCTGTGGGGATGGCTTGGTGGGCGTGACATGGCTTGGTGGGCGTGGCAAGGGGAAGGATACTATAAAATCTCCACTTCCAATCAGCTGAGACTCAATCAGCTGAGACTCGGGAGGCACAGAAGGGGGGGTGGGGGTGGCGAGGCTAGTCAGAGGTATATTTACAAGTTCTACGAACTACCCAAAATTTCCACTACCAGTTCTCCAGAACTGGTCAGAACCTGCTGAATACCACCTCTAGTTCTATCTTCCAGCCGTTAAATGAGCAATTATACACGGGGGGGGGGGGGTGTCTCCAAACTTACAATAGTCTGTGGTCAGGCCCCATAAATTTGGTGGAGTAGTTTGAGTCTGATAAGTTCCCTCTGAGTGATTTTTTTAAAAAATGTTTTGACTTACTGTTACCTTGTGAAGCCACCCAGAGTTATCCTCAAGTTGAACAGCTTAAGAAGGGAGGGAGGGAGGGAGGGAGGGAGGGAGGGAGAGAGAGAGAGAGAGAGAGAGAGAGAGAGAGAGAGAGAGAGAGAGAGAGAGAGAGAGAGAGAGAGAGAGAGAGAGAGAGAGAGAGAGAGAGAGAGAGAGAGATATCCCCCAAACTGCCACTTTCAGTTCTCTATAAAATTTCGGTTGTTTGAAAAAAATTGTCCAGCAGGAATTATTTGGAACCTTTTGCTCTTAATTCCACCTTCATTGGAATGTTCCACCTTCATCTCTGGTGTGGTGTGAGTTTCTGATGGGGGGCATCAGACCCCTTCTCCTCCCACCTCCTTTAACTGCTACATTGGGATTTATTAGTCAGCCTTCCCCCTCCAACTCTTTCTCTCTGAGCTTCGGCTTTTTTACTTAACTTTGTCCAGGGATTTTGATCTGCAAATTTTCTTAGGCCCTAATTCATCCCTGCCCTCCACTCCCTTAAATTAAAGGGAAACACAAAACAAAACGCTGGACGCGCGAAATGACGGCGAAGTTGGGAGCGTGTTTAACGCATTGTAATTTTTCCACCAACGTTTCTGGCTGGGTATTTTCGTATGTGAAGGCTGGGCGGGAGGGGGGGGGCGCTTGCTACTTGTTTGTCTACTTTAAGGGGAAAAGGGGAACGGGAGGCAGCAGCAGGAGGAGAGAGCCAGCGAGCCAGAGGCTGCAGGGAGAGGGAGGTCTTTTTCTAAAAGCACTTTGGCTCTGTCCATGGTCAAAGTAATTCAGCCGTAATCCCCCTTTCTCTTCCTCTCCTGGAGCTCTATTCATATTCTAATCACAGCTTTTCCTTCTGTAAACCAGCCACTTTATCGGAGCCCCAGCTCGGCTCGGCTCCTCCGTTCTCTGCGTGGCTCACAGAAGCGCCTTCCGAAGAGACGCCCCACTTTCGCCCGGCTCGGCTGGCTTCTCTTCTGCGCGCCCCTCGCCCTCCCACCCGAGACCCTCGCGGCGCCCACGGCTCGTGCACTTTCTCCTCTGCCCACGCCCCGTCCGCAAGACCCCTTTCTTTAACTACTTGTGACATGTAGACATACACACGCACAATATATATATACAACACACACGCACACACTATGTATGTGCATGTACATAGTGTATGTATGTATGTATGTGTCTGTACATATACATACATGCATACATGCATACATATTATATACAGTATACACACATAATTCTGTATACCATATACACACATACCACACATACATGTGTGTTTGTGTACATATACACATACGCATACATACACGTGTGTATATGTATGTGTGTGTATATAAGTATATGTGTATCTATGTGTATCTATGTATGTGTATATATCTGTATGTGTGTGCTTATGTACTTATACACACATATATGTATATATGTGTATGTATGTGTGTATACACGCGCACACACACAACACAGACAGACAGACAGACAGACACACACACACCTGTATATATCTACCTCTGCATCTGGTCTATCTGCAGAGGGTCCCTTTGCGCATCCCTCAGCGCCTAGGCCATGACGCCTCAGCTCAAGCCCGGCTCTATTCTCTTTTGGGGGGTTGGGGAGAGACGTTAGTGAACGTTGGGGCCACCTTTGAATGTTGTGCTGGGCGTATTTTCGGCAAGAGCCAAGCCACGTCGGGGGAAGACGGAGAGGGCCCGGCGGGTGAAGCCCCCGGAACACCCAGCGAGAGGAGGGGAGGGGGGGAGGGGGGCAGAGGCTCTTTCCCTCACAGCAAACTCCCAGAAGAAGGGGGAGGGGCGGGGGGGCAGTCGGGCCGGAGGAGGAGGGCGAAGTCCGGGTCGATCCCAGGCTGTCCTGAGCGAAACGTGGGGAGTGGGGGGGGAGAGGGTAATGGGGCGAAGGGGGTCCGGCTGTGCGTGGAACTTTCCCCAAGACCAGCCTTCCCGAAGGGCGAGCGGGGAGGGGGAGGCTGCCGAAAGAAGTGTGGGGCTCACTCGCCGAAGAGCTCCGAAGTCTCCTCTCCCCCCCCCCTTTGCCGGAGGAGCTCTTTTCTTATTCAAAACAGTGGCACAATGGGGTTCACATTGAGCCTTGCCACATCCCCATCTGACTAGCAGCCATTCATCAGGCTGGCCGGCCTATCAATGACATTTCTCCCATCAGGGCTCCTATAAAATCACGCTTTTTCCCATGAAACATCCGCAAACATTTTGACGGCTCCGACGTTGCCCTGCTGGATTTACTGAGGGTCTCTCTCTCTCTCTCTCTTTCTTTCCCCCACCCTCTCTCCCCCTCCCCTTCTGGCCTCCCCATCTCTCCCCCCCCCGCTCTCTCTCACACCCTTCCTCCCCCTCGCTCTCGCCTGTCCCTCTGAGCCAAGGGGAACTCCCCAAAACGCACCTCGGACGTTGGGGATCCTGTACTGTCCATGGGATCAGCATGCATTGTGGGTTGCTGCAGGAACCTGACATGGATTCCACAGGTCAGTCCAAGCCGTCGGGGCGGCCCACAACAACCCCGAGCTGGGGAAGAAAGTAGCCGGGGAACGGAGCGGACATTTGGTGCGACCTGTCAGCCTTCCTTCCTTTCCTTGGATCCAGGCGGCTCGCCTCGCCTTGGATCTCGGGAGGCTTGGAGGAGACTGAGGCCCCACAGGACGGGCCCCAGGCTTTTTGCCTCCCTCTCCAAGCCTGGTTGGAAAGGATCGGGGCCACCTACCACCACCACCCCAACTCTCTTTGCAGGCTTCTAGCAGCCCAGATGCTTTAAAGGGGAATATTCTAGGATGGGATTGACTTGGGGGGGGGGGGCACCAGAATGGAACTAGCCACAAGGAGAGACAGAAAGTTTTTTTTTTTGGGGGGGGGGGTGGCAGATGACCTCTGTCTGAGGTTCTCTTGCAATTCCAGGAAGACTTTGGAGACTTGACCTCTGCCTGGCTTAGTAGTTGAGGGGCCCAGGTGGGAAAAGAGGGGGGGGGGTGGAAGCCATAGAAATACTTAGGATTATGGGGCTGGAAAGCCTTTGCCAGATTTTGATACTCTGGAAGAGGAGGAGAGGGAGGAGAGCTAGTTAATTCTTAGGACAAATCTTTACTTAGGATCATAGGCCTATATTGGAATACTAGACAGTTATGTAGCAACTCCCATTATCTCCAAGGAAAACTGTATTGGAATTAATCCTATTAATTGTTACAGCCTTTAAATCAGTTTAAAATATCAGCTTTAATCTCCCTCTTTTCCCATTTGTGGATTTATGAATCCCCCAATCACCCCAGCCTTTCCTTATTAGATCCTCTGCTCACTCCAGATCTGTTCAGATCTGTTGCTTTAACCTCACCCTGGCTACTCAGGGGCAACTGATCCACTCCTCAAATCTGGAGCCTGTCTGGTTGAAGGCACCAGTGAAGCGGCAAGAAGTGACTGTTGCTTTGTTCCCCCAGGGATACCCCAGATGAAGTCTGGGTGGGCGGTTAGCTTGCACGAGGCGCTGGATAGGACTCTCTAGGCTCAGGAGCTGTAAAATCTCGGCAGGTGCTGAGCAGAGGCGGAAGGGTGGGGGTGGAAGGGGCTTTATCTCTGGAGGCGGAGGGCAACTTTTCCCTCTATTTATTTTAGATTTATTCAATCTTAGACGGTTGTTTTTCTTGGGTTTGTCGACTTCTCGAGCCTACCGCATGAAAAATCAGTGGGAAAAGTTCTACAAGAAGGGATTATTTGGGAGATTATAGCGCCTCAATTGCACTGAAATTTGGAAGCTAGATCTAAATGGGCCTGTTGAGAAGCCTATAGGGGCGGGGGGGGAGGGGAAGAGCTGGCTATAGTTGAATAGTTATCTAAAAACGTGCTTGGGAATCCATAGGAAGCCAAAGCAAGGGAGATCAAGGGATCACGGCTGAAGGATCGGACCCCGGTCATTCACCTCAAAGTCTTCAGAAGTTTCTTCCTACTCTCCACCCAGAGATTTTAGGGTGGAAGTTTTAGCGCTGTTGCTGTCGCTCTCCATTTTTGGGGGACCCCCCCCCCCTCAACACAACAGCGGCCGGGTTTGAGGGTTGGGGGGGAGAATGCCATTTTTTAAAAAAAGCCGAATGGCGCCCTGGACATCTCGATGAGGAAGATTTACAAAAAAAATATTTCAAGGCGGGTTTTGTGTGGGTGTGGGACCGGCCTGTTGTCGTTAGGATCTGGCCAACAGAAAGGAATGCCAAAATAATGAAACTCAAAATCAAAAGGAATACAAATATCCCACGAACGAGAGAATCCCAAACTCCCAACGTGGGCAGAGGGGTTACCTATCGACATTTGAATTTTGAAAACTAAAACGGGGGAAGGGGGACAGCCATGGCTTTAGGACCCCAGCCCCCCACCCCCCGTGTAAAATTGAAACTTTGTTAGGACTCTTTAGCTGCGATCAATAGAGCGAACCGAGCCAGCCTTGGACCAGCGCGATGTTCAGGAAAAGGGGCGATGGGAGCGGGGTAAAAACTTATCTAGAGGGGGTCTTGATGACGGAGGGATAGAAGCTCGCACCGTCTGGGCAGAAGGATCGGGTGCCTCCACCGGCAAGAGGGTGACCTGGCTTTTTGCTGGAAACCCCCCAAAGTGGAATAAACCCCCCAACGCTTTAGAAGTGATCAATAGCGATACAAGTTGAAGATCCTTGAACCTCCAACCCGATCTCTGGCCGATTCCTCCAGCGCTGGGGGAGCCTAGCCGCCTTCCAGTCTCTTCCTTAACGAAGGGGACGCTTGGCTCGCCGGATCAAGAGCGCGACTTTCCCGCGACTAGTTGGCAGCGGGATTGATTAAGATAATATTAATCAGGAATCACTTTCCCGACCTTGCTCAACAGATGGCATGGAAAGTGGAGCTTTTGGCTTTGCCCCATTCAGGAACTTTCGCCTCCTTTTCAGAGGACTTAATCCAATTAGGCTTTCTTCGGAGTTTCAGTTGTTATGTAAAGAATCCTTTTGCGTCGGCGGAGAAATATAGCTTCATCCAGGGAGGGGGCCGGGGGGGGGGGCTGGGAAGGCAGCTCATTTTAATTTTTTTCCCCCTGACCCTTCACATCCCTTCTCCAACTTATACGTGCCTTTCCATCGCTCTTTGGGGAAATCAAAGGCTTAATTGCAGTTTTGCTTATATCTAGTTTGTATCAAGTATTAGGGCATCTCTAGAGCAGTTATAATGCGAGCAAGGAATGGTTAAATTAATAGTAATCACACGCCTGTATAATTAACAAGAATAATTGTGGTTGAGCCGTTTTGAGCAAACTCTAATCTCTTCCTGATTTCAGTACATATCTCAAACAACGTTGATTCCATCAAATGTCGCTAAATGAATTTAAACCCATTCAACAGGTTGATCGATAAAGACAATTTGCCCAGTTCAGTTAAAGCACAAATTTCCTTTGGTATAGGATACATTCAACATTTAACATCTGAATGTAGATTGAAAGTACATACAATGTATCACATTAAGGGAAAATAGGTTGTTAACAGGTAATGTGTGTGCTTAAATTTTTATTTTATTTTGTAAATATGAAATGATTGTAGGCAGGAAACTTAATTCGGATAGTTAAGCAGGTCCCTAAATTCAATCTCTCCCAAAGAAATTGTGAAAGAAAAAGAAAGCCCATTCTGTTAAACAGGGACAAGATTAATTAAGGAATTAATTGAAACTGAGAAGTGGTGAAATTGATAGAAGCAGCCAGCCTGGAGGTCCTGACTTGGGATAATTCCAGAGTCTGTTCTCAGAATCCAGAAGCCCAGGAAAAGTGATAGAACTTTCCTTCTCTTTACACTTCAAGACAGCGATTTGTTAGAAACCATTTTTCATTACGCTGCTCTAGAATGTGTGATGTAGAAGTCAAGGCAAATATCTTAATACATGTATGTGATAAAATGCAGTGCCTAAACAGATGCGGCTAGGGTCTCCAATAGGAATAGAATTAGGCAATGTTCAGATCTGAAATGAATCTTATAAACACCCCTCAATGCTTTAGAGGGAATTGGTTTCCTTCAAAATATAGTAAACCACCAGGAATACTGTCTTTAGGAGACCTCCTGTTAATTTTCTTTTGCAGAGGGCCTATCCCTAAATCCTGTCCAAGTGACACTTTAGTTACAAGAGGGTTTTTTGAGCCCTGGGATGAAAATTTTAAAGCCACTAGTTGCTGCTGCCTCCGCCTTAATACACACTGGATTAGAGTTTGGTGAACCAAGGTTAGCCATTTCATTGTTTTAGCTGCTGACCCCTTTTCTTTTCCTTGTTCTCTCCCAAGCGCCCCCACCCACCCATTGCTCTTGCTAAGGGAAGATGCTTGCAGAACTCAGCTACTTCAGCAGAGATGGTTATTGACTGTCCTTTTCAATGAGAATTAAATGAAGGCATTGCCATCCAATTTGGAAACACATCCCTTGGATCCTCTTCGTGGTAATTGGACAATGGGAGAAATGGAAAGTGATCAGTATGTGAGAGGATTATTTATCATCCAAAATGTGTGAACATTTCCCTAAAGAAGGGAGGCATACTCATTACAACAGGTCCTAAGTACCTCCCCAGTCCAGGATGGCCAGCCAAAGGCTGTTTTCTCACATTCTAGACCTACCCTCATTTTAGATCTACCTTTCATGTTTCATGTCTGTTTATTGCAGGCTCTGTCCTTTAAAAAAATAGATCATAACTTCATATTTTATTTTTATTGTGGCCAATTCCTGCATCGACACCTCTAGGAAAGTCTGTGTTTTTGTTGATATTTGAGGGGATTCTTCCCCATTAAGCACTGCAGAGGCTGTTTTAGAAAGATTGAAGGAAAAGAAAATATGGGGTGTTTGTCTGGTGAATAGGAAATCAGGAATTCCAGAAGTGCTATAAAAATGACTGTTTAACAGTTCGATACTTAGTGAATGAAACAGAGGATATGAGAAACCAGTGAAACTTTCCAACATGGGAAGACACTTCATCATCTATCCACTATGCCATTTATTCACCAGCCATGCTTTCTTGTAATTTATAAATGTATCTTGGCAATTACAAAAGTTTAGGCTTAAACAGATAAGCAAGAATGGGCAACTCGGAAGGGTTTTGTTTAAATGTTTGCAAGCTGGGCAACAAAAGCAATGTTTCTACAACTTTTTCTCAACCGTTTCCATGAAGATCATATTTGGGTGCATCTCCCCCACCCATCCCAACAGCGCCATAGTCCGTTAAAGCAAGGTTATCCAAATTGTGCTTTTTAAAATTACATTTTTTTTATTTGATCGTTCCTTGCTGAACAGTAATAAAATTTTCAATTTCATCTAAGAAAAAAATAGTGAACATTTCTAATCTGTGGGATGCTTGAATCATTCAATAAGATAGTGGCATAGACAATCTTTTCCCATTATCTTCTATTCTGCAGGATATTAGTTGTCGGTGAAATACATATCTGGCTGTTGAATTCTATGTATACAAAACTGCTGAAATTACAGACATGCGTGCAAAATTGGATCTTTGTTGTCTTCTGATTTCAGATGCATTAAATAAAGAGATGGGTTATTTTTAACAATTAGTTAAAGTTTAACAAGATTAAGATCCATTAAAAGGGAAGGCCTGGGATTAAAGAAGCTGCAGTTGAATGCATATAATAACACCATGAGAGGTAACATTGATCACAAATTCTGCTCCAGCTCAGATAGCATTTGGCATCATGCAATTACACTTGGGTACCATAGAGCTCCTGCAGACAGAAGGGAGAATGAAGGAATGGATAAAGTGCAGTTAGTAAATCATACAAGGTTTACTGTTTGCTTGAAGACAGGATGGTGGTTTTTCACCAATCTCACTGAAGAGAAGGTCCTTATTTGTATACGGGTTCCCCTAAATCACACTGAAAGTTTCCCATTCATTTTGCTACCTTGAAATACCCTCAGTAGGACTCCAGGACTATGCGTTGGGGAAGGAGGGATATAAATTCTTGTCTAGTTGTGTTATCAAAAGAAGTGGGAGGGAGGAAGGGACCACAATGTTCTTTGCTTTCTTTCACTCTGAGGCATTTACTCTTTCTTGTGTGTGAAGTTATTACTTGCCTTGGACAAATTTAACTGCCTGGGTACCAAAGAGTAGAGGGAGAAGCAAATGAGATATAATTGAGAGAAGCATCTGACTCATAAATCATGAGCAATCCTGAATCCCTTTTCACAATAGGAAATAGATATTTTGTTCCTCGCAGATGTTTTCGTCTTCAGTTGGGTGGAATTAAGCAGTGGCCTCCCCAGCAACTGATTTTGAGTGTAGGAAATAGCAGTAGGTTGTTAATTTATAGGTAGTTCTTGACTTTATTTTATTTATTTTTTATTTTCTTAGATTTTTAGACCGCCCCTCTCCCAAAAAGGGACTCGGGGCGGTGTACAGTCAATACAATAAAACCAGTCATAAAATTAAATACATTTAAGCTACATTTAAGATACATTTGGAGGGGAGATAGGCTGTACTAAGAAATAAATAATTCTAATCCTAAAAACATCACAATTAAAACCCCAAACCCTAAAATAAAATAAATCTCTGGGAGGTAAAACTAAGAAAGTGCCAGGCCAGCTGATTGAAACAGGTGAGTCTTTAACTTTTGCCGGAAGGAACGGAGGTCGGTGGTAGTTCGAATGTCTGGGGGGAGGTCATTCCAGAGGGTTGGGCCCATCACAGAGAAGGATCTACTCCTAGGTGTCGCCCGCTGGCATTGCCTAGCAGACGGCACCAGGAGGAGCCCCTCCCTGTGTGAGCGGATAGGTCGCAGGGACGTATGTGGAACCCTTGCAACCTGTCTCTTAATGACCAAAGTTCTTCAGGTTTCTGGCATTCATTTTTGATTTCTGTGATTCAGTTAATGACTGCTGGAAAAAAATGTCCAAAAAAAATCAGATCTAGTCATGCGATGCCTCAACTTAATGATGATAATTCCAAGCTATAAATTGAGGACTATCTGTAATTGATCATGACTGCATTTTTACCAGCAAGAATAGACGGAAGTGGGATATTTGGGGTTAGGCATGCATGGTGTGGCTAGGTTTGAGTCTTTTGTGACTTCACTTGCGTCATGAATATTTATTTGTTGTCAATGCTAGGGTGAAAAATGGCCAACATTGTTGCTATTGTTTTTGTTGTTGTTCAAGACAGAACTGAAATGAAAAATGCTTTGATGTTCTGGTTCAGTTAAAACAGCTTTCTGAAAACTAAAATGGTATTTAGAATCAATGTACTTTTGGTATGAGAATGAATTAAAAGTGAAAAGTGTAAACTATATAAATACTCTCAGAAGGGGCAGCATCTGGCTTACTAAAGCAGAATCAAACCTGGTTAATATTGGGATGAGACCACCTGGATTTGACTGAGAAGTCAATAGCATCTTGGAAGACTGTAATGGCATGCGTCATTTCACCTTTATTTTAAAAAATAATGATAATAGAGTCAACTGAAGACAAGCTCAGGTTGAGAATGTTGCTACCTTTATTTATAATTATAAATATTATAAATAGCTTGCAAACTTTATAATTACCTTAGTATCTCAATATTATAATCCTTATAATAAAATTAATTTACAATTTACTTTGTCTTGGAGACACAGTTATACAATTTCAACAATATATTGTATGCAATGGTGTTACTCTTGTATTGTACAGAAAAATACAGTAAAATCACATTATTTTGAGTTTGTCGATCAGAAAGGTTGCCAGTTTGATGGTTTGAATTCCTAGCACCGCGTAATGGAGTGAGCTCCCATTACTTATCTCAGCTTCTGCTAACCTAGCAGTTCGAAAGGATGTAAAAATGCAAGTAGAAAAATAGGAAACACCTTTGGTGGGAAGGTAGCAACATTCCATGCGCCTTCTGCATTTAGTCATGCCAGCCACATGACCATGGAGACATTTTCGGACAGCACTGGTTCTTCGGCTTTGAAATGGAGATGAGCACCGCCTCCTAGAGTCGGGAACGACTAGCACATATGTTTGAGGCGAACCTTTACCTTAGAATAAGATGGGATTTTGAGTTGATAGAATTTGAGGCCACAGCACTAGGAGCTGTAAGTATGATAGCCATAATTTCAAAGTCCTTGTATACGAACAATTTTTGGGGGCATGTAACTAATCATATGCAAAAAATGTAGCCAACTTTGTGTAATTAACTGCTATATTGGGGAAAAGATGTAACATTGCCTTCTCATCAATGTACAGTATAGTATTTCCAGGGTGCTTTTTATGTATCAAAATCATTTGTTTAATGCTGCTTGAAGAGATACCTTTCAAGTTCTATCATCTCATTCTACCATATAATATACAGAAGGATGGCAAATAGGGTTGTGCAGTGCTTCGGATCTGATTTCAAAGAAGTGTTTCAAGGTGTATATGGGCACAAATGTACCTGCCTGTAGCTCTTTAAAGTGGCTATGTTTTGCCCTTATGTGAGAATCACATGGTTGCTGCAAATTGCTAAGTGGCAATCCAAGGCCTGGTAATGATGCAACTGCTTTAAAGAATTGCTCTGAAGAACTTTTTTTTTCTAAATTTCTTCCCAAGTACTACACAGTCTCAGTGTGAAAATGCACTATTAATTTGGTTACCATTGCCATTAATTTTAGATTTGAATTGCTTTTCATCTCTTAAGGAAGCAGTGCTAATGTTTGCTTGAGTGGATTAATCTGCCTCACTTTTTAATTACTTAATATGCATCTTTGCTTGAGTTCAATGTTTCTCAGTCTCAGCAAGTTTACTCTGTGTGGACTTCAACTCCCAGAATTCCTCAGCCAGCATCTTAAAATTGCCAAGGTTGGGAGGAGGGGACCTATACTAGTAAAAATAAAGAGTTTTACGTTCTTGGTATGGTTGCCTGGATGTGAAAAGACTTTTAAAACTGAAAGAAATATTGTTTGCGATAGTAAACATATTAAGATTTAGTTCAGTTCAAAATGTGGTTTTTCATTTGTATTCTCATTCCTATTAATATTCTGGCATATTAGATTCCGTGCTGAAATTAATTGGGCTGATACTAAACTTAGTATGACATAGCAATATTGTGACCCATCATAACTGTTAGACTTCACTGAAATAAGAATTTTACTTATATAGGATTGCTTGGAGACGGGTTCAACTGATATTGGTATTAACTGGATTTCCTTGACTGTTTTTAACTTGCTCTGGTCTTTGACTGTAATAAGCATTGACTTGACTTAACTTGATATTGCTATTTGGGGATTTGCATATGAGACAGAGGGAGTGGCTAGACATACACCAAGTTACTACTACAAATGGTCTTTAACATTAACTTATTGAATTTCACACAAGAAATGTAAAAAATAAAATAACAGACAAACGTAACATGTTGTATAAATAATTTTGAATCGGCAAAGGATCTACAATTCTGCACCAAAAGAATGTGTGTCACAATATCTGGGTTGACACATAGTGAAGTTGTAGCATTGTTTGATTAGTTTTAAAGCTCTGCATACATTCAGTTACTGGAGACGGAAAAGAACGTTTTTGGTTTAATTCAGTGAGTGAACCAAGTCAATGTGTCTTAGCCCACAAAATATTACGTACTAAAACAATGACTTTGTACAAGGACTACAACCAATCAATATTTGTAGTGTTTGACTCTGCCAGAAACAAAATTTCATATTTTAAAATCTAAGTGGCTCTGGTACTATATTTATCTGTCTGTCTGTCTGTCTGTCTGTCTGTCTGTCTGTCTGTCTGTCTGTCTGTCTGTCTGTCTAAATATCTAAATATCTAAATATCTAAATATCTAAATATCTAAATATCTAAATATCTAAATATCTAAATATCTAAATATCTAAATATCTAAATATCTAAATATCTAAATATCTAAATATCTAAATATCTAAATATCTAAATATCTAAATATCTAAATATCTAAATATCTAAATATCTAAATATCTAAATATCATCATCTCTCTCCCTCTCCCTCTCCCCCCTCTCTCTCACACACACATGCACAAACACACACCCCTTTCAATCAATGTTGACTCCTGGCGATGTCACTCAAATGGCTTCATGCCTATAGTGGTGCTAGAACTATTAGCCTAATGCCTAAACCAATACACAAAAATGGCTCTCATATACGTAGATATATAAATATATGCAGGTATATACAATACATATGCATACATACAGTGTATATGTGCAATATACATATACATTCCCAAGTCCCTTCTACACAAAGCAAAATATTATCACTAAATCTTACATATATCCTGTAGTCCCCATGTTTACTGCTCCTTCACATTCCCTCACACGCAGAGAAAACTTTACAAGGAAGAGTAAGTACTAGCAGGTTTCCATAGCCACAGCCTTGCTCCTTCTAGTGACATCTCCATGGTGATTGCCGAGAGTCGGACTTGGGGAGGGGGTGGTATTGTAGAGGGAAACAGCTGCTTGTAATTATGGGAGGGAAGAAGGCAAAATATTATGAGTTTGCAGTTCTGCTTTAAACAGGGATTGGAAGCAGGGGGCACCCGAAGAGTGACTGTGAACATACAACAAAGGAGGGAGGAGGGAGGCAAAGGAGCAAAGATCCAATGAAGTGCACGCTTCCCTCCCTCCTCAGACAATACCGAAGGCCCCTCCATTGGCTGTGAAATGAAACCGTCCAAAAGAGAAGAGAAGAAACCCTGCTGAAGCAGTGCTCAGCAAACAATTCTTAATCACTCATTAAGAATGCTGTCTAAAAAAGCTTTGGAGAAAGCAGACTCCATCTTTCTCTTAGCCATTTCAAAGCACAAGATTCACCACTGCCAAATTGTAACTGGAGCTCGCTCACTTGCTCCTTCCTTCCTTCCTTCCTTCCTTCCTTCCTTCCTTCCTTCCTTCCTTCCTTCCTTCCTTCCTACCTTCCTGCCTTCTCATGGCTCACAGGTTACGTTTCAAAATTCCTTTGATGGAGGTATCTTGATTTCTTGCAGTGCTTGCCGAGAGTCTGCCAGATAACATTGAAAGAACTTGAAAAGGAGGACAAGTTGATACAAAGCAAAATAGACACTCAGGCTGTAATCTTGTAGAATTTATCTGATACTTGAGCAAACTTTCCTCTTTTCTAAACACTAATTTGCTGTGTGCTTTTCTTTGTCAGAGTTGTGTGGCGTGCCTCTCCAGTCTTAATTGCTAATGTGCTCATATTCTGTTTAAAGACTCAGAGGTTTCTGTTTAGATAATGTGAAAACATAATGTTGCACTAGATTGGCTTGGGGGTTGTGTTTAAGAGAAGCCTTAAGGTGAAAGGGCAATCGACACGTATTAAATATAAAAATGTTGCTGTTGCTGTTATTGTTCTGAATTAAGTTCACTTCCATTTGATCTTTACAGGACAAGCGTAAGTTTAGGGTCCATTCATTTTATTATGGACAGTTCAAGTGATATGTTGCAAATATCTATGGGTTTACAGCTGATTCAGTATTTAGGACGCAGCTTCAAGATTTGACAGAAAACTTTTGGAATGCTAGAAGTATTGTCCTTAGCAATCAAGAATGGCTAAGACTCAATTCCTTAAGGGTATCAGGCACTGTTCATATTGAACAAGGACGGTAATCCATAATTCATATGGACAGAGGTCTCATAACTATATATTTATGAAATCATACATCAAACTACTTCATATAGTCACTTGTTTGGTTTTGGCTTAATGTACAGCCCATGTTGTTTGTAAACAAAGGTTTGTGCTTTTGCACGCATTGATTTAATAAACCATGTTTAGACAAAATATGGTTTAATGGAATGGGTGAACCTTGATCGTATTCCTTTAGCTTTCCCACCTGTATTAATGGGAGAAACCAATGCAGATTTGATATTAGTGAAACCACTTATTAATTTAGTGTATAGCAAGCAATGTCAAGGAAATCTACCCATGCTAAAGGCAATGCAGTCCAGACAGCCTAGGTTGCTAGTTCATTCTGTTCGGCACTTGTACACCTATCCTTGGTGCCCCGCAGGGGTCAAACTAGCTTTACACCAATGAGCAAGTATTGCTTGTGTTGCTGGTTTTTCCAGGCACCTCTGCCAGTCTCACCTCACTTCATTTTGTGTTGCATTGCCTCAAGTCCATCCAGGTCCAGTGCCAGCTTCCGCTCTCCTCACACCCAAATGGAGCAAGGTTTTTCCCTCTGAAATGGTACCCATTTACCTACTTGCAATATTGCAAGCTTTCAGACTGCTGGGTGGGCAGGAGTTAAGGATCAAGCAATGGGAGCTCACTCACCATTTCTGACCCGCAGTTCCAGCATCATTAAGCCCAATGCACTACCACATCCCCTGATTAAAACCACAGACAACTCCTAACAAATTGGGATAATTTCAAAATGTGGCATTTTTATAGCTTGCATCACAGATTGTATGAGTTTTGAATCCCAATGTTTTAGAAATCACTTCTTTTTCATCTTAATATAGATAATGAGTATTTTTGCTACTACTTTTTTTGACTTGAGCATTTAAATTCTTGCAATTAAATTACTAACAAATAGTAATGCAAATAGTGTTTGATAGTGATGAAACTTACTTGAACAGATGTTAGAGAACACAATTAAAGAGATAAAGAAGCAGGGGCAAAATGTGTGCACGATAATGAATTACATTGTATGAAGAGTCATAACCCAACTCTGCTGGCCTATCATTACGCCTTAAAGACCTGGATGTGCTCCCAGGGCATGGAGGTTGGAAGTTAACTGGGGTAGTCTTAGTTTATTGCACTGCTTTTACCTTGATGATCAGAATTGGTCATACAGATAGCCTCTGACTTACAACAGTTCATTTAGTGACCATCCAAAGTTACAACAGCACTAAAAAGTGACTTCTGACCTTTTTTCACACTTACAACCGACTCATATTTATGATGGTTGCAGTGTCTCACGTTCCTCTGATCACCTTTTACAACCTTCAGACAACCAAAGTCAATGGGGAATCCAGGTTCACTAACAACCATGTTATTAACTTTACAACTGTAGTGATTCATTTACCACCTGTGGCAAAAAAATGTCATAAAATGGGGCAAAACTCACTTAACAACTGTCATATTTGGCAGCAGAAATTTTGGGCCCAATTGTTCTTGTAAATTCAGGGATACCTTATATTGGTTGTTTGGGGCCTGTTTTATAGGATATTTAATTATTATTATCTGCTCAAATTTGTTACAGCAGCACGGGCAGCCATATATGTCTAATAAAATACAAAAGCTTTCATTATCTCACGTTTATAAGCATCAATCACTAAGTGCTGAAAAGAATGAACACAATCTGATAAAAGAATTTGGCTGTTAACAAAACATATGTATACGTATATCATTAACATCAGTAATTTCTTTTACCTAAGAATTTAGTAAATGGTTATACCTGGCGCTGTTTTTATATGGTATATCATAACTTTGTTTTATAGATAAGTTGCCATTTTCACAAGCAACATTTGCAAAGGAAGGGAAGAGTTCGCATGTGACTGACTATTTTGTGTGACTCATAGTCACAAACTGTAATTTGTTTGGCTCTGCTGACGCAAGTTGACATTCATATATAACCTTAAGACTTATTTGATATTATCTGAATGCCACTGTGACTTATACATAGCATAGGATATAAATCCAGAAAACTGGTTTTGTCACCAGATCATGACTTGGTGTGCTATTCAAACTTGGTTACAGATATGTCTAGTTGGCACCTTATATATCCTAATGGATATATATTAGAAGGCTACTCTGTCCAGACTTGTGACAAACATTTGAATACATTTTTAAATGATTTAAAAAATGACCTGGACCTTGACAATATATTTAACAAAAACAGCATCATCAGTAAATTGTGCTTTGTTCCCTCAACTCTATTTTACGTTATCAGTGAGTTGCTGGCAATGAGAATATAACTTGAAATATTGTGGAATAGGGCTTAATAGAGTATTAGGACAATAACCTTGAAACCCTGACAACATCATATCAACTCTGATATAAACTGATGACTGGAGAGATTGTCTGAAAAAATAGCAAAGTAGAAGCAGAATTTCATTTCTGGAATAAGTTCAATAGCTTCTGTAGCAAAGACAGAACAACAAAATACTAGATACTGGAATATTGCTAGATAGTTTAAGAGAGGGAGGGAGCAAAATTTGTACTACAGCTGCATTGAGAATTAACTGGAGACTTTCAAGATGGCAAAACTGAGAAGGTTATCCATCAAAAAGTTAAACCAAAATAATCTATCTATATATAAATGGCTGTGTGCGTGTGTGTGTGTGCGCATGCATGTGTGTTCTGGAATGCCTCGAGAAATTTCAGCCAAATTTGGTACATAGATTACTTACTATCTGGAAACAAATACTGTGGTGGTAAGACATCCCTAACACATCTCAAAGTGTGTTTTCTGTTAAGATACAGCCTGTTGTGCCTTAAAATGGCTTCTACTGTACAGCTTGGTGGAGTTGCCATGGTAATTGCTTCACAGTACTCCACAAGGGGTCTTCCTCTGGTAAGGGGGAAAATCCAACATTAGAAATTGCGGCGACGTTCATGGAAGGATGGCTGGGATAATAAATACCCAGGCAGCACCAGGTTATCAGCTAGTAGTTGATAAATTTGCTGGATTCACCCAACTTTCTAATCCACAAACAAGAAAACCACATTAGCTGGGTTTGCTTGACAGGCTGAACCAGTATCAATCAAGCACATTTCAACCTGGTGTATGTATAAATCCTATACTTATCATATTCTGCATACCCAGAATATTGAATTAATTATGTAAACCACGAGGAAGCAATCCTGGCAACTACAGTCAACATAGCCTAGCAATTGGTTTCCTTTTTTCATTCTGATCACTGTTTATAATAGATCATGACCTTATTCTGTTTTTTTAATGTTCATTAGAGTTTTGGGCTGTTACTAAGTGAAGCATTATTTTAACATTTGAGTTTTTTATTTCCCTCATCTTTTAAAAGAAATCATTTCAGGAAAAATGTATTATACCAATTGAGTATGCTCTGAACCAAGAGCATTGTTTTTCAAACTTGACAACTTTAAGATGAGTGGACTTTAACTTCTAGAATTCCCCAACTTCTACCAGGCTACAATGAACAGCTGCTTGTAAGTAAGGCTTCCATTGCTTGGAAGTCAGTGACACTTACTCTTAAGTAAGTCTCCTTCATAGTGGTGAAATCCAATTTTTTTTACTACAGGTTCTGTGGGTGTGGCTTGGTGGGCGTGGCAGAGGAAGGATACTGCAAAATCTCCATTCCCACCCCACTCTGGGGCCGGTCAGGGGTGGTATTTGCCGGTTCTCAAAACTACTCAAAATTTCCGCTACTGGTTCTCCAGAATCTGTCAGAACCTGATGGATTTCACCCCTGCTCCTTCATAAGGTTACAATGTAAGAGCTTTATTCATGTTATAATTGTTGAGATTGCACAAAGATATGAAACTTCATTTTCATACATCATAAGCATTCTTTACAGAATTATAGGCATTGTGTATACAGCGTTATAAACTAAGCCAAATTTATTTTAGCCTAATGTTTTGTGGGAACAAATCTCATGTAGTTAATTTATGGTCAATGTCATGGAAACACATAAAATACAGTTACCTAAAGAAACGATAGCAAAAGTACATCATAGAATATTTCTTATCTCTTTCCAAAAATGGAGAAACATATAAAAGCACTATTTCTATGTCCTCCAACCTGATGATCCCTGATGTGCTGGAATTAAAATCCCCACAATTCCCATATATCACATTGATTGAGTAGACAGTCTTTTCTTACAATCTAGGATACACTAAGTTGTGAAACAATAAGAATAATTGCAGTTTATTGAAAAGGACTGTTTGACGTGATGTTCTGATTTTCCTGAAATTTTCCAATAGAAGCCACCAGTCCTGAGGTAGGAAGGATACAGGTAGTCCTCAACTTACAACAGTTCATTTAGTGACTGTTCAAAGTTACAACGGCACTGAAAAAAACCACCGATGACTGTTTTTCACACTTACAACCATTGGTCATGTGATCAAAATTCAGACCCTTGGCAACTGACTCATATTTATGATGGTTGCAGTGTCCCAGGATCATGTGATCCCCTTTTGCGACCTTCTGACAAGCAAAGTCAACAGGGAAGCAGATTCACGTAATAATTGTGATTTGCCTAACAAGTGTGTCAAGAAAGGTCATAAAATGGGGCAAAATTCACGTAATAATCGTCACACTTAGCAACAGAAATTTGGGGCTCAATTGTGCTGGTAAGTCAAGGACTACTTGTACTGGAACGGAATTATGACCCATTAGTTTGTTTTGTGTATAGAAGATCTTAGGTTCAATCAATGGCAGCTTCATTCTGTGCTGTGAATGAATGGTTGCCTAAGGCCATTGAGAAAGTGATAGTTGAGACAAACAACCCAAATTCTGTAGTTTATACATTTACACCAGAACTTGGACTTACGCCAAATAGACATGCTCATTGAACACACTTAATGCTGAACTCAGTTTGACAATTACATTTATAGTCATATAAGATAACAACTCCTTTAAATTTAGCTTAACTCCTGATTACTTCACAGACATCAGCAATAATAATTTTTCCTCTGTGGCTTTTTCAAGCATGCTTAAAATAAACATTCTTAGTATAGCAAACAGCCATGGTATTTCCCATAGTCTCCTGTTGATACACTGGCTGGATTCCCTAACAATCTGAACTACAAGCTATCCAGCATATTTTAACTTAATATGTTATATAAAATTGGCCACCTTTCTTTCAACTCTAGTATTCAGCAAAATATTACTTTTTACTGTATTCCTTTTAACTCTCCAAAAGCTTATAGAGAGAATTCCCCAATGTAGTGCCATCAAGTATATTAATACAACTCTGTCAAAGATTTTCAGATAGTTGTGGCTCACACATCTCCAAAGCATACCACAACTGCGAAGATTGATCTATAACAATCTTAGTTGTTTGAGTGTCATATCCTGTGCAACCAAAAGTACACCATCCAAGAACAAAAGAAAGAAAACAGTAAGCTGGGAAACACCCCCCACCCCAAACATTCTAAAGATAATACCTCTAAGGAGATACATTGCCCTTCCTTCAATTTAGCTCCATAAAAACTGAATACTTTAGAAGTTCTGGTGTAACTGTGAAGACAAAAAGTAATGAAAAAATAAAATGGGAATATCACAAACAGCAGCACTCCCAACTCCAATATTTTATTGCAGGATACCCACTGATCTGAACCATTTCCTGTTTTCATCCTGATGTACAACGGCATTTAATTACAAATAACATTTCCATCACCACCATCTGTCCATATGTCTGAATGGAAAAATGACTCCAGCACAATATTTTGGCTGACCTGTCTGTCAATTCCAGTTCCACATTTAGGAGATCCAGAGATCAAGGGCATGAACTTTTTGTTCATAATTCTCTTCCATGAAGCCAAACCCGGTCACAAAGCTATTGCAATACTTCTTTAAAAGAATCACTTATGGGCTATTACCGAATGAATGCAGTGCTTAATGCAATATACTGCATTTATTTTAACAGAAAAACGCCTCATATTCGTATGAACAACAAAGTTTTGTTCATTGTCTGACCATTTCCGCTTGTCTTTCCATTTGCCTATATCTAATTGTAACTGAAATAGACTACAGCATTGCATTTGATCCTAAAATTTAGAGCAGCTGAGTAAACTGTCTATTGGGCTGAAAGCTGGTATAATGGATGTTTTGTGGCTGAACTGAAGGATAAGGGCAAAGGCAGTATAACTGGAATAATGGCAGAAATTGAGGATGGCAATGGGTTTTTCGATATTTGGGAGAGTCTGTGGGTGGGAGAGTCTGTGGGTGTGCAAGACCATTATATTTTGTTGCACAAAAATTGCTGTAGTGAGGATCTCATGGTTATATCAGTATTTTCTGCTTACTTCTCTTCCAACTTGGACAATATAATAGATGATGTTAGGTATTCCCAGAATGCACTGCCAGCACAACAGCTAAAACAAAAAATGTTTTGTACATTATACAAATAATCTTTAAAAAGGAGGTGGAAAAATGATAGTATTTTGTTGCAGGATGCATTTTCAACATATATTTTATGAATCTATATTACATCATAGGCAATGGTGGATTGCAGGCAGTACGGCCTGGTACAGGCATATAGGAGCCTGCCCGGAGCACCAGGTATCGTTCTGATATGGTGCTCCGGAGGGCCCAGCCACCTGCCCGTGGTCTTTACCTGTCTTTAAACCCTTCGGCGCTTCCACGCACGTGCATGGCACGTACCGTACCTGCACGATGCTCCACCGAGCAGCTGGAGCATCGCGGAGGCTTGCAAAGGTGTCGCTAGATTGTAAGACGCATACGCATGCTGCGCAAGTGTGCACGCGTGCCGCACACATTCATGTGGAGGACACCAGGCACCGTTGCAACTGTACCGGTTGCAATGGGATCCGGAACCCACCACTGTTCATAGGTAATCTATATTATATAGGCACCAGGCTAGAAATCAGGAGAGTGTGAATTCAAGTCCCACCTTAGCCAAGAAAATCAACTGGGTGACTTTGGACCAGTCACTCTCTCTCAAACCAAATCAGACTTGTTGTGGTAGGGAAAATCGGAGGAGGCAGGTGAGTTGGATATGTTGGCTGTCTGGAGTAATTTGTAAAAAGGTGGGAAATAAACAAACAAACAAATAAACAAATAAATGTGAAATGCTCTAATCTTGTTTTTCTGAAAGTACTATGTTGCTGAAGACGAAATGAAAAAATTAAGAGGATGTAATCACACCTCACTCCAAGAGGTCCCCCCCTTCTGTTTAACCAATAAACTGTTTAAATTATGACACTAAGCAAGGGCATCCACAAAGACTCATCCCCAGTTCAGCATTCCTAAAATAAATGCCCACCTCTTCTTCCCAATCTTGAGCCTGTATTTTGCAGGACAGAAAGTTAGAGTTGGAATTTTGTGATGTTCCTTTTGGGACAAATTGTAATTTCTTTTTAGGATTATAAATGGAATTGTGGTTATTTAACTTTATACACCTCTTCATCTGAAAAGGAAGAAAGTGGTCAACCCCAATAAAAAGTAAAACCAAAATGGCAAGCACACCTTAATAACAACACAATCTAAAATAGATACAATTATACATAATAAATCCATCAAATCTATTAGAGTACTATAACTCATAACCAGTAGTTCAAAGTCAAGCTAGGATTCCAAAACTTACATTTCACTCTATCGCCAATGCCTGCACTTAGAACAATACAATTTATGGCTCTTTCATATATAGTCACTGACTGTGTCTTTCTTATCTTCTGCAGCTTTACAGTGCTGTGCAAATGTCCCAGAGGTGGTATTCAGCCAGTTCTGACCAGTTCTGGAGAACCAGTAGCGGAAATTTTGAGTAGTTGAGAACCAGTAAATACCACCTCTGACTGGCCCCTCCCCCATCTATTCTCTGCCTTTCGAGTCCTAGCTGATCGGGACGAAATGGGGATTTTGCAGTAACCTTCCCTTGGAGTGGGGAGGGAATGGAGATTTTATAGTATCCTTCCTCTGCTATGCCCACCAAGCCATGCCCACAGAACCAGTAGTAAAAAAAATTGAATCCCACCCCCGAAGTGTCCCTATTTTTCACCTCGTTCTTCCCATATTCTGTGCAATATTTTTTTTAACTAGCCAAATAGAGGGACAAAAAACAAAAGAAATCCAGTTATTTCCTCTTTGTTGTTTTCTAGCTGCAATTTATTTTCGTCTGTAAAAAATAATAATCCCCGAACAGTTGCTGGATAAGAGAAACAACAAATTGTACTCTGGCTGTACTTGGTGCAACCTTCACAAGAAAGAGAGACCTCCACTAGAAGAGATTCTGGGAGCTCAATTCTCTGCCCGTTCAGAAGTAATTTTCATCTGTTTGCTGCACTTGATTCAGTGTTATACCTGGTTCAAATCATTTCAAAAAAAAAAAAAATCAAAGGAAGAGTGGTTGGTGTGTTTTGTTTGAAAATTGTTCTTACAACAATTCTCCACAGCCATTGAAACAGCTACTAGTTTTATTAAGTTTTATTAGCGACCTACATCTAAACATGAATAATTACTATGGTTTTTCTTCAAAAGCAATACGTTCAAAACATTCTTAAAGATCCATCTCATCCTGTGCTCCCCCTTTTTTAATTATTACCATCTGGCAGATGGTACAGGATAATAAAAACAAGGACAAATAGGCTGAAAAACAACTTCTGTCCCAGGGCAGTAACTGTATTAAGTGCTATAGTGTAGTGCAATATTAATACAATATCGGATTTTCAATTTCAATTATATAATATATGAAGGATGTGTATTTGTGTTTTTATTTTTATAGTTATAATGTACAGTGAAGATGGAATTTAATTTCTTTGTACGATGTGCAATGACAATAAACTAAACTAAACTAAACTAAACTAAACTGAACTAAACTAAATAGATCCATGCATTTGACCAGATTACTATATTTCATTATTTTCATCAAGATGCCTATATGTGGATGGGCAGAACTGTCCTTTCAAAATGGCTCTAAAAATCCAACAACAATCAATAGTTCTCAGTTACAAAAGAGAAGTGGGAGTTTCTCATATAAGCGTTTGGTGAGCAATAACAAAAGAAGAAAGTTCCATTCGTGGCAAAGTTTTGGCTGACGGTTGTTTGTCCAGGCTCTTCAAACGCTGTCTTGGAATACCTTATCTTCCATGCAGCCAAAATAATACATAGGCCTCTCATAATCTAAATTTTAAAATAAAAATGGCAGAGTATAAAAGCAGTAAAACTCTTTTGGTGCCGGGTGGCAATTTAGGGAGCTGAATTTTAATCAGATGAGTGGCACGGTCTGGTCACCTCTTGCGCTCTCTCTTTGTTGGATCATTTCCACCCTGAGCTCAGTACACAAACCATCTATTGAGCAACTTGTATTCAGTGGCAAGGATTATTCAAGACTAGATGCTTGTTTTGTTAAGTCTAAAGGAAAAGCGTAAGAAGATTCTCTTCTTTCCTTTTTATGTTTTCTAGGCTGTCTTGCACTTCCCTCAGAGGAAAAACTGAGCCCCATAGTTAAAGAAATGTTAGCGCACAGGATCTTTCCAAAGGAGACTGAATGTTGGAGGGGAATGGAGAATTTGAACAAAAGACGAATGATTTGGACTTTAATTCTTAAAATGTATTTATATATAAAAGATGGAGAAACTGGAGGTTTTCTAGAAAAGTTGGAACTCATCCACGTGACCAGAAGTGCTATTCATTTGGTTCGGACCAGTTCGCCTGAACCAGTAGTGGAAGTCGTGGGTGGGCCCGTGAACCTGCCCTGGCTCTATGCTGTCCTATTTAAGCGCTTTTTTTGAGGCTGGGCGCATGCGAGCAAGGCGCACGTGTGAGCAAAGCGCATGCATGGAAGGACGGGTGTATGTGCAGAAGGCGCCCGCGTGCCCGGCAAACTGGTGATAACGAAATGTGCAACCCACCGCTGCACGTGAGAGATGCTTTGCATGATAAGCCATTGTATAGCTGTACAACCTCAGTAGTAATGCATTTTTCCCTTTCTTCCTTGAGTCACAGATGCAGGAAAATACAATGATCTCTCAGTCAACCCAGGTACTTGAGATAGAAATTCCTATAAGTAGCTTTTCCCTCCCTGGTGGTCAAAAATTAACAAATTAACTAATCATTTGTTGTCCTTTTGTGACATAATTTGCTGTCCGGCACAATCTCTGTGCCTAGAGACAGTCACAAGAATAGGCTTGTTGATATGTTGGCTACAAGCTGGGCTAAATTGCCTTCAGTTGGGTTGAATCTTCTCTACTTGTTGCATGGAGGCAGATTGGATGGTGGGTCATCTCTACAAAGAAGAAGAGGGGACAGCTCATTTACTGGGCCACAAAAGGGAAGAACAAAAGTTTCACTTATTATTCCTATATATATTTTAATTCCTATAGCAGCGACAGCGAACCTTTTTTGGCTCGCGTGCCATAAGTGGGGGGAGCGCAGGGGGGTCGTGTGCGGGCGTGCCGCACCCATAATGCAATGCGCAACCCCCCCAGTGCGCATGCGTGCACTACACCCCCCCATTTTTGCATGCTTTTTTCACCCACCCCAGGCTCCAGAGGCTTTATAGGAGCTTGGGGAGGGCAAAAACAGCCTCCCCCGCCCCCCGGAAGCCTTCCAGAGGCTTCAGGGATCTTCAGGAGGCTTCCCTGAAGCCTCTGAAGCAGTCAAAACGACTCTCCGAGCAAACCGGACTTCCGGTTTGCTCGGAGGATCGTTTTAAGCGCTCCGAAGGCTTTAGGGACTTTCAGGTGGCTTCCCTGAAGCCTCCGGAACAGTCAAAACGAACCTCTGAACAAACCTGAAGTCCATTCCCAAACTTCTTGTTTGCCCGAAGGGCTGGTTTTTTGCGCTGTGGAGGCTTCAGGGAAACTCATGAAGCCTCCGGAGGGCCTTCGGGGGGGGAGGCTTTTTTCGCCCTCCCCAGGCTCCTATAAAGCCTCTGGAGCCTGGGGAGGGCAAAAAATGGCTTTAAAAAAGGGTGAACTCAGCTGGCCAGCGCGCGCATGCACGCTGGTCAGCTGACAGGGCAGCGCCTTGCGTGCCCTGACAAATGGCTCCGCGTGCCACCTGTGGCACGCGTGCCATAGGTTCGCCACCATTGTCCTATAGTGTTCTGTCATTGTTTTTAGGCTTGCCATTGATTTTCAAAGCTTCTTACCATCTGCATACATTATTTCATGTATATTTCTTCTGATGTGCCCATGCTGTATGCACTTTATCTCTTATAGGCATTTGGCAAGCAAGTTTCATAGAGGCTAAGACACTAAGACAAGATCAGAAAGGTTGGCAGTTCGGCAGTTCAAATCCCTAGTGCCGCGTAACGGAGTGAGCTCCCGTTACTTGTCCCAGCTTCTGCCAACCTAGCAGTTCGAAAGCATGTAAAAATGCAAGTAGCAAAATAGGAACTCCTCCCCCCCCATTTAGTCATGCCAGCCACGTGACAACCGATACATTTTCGGACAGTGCTGGCTCTTTGACTTAGAAACGGAGATGAGCACTGCCCCCTAAAGTCGGGAACGACTAGCACATATGTGCGAGGGCAACCTTTACCTTTTTAAGGAAATTTCTCTCTAAAGTGTGTTTCTAGGCATTTCTTTCAATATTACAGGTAGTCCTCGACTTACAACAGTTCATTTAGCGACCGTTCAAAGTTACAGCAGCGGTGGAAAAAAAGTGACATGACCATTTTTCAGACTTACGACCATCGCAGCATCCCCATGATCATGTGATCAAAATTCAGATGCTTGGTAATTGGTTCATATTTATGACGGTTGCATATCTTGCAGTCAGGTGATCAACTTTTGTGACCTTCTGACAAGCAAATTCAACGGGGAAGCCAGATTCACTTAACAAGCATGTTACTAACTTAACAACTGAAATGATTCACCATTTAACCATGGTGGCAAGAAAAGTAATAAAATGGGGCAAAACTCACTGAACAAATGTCTCACTTAGCAACATAAATTTTGGGCTCGATTGTCGTAAATTGAGGATTATCCGTATATAGATTTTTGTGTGTCCTTCTCTAATATATACACATATTTCACAACTTTTGATTCCAAAATTCAATGAAAATATATTTTAGTTCACATATTTCAAATCAGAAGCATGTATTAAAATATGAATTGATTTATCTTCCTCCACATCCTTCCCATGAAGACTTGCCAACTATCCACTTGGTCTCACCATTATTTTCTACTATTCAGGCAATAGTTGTCATCAGGGTGTGTTATTAGACTTAGAAACAAACCAATAGCAGTAGCAATCACATAACCTTACATCACAGACACATTACTAGGATATTTCAATTTTCATGTCCCCACGATAAAGACCTGGAGCAGTGGTGGGATTCAATGTTTTTTACTACCAGTTCTGTGGGTGTGGCTTGGTGGGCGTGGCAGGGGAAGGATACTGCAAAATTCCCATTCCTCCCAATCAACTGGGACTCGGGAGGCAGAGAATAGATGGGGGTGGGGCCAACCAGAGGTGGTATTTACCGGTACTCTGAACTACTCAAAATTTCTGCTACTGGTTCTCCAGAACTGGTCAGAAGCTGCTGAATACCACCTCTGACCTGGAGTGAGTTATCTGGTAAAGATAAAATCAATGAAACTGTTTAAGATAGCTTTCCCTATTGAGGATGGATAAGCAGAATAATCTTTCTTTAGCCTCTGTGATATATTTGCAAAAAAATTTTAAAAAACAAAAACAAAAATTACTCGTTTTTATTCTGACTTAGATTCCAGATTGTCAGGGCATGGAGGGCAACCAGAACGATGTCTTGCCGAAAGATCTGAGATTCTTTGGATATTGCTGATATTGTAGACTCTATAGATATTGTTGCAGGATGTAAGCTGTTCCAAATAAAGCTGCCCTTTGCAATTGACTGATGATAATTTTGTCACTGCTGATGGCATTCATGTTTCAGTTGTTTTGGGATCGCACCTAAGGCACTTACTACTATTGGTACTACCTTTCTATCTTTTGCCACAGTCATTCTATTTGTATTTGCAGGCTTTTTTAGTCTGTTATCTTCTTCAGTTCTTTCTCTTCTAGTCTGCTGTCTCCAGGTACTGCCACTTCCACTATCCAGAGTTTTTTGTCTTTTTTATCGACAATTATTAAGTCTGGGGTGTTATGTGATAGGTGTCTGTCCGTTTGAATTCTAAAATGTCAGAGCACTTTAGCTTCTTTATTTTATGTGCCGAACAGTTTTTGCTTGCAGGCAAATGTATTTCTTGCAGATTTTCCAATGCACCACTGTTGTTATTTTGCCATGCCATTGTTTGTAGACAGTCTGTGTAATCTTCTTGCAGCAGCTAAGCAGGTGACTGTTTCTTCAGCTTTTTTCAGAGGCTATCTGTTGCCGCTTCTCAACTTTGTTTTTGAATGCATTTGTTCTAAGGCTTGGTCTTGTGCAGCCAAAATTAGTCTCTCTGTCTCTTTCTTCAATTTTCCTCTGCTTAGCCATTGCCAACAAGGTCTGGTTATTATTTCTTTTCCCTGCTGTTTTTAATAAAATTATATATATATATTTAAAAGTTACACCTTTTTTGCAGATACCCTGTGTCTTACCCATATGTTTTCAAGTACAATTTAAAGTGTTGGTTTTGATGTATGTGGCTTGAATCCATGTTTTTTGTGGGGATGTCTTCTCCAAACAGGGCTTGCCTGCTCTGTCTGTTCTAACCATGAAGCAATTCTCCAGGTCTCTTTCTTCGAAATGTTAGAGAGGATGGAAATTTGAAATGATATTTCATTCTGTAATAGTCTGTCACCCACGGTCTAAAATGGCCCCTCAGTCTGTTTGTTTGTTTGTTTATTAAATTTATATGCTGCCCATCTCACTGTCAAGTAATTATTTCAGAATTGAGAAGAACAATCAATATGTTGTTTCATTGAACCTTGGGGCTAGTGGTGTCTATCACATAACACTGTCCTTATTTCATTAGATTATTTAAACTAACTACTTGATTATGTTTTACTTAATAACTACTATCTAAATCTTTGGGGAGTTGAATGAGATCTAAATTAAATAACGTCATTAAATACATACGTTAACCACAATACAAACTTTGTATTCTTTTATTTTTTGTTCTCTTTATTCAGGTTTGGTGTTTTTTTTGTTCATTTACTAATTGAAGATTGCTTTTATTTCTTTTTATTGTTGTTGAACAGTACTAAATAGAAATGGCCGTAGTTGGTGTAGATGAAGTGGTAATTGGTGTAGATGAAGTGGTATGTGAGAATGACGTTGGGAGATAGAAGGAAGAGTTGCAGACTAGGAAAAGGTCATAGACGAGGCAGCTGAGACCCCAGAAGAAATGGGGATGTGGCAAACATTACTGAAGGGACCCTCCCCAGTTCCTTGGGATAAGGAGGAGAGAAGTACTTTCAGACTTGCAAGATTCTGATAATATAACCTTATCATAAAGTTGAGGCTAGTACTCCTGGAAGTGTTTCTTGTCTGGACCTTGCAAGGCTGACTGCTATATACGTCAGCAAATTTCTAGGAAGAATTTTTATATTTCCTGAATTCTCACAGTAGCTGAGGAAAACATGTATTTGAGTTGAGGTGGTCTGATAGAGGAGGTGACAAGTTGCAACCACGTACTGCCATCCTGTTGTCACCTTCTTAACAACTCATCTCTTTGCTAAAATGCATACTTCCCTTAGCCAATGTGGCTCCCATGGAAACCCAAGAAAAGGCACAGAAACATAAAAGAAGCCACAAAGTGCAGCAAGGACGGCCATGCTAGGATTAGAAGCACTTTTGTTCATTTCAGCTATGAATATTTCACACCTCAAAGAGCATAACAAACAACAATAGGTTCGGCATTTAATTTCGGTCTTTTAACTAACCAAAAGTCACAATATCCTGCAGGCTCTGATATATTCATCAAAATAAGAAAAACTATACCGTGGTCATGATGCAAGCTCCATATTTCTCGTTCACGTGTTCACCACGTTGATACATGTACAAAAGGATCAGAGCTTGAATATTGATGGCACAATGCTGCTTTCATCATTCCCTGTTTGACCATCACGGCAGACATTTCTGTGAGAAATGGCAAAAATGTAGGGATGATAAAGGCAAATGGACAGCATTACTCAGCAGTGTGGCAAAGGAAAGACATAGAAGCTGATAACCCTTGATCATTTTCATATAAAGCTTTGCCTTCCAAAGTGGCTCTATTTCTAGCAAAAAGGTCAGTTAGTAGCAACCTGTTTGCATACATTAAATCTCAATATTTTGATTGGTTGGATTGTGAGAAATAACTTGCTATGATTCAGTGAACATAATTTGGATTTTAAAAATTAAATAGGTATATATTTACATACTTTTGAAGGTAGTATGCAAAGCAATTCATTCACATAATAAAGTTCTAAAGTTTATTTTGGATATGTTGGGATCTGCTGCTTTAAAAAAAACCTTTAATAGCTTTATTGTTGTTCAGTGCTACCCAGGATTATACTACATAGGTTGGGCTGGTGTATAAACCAAGTAAATAAATAAATAGGCATCATATTAAGATAGTACAGTTGGTTGTGAGAACAAAATTGGACAGTGGTTACATTATTTACATTATCCAGGCTAATTAATACATTGCAAGAGTTAAATGAATCAATAGTATTGTGCTCTTTCACATATTTATCTGGGAATCGATCTCAGTTATGTTAGTGGGTTAATAAGGATGCATAGATTTGCTACATTCCATTCCATACATGGGGCAAACTGTGCAGGAACTCTACAAGGTAAGTTCATAGATACTCAGGACCCTGGACAGCTCACTGTATAACTAGTTATGGCTAACATAATTGGCTAACATACTTGGTAAATAGCAACCTAGAATCAAGAATTTACCTTTTTCCCCTAAAGGAATATAATTCTCAATTTAAGGTAATCTCTCTTCCCCAAAGTATGAACCCACACCCACAAATCCTACACAGAGTCCAGTTTCCCCAATTTATCATTCAAAACTTTCAAATCAATTTGAAATTAATCCTAAATACTTTTCAAGTCGCTCTGTGTGGTTGGGGAGAGGGGGGTTTCCATGTTTCTGCCTATATGGACACTGACAGAAGCCACAGGGAAAAGAGAAAAATGAGCAGGGCTAGGATTTTAAAAAGAGGGGGGATGAATAACAACTGGTTGAAATTATTTTCCTGTAAAACAAGGTGCCCTGTTATATTTGCATGTTCAAATCATTCTCAAACAAAGCATTTTTTGGTAACAGATACAAATGTACAAGTTTAGATTTCCAAAAGGAAAGAAGGAAGGCAGGCAGGCAGGCAGGCAGGCAGGCAGGCAGGCAGGCAGGCAGGCAGGCAGGCAGGCAGGCAGGCAGGCAGGCAGGAAGGAAGGAAGGAAGGAAGGAAGGAAGGAAGGAAGGAAGGAAGGAGCAATTTTGAGATTTTAACACTAAGCTCTATAAAACTGGCATTAAATATGACATCTTACCTTATGTAGCACAATAGGCAGGAGAGAGAAAAGCTCTAACTGTCATTGCTACTTCTTCCCTGAGCGGAAGATACAGAAGGATATGCATAGAGTCCCAGAATATACAAGAATCTCCATCCACAGACTTCTGAAGGATTTTTCTGGAGTCTTTTGTGGTAGTGAGGCAAAAGCAGCTTTCTTCCTATAAATAGTATTTACTTTTTAAAACAATAAAATAATCCTACCTAATACAGATGAATTGGAGAAAAAGAGAGGAAGAAGCATTGTGCATTCTGTCTAATGCTCCTAGATAAGTCAGGATAAAAAATCTGACATATTTGAAAAGGTGGCAGGTCACGAACTGGTGGTCTGTGGATCACTGGTGGTCTGTGAGAAAAATTTGGTGGTCCGCATAAAAATTATTTGCATTTTCTATAAATCAGGGGTCCTCAAACTACAGCCCCTGGGCCGGATACGTGCAATGAATGTTTGTGTTGCTGCAAGAGTCTCCCCATTTGGGGTCTTTTTGTGTGGGTCAGAGGAGAGCAGAAATTCGAACTTGGGGTCTGCTTCAGCCATCTGGTGCAACGGTTTGGGCGAAGGCTGGAGGGAAGTGCTGCTGGTGGCAAAGAGGTGGAGGGCTCTGTTCCAGTGGGACTGTATCATGACCTGGAATTGGCTGACCGTTGAGCCTCTAGGCGCTGGTACCTGGCCTTGCACTCTGGCAGGTCTTCCTTCTGCTTGGAAAACCTATGCTCGTAGTCCTTAGTGAGGTGCTTCTGCTGAGCCTCCTTCTTGGTCAGATCCAATTTGAACTGAGCCAGCTCTTTCTTGCTATGGCTGCTTAGCTCCCACAACTGCTTCCTGTTGGGGCCCTAAGAAGCCCGGGCGGGCAGGCGAGAAGTGGCTTGGAGGGGAGGGGCGAGTAGAGGCTGGCGAGGCTTCCCTTGACATGAGTGATGTTGAGTTGGCCACGTCCACCCAGTCACATGACCACCTAGCCACGCCCACCCAGCTGGTGATCAGGCAGATATTAGTGATCTGCGGGATTTAAAACAATAAATTTAGTGGTCCCTGAGGTCCGAAAGATTGGTAACCCCTGATACAAGAGATGTTATCATGTGACCAAAGCAACACTTGAAAAATGTTGTGCCTTATGTTTTGAATTAAATGCTGTTTACAGAGTGCTCCGTTCTTCTGTCAAATTATAGCCAGTAATGAACCATTTACATAGACAGAAGTACAAATATTTTACCAAGTAACCATGGAATCTATGTACAAATGCCAAACCGTATAGCTAGTCTTAACATTTGGACAACTGCCTTAGACAGCTGGTAATGAGGATTAATAAAGAGTAACATATTGTTATGTATGTTTCTTTTTTACTGTAAAAGGTATAAGAAAACAACTTAGGCTCTCTTTTTTTGCCTCGGTTGAATACATGAACTTTGTCTTGGGGAGCAGGACTCAGTCTTACAAAGCCAAATGCTTTGGAATAACTATGCCAGCGATGGCGAACCTTTTTTGGCTCACGTGTCACAACTGGGGGGAAGGTGGGACCCTCGGAGGGTCGTTTTGAGCGCTCCGAAGGCGTCAGGGAAGCCTCCGGATGGTCCCTGAAGCCTCTGGAACGCTTAAAACAACCGTCCGAGCAAACCGGAAGTCATTTCCGGTTTGCTCGGAGGGTCATTTTAA
This sequence comes from Natrix helvetica, assembly GCF_964273705.1. Taxonomy (NCBI): domain Eukaryota; kingdom Metazoa; phylum Chordata; class Lepidosauria; order Squamata; family Natricidae; genus Natrix; species Natrix helvetica. Next base: position 24,796,749 of record NC_138553.1, read on the forward strand.
GCACTCCAAAGGCTTCAGGGAAGCCTCCAGACGGTCCCTGAAGCCTCCGGAGGGCCTCCAGGGGGGCGGGGGAGGCTCTTTTCGCCCTCCCCAAACTCCTATAAAGCCTCTGGAGCGTGGGGAAGGCGAAAAATGGCTTTTAAAAATGGTGAACCCAGCTCGCCAGCGCACGCATGTGCGCTGGCCAGCTGACAGGGCAGCGCCTCACGTGCCCTGATAAATGGCTTCGCGTGCCACTTGTGGCACGCGTACCATAGGTTCACCATCACTGAACTATGCTATTATCCTTTGGAAAATGAAATAAAAATGATACAGAGGCAGTCCACATTGATCTTAGAAAGCCTTGGCTCATAGTACGTTTTAGTGTAAGGCACATATATTCTGTTTTTTCCCCAGAATGGAAAAAAAATATTTGATATAGTTTAATCTGATATCTTTACATGAAAGTCACATGTTAGTTTTATTTTCAATCTGTGCCAAAGAAGCTGTGGCTGAGAACATTTATTTTTTTTGCTTAAGAAGGGTGTAATATGAATCTGATTTCTTCTCTGAATCTTTTACACAGATATGTTGAAAAATTTTCTAATACAGATTAATTACTTGTTTAAAAAAATGTTTTGCAGAGAGTTGGATTGAAAGATGTCTCAGTGAAAGTGAAAACAAACGTTATTCCAGCCACACATCTCTGGCAAATGTTTCTAATGATGAAAGTAAGTATGTTTTATTTTCTATAGAAATATATAGATTCTCATTTGTTAAAAAAGGCTTGAACTTTATAATGTCTGTGTAGCTCTAGGAAAGTCAGAGAGCACCCATCCACATCTCCAAGCAGGGAAAAGGTTAGAGTTAGATTACAAATGCATCAGCCAGAAAAAACAGCATTTTATATTTATAACTAGCTGATAACCTGGCATTGTCTGGGAATTTATTTATAGGGGGAAAATGTCCAGACCAAATGTAATTTCTAATGTTGGATTTCCCCCCTTACCAGAGGAATCCCCTTTGTGGAGTACTGTGAAGCTGTTACCGTAGCAACTCCACTGCGCTGTACAGTAGAAGCCATTTTAAGGCATAACAGGCTGTATCTTAACAGAACACACACCCAGAGGGGTTTTAGGGGTGTCTTATCCCCACAGTATTTGTTTCCACAGAGTAAGTCATCTGTGTACCAAGTTTGGTTGAAATTGTTCAAGGCGTTCCAGAGTTATGCTGGAACATACACACAGCTGTTTTTAGAAAGATAGATAGATAGATGATAGATAGATAGATGATAGATAGATAGATAGATAGATAGATAGATAGATAGATAGATAGATAGATAGATAGACAGATGATAGATAGATGATAGATGATAGATGATAGATAGATAGATAGATAGATAGATAGATAGATAGATAGATGATAGATAGATAGATAGATAGATAGATAGATGATAGATAGATAGATAGATAGATAGATAGATAGATAGATAGATAGATTGGACAGCTGAGTATATATGAGCAGAGGGACCTAAATATAAGCCATTAAGATACTAGCTTTGTAGATGAAGCCTGAATCTCCCTTCTGGGACCAAAACAATACCCATTGGGGTGCTTGAATAAAGGTTCTTCATTATCAGTCAAAAGGAAATTAATTGCCAAGAGAATTGTTTATCTTTCTGAGAAGGAATGCTATAAAGAGAATTCCTTACTGAATGTTCTAATCATATACAACTCAACAGCTCATTCTCATCTCACCACCTTCCACAACCATTCCAATGTTGGTTCCAGTTCAGATTTTAAATAATTTCATTGTTTTCTTGAAACTCTGCTAATGACCAGCATAAAAGATGGCTGCTTAATTCCCTGGTGTGTGTGTGTATGTGTTTCTCCTTCCATATGGAATACCCTGATAGGAGTGGTTTCAAGCAACCTAGCCAGCGTAGGTAAGTTAGAAGCTTGGGAGGTAGTGTGATGAAAGAGGCAGGGTGACATTTTAGAGCTCTACCAGAATACCAGTGGTAGGCCACTATTTCCTTTTTGTGTGGAGAACAAGGACAATCTGATAGTTGCGACTCTGTTAACAACTTTATTTTGGAGACTGCAGTGCAAAGCATATTGATCTACTTGGCGCATGGAGTGGGCATGATTATGGCAAAGGTGGACATTTCCTTAAGAAGCATAATGCTTCAGGAACAAATGGAGAATACTTGGTTTATATCGTTAATTGTCTCAGGGGGTATCATTGGAATGGGAAGGAGAGTATTAGAGCAATTATGGTTAAAGAAAGAGTATTCAAATACGGCAATGGGAGAGGGACAATCATGGGAGATAAGCATGCCCTTCTCCCTTTCCTTATTTACTTGTATAGGGTGTCCTGTCCTGGTACTCTTTATTACTGGGATGGAATAGAGCCTACTCATCAAAAGTCTAAAAGTAGGGCTGGAGTCTGGACAGATGCTTAGATTCCATCACAGGCTCAGATAACAATCTCTTTTTGGGAAGGGGAAATCCTTTACAGAATCCTTTCCTTCTTTCTCACAGTTAGTCCAAATGGATGTAGAATGAATTTAGAGAGCAATTACCCTTTGTGTCATGCATTCTGGCTTCTGAGTTTTGGCATCCTTGACCTGGGACTGTAATCAACCCACAACTTACACCTGACTCCTCAAAGCAGCTTTTTTCAGGGGTGTAAAACTGACAGCTCGCAGGTCAGATGCGTCGCACACAGGCCACACCTACTCCAGCTCCGTGAAAAGCATGAAGCAGTGTCCTGGTCCTGGCAAAACCTCTTTTATTTACACAACTGTGAATTCACTTCATTCACAATCAGCAAGGCTTGGTAAACAGTCTTTCAGAGGAATATTTATCAACACGAACCTTATCTCATTTGGAGAGCTGCCAGATAACTAGTTTCCAAATGCAGGACAAGGCCACACTTGGCACAGAGTCTCTTATAGTCACAAAAAGTACTTTCCACTCTTGAAACAACCAAAGGAACAAATTGTTTCCTGCAAAAGCCCATTCCCCATTCGCTCCTCTTTTGTTTCCTATAGGAGGGGCCAATCACCTCCAAGGTATGGCTTTACTCCCAAGTCAACCTGCTTTCTTAGTTGTTCTTGTCATCTGGCAGCTCTGCGCATGCGCACACTGGGAACAAGCTCCAGCTGTTCCTCTGACTCACTGCTGTCTAGCTCCCACTCTGCCTCTGACACTGAGCCCTCATCCGAGCTTTGCTCAGTCCCTAGGACTGGCCCATGTTCCTCCCCAACCTCCTCATTGTCTGGGTCCGCTGGCCGCCAATGGGCCACAACAAAACGTTGTGATATATCACGTGACAGCAATGTGACGCAACAAGTTTGACACCCATGATCTAGGGAGTTCTGCTGAAGATTCTATGCAGCTGGGGGGCATCTGGGATTCCATTTAAGGATGCCCATCAAAAAAGAGGCTTTTATACATCAAATACAACATTTTTTGCCTCCCAAAGCCCTGCCCCCTTCACCAAAATGGCCGTGCATAGCTTATAGGAGGCTTTCACAGACCTCCTGGGGGCTGGGGAGGGCAGAAATCAGCAAAAAGCAGGCTGTTTTTTGCCATCACCACCCCCATCCCCCAGCAGCACTCTATAAGCCTCCATAAGGCTATGAATGCATTTTTTTTTTACAAAAAACAGGCCCGTTTTCGCAGAAAACTGGCCTTTTTTGCTCTTTTTTGGCCCCCCACTCCCCAGGAGCATTCTGCAAGCCCCCCCCCAAGGCTATTCATGCCTTTTTGAGGGGGGAAACGGGCCCGTTTTCATGAAAAATGGGCCGTTTTGGGGAGGTTTGCAGAGTGCAAAAACTTTTTTTTCCCTTTTGGAAAGCTCTTTAACTGATTGATGAGAATTACATTGATCAAGTGCTGTGCCAGCAGAAACACCTACATATCTACTGTATTTCTCTCTCTCTATTTCTCTCTCTCTATCCCTCTACCTATCTACCTACCTACCTACACACACTTTCTCTCCCTCCCTACCTACTGTATTTCTCTCTCTCTATTTCTCTATCTATCTACCTACCTACCTAACTACTCTCTCTTCCTACCTTACTGTATTTCTCTCTCTCTCTCCCTCTACCTACCTACCTACACACACTCTCTCTCCCTCCCTACCTACTGTATTTCTCTCTCTCTATTTCTCTCTCTCTCTACCTACCTAACTAACTACTCTCTCTCTCTACCTTACTGTATTTCTCTCTCTCTCTATCTCTCCCCCTCTACCTACCTACCTACCTACACACACTATCTCTCCTTACCTACCTACTGTATTTCTCTCTCTCTATCCTTTTATCTACATACCTACCTGCCTACCTACCTACCTATCTAACTAACTACTCCCTCTCTCCTCCTACCTATCTACTGCATTTCTCTCCCTTTCTATTTCTCTCTCTCTATCCCTCTACCTACCTACCTACCTACACACACTATCTCTCCTTACCTACCTACTGTATTTCTCTCTCTCTATCCTTTTATCTACATACCTACCTGCCTACCTACCTACCTATCTAACTAACTACTCCCTCTCTCCTCCTACCTATCTACTGCATTTCTCTCCCTTTCTATTTCTCTCTCTCTATCCCTCTACCTACCTACCTATCTACACACACACTCTCCCTACCAGTCTACTGTATTTCTCTCTCTCTTTCTATTTCTCTCTCTCTATCCCTCTACCTACCTACCTACACACACTCTCTCTATTTCTCTCTCTCTCTCTCTCTCCCTTTATCTACCTACCTACCTGTTCTGACCCCCCCCCTTCCTCCTTCGCCCACACAGAACACACTCCGGAACAATACAAGGGAACAGGTTTATTTTACAAACAGACAGAAAGTTCTGTGGCAGTAAACCACCACGACAAAGCTCACAATGACAAGACACGAAAGCAGCTATCCAGCTGGCTATGTTTCAAGACCAAGACTTCTTGCAGGAGTCCTTTGTTGACTGCTGCAAAGGGCGTATGCACAGTCAATCCTTTTATAGCCTGGAGAGGAGTCTCCTGATCAGCAGCTGAGAGCCCTTACCGCGGATAATTGCGCCCACGCTCCTTGCGTCTATGGGCGCGGCGATAACGAGCATCCAGGAACTCCCTGTTCAGCTCTGACTCACTGTCTCATGACTCCTCCCCACTCCTCCAAGGCATGGCATCAGGAGCCCCCCTCCTCTGGCTCTCACCAGTGCTCCATGCCTCAGGCGCCTCCTGGTGCCGACCAGACTCTCCGATCCCTGCTCAGAGTCGGAACCCTGTCCAGGGTCCTCCACCTCCTCCTGAGCCGACTCATAGGGACCCTCACTCTTGGAGTCTGGTGGCAACTGCAAAGGCTCCTGCTGGGCCACAACACCTACCTAACTACTCTCTCTCCCCCCCTACCTACTGTATTTCTCTATCTTTCTCTCCCTCTCTATCCCTCTATCTATCTACCTACTTTTTTAAAAATTTGATTCTTCAAAACTTGGTGCATCTTATACTCAGGTGTGTCTTATACTCCGAAAAATATGGTAATTCTGTTCAGTATTTCACCTTAAGATATTAATGAACATTTTCGCTGTTCTGAAAAAAAACTATTGAATTATAGTAGGAGATTGTAACAACAATTATTTCAGTGTATAATTTATTTTCTTAGTTATTTTGCTACTATATTAAGTATGAAATTTTTAGTGGGTAGGATAAAAATATAAAAAACCTTAACCAGATTTGTTAGCATTTTAAAATATGGAGTTGCACATAACAAGTTCCTATTTTAACTTCTCTAATATAATGATGAGCATGAATTTCTCAAGCAGCAATATGCAATGAAGAACACGTTTGCTTACAGAAAAGTTTCAGTGATTGGGGCTTCAAAATGTAGGCATTGAAATATAATAATAGTAGTAGCAGTAGTATAGTAACATAAATGCCTTACCCCTGTAAATGAGTAATGTTTCACAGAAGATGATAATAGCCAATAGCTTAAATGAATTTATAAAGAGATTAGGCAGATTCAGCTGTATGGTAGTTTAATTTAATTATTTTCTCATGATTTGTTTGCTTGTTTCACACGGATCATAAATAGCCAATAGGCTAAGTTTACTGGCTAACCTAGGTGATATTAAAGCTACCTATGAGGTGGTTCAGTGCACTTTAACTCATATCTGTTAACCCAGGGCTGTCAAATTCCTGGCCCTTGGACCGGATGTGTCACGCACTGGCCACGCCCACACCCGGTTTAGCGAAGGGGGAAAAAGACCCGATACGTCACGTGCCAACGCCATGACCATGTGGGTTTGACACCCCTGTGTTAACCTGATGTCAATCTCCTAGCCTTTGTGATATCACTGAATTCACAGCAATCCTAGCTCAGGGAGCCAAATTGCAGGCACTGGCCTCTGTAAAGATTTGAACCTAGATAGTTCCCTTTTGAAAGAGATTAATGTGAAAGCCTCAAGCAGATGAGACTACTCTTGTCTCCTCAATGTCTGTGAATGGGAAAGAGAAACCACCCATGAGGGAAGGGGATCAGATACATCAATCAGTACCAGGTAACAGCAATGTTCTACTTCAGTGCCATGTCTCTCACCATAGAACTGACCTGAGGAAGGACTACTTATTGTTCATTAAGATGAATCTTCTGAATTGGTAAGTCTCAGGAGGAGAACTAATACTTCCCCAGACCAGTCCATGTGTCCCACATGCTTTTTGCCAGCTAGGGTTGCTCACCTCACTCATCTTCTAAAAAAGAGTTGAACCCACAGAATCAGGCCATTGGTCTGTCATTCAACCTCTGCTTGATTATATTCCTCATAGTCCAACTATTTATTCAGGGGTGTCAAACTCAAGGCTGGTTAGAATCCAGCCTCCAGGGCTATCTTGGTCTACCCAATGTGAAGATGAAAGATCAGGCCAGTATAGCTTCAGACAGTCCACCCAATGTGAAGTGGAAAGATCAGGCCAGTGTGGCTTCGGCCTGGTCTACCTAATGCAAAGAGGAAACATGCCAGCAGTTTGGGGAGTGGTGTCAAGCTGGCCACTCCCACTCAGTTGGCCACACTCACCCAGTCAGACACCCCCCACCCCCAAGGTCAATCACAGCCCTTATATGCTAGTCCACTAGTAGAAAATCTCAAAATATTATCATAATTATGTTTTCTTCCTGGGCAAAGAAAACTTAACAAATAATCCTTGTTCCCAAGAATAGCATCATTACAACAGCTCTTAAAAATTAATTGGAACAATGTTATCTTGCATGTGCCCTCCATAATGACACCCCTAGCAGAAAACTGAATGTAGGAATGGCTGCCCATTCTTTAGAACTGTTTAGAAATATTCTTTCATATTTGGTTTTGGGGCAGCAAGAGAAGAGAAGGAAGGTGGAAGGAAATGTATATTGTAATGCCTGATCTACTGTATAATAGAACCTTCAGAGTCTAATGATATTTTCAAATAATATTTGGGTTTATCCCAATTGCAGTCACAACTGCAATGGAGAGAATAAGAAAGGTGCAACATATCCATGGAGCTTGTAAGAGGTGCATTTCCTATTTGTAGGAAGTCCTGATGTACCTTTTCTCCAAGTTTGAGTCTCTAAACAGGGAAGGTAGATCAATGACCCAATGCAGTGAAAGGATGTGAAAGGTGGATGAGATGTAAACATTTATTTCCTTTAAGTTCCAAAGAAGGTATTCATGGGAACGCTGGTGCTGACAGGCATCAGATTGTACAGACTGACATTTACTTAAACAACCATTCCAATTCTCATAATTTTCAAGTATTTTTTGCATATTTCAAGCTTGTTTCTGGGGAATTTGAGAATATTCCCAACAGTGGAATTTTCTCATGTCCTTCAAGAACCTCAGCTGAAAGAATGTCCCCTAATAGTGTTTTTTCCTCAACAGATGAGGAGAAAGAGAATAACAGAGCATCTAAACCACACTCTACCCCAGCAACTCTGCAATGGTAAGATTGAAAAAACCACATTTATTCTCAAGCAACTACTTTAAGGCAAACTAGAAATATTCAAGAGCATGATGAACACGTAGGAATAATTTTGGCACTGTTGCATTATTCTAGATTATTGACTACATCAGCATTCTAGCTTGTGCTCATTAATTATTGTTCTGAGCTCAGAATTCAATGTCTGAGGATTAATATCTTTTTTTAAAAAAATGTGTAAAGGATCTGTGCTTTGCTAGAATTCCAAAAGACAAATAGCTCGTTAGCTCTAGCAAAAATACTATAAAATATCAATAAATGTAGGCACCTAAAAGTGTTCAGTTATATCTTTTCTAGTTACCCATCTAATCACTGGAAACATATGAACATAGATGGAGAAGGGCCTCTGGAAACTGATTAGTTGAACATCTTCCTATTCTTTTCTGAACTTATGGTACCCTAAACTCTGCCAGCAAATGGTTAATCTTTCCCAAATATTTAAACAGCAATTCATTTTTTGTTACTGTTGTTCTTGTCCAGCAACTAATACTTTGGATTACTCCATTCCTCCTCAGAAGGCAATTGCTTAGTCTTTCCTATAATTTAATGGATTCATTTCAGCCAAATTGTCACAGCTAATTATCTCATAAAGCTCTTCTCTCAGGAGGAAACAAGCCAATAATGGTAGCATCCTTAATCATAGAGGTTAATACATCCCAAAACTCCCAGGATATTCAGCTTGTTGGAATGTAGCCATTATTTGCTACCATGTCCCAATTGCCCAAGAGAGGCAATAAGCCATTTGCTATCATTCAACCTACCGTCTTTAATAGCACAGCTGCCCTTACGGTTTGTTTGTCCTTACAGTCATATCTGCCCTGACTTGTCTGGGCTCACTGCAAAAGAACTTCATGTTCTCCAGAGTACAATATGTTGAGAATAACCATCACCCCTTTTGTTTGTCTGCATTTGATTCTAAGCTGCATAACTTCAGCTTGCAAGTCCTTACAATTCAATGACTGTGAACTAGAGGCATCAATACTTAAGGAAGGAACGACACACCATTCTGCCTCCTAATATGCCAGCAGCACTTCACCTCTTCCTCTTTTAAGCAATATGACAATTGCAATTGGTCCAGTCAGGGGGAGCCTGGAGTGGCATGAACAGCATTTGAAAAGGAATCAAGAGGAGGCAAAGTAGGTATAGCAGTGTGCCAGTCAGTCTAAACCAGGGGATGGCAACCCGCGGTTCTGGAGCCACATGTGGCTCTTTCACCCTTCTGCTGCGGCTCCCTGTTGCCTGTTGGCTCCACAATTGATAGGGCTTTTGGTTAGGACAGGTAGGGGAAAAAGGATGCCATGCTGGAAGGAGACTCTGTGGTGGAGGAACCAGACTTCCATTTGTCTCCAGAATTGAATGGGGGGCTTCCGGTTAGGACCTTTGTGGCTCTTTGATTGTTTAAAGTTGCTGACCCCTAGTCTAAACTATGTTTAGGCTAGCTAACATAATTTGATTTGGTCTATATATCATGCTTATTCATAATATATTATGCTTGTTTGAGCTTAGTGGAATGTGTGAACTTAACTTAATTGTGGCATCTGGCAAAATATTATTACTATTATTTTAGCAAACTACAGCATAGCATGGTGTATTTATCTAGCTGATGTTAGCTCTAGCTTCATCTCTGGCCAAGACTTTGGAAGACCAATGAATTGTGGTGGCAGCAACCTGAGTGAGCTACATCCTCTGCATCTCATTTCAGGTTGTTTGGCCCATGCAATCAAGGCTGAGCAGAGATGATGGAGCCCAACCTAACCAGCTGAGTGAGAATGGAAGCTGCAGGGGATGAGTATGTGCTGGTGGGGAGAGGATAGCCAATAGAAAGGAGAATTTAGAGAAAACCAAGGAGAAAGAAGTGAGGAGATGGCTGAGAGCACTGGAAAGTGTATTTCTGTGCAACTGTTTTTTTTTAATTCACAGATTAATTAGTTATACATGAGTTTTGAATTGGCTGCCATGAACTGGATGCATTATGTTCTCTTAAATCATCTGCCTTTTGTCCATGGATTCATTGATTATTGCACAACAAGTGAGCGTGGCACTTTGAGTGCTCTGTCTCTGACACAGAACCTGACATTTGTTAAGTTGATCTGTGCTTGAAAACAGTTATGTAGGGATTAATATTAAGAATCTTGTAGGTTTATTGTCATTGTAAATATTGTCATAGGCATCTAGAGCACTATAGGGAGAGAGAGATACATGCATACATATAATTTATAGGCTGCCTGATTCCAAACAACACTGGGCAGCTTATAATTACAGTATTTTAAGGCATAAACACACACACAAGGAGATTTATGATGGCCCCCGAAACTTAAAACAAGTCCATTAATAATTTCCTGAACATTATCAAGGTGGGAGCCAACCAGATCTCTGTGAGGATATCATCCCACAGGGCAAGGGCTGCAGCAGTCATACATCGACGTAGGCCCCAGAAGATGGTACTGGTTAAGTGATGGGAGCTGGAGCACACCCATTCAAACCAGATGGACAGAAGCAACTGGAATCAAGCAGCCTTTCAAATAATCCAGGCCTTTTTCCATGAAGGACTTTATAGATGATAAATAGCACTTTGAATTGCACCTGGAACTTTTACTGGTGCAGCTGGGGTCACATAGACACAGCAAAGCATACCTAAAATTGTCCATGACACTGCATTCTGGAACAAATGTCTGGAAATTCTCAGTCACTCGGATCATGGTTGTCCCAAAAGTGCTTTTTCAAGAGGCAACTAGAAATTCTGATTTTTCTTTGAAGTTGTTTCGCTTCTCATCCAAGAAGCTTCTTCAGCTATCTAAGAGTTTCAAACATCTCTTGAGAGCTGAAGAAGCTTTTTGGATGAGATGCGAAACGTCTTCAAAGAAAAACAGAAAATCCAGTTGTTTCTTGAAAAAGCACCTTTGGAACATTCTGTTAGAGTTGTAGTTTCTGAATAGTTTTCAAGAGCAGCACATTGTTGCAATCCATTGATGAGGCTATGAGTGACTGCCGGATGTGCCCTTGGTCCAAGAAAGAGTGCACCTGGCACACTAAATATACTTGAGCAAGTTCCTCTTGGCCATAGTTGGTACCTGTGTATCCCAGATGACCCCTTGAGTTGTGCACCAATCTTGAATAGGAAAATGCAACCCCATCCAAACACAAAGATTGAAGATACCCAGAGAGTAGGGATATCCACGAATTTTGGAAATATTTTATTCATTCTAGGTTCCAACCTCTTACCGCAGGGTATGGTTAAAAAAAAGTCAAGGATATCCTTGAGGATATCTTTGGATCAGATCATTGATAGATACCAGACCCCAAAAGCAGTGTGCTATCTCCTTCAGCATTTTAAACTCTTCTTTTTACACTCTATTCCTTTTGATTTTGTTAGTCTGGGGAAGAGATGTGATACTCCAGCAATATAAAAGAAGATTGATGGGAAAGATTGTGGTGTACTAATTAACACTTCAAAGACTATATAGTACTTCTTTTAGATATTACAGCTCTTTATGGAACTGGAATAATGTTGAACTACAATGAAATGTACAGTTGCTGAATGCATTCTTTAGTCAGATACATTCTTTTTTTAATCCAGAACAAGTTGTCATAGCATCCATTAAATTCTTCAGCTCTCTGTATTGTGCCCTCTGAATGATAGATGAGTATTTTATTACAATGGTAGTGAAAATCAAAACAACAGGTGATTGTGGAGAATTACATCTGGCTACTTACTGTAACACAGTTCATTTAACTACAAATTATTTAATAAACTATAATTGGGTGATGTCTTTCAATATGCTAGGCCATAAACCAAAGTTTATGATCTATAATGACTGTAACCACACAACCTAAATGTCAAACACAGCAAATTATAGTTGTCTTTAATGCAGGAATCCAGCCTTCATTCTAATGAAACACCAGTTTTATAACCCTGATTTTTTTGCTTTTTTATGATTATATAATGGAATGTGAATGCATTTGTTTAGCAAATGAAATACACTGCAATGTTGCACCTAATTTTAAGGATAGTGTTTTAAGGACATTGCTGATAAAATAAATAGTCCAAATTCATTGCAACACTACAGGCTAATCCAGATTTCCAAATAGGACAGTTTCTCTATTGAAATGACAAAAATATGTAAAATTAAACAATGATCAAAATAGTTTTTGATCATTAAAGAAAAGTTCAGATATAACAGAAGATTGTTTAGCACAGACTAATGATTCACCATGAAAGAATGGAGAGAAAGGAGGAAAATCATTAGATATTATGAAGAGAAATAATTGAGAGTCTTTCTTCCTATCCTTTCCTGGTCAGAGAAATTGACGTGCCAATTAGCACCTATGGCATACAAACAGTCTGTGTCCTTTGAAAAGAGGTTTTGTTCAGTGTCTGTATATTTGAGGGCAAATGCAGCAATGATATTGTGGTAGACAGAAAATAAGAATAGATGCTGCCTTTAGAAACCAATTCTATTCAACCACTCCAATATCTTAATGAAATAGTTTGTAGAAAGGAAAAAAAAATAGCATTGTAAAGCTAATGGATTGGGGAAGAGAATCTCCATACAATATAGCAAGATATATAAATCATTTTTTCTAAGAAAGGTCTCTGCTAATTAGCTCACAGGTTACTTTATTATTATTATTTTCAAATCCACATTTTTCTAAATTAGTGTTAATGAAGCTTATTTTTATGTCTCAGTTTAATAAGGTAGTATACAGTACAGCAAGGTAGAAAGCTTAATTTTACATATTAGATATCTGATATTCTCCCTAGGTCATGTCTCCACTAACTAGTTTATTCTTCGCTGACCCAAGTATGCATCTTCCATAATTCATTCTTCTAACATTATTGGACATTATCAACATTATTCCTAACAGTATTAATGGCTGAAATAAGGTTTAGGGGAGCATTTAACTAGAACCACAGATTCTTCTGAATTATCTACCCTTCTAGTAATGCGTCAGAGGTTCCATATACTTCCAAAAATAGATCCAAGCAGCCAATGAATTGCAAGAAGAGCTCTGGGTACTGCATGACATAATCAGAGTTGCTACTTTAGCTTATGCCTAGGGTTGTTGTTAGTTGTGAATTCGTGTCCGACCCATCGCGACCCCATGGACAACGTTCCTCCAGGCCTTCCTGTCCACTACCAACTTCTGGAGTCCATTTAAGCTCACGCCAACTGCTTCAGTGTCTTCATCCAGCTACCTCAATCTCTGTTGTCCCCTTCTTCTTTTGCCCTCAATCATTCCCAGCATTAGGCTCTTCTCCAGTGAGTCCTTCCTTCTCATTAGGTGGTCAAAATATTTGAGTTTCATCTTCAGGACCTGGCCTTCTAAAGAGCAGATGCCTAGGGTAAATAATCCAATTGATAACAATCCACATTGTAGCAACCTAGGTAAGAATCAAGACTGCCTAGAACTGTTTTACCAAGGATGGGCTAAATGCATTCAAGCAGAGTCTGTACAGCCATCTGCTGGCGATGTTTTAATCTGGATTCCTGCACTGAACAGGAGGCTGGACTCAGTGGCCTAAATTAGTTTTCTAATTCTGTGATTCTGTCCTGGCTGGGATTACTACAGAATGAAGGATGGATACTGTGGATGGAATACAGTGAGAAGGGGGAAGGAGGAGAAAGGATAACAGAATGTTAGGCTGAAGACATAAGTGAGCTGGTGTGAATAGCATATAAATGTAATTGTGACTCTATATGTAAACGGATCTTCTGAAGATAGTCTCATCCTTAGGTGTTTGGTCCTCAGGTCAAAGGTAGTTTTAAACTCTGAATTGAGGCAGAAGACACTATTAAGGCTTACCTTTGCTATCTGCTTGAGCAGCAGGGTGGCTTAGATGAATTATACTATAAATGAAGTGCATTTTCCCCTTAAACTTTGAAGAGAAGACTAGAAACAAATTCCAGAGTGCTAACTATGCATGAACTTTGGCTGTAATAGGATGTTGTCCTAAAGCACCTTGAGATACAAGCAGAATTATTAAGGGGTAAATTTTACAGAAAGGATACATAAGGAGCACATTGAAAGACTGTCTTGGAAAGCCTTTGATGGTTTAGCAGATCCCCTATGTGCCTTTCATGCTAGGCCTGTTGACCTTGGTAGTTATTGCTAGGAAATGGAGCATATTGGCATGGGGGAGACTGGTGACTTTTTTCTTCTTCTAATTCTTTATACTTTAGTAACATAAATGATATTACAGAATCCTTTTGGAATTGAGTTACAAATAATAGCATAAATAAATAGTAAGATATCTCAAATTGTATTTATTTTACTCATTGGTTGGATTCGTACTCTGACCAACACCATAAATGATAATTAGCAAATAAGGTGAATAGGTTCATACCTTACAAAAAATTTAAAAATTACAATATAATTTAACATGTGCAGATTATAAAAATATAGCAAACTGCTAAGAATGTGTCATTTTACAAGTCTGTTTGAACATGTGCAAATTCGGTCCCTGGATAATTGTTCATTAGATGATAATCTACTATTTACTATTCATTTCTGAGTAGATTTTTGTAAGCATATGTTTGCTCTTTTCAGATCTAAAGGTAGCATATAATGTTATAGTATTCTGGGGCTAATTTTCATCTATAAAAGCATTCAATGTAAAAAATAAAATAAAAAGGTAATTGAAATAAAGGATTAAGGGTTATCAGAAGGTGTGGAGAAACTTTAGTGAGATATGAAAGCTTCTTCAAGTATCTGAAAGGCTGCCACGTAGTAGTCAGGGCAGAACTGTTGAGATGTGTTCCAGAAGAAATATTCGGTTTAAATTACGAAAAAAATCAAATTTTGGTTGGACACCAGGAAGCATTTCCTAATGGTAAGATCTGTTCAACAATGGAACAAACTAGCTTAGGAGGTGATAGACTCTTGTTTGCTGAAGATAATCAAACAGAAGGTGGATATCTTGTCAAGAACACTGTGGCAATGGAGTCCTGCACTCGGGAAGGAATTTCCAAGCTTTAAATTCTAGAATTCTATGGGGAAAGGAAAACAAAACAAAATTAAAATAAAGTTGGCAGGCCTTAAAGGTTCAGAACTTGTAATGGATACAAGCCTACACACACACACACACACACACACACACACACACACACCAGGGGTGGGTTCCAGCTTCTTCTACTGCCAGTTCACTCAGAGACATGCTTCGGGCGTGTGCGCACTTGATGTGCACTATGCACACATACACAGTAGGTAAAAAAATGCTTCTGCGCATGCACAGAAGCAAAAAACAAGATGCGGTCCCTATGGGGCCGCCGAGAGAACAGTTTGGGGGCATGGCTGGCCAAGTTAATACCTACTCAGCCGAACCGGGCCGAACTAGTAGAAACTCACCCCTCACACCCCCCCTCTCTCTCACACACACATGTAGGTATGGAATGGATGTGCATGGAAGTAGTATATTTGTCTTCTTTGTTTTGTCATTTTTAAGGCTGGAGGAGAATTACGAGATTGCAGAAGGTGTCTGCATTCCTCGAAGTGCCCTCTACATGCACTATTTGGATTTCTGTGAGAAAAATGATACCCAGCCTGTTAATGCTGCTAGTTTTGGAAAGGTGAGTATAAAAAGCAACTAATTTCAGGGATTTGAAAGATAATAGCAATAGCACTTAGACTTATATACTGGTTTACAATGCTTTACAGCCCTCTCTAAGCAGTTTACAGAGTCAGCATATCCCCCCCCCCAAATTTGGGTTTTCATTTTACCCACCTGGGAAGAATGGAAGGCTGAGTTAACCTTGAGCCTGGTGAGATTTGAACTGCCAAATTGAAGGCAGCCGGTAGTCAGCAGAAGTAGCCTGCAGTACTGCACTCTAACCACTGTGTCACCATGGCTCGTATGTATGTGATATAATAATGTATGTGATATAATAACAATTTATTAAACTTGTATGCCCCCTAACTCCCAACAGCTCTGGGCAGCTCACAACTATCGAACGAAGAAACTACAATAGAGTCAATAAAAATGAAACACTGGCAAACAAGGTAGAACAGATGAAATGAGGCAAGGTGTCTAACTCTCCCTCACCAAGGCTGGGGTGAAAAGCCAGTTCTTCCCTGCTCTTCTGAACAACAGCAGAATGGGGGCAACTCAGGTCTTCGGGGAACCTCATTCCAGGGATCTATACTTTCCCCATACATATTATTCAGAGGTGGTATTCAGCAGGTTCTGACCAGTTCTGGAGAACTGGTAGCGGAAATTTTGAGTAGTTCGGAGAACCGGTAAATAACATCTCTGACTGGCCCCGCCCCCATCTATTCTTTGCCTCCCGAGTCCCGGTTGATTGGGAGGAAATGAGAATTTTGCAGTATCCTTTCCCTGCCACGCCCACCAAATTTCTTTGGTTAGCATTACATTTTTCAAAAACAATCCAGATAGATTTGTCTGACAGTTGATTCTGATATTAATGTCAGACTAAGAAAAAACACAAAGCTGAAAACAGTGCCCAGTGGTGAATAAGTATAATGGGTATACAGCCGGTGGTAAAAGGGTTGCATGCAACTCACCAAAATGCTACTTGCCTTCTCCTGGCCCTCTAGATCAGGGGTGACAAACTCAAGGCCCCGGGGCCAGATCCCCCCCTCCCTGCTCTACATCTAAGCCCCATTGCCTATCTCACCATATCCCTTGGTGGAATTAAGACAGCTGTTCCTAAAGAAGTCTTACTTTAGGGTTAAGGGTGTCTCTTTTTCTATGTAAAGACTGGTAGTTCTTCGAAGATTGATCCCTCCTTTCCTGTCTAAATATAATAATAGCCACCTCTGTTACAATATAACTTTCCCATCCATTGTAAGGGGACAATGCTTTGAATCTCGGCTAGTATAACACTAAAAGGGGATTTGGGCTTTATCCTCAGTCCCCAGTGTGATGCACAGATCAGTTTTGATTTTTAATATCCCATTGACAAGGGCTCCAGACCTGTATTTCTTAAAGGGTAAAGCGAAGTATATTGTTTTTCTAGTTTCAAGAGACAATAAGCATAAACCAATAGGAATGTTTTATTTGTCTTTGGGGTAGTTGAAGAAAAATCCTACTTGAGGAGTAGTTGTCGTGCATTCTAAATGACAACAGGCATCCTGGTCCCCTCTAAAAACTCAGAAAATGCCTTCTCCCCACCACACCCCCAGTGCCTGGGTGCCCCCATCTCTGTCTGCCCAAACTGAAAGAGAGATGGGTGGGATTAATGTGTAATTAAAGAGAATTTGGAAGCCTGAGATGTTGCGGAATGTTAGATCAGTAGCTGGAACAGCATGTGGTGTTCTTTAGGTAGGCTTCATTGAATCAGCACAAAAAGAAAGAGCCAGAGAAAGAGGCTGCCAGCCTGTCTGCTCATTTATCAAATAGCTGGGCTGAACTTTCACAGCTCCACAAAAGTGTTTTTCTGTTTGCTGATTTCCCCCCCACCCCACCCTTTAGTTCAGAATTAAATCTGTACAACGTTTTCCCCTCTTCGAAGGCTCAGGAAGCAAATCATTTTGGTTCCCCATCACTTAATCAGTCAATCAATCAATCAATAAGCAAATGTGGTAAAAATGAAAGATAAATAATCATGGCAGATCATGGTACTTGCATGATACTTTGACTTAGATCCTTTTACAGAGCTTTTTGATTTTGGCTTAGACTGTGTGGAAGATTCCCTGTATAACAAGATGCAAAGAAGGGAATGTTTATGGAAAGGATGTAAAAAATAATAATTTAATCAGATAAATCTTAGTGCGAGTCCAGCTAAAGAGTTGTGCAGCGAAAATTAAAAATGAAACAGGTATATTCGAGTTCCGTGATGGCGAACCTATGGCACGCTTGCCACGGGTGGCACGCAGAGCCATTTGTTAGGGCACGCGAGGTGTTTCTGCCAGCTGGCCTGCTGACTTTGACCTTCTTTTGAGGCCATTTTTCTCCCTCCAGAGGCTTCCCTGAAGGCTCCGGAGGGCAAATAACAACTCTATGGCCAAACCGGAAGTCTGTTCCCAAAATTCCGGTTTTCACATAGGGTCGGTTTTTTTGCGCTCCGGAGGGCCTCCAGGGGGGCGGAGAGGCTATTTTCGCCCTCCCCAAGCTTCTAGGAAGCCTCTGGAGCCTGGGGAGGGCGAAAAAAGCACGAAAAAGTGGGGGGAGCGCTGGTCTTGTGCGCAGAGGGGGGAAGCACACACATGTGTGGCACGCCTGTGCATGACACCCCTGCACTCCCCCCGCTTTTGGCACACGAGCCAAAAAAGGTTCACCATCACTGTTCTAGTTATAAGTTCAGTTTTCCAGTTTGAAACAGAAAACCCTCTTATTTCAAACGTGGCCTATCTTATTAAAATAGCTCTCTTTTTTAATCAATAAAGGAGAATATTTGTAGCAGGATGATGGGCCCTTGGTCTTCTCTGAGATTACTTGCTTTCTTGAAGACAGTTCATTACTCAAACTACGTAGCATCATCAGTATTAATCAATGTTAGAGCATTAGATGCCAAGGACCTCTTCTTTTTTCTCAGTGTTTCCTTTGATGTTTATGAAGTTTTATTTAAGCATAAAGTATTAAGAATGTGGAAGAACTTTAATTGAGAAGCATTTCTCACAGTATATTAGTACATTAATAGTACATTCTGCCAATAATCTTCCACTCCAGTTGTTTTTTTAATAGATGCATATTGTAAAGATATGTAAGGAAAATTCAAGATATATAAACTAGCACAGCTATAGACAGAAGTACAACCATATATATAATAATGATAGCAATTTTATCCATTCTTTCCAAGTGTGCATATATAATTTGTGCTCTGTAATATGTTCCAGTGATATAAAATACTTTAAACAGCTCTTTATAAATGAATTGTTTTAATTTTTTTCTTACTTTCTCTTCAAATAAGAGAAAACTGTCTTAAGAAAGTTCAAAACATTCTTAAAGATCCATCTCATCCTGGGCACCCTTTTTTTAAAAACTATTACCATCTAGCAGACGGTACAGGATAATAAAAACAGGGACAAATAGGCTGAAAAACAGCTTCTATCCCAGGGCAGTAACTTTATTGAATTCTATGATATAGTGCAATAAGCAATGTCGGGTTTTCAATTTCAGTTATATAGAATGTGAAGGATGTTTGTTTGTGTTTTATTTTTATAGTTATAATGTACGCTGAAGATGGCATTTAATTTCGTTGTACGATGTGCAATGACAATAAAGTAAACTTAATTAGATAAGCATGACTAAATATACATGACTGGAATAGGATCTTATGTTTCTTAACATGAAATTATTATTAAATTATAATTTACAGATAATAAGACAACAGTTTCCACAGTTAACGACACGAAGATTAGGAACCAGAGGCCAATCAAAGTAAGCAATAATGTGTGTTTCATTATCATAGAAAGGTTAAGTGTGTTATAGAAGTGTGATTGCAGAATGTTTTTATGCAAGATGTCTATGGCAAATACTTAAGTGTGGCAAGGAGAAAGCCCATCAAAAAGCAAAGCAAAAACTCTGATATAGCATGGTCAGTTGTAATGGAGGACTGGGCTTCTATACCGCTAATAATTGCATAGAAGAGGTTGCTTCGACTAGGGACAACATCTTCTTTTCCACACAGCTATTCAAGGTACAGAAGTACTGTTTCCTGATGAATCCAGGTCACTTTGGACTACAATTTGTATGCCGCTGCTTTACCGTGCTCCAGAGCTTAAGAAAAGTGGCAGTAGCCATTCCACATACCAAGAGTAGTGGCCATGTTACCAATCGGTGCACAAGCTGGAATTATATTGTCTGCTTGGTCCCATGCCCCAACTTTGCTTATCTGCTCTTCATCTCTCCTGGAATTCTGATAGTTCTAGCCTGCAGGAGACATGATGCTCATATTTCACACTGGAGGAGTAACAGACTGGATAATGTGTGGTTCCCAATTAAAAAAAAACATAAGACCAAATGCATCTTTTCTAAATACAAATATACTGATGAATGATAAAATATAGGTAATTATTATAAATGCTTATCAAAATTTGACAGGTAAGGTTTGCTTCTTGCCTTAGCCAGGTGGGATATGTGTTGGTTGTTTGCCCTTTGCTATGCCTGCCTGTTACATTGGTGTGATGCAGTATTTTTTATTCTCCAAAGATGGGGTTTGGGCTCGGTGTAGAAGTATGTTGCCATCATGTCAATTTATCTTTTCTGTAATGTATTCTTGTGCCATGACATATAAAGGCTCCATGTTCCTAACCTTTTATCCCCAGACCATTTTAGTGCATCAGAGCAGTTTTATAATGGAAATATACACTTGCCGTTATAGATGTTCTGTGCAATAGAATAGAATCCAATCACAGCTTCCTAAAGAAGGTAATACCTTTTATGTGGAGTTCAGCAGGGCTTGAATGAAGGGGTGTAGGAAGAATGAATGCGAGAACACGGTGCCTTTTATGGGGGCACTGGACAATCACTATTTCAGCACTGCTGGCTAAATAGATAGCAGCATTTCTTGTGGATGCTGATGTCATAGACCAGCTCAGCCAGTAATTTTTGGTTAGCAGTCATACACCTGCCGATGCTGAGGGACCAATACCACAGCTTCTTTTATCTTTTCCCAATGCTTCTCATAAGCTATTGAATCACTAGTCCTCAGGCACATACGTGTTTATATTGGAGGCTATGTTTTAAAAGAAAAAGAAGGAGGCAAACGGTGGTGTGACAGAAACAAGGTGACATCACAGAAGGATTGAAACTAAATCTTCAACCCTTTGACAGATTTGAGGAGATTATGCAAAACATACTGAAAAAAATACTTGAGGCTTAATACACTTATTTTATGGATTACTTTGTTTTAAAAAAAATCTATTATGAAAGTCTGTTAGCATACCAACAAGTATTGACAGCATGAATCTAGTGGCACAGCAAAAATATGCCTGAGAGGCCATAAATTACCTATAGGTTGCAATTTATCCAACCCTCCTAACATCACAATACTTAGTAATACAAACAACTAAAAGCTCTGCCAACAAACCTCTAAAGGAAGTTGCAAACTTCTAACGCAGGGGTCCTCAAACTTGGCAACTTTAAGACATTTGGACTTCAACTCCCAGAATTCTCCAGCCAGTTGCTGGCTGGAGAATTCTGGGAGTTGAAGTCGACAAGTCTTAAAGTTGCCAAGTTTGAAGACCTCTGTTCTAAAGGAAGCTGCCATCTACAGTTAAAGTACACAGTAAAAATTGCAGCTCTATGACTATTCTTAAAAGGGGCATGTATTAGAGAGCTTAAGAAAAAATATTAATTGCCTTATAACAAATTTATTATCACAGTAGAGAAGAAGGTGTACGGTTGTCCCTAGTTTGCTTCTACCAAATATCTGGCTTAGGGCTGAGGCAAAAGCACCAGGCTCTGCCAATTTGTATCTTTCCTGGGTGCTCCTGTGGATGGAAAATGCAGCTTGTTAAGCAACTTGAATCCTCACGCTTATGTTCTGATGGTGAATTTGCACTCAGGCATTAACTTGCAAATTGGCATGAAGTCTGTTTTGTTAGCAATTTCCCTTTTTAACCATACTTGAGTGAACAAGTTCTCTCTCTTTTAAAAAAGTGTGTATTCAACATTTCAGGTACCATTACTATGGCATTGCAGTGAAAGAAAGCTCCCAGTATTATGACGTGATGTATTCTAAGAAAGGAGCAGCCTGGGTCAATGAAACAGGAAAAAAAGAAGTAATCAAACAGACAGTGGCATATTCACCACGATCCAAACTTGGGACGTTGCTGCCAGAATTTCCAAATGTCAAAGATCTAAATCTGCCAGCCAGCCTGCCAGAAGAGAAGGTGACGCTAGTAAAATATTCATTGGCTTGCTTTGGTCTCTGCTTTTTCTCGGTTGAGGAAAGGCTAACTTAACTATGAAAAAGTGCCTCTTCAAAAGATTGAGTTTAAGAAGACTGTGACTTGATTTATGAAGGACTTGATTGCTCACTGTACTTGAAACAAATAATTTCTCCCTGATTTATGGCATTTATCCAGTCATCTATAGATGAAAGAGGCTGTACCTCTTGTATCGGTTCATAGTAGACAATACGTCAAAGATCCATGATTGAATTTTCCAATATTTCTTTAGTGAAAAAAACAAACCCAGCAACTTAGGGAAAGTAGATTAGTGCAAAAAGGCAGAGGACCAATTCTTTTTCCTGGCATCATATCCCTAACTTAATTACAACCCAAAGTTGCAACTAGCTATTCTGGAGAAGAAATCACATGCAGTTAATATGTGGTGGTAGTAGTAGAATAATTTAATTTGGGCAAATGGCTCATGCCCACCCCCAAGTACTTTCATCCTCCCTTAAATGCTTTTAACTGAGAAACAAATTTAAACAGAGAAATTGGATGGACAAAGAGAGAAATTGGATGGACAATTTGACAATTTCTCAAGAATAGGACTTGAGAGGGAATTCAGAATTTTGAAGGAGTAACTTTCTAGTTCAGAATGCTTCTGCTGGAATACTGTACATTTGGTGATAAGCAGACTTTCTGAAACATAACGCTCTGAGTCAAAGATGACACCCTTTTAGGAACTTGATCTGGAAACCAAGATACGTGGGTATTAGGTTAGACTCTATCTAGATTAAGGTTTATAGTTACAGCTTGTGAGACCTGAGCTTGGTACTAGTGTTTTTGCTGCCTTACGGGTTTAATCTTCTTCACGACTGTCTCCACTGCTAGGAATTTGTTAGGAACTGGAGATCATGATAGATTATACTAGAAATGTTACTGTTTTAAATTATGACATCCTTAATAAGAATTGCTCTTTTTTATTTTTCTAGGTATCTACTTTTATAATGATGTACAGAACACACTGTCAAAGGATACTTGATACTGTAATAAGAGCCAACTTTGATGAGGTTTGTAATGAAGTAAAACTTTTTTCATAGGATAGTTTTCATTCAGTTATACTTAGCGATGGTAATGAAAATGTTTATATTGACTGGCTACATTGTTCTGAAGGTTCAAAATGTTTCCCACTGAGAATTGGAACTGTTGGAACTAATAGAATGTGTTAGTTCTGTTGGATAAAAAGATTCTGAGAATAAAGGAAGCTAAGGAACAGGATGCTTCAAGGTAAGGAAGCTGAAGAAATGGTGCAATCAGGCAATGTACTGAAAAATAAAATAAGAAGAACAGCAGTACAAAGAAGAGGCTTATGTAAAAGGATGGAGGAGATGAGCAATTGAGATCAGAACAGAAGTGGGTTGCTGCTGGTTTGGCCCTTATCGGCCGAACCAGCAGTAGAGGCGGCAAGAGACTCCGCCCACCCACCTGGATGCTTTTGCGTATGCGCAGAAACGTCACGCACAAACGTGCCTGAACCTGTAGTAAAAAAATTAGCAACCCACCTCTGGATCAGAAATATTAATGAGATAGAAGACTGTAAAACAAAACCCTCTATACTACTTAAAATTACATAGATAAGAGGCAAGGAATGTTACAGATCCTATCCCCTAAGGAGATACATCTGGTGATATCCAGAAGGACCTTCTCTGTGGTGGCTCCCTCTCTCTGGGACATCATTCCCTTGGAGATTAGACCGGTCGCCACTCTAACTCTTTAGGAAGGCCCCTAAAGTTGTGGTTCTTCCATCAGGCCTGGGTAAACCAGAGCGGGATTAAGCCCATTAAATGGCTAATATGAACGTGTGTTGTCCCTGGCGTGGGAACGGGGGGGGGGGATTCTTTTATTCTTTTCCTTTTTTATTCTTTTTCTTTTTATTTCTTTTACATTGTGTTTTTATGATCTTGTAAGCCACCTTGAGTCATCATATGCGAGTAGGCAGCAATATAAAATTTCTAAATAAATAAAAAAAATAAAAATAGATAATATAAATGGAAAACAGAATAAATAAGCCCTTCCCTGTAGTGGGGTTATCCAGACTCTAGTATACCCTCACTCATGGAAGCTTACTGAAAGACTTTTGGCCAGTTATTCTTTCTCAGTTCATGCTCTCCCACAGAGTTGTGGAAAATAAAAAGACGTGCTTTGTACATTGCATTGAGCTCCTGAATTAAAGGGAGGATAGAAATGTATTAAGTATATATACATCAGAGGTGGTATTCAACAGTTCTGACTGGTTCTGGTGAACTGGGAAATTTTGAATAGGTCAGAGAAGCCTCCCGAGTCCCAGCTGATTGGTGTCCCAGCTGATCAGCTGGGTCTTCTTATGTTGCCCTGCACAGGAGAACGGAGCTGGAAAGCAGGTTAGTGGGGTGGGGAGGGAATGGGGATTTTACAGTATCCCTGCCATGGAGTGGGGTGGAAATGGAGATTTTTGCAGTATCCTTCCCTGCCACACCCACCAAGGAACACCACGCCCACAGAACTGGTAGTAAAAAATATTTGAATCCCACCACTGATATACATATAGTATTTCATATCTATTATATACACATATCTATAGTTATATATAAAGTTGTACACATATACTTATGATTCATAAGGTTGAGAATATCTATGGCTCAGTTTTATATGCAATAATATTTGAAATAAATCTTTATTATAAATATTAGTTTGGTGAATATGTCTTACAATGGATGCCATTTTAACACTAAGATCAATTAAACTAGTACAGAATATTGATTTCCAAAGTGCCTGCTATCTTGCTCTGCTAAACTCCAACATTACAACATATTCTAGTTCTTTGCTTTTTGTTTCTCTTTCAATTCTTATTCATATGATTTTTTTTTCATGTAGTCAGTCCAGATAACCAATACCTTCTAATAGCACAAATCTCTTGTTCAAGGCAAGGTTATATTTGTTTGCTTGTTTATCTATCTATTAAATTTATTTGCTGCCCATCTGGCCACAAGGTGACGTTAATTTAGATTTAGGCCTTAAATATATTTACAATGAATGATCGCCTGACGTTAATTGTAATCTATACAGGATGATTTAACTGTTTCCTACCCCTCAGTGTAATGCCTCTTTCCTCATTTTGGCTGCTTCCATATTGGATAGGAAATCTCTTTTGTTAACCTTGAGAGGGGACCAAATTGCTGTCAACAGTCATGTACTTTCAGAGGAAAATTGTTAGGGCTCCTTGTTAGTATAATGTAGGGATGTCAAACTCAATTTCATTGAGGGCTACATCAGGGTCGTGTTTAACCTTGGGGGGCTGAGTGGGTGTGGCCAGGATGGGCATGGGCAGCTCGATATCCTGCAGCCCTCTGTCAGTGAAAACGAAGCCCAGGAGCTCAGTTTTCACTGGCAGAGGCACTGCGGGCCAATCTTTAACTGTTTCCAGAATGGCCTGGAGAGCCAGATCTAGGCATGAAATGCTCTAATCTTTGCTACCAGTTCAAAACCAGGGCATTCATTTCGCTCACATGTGGCACTTCTGGGCATGCGCAGAACCTTCTGCGCATGTACAGAGCATTTTTAATAATGTCTGGGTGGGCGGTGGAAGCCTCCCACTGCCACCACTACCGGTTCGCCCAAACCAGGACGAACCGACAAAATACCACCTCTGCCCAAATCTAAGCACCCTGCGGCCCAGATCCGGCCTGCAGGCCTTGAGTTTGACACCCTTAGTGTAATGGTATGTGGGAATGCCCTTGGGAGATGTGGGAAGAGCACCAGCCAAGAGAACAGATGTACATAAGAAGCAGTTGAGCCTGCAGATGGAAAGGGACAAACATCTCACAATGTACCCTCCCTAGTTTTTGGGGCTTTAAATACAAAGGGGGGGATAAATGTACTTTCAGACCTGCCAGATTCTGTTAATGTAACCTCACAACAATGTACAGTATAAATAGTTCATTTGGGCATGCTTCTTATCTGGACTATCTTGCAAGGCTGATGAGCAGAATGAAACTCAGTGGTACATGGACATGAAAGAAAGAAAACAGAACCCACCCTTTATTTGCAACTCTCCCCCCCCTTTTTTTTTTCATCAGCAAACTGCCATGGGTGGAACATACCATTTGATGGTGTTTTGCAAAAAGAAAATCAGAAGTGCCTTTCTGGCACTCTAGAACATTTAGTAAATAATAATAAAACAATTGCACATTCCATTTATTTCTTGTGTCTGGGTGCATTTCTAGGTTCAAAGTTTTCTTCTGCACTTTTGGCAAGGGATGCCACCTCACATGCTTCCTGTACTGGGTTCTTCCACTGTAGTAAATATAGTTGGAGTTTGTGATTCAATACTGTATAAAGCTATTTCTGGAGTTTTGATGCCAACAGTCTTGCAAGCATTACCTGATAGGTGAGTATATTTTATAGACTGATTTTTGTGTGAATGTATTGGTGTGAGTTTGCTTGCGACATATGCCCTCTATACAGTTTAAATGAAGAATTTTTCTAACATAAGACCAAGTGAATATTTATCTATCTCCATCTCCATCTCCATCTATCTATCTATCTATCTATCTATCTATCTATCTATCTATCTATCTATCTATCTATTTGGGTCTTTTTTCCCATGTAAGATTGAGATTGTCTTTGCAACGTTTCGGCGAGGTCTCACTGGCCATCTTCAGGCTGGATTTTGGGCTTAAAGTGTGATCACAGCTGCCGTCTTTCTATAAATCTTGGTGGGGGGGAATGTGGAGTGCTGGCTTTGTTTCAGTAAGTGGAATGATTGGTCGTGTGGTTGTATCATGATTGGTAGATTGGTGCTGATTGGTGCTGGCTGTGTATCCGTTGTTGTTTCGTGTTTGGAATTCGTTGGAGATTAATACGTTTGTAAAACATATTAAAATGTATTAATCTCCAACGGATTCCAAAGAAAAACAATTACCAACCTAATCCAAAGGGAGACTCCCCCAAAAAACCAAGACACAGAACAGGACAATGGCATCGCCTTCCTCCCTTACATCAAAGGCCCACAGATAAAATCAGCAAAATTCTCCACAAACACAATATCAAGACAGGCTTCAACACTGACCAAAAAATAGCCAACATCTTAAGAAACCCCAAAGACAAAATCCAGCTAGAAAACCAAGGAGTCTACGAAATACCATGCAAAATCTGCCCTGTAACATACATAGGACAAATGAACAGGAGAATAAATGCATGCATCGCAGAACACAAGAATGCAGTAAGAAAAAAAGAAAAAAACTTCCTCCCTTTTCCAGCACCTTAAAGCTACAGGACATGAAATTAATTTTGAAGGAACAAGGTTAATCTCCAAAACAGAACACTTCAACAAGAGAATAATTATGGAAGCTATTGAAATAGAGAAACACCCCCACAACTTGAATAAAAGTGATGATACCTACCACCTACCAGACATCTGGAAACCAGCCCTCGTCAACAAAGAAGCCCCACTCACCACCCAGGCCATTACAACACGAAACAACAATAGACACACAGCCAGCACCAAATGATGTCCCGGTGTTTGGAGGCCGTACGGGTCTGGATGGATGGCAACCGACTAAAACTCAACCCTTCCAAGACAGAGTGGCTGTGGCTTCCGGCCTCCCGGTTCAACCAGTTGCTTCCATCT
Source organism: Natrix helvetica (assembly GCF_964273705.1). NCBI lineage: Eukaryota > Metazoa > Chordata > Lepidosauria > Squamata > Natricidae > Natrix > Natrix helvetica. The sequence continues at coordinate 24,824,194 of NC_138553.1, forward strand.
CTGGCCATTGGGGGCGTGCAACTGGCCCCCATGGAACAGGTGCGCAATTTGGGCGTCCTCCTGGATGCCCGGCTGTCCATGGATGACCATGTAACAGCCATGGCAAGGGGGGCGTTCCATCAGGTTCGCCTGATGCGCCAATTGCGCCCCTTATTGGACCGGGATGCCCTACGCACAGTCACCCATGCGCTAGTGACGTCTCGCCTGGACTACTGCAATGCTCTCTACATGGGGCTTCCCTTGAGATGCACTCGGAGACTGCAGTTGGTCCAGAACGCGGCCGCGCGGGTGATTATGGGGAGGACTAGATACTCCCCTGTAACACCTCTCCTGCGCGAGCTGCACTGGCTTCCTGTAGTCTACCGAGTGCGTTTCAAGGTTTTGATTATGATCTTTAAAGCGCTTCATGGCACAGGACCTAGTTACATGCAGGATCGCATCCTGCCCCATACATCCCTACGACCAATCCGCTCACACAGAGAGGGACTTCTCTGGGTGCCGTCCGCTAAACAGTGTCGGGGGGCGACACCCAGGAGCAGAGCCTTCTCTGTGATGGGCCCAGCCCTGTGGAATGACCTCCCCCGTGACATCAGGATTATTTCCGATCTCCGCTCCTTCCGTGTACAGCTGAAGACCCACCTCTTTCAATTATCTGGCCTGGCTCAACCGTAAATTTTTTCTTATTCCTCCTGACAGTCCTTTTAAATTTTTTAAATTTAAATTGTGTTATTATAACTGGGGTATTTTAACGGTGATTTTTAACTGTCTAAATGTGATGTAATTTGTTACCTCCTCCGTGCATGTATGTCCTTGTATATATGTATGTTTATGTGTTTGTACATATGTTTTATGTTTTATATGTTCTATTGTACGCCGCCCCGAGTCCTGTCTGGAAAGGGAGCGGCTAATAAATTCAAATTTATTATTATTATTATTATAATCAACCAATCATGATGCAACCACACAACCAATCATTCCACTTACAGAAACTAAGCCAGCACTCCACACACCCCACACCAAGGTTTATAGAAAGACAGCAGCTCCGATCACACTTTAAGCCCAAAACCCAGCCTGAAGACGGCAAGTGAGACCTCGCTGAAACGTTGCCAAGACAATCTCAATCTTACACGGGAAAAGACATGAATACAACAAGACTATATATATAAAAATGGCTGTGTGTGTGTGTGTTCCAACATAACTCTGGAACCCCACAAGCAATTTCAACCTAACTTGGTATACAGATGACTTACTCTGTGGAAACAAATACTGTTGGTGTGTGTGTGTTCTGTTAAGATACAGCCTGTTGTGCCTTAAAATAGCTTCTACTTTGCTGCCGTAAAATGGCTTCTACTATGCAGCACAGTGGAGTTGTCATGGTAACGGCTTCACAGTACTCCACAAGGAGTACTCTGGTAAGAGGGAAAATCCAACATTAGAAATTACATTTGTTCTGGACATTTTCTCCCTATAAATAAATACCGGGGCAACACCGGGTTATCGGCTAGTGAATAATATAACCAAATGGGTTTGACAGAATACTGCAGACTGAGTTCAAATGTCAAGGAAGGAATGGTGGAATTTGTCATTTAAGAATGAAAGACAAATACATGGGCAATGTACTTGCATGCTTCAGTTTTGAATTCTAAAAAATTTATCATTCTGGCGTTCTTTTTCATACAAGTACAGTCAATGACATTTTTAATTTATCAGGTTTTCTTCCTTGAAATTCCATCTTAATAATGCTTTTCTGTGCATGTTACAAGTCTTCATTCCTACATTGTTTTCTATTCCAGCCTTCTGTAAATTAGTAGTCCATTGACGAGTTCAACTTCTACATCATATTTCCCAACCAGTATCTTAAGGGCTAGATCTTCTTGTACATACTTTCTTGAACCCTGAGACCTCTGGATGGTCTTGTGGCCTGAGAACAGTGTTTATAAATGGTGTGTCCCTCTACACTATTCTGAAATGTCCTCAGCAGTACAGTATGTCTTGTGTGCCTGTTTTATTACCATTTGAGAGGCTGACAAGATGCAGTGTGTTTTTGTCCTCAGTTCTTAACCATGACATTTCCTAGATAGCAATGGAATCATTTAATTCAATCTGTTTCACTTATTCCTGTTAACTAAAGTAGATAACTTTGATTTAACCATATCGCTCCTGACGGGTTTTTATTGGGTATTTTAATTATATTTTATTTCATTATCTAGGGGTTTTTAAATACTGTATTTTAATTGTTTTATTTGTCAGCCGACCTCCTCCTTGTGTATGTCTCGGTATATGTCTCTGTTATATGTTTGTTTTGTCCACATATTTATTTCATATGTTTCGTTGTACGCCGCCCCGAGTCCTTCGGGAGAGGGTGCGGCTAAGAAATAAATATTTATTATTATTATTATTATTATAACTGTAGTTTCAGTAGTAGTAGTAGTAGTAGTAGTAGTAGTAGTAGTAGAAGGAGTAGCGATAACATTTATTTTTCTAAGTTTTAAACATTAAACACCACTGAAAATTAATGTTATGCAGCAATTATGGATCATAACTTTGAAAAGTGGCATAGTTTTGAAAAATGGAATATAACTTTAAAAAAAAAAGATCTGGGAGGGACAGCAGATCCAAGAATTTGCAGTTATTCATTTCAGAACTCTATGGATTATTTTTTCTGTATACTTTGGTGCACTTTTCAGATTCTTTATTATTAGGTAGCTATAACATAATATATAATATTCTCAGTGCAATCCTATGAATGTAACTGGAAATTAGGTCTCACAAAGTTGAGGAACTAATATGAGATAGATCAGGAAAGGAAGATTTACCAATTTTGAACTATAGGGTTAAGAATTGGGGAGTTACACAGCAAATATTTTCCTGTTTTCTTCTGCTAAGAAAGACTCTCAATGTATGTTCCTGAAATAGTACTTTTCTTTTCAGCTTAACACAGGTGATCCGCAAGTTTGCCAAACAACTGGATGAGTGGCTAAAGGTAGCTCTTCATGACTTGCCTGAAAACCTACGAAATATCAAGTTTGAATGTACGTGTTACATACTTTCTTAATACAAGTGGAAAATTGTTTGTGATGCTGTAACATTAAAGTTAAAGATATTAATCAAAAGGTAGTATGACTCCTGGCACCAATAGAGCTTTTTTTTAAAAATGCAAAGGATTTTTTTTTAAAAAATGGTCAGATAAAGAATTTAATTCCCACTACATATGTGGTATAGCAATATTCTTAATCAAATCAGTCCACTCTATGTTCTATGAGTAATTTTTTTAAAAAACAGAAAGGGCAGTTATCGAACACATATATTCTATGCTGTGGTTAAGTTCTGATACACCTACCTGAAGAACATGTGGAAGATAGGACAGGATCTATCAGTAGATTTAAGGGTGGCCCAATCCTATTTTTTTAATCTATAAAATTAAATTCATTCTTCCAAAATCAGGATGCTGAAATGAAGAAAGCTTGAAATAATTATTAGATTTTATGTAAAAAAGCTATTCAAATTTTGAAAATAAATACTTAGAATAAACTTGAAGGCATTCTTTAATTTTATGTAAGGAGTAGGCAACACCGTGTCTTTTGATGTCAAAAGAATATATATTAAACAAACAAACAAAAAAAGCATTGGCAATCCTCCAAAATGTAAAAATGCCACAAATCTCACATGATCTTAGGCATGATATGACCAAAAATGTTTAGGACTTTTATGAGATACTTTGATAATTTTTTAAAAGTCTCAGTATGCAAAATTACATACATGCCTGAAAAGATGGTTAACACTTGTTCTGTGTCTTATGTCTCTGACATGGTTTAAAAGAACAATATCATTGCATCTCTAATTTATCAATCTCTAATCATCTCAAATTAATTTTGTCAATTCTTTCAGTAATATGAGTGTATCAGTGATGGGACTCAATTTTTTTTATTATCAGTTCTGTGGCTGTGGCTTGGTGGGTGTGACATGGCTTGGTGGATGTGGCTTGGTGGGCATGGCAGGGGAAGGATACTGTAAAATCCCCATTCCCTCACCACTCCAGGGGAAGGTTACTGAAAAATCCCCATTTCCTCCCGATCAGCTGGGACTTGGCAGGCAGAGAATAGATGGGGGTGAGGCCAGTTATACGGGTTTTCCAAACTACTCAAAATTTTTGCTACTGGTTTTCCAGAACTGGTCAGAACCTGCTGAAAACCACCTCTGGAGTGTATATCTCTGACTGGTTATAGTGATGAAGTCAGATCAGTTACAATAAATTAATAAGTCTCCTGTCTTTGTGGACTAAATTAAAAATCTTCTCAAATGCAAGCAATCAAGCTCCTCTTCTAACTACAGTCCAAGGCCTTTGCCTCAGGTGTCAAAGTTTAAAAAATGGAGACGATCAAATAATACCACCTCCATAGGAAGGGCACTACACTCTGTAGATGCCTGCCTTGAACATTATATCTTGGGAAAACCTGCTTTATTTCATCAATCCTGCTCCTTTTATACCTGCTAACTTCCACATCACAAGTTTTTTTTTTTTTTGAAGACAGAAAATGTGAACGAAGTTGAAAAAGGGAGGGAAAAAATTCATTTAGGAGATGGATTAACCACTGATCAGCATGAATGATTAAAAGCACCTTTGTTGGGGAGACTCAGAAAATGGCTCATTCAACAACATGATTTTGTAATTTAATAATTTATTCAAATAACCCAAGGCATGATCCTTTCCTCAAAATGAATATGTTTTAGTATATGTTTTGGAATTGATCTTAGAGTTGCAACTGGAGAGATCAGTGTGGATTCTCTTCACTTTAGTGAAGTCATATAGTATTTGAACATCTCTGGCATCTGAATTCTAGCGCTGTACCTACAAGCAATGCAATAGATTTCAGTATACTGTTTATTTACCTGTGATAAAAAGACAAGTACCTCAGTATATCTACAATATTAGGATTTATCCAAGAAAATATGGATATAAAGTGTCATACTGTTGACCAATAGATAAAGAGATTGATAGATATCATGGATTTCATTCTGTACATGGCCTTATCAATATGCTTACATAATAGCAATAGCAATAAGACTTAGACTTATATACCACTTTACAGTGTTTTATAGTCCTCTCTAAGTGGTTTACAGAGTCAGCATATCCCCCCCAACAATTTGGGTCCTCATTTTAACCACCTCGGAAGGATGGAAGGCTGAATCGACCTTGTGCCTGGTGAGATTTGAACTGCCAAATTGCAGGCCATCATTCATCATAAGTAGCTTGCAGTAGTGCACTCTAAGCACTGCGCCACCGTGGCTCATAACATACAGTACATTTAATCCTCATTTGTGTACTGCAGTCACTAATCATAAACCAGAGAATCTTAGTTCACTTGGTATCAATAGCACAGTCCTAACAATGAGAGGATGCGTTTCTGTGGTGGAGGATCACTTCTTCAATTTTTGTTGGAATGGAAAGTGGAATTACTAATCCAGTTTCATTCAGATGGAATCTGTAGATCTAGGGTAGAATTGTTTCAGAAATGAGAAGGCTTTGGATAGTATGAATCTAAGGTTACCTTTGACAATTCTAGGGAATAACCCTATTAGAGATGTTCTGGTCATGGGAACTAGCATATCAGCACACATGGAGCTTTCTGCAGAAGCACAGAACTGAGGATCATTTTAATTTAATTTGATCATCAATAAATAACTTTCAATGGGATTCAAGGTCATTGATTTTATTAGGTAATGATTTCTATCCCAAACCTTATTTTTTTTAAATGGCTAAAATATGCATATTCCCATAACAAACATACCTAATAATATAAATATTGTTGAAAGAAAAAGTTCTTACAAAACAAAATCAGTTAAAGATACGCTGTTAGCAGAATTGAATGAAGATATAGGATGTATTGTTTGGTGCCAAAGTAATCATTCTAGCTAACTACATAAATGATCTCCCTCATTGTCAGTATCCAGAAGATTTTCTCAGATTCTTCGGAGGCAGACATCGTTAAACCATCTATGTCAGGTATTTTATCCTTTTTTTTGGGGGGGGGGTCATAAGTTTATTTCGTTCCTCAGCAAGCACACATATGTTAGTTCTCAGATAAATTATTTACATGCATTTGTGAAATCACAACATTTACATGGGATTTGTTTACTGATATGAAAAAAGCATTCAGAGTTAAATGAAGCAGAAAAACCATACCTGCTTGCTAGTTGTTGACTTACATTATTTTCCATATTCTGGGAAGAATCGCCTATCCATGATGACTAATCTCTCAGTGCAAATTCTAGAACCTCAGAGAGCAGGCCTCAAATAAGAGCTGCTAGGAAGCAAATGTAAAAGAGGATTTATACCGTTATATCCATTCATTGAATCCTAAAAATTATCTGACTGACCTCTGGGAGATCCAGAATGCCAAACTAAATAGCATTTTGATTACACCTGTAATATTGCTTCTGATATTTTCCCATTTTATAGACCTCTTTCCTTGCTGTTATCTAACTGGAGAGTTAGAGTAAATTGTAAAGGAAACATGTTGAAAATAATATTTGCATTATCTTACTGTCCCAGTTTTACCCCATCTCATCAATTGTTTCCGTTTATGGCCAAATAGAGATGTAAGCAGTTTATAAACACTTTGAGCAAAACTGTCTTTCGCCAATATTTTGAATAGCCTCTAATTCACTACTACATTGAAATCTTTAGTAGCAAAAGCAACGTAGATGGTTGCAATGAAGTTCTCCTCAATTTTCCTTCGGAATGGGCCAACTTGCTTCAGCCAACTTGACATGGCCAACTCACCACTGACACCACTGACACCGCAGGACAACTCACAAAGGAACAATTCAATTTAATTATTTAAAATAAAAAAAATATTTTAATTTTTGTCATTCACATTTCATTTTGTCCCTCCTTTTGCATCCTTTCTTTAAGGATTCTATTCCACCATTTCTTTGATATTAGTGTAAGTCTTGTTCTGCCAAGTTGGCCGCAGCAAGTTCGCTGGGGCAAGTTGGCCGTGGCAAGCTGGCCATGGTGAATTGTCATAGATCCACCTCCCTTACTAACTTAAAGTACTAAATAGCATTTGCATGGATTGAATGGAAATACGGGCAGTTCTGTTGAGTAAGTCCATTGTTATGCATGAAGGTCCCATCTCAGATTTATAAACACTCTCTAATGTTCCACTCCCACCTCCCTTTCTATGTACTTGTGACCAGTTACTGGTCAAAATGTTAACAGAAGTTCATTCAGATCTATTAGTATTTGACCTTCTCTGAAATAGAGCCTAGTTCCAATATTGAACATATTCTTGAGGTACTGTACTTACTATAGAGGTGTGAGGATTTCAGATATTGTTTCAATTATTTTGAAATTGTGAATTAATGTACTATTTAAATCATTGTGATCATTTCAAATGTGAACGTCAAGATACAAATAATCTGAATTTAAGGGACATCATGAAGAAACTGATTATTCTCCAAATGACAAACATGCCTTTTTCCCCAAATGAAAAGAAGCAGAAGTATAGTATTACCTTAACTTTAGAACTTCCACATCTCTAATTTGGACTGGGAAAAGTTACATTCAAATGACCTCCTGCACTCCAAGACTTTTCCAGAACCCAAGGAGAAAAAAATCACATTAGCAGAAACCTACCACAAAACCGTATAAAAGGATAATGTGATATTATCTAAGGTAATAAACTCTAAGCTAATGAGTTGTTTAAATTGGATTATAGGCTTCAAGAACTGTGATTCACAGTGCAGACATTACATTCCAAATGCTGGAAGATTGGAGGAATGTGGATCTTAACAGTATCACTAAACAAACACTGTACACCATGGAAGATTCACAAGAGGAGCACAGGAAACTTATAATACAATGTAAGACTATAGGACTTTTGACTAAGAGAAATTAACTCCAAATGTTAACAAAACAGAATGTACCAATATTGTTGTTTCCAAAATCAGCTCAGATGATAAAAGATTCTGATTCTTCCCCACCTCCACACACACACAACCACACCTCCTCTGAATGTGATGATAGCACAGATGACATGGGAGAAATATTGGTTCCATAACATTTTCTCTGCTTTCTGTTAAACTTCTCTTTGCTCTCCAGCAACTTAGCTATCACAGTGCAAAGTAGAGTAGGGGAGGGCACTTCCATACAAGGGTTTTATTATGCAATTTGGGTATGTTTACTAAAAGCAAATCCTATAATATGTAATTGTTAATGATAAGCATGCATAAAGTTGCTATCTGAATTCCCCGTGACATTTCTGCCTCTTTAGATGTATTTGTACAACTAAATGGTACCTAGATTCACATTTCCTTAATATGACAGGAGAGTGGCTGACATGAACGTTAGCATTTCTTACTTATAACATCCCAAAACCTGTTTCCTCCAATTACCACTTTACAATTCCTTTTAAGCAAACATTTTTTCATAACTACACTCTAGCTGCACTTTAAGAAATGATTTCATCTTTCAAACATTCTTTCAAGGAACAGTATATTTGAATTAAAAGCCCAATTAAAAGCTGTGCAGATCAGGTGCTTTCCAAGTACGTAGAGACTTGGACTGGAAATTCCTTATATGGATAATTATCTCTGAAGAAGCCTGCACTTGATAGCAAGGCTGGACATTTTCCTGAATGGTTCAGGATGCTTCTGTTCCAAGGAAGGACGGTTGTTGGATACCATTTCAGCTCAGTTTTCAGAGTGAAAAAACATCTAATGAATTTTTAACTAGTAAGGATCGAGTATAGGACTGTGGTTTGCGACAAGTGAATATTTCAATGATACGCAATACAGTAAAGAATTATTTTCAGAAACCTTACAGGATTTTTTAAAAATATTAAATACGAACATCGGAAGGATGGAAGGCTGAGTCTACCTGAGCCTGTCAGGATTGAACTCCTGGCAGTGGACAGAGTTAGCCTGTATTACTGCATTCTAACCACTGCACCACCATAGCTTTTTCAAGTACACCTCATAATCTCATTCAATCCCATAGGGGATAGGGGAGAAGTCAGATCTTACGCGGTTTTTGGAAAGTTAAAAGGGTGGGGGCCGGCCAAGGCTAAGAAGGAAGGGTCTTCCAAACAGCAAGGACTGCCATGGGGAAGGCACAATTCCTAGGTCCTACAGGGTAGCAATATTTAAGGGAGGGGACTAGAAATGTACCCACTTATCCAATCTGGTAAAACAGGTTAGGAATCCTTAGGGAAAGGTAGTCCTGCAAATAATCTGGTCAATGAATGACCAATGCCTATAATATTTCAGTAGCAAGTACAATTAGCAGGAAGCAACTGTGGAAGGGAGATCTCACCACGATGTTCTAATTATGAGCTTTCAGCATGAATCTCATTGGCCATTACAGTCTACATAGAATTACAGTCCATATAAACCTTTGACCTCATCCAACCAGATTTTTATATTCCCATGATTTTTAATGTGTTTGTAAGGCTGCATGATAGTTACGAAACACAGCAATCATGTTTATCTAGAGATCAGTCAGCTTTGGTCCATTTTATTTGTGCATAATTCAAAATATCTACATTTGTTAATGGTAAGAATGTTTGGGTTGCAACTTAATAATGCCATGTTTTGAAAAGGATGCCATTTATGTGTATCATAAGATAATTTGGACAGTTGCAAAAAAATACAATATTTATAAAAGTAAAACTACAACAAACCATACTTAGTGCTTATTTTCCTCATATGTCCTCGAAGACAACCCCTGTTCCCAAATAATATCTAAATTTCTTTAGATATTACCACTCTTGAAATCACAGAAAAATGTTATTTTTAAGTATTGCAAATAACTGTTACTGCATTTCTATAGAATGTTTCCTGATGGGAAGGTGTTGTCTGTCCTGGATTTAAATAGCCTGTTGATGCATTTCTAAATGAATTTCATGCATGACCTTTTCTGTCTCAAGGGTCAGAGTCTTGAATTAGCTGTGGAAGAATGATTCTCAGAATGGAGTCTGACTTTTCCCTATAGATACTGGGAAATGTAGCAAAAAATCATGCAAAACTACTGATTATAGGGAAAAAGGACTTTATATAACCACAGGTGGTTATTAGCTGGGCAACTGTATAAATATTTTAAATAAATAAATAGGAATAGTCATGAGAAACAATTTAGCTTTTCTCTTCTTAAACATAGCATTAATGTTCTGTTGTTTAATTTAGCTAAGCAATTTTTATTCATTCTATATTTGCTTTCATTTGTCATCTAAGAGACAACACCATTAATGATTTGGATTCTTTGGGTTTTATTTTGCCAGTATATCAGGAATTTGATCACCTTTTGGAAGACCAGTCACCCATTGAATCATATATCGAATGGCTGGATTCCATGGTGGATAGATGTGTTGTGAAGGTCAGTAAAACACGCAAAGGATGAAAGAAGCTAATCACATGGTGTGTAAGACCTCATAAAACCTCCACATGCGGAGCTCTAAATCCAGTACTGGTTAATTTTTAATCTAAGAACTTGAGCTGAAGGCAACTTCTTGAAGCAATTTCCAGACTTGAGGATTTCCCCCCCCCCCCTTCAGCTCGGGAGACAATGGGTTGGTGATGTCAACCACTCACTGGCCAAAGCATTGGTACAGGTGTATAGGAAGATTAACATATTGAGTCAGATCACTGGTCCAATCACCTAAGTGCTATCTATTTTGACAATCAGCAGATCCTTGGTCTTTCAAACAGATCTTTCTCAGTCAGGAAATGATGGAGACCAGTGGTGGGTTCCTACCGGTGTTCCTACTGGTTCGCTGAGCGTGTATGTGTGCAATTGAAAGAAACTTGCTCAGAAAGCAAAGAAAAAAGCTGAGGAGCGGCAATTCAATCTGCCACCCCTGATCAGCTGGGCTTCAGAAGCTGAAATAAAGCTAGATATAACCCAGGGACGGACAGGCAGGCCAACTTTCAAACCAACAGAGAACCAGTTCGCTCTCTGCTTGACGGCAGAGCTACCGGTTTGGGAGAACTGGTGCGAACTGGTAGAAACCCACCACTTTTTAGAGATCTTTTGCATGCAAATTATGATTTCTACCAATAAACTACAGCTGTCTCCAGCCAGAACTGGAAAGGAACAGTAGCTCAGAGTCAGCTGGTAGCAGGAACAGGAGTGAAGTGTTTGTAGTAAACTCTTTTTTATTTGAAATAACAATATTATCATGTGTTACGATATGTTTCTTTCTGAAGCCCTACATGACTTGGGGTTGTTTTCATACCACTATATCTTTGATATGAGAACTGTAACTGTTCTATAACAATGAATCAAGTTTATAGTTGTTTTTCCTTACCATACCCCCTGCTCTAACATATTAATTTTTTTGATAACTTTATCAGAAAATAATATTTTTATTTTTAAATGTTATGGGTTAAAAACAACGACACACCTATTATTTATTCAACCAATTTCAGCAACTTCTTAGCAAAGAAGTTGAGCAATATAACCAATATATTTTTGTATAAGCAAATGGTTTGTTTGTTTTCAGTGCTTGATGGTTTGGATTTCAAGATTTGCTTTACCAGAGCTACTTGCTGTGGGTCACAATAATTACAGTAAACTTTTGCAACACAGATTTAAGTTGTAAGTGATTAATTGCTTGCAACTATAATGGGAGAACAGAGAAAGAGCATATTGACTCAGAACCAATTTGGAAGCTGTAAGGTGGCCTACCTTGGCTAGAGCTTATCTGGGTTGATGGGGTTTGCCTAAATTATCTGGTACCACTTGGGATTGCTGGAGTACTGCTTTCACTGTACAAATCTATCAGGGGAATCCCAAAATAGAAAAAAAATGAAGAAAGCTGATTTGAACAATAATAAAATTGAAATATGACAATAAAAAGTTACCATATTTTTCTGAATATAAGACACACCTTTTTCCCTCCAAAACGAGGGTGAAAATCTGGGTGTGTCTTATACACTGAATACAGCATTTTTGGCCTCCCAAAACCCCACCCCCTTTGCAAAAATGGCCATGCGTAGCCTTTAGGAGGCTTCCAGAGTGCTCCTGAGGGTTGGGGAGGGCAAAAATGAGCAAAAAACAGGCTGTTTTTTTGCTCATTTCCCTCCCCAGCCCCCAGGAGCACGCTACAAACCTCCTAAAGGGTATTCATGCCCTTTGTTTGGCAAACAATGGGCCCTTTTTTGTGAAAAATGGGCCGTTTTTGGGAGGTCTGCAGAGTGCAAAAACTTTTTTTTTAAATTTGCTTCTTCAAAATCTTGGTGCATCTTATACTCCAGTGCGTCTTATACGCCAAAAATACGGTAGTTTGATTCTTTTCATTGCATTTGCAAAGTTATAAATAATGTTAAATGGGAAGTATTCATTTTCTGAAGATGCTATTCTGAAGAGACTGTTTGGAGGCTCCAGTACTGAAGTTTTCAGAAATACTTTGTATTCCATAAGATTAGGTCCCTTTCAATTCAGGGGTGGGCTTCAAAATTTTTAGCAAGGGGTTCTCTGCCCAGTTGCTGGCTGGACGTGGCCATGGTGGGCATGGCCTAGTTGGCCTCCTGCACCACCGGGGGGAGGGAGAGGAATGATGTTTTTGCCCTCACCAGGCTCCGGAGGCCCTCTGGAGATCAGAAACAGGCCCATTTCCGGCCCTCCCAAATTTCCAGTAGGGCCATTTTTCACCTTCCCTGTGCCTCTGCATGTGTCCTGCACTTATCTGCATCCAAAATGGGCTGCATGGGAACTCCTGGGAGGGGCAGGGTGGGAGGGGTGAGGCCAGCCAGGAGTGGGATTTGAGGGTTCTCTGAACCACACAGAATCTTAGCTAAAGGTTCTCCCGAACCCCTGCGAACTCCCAGCTTCCCACCCCTGTTTCAATCACCTCTATGACACTTTTTCCTTTTTCCTTAGTTTCACAAATCATTACTGTATTTCCTTCTGTCTTTTCAAGTCTTAATTTATTTTCTTTACCATTTACTTCTTTCACACTCGTCCATATGCCATCATCAGCTTCAGATTGGCCTGTATATATTGACCTCTGTTGCTTATCATGTTTTATCAACTACGACTTTTCATACGACAAAGAAGATATAGATTAGATTATCAGCCTTATACTGTTGTGCCAAATGCAACCTTCCATACTAATATTAAGGCCAGTACCAATCAGATTTGACATATTTTGGCCAACAATTACAATTTTAGTTAAGTAGGTTCATGCTATTCTCTATTAACAAAGATCTCTAATCTAGAGACCACCTTGCAAGCCAACATATTACAGCCTGCATCTCTCTAACAAGAATGTAGCATATGCAAAATATTGACATGCATGTTGGATGATACCTTATAAACACATTTTGGATCACTTGTTTCTTTTTATTGACAGGTAGCTGCAAAAAGACCAGGCTACCTGAAGAAAGTGGCCCCGCAGTTCCTCTTGATGTGGTCCTGTTTTGGCACAAGAGTAATTCGGGATATGACTTTGCATAGTGCCCCTAGCTTCGGTACTTTTTTTCTTCCTGAGATTTCAAGAAGAGCAATTTTGCATCATAGTAAAAAAAAAAAAAAGTGAAGAAGTTCCATATCTTTCTATATGTACAAAGTTGGGAAGTGGCTGCTTTCAAGGAGCAAATGAGCTCCAGTGGAGTTGAAGGCAGTAATAGTGGTGATGATCATTTTGGAGAAGGAAAACATTCTGGTTTTTCCCCCTACAACCCTCATCCTTTATCTAAATCATCACTTTCTATTACAATAGAAAGTGATGGTTTAGATCACTGGTAGTCAACCTGGTCCCTACCGCCCACTAGTGGGCATTCCAGCTTTCATGGTGGGCAGTAGGGGTTTGCTGTAACTCTGCTTTATAAATTTTATAAAGTAAAGTTACTTCCCTACTTTATAAATCACCATTACTGTAGAACCGGTGGGCGGTTAGAAAATTTTACTACTAACAGAGATACAAAAATGGGCGGTAGGTATAAAAAGGTTGACTACCCCTGGTTTAGATAAAGGGTTAGGTAAATGTTCCCGACTCTAGGGGGCAGTGTTCATCTCCGTTTTAAAGCCGAAGAGCTAGCACTGTCTGAAGACGTCTCCATGGTCGTATGGCCGGCATGGGTCAACGCCGAAGGTGCACGGAACATTGTTACCTTCCCACCAAAGCTGGTTTCCATTTTTCTACTTGCATTTTTTACGTGCTTTCGAACTGCTAGGTTGGCAGAAGCCGGGACAAGTAATGGAAGCACACTCATTATGCGGCACTAGGGATTCGAATCATCAAACTGCCAACCTTTCTGATCGACAAGCTCAGCATCTGAGCCAGAGGTGGGTTGCTTGCGGTTCGGCCCAGTTTGGCCAAATTGGTAGTGGAATTCAGGCCTGGGTCTCAGTACAGACAGCGACCCAGGCCTGCCACGCCCCTTAACTGGTTCCCTCACCACCGCTGGGTCACCGCCATTTTGGATTTTAGTGACTGCACATGCGCAGTTCATTGTAAATTGTTCTGTGCATGTGCAAAGAACAACTTACATTGAAAAGTGTATGTGCGTGCAGCCTGTGTCAGGCGCCTGACGCGTGCAAGTTGAAAACTGGTAGTAAAACTGGCAGCAACCCACCCCTGATCTTAGCCACTGAGCCACCGCATCCCAGATAAAGGGTTAGGGTTGTAGAAAAAAACCAGAATGCTTTTCTTCTCAAATACTATCAACCCCATTATTGGCATAATATAAAAAGATGATAGTTGAAATTAACAATGAGAGGAGTTTGATGGCAGAATTGCTTATCCAGAGAATCTCCACTTTATTGGGTATTTTCAGTTAGAGGTTAGACAGCCATCTGTCAAGGATCCTTTAATCCCATATGACAAAATGTGAAGTCATTCTTGATGTTGGCATGGAGGAAAGTGGAAAACCGTATCAGAATAATATACTTTTTCGCATTGCAAAAAATTGTTAACTCTAATGTAGGCATCAAAGAAGCTCAAGTAGCTCCAATTATTGTAAAATAAGCTAATTGAATATTCTTAATTAATAAACATGTATAAAATCACAGTATAAACAATAATTTAATGTCCTTTCATATTATCTTAACGTAAGTTGATATGGCTATTTTTGCATCTTAATACTGAATTTCTCCCTACATATTATTATTTATTTAATTATTTATTTAATTTGACTTCTTAGTTGCCCCCTCTCCCCCCAGGGACTCGGGGCGACGTACAATAGCAACAGTCACAACAATATAATATGGAGGAGGTGGAAAATAAATAAATAAATTACAGTACTTTAAGACAATTAAAACCCCAATGACAGTTAAAATTTAAAAATTAAAATTAACAATTAAAAATGCCCAAGAGGTGGAGAAGCTCTAAATTTAAGCCAGGCCGGCTAGTCGGAACAGGTGGGTCTTAAGTTTCATACGGAAGGAGCGGAGGTCAGTTGTTGTCCTAATGTCTGGGGGGAGGTCATTCCAAAGGGTAGGGCCCATCACAGAGAAGGCCCTACTCCTGGGCGCCGCCCTCTGACACTCTCTGGAGGACGGCACCCGGAGAAGTCCCTCTCTGTGCGAGCGAATAGGTCGCAGGGATGTGTGGGGCAGGACGCGATCCCGCAGGTAACTAGGCCCTGTGCCATGGAGCGCTTTAAAGATAGTGACTAACACCTTGAAGCGCACCCAGTAGGCCACAGGAAGCCAGTACAGCTCGCGCAGGAGAGGTGTTGTATGGGAGAACCTCGTTCTCCCCATAATTACCCATGCGGCTGCATTCTGGACCAACTGCAATCTCCGGGCGCGCCTCAAGGGGAGCCCCATGTAGAGAGCATTGCAGTAGTCCAGGCGGGACGTCACTAGCGCGTGAGTGACTGTGCGCAGGGCATCCCGGTCCAAAAGGGGTCGCAATTGGCGCACCAGGCGAACCTGGTGGAACGCCCCCCTCGCCACGGCTGCCACATGGTCATCCATAGCCAGCCGGACATCTAGGAGGACGCCCAAATTGCGCGCCCGTTCCACCGGGGCTAATTGCTCGTCCCCGATGGCCAGAGATGGGATGTACTGGTTGAACCGGGAAGCCGGGAGCCACAGCCACTCTGTCTTGGAGGGGTTGAGCTTGAGCCTGTTGTCCCCCATCCAGACCCGCACGGCTTCCAGACACCGGGACATCACTTCGACGGCCTTGTTGGGGTGGTTTGGGGTGGAAATGTACAGCTGCGTGTCGTCAGCGTACAGATGGTATCCCACCCCAAAACCACGGATGATCTCGCCCAGGGGCTTCATATATGTGTTGAACAGGAGAGGCGAGAGGACCGACCCCTGTGGGACCCCACAAGTAAGGGGCCTCGGGGTCGACCTCTGCTCCCCTGCCAACATGCATTGCGTCCGGCCAGAGAGGTAGGAGCGGAACCACCGCAACACGGTGCCTCCTACCCCCAACCCCTCCAGACGGCGCAATAGGATACCATGGTCGATGGTATCGAAAGCCGCCGCAAGGTCTAATAGGACAAGGATAGAGGAGCAACCCCTATCCTTTGCCCTCCAGAGATCATCCACCAACGCGACCAAGGCCGTCTTCGTGCTGTGACCGGGTCGGAAGCCGGACTGGCGCGGGTCTAGATAATCAGATTCCTCCAGGTGACGCGGGAACTGCTGAGCCACCACACTCTCAACAACCTTCGCTAAAAAAGGAAGGTTGGAGACAGGACGATAATTTGCTAGCTCCTTTGGGTCCAGAGAAGGCTTCTTGAGCAGGGGCCTCACCACCGCCTCTTTCAAGGTGGCTGGTAAAAGGCCCTCACTCAACAAAGCGTTCACCAGTCCCAGTAGCCAGCCTCGTGAACCCTCCCAGGAAGCCAGTAGAAGCCAGGAGGGACACGGGTCCAGTAAACATATGGTGGCTCGCAGTCGCCCGCGCAACCTGTCCAAATCAGTGACAACAGGGTCAAACTCCTCCCAGCGTGGTCTCTCAAGACTCGCCTCAGATGCCCCCCCCTGGAGCACTGAAGGGGGTCCATCCCCTCCGGATCTGATCGATTTTATCCTGCAGGTATTCCCCAAATTCCTCTGCCCTGCCCTGCAATGGGGGATCCCGCTGTCCCTGTGACAGAAGGGAGCGGGTCACCCGAAACAGGGCGGCAGGGCAGTTCTCTGCGGACGCAATAAGGGTGGCACAATATCGGCGTTTGGCCACTCTTATTGCCACAAGGTAGGTCCTTAAGTAGGCTCTTACCTGTGTTCGGTCAGATTCGGAGCGGGAGGATCTCCACTTGCTCTCTAGGCGTCTCCTGTGGCGTTTCATCGCCCTTAGCTCCCCGTTAAACCAGGGAGCCCGGGTCGATCGTTGCCATCGGAGAGGCCGCAAAGGCGCAACCCGGTCTAAGGCTCCGGCAGCCGCATTATTCCATGCAGCTACCAGGTCCTCTGCCCGGGAGCGGGACAGGTCTGCAGGAGGTGGCCCAAGCTCCGCCTGGAACCTATCTGGTTCCATCAGACGCCTGGGGCGGAACTATCTAGGACAATCTGGCTCCGCCTCCCCGCGGCGGGGGGTAGCGCCAGGGAAGTCCAGCTGGAGAAGTGAGTGATCTGACCATGACAGGGGCGTGATGGCTAAATCCCCTATTCCCAGATCACTCGTCCACTGGTCGGAGACAAACACAAGGTCCAGTGTGTGGCCTCTCTTGTGTGTGGGGTCCCGAATTACTTGAGTCAGATCCATGGCTGTCATGGAAGCCATGAATTCCCGGGCTACCTCGGATGCTTCTCCCATCGACGGCAGGTTAAAATCCCCCATCACTAATAGCTTGGGGGTTTCAACCGCCATCTCAGCGATCCGCTCGAGGAGTCCAGGCAGGGCCGTTGATGTATGGCGGGGAGCCAAGTATACTATCAACAGGCCCAACTGTCTCCCTGGGCCCCATTTCACACCTAGAGACTCACACCCAGATATCTGCGACACAGTGAATTCTCTCGGTGCCAAATCTTCCCGAATAATTATCGCTACCCCACCACCCCTACCCTAGGCCCGTGGCTGGTGGAATACACGGTAACCTGGAGGGCACATTTCCCCGAGGGGCAACCCCCCCTCCGGGCCCAGCCACGTTTCCGTTATTCCTGCGAGGTCCGGCTCCCCCTCTGTGATCAAGTCACTGATGAGGGGGGCCTTGTTAACCACGGACCTCGCGTTACACAGCATCAGCCTAAGGCTATTATATTATATAATTATTTGATAAGATAGATCACTATGAATGTGTTAGGAGACTTTAGAGAGAAACAAAAGAAAAATCCAAGGTAGGCTTGACTGAAAGGCAATCATATTAGAATATTGTCCTCAAACACATCCAGGTTTTGACTGAGTTTAAGTCAGATCGGTTGGAGGTTTTTTTTGCATTTGCTTCAAATCTTTGGGAGCTGATATATAACAGAAGGTCTAGATTATCAAATTATCAAATCAGATTGAAAAATACAGCCATTAACTCTGGCTGAAATTGATAATTATTATAAAGGTCATTCTAGACACATCAATTTTCTAGCCCCACAGGGAAGGGTGCCCTATTTCTTCTGATGCAATCTTCTATAATCTGGTGCCTTGAATTTCTGATAAATTTCAACTGCTGATTAGAAAAGCCGAATCCAGTATATCTGGAAGCAGGCCTTTATCATGAGTACCATCTGAGTTAAAAACCAAATGTCATCCATCCTCCATCCTGCATGTAGAGCCAGGATGTCATACTGCTGACAGAAACCTGTGTGATTTCAGAGCTAAGGTGTTGTAGGAACGCCATGAAGATGCATCAGCTGTAAAAACTCCCTGAATGACTTTGGGCCGGTCCCTCCCTCCAAAGTCATTCTTGTACCGAAAAACAGAACTGCTGCCTATATCACCCTGAGCTCTTGGATGGATGGTAGGATAGTCGTCTAACCAAAAAATAAAATAACATTTGGAAGCTGGCCAGTTTACCAGCGGATTCTGCCAGTTTACCAGTTTGAGGACACATGCATTCGTTTTCTTCAGGATATGTTGCTATTAATTTGTTTGTTTTATATTTTGCGTTTTAAAGGTGCCATTATTCTAAACTGAGCACTCAGTTGTCAGATCCAGCAGGGTGCAAGCGTGATAAATAAATGTGTATTGTCCACTAGAAGGCAATTGAGGAGAAGCTGGGGAAGAATAGTTAAAAGATCTGTTTCACACTGCCCAGCGATAGGGCTGAACCAGCACTATGGAAAGCACCAAATTGAGATGACACAAAGCAGGTTGACCTTATCATATTTATTATGAAGCAAGTTCCTTGATTGTCCTAGATTTGCAGTTAATTCATTGGTGTGCCCAGTTTGTTTGACAACTGCAATGGTGTTTTTTTTTTTATAACATTTCCTTTTGTTGCTAACCACCAGTTTGGTGTAGTGATTAAAGCATGAGGCCAGGAATCAACAACTCTTGGTTCTAGTATTACCCTAACCAGATAGATAAACTTGGCCCTGTCAGTTCTTTTAGCCCTTGAAATATTGAGCACTTTCAAAAAAGGCTGCCAAGAAATAGCAATAGCACTTAGACTTATATATCGCTTTACAGTGCTTTACATCCCTCTCTAAGTGGTTTACAGAGTCAGCAAATTGCCAACTATCTGGGTCTTCATTTTACCCACCTCAGAAGGATGGAAGGCTGAGACAACCATGCAGAGAACAGCTGCCAGAAGTCAAAACTGACTCAAAGGGACAGCATTTTTGTCTGTCAAACAACTGATTGACAGGAGGGCAGGAGCAGTGCAACTTCACACCCATGGACAGCCTCTTTGTGTCTTTGGTAGCACCTCTCATATTGCCTGCAACCAGAGCTGATCATCCCAGTGCCTCCCTTGGGTACCATAGCGTTTTTCTTTCCCCTGGGGCTCACAATTAAGTGAGTAATAGCAGGACTGTAAATGCCAATGAGTTTCATGCAAATGGCATTCACTTTTTTCCTCACATTATTTTGTCACCAGGATCTTTTCACCTTATTCACCTGATGTTTGATGACTATGTGTTGTACTTGTTAGAATCACTCCACTGCCAGGAGAGAGCCAATGAACTGATGAGGGCGATGAAAGGTGGCACTGGAATAGGTAAGGTTACATCAAGGTCTTGAAGTGACATCAATCCACCCCAAATGGTCCTATGCTTATCTGTGTTTGTTATTGTTAGAATAGTTGAAAAAATGTGGCAATGGAACATCTACTTTTGTGTGTGGTACAAATGACAAAAATTGATTAGGCCTGACTATGCTCACACATTATAATAAGTCATAATGAAATTTAACTGGTGTTGACTTAATACGATTCCCCATTATTTGTATTTTTGTACCCTGGTTTATAAGTTAACGCTCAATAGTTACAAAGATGCTTTGCTGATAAAAAAAACTACTACATCTTTGTTAGAGATCAGGGAGCTGGTCTAGAAACACCAGGGGACATTATGGGCTAGATCAGGGGTGTCAAACTGGTGGCCCGTGGTTTGGAGGCATCGCACACAGGCCACGCCCATTCCAGCTCCACAAATAGGGGAAATAACTGTCACATGATGGCAATGTGATGTCACAAGTTTGACACCCGTGAGCTAGATGAAAGTTTTATAAATCAAAAGACTATACTATATGAGCTTTCCAGGGGTGGGTTACAGCTTCTTCTACTGCTGGTTCACTCAAGGATGCGCTTCAGGCTACGCACACATACGCAGAAGTAAAAAAATTGCATCTGTGCATGTGCAGAAGCAAAAAACAAGATGGCAGCGCCTACGGCACCGCCGATAGAACTGGTTCGGGCGCCCGTCCAGCTGAGTTACTACCTACTCAGCCGAACAGGGCTGAACCAAGCCGAACCAGTAGGAACCCACCTCTAGAGCTTTCCCTTTAGCATGTATCTTGTCTAAATCAGGGCAAAGGTAACACTTGAGTTTGCAGACTTGAAACCTTAGAAACTATTAAACTTATTTCATAGTAAGCTCAGAAAGCTTTGATTCCCTATGTAATCTCTGAAGAGCAGAGAACTCCTGTTTCGCATCTGCAGCCCGAGTCCCTTTGGGGAGAGGGGGCGGTATAAAAATCTAAATTAAAGTAAAGTAAAGTTTCAGGTCTGGATTAACCATTCAGCAAAATAAAGATGTGTTTAGGGCACCAAGGGAGACGGGGACATCACAGGGATTTTTCCCTCCCTAACTACCATCTTTAATTTTTTTACTGCCACACTTGATTTTCAATAAATTTTTATATTTGCATTTTTCACTTTTGCGAAAGGCATTAAAGGTTAATAAGTGGATGCATCATACAGAAGGGGAAGACTTATCAAGAGTGGCCACCAAACTTTCCCAAAGACTGCTTTATACAAAATTCTCTCTCTCACTTTAGCAAAATAGCAACAAGTCCTTCCCTGAAGATCAGAAAGGTACATTAAAATCGCAGCTGCTTCCAAATTTCTCTCAAAAGTAGCTGCTATTGTGCAGTACCATTCCCAGAACATCTCAATTCCCACCAGTTGTCTCCCATTTGATGTGTTGCAATTGTGTTACATTTGAATTCCTGTTATATCGAGATAGTTTGGGCAGTTAACTTCAGCTGTCTGAACCTAGACTTCCCATTTTAGATGTTCTCAATGCACATGGATTGGTTCCATTATATTATTTACAATAAGCACAATTAATTTAAAATTAATTTAATTCATTAGATTTAGGTTTATTTATTTTATTTACGTGTTAATAAATATCATCAGTAATTAATATTCATTTATTAGCAATTTTATTTGTTTGTTTGTTGATTTATTTATTTATGTTTTGGCCCACCTTTAGTATTTTTACAAATAACTCAAGACAGCAAACATATCTAATACTCCTTCTTCCTCCTTTCTCCCCTTCCCCACAACAGCCGTCCTGTGAGGTGGGTTGGGCTGAGAGAAAGACTGGCCCACCAGAAAAGCTTCTCTTAAGGCAGGGGTGTCAAACTCAAGGCCCGAGGGCCTGATCCGTGCCATGGGGTGCTTCAATCTGGCCCAGGGGGCTACCCTGGAAACAGCGAAGGATCGGCCTAGAGTGCCTCTGCCAGCGAAAACGGAAGTTGGGTGTCTGTTATGGCCTCCTGCAACCCTCTGCCAGGGAAAAAAGGGTTCGGGAGGGCTGCATGAGCACTCAGGCCACCACAGGCGTCTCTGACACGAGTGAAGTCAAGGTGGCCACGCCCACTCCAGCCCCCTGAGGTCAAACACAACTGTGATGCGGCCTTCAATAAAATTGACTTTGACATCCCTGTCTTAAGGCATGACAGATGTTTGTACTAAAGTGCCTTGAGATAAAGTAAAGTCTGCTTTAAGAGCTTGCAATATTCATTTACAATTTTATTGAAGAGGTGCTTGCATCCTGGGAGGGGGTGGAATAATGAATAGGGGAAAAAAGAATGCTGGGATATAATTCTCATGTTTATATTTTCTACTCCTTTTTCTCCTGGCTGCAGTTGAAGTACGAGAAGAGATCATAGTGGCAGAACCTGTCCCATCGAGTCCCTCCCCTGTTGCTTTCTCTCCAGCGAAATCTGCCACCTCAGTGGATGTTCCATCCGTTCCCTCTCCTATAACCAGTCAGTCCCCAGAGTATGCTGGCTTAGCAACCACCACAGGTTGGTAAGGCTAAGAAGAAGTGCTTGTTTGTAGACCTTTGAAAGGATAATGTAGACCTAAAACTGCGAGGGAGAAGGGAGGAAGAAGTTTTCATTTCACCCCAATTTTATACAGGATGAAAATAGAATTCTTTAAGACTATGCAATCATTAGTAGCATCGGTGAACTGTTAGGCATAGGGCTGCAAAATTTATCTTTATTTTAAAGGCCATAACAAATCATTTGAATAAAACTGGAGGCAGATTAGGCATGGGATTACTGATCGAGTTATTAATGAAATTTAGATTCTACCCAATTCTAAGCAACTCTGTGTGGCTTACATTGCCTATGGAGATTCTCAGTCATCCAGGTCATGGATGTCCCCAAGGTGCTTTTTCAAGGGGCAAATTGACTTTCTGGTTAGGGAAAGAAACATCTTCAAAGAAAAAAAAAAACCAGAAAGTCCAGTTGCCTCTTGAAACACCTTTGGGACACTGAATCTATCCAATCTTTCCAAATGGGCAAAAACCATGGGAGACAGCACTGTCCCTCAAATAACCAGACCCTACGCCGGGAAGGGCTTCATAGGTCATAACCACCCTAAATTGCATTCAGAAGCTAACTGGCAACCAGTGCTGCTCTCAGAATAGGGTTGTCACATAAACACACCAAGCCATGCCTAAAACATGCTATACTGCTTCATTCTGGAGCTACATCATCTGAATGGTCTTCAAGGATAGTCCCATGCAAAGCACAGTATTGTGATCTATCTGTGAGGGGATTAGGTATGAGTGATCATTTAGACAGCCTCCTGATCAAGAAATGAGCACAGCTGGCAAGGTCTGTCTTGTCTTTATCTATATCTATATCTATATCTATATCTATATCTATATCTATATCTATATCTATATCTATCTATCTATCTATCTATCTATCTATCTATCTATCTATCTATCTATTTATCTATCTACCTATCTCTATCTATCTATCATCTATCTATCATCCATCCATCCATCCATCCATCCATCCATCCATCCATCCATCCATCCATCTATCTATCTATCTATCTATCTATCTATCTATCTATCTATCTATCTTTTCTACAGTTTTTCCAGTCTACAATATCCTTTTTATTCATTATTTATTAAATGTATTGGCTGCCCATCCTACCTCAGGGTAAGATGCAATTTATGAGTTGCCGCAATCAAAATTTCCTTCTATGAGGTAATAAAAATGGCCTTAGAGAGAAAGTAAATACCACCTGCAAATGCCTACCATAAAGTCCTGATTACCGCTTTTACTAAAGGAAAAGGTTTGGAAAGACTGTTTGGAATGAGTATATTAATTAATTATATATTAATGTGAGGAAGGTGGGAAGGTAAATACTTCTAGCCTTTGCCATTTTTCAACTCCTGTGCTACAAGGCCTATTCAGTCATCTTCTGGGAACAATTTGCAAATGTAAACCTCTCTGGAATCTGATAGGAGACAAAGCTAACTATTGCAATTACATTTGCAATCATCTCTTCCTCAATCTGACCCCAGTTGTGCTCTTAATACTGAATCGTTTAAAGCAGGAGTGTCCAACCCTGACAATTTAAGACCTCCTCCTCCTCCTCCTCCTCCTCCTCCTCCTCCTCCTCCTCCTCCTCCTCCTCCTCCTCCTCCTCCTCCTCCTCCTCCTCCTCCTCCTCCTGGAATCTACAAAATCTACAGAGCATCCTTGCATTTGATTTTAGTGGAGATTATAAAGTATATTGAAGCTAACTAACTCTTTCTGCTTTACGTAGGGGCCATGCAGTCCTATACATGGTCTCTCACGTATACTGTAACTACAGCTGCTGGATCACCTGCTGAAAACTCTCAACCGCTGCCTTGCATGAGAAGTCCTCACGTCCCTCATTCATCTGTGACACACAGGATACCTGTTTATCACCACAGAGAAGAGCATGGGTAGGTTAATACTTTTTTTTTTGCAGAGGAAAGGGTAATCATTAGCATACAACACCCATCCTTAGCATTGCCCCTTTGAATTATTGTTTTATTTATATTCCATCATGAGAGCCATGTGGCACAGTGGTTAGAGTGCAGTACTGCAGGCTACTTCTGCTGACTGCTGAGATGGCAGTTCTAATCTTACCAGTCTCAAGGTTGACTCAGCCTTCCATCCTTTCAAGGTGGGTAAAATGAGGACCCAAATTGTTGGGGGCAATATGCTGACTCTGTAAACTGCTTAGACAGGGTTCTAAAGCACTGTAAAGTGGTATATAAGTCCAAGTGCTATTGCTATCATTACTATTTTTTTCAAACAGTTCAAGGTGGCATCTCCAACACCCCTTCCTCCTCTTATTTTCCACAAAACAAGCCTGTAAAGGCGGGTTGGGATGAGAGAGTGTGACTGGCCTAAGGTCATCCAGTTGGCTTTCATGGTTAAAGTGGGACCTGAACTCACATTATCTGGCTTTGTAGCCTGGTGCCTTAACCACTGGACCAAACTAACATTTCCAATTAGCCTCAGTTTGGGGAAGGGATTATTGTATGAAATACAGTTCCAAGATTATTCTATGTTTTTCCAGGTACACGGGAAGTTACAACTATGGTACTTACGGAAACCAGCACTCCCACCCAATGCAGAGCCAATATCCATCTTTACCACATGACAGCACTATTTCTGCACCCCTCCATTACTCAGCTTATCACAGAAACTCTTCACAGGTCAGTGTCAATCCCGCCCCATCAATTTCCTAGCTCATTACATTAAATCAGTGTCGTCCCCCCCCTGCCAACCTTTTGGGCACCAAGGACCTGTTCCATGGAGAGAAGTTTTTCTGCAGACTGGACGGGGCTTGGTTTTGTGTGTTGCCTGCATCCCCTGGATGGGCTTCGCTTGTTTGCATGGCCCAGTTTCTGGCATGCCACGGACCAATGCCGATCCATTGAGAGCCCTGGGTGTTGGGACTCCTGGGTTAAATAAAACACCCATCATGGCAGCCACAAGAAGTGATTTCAAAAAACAAACAAACCCCAGGATGGTAGCTGAGGCCACAAGATCAAATTTTGTCCCTTTTCACATGTGCCCACTTAGTGTTTGATTATTCATTTGCTTTTAAGTTTCTTAGTTGATAAGAAAATTGGCAAAGTTCTGACAAATGCAGGCTATATCCTTATAATATTTATGAACAGCAAACAATTAAACTTCTAAAGTGGAACTTCTAGGGGCCTCCAGGTTTGGTGTACCTATTTTATTTTCCACAGTGGTTTACTGCTTTTGAGCAGAATAAAATAATATGTGTGAACAAAAACAAGATTTTTTTTTCTTTAAATGGAGCATGGATGGGTGAATTCTTAGGTTCAGGGCACTTGCATCCTTCACCTTGTTGAGTTATTTGTATCCCATCAGGGGTGGTATTCACTTACTTTCCCTACCAGTTCACAAATGTGAGCGTGCGTGAACCCCCAATTTGCGGACTGGATCCATCTGGAGTAGTGCAACCACATCCAGAATTAAAGATGACAAAGTCCCGGATCTAGGGGGGGTCCATACACCTAGGCTCCCACAGCCTCCAGGCACTGAGAGAGGGTAGTAACAGGACAGTAGAGGACTGTATCCTGAGCTAGAGCAGGATTTTGTAATCCCACTTTTATTATTATTATATACATTATTCATTAAACACGATACTCAGTCAACTGAACCTTCAAAAATGCATCACAAATACCATTGACTGGTGCTAATGGTTGATACAGGTTGCTGCCAGAGTCTTAGGTATCAACCAAGTACCTTCTTAAGGTGTACGATGCTCCGAGTAGTGCAGTTTTTTGCAGTTCTGCTGGTGTTATTGCAGGAAGCTGCAATTTCTTGATGTGTTTTATAAAATTCTTGGACACGGTACCAAGTGTCCCGATGACAATGGGTATCATTGTTTTTATCATCATCATCATCATCATCATCATCATCATCATCATTATTTCTTTTATTCATTAAGCATGAAACTTAATCAAGTGAACATTTAAAGATTTGTCACAAATACCATTGATATAATTATTGTTGTTATTGTTGCTGTTGTTATTATTGCAGCAAATATATCTAATATTCCTTTCACTGACTATTTTCTCCACAACAATTCTGTGAGGTGAATTGGGCTGAGAGTAAATGACCCAAAGTCATCCAGTCAGTTTTCATGCCTGAGGCAGGACTAGAACTCACAATCTTCTGCTTTCTAGCCTGCTGCCTTCACCACTAGACCAATATGGCTGTCTTCTGAATTCACCAATAAATTTGGTTTCGGTCTGAATCTCAATAATCCCATGATATTGTACATTAAGTGAAAGATGGAGGAAGCATTTGACATGGAAAACAAGGATTGTGATATTATATATAAAACCATCATTTTTTAAAAAAATCTGTATTATATCTTGATTTTACAACATACATTCCATACCCAATGGCCATTTTTAAAAGACCAGCGAAATATATTACAACTCTGTAAGGCTAAATATTTGAAAGCAATATTTTGCTTTATATCAGATTCTCTAAAATGTGAAAACAACTCTTATCATGTTAAGGGTTGCATTCATAAGGAAAATATTTTTGCTTTGAAGAGAGACACCTTAAATTCTGCATAATCAACCTGGAAGCTGAAGGATAAGAAGAAAGATATTATTCTTTGGCCTGATCTTCAAGAACCCAACCTTGGTTGGGTGGAGGAGAACTTAAAATAGCATTTTCTAAAACAATAACAGGAAAGAACTAGAGCTCATTTCAAATTTGGGGGAGAAAGGGCCTTAACAACCATCATCTTAAAGTCACCCCAACTTAAAGGGGCCAGTGTTTCTTGTCAAGGTTCAACAGCATGGGGATGGCAAGTGAGTTGACCCAGAAAATGGTAATTTCCTGTCAAGAGCTCTCCAACAAATGTCGCCTTTATACTACGCAAAGATCAGTAGGCCCCAGTGTTTTGAGATCAGCATGCTTAAGCACCCTTCATTAAACCGGATGCGGAGTGTGAAAGGTGATTGCGGCTTCTTGGGCAGGCATCCGCACAGATGGTGAAGCCTTGGACACTCCAACAAGGCTGAATAGATGCTTCACTGGTGGAGTTAATAGGCAGGCAGGGTCCAAGGCGGATTTTTAAAATATTGTTTCTCAATAGTCTCTTCACTGGAAGTGGGGGGAAAAGTCCCTGACTCATTTGCAATTAGCTGACCTACCCGTACAAATCTTTCCATGCTGGGGCTTCAGCCATCACAGATTTTATTGTAAAAAAATACTACATATTTGCAATGGCATATTATTTTCCAACAATTATTCTTTCTTATATTCATGACATATTCATAAACGCAGCTGCATCAATGGGGAATGGGGGAGGGGAGTGACCAGGCTGGCTATACAGAGAAACAACTCACTGTGTCCCTGTTCCCCTTGTTTTTACAGTTGCTTATTAGCCCTTTCTTTTTGTCTGGCCTTGCTTGCCTCAGAATGTTAATAAAATGAGGAATGGTGGATTATCGAATCCATGGCCATGTTTAAGGAGACTCTTTTCTTGTCTCTCAATCTGCACTGCCAATGAGAAAAAAAAGTTTTCAAGTTTCAGTAATGGCAACTACATCATATCTGCCTTTATGTACTAATACTTCAAGTTCACCCTGTTTGCTCCCTAAATTTTGAGGGTTTATAGGCATTTGAGTCCTTTATGTGTCTTTGGTATGTTCCTTATATCTCCTACTTTGTAACCGGGATTTCCATCCTTCCCATCTCTCTCTACTTCATTGTGTTTTTATTTTATTTTTTATTTCTTCATTCTTTTTACTGCCTACCTCCTTATGTGATAGATTATCTATCTATTTTCCCAGGTATTTGTAATTCTATATTTCCCACTATAAAAAGTTAAGGAGACAGCTCTGTCAGAATTTGCAAATTTTTTCGGGGGTGGGGGGGAGGTGTCAGGGCAGAGGAATCTGAACTGTAATTGCATGACAAACGTTTTGACAATATACTTTCGTGTCTTTAGTACCCTTTCAATAGTCCGTCTTCACGGATGGAGCCATGCCTGATGAGCAGCACCCCAAGATTGCATCCATCTCCAGTTACACCTCGCTGGCCAGAGGTGCCCTCAGCAAACCCTTGCTATACAAGTCCACCAATGCATTCCACAAGATATGGAAATTCCAATGACATGTACACCCCGTTAACCACACGGAGAAATTCTGAATATGAGCACATGCAACACTTTCCTGGCTTTGCTTACATCAATGGGGAAGCAACCACAGGATGGGCAAAATAAACACGACTGGTAATAATATCAATCCTACATATTTAATTTTAAAAAACACAGACAAAAATGTCTATGCCTATTAGTAGAGTAACGGGAGTCTTATGTGGCCATTGGTAATGACTATGAAGATGGGAAATCTCCTGGGCACGTGACTATAAGCATGGCATGCTCTACTGCTCTAGGCCAGTGCAATGGTTCCTCCAAGCAAGCAAGGTTTTAGCGCTGCTATTAGCATTATGTAGGCCAAGGTGTGTCTTTCATTGTGTGTCTTTCTTCACATGCTAAAATCTGCCCTAATATATGTTATTTCAATTATCACTGAATGTTCTCCCTCTGCTTCATAAACCTACAATTGCAGTAGAAGTTATCTGCATCAGACAGGCCTAGGTTCCTCAGCACACCATGGAAGCATAATGGATTTTAAACTCACCCAGTCTGGACATCCCCCCAAAAAAATACAAGTCTTGATTTAATAATCTACATCACACGAAGCTACCATAAACAGAATCCTCTAATTTTCCTGTCTTGAGTCCATTTTTTTTTTTGGTTAAAATTGTGTGGAGCTAGCTTCTTGAAACCCTCCTTCTAATGCAGCTATTAATACAATTTAAAAACGTCTAGACCCTCAAGATAGATAGGGGAGATCTTTCAGTGAGGAGGGCATGCTTTCTTTTTCAGCGCATGGCTTAGCATTTTTATCATTATCAACCTACACAATTTCACAGCTAGAAGTGTTGACTGAGAAGCACCCAGTTTTCCTATGGGCCAGAAATAAGCTCAGGGTTAAAACCAGATTGCTTCCGTTTTTTTTCTATTTAAAACAAAAATAGATAAGATTTTAAAGTGTACTACAGGCAGGCAAAATGAGGGTATCATTTCCCATTTCATATGCTTGTTCCACATGCTTGTTTTAGCTTCTTGGTGGAAGGTAGGCAGTCCCCATTTAGAAAAGCAGATTGAGAGAGAGGGTAAACAAGAGAAAGTGGAAGATAACTCCTTCCTTTTCTGTACTGCTCTTCCTAGTTTCTCCTGCAGCATCGACGTGTCACATGGCAGACAAGTAATGGCTTCATGCAACGCAACGTGTAATGCAGTGATCACAATCCTGGCTTACATATCTGGGATTTGTAAAGATATTTGACATGCAGTGTTTGACTAGCATCCATATTTTCTCACTGAAAGGTTGTAAATGATCTTTAAGGAAAACACATTGGAATGAGCAAATGTTTACTAAAGGAAAATGAAATAAGTTTTTTGCCTCTTTTTAGAAACCCCCACCTGCTTTTCTCCAGAGTTGTTACTGTTGCCCTGAGTTTCTAATGATATTTGAGGCTTTTTAAAGCAGCACATTACGGTAGTTGTGTTTAGGTGAATTTCACTTGTACCTTTATATCGTGGTGCACTTTCCCATTGATCAAATAAGTGTCACCTTAAAGAAAAGATGTGTAACATTGAATGATCACTGCCTTAAATTACTGTGTTTTGTACTATGTTATCAGTATTTATATCACTCTATTGTTATTAAACATAATGCATCCTTAATTACAAGGGGCGCTGCCCCATTTCTATAGAACATTACTGTATGTGTGAAAGAAAAGGAGTGTATTGTAAAGACCAGGTAGGAAAAAAACATCTGCATCTACTGAGCAGCTCACATATGGGTGTGTAACATCAGCCTTAGTGAAATCCTTCCTTCCATAACTTCACATTGCTTTCAATCTGACCCTGGATGGAAGACACATCCCTAGGTCTTCTTTCTCCTTGAAGTTGCTGGTAAACCAATATGGTGATCTAGAGAAATGGTATACTATCTCGGGAATTCTGGAAGTCCATACAAGTTAGGAGTTGCCAAGGTTGAGAAACACTGATCTAAATGATAGCTAGTAGTTGGATAGTCCATTTGGATGTGTGAAAGAGTCCTAAATATTATCTATCAAAGTCTTGATGTTGGACATTAAGACTATGGAAATTAGCACAAACATATCCAAGAAGAGGGCTATTTGGACTCCTATGGGACAATTGCTATGATAAGAACCTTATGAGATCAAAAAGAAAGCAATTACCATGTGTGAGACTTATCATAAAAGATGACAATTAATTTATAATGCCTGGTCCTGGGCTCCTTTGCTAAGACAATTCCTTACATTTATACACATTTCAAAATTGCGCCTTTTTAAACCTATTCTGTGTTATGTAAAGTAAGGGGAAATTGTAATTTTGAGTCTTATTTTCATTGATATTTTTGGTCAAATTCATAGTTCTTTGTGAATTTTTTTGTAGAAGAACTATTAACATAGGGTGTTATACTTCTGTATTATCTAAAAAGCACCTAGTAATTATGGTGGACTTATTACCCTATGGGTAAGATATTACAAGAAAATCTGGCATCAGGCATTTTAATAATTGTTTTGTAAATAAAATATTTGATAGCACTCAACTGTGGTGATAACTGTTTATGGTTAAAATGGAATTGTGTTATTTGTACAGTTATCCAATATATATGTATGTATGTATATATATATAAAAAAAGACTTTTCACACCTAAATAAAAATGGAACCAATATTATCTTAATTAACTTGAAATATTTTAAGATCTAGACAAGGAACCAAGAATGGTGGTTTATATATATTACACTTCTAAATGTGTCAGAAAGATTATCTACTGTATACTACATAAAATAAATAAGTTTGGAACCAAAGTTAAAGAAGACCTTTCCTGCTTTCTGTTCTGCAAAGTATCTGTAGAGAGTTGATGGTTTGTTTGTAGGAATGATTCCTCAACTGATATAAGAGCAATTTTCTGAAACAAGATAATGTAAGGTCATACTCATCCCTCCTTTTCAAGACCTATGTTACCCTCCACAAAAAAGTTGGGGGAGATGTTTTCTGATCCTGAATAACGTGTGGTAGTTTGCAGAGACTTCCCCCAAATCTCCAGAGATTTTCAGAATTTTTTTTCCAGGTAGCTACAGAAAGGAGAGGATTAACAGGCTGCTTATTCTTAACTATAATTACGTAAGCAGTTCCTGCAGCCATAGCCC
This sequence comes from Natrix helvetica, assembly GCF_964273705.1. Taxonomy (NCBI): domain Eukaryota; kingdom Metazoa; phylum Chordata; class Lepidosauria; order Squamata; family Natricidae; genus Natrix; species Natrix helvetica. Next base: position 24,856,077 of record NC_138553.1, read on the forward strand.
GTCAGAAATCTTTTGTAATTCAACATTTTTTAAAGGAAATGGGCTCTTCCTATGCTTGTTCGTGAACGCTATTTCTCATTGTCCTCCCAATGTTTTAATGATCGCTTAGTAATAAATTAAGAGAGCCAGTTTTGTGCAGTGGTTAAGGCAGGGCGTATAGTCAAACCGATAGTTTTCCCAGTTGCAATATATGGCTGTGAAAGTTGGACCATAAGAAAGGCTGAGTGCCAAAGAATTGAGACCTTTGAATGTTGATGCTGGAGAAGACTCCTGGATTGCAAGATGATCAAAACAGTCAGTCCTTGAGGAGATCAACCCTGTCTGCTCTTTAGAAGGCCAGATCCTGAAGATGAAACTCAAATACTTTGGCCACCTAATGAGAAGGAAGGACTCACTGAAGAAGAGCCTAATGGTGGGGATGATTGAGGGCAAAAGAAGAATGGGATGATAGAGAATGAGGTGGCTGGGAGGAGTCACCGAAGCAGTAGGTATGAACTTGAATGGATTCCAGAGGATGGTAGAGGACAGGAAGGCCTGGAGGAAAGTTGTCCATGGGGTCACAATGGGTCAGACATGACTTCACAACTAACAACAACAAAGGCAGGGCTGTCAAACTCCCGCCCACAGGATGAATGTGTCATACACTGTCCACACCCACACCCAGTTTCGCAAAGGGGGTAAAAGTCCCAATACATCACATGATGCTGCTGTGACAATATGATTTTGATACCCCTGAGTTAAGGCATCAGGCTTGTAACCAAGAGACTGCGAGTTTTAGACCTGCCTTATGCATGAAAGCTAGCTGGATGATCTTGGGTTGTCTCAGACCCAGAAAGTAAACAATAGCAAACCATTTCTGAAAATCTTGTCCAGGCAATCATCATTAGTCAACACTGACTTGAAGAGACTTTTTAAAAAACCCAGGTAATGATCAATTTAAAGAAAAAAGTTATTGAAGAAGGCTTTTGAACAGTGAACAATGGCATCCCCATTTTGTATTCCATCCTTTGTGTCGTTTGCTTTTGAGCTGAACAGATTTCACTGTCAAAAATATGTTCAGTTCTGGGACTCTTGAGAGATTATAACTCTTGGTTATGAAGGAAGTCACCTACAATTAAATACCATATTGGTGACTATTCATGAATAATTGCCTTCTGAGTATGTGTGTGACCAAGGTCATCCAGATACTTTTGTGCCTAAGGCAGGAATAAGTAGAACTCACAATCTCCCACTTTCTAGCCTGGTACCTTGATCATAATACCAAACTGGCTCTAAATCATATAAATACCCAAAGTAAATTGCAACACCCACAACTCCAAAATGTTAGGTTTATACAGAATAGATGTTCCTGATTAATCCCTCATCATTGGATCTGGAGAGAATTTTCAATAATTATCTTGATCAGGTGGTAACTATTATCCAAATATCAAAATGATGCACAAATGAGATTACTCAGAATGCTTGTAAATTTTCATGACTGAGATTGTCTCAAAAAGTTATAGAAGGCAATCCTCAAGAAATCTGTAGCTGCTCTGGGGCTATGGCATGAGGAAGGCATGTCTGATTTGGAGATGTAGAATTTTGCTCTGTGTGAATTGGATGGCTGTATGGATTTTCATAAATACATTTCTTAAATAAAAGCGCTAATATGAAGTTTGAACTTCTGGAAATAGATTGGTACATTAGGAAACTGTTTCTTGAAAGATGTTTCCCATGGCCATACAAATTTGATTAAGCATAATTATCTTCCTCCATTCATCTCCAGTTGTTGAGTATGTATCCTAGTCTACACAAGGGGAGAAAAAAGAAAAGAAAGTTTCCTTTTGTGAATTTCTTTGGTTCATTTAGAGTCTTATTGTCCTGTGATCATTTCCACCCTTAGAGGATGTGTTCATTGACAATGTTTGCACATTATTCTAAGCTGAAATATGATTGATTGTGCACAGTTCAGGGAACAACAGCCAACCAATTAGATCAATTCAATTAACAATGATTAAATAATGATTAGTAACTGAAACTATTGAATCTATTTGTACTAGTGAACATATATATGATTATATAAAACTTTTTTTAAATGCAGAGGTTCTTTAGTATCTGCAGTATCTCTAGCAGCTTCAACTACAGGTGCTTAGCAGTGAGTCAGGTTCCTCTGCATTCAAAGTATGATTTTGCGCTGATTTTACTCCTGTGAAATGTGAACATCATTGCAAAGGTTCTTTTTAATTTTCTGTTAACACCTATCTAATAAATACTGTGAAATTATCATTGGGTTTCCTTATGGTATAGCAAATGCTTGTATGTATAAAGATTTACACAGAAGTTGGCAGAGATTTGCATTACATTTGCAAATTAATACGGTGTGGAATTTGCTGCCATCTCATGATAAATTAACCAATTTAAAAGGGAACTGGACAGATTAATGAAAGATCAGGCTACCTGGGCCTTATGGCTGTTATTTTTCTGGTATCACAGGCAACACACCTTTGGGCCTTTGTCCTCCTAGCCATGTTGTAAATTTATGCATGTGTTTGCTACACTAAATGGACCAAGTCTTATATTTTCTTGGAGGGCTAGAAACTTAGGAGGGGAATAGCAATGGAAATTAAATTGATCAAATAAATCCACCTTTTTTTGTTCAGATTTCTATTTACTCCAAAGATCAGTAGCCCTTAATGGATTCTGATCTTCAGCTCATCAGCACTGATGTGACTGACCCTAAAGACCTTCTGAAGCCAACTGCCAAATACTTGCAGAGATTAAATCTAGCTAGTATCAGAAAAGTTGTGCCATGTGCTTGGTTGGACACTCCAATCTTCAATAAAGAAAATGGAATTTATTTTGCATTTTCTAATTTAATTTCTGATCTTTTAACTTTTTTCTTGATCACAAATATAAAACATAATGCTGACTAGTTTCTCAGTCCATTTAGTAACCTACTGAAAAATCTTGAAAAATGCCTTTCTTGACTAATAGCTAATAAAGGTAGTCCTTGTTTAATAAGCACAATTGGGACCAGTTGTTAAGCAAAATGTTTGCTAAATGAAACCTGAACTGTGCTTATGTTTTTACTTCAGCTTTCCTTTACTCTACAGACCTGTAAAGGTCATAAATATGAAGATTAGTCATAAAGATACTTTGTTCATTACTGTCATAACTGCAAATGGTCAATACATGAGGACCACCTGTGCTTTGCAGGTCATGCTTACTTGACAGCAGGTTTGGAATGGGCTAGTCAAGGGGTGTCAAACTCGATTTCATTGAGGGCCGCATCAGGATTGGGTTTCATCTTGGGGGGGCGAGGGGGCATGGCCAGGATGGGCATGGCCATTTCGATGTCACTCATGTTGGGATGCCTATGGTGGCCCAAGCACTCTGCCAGCGAAAACAGATTCCTAAGCTCTGTTTTCAGCTGCGACAGCCTCCTGCAACCCTCTGCCAGTGAAAACGGAGTGCAGGAGGGCCGCCCATGGCCCTCCTGAGCTCCATTTTTGTTGACTGCAGGCCAGTCCTTCACTATTTCCAGGGCAGCCCTGAAGGCCAGATCTAAGCACCCCAGGGGCTCCAGCTCCTGGACCTTGAGTTTGACACCCCTGGGCTAGTCAATACGCACATATGCCTTGTCTTATTTTTAATTTAATTTAGTTTTTTTATTCAGTTTTATTTATGTTTTTTTAATTGGATTTATATGCCGCCCTTCTCCCAAAGGACTCAGGGCAGCGTACAGCATTAAAAAACACATATTACAAAATTTACATTTTAATATATGAGTACACTATGAATTACACAATGCTGAAAAAAAATGCTTCTTTGGTAGTTGCCCATATCATAACTTCAGGATATGATCAGACAGCATTAGAGAAATGAACAAGTTCTTCAAGCTTGCTTGCTATGTGAACTGAGTTACTCCCCATTGCCTCTGGAGGCAGTTGCTGTTATGTGAACAAACTCCTTCTGTGAGGGAGATCCTTCCATCAGGGCTTGAAAATCCTTTGAAGTGTGATTTTCAAAATATTACATTTGCCACAATCTAGAAAGCAAGTGTTATGGGATACCTGCTGTTATGTATTGCATATTGTGTATAGTTGTCAGTTGACGTTCTCATTCTGGTCCTCTATGGAAGCAGGAAAATACTCTCTCCTGATTGGTTGCTTGGCTGAGCAGTTCCCTATCAAAGGAGGTGTGTCAGCCAGGGAGTTCAGTTGCCTCACAGGCAGTATTGAATAAAGAGCTGTTAGAAATCACTCTGGCCTCACCTCCATTCTTCTCCCAGAACCTAACACCTACAAAGCAGAAGGCAATTTCCCACTTTCGGCTTCTTTCCACAAATGAAGAAGAATCTGTTGACAGCTCATAAGCCTTGTGCAGCTTTCAAGCAGATTACAGGGATGTTAGAAACAATTTGTGGGCATAAATAGATAAAAAGAAGATAGTGAAGGACACACATGTTCTAAGTGTATGAATGAGCACCACAATGACTTCACATTTCTTGGTGTTTATTAAACTGGAGATTCTCATAAAATAATTTATTTGGGAGCAGGTTACATTCGGTATACTTGCTAGAAAATCAGTGCAATTTGTAATAGTTAAATTTATCCTTCCACTAGATGTGCTCTAGATCTATGATTAGCTAAATGGTGCAAAGCTACACCAATAACTTTTTTAATTTAAAAAACTTAAGTGAAATCAAGTACATTTATCACCACACTTCTGCTACTGGGCTTCTCTTGGAGGCACTATTTAAATTAATATGAAGTAACTATTAATCCCTTGAGCTAAAGTAGAGTGGTATAAACCAAATAGTTTGACAGTGTCAAAGAAATTTGATCCAGGTGCCCCTTGAACACATGTTATTTATAAAAACAAAAAGTAATATTTGTCCAAGTGTTGGCTCTGTGTGAATAAGGTAAAAGTTTGCCTCGCACATATGTGCTAGCCGTTCCCGACTCTAGGTGGCGGTGCTCATCTCTGTTTCAAAGCCAGCGCTGTCCTAAGACGTCTCCGTGGACATGTGGCTGGCATGACTAAATGCCGAAGGTGCACAGAACGCTGTTACCTTCCCACCAAAAGTGGTTCCTATTTTTCTACTTGCATTTTTACGTATTTTTGAACTGCTAAGTTGGCAGAAGCTGGGACAAGTAATGGGACCTCACTCCATTAAGCGGTGCTAGGGATTTGAGCTGCCGAACTGTCGACCTTTCTGATTGACAAGCTCAATGTCTTAGCCATTGAGCCACGCATCCCTGTTGTGTGAATATGTTACAGCAAAAATTGTATCATGGACTTTCACCAATCAATATTGATTATGGTAATTCGGTAGTTTTTTGTGGATTCTAATCCACAAAATGTTATTTTCAATTCCAGATTGAGATTGAATGGAAATAGAACATAGAAAATACTGTTAATGATCATATAAGAATAGCCAAGAGTAAAAAAGAAAATAAAAAGTATACACACGCACTCACATATTTTATGCATATATACTTTTTGGGGAAGTGCCTTCAAGTCTGCTTTTGATTCTTAGCAACTACCTGGATGAGTCCCTGCAGTTTTCTTGCCAATTTTTTTTGGGGGGGGAAGTGGCTTGGCTTTGCCTCCTTCCTAGGGTTAAGCAAAAGTGACTGTCCAGTGGTGGGATACGACCGGTACACCCTGGTACGGGTGTACCTGTGCCTGCTGGGAGCACCAGGTACCGTTCTGGTACGGTGCTCCAGAGGGCCCACCTGCCTGCCCGCCCTCCTTACCTGTATTTGAGCCGATCGGGGCTTTCGCACACACAGCGTACTGGGCCTGCGCAACGCAGCTGGAGCATTGCGGAGGGTCACGGGCAGTAAGTACACATGCGCACATGCATGTGATGGATGCCCAGCCCCATTGCACTGTACCGGTTGCAACGGGATCCGGAACCCACCACTGTGACTGTACCAAGGTCACCTAGCTTCAGGCCTAAAATGGGACTAGAACTCAAGTCCCTAGCCTGGTACCTTAATCATTACCTTACACCAAACTGATTCCCATGTATGAATGTAGGTATCTCTACATATTCATCAGTAGGCCTCTTTCCAGCTATACATTTAAGACTTTTCCATCCAGAAACTAGAGCTTAAAGTAAACATCTGTTCTGCTCCAATATCTTTTGCCACCAGGCTTGAAATGTTGGGCTTGGACAACCTAGAACTACGCTGCCTAGCATCTGACCTAAGCGTAGTACACAAATTTATCTGCTACATTGTCCTACCTGTCAATGACTACTTCAGCTTGAACCGCAATAATACACGAGCACACAATAGATGCAAACTCAAAGTAAACTGCTCCAAACTTAAAATACAACTTCAGTAACAAGAGTGGTCAACGCCTGGAATGAACATCCTCAAGACCCCACTTTAACCTTAAACTGTGTACCGTGGGCCTCACCCCATTCCTAAGAGGTCTGTAAGGGGACGTGCATAAGCGCACCAGCGTGCCTTCTGTCCCTGTCCTACTCTCCCCATTTATTTGTCCCCATTTCCCGTGTTATTATTGATGTTTATTCTTATTCCTGTTATCTAGCACATGAGTAACAAACGAAATTAAATGAATTTCCACTTGCACTGAAGTGTGTTTAGTGTGGCTTAACGTCAGGGCGATCCTGCTAGCATGGGCAAGAGGTGTATAAGCTACACAGAGAACCGTGCTAAATAGAGGGGAGGGAGGGAGAGAAATTGAAGTCCATTTCAGTTTCAGATCGCTGGAGGAGGCCCCGAGGACAATGAGCCCAGGTAATACACTTATTCCCAAGGAGTTGGGCTTTTCCCTCGCATACACAACAGAGCAGCTCACATTGATTACAGAAATTGAAAGCCTTGGCTTTGATGGAACCCCTGATGAATAGAATCAAACGTCTCCCATTCTAACTTCCCCACCTCCATCCTTCCCTTTATTGCACAACGAACAAAAAAGAAGAAGCAGCCCATAATGCATTCACGTCCTTTCTTAAGCGTCTCCAAGGGGAAACCCCAAAGGCTGCCGGAAAATGTAGTATCCTCCAAAGGAATGCCACGCCCATTTCTTCCGCAACATCCCCGAGGTAAATAACAGTCTGGCCAATAAAAGGTGAGACGGCCGCCTTTTCTGCTTTCCCCTTAGCCAATCGGGACCTGCTTTTGCCTCCGGAGGCGGGGACTGTTGCCGGGGTTTACCGTGGCGTCATTCGAGGTCAAAGGTAGAAGAGTAAAAAAAAAGAAAAAAGAGGCGGTGGTTGCTGCTGCTGCCGCTTCTGCTGCAGCCTGGCCGTGAGAAGGAGCTGGCCGCCTGGCCGCGCCCTAGTCAAGAATGGCGGTGGAAGCGGCGCTGGCAGCGGTCGGAGGGAGAGACGGGGCCGAGCAGGTCCTGAGCAGTTTTAACGAGCAGGTACTGACAAGATCCCGCTGGTCCTCGCTCTCCGTTAGCGGCGCCCCCCCACCCTTTGTCAGCCTCCGGGGCACCTTTCCCATCACCCGCCCTCTAGGTGCTGGAGAGACAACGCCCATAATCCCCGCTTGGATTAAGGCTGGGGAGAATGGGAGTTGCAGTTCGAGCACCTTTGCACGATGCTAGGATGGAAGAAGCCTCCGAGGTTGTCCCCGCCTCTGCTGCCAGCTGGGCATCCTCCCTGAGCCCCTCAGCCCTTCATTGGGCAACCTTGACCGGCCCTCCTTGCCGGTTCTTGCGCCCACCACCACACACACACTGTAATGAATGAGATGCCTCAACCGCCCCCTTCCCCAACCTGGTGCCCTCCAGCTGCGTTGATCCACCGTGTCCATCATCTATCTCCACCCGGAGGGCACAAGGCTGGGCGAAGTTGATTCTCCTGTGTGGCTGTTTGGAGGGCATGCTGGGCATAACCAGCTCCTCCCAGCAAAGTGCATAATCTGGGTAATAGTGCATAAAGATTGCAACGTCCTTGCCATGCCATCATTATCTGCGTAGTGGGAAGCTGACCTTTTTTGTTCGGCCAGATATTCAGCTCTGCCGATCATCTTTCTTTCTAAGATTAATCCATTTCTTGTATCTTTCCCAGGAATAACATTGTTTTCTCTTAATTGCATTATTATTATTATTATTATTAACTTTATTCATTAAACATGAAACTCAGTCAACTGAACATTCAAAAATGCATCACATATACCATTGACTGGCACTAATGGTTGATACAGGTTGCTGCCAGCATCCTAGGTATTAACCAAGTACCTTCTTAAAATATACGATGTTCGTATATTCTTGTTGTCATTATTATTATTATTATTATTATTATTATTATTATTATTATTATTATTATTATTATTTGGTTAATCTTTGGTGAGATTCACAGCCTTTGGGGCTGGTTGGTAGCCTAACAGCTCGAGTCCTAACCAAGGACCTAAGGTAACATTGGAGGATATAAGTTGTTCCAGGTTTTTTGTAGAGTCAAATAGCGAGGTAGCCCTTTAGGTATTGCTCCAAGGGCTCCAATTACAATTGGGACCACACATGATTTCTTTTTCCACGGTCTCTCAACCTCAATTTGCAAGCCCCGGTATTTTGTGATTTTTTCTTGCTGTTTATCTTCAATTCCTGCATCACCAGGTATTGCAATGTCAATGAACCATACTTTTTTCTTTTCAATTATTATGTCAGGTGTGTTGTAGGCCAAGTGCCTGTCAGTCTGGATTCTGAAGTCCCACAAGATCTTGACTTTCTCATTCTCTAAAACCTTCTCAAACTGATGGTCCCAGTTCTATTATTATTATTATTATTATTATTATTATTATTATTATTATTATTATTATTATTATTATTATTATTATTATTATTATTCAATTGTATCACAGCAGCCAGTTGTTTCGCCGGATTTGGCATTGATTACTAGTCGGGCCCCACCCAGGGGCCTAGGACGTCGTAACGTATTTTCGTAATATACGTGCAGATCCAAGCAGTGCAGCTTTTTGCATTTGACTGATGGTGATTTTGTCAAGTTTTAACTGTTTTAAATGTAATTCCAGTGCTTTTGGAATAGCACCCAGTGTGCCGATTACCACTGGAATTACCACTGCTGGCTTGTGCCATAATCGTTGAATTTCAATTTTTAAGTCCTGGTATTTCACGACTTTTTCATTATTATTATTATTATTATTATTATTATTATTATTATTATTATTATTATTATTATTATTATTATTATTATTATTATACAATTGTATCACAGCGGCCAGTTGTTTCACTGGATTAATAATAATAATAATAATAATAATAATAATAATAATAATAATAATAATAATAATAATAATAATAATAATAATAATATGCCCATTATCCGGGACTGCCATGGTGATCACTATTGTAGGCTGTAATTTCTGCTATTTCAGTATTTATATTTTTCCAGAATATAAAGCATAGATTCTCAAAAATCTTTCTCACTTCCTTTAGGGTCATGAATTACTTCCTCTTCTGTGTTTGCATATGAAAATGCAAGCTTATCCTATGAACTTAACAAAGTCTGTAGCAAAAAGGCATGACACTGTTAACCACATTAAAGGTTCTATAACAATTAGAGCTACAATTTTATATTTTACACACCTCAGAGGCAAAAAAAAATATGTCCAAAATCAAGTTCCATGAAAACAAGTAACTGATTTAATTTTTCCCCAGGGTCATATTTTTAGCACACTTTGAACTTTCCTCATTTTTAGAATTGGTTTTTTGATCATGTGAAGAATAGAAAACAAAATTCCTCATTTGGCTAGATATATGATCATTGGTGTGTGTGTGTGTGTGTGTGTGTGTGTGTGTGTGTGTGTGTTAGGAGTTGAGTACCGAAATTGAGTTCCTCTACTCCTTTGGATACTCCTCTACACAAGATTACCTTCTATTTGAACAGTGTTGATGCAATAACTCTTTCACTGCTGAATATTTTAATAGCCATATCCCCTATTAGCTCCCATTTCGTTGCCATGGTTAATAGTCATGGTAACCTGTTGTCCATGAACTCATACTTTGTAAAATCCATCTTGGTGCTATCTTGGTAAGGACCTTTTGCTAATAGCTCTATTGTGATAATCTGATAAAGCAATCCTGTATAAACCCCTCTAACTTGATTGGGTTTCATTCTAAGTACACATCCTTAGGATTGCACTGTCAGAGTATTAAGGCTGGCATGGTTTGTCAATTGGCTGGGGAAAAATCGCTAACTGAGCAGTCTTAAGTAAATTAAACATAGGCATGGAAAGCAAATGAATTGCTAGCTAACCTTTTTTCAAGTTTTAATTGAAAAATAAGTTAACTCAATTTTGGTAAACGTTCAAACATTGAATTAAAGTTTGTTTTAGCAAAATAAACTCTGTAAGCCTGTATGAAAAATGTATATTCACTTTTGCTTATTTCTTCAGAATAGGGCTACTTTCAAATTTGACTCATCAGATGAAGAAAAAAGAAAGGTAAGCATGTTAACCATGGGCGTTAAACTATCTGTACATTAAAATATATATGAAGTTTGGTTTGATTGAGTAGGGTGTACATGTGATTGAAATGGACATCTTTTACAGCGGCAATACAATTATGTTATTGTACTTGAGGGTACAGGGGGGAAAAACATTTTTCAGACATGGCAAGTGAATTGATAATACCAACAACCAACATTTCATTCCCAAAGAAGTATCAGGCATTCCAAAATCACAATGAGTTGTTTAATATGCTTGTCTGCTTCTCAAGCTTTTTTCTTTAGATCATGCCTTTGAACTAAAAACATGGGTGGTTGTTTAGTTTAATGTTTTTAACATTATGCAAACTGGATTATTGTAATATTGTTGGTGATTCAGGATGCTTCTTAAAAGTAGATAAATTGATAGTGACTGCAGGCTTATTCTGCACTATATAAGAGAGATCCCAAGCCTACATTTTCTAGTAACTGTAGATTCATTTCATTTCATTATATGCAAACTTGTCCCTGATTGGAAAACACTTATATGTACATTAGGTTTCTCTGGGATCAGTACTCAAATCATAGAAAAAAGAAAAATGATACAGACAAATGAAAAATGTATCCTTCAGAATGGTTTCTGCAGATGGTTTGTATTGAGAACAAGAGGTTTTACTGTATATGTAGATAGTCCTCGACTTACAACCACAATTGAGCCCAAAATGTCTGTTGCTAAATGAGATATTTGTTAAGTGACTTTTTCCTCATTTTACAACCTTTCTTGCCACAGTTATTCAGTGAATCACTGCAGCTTTTAAGTTAGTACCATGGTTATTAAGTGAATCTGGCTTTCCTATTGACTTTGCTCATCAGAAGGTAGCAAAGGCCAATACCTGACTCTGGGACACTACAACCGTCACAAATAATGAGTCAGTTGTCAAGTGTCTGAATTTTGATCACATGATCATGGGGATGCTGCAATGGTTGTAAGTGTGAAAACGGTTTTAAGTGTTTCATAAGTCACTTTTTCAGTGCTGTTCTAACTTTGAACGTCACTAAATGAATGATTAAGTCGAAGACTACCTGCAATATTTTCTTAGAATAAACAATATTAATCCAACTCATCCTATTAGAAGTAGACAATAGAAATAAATGCGAAGGTATGTTTTAGCATAGCTTGTTAACATAACCAATACCCTTCTGGAAGGTATTTGGGACTAAACTTCTTAAACTGGTTACTTAGCATTTCAGAAATAGCATACATATATCCTCTCTGTTTTGGTGAATCTGGGAAATAAGTTTTGGGAAATTGACGAGAGACCCAATTCCAAAAGACACCAAGTTGTTGGGTGAGAGGAACAAAGGAAAGCAAAATTTATGGTTCCTTTATTATGGTATACTTAGGAAAATGGAAATTATAAGCAAGTCTCTGAATAATGCAGATATAAAAACTCTAGCAAAAATGTTGCATGTAAAGGAATTGCTTTCAGCATTACTAGCATCTAATTAATGTTTCATAAATCTGAGACCTTTTGCTGTTCCCAGGAGTTAGCATTTTTCACCTGAATCCTAAGCTTCCCTCATACGTGGGTTTCTTCTGACAATTGAGTGTGTGTGTGTGTGTGTGTGTGTGTGTGTGTGTGTGTGTGTGTGTTAGGACTGATACTTATGATTTTTGCATAAGAGGAAGTTCTGGAAGAATAAATCCTTAAAATAGGAGCAGAGTATAAACACATGACATGAGGCTGCATGCATTCTCTTGAAATAGAGAACTATGCAGATACAAAAACTATGCAGATACAAAGGGCATATATTTGCAGATAAGCAAATTGTAATTGCTTAATTAGCCAGGTCCTGGTTTGATTCCTCAAATAATGTAAAGATTTGGTTCAGGTATAAAAACTCAGAAAATGCAAATTAGCTCCTGTCAGAACTAAACCTTCCATCACTCAGCCAGAATTGATGAAGCTTCTTGGATGAGAAGCTAAAAATCATCTTCCTTCTGAAAGAAAAAATATAGTCCAGTTGCCTTTTGAAAAAAGCACCTTTGAGATAGCCATGATCTGGATGACTGAGAATCTCCATAGACATTAAGAAAATACAAATTATCACCATTTCTGTACACCACTAAGTCACAATTGCAATTAATAAGCTAAAGCAACCCATGGTTTCAAAGTGACATACTTTCCTTAAACGTGATTTATTTGTTCACGTTATTCCAAGCCAAAAACAAGCACAATTGTTCGATAATTGGCATGTTATATAATCCCAGCCACTGATCTGCGTAATGAATTTATCTAAATTAGTAAAGGTGGTTCAGATTCTGTTTCTACTAAATAATTCATTAGTTGTTTCTAATCATTCATCCATTCTGCCATCTAAAAGTACATTTTAGGGCTGCCTGCTTAACTAAACTCTTCTATCTTCATTAATTTGATAGGCTGACTATGGAAATGTTTTAAATTCTTGAAAAACAAATGTGGCTTGGTTAACTTTTGTTAACATTTACTACTGTAAGGTTTTATTGAGATCTATGCCCATTTACACTGCTTTTTTTTCCTTGTCTCATCTCAGTTGCCAGACAGTTCAGGTTCATTTGATTATGATTGGTAAGATTTGAGGAAGTAGTGTATATTTCTTATTAAACCCAAATGACCAGCATGTGGTTTAAAAGAAGAACTTTTATGATCAAACCATTATAAATTACACTGTAATATTTTCAGTATTATCCAAAGATAGAAAATCCATTCTTCATGCTTGTTTTAATACAAATCCTCTTGGTGTGGTTTAATTTTATATGTAGAAGCAGTCTTTGGGCAGCAGTTAACATCCATGTTCTTTGTCGAGCATCCATATTAATCTGTTGAGCAAAAGTTGTAGATCATCCTGGTATCCTTTAAAAACAAATCCATTTATTACAACAGAAAATGCCACACATCCCACTTTTTAAGACTCATTGGCTCTTGTTTCTGCAGATGTGGCTTTCGATTGACAGTGACAGATTACAGTTATCAAAGATCAGACCCTCTGCTATTTCTTATCTATGGCCTGATCGTACCATTCAAACATAGAGTTCCCCAAGCTGGTTTCCTCCAGCTGTTTAGATTAAATATCTTCTCAGATATTAGAATCCAGGTTTGGAAACACCATGTTAGACAATATGGTTAGGCTCAATCTAGAGAATGAATTTGGCCATTGTGCTTTTTAAATTATGATTTATGGCTTAGCACAGTTTATCAGCCTAGAAAATTAACATACAGTGGTTTGTTAGGGTAGGATTGTCCCCCCCATCCTTTGCCTACCTGAACTCAGTTAAAATTATGGTTCCTAATGTTAAGCATGGTTTGTGGTGGCTCAGTGGCTAAGACACTGAGCTTGTTGATCAGAAAGGTCGGCTGTTTGAATCCCTAGCGCTGTGTAACGGAGTGAGCTCCCATTACTTGTCCCAGCTTCTGCCAACCTAGCAGTTCAAAAGCATGTAAAAATGCAAATAGAAAAATAGGGACCACCTTTGGTTTGAAGGTAACAGTGTTCCGTGTGCCTTCGGCGTTTAGTCATGCTGGCCACATTACCATGGAGACGTCTTCAGAAAGGGCTGGCTCTTCGGCTTTGAAACGGAGATGAGCACTGCCCCCAAGAGTCGGGAACGACTAGTACAGATATGCGAGGGGAACCTTTACCTTTACCTTAATGTCAAGGACACTAACAGCAAGGATTAGGTAATGTCTTGTAGTCTCACTTTGTGCCATGTAGAATCAATAGTGGGAATGATGTTGACTTTCTACAGTTTGAATGAGTTATATAGAAGCTGGAAAAGGGAGATCAGCAAATTTATTATCTAATTTATTTGTAGAGTTCTTGTGCACTTCATTATAACCATACAGCCTAGTGAAAAGCTACATGCCTCTATTGAGGTCAGTGCATTTAAAAACATGTCCATTTGATGAGCCTCCTATTGAGGATTTAATTAAAATTAAATTGAGAATTTAGAATTGGGATGTTCTTGGTCAAAAAAAAAACCTCAGCATAATAATGAACTATAAAACCTTAAGGTCAATTGAGCATGACACAATGACAACTATTTGTGTAGGAGGCAAGGAACATCATGTACTTGGCAAACAAATCCTAGTGAAACCAAAACACTGGGGACTGCCTGTAGAGTGGCCCAGGTGACATCATTTGAGTTAGATAATTTGGGGTCTTATATTTTGCTTTCCAGTTATTAGACCCTGTTGAAATAATTGCTTGTTTCTGAAGAAGAGGCATACCAAATGGTGGAAGGAGTTTATTGCAGATCAGTTTATTTTAGTTTAGTTTCATTTACATTCTTTTGATAGTAATAACTGTGAAGCTCAGCTAGATTATTGCTGTTCTGGAATACATTTTTAAACTAAAACTTGGATAGTAACATATACAGTATAATATAGTGTTTCTATTTGGTTGACAGTGATTATTCCCAGTGTATGCTTGCACAAAGTTAGCAAAAACAATCCAAAACAAGCACAAGAGTGAAATGGATCACAATTTGGATATAAACCTTGATTCCAGCAGAAATCCATAATGATGAACTGACTATAGATAGTACTGGAGAAATACAAGTTTTTAACTGAGGTGTGAGAGTTTTCATCTCACAAAACACCAAACAGAGAACAGCCTAAGAACTGAACATAAACATTCTGACATGTCCTGATTCTGGAACATACTTTGTATTCTTTTACTCATTGTCTTTGTTATAAAAGTTATTTGTTCAATATAAATAAGATTTTAGATCCGGTTGTGGGTAGAAGTTAGGTTCTTTTAGTGATACTTTTAAGACTTAATAGTAAGCCAGCCCTGGTATGCTCAATAAGTAATCAAGAGTAAAGCTATTCAGGCTTTCTGATTTCATTCCCAAAATATACTTTAGGATAAATGAGAATTTGAACAGAACTTCTATCTGCAGTTCTTTAGAATCATGTTACAACAGAGGTGGTTGGTGGTTCAGATGGTTTAGACCAGTTCGCCAGAACCAGTAGCAGAAATCGCGGGTAGGCCCGCTGCCCTCCCACCCTGGCTCTATGCCGTCCTACTTAGGCATGTTTTTGAGGCTGGGCGCATGCACGGAAGGTGCGCAAGCAAAGTGCGTGCAGGAAGGCACCCACTTCATGCTCGTGTGCATGCAAGATGGGCAGGCATGTGCGGGGCGAACCAGTGGTAACAAAATGTGCAACTCACCACTGTGCTGCAATCATTGTAAAAGTGAGAGGCTTCTTTTTCATTCCTTCATACTCTGAAGCACTTTTCTGGAATTGAATCCACAATATTCCATATCCCTCTTAGATAGAACCAGCAGCCAGGCAAGTAATAAAGGAGAAAAAAAAATATGTCTTGCCTTTTAGAAATAGTGCAAACCACTACATATTTTCATGGACTTAATGGGGCCAAAAATCATTAAAGTATACATTGATGTGTACAAAATAGTCATGTATTAAATGTACAGTATACCTAGTAGACTTTCTATTGAAATAACTTTCTAGCAGTAAACCAGGAAGAGGACACAATAAATATGCATTATAAAGATCATTAACTCTTTGTGATTATGGATTTGTATATTCCAGAGGAAATAATACCTGTTTTTTTCCATCTTCTTTATTTAGCAACTATGTGAAGGAATATTGCGAGTATTAAGCAAAGATATAAACACATCCTATAGAGTCACTTGCCTAGAAGCTCTTCGCATTCTCTCAAGAGACAAGAAAGTCTTAGTTCCTGTAACAACAAAGACCAACATGCAAACCTTGATGAAGCTAGCAAAGCTGGATACTTTGGAAGATCATTTGGAGGATGTGACTGATTTTCCTGTCATCGTGGAAGCTTTAAAATGCCTTTGCAATATTGTTTTTAATAGCCCAGCTGCCCAGAAACTCAGCTTAGAACTGAACTTGGCAGCTATGCTTTGCAATCTTCTGAGAAAATGCAAGAACCAGCAATTTGTGGAAGACATTAAGTGCTTCGATCTACGACTCCTCTTCCTCCTTTCCCTCCTGCACACAGATATCAGATCTCAGTTGCGTAATGACCTCCAGGGATTGCCTCTGTTGACTCAGGCCTTGGAAAGTGCATTTAGCATCACGTGGACAGATAAGTACATCACAGCTGAAGACCAAGAAATGTCACCATTGTCTCTCCAGGAAACGGATTGTGCCATTGAAGCACTGAAAGCTCTCTTTAACGTTACTCTTGACAGCTGGAATGTACACAGTGAGGTAAGGCATGAATTGAGATCATTCCGATCATATATATTTCTGTTTGTAGATTTCTGCATTGATGTTTATGGATGCAGTTAGGTACAGCCCAAAGATGCTGGCAGACCAATAGACAATACGTTTATGCAGAACAAACTACAGGTAGTCCTCGACTTACAACAGCTTGTTAAGTGACAGTTCAAAGTTACAGTGGTATTGGAAAAAGTGGTTTATGATGATTTTTAGACTTACAACCATTGCAGCATCTCCATGGTCATTTTATCAAAATTTGGGTGCTTGGCAACTGACTCGTACTTAGGACGGTTGCAGTGTCCTGAGGTCATGTGGTCACCTTTTGTGACATTCTGACAAGCAAAGTCAAGGGGGAAGCCAGATTCACTTAACAACCATGTTAATAACTTAACAACTGTAATGATTCACTTAACAATTGTGGCTAGAAAGAGCATAAAAAGGGGGTAAAAGTCACTTAACAACATAAATTTTTGGTTTAATTATGGTCATTAGTCAAGAACTACTTGCATATAAAATACTCAGTTACTCTTTCATTCCCAAGTGGCAGCAGTTTAGTTTCACAATAAAACATTATCTCCACCAATAATGGAATACCAAAGGATATATTTACTCTCAATTACACTGGCTTGTAATTAGTATAGACAAGAAGTACCGAACTACTAATGGAAAGAGTAGCCCTTTCCTTTAAGTGTTTATAAACATATCTGATAGGTATTCCTACAACTCCTAGTTAAATATATACATTTCTTTCATTGTGTCCATGCAAACACCAAATTAGTTAGAACAGCAAAACTAACTATTGCAAAGTTAATTCATGTAAAATAATCTATAATAAAGAAAGCTTAAATAAACAGATCAAGGTAAATATCAGTAGGTTAGCATTTCAGAGAAATATATTGTAATGTACAACAAGAAGAAAAATAATACTTAAACTAATAATTCTAGGTATCACTTTCCCAGAAGTTACTTGTATATGAATGCTAAATTGTATTGGGTGCATTTGGATGGCAACATTCTGCCATCACTAATGCCCCAAAGGAGAAAAGTCAAAAACCTACATAAGGAGAATACAAGTGAAAATTATGATCTCAAACCATCTGTTCGTTGATGAATTGCAGTTTCCATCTTTACCTTCATTCCTTATATTGAATGAGAGTGCTGATATTGAAGTAAAGTATGTCTGAAACACAGTAAGTTGTCAGCTCTCAGTGTTATAGGTGAAGAAAAAATAAATAGGAAAGCAGGGAGTAGAAATTCATTATGAGTATCAATCCAATGCCTGTCATTTAGTGATGCAATTAAAAAAAAAAGTATCAGGTTTTCTATGTTTTGAACATCAGTTTTGGGTAATAGGACAAATAGGTTTCTTAAAACAGTTATCTTATTCTAATAGTAGTCCAAACATTCCATTATACTTTTAGAAAACGTCTTGCAGTTTCACTAAACACATATAGTTGTATGCAAGAGGTTAGGCATCTCTGGTTAAATAGCACATTTCAGGGAAACACTAAGTACTGATACAACCTCATCTTACTTCAGAATTAAACATTATGCAGATTTGAATGTGAGTCATTTAGAGGTTTAGAATAAGACGGTAGTGAATATGATAGATGCAGAAGTCTTTTATAAATTTTTACTAAGTACTTTAATTACAAGAGTAAAAACTAACACAAATGGAACTTAGAGAAAGAGAACAGAATGGAAAGAATAAAAAGTGCAAGAAAAAAGTTAAAGAAAAGACAATATATTAAGGAAAAAGAAACCGGTGACTTGCAATATCCCTAAGTACAAATAAATAATTGTTTAATGATATAAGGTTAAGCAGGGGACGTGGTGGCTCAGTGGCTAAGACCCTGAGCTTTTCAATCAGCAGGGTCGGCAGTTCAGTGGTTTGAATCTCTAGTGCTGCATGTGAGCTCCCGTTACTTGTCCCAGCTTCTGCTAACCTAGCAGTTTGAAAGCATGTAAAAATGCAAGTAGAAAAATAGGGACCACCTTGTGGGAAGGTAACAGTGTTCCGTGCGCCTTCGGCATTTAGTCATGCCGGCCACATGACCACGGAGACATTTTCGGACAGCACTGGCTCTTCGGCTTTGAAACTAGCACATACACTATATTGCCAAAAGTATTCGCTCACCCATCCACATAATCAGACTCAGTTGTGAGCGAATACTTTTGGCAATATAGTGTATGTGCGAGGGGAACCTTTACCTTTACCTATAAGGTTAAACAGATACTGTATCTCTTCATCCGCTATTCCATCTCTTATATATAAACAAATTCATAAAACATAAAACTTCAAGTCAGGTATCAGCAAAAAATCCATAAAGAGTTGCCAGAACAGTGCCCAAAACAAGTCTTATTTTAAGCTTGATGAAATAAACAAACTTTACATTTACTTCTAACAATCTTCATCTTTAACTCAATCAACTATTGTAAGATTTTATTTCTCTTCAATTTTTCTTTATCACAAAGCACAGATTTTGTCAAGGCTCTAACAAATCTCTTTTGCACATCCAATAAGAAAATGTTTTGCTGGTCATTCTTTCAGTTTATCATCTATATTTCTCTCTTAAATTTTAAAACTTCAGCCAATTACTTTTGTATATCCAGTAAAGTGTCATTTTCTAAATCATTCTCTTGTCCTATCATTTGTAGTTCTACATTCTTTACTTTCTCTCTCGCCAGATAAAATTTGTTCCACATCTGCCATTCTTTCATTAACATTCTGCAGACATAGTCTATCCATAGAAGCAGGCATCGTTGTTCACAATGTTGATATTGTAGTTAATTTCTGGCTCCATTCTTCAAAGTCCTCTTTTGTTAGAACATTTTATAAATCCCAGTATTAATATCAGGCTTGTATTTTCTTTCTTCTGCTTGAAATCTTTAGTTCCTCTAGCGTCCAGTGTCTAAAATCATTTATCTTTTGTTGTGATTTGTAATTGCCAAGATAGGCAAAAATAAATCTTTCCCATGAAAAGTTTTTGTTTTTTTATAGTTAATTCCAAAACCCCATAGTAAAAAAAAAAAGAATCCAAATTTATCTGGATTCTTAGATCAAAATCTTACTTAGCTTTTTGCAGTACATTTCAAACCGTTTAAGTTCTTAAGCTTGTAACTGATTTTTCTTTTTCTTTTTTTTAGAGTAGAATATAAACTTACCCAAAGAAGACTTTTCAAACTTGTCATTTTAAGATAGTTAATGGGTCATTTTTGAAAAGAATTAGAAAGTGAAGTTTGCAGATTTAGTAGGTTTCAAAAAGGCTGTGCCACCGTCATAAGCAAGATGGCTAATCCTGGTCATCCTAATAATAATCCTCCTGGCACTCAAATTGCAGAAAACGGCATTATCTTTGTTAGGAACAGCTATCCAAAGCACTTGTGAGCAATCTCTCATTCTTTCCTCATCCGGAGAGATTGCAAGGAACTGGTCTCCTGATCCCTTCCTTGGTTTTTGCCTCATCTTTACTTTATCTTCAGTTCACCATACCACTTCAGACAACTATGGTAAAGTGATAAGTTTCCAATTATTGCCTTACTAAAACATTCAGCCTCTTTTCAGCTTCAGTGTACAGCATCAACTTTGAACATATCCAACTCTGTTAATTAACCAAATTTAAAGTTGAATAATGAGTTTTAGAATAGCCTTTAAAAAGGTCAGCAAAGTTGGTGCTGATCCAACTTAATCAACTTAACTTAAACTCTTCATTCTGGACTAGTGTACCTTCTGATTAGTTTTCAAGGGCAGCCCCATATAAACATATTGCAGTAATCCAATCCAAAGATAACCAAGATATGTGTGACTGTGAATAGAAGCTTTTCATTCTTTCAGTTACCAAAATGCTCATTGGAATTGGAGTTGTGCAAAGGTTCTTCGGTAAGTCTCACAGTAAGAAAAAACAAACAAACAAACAAGCAATGCAATAAATGCTAAATTTTTAGAAAGTTGCTGCATCTCTTTGTTTATCCTGTAGAGGTTGTATCAGGTTTTTATTCCCTCATAGATTCATTGAAACATATAACTTGACCAGAGGGATATTTTTGAAAAATAAAGTTTTCTCGGTTCAGAAATCTTTTTCAATAACCATTTATGGATGGTTGGTTAGATTTTTTAAAAAAGTAAATTGGAGCACCTGAACCAAATCTATGGATAGTGTCAGAGAAAGATGTAGCCAAATCTACAATTTTAATTCCAAAATTTGCTGAATAGTATTAGTCCGGGAATAGCTAGATTAAATGTGAAAAGTAGAGCTAACCAATCCAAAACTAGAAAAAAATAGAGCCAAGGAAGCTGGATTTTGGCATTTATAAGGATTGGTTGCTTTATATAAATCTCGCTTAACGTTGAAAAGAATAATGGACACAAGTGACATACTCCTGCGTGAATAACAGTGCTATGGAATGGTGCAGTTTATGGGATGGTGGGAGGCTGCTTGCTTTCAAAAACATGTAGTTTAAAACAAGAATAATCCAAAGTATGTGGATCAAGAGCTTTCAGATTGATAAGAATACCATAATGTGATTGTCTTCTTTTAATGTCTTCTTTTCATGATTCTGAATTTCTGCTTTGGAGCTTTCATAATATAATATGTTCCTCTTCATAATTGGATTTATACAGAATGATTCTCATGAATTTCGTTATATGACTGCCATTCTGCGTCATTGCTTATTGACTCTGGGCCCTACTGAAGATAAAACTGAAGAATTACATAGGTTAGTGAAATTACAAATCCAGTTGTCCTTAAAATGACGTTCTAGTTAAGTCTAGTGCTCAGCTATTATATCTAAATGATGATTGTTAGTGTTTTTCATACATAGTGGACACAGCTTCCATAAGTTTTAATATTATGATTAATATTACAGATCCTGAAACAATTGGCCTCTTCTTAAAGTAGTCACTTAATTCCTGGGATTTTATGTAATGAAAGCATGGCTGACCACCCAAACTTTTGTTGAAAACTAAATTAATATAATGAGAGATTGCTTGCTTAATATTGTATAGCATGATTTATGTTTTACTCCAATATTGTTATAACACAGATTTGTCCAATAACTTCCATATTTTTTCTCTAAACATTTTAGAAAAGAATTGTCACTATTAACAATTTAAGGATTTTTTTCTGTAAACTTCTAGTTTTAGACCTTTTAAAGCTACCGGCATACAAAAAGCCACTTGCAAAAATCTTCCAGTTTTTTTAAAGTAGGAAACCACGGGATGGTTCTACAATTAATGATTTTTTATAGTAGATGAGTTTAGTAGATGAATGTCATTCCAGGGGGAGGTTGTTCCCTTGCGCATGTGCCATGACAGAGAAGGTATATCCCCCGAGCCCCATTAGACTCACAGGCTGGATGTGGCCCACAGGATGCTTAAATCTGACCCATGGGGCCAGCCTGTAAATAGTAAATGACTGCCCTGCGGTGCCTTTGGCAGCCAAAATGGGGTGCATTTTGTGTGTGTGTGTGTGTGTGTGTGTGTGTGTGTGTGCTCCGTGCCCCATTTTTGGCCTGGACAGTCTGCTGCAGCACTCTGCTGGACAAAATGGGGTGGGGGAGGGGCATGGACAGTCTCCTGCAGTACTCTGGCATGTTTTGGTCAGCAAAGTTCTACAGGAGGCCATCAAAGCCAAAAACGGGGTGCGGGGTGTGTATGCGTGTGTGGCCCCCATGCCCCGTTTTGGCTGGCAGGGTGATGCAGGAAAGTCCAGGCTGAAAATGGAGTGTGGGGGCTGCGCGTGGCCCATTTTGGCCAGCAGGGTACTGTAGGAGGCCATCCAGGCTGAAAATGGGGTCCGGGCAGGCCCTGCGCTCTGTTTTGACTGGCAGGGTGCTGCAGGAGGCGTCCGTCCCATCTCCCATACACACACACACACCCTTTCCTGGCCCACCGAGTAGAACTACAATGGTGATCTGGCCCTTGAAGAAATCCAGTTTGACATCCTTGCATTAGATGATATAGAAGCAACCTGAAGGACGTTTAGTCTGTGGGCTACAGGCAGAAAGCATTGGAGACTAGTAATCTCACAAGCCCTGGGGCATGTGGGACTTTAAAAGTAACAACCTGCATATTGAATTGCATCCAGAAACCTCCTGGAAGCCAGTGCAGCTCTCATAGCAGTGTTGTTACATGGGTGTGTCACAGTGTGCCCAAAACTGCATATGCTGCCACATTCTGGAAAAATTGAATCTTCCAAATGCTTTTCATATAGAGAGCATTTTAGTGGTTGAACTGTCAAGTAAAGACCTTAATGAGTTGTGAGCAGCAACTCCCATGGGTACAATTGGTGCACCAAATTCAGTTATGCAAAGCCCCTTTTGACCATAGTTGCCAGGAGCCACAAGAAATCCCAAGTTGGACATCAGCTCTTTCTGCTACCCCATCCAAGTTAATGATGGAAAATCCAGATCCAACAGGTTCAGGTTCTGACCCACAGTCATTTTGTTTTAGGGTTCAGTTGGAAGGTTGAGTTAAAACTCATTCTTTCCCATCCAGATTTTCATAGCCTCCAATCACTGGGAAAGAATCTCAGTGGCATCTTTTGGATAAAACTGGTTTCAGAAGCCATAATGATAGCGTATTCTCTCCAGCTTTTCCCTGAAATCCCTGTCAGTCGAAAACTTTAAAATGAACATATATTAAATCTTATTTTTTGTATATCGGATACTTGATTCATTGTTCTTAAATTGCGACAGTAAAGGCTCTGTTTAAACAGTATTTCAAAATTTATACTTTACTGCCACACTTATTTATTGCTGTTATTCTTCTAATGTAAATACCCGGGAGATAACCTAAACTTTTCATTGCATAACTCTTCATTGTTTGGGAGAGCAATTGTGAAAAACAGGATTTATATCCAGGTAAGATCTTAAGAAAAATCCCATACTGCCCAATTTTTTTAGAATTAAGGTAGTTCAGTGAAATGGTGTACCCGAGTAACATAAAAAAAATGTAGAGTGTTTGACAAAGACCTCAATATTCACAAGTTACTAAAAAATAAACTCAAATAATGCTTGTCTCACACTATATACAAATCAATCAGTCAGTCACTTCTTAGCTTTTTGGCTAAAATTAAGTGTAATATAGATTTCAGATCATGGAAAAAGCCTTTGCTTAGACTTTGGTGAGCTGTTGAATATCAGGAAAGTGCAGGCAGAGAGAAGTCGGACGTTGGGGGAGCTTCATCACTGCAGGCTCTTAAGAAGAGATTGGACTACCATTTGTCAGAAATGGGGTCTCCTGCTTCGGCAGGAGGTTGGACTAGATGACCTACAAGGTCCCTTCCAACTCTATTAATCTGTTATCCATTCATTTGTTCTCTAGTTCCCTTTTGTAAAGTGATTCTTTCAAGTATGCCTGGAAGGTCACGAATGTAATTTTAAAGAGTGTGAATGGAGACTTTAAAGTATATTCTGATATTACTTTTTAATGTAATTCCTAAGAAAAACCCGAAGGGAAGGAAGGCTCTCTTTTAAATGTCTCTTAAAAATATAAATTTAAATTCATAAAAAATGTAGAAAATTCATCTTATTAATTTAAATTTGTATTTATAGAGTTTTTAAAAAAGATTTCCCCTTCATTAATTAAGAATGAGTATAGTAAAGAGGTTATTTTGGGTCGATGCATTCCGTCATATAAAAATAGCCAACTGCAGACAATTTCAGTGAAGTAAGTTATGGTAAACGTCACGTTTGCCCACTCTGAAGATTTTAATCACAGCTTTCGCTAGTGCTAAAGTGTTGTTTGCTTTCACGTTTGCATATCAGGAGGGGGCTGAGAGCCTGAGTAGGTAGATGTCATGTCCCTGTGATTAATGATCTTTAGGAAACTGAGAGAGAAAATAATATACGCAGCATTTCTACCCCCTGGAGAAGGAATGCAAACACTATTGTGCCGATCTGTGCATAGTCAGTGACTTCCTGGTAGGTGGAGAATTTCATACACTCCTCTGCCACAAATAAAACTGTCAGGTGGAGTGACAAAGTTCACAAAGCCAGACTCCAGTTATTGAAAAGAATAACTCGAGCACAGTGATCCAGAAAATTAATTTGGTAGGTGTTTGAGAATACCATTGCTTCATAAGAAACCAGAAAAAGGAGCTTTCTGTGGAAATGATCCGGGCTTCTTTTATTTTTCTGAATTAAAATCCTATTGTTCTTGACCAACTCTTGTTTTGCTTCAAGCAGATTATTTTGTGAAAAGGGAAACTCAATCCCATATGTGTTAAGCATTTCAATTTGTCCTGCTTTAAGGGAGTTTTTAGAAAAGCACTGGCGGAAGAGAACAAAGTATAGTATTTGTAGACAGATGTAGTAAAATTCTTGCTTTAAATGAAATAAGGGATCCGAATACACCAGCCTATAACTCTAACTAATACGTGAACAATAACAATGCTATTGTAGTTTAAGGTGAGTTGGTTTAGACCAGTGGTGGGATTCAACCAGTTCGCACCACTTCAGGAGAACTGGTTGTTAACTTTATGAGCAGTTTGGTGAACTGGTTATTGGAAGAAATAATTAGGGCAGAGAACTGGTTGTTAAATTATTTGAATCCCACTGCTAGTTTAGACTTAGAGAAAAAGTTAATGGACCAAATGACTTTGGGGTGGAGGGTATAATATAAAATGCAAATGCTTATTTGCAGAATTTTGAAAATGCTAACCAGCAGTAACTTCCCACATGGATATGCCATACAGTAATTTACAGTATACATAATATGCATCGTAATAATATACAGTGTAAACATAATGTAAAAGAAAAGAAAATTTAAAAATTAAATGCAATATATGATAAACAGGTTAAAAAAAAAAGAATAAGAACTGTTGTGATTTATAGCTATGGGCGATAAAATCTCACTTAAATCAGCAGTTCCAAAAATGCCTGTTAAAATAAAATAGTCCTTGCCTCCTGTTAAAAGACCCTAATGTTGGTGTCAAATATACCCTTCTGGAGTGTTCCAGAAATGGACTGCTGGTGTTGAAAATGTCGTTGTCTTTATCTCATCTTACCTTACCTTATAGGATTGGAGAACCTGAAAGAATGAAAGTCCTTAATGAAGGTCTCAGTGTGGGACAGTTTCTCAACCTTGGCAACAATAAGATATGTGGACTTCAACTCCCAGAATTCCCCAGCCTGCATGTTGACTGGGGAATTCTGGGAGCTGAAATCTACACAACTTCAAATTGCCAAGTTTGAGTAATACCGGTTTTAAGGACAATATGAGCCTCAAACCTTTAGGAGTTTATAATTTAAATTTGGCCCAGAAGTATACTAGCAATCAGGACACATGAGAAAGCACAGGCATTATATTTCATCAGCTTTTGAACTAGATTCCAAGGCAATTCCATATATAGTGCATTGCAATAATCTAAGTGTAACGTTACCAGAATACCTTTGTTGAGTGGTGTGGTGGATTGGATTCGATGTTTACTTATATGCCACAGAGAATATAAAAACGATGATGTGATCAGGCAGCTGCTTTTTCCATGACCATCTTTCAGTCTAAATCTTGGGTGACAGAAGAAGCAAGCTAGCAGAAGCAACAATTTGCACACTGCTTCTAGGCAGCATTGTGGCGTGGCTAAGCTTTTGCTTGCTTGCTTCTGTACTCTTCCCTAAAAGTGGCAGAATTCATAGCCAAGACGCTTCTGGGTTTTGATTCCATATTGCATCCTGAAAATACAATACAACTGTTTAGTGAATTACTGAAAATATGAATTAGAAAAGTTTATAAACCAGTAACTTGTGGTATTGAGGTGCATTAGTTGTTCTGTAAAATTATAACATTATAATCCGTGCTGTTAACACCCACGTTTCAAGGGCTTCATTCCCATATTATGCACAAAAGCATTTTCAGAGTGATTTTTAAAAAATTCTTTCAGCAACGCAATCAACCTGTTAAGCAACGTTCCAGTCTCTTGCTTGGATGTCCTTATCAGTCCCTCAACTCAAGAAGAGGCAAAGGAAACTGATGTGAAATACAATGGCATGAATATGGATGCTATTCAGGTGCTTTTGAAATTCATGGAGAAGAGAATTGACAAGGTAAAAACATTTGAATTTGGGAACCTTGTTTCATTATTTGCATCGTAATGCTGCTTGAACTTTAATTGTGTAGCATTATAGAATGCTTCTTAACCCAAATAGGCCATGCGTACAAATCCCCAAGTTTTAAATGTTTAAAAACAAATCAAGGTTTGTTGATTTGGCAGGGCCATGGGAAATACACTATCGTGGAA
The DNA here is from genome assembly GCF_964273705.1 of Natrix helvetica. Classification (NCBI taxonomy): domain Eukaryota; kingdom Metazoa; phylum Chordata; class Lepidosauria; order Squamata; family Natricidae; genus Natrix; species Natrix helvetica. The sequence continues at coordinate 24,882,983 of NC_138553.1, forward strand.
CAACTTGATTATTCATCTGAATACCCAAACACGAACTAAAAGTCTGACTCAGTGTCGCAATTTCAGCTGGTTTGTTCAGAATCTTCAGATTTACATTCTTTGGGAAGTGCAAAATATAAATAATTTCCTGCCTATCTTCGCTTTATTTATTTTCAGTAAAAAGTATTGATTGACACCCTACTTAATACTCTGCTCAGAAATGCAATGTAGACTTAATTTATTCGTTGCAATCAGGGGGATGTTATGGATGTTCCTGTATCTGGCAAAACATCACACTGGGGGACCTTGTTTAGTCATAGCTGCTTGTGTGTATCCTGTGAGCTTCCAGATACAGAGATTTTAAATATTTTTTAAAAAAAATATGATTTTACATTTAAAAATGTTTTAAAGTTTGGATGAACTACCATGGAAAAGGTGGTCTTATCTATTTATAATAAGAGTTTTGTGTGCCATAGCATTTGAGTCGTGTTGTTGGAGAAATATTGCTAAATTCTTTATTCTTTAGGGGAGCAGCTATAGGGAAGGCCTCACTCCAGTGCTCAGTTTACTAACAAGATGCTGCCGGTCCCATCGGAACATTAGGAAGTTTATTAAAGCTCAGGTGAGACATGGGTGTATTCAAAAACTACAATGTAGTGGAATCTCTTGTATTGAATATGTATAAATATTAGTTTCTATTTATTAAAGAATCTGATCTTTCTTCGCGGTTTTTTTTTTTTTTTGCACTAGATGTGTAGGGCACCACAAAGCTGAATAAGGAATATATAAACAAATGAACCGTGCAACGTGTATGTTTTCTTAAAAGTAAATATGAACTTCATTCAGTGGAACTTGTTTACAACGTAGGCAGCCTAAAACAACTATTTAGAAGAAATGGAAAATGATATGCAGATAGTCCTCATTTAACAGTGCTAAATGGGAAAAGAAACATGTGAGCCTGCCGTTTAGCAACAGCAGTCCTGGTTTTCGATGTTAAGTGAGGACTGCATGATCGCTGCTTCCAGCTTCCTTCCAGTTTCCCAATTGATTTTGTTTGTGAGAAGCCAGCAGCGAAAGTCATGAATCATGATCAGGTGCCAAGTGCCTGAATCATGATCCCGTGACTTCAGGGATACTATGATGGCTGTACAAGATCCTTTCCTAACTATCATTCATTCAGCACCATAATGTGAAGTGCCAGAGAACCAGGCAGTTCAAATGGTTATAAAGATGTATTGCAAGCTTAAGCTCTCTACAAGAATCTGAGCTACTAACAGTCAAAATAATGTAGATAAGAGTCAAAGCCCAAGGTGAGCTGGACTTAGATCTCTTGTGGGTGTGAAAAGATTCATGACTGATGATGTGTTTGACCCCTCTCTCTGGCTCAGCCTGATCATCTCCTAAACATAATAAGTTTGAATGTTTACTGAATGAGTGATTATTAAATGAGGAAAACTTGTACATTCACACGAGCATAAAAGAAACAGTGTTAAAATTGCTGAATCATAAAAAATAGCCTGTTTTTATTAAGATTATGTTCATCCCAGATGTTTTCATTTAAGGCTGCAGAGTGATACAGTTTTAGTGTCAGCGTTCCAAATATCATGCAGAATTAAATCAGAGTCCAAGGCAGAGCTATCCTTAAAGTTCCAATTTAATAAGACAGACATGTTGTCAACAAACTGTGGAATCCCAAATCTAAAAGCTTCCTGGGATTCCACTCAGTTGAAAGTTCATGATCTTATCCCCACACCCATAAATCCATCACATGGTCCAATCTTCTTCGGCCATGCTGGCATCTCCACCCAGCTGGTCCCGGTCAGGTGCAGAGGTGCAGAGACAAAAGATGACCTTGAGCTTCTAGAAAGGAATGACAACAACACATTCCACAATTCTACTCCTTTCTATTCCCCCTCCCAATTACTACACTAATGAAACAGCATAATGAAATAATAGAGAGTGTGGCAGGCCAAAGATCCTAAAAAGGAATATAACTGCAGACCTGACAGTTAGACCATTCTGAGGAGGGAAGGATTACATTACCCAAGCCCACAATAAAAAGCCTTTTGTTGTTTCTCCTAGACATCTAAGTTCTGATTGCTTGGAAAAATAATAAAATGTGTTTGTGTTCTAGAAGGAAATGGGTTCAAAGGTAACATTTATAAGAAGCAACATGCATACTTGAATAGGATAGTGGCATGTGTCATATGGTTTCAAAAATGGAGTCACATTCTTTTTTAGAACAGAAATTTAATGACCTCCTTCTTCTCTCTCACCCAATTAAGGATAAGCCCCTCATAGCAATTTTTATATCATTAAGATTTAGGAGTGATGCATCAAACCCTAAATCTACAGAAGATGTTCTAAATTTGAAAAGTATTTGGTGGGGGGGGGGGGGATCCTAAAGTCAATCTTCAATGATAACCTAACCTGCAGTTTCTAATTCAAAACTTGCATTGAGTCATTGGGGAAAGGAATAAAGCTGACTATTATTGGTGTATTACTGTACTATAGGTTGCATTACTTTGTTTTCCATTATCTTGCAAAATGATTTGGTATAAGCTTTACCAAAGCAGCCAATCACCACTCGCCTCTCAGGCCTTGCCACCAACCAATTGGATTCAGGGGCCAGAGGGAGTTGGGCAAAAGGTGCAGTTTAATTCTCCCACTTTCCTTTGTGCTGATGCAAATTGTTTAGGTAGCCAGAAAAACAACAACGTGGAATTGTTTTGAGGAATTCAAGGGAATAAGTGTGACAATACCTTGCACAGGGATTAATTCCTCTTCGTACCTTTCTCTGACTTTAGGTGCTGCCTCCTTTGAGAGATGTTTCTAATCGTCCTGAAGTGGGCACAACGCTGAGAAACAAATTAGTGCGTCTAATGACTCACGTTGATCTGGGAGTGAAGCAAATTGCTGCAGAATTCCTTTTTGTTCTTTGCAAAGAGAGAGGTACAAAGGTTTTTACTAGAGCATAAGGGTGGTTGTAGCATATATGCAAATACAGAGAGTCCTCTGTTAATGACCATAATTGGAACTGGGAACTCAGTCACTAAGCAACGCAAGCATAAAGAAAAGAAATCGCATGACCACCCCGACTTACAACAGCCGTTCTAGTTGCAATAATTAAGCCTAGCTCCAACCCGTTTCCTTCACTTGTTGGAAACTGGATCGCAAATGGTGATCACGTGACCAGGGGGCTCTGCAACCAATGTAATTGTGTGCCAGTTGCCAAGCAGCTGAATCATGATTGCAGGAACATTGTGATGGCTGCAGTTTCAAGAATCAGCTATACGTCTCCTCATAACTTCAAGTAGTTTCTGAACAAGTGTTCACTAAATGAGGATCAGCTCTAATCATTTGCTGAGCTGGCTATTCGTTACCAAATATTTTTTTTAAAATTAAATCTAGAAGTATTGGAAGATGTATTTTACAAATGTGACAGTCAACAACAATTTATAAAATGCACACAGGCATTTTACTTTTTATGGAAACTAGTCTATTGTTTCTCTCTCTAGAAATATCTTAAGGTAAAGTTTCCCCTTGCACATATGTGCTAATCATTCCCGACTCTAGGGGGCGGTGCTCATCTCCATTTCAAAGCCGAAGAGCCAGCGCTGTCCAAAGACATCTTCATGGTCATTTGGCCGGCGTAACTCAATGCCGAAGGCACACGGAGCGCTGTTACCTTCCTACCAAAGTGGTCCCTATTTTTCTACTTGTATTTTTTACGTGCTTTCGAACTGCTAAATTGGCAGAACCTGAGACAAGTAACGGGAGCTCACTCCGTTGCACGGCACTAGGGATTCGAACCGCCAAACTGCCAACCTTTCTGATAGACAAGCTCAGCATCTTAGCCCACCGAGCCACCGCTTCTCTAGAAATATCTTAGGCCAGATTAATCTGAAGACAAATAGTAGTTATTAAATTTAGCCTTGGCCTTTTCTCAGCCATAAAGTCTTAACTAGTGAGTACAGGTTATAAAGTCCTGTGCAGAAACCTTTCTTTTAAACTGACCTGTTACAACCCCAATCCTGAAATATGAATACAGCTTTCAATAAGTGTATGCATTCTGCTTTATTAGCTTCGTCTCCTGCTGTTTGGAAAGTCCTCCTCTTGCTTAACCAAACACAAGTTGAAGAACTCTTCAGATTTGCCACTCAGCTCCTTTGGTTGAAGTGACTCCACACTGTTATGTGATCCTTACAGAAATGTGTATATAGGTATGCCTGTGTGTATATAAGTATGTATGCATGTGTCTCCATTGGATTTAATGCCGAAAGAGGGATTTTCTGAAATTCCAATCCAAACATGAAAAGGAAAAATTAATTAATCTTATTCTATCTTCAAGCCACAGTTTGATCCTTTCCAATAAATGGCTTCCTCTTGCTTTGCAGTTGACAGCTTGTTGAAGTACACTGGGTATGGCAATGCAGCAGGCCTGCTGGCAGCCAGGGGCCTCTTAGCTGGAGGAAGAGGAGAAACTTGGTACTCAGATGATGAAGATACAGACACGGAGGAATATAAATCTGCAAAGCCAAAGTACGGCATGGTTTGAATTCTACCTTCCTTCCCTTTATGTAGGATGATGTCTTTCAAACTTGGCAACTTTAGGATGTGTGAACTTCAGCTCTAAAAATTTCCCAGCCAATATATGTTAAAAGTTGCCAAGTTTCAAAAACACTGAGATATATCATTTCTGCTCCCACCCTACCCCACTCCGTGTTTGTCAGAGAACCAGCCGCTGACTTTTAGAACTGGGTCTCCTTACACCAGAGGTGGGTTCCTACTGGTTCAGACTGATTTGGCTGAGTAGGTAGTAACTTGGCCTGCCACACACCCCGAACACCCCCGAGCCTACGGCACTGCCATCTTGTTTTTTGCTTCTGCGCATGCGCAGAAGCCATTTTTTTAGTACTGTGCATGCACATGTAACATGCATCAAGTGCGCAGAACTTCCTGAGCAAACCAGCAGTAGCAGCAGCCAGAACTCATCCCTGCTTTATAAAGGTAATAAAAGAAAGACTAGGAGTGACATGACAGCAGTGTCCCAATATCTAAGGGGCTGCCACAAAGAAGAGGGGGGCAACCTATTCTCCAAAGCACCTGAAGGCAAGACAAAAAGCAATGGATGGAAACTAATCAAGGAGAGACACAACCTAGAATTAAGGAGAAATTTCCTAACTATGAGGAATAATTGGTACTGGAATTTATGTTGCTAAGTAATCTGCTCATAAAGTACAATGTCACGTAACTACATTGCTCAACAACAGCAATCCGGGCAGTTCTCATTGCCTTTCTTAGCCGAATCCTACCGATCATTAGGTCTGGACCCATCCCAATCCAAGTCATTCACACCTGGGTCCTTCCAAACCCCAAGCCTCCTCTGCCTCCTCTTCAGCTCCCCCACCTGCCCCTCCATCTTTGACCTTTTGGCTGCCAATCTGCTGCGGCTGCCAGTTGCCCCTACCACCCAACCTTGTCCATTGCTCCTCCGCCGCACCACATGTCCCTACTGTAGCAATCAGGGCCTTCTTTCATGTTACCTTCTTTTGCGCTAGGGCAGCTGGGACTTCTCTCATGCTCCATCCAAGGGCTCCACCCGCCAGCCAGGGCGCTGTTTACACCTTGCTCAGGGTCTTCTTTTGCAAAACTGGTGCATGAAAAAAGACCCTGACTGTGCCAGCACAAAAGAAAAACACAGCTAGAGGAGTTCTTCTTTCACACTGGTGCAGCCAAAGCCTTCTTTCACACATCGGGCTTCTTTTGTGGAAAAAAAAGGCCTTGGCTGGGACATGAATGGAGGCCCTGGACAGGGTACTAGAGACGTCCCGCTGCCCCAATGCAACAGAGGTACATTTGTTCATGTGACACCGGGGGGCCAGCAACAGCCAGGAATTTGAGGGCCAGTCATAAATCCATGTCTCACTTTCATAATTTTGAACAGTCGCTGAAAGAATGGATGTTAAGCGAAGTCTACTTATATAAGTAAAGGGTTGTAATTAACTTTGAGCGGAATCAGTTTGAGATGTGAAGGTTGAGAGAAGTCATAAACTTCAACCGATGTGCAATTTTGAGAACTAAAGGTTCCGGAAGGCAGCTGGGGGCTGTATTTTGTTATAAACTCAGATTTCCAGTTTTAGTTTAAAAATTTTGGAATGGTGTTTTTGAAAAATCATCTCGAAGATTTTTTTTTAACTTGTTCTTTTTTCTCTTTTCCCACTTCCCAAAGCATTAACTTAATTACAGGTCATTTAGAAGAGCCAATGCCTAACCCAATGGATGAAATGACCGAGGAACAAAAGGAATACGAAGCAATGAAACTGGTCAATATGTTTGATAAGCTTTCTAGGTATTGCATCTCTTTCTATATTCATTTCTTTATCCTTCATACAATTTAATCATGAAGAATTTTACTATAACTAATATAACATATTAGTTATATGTTTGCATCAGTGCAGCTCTTAAAGGATATTCGGTACTCCGCTGGCCAAGGATCATTTTGTTATAAATTTTGACAGATATGCAAAATCTGATCATTGACCATGATTGAATAAATATAAAAATATATCCAGTAAGTACATTAAGAGCTTTGCAATGTGGTCTTATGTACCTATCCCACAAAATGAAATTCAGGGGCAAGAAAAGTAAGGTTTTACACTTAGGCAAGAAGAATCAAATGCACAGATATAGAAGAGATGGCATCGGGCTCAACAGCAAGATGTAGAAGTTCTAGTGCATAGCCAGTTAAGTATGAGCCAGCAGTGTGCTGCAGCTGCCAAAAAAGCCAATGCAGCCCTAGGCTGAATCAACAAAAGAATAGTATTAAGGTCACATGAAATATTAGTACCTTTATATACTCTCTTGGAATACTGCATCCAGTTCTGGTCACCACGATATAAAAAAAGATGTTGAGATTCTAGAAAGAGTGCAGAGAAGAGCAACCAAAATGATTAGGAGTCAAGCGGCTAAAACATATGATGAGTGGTTGTAGGAACTGGGTATGTGCCATTTAATAAAGAAAAGGACTTTGGGCAATAGTGGGATTCAGCCAATTCAGGTGAACTGGTTGTTAAATTACCCAACCCAATCCAACCCGCTACCAAAGTAGATCCTGGGTGCTGCACTGCAATGAAGAAACAGGCAACAGCGCAGCCGACGCAAGGGAAGAAGAAGGCCACTTTTTCTCCCTGTTCCTCTTCCTCCCCTCCTGCTAGCCGCTCTGTTGCCCATTTCTCCATTGCAGCGCAGCACCCAGGATCCACTTCGATAATGGGGAGGGATAATTTAACAATCGATTCGCCCAGGGTCAGGTTGGCCATCGCGGGAAGATCATCCTGCATGTGTTGGAGAACAGGGATGGGCCAGCACAAAAGAAAGGCAAGGGAAGAAGAAGGCCACACCTCCCACAAGAGCCAACCTGACCCTGGGAGAACCGGTTGTTAAATTATTTGAATCCCACCACTAACTAGGACTGACACGATAGCAATGTTTCCAATACTGACAGACTGTCACAAAGAAAAGGGGGACAACCTATTGTACAAATCCCTTGAGGGCAAGACAAATAATGGATGAAAGCTTAACAAAGAGAGTTCCAGCCTAGAACTAAGGAAAAGTTTCCTGACAGAACAATTAATCAGTGGAATTGCTTGCCTCCAGAACTTGTGGGTATTACATCACAGGAGGATTTTTAAGAAGAGATTGGACAGCCAATTATCCAAAATGGTATAGGATATTCACCACAGATATTTGTCACTATTGCAATGGTATAGGATCTCCTGCTTGAGCAGGATGATGGACAAGAAGACCTTCAATGTCCATTCCAACACTTATTATTTTATATTCTGTATAAAAAGAAATTCTCTTTTTTTACTGCGCACTCTGCACTTTGCCAAAAATAACTATATAGCTAATCCTGAAAGGATTCCTTTTCCGGTTGAAAGTGGGACCGTCATGGAATGGCTACTTGTTGCTATTTTAGAAATCAGAGCATCTGATTCCTTTTGAATGGAAGGGTAATATTTACAAGTAAAACAGATTACCTTTTGTGACATTCAAACGCCACCGAATCAAATTATATCATGGGATGGAGTAAGTATCCCTAAACAGCTAGAGTCTTTTCTAAAATGTGAGGCACACTGATATGTAAGGAGAGAGTATTGCAAATATTTCCTAATAAAAACACTATGATTCCTTCCAGATTATTAATTCTGTTAAGATGTTTAGTTGGTACTGCTATATTTCATAGATCCTGGAATGATTTACCGTATTTTTCAGAGTATAAGATGCACCTTAGTTTTGGGGAAAGAAAATAGGGGGGGGGGATCTGCCTACCAGGTATTCATCTGGCTAGCGCCCTTAGTCTGGTCAGCTTCAGCACATAAATTTGCTGGTTTTGAGTGTGTGCATGCGCACACTTTTTATCCCTGGTTGGGGATTAAAAAATAGCTTCTAAAGCACAACTGATCATTGGCAAGAGAAGCAATGAGAAAAGCAGGCAAAGCCGGGAAGATCGCTTCACTCGCTAGTGCTTCATTAGTGCTTAAAAACAGCTTCTAAAGCCCAGCTGATCATTGGAGAGATAAGCAATGAGAAAAGCAAGCAAAGCATGGAAGATTGTATCACTCGTTAGCACCTCATTAGGGCTGAAAAAAAGCTTCGAAAAAGCCACATTCGGAATATAAGATGCACCCAAATTTTCAGCCTCTTTTATGGGGGGAAAGTGTATCTTATACTCCAAAAAATACAGTCGTTCTGGTTGTGCGTAGATGGACAACATTTAGTTCCTAACTACTCTGCACAATTCAAGATTTAAATTCATCAGAAATGAAATAAGTCATTCTAGTTTTAGTTATTTCACGTTTTGAGGATGGGATAGCCAAATAAGATTAACCCAAAGCAACATATTATTTATGCATACTGCAGCTAAGAGTCTTTCACTCTTTCCCAGCTTCCAAATCCAGACACTTCGGTCCCTTCCTGCTACGTTCTTTAGAATCACTTTTCTTTCTCATTCTTTTGTGTTTGGTTCATGTTCTGTCTCTCGGGCTGTCTCTTCCCTGCAGTGCTGAAGATTTGAATTTTATCCCATTCTCTGTTTTTGTGACGCTACATGTTTGGTCAGCAATTTAAACCTATCCAAGATCATGTGTCTATTGGCACAAGGGAATATAAACTTATAGCATGCAAATTTTATCTGGTCCTTTCTTGTTTTTGCTATATCTTTCCCATAGTTACTTTTGCTGTAATTAAACAACAGGTAATGCCCCCCCAGTGTATAATTCACATCGCTAGTCATTGGTTCTAAAATTGTTTTCAATACTATAGAGACTTATGGACAAAGAGAAACCAGTTTGAGAATAAAGATGAGAAAATAAGCCAGTTTCAACTTGTAAAAGAAGGATGGGACAATGGTAGAATTCAAAATTTAGCTTAGCTAGGAGGTGGGTTGGACTATTCCTTTTAAGTAGCTCTACCTCCAATTTTTTTTAATGCAAATAATAATAATTGGGCCAATGGCAGATTTGGAATTTTTAGAACATGTCTGGCAACTTTACAAATGAATTGTCATAGAACTCCCAAAACAGTTAAGAGAAAGCAAGCTGGATATAAAGATCTCCATATTCTTCTAATCTGGGTAATGATTCAGATTATTTTGATATTTTTCCCGGACTGAGGTCCCAGTCCTAACAAAGCATTGGATTACAGCCATCTACAATTTTTGGGATTGCTCTGTGATTTGGACATTTCAACAAATTCAGGAGAGATCTGGTTGTACTTCAAGACACAGCCCAGGATGTTTTTAAAATGATGTGATCTTTGATACCGTTTTCTGATTAGAAGTATAATAGTGATCAGCTGAATCTTAATTTCAGACCAGTTTCCATCTAGCATAACATGAATGTTGTGGTGTGCATGCAGCTCTTTGTCTACTTTGTGTGTTTGGAAGTTTTCAGTGTTAATTAAAATGCTTTATAAATATTTTCTTGCTATTATAAACTGGTGGCACAGCTATGAATTCATTGAGTAATTAGGATGCCACGGTGCTTTTTCCAAGCCAACCCTGTATTAATAGTAGGAATCCTTTTGCTGATGAAACAGTCCCCAATTATCATAGTTTGGGTTTTGTTGTACATCGACAAAAAATCAGTAAAACAAGGGTGTAACCCAAACCAGCCTAAGTAGCAGCCTTGCTCATTAAAAATGCAGAATTAATCACAGTGGTGGCTTTAAAAAACCTCTGCCTCTGTCAGGTTTTCTCTCCTTTTCTAATTGTGGAACAAAATAGTGTATATAAAAGGGTCAGCGCTATTATGCAGCACTCAATTAGAGGTGAATGGATTCCCCAATACACTATTTTATCAAAGGAACAGGCCAATGTTTGCAATACGTTTGCTTTATTACAGGCAACTATCATTAGTTCCGTGTGTTAATACTGGCTGTTGTGCGCAGAGCAGGCAAGAAAGACCCTTGAAAAATAAGGCAGTGGTTTGGGAGTTGACCAACTAAATGGCAAGCAGAAAGCAGAAACAAGCATTATATAGATAAATTTGAAGAGTTAGGGAAAGATTTGGAGATGAGGAGGAAGAATGTCTTTTTATTAAGCGTTTCATTTTGTCATGCTTGCCAACAAATAGCACTGAATATATCCTTTTTTCTTTGAAAGAAAACACAGCCTTGGAAGTTATCCAGCCCTAATTACTCAAGTACAATCAAAAGAATATATTTATATATAGTGTGTCTGCGTGGAATACGATTCTAGGAGGAATTGCTTATTGCAAGTTAAGAGGAAGAATGTTTAGGGCAGGGATGTCAAACTCGCAGCGTCATGTGATGTATTGTGGCTTTTTTCCCCCTTTACTAAAACAGGTGGGCGTGGTCAGTGTGTGGCACATCCGGCCCGCGGGCCACAAGTTTGACACCCCTGCTTTAGGTCGATCCTTTTTTATTGCAGGTAGCCGTCAACTTACAAGTTTGTTTAGTAACCATTCAAATTTACAGTGGCACCTTTGCTTGTCTAGTGACTGTTCAAATTTACAGTGGCACCTGTGTGTCTGTTTGTCACGCTTATGATTGTTGCAGCCTCCCTGCAGTCACCTGATCAAAATTCGGACGCTTGGCAACTGGTTCACATTCTTGATGGTTGCAGTGTCCCTGAGCTCATGTGATCCCTTTTTGCCACCTTCTGACAAAGTCAATAGGGATTCACTTAACAGTTGTATTACTAACTTAATAACTGCAGTTATTAAGGGACAAGAAAAGTTGTAAATTGTCTTGCTTTAACAAAGGGAATTTTGAGCTCAATTGTAGTCATAAGTAGAGGACTACACATATTCCTCTGTGGGTGTCTAGAAGAGGCATTGAGAATACAGCTCCCATTTTTTTTTCCAGCCATCATGCTACCTGGGAATTCCAACAGTCGTAGCCCCAACCCATCTGAATGTGCTGGGTTGGGTTGAATGGCCACATTGGGGGTGGGGTGGGGGGTATTGTGTACATCACTTGATTTCAGATCTATTTCTGATGAATTGGGGGAATGTCAGTGACGGTTGTGCACAGAGATATTTCTCTGCTGTCAGGTTCTAATGCCCAGATGAGCTTCCTTAAGATAAGGACGATGGGAAGGATGATACACTGTGATGTCCTTGTTTGTCGATTTATTACATCTGTGAAAACATGGAGAATTTTTTCCCCCAGAAGATCAGAATGTAACTGTCCTGATGGCCTTTGCCATGATCCACAAATATTAAATAAGATTATGAAGAGCTTAAATAAGTCTGTGCTAATACTGTTTGATTGGCTTAATCAATAATTAATTATCTTGATAGGAGGCTGTAGCTTGTGGAGTAGATATAATTGGATTAACGGTGAGAGGCCCCGGGTGCTTTTGAAGAGATTAAAGCGGCTGTCAATCGTATAATTAAACAGCTGCAAACAAAAGCAACAGTATTTTTTTAAAGGGAGTGGGAGAGAGAGAGAGAAAAAAAATCTGGTTGCATCTCAGTGAATGCTCTAGTACTTAAGCTGCACTAGAAGCAGGTTTGATAAGACATATATCTCTTTTCTTGATTGATTTCTCATTCAGGGAAATTCATATGTATATAGTTGTGATTTTGAACTGGGAGAAATGACTATTCTCTGGCAGGTGGGACTTTGGCAGATTAGGAGTAAGCAAAGGTTGCCTTTTATTTACTTGTTTTTTTAAAAAAAATCAACAATGAATCTGTTCTTGGTCTTATTCCATTGGTAATTCATTTCTCTTTTTCAGAAAGGCCTTAATTGACTTAGTGCACATGTGCTGTCTGAATGGAGTCTTTATTGATGTTTTTCCTTGCTTCCCTCACTCAGCCAGCACTCATTTTGGGGTAACCCCATTTTTCTTCGTAATCCTTAAGGTCTAAATTCCTTCAAAACTTTAAACTACCTTTTGGCATTATTCCCCTGCCCTTTTTTTTTTGATAGCATCTACTGGCTCTGAAGATTTTGGTTTTTATACTCCATAAACTCTCTCCTTTTTAAAATTCTTACTTATAATCCATTGAATGGCTGAGGGGAGCTAGAAGAAGCAGCTGGCAATTCAATACTGCACATTTTGTTCCATAGGTAATCCTCGACTTACAATAGTTCATTTAGTGACCAAAGTTACAACGGTACTGAAAAAAGTGCCTTGTTACCGTTTTTCACAGTTACGACTGTTGCAGTCACATGATCAAAATTCAGATGCTTTGCCACTGTTTCTTGTTTATAATGGTTGCAATAGCCTGGGGTCATGTGATCACATTTTGTGACCTTCTGACAAGCAAAATCCATGGGGAAGCCAGATTCATTTAACAACTGTGTTACTAACTTAACAATTGCAGGGATTCACTTAACCACTGTGGCAAAAAAGGTAGTAAAATGGGGTAAGACTCACTTAGCAACATAAATTTTGGGCTCAACTGTGGTCGTAACATGAGGACTCTCTGTATTTGTATGTATGCATATGTGAATAGACTAATCATGTTATTTGCCATTTTTAACTTTAGACAAGACAAAATCTGAATCTTTTTCTTTTCCCTTACGTAGGGACAAAGTTATTACACCCATGGGGGTACGACCAGATGGCACCATGACGCCTTTGGAAGAAATAGTCTGTCAGCATCAAGCCAATGAGCATGAAACTTCAGATTCTGACTAAAATATCAGCTATTTCACATTATTTCACTCTTTTTCCTTTACGTGTGGCATTGTTCATTATCTGAATGTTAAAGCACTGTTGCAACCCGTTTTATAAATCGAAATGTTTAAATTATAAATTATGTGGTGTACTTATTAGCATTTCTAAAATACCAGTTTATATAGCAACAAGAAATAACATTTATTAACGTCAAGGTAACTGTGTTTAATATAAGATGAAAAATGTGGTGTAGAATTGAAAATATTACAATGTTATTCTTTAGCTTTGAAATCAACCCTATTAAGAATAATTCATGAAATAGGAAAGTAGAAGGTGTTTTAAAGCCCGTCAAGCTCAGCTTCTGTTTTTTTTTTTTTAAAAAACAAATCAGTGTTTTTCACGTAATTATAATAGGTTTGTACTTCTTTTTATGTTTTAAAGCAGTGGTTCTCAACCTTCCTAATAATAATAATAATAATAAATTTGGATTTATTAGCCGCTCCCTTTCCAAGTAGGACTCGGGGCGGCGTACAATGGAGCATAAAACATAAAAAATATATAACAACACCAAATGTAATGCCGCGACCCTTTAATAGTTCCTCATGTTGTGGTGACCCCAACCTATAATTTTTTTTCGTTACTACTCTATAACTGTACTTTTGCTACTATTATGAATCGTAATGTAGATATTGATATTGGAAGACTTCTATCATATCACCCTTAAGTCCTTCTTTTCATTCAACCAGACATACCCAGTTCCTGCCACTGTTCTTCATATGTTTGAGCTTCCAGTCCCCTAATCCTCTTGGTTGCTCTTCTTTGCACTTTTTCTAGACTAGAGTCTCCACACCTTTTTTATAGAGGCAGCCAACATCTTGTCTGCTCCTAAATTTTGGGTCCGAAAAGAATCACATCCTGGAGGCTGGACAACCTCGGCTGCTATACACACACATACACAGAGACACACAGTGGCTTTATTCCCACAGCCTCCTTAACTAAGTTGCCTGCAGCTGCATTCACAAACTTACTTACCCTGCCTGGATGGATCTTCAACCTGGTTTGGGGTTGTTTGCAGGAGTGCTCTTAACCTTGGTGGTGGTGGTAAGCTTAACCTTAATTTATTGGGCAAACGTCGTCGATTGTTTATTTTTAATTTTTTTTAAAAAAGTTTTTTATTTTCTCTTTCAAATTCATTCACAAACATACACTCTTATAATTACCATTAATTATATCATTATCATTAATCATTTATCGTTATTTTCTTACAAATATGTAGAATACAGTTTGGGTCACTTTCTTGCCACCCCATTTTATTTTGCAACAACCTTGCTCCTTCTACCTTCTCTACCTCCCTTCTCTGCCTTCTTCTTTCCTCCTCTCCTTCCTCCCTTCTATTTCCCCACTCTTTCCTCCCCTCCTCCTCTCTTCTGCTTCTTACCCTCTCTCCTACTCTTAATTCCCCTCCCTTACTTCCTCTGCTTTTACTCTTTCTTCCTTTCCCTCCTCCTCCTTCCTCCCTTCTTCTTCTTCCCCTCTCTTTCCTCCCCTCCTCCTCTTTTCTCCTCCTTCTCACCCTCTCTCCTACTCTTGATTCCCCTCCTTTACTCCCTCTGCTTTACCCTTTCTTCCTTTCTCTCATCTTTCCTCCTTTCCATTGTTGCCCTTGCTTATTTACTTTCTCTGATGGGTTCTAGGGGTGGCATTTCAGGAAACCCAACTTTATATTTCCATACATATCATTTTCTCTGCTACATTTTATTTCTAATAATAATTCCACTTGTATCATTTTTTAAATTGTTATCTTGCATTGCATTTTTTTTTTGCTCTTTTCCTTTGTGCATGGTTTATGGTACTTTTAGCAAGCAGGTTTTCATTGTGTGAATGGGGCCAATTTGGGCTCCTGAGCTTGGCTCTTGATGACAGGTCTGGTTGTGGATTTAGACATAGTTAAAAGTACCTGGCAGTGGCATGGAAAACATAGCCGCGTGCACGCCCTGCACAATTACAGCCCAGAGCAGGACCTAAGCCCCTTCCTCCCTCGCAGGAATACTTTCCCGCCATTACGAAGTCTCTGAGGCTAATTGTACAGGGTCTGCGCGCACCAATGTTTTTCGTGGCGTGGAGCCGTGGCGACGCTCTGCGCAGCCACTCTGGAGCCCATCCGCGGGGATTTCAAGGAACACGAGGTGGAGTCTAAACTTTAGAGTTGTGCTGGTCTCAGTGACCCCTGTGAAACGGTCATTCGACCCCAAAAGGGGTTGCGACCCACAGGTTGAGAACCGCTGTTTTAAAGGTACTCTATTTCCTTGTTTTGAGGTCTGAAATAGAATAGATTTTAAAATTATGTGAAATCTTTAAAATGATGATTAAACTGTCACTTTAAAGAAACAGCTATCTATCAGATGCCTTTGATTTATTATTGGTTGTTCTCTTATTTCCTATTATTTTGCCCTTTATTTCCAATATCTGAGGGATGCTGAATTTTGATGAATCAATGTCTTTTTGCCATTAAATTATATAAATGGATTCAGTGTTTTTATACAGTTAAAACTACAGGTTCACACAGATCATTATTTTGTCCTCAAATCCAGTTCGGAAAACAGTTTTGTCCCCAATATTTGCAGGATAGCTGCTGAAATGGCTAGTTCATAAATTCAGTATGAACCTGTATCAGTTCTAGTATAGTCTCAACCCTATCACTAGTTATGGGCTTGTTAATAATGGATAGCCATCCTTCAAAAACTTATATAAATTTTAAGACTAGGCAAATACTGTATTAAAAATTCCTTTTGAAAAAAATAGATACAATAACATTTTATAATATGGGGAAACAAGCAATTTGTCTCGAACTGTGTTAATGTCAGAACAATTTAGCTCTGTAACAAATATGGAAATATATTGCAATCTCTCAATAAAACTTTATATACAATGTAAGCATATGGTTCTACTGTGTTGTTCCCATTTCCTCAAATAGTATTTCATTAGGGAATGGTCATTTTTTTTCCCCACACTAAATTTAACTAAGTTGAATGTTTGAGTGATTTGTATCCTCTCCTTCTCCATTGTTAATGTAGGCTAAGAATATTCTTGTTCTTGCAAGGTACTACACTATACTGAGGCCCTGATCAAACTAAGGCAAAGAATAATCAACATTAAAAACTCAATGAAGATCAATCTTGTGTGCTAGTAGGGGACTATTGAGTTGTTCAGCCTTTCAATTTCAGTCTGGTCAGATATCTGGGATAAATTGAAATATCTAATTATACACTAGTTTTGACAGCAGTATAATTTCTTATTCTGTCTTGGAAGGGAATTATAAGAAAGTTCTATATAATAAATAGCTTTGCCACTTTTGAATGGGTAATGTTGAGGCAGCTGCTTTTTTCAATATTGTTCCTTTTACACATTGTACACATTATTTAATGTGTTTGTACACATTATTTAAAACCCCTATTAGCAAATCATCCAAACACCAAGACTATAGTATCTGTTCTCTGACACACATTACCGTATTTTTCGGAGTATAAGATGCACCTTTTTCCCTCAAAAAAGAGGCTGAAAATCTGGGTGCGACTTATACACTGAATACAGCATTTTTTGCCTCCCAAAGCACTGCCCCCTTCACCAAAATGGCCATGCAGAGCCTGTAGAAGGCTTTCAGAGAGCTCCTGGGGGCTGGGGAGGGCAGAAATGAGTGAAAAACGGGCCTTTTTTTGCTCAATTCTCCCCCCTCCCAGTCCCCAAGAGTACTCTGTAAGCCTCCTAAAGGCTATGCGTGCAATGTTTTGACAAAAAATGGGCCCGTTTTTGCTCATTTTGGGGGCCACCCTCCAGGAGCACTCTGCAAGCCCCCTAAAGACTATTCAGGCCTTTTTTTGGGGGGGGAAACCAGGCCCGTTTTTGCGAGGTTCAAAAACCTTTTGTTTTTTTAAAAAAATTGCCTCTTCAAAACCTTGGTGCGTCTTATACTCCGAAAAATACGGTATTTAGGTTAGGGCTCAAACTCGCAGCCTGCAAGCCAGATGCATCATGTGCTGGCCACACCCATGCCCGGTTTAGCGAAGGGGGAAAAAGTCACGATACGTCATGTGATGCCGCTGTGACACCGTGAGTTTGAAACCCTTGATTTAGGTAGTCCTTGTTTAGCAACTGCCATTGACACTGGCAACTCAGTCATTAATCCAAGTGGTCACTAAATGAAACCCCAACTGTGCATATGCTCTTCTTTCAGCTTCCCTTTGTTCTGCAGACCTGCAAAGATCCTAAATGAGGATTGGTTGTACAATAAAATTAATTGTTCATCATCAGCATAACTAAATGGATGCTAAACAAGGCAGTAACTATACAGTTTTCCATGCTTATCCTTTAATCCTCCTGCATTGTCGAGATTAAAAGGAGATGCTTGTTGAATGCTATTGTCGAGATTAAAAGGAGATGCTTGTTGAATGCTAGTTATCTGCAGGATCGCATCCTACCACACACGTCCCTGCGACCTATCCGCTCACACAGGGAGGGGCTCCTCCTGGTGCCGTCCGCTAGGCAATGCCAGCGGGTGACACCTAGGAGTAGGTCCTTCTCTGTGATGGGCCCAACCCTCTGGAATGACCTCCCCCCTGACATTCGAACTACCACCGACCTCCGTTCCTTCCGTCAAAAGTTAAAAACTCACCTATTTCAATCAGCTGGCCTGGCACTTTCTTAGTTTTACCCCCGGGGATTTATTTTAATTGGGTTTGGGGTTTTAATTGGGATGTTTTTAGGTATTTATTTCTTGTACAGTCTATCTCCCCCTCTAAATGTATTTTAAATGTATTTTATTGTTATGACAGTATTTTATTTGCATTGACTGTACACCGCCCCGAGTCCCTTTTTGGGAGAGGGGGCGGTCTAAAAATCTAAGAAATAAAATAAATAATAAATAAAATAAATGAATTGTCTGAGAAAGTATAGAATCTCTGCTTTTATACACTAACTAGTGTTCTTTCCTTGTGAAATCGGTATGGTTCAGGACCATCTCTCCAAAACTTCAGTATCTTGGCTTCTCCAAAGAAGCATGCATAATGATGGGGTGTGAATGTGTACTTAGTGCATTTAAACACCGTGTCAGAAACCTGGAAGCCCAACAAGATCAGTCTGCTCTTCCTAAAAACATTTTTTTTAACCAGTCAAATTCCTCTTTTCAAAGCACTGGGATATTTACATCATATAACTGTTCAAAACTCAATAATGCTGCATGTTGCACTGCACTTCCCACAGCAGTTTTGGAGAATTGATATTTTAAAATTCCATACAAGATAAGATTGTGCCCCTATGGACAAAGGGTGATCAAAACTACATTGCACATCCTACTATACTGAACCTTCTAATCTAATCTATAAGACCTCACGGACCCATTTCATAACACCTCACTTGATAAAAATACCCAGGAAAAATCAATCTTTTTTACTGCTGTTATTAGATTAGTTTGATGTAATCTCTTTGAATGTAGCTAAATTGTGTAGTATTGTCTTAAAAATTAGGCAGACAACTTTTGATTACCGACTGACAATCTACCACTAACCGTAATATATGATCTTCTCTTTTTATTATTATTTTTAATCCTTTTTATTGTAATGCTGGTCTGTGATCATAATAAACATTACTTACCAGGTACTTGGCAACTAGATGGTGTATCTGTCTAAATATTATCATTTACATATTATATTTTGTTGCCCCATGGTACAAACATTAATCTTCATACACCAGAATAACCCTTTTTTCACATCCATAAATTAATAGTTTTAGTGGCTCAGTTATTTATTAATTTATTTAAAACATTTATATAGTCGCCCCTCTTATAACCAACTCTGGCAGCTCTCAATCCAGAATTACGTAAATTGACATTATGTAGTTTATATTGTTATATTTACTTTATTTGTATTGATGTAGATGAATAAAAACCTTGTACTTACTGAAATTTATTTTAGTATATGTTGGTCAGTGACTAAAATAAAGTCTCTCCCCCCGCCCATCTCTCTTTTCCCCTCCCTCCCTCTCTCTCCTTTAATGCAAGATATGCATACATCTTTAAGGGGAAATTTGTACTTTGTTTTTCAAAGCAAATGATTTTTTTTTAGTAGCACTTAATCATATTTTCAAGTTGCAGCAGGCACATAAGATGGAATCATCATGAACAAAATAAATTTACATCTTCTTGGGCATGCATATTTTTTGTGGTTTATACCAATTAGCATATTAACAAATAGAGTGGTTTTCTTTTTCTTTTCTTTTTTTGTCCAAGCATGAATATCTGAGCTTTTCTCAGGCTTACACCTCTTCCAGACTTTTCCCCCTTCCTTACTAATGGCCAAGTGACCCATATTTAAAAAGCATTTACAATAAAATTATAGCTCTTGCTTTTGTATTCCTGGCTTTCCCGGTAGAAAGCAGAAATGTTTTAAAATTGTCACTTTTTGATGGGGGTAATGGCTGTAATATATTTAGCCCCTTTCTCTGATTGTTCTTGAAATGGCTGTGCTAATAAAGGGCACAGCTGTAGATTCTTTATGACCTGTTTGGGGAAAGGAGGAGGGGGGTGGGAGGGCAGATTGACTGTGTGTGTCAACAAATGCAGCTGGGGGAAAAAGAGAAGCCCCTTGAAGGCCTCTGCAACTTAAAAGTCCAAGATAAATGATGTTCCTGTTTTTTTTTTTTAAAGGAACAGGAAAATGGAGAGTGGGATTCAATAAAAGGCAAGCTGAAAAAGAATTGTTTGAAAGTAAAGCTTTTCTCCCCTTCCAGACAGCTTGGAAGAGAAATGAGCAAAACTGAACAGAGAAAAGGGGGGAGCAGTTGAGAAAGGAAACAAAGGCCTATCTCGGGAAATATATTGCACCACCAAATTATCTGGAGTGCATTATCACTGGGGGTTGGGGAGAATGTAGTTTAAATTGAGATGCAATGGCCAACTTTTGCATCCTTTATTTCTTGGCAGGGAAGGAATAATAGGTGGCTTTGTTTATTTTGGTAGTGAGGTCAAAAAGAACCAATACTTCAGCACATTGGAGAAAATACGGTGTCACCACCCTGCTGGGCAAGTTGCTTCAGAAGTAGGGATTCGAATCTTAAAATATGAATTCAGAGAAAGAGAGAGGGGGGAGGGGGAGAAAGAGAGAGAGAAAGAGAGAGAGTTCATTTTAGACACTGACCAACATATACTAAAATAAATTTCAGTAAGTACAAGGAATTCATTCATCTACATCAATACAAATAAAGTGAATATAACAATATAAACATTAACTCTATATAACTTGTCAACTTACATAATTCTGGATTGAGAGCTGCCAGAGTTGGTTATAAGAAGGGCGACTATATAAACATCCCTTCGGCCAATTCGTTCACACAGAGAGGGACTTCTCCGGGTGCCATCCACTAGACTGTGCCAGCGGGCGGCGCCCAGGGGAAGGGCCTTCTCTGTGGCGGGCCCGAGCCTCTGGAATGACCTTCCCCCTGACATTAGAACGACCACGGACCTCCGCTCCTTCCTCCAGAAACTCAAAACCCACTTGTTTCATCTAGCCGGCCTGGCCTAATTCCAGCTTTCCCACTTCAGTTTGTATTTTTAAATTTTGTGATTTGGTTTTAAGGTTAAGTTTTAATTTTTATAAATTTGTACATGGGTGTATTTAATTCGATTTTAGTTATTTGTATTTTGATTGTATGATTTTAATTTGTACCTGTACACCGCCCCGAGTCCCTTCGGGGAGAGGGGGCGGTCGAGAAGTCCAATAAATAATAATTTAAAAATAAAGAGATGGCTAGGTCTATTTATAAGCAAATATCCTCACCCAAGAGCCAACAAAAGTAGGATTGGCACTCAGCCATAATAAGAATTGCCCAAAGCCCTTTCATTACACCATCACCCAGCAAGATTCAACCAAGCTTGGGACTCAAGACACTACAAAGTTACTTTAACTTTCGGATTTCCTTGGAGGCGCGGCTGGAGGGAGGGGGATTTTCCCCCCCTTGGACAAGCGGCTTGAAACAATTCTGCTCTCAGCCCCAGGGGATGGAGGAGGGGGGAGAGCCAACCAATGATGCCTCACCCCTGCAAAAGTGATTTTTCACTGAATTTAGCTCCATAATTTATGGATGATCTGAGAACTTTGGGAACTTTTTAAAACTTTGTTATGCCTCTGAGCCCAAAGCTGGCAGGGCAAGATGGCACACTTCCGTTGTCTTCATGAACTCTGAAACCTGACTCCACCTTTAAAATTCAGGCTTCCGGTCTTTGTCTCCGTGCCACCCAGAAGAATCTCCTGTGGATTGTCATTCTTTGAACTCTCTGGGGGAAAATTTTTTCTCTATTGCCAGACTGACTAGAGAAATTCTCCTCTGCCTGGTTCTTCTGCCTCCTGGACTCATCTGGCTGCTCTGCTTCTCCAGCTGTCCATTCTCCATACTGACTGATCTCTTTACTTTATAAACTATGTCTCCTAAAAGACCACCTCCTGGAAAACCTGGCTTCGCTACTTCTGCCCCGACATCTGCAACATCCAGTCCTGCCACACAATCAAAGATCACAGACCTGATGCAACCTAAGAGCGCAGAGATGGATTTGCAACAAATGCTGCAGCAACTTATACAGGGCCAGGAAGAAATCAAGAAACAATTAAAGGAAATGAAGGAAGAAATTAAAGAGAATCAAGTCCAAATCTACAAGAACTCACAGAGACTGGACCTTGTGGAGGGTGGGGTGGTGGAGGTGAGGGGGGGGTTGAAGCGGTGCAGAGGGGAAACAAGGAACTTGATATCCAGCAAATGAAAACAGAGTTTGAGAGAATGTCATTTTATCTTAGATTTCAAAATGTTATAGAAGCAGATGGGGAAAATATAAGGGACATTATGACTAACATCTTGGCTGAATACATCCACAAAGAAAAACAACAGATGGAATGGGAGATAGATCTGGTTTATAGAGTGAACTCTGCTTATGCCAGAACACACAATGTACCCAGGGAGGTCCATATTAAATTCCTTAGAAAAAGCACAAGAGATGAAATTCTGGGTGTACAAAGGGGGCAGGCACTAACATACCACGACAGGGAGATAACCATCCTGAAGCAGATCCCCAAGAAAATTAGGGAAAAAAGGAAAAGTTATTCGCAATTGGCGAATAAATTATACCAGAAGGGGGTGTGGTTTAGATGGTTGATGCCTGAAGGTATGCTGATATTCTGGGAGGAGACAAGAATTAGAATTAACACACCCATAGAGGCACAGGCCTTTATGGAAAAAAACAAAACAAACCTAGAAAAAACAGAAGATCCTACAACGGATATGCAGGACACGGGAGGGGCCGGAGCTCTGCCAGCAGGGGGAGAAGGGGCAATACCAAGAAAGCTCAGATCACAAAAATAAACAAGAAAATTTCATATTATAAACTGACCGAAAGTAGTAATGGAATTATATGTGGAACATATACTACAATGTGTAAACTGATTGAAAATATTAATAGAACTAACATGCTGATTATATATGATTATGTATCAATGTTTTATACTTAGATGTATTCTATGAGTTTGGAGGGGGGGGGCGCCTGCCACACTTTGCAACTGCCAAAATTTGTATACCTTTCCATTTACCTCTTCCCTTATAAATGTTAAAAAAACCCAATAAAATTCTTTTAAAAAAAAAAAGACACTACAAAGTTACCCCTGCATGGCCTCATGGGAGTTTGACAACCAATCAGAACACATTTCTTACATAGGAAGTCTAAGACGGGGCCCAGGACAGGGTATAAATCTGTCTGTCTCTCTTACCCATGTGTTCTTTTTGCTTAGGACCTCAAAACCACGTGGTCCTGATCCTAAATCATCTACCCAAGCAGTCTCCATGTTTCCAGTGTCTTTCTTCCCACTTGGAACTGAACCCAGATGGACATTTCTTCCAACGTAACCACTTAGTCATATCTGACTCTATAGTAAGTGCTCTCCATGCTACCCTGTCAAGCACAACTTTTTTCAATTGTTGGATGTTCAACTTCATATTAGACTTGATATTATCAAGCCAGCGTATTCTTTGCTTGCCCCTTCTTCTCGGTAAACTTCGTATAAAACTGAAAGCATAAGAACCTGGTCTCTTCTTGCTTCTGCTTCCACCACTGGACATTTTCAACGTGTTCAGTAATAAAACTAAAATCCCATCCTAACCCATTGCACTTCAGTGATGGACTTAGCTACAATAAATGTGTTTTCAATATGACAATAAGATAGCAGTGGATATTCTTCCAATGCTAATTGATGCACAGTTGCCTTCCTGAAGCCTATAGTGCTATTACCATTTTGGGAATGCATATAGGCTAGAGTTACAAAGCAGTTAAGCCTTTATAGTTGGAATTTACAACTGAAGCCAGAATTTATTGTTGAGCAATAGAGTACGGTACTTAAGGTAGACATATTTTGGAGTCACAATTGTTTTAGTACTGCTTAAACCTAGAATCTAATGCAAGTGAACTAAACTTTCCCTATTTTTAGAATGGTACACAATTATCATAAAGCTAGTTTTCCTCTGTGGAATTTCAGAAGTGAATGCATTCCAGTAGTACAATATTGTTTATTTGTACTTCCTGGCCCAGTGACAAAAATGCATTTTTAAAAAAATATAAAATGTATTGAACAAATTTTAAATAACAACTGAAAAGAAAAACAGTATAAATTTAAAGATGAAAAGAGAGTAAGAAATTTTAAAAAGTGAAAACAGAAAAAGAATAGAAAAAAGATATAAAGAAGCACCTTCAGATGTTCTTTATAGCAGTTATAAATGCATTTATATTTTATCTTTCCTCTATAGTTATTGCATTGCTCCCTTCATTTCATTATCTACCTTTTCCAACCCCATAAATACAACTTAATTTTTTTTTCATTTTCAGCAAAAATTTCATAAAGGGCTAAATTGATTAATGTAGTTGTCTTTTCTATCCAATTACAGTAGAACCTCTGATCATGACCATAATTCGTTCCATAACTTTGGTCACAAACTGATTTGGTTGTGACCTGAACCTAATTTTAGAAATTTGGCGCTTACAAAAAAAGTGGCGGCGAAGGGGAAATCACCCAGGGTGGAAAAAGTGAATTTTTTGGTCGGAACCCAATTGGGTCATGGTCAGAAGCATTCTATAAGATAGAATTCATCATTTTTGCCTGGGTTCATCCTCAAAATGTTTATAATGTTAATACAACTAATTTCATTGTATAGATGATGTACAGTGACAATAAAGGCTATACTACTAATGGAAGTTGTTAGGCCATCTGGTCAAGGCACATTCCCTATTTTAGTATTTTTATAGCTTCACAAATTATTTTGTGAATAATTATTGTTATAGCTTCACTCATTATTTGTTTCCCTGTATCAGCAATCTCCCGTAATTTTTGTTTCTTTAGACACGCATCAACTTTTGCTAGGGAAATTTCTAAAATATGGCAAGCTGCTTTAAGCAGTAAAACTGAGTACCCCGTGTTTCCCCGAAAATAAGACAGGGTCTTATTTTCTTTTGAACCCTGAAATAAGTACTTGGCCTTATTTTCAGGCACGTCTTATTATTTTTGAGGTGCAGGAGGAGGTGAGTGTGGCTACCTCATGGCTGTTGCTCTGTTGGAATATTTTTGGGGAGGACTTATTTTCAGGGGATGGCTTATTTTAGTGCATGCACTCAAAAGTCCGATTGGCTTATTATCTGGGGAGGTCTTATTTTCGGGAAAACAGGGTATATCTACAAACAGTACAGTACATTAAAAAATACTTAAATACAATGCTGCTGAGGGAAGGGTGAGATCCCCCCATTCTTCCTTTGATTATTAAAAATGTGGGGGCAACAGCAGATAAAACTGTAAATTCTAAACTGAAATTGGTAATCCTTTAATAAGCCTACTGGCCACTTTGGGGGTGCTTATTACCAGTCTCATTTTTCTATCTAAAAAAATCATTGTAAAGATAAAATAAGGACAATTAAATTCACTAAAACTGAAGAAGATATACATACATATATATATTCATACAGTACATACGTACGTACATACCAGTGGTGGGTTTCTACCGGATCGCATCGGATCGCGCGATCCGGTTGAAGAATGAACCCGGAAGTAATTTCCTGCCCCGCCCCCTTGGCGTTTTTTGCATCGGGGCTGACTCCCCGCCGCCACTGCTGTTCCTTGTCTTCTGGCCGCGGCCCCACGCCGTGGAAAACATAGGCGCAATTACAGCCTGGAGCAGGAGCAAAGCCCCTTTCCCAACTGGCCTTTCCTCGCTTGGAGGGCTTTGGAGGGAAGCTTCTGCAGAAGCCCGGGTGAGTGACAACAAGTTCCCACCGTTACGAAGCCTCGGAGGCTGTAATTTTCTGAGCTGTGCGCGCGCGCCTGTTTTCCACGGCGTGGAGCAGCGGCGAGATTCTGCGTGGCCGGCAATGACTCAGGATGCCATCCGGGAAGACGAGGAACGTGAGGGGGGACCGTTGACGGCCTCCGCAATCATCGCTCGCCTCGCAGAGCCTCGCTGCTGCTCCACGCCGTGGAAAACAGGCGTGCGCGCACAGCTCAGAAAATTACAGCCTCCGAGGCTCAGAACGCTTCGGAGGGAAGCTTCTGCATAAGCCCGGCCGAGTGACAACAAGTTCCCGCCGTTACGAAGTCTCGGAGGCTGTAATTTTCTGAGCTGTGTGCGCGTGCCTGTTTTCCACGGCGTGGAGCAGCAGCGAGGCCGTCAACGGTCCCCTCTCACGTTCCTCGTCTTCCCGGATGGCATTTGGAGTGATTGCCGGCCACACAAACCTCGCTGCTGCTCCACGCCGTGGAAAACAGGCGCGCGCGCACAGCTCAGAAAATTACAGCCTCCGAGGCTTCGTAACGGTGGGAACTTGTTGTCACTCGGCCGGGCTTATGCAGAAGCTTCCCTCCAAAGCCCTCCAAGCGAGGAAAGGCCAGTTGGAAAAGGGGCTTTGCTCCTGCTCCGGGCTGGAGGCTTCCCTCCGAAGTCTTGGGATGTTCTGAGGAGCCCCCCAAGGAAAAACGCCGCTGCCAGGTAGTTAAAAGTACCTCTCTGATTCTGTCAGACTCTGTCAGTCTCTCTCTGATTCCCTCTCTCACTCCCTCTCTGTTCCTCTCTCTGTCTGTCTGTCTGTCTCACTCACACACATACACACACTGTGGTCACCTTGTTGAGTGTTCCAATCACATTTGAAACACTCAACAACTGGCCTGCATTTATGGTATTTTGCAGCATTCTGCAGTCATAGGACCAAAATATATGGTTAAAAGCATATATTTTGGTCCTATGACTGCAGAATGCTGCAAAATACCATAAGTGCAAGCCAGTTGTTGAGTGTTTCAAATGTGATTGGAACACTCAACAAGGTGACCACAATGTGTGTGTGTGAGTGAGACAGACAGACAGACAGACAGACAGAGGAACAGAGAGAGGGAGTGAGGGAGGGAATCAGAGAGACTGACAGACACACACACACACACACACACACACACACGCACAGACAGAGAGGGGGAGGGAGGGAGAGAAAGATAGAGAGACACACACAGAGTGAGTGATTAAGTGAATGAGTGAGAGACAGACACACCCACATACACAGAGTGACAGAGAGAGAGGAAGGGAGGGGAGAGAGACAGAGGGAGAGACAGAGACAGACACACACACACACACAGAGTGAGTGAGAGACAGACAGACACACACACACAGAGTGACAGAGATGGGGGAAGGAGGAGAGAGAGACAGAGATACAGAGAGAGAGACAGACAGATAGACACCCAGAAAAAATGACAGAGGGAGACAGAGAGGGAGAGAGGGAGAGAGAGACAAAGAGCCAGAGAGAGAGAGAAAAAGAAAAAGAAAAAAAGAAAGTGGGAGAGAGAGATGAAAGAAAGAAAGAAAAAGAACTTATGACCACAATTGAGCCCAAAATTTTGGTTGCTAAGCAAGAGCATCGTTAAGTGAGTTTCACCACATTTTCCAAGTTAGCCATGCCCACCTGGTCACATGACTGCCAAGCCACTCCCACCAGGTCACATGGCCGGCAAGCCACTCCCACAAAGGAGGCCACACCCACAGAGTAGGTTCCAAAAAAATTTGAAACCCACCACTGGTACATACATACCAGGGCTGTATTACATGTTAGGCAGGAGTCTTAGCCACTAAGCCACAGGCTCTCCTCCTTTTATCATGTATTAACATGCAATACAGCCCTGGTTCAAATCCCAGTAAGGGTATGGCTAGCTGATGAGAGCTAAATAGCTTGAAATGGATCCATACTAGTCTCCCTTTATTTATTTATCAGCATAAATACAACACAAATATAAGAATGCAACATTAAAAATAAAAATATGGGTTTCTCTCTGGATGGTTTTCTGTGATGAGCCGAATGACAGAAAGAGGGAGTAGTGAGCTCCCTCCCATATTTGGGCATACAAGGGGTTGTAACACAAATACATACCTATTTCCCTGGCTCAGCTGATAAAAGAAGGAGAGCCTGTGACTTAGTGGCTAAGACTCCTGTCTAACATGTAATACAGCCCTGGTTCAAATCCCAGTAAGGGTATGGCTAGCTGATGAGAGCTAAATAGCTTGAAATGGATCCATACTAGTCTCCCTTTATTTATTTATCAGCACAAATACAACACACACACACACACAACACACACACACACACACACACACACACACACACACACACACACACACACACACACACACACACACACACACATATATATATATATATATATATATATATATATATATATATATATATATATATATATAATCTCAGAAATCATTATAAGGCTATAGGAAGTTCTACAATCCTTGGTTCTCTGGATAAAGAAATCCCAATGTTAAAACACAAAGAGGCAATATTTCATAAATTCTCTCTAGATGTGGCAGAAGAGGCTTCCCACTTGCAATCCTTTTATGAGTCCTATGGGGCTGGATGTTCAGCAGCAAAACCACCACTGCCCTTCCTCCCAACTGAATCGTTGAGAGGCCCAACCCTGCGGGAGACGAGGAGTTATTTAATGGGCTCCCTTGCCTCAGAAGGAAGTCATCAACAGTAGAGAGCAGCCCTGTAGAGAGAGCAGCCCTGTCAAGACAGATGACAAAAGAAGAAGGAAGAACCGCAAAAATAATAACAACAACATTCCAAAAGGAAGTTGAATGGCATTTTGTGTTCCAATACATCTGGAAGGATGGGTTGAGTCAACCATATCCAAGCAGAAGTAGATCTGATATCGATGGCTTGCTGTTATTTATGTTTCTGCCTTCTTTGCGAAATCGCCTTGGGTTTCGTTTTGTTGAAATCCACGGGCTGCTTTTTAAGAAGCCCCTCGAGCTGACACTCCTCCCCCTTTTCATTTTGAAAGGTCAGGCTAAAGAGTTGGCAGTTGTATAGGAGCTGTCCCCTGTATAGAAAGTCTTAACTAGCCAGGCAGAGTCTTAACCCCGCTGCTGAAAAACTAACACTGTCACTAGGATATGATGAAACCATGGTGAAGAACTAGGAACAGGCCAACCACGGCAGAGTGAGCAGTTGGAATCTGCCCGGTGCATGTTTGTTTGCCCAATTCAAAATGTGGAGAACGATTGTTGAGATGATGTAGACAAATTGACTCAAATTAGTTTAGGATGGGCTGAGCAGAGTTTAAACATGTTGAGTCCAGACACATAGCAACAGTCCATGGCAGTTTTGGAAAGGAATATATATATAGGAATAGCTAATTTCATGGGGTTGGAGCAGGGGGGACTGAGGAAGGAACAAAATCATTGGAAATCCAACAAGGGCTACTCTTACTTTTTTTATTTATCACTACAGCTAAGCCCAGGTTTTAAAACATCATCTCTATTAGAATAATCCAGCAATAAATTAATGTCTAGGCATTCTTGCGGGCACCCACAGTTTTACAAGCCTTTCATCTTTGAAGCATTATTTAATGGCAAAAACAAATCCCCAAGAATTGATATGCTATGCTCCTCTGGTGGTGCGGGGGGGGGGGGGGAGATTAAAAGGATTTCGAGACTCTTTTTTTGGTCCTTTTTTTTCAGTCAAATTGTCCTAAATCCTGCAGCACAATAAGTTAGTGCCCTATGCAAACAGCAGGCCACCAAGAGTGAGGATCTGACTGAATGTACAGTAATCTAATTAGACCAGACCTTCAATTCACAGCTTCCTCTTTCTAGGAAGGATTTTGCCTTAAAAAAAACTTTTAAGAGATGAATGGAAGTAAAGAAAAGAATTGTGGAAAAAAGTATCCCTGTGAATGGGTACCATCCAATATATATATATATTATTTATATATTTATTTATCAGTACAAATACAACACACACACACACACACACACACACACACACACACATATATATATATATATATATATATATATATATATATATATATATATATATATAGAGAGAGAGAGAGAGAGAGAGAGAGAGAGAGAGAGAGAGAGTGAGTTGAGACTAATCTCATTCTATTGTTTTTACAAGTAATTATTGTTGAACTGCTGTAATGTATCAGGATCCATATTACCCTTTCATTCCTGTTAGAAACACCACATTTTAGTTAATGGAGTCCTATGCTTTCCAGGAAATTGATTAACATTAATTCACAACCAATAAAAGGTAAGCAACCTATCAAAATAAGTGGATTTGGCATGGGCATAAATTGCCTTTGGAGTTTAAAATATTTAAAACTCTAAACAAGCAAATTAATAATAAAGCTGAAATGACTTAACTGTTCCACCATAGAAAAAGATTGGTCATAAATATCCTTCCCCCAAAAGCAATCAAATAATGTATTTTATTTAAATGCTTAGAAAATTTCTAAGTACCCATGAGCCGGACCAAATTCTTCTTTTTCAGAATAGCATCTGGGATTCAGAAGAATGCTTCTATTGAGGAAGGATTTCTACTGCAGCCCATCTTCCTTGCTTGCTTGTCCATCTATCCACCCATCCATCCAATATCCTTTTATGTTAATATATATTTATTTCATGAACCTCCTGCATTATTTTCTCTTTTCAGGATTTTCATCCATCAAATCCTTTCCACCTCCTAAATTTATTGAAAGTTGGATCTATTTATTTGTATATATGTGTACTCCACCATTTATTTATATTCTGCTCTGAAATATGTATTTCTATTGAATGTCAATTCCTTCACTTTGGATATGTATTTAGACTTCTACAGTAGAGGAGCATCCAAAGAACTAGTATATCCAATAAGATTGCTGATCTATCAAATTTATATTATTTTATTCAGTCTGGAAGTGGCTCCAGAGTTTCATTGAGGTGTTTCCAGTTCTAATACTTGAAATCCATAACCCCATATGCCTACAATTTTCTGTAAGTGAAACATATTCTACTATAGCTCTTTCCAGGCAAAATCAACATTAGTGTAATAGGACAAATTATTAGTATTATTATTTAAATTTATTGGGTGCACAATTCCAGTGAATAACAGAAACCATCTCTCTCTCTCTCTCTCTCTCTCTCTCTCTCTCACACACACACACACACACACAAACACACACACACACACACACTTTGTACATACGGACATTATTTATACACAGTGTGTGTGCAAATAATAATTGCAATCCTGTTGAAAAAGTGCAGAAATTTTTGCTTATCCAAACTGTGAACATATGGAATTTAGCTCTGTCTAAAAATAACAATATTAACACAGGATATTACAAAAAATAGAATTATGCAACACAAAGACACAGCTATGGAAGTATGATTATCTTTTCTTTCTGTTCGTCCTTGTCAGATGGATTTTCCTTCTATTTGCAAAGGCAGTATCATAATATCTTATTTTTTCCAGATTACATTGCCAGGCTTTCTTGTTTCCTCCTATTCTCATTTCATTGTTTATATTATAAATATTATGCAGCAGTTGATTTCAATTTTTATGTAAATAAAATAAAGAGAAAAGTTACTCTACCGTTGATCCACCCACATACTGTGGGATGGTTGGGAGGGGCAGATCTTCAGGAAAGTTACAAAGCTGAGCCATATTTTGAATGTGCGTTTACTGCCATCTAGCTGCAATAGACGGTTGTTGTTTTCTCTGGCTTTACACATGTTCATACAGAGTTATTTGCTCCTGGGGAGGAAAGCTATGTCAAATCTAGACAGCATACTCTTAGAAGTTAAAGCCCACCTCTCTCCCAGATAAATGAAATATTTTAGGAAATATTCTGCCTTTTTAATATTTCCTAAATTATTTCATTTCTCTAGGAGAGAGGTGGGTTTTAACTTCCAACAATACTAAAAAGCAGAGACATCACCCTGCCAACAAAGTGCGTATAGTCAAGGCTATGGTTTTCCCAGTTGCAATGTGTGGCTGTGAAGCTTGGACCATAAGGAAAGCTGAGCGCCAAAGAATTGAGGCCTTTGAACTATGGTGCTAGAGAAGACTCCTGCGAGTCCCCTGGACTGCAAGACGATCAAAACGGTCAGTCGTAGAAGAGATCAACCCTGACTGCTCTTTAGAAGGCCAGATCCTGAAGATGAAACTCAAGTACTTTGGCCACCTAATGAGAAGGAAGGACTCACTGGAGAAGAGCCTAATGCTGGGAAAGATTGAGGGCAAAAGAAGAAGGGGACGACATAGAAGGAGGTGGCTGTATGGAGTCACCGAAGCAATATGTGTGAGCTTAAATGGACTCCAGAGAATGGTAGAGGACAGGAAGGCCTGGAGGAATGTTGTCCATGGGGGTCACAATGGGTCGGACACAACTTTGCGACAGAAACTCAGCCCCCTCACCTTTGTCAATGGGCCATTAAGGCCTGGGCCAATCTATTCTACATAACAAAGATCACCCCCATTCAGACAGAACCATAATAGAAATTGCCCAAAGCCACTTCATTACATCATCACCCAGCAAGGCTCAACCAAGCCTGGGACATAGATAACCTACAAAGTTACCCCTGCATGGCCCCATGGGAGTCTGACAACCAATCAGAATACAAACTCAAAATCAAAAGCACAGAGAGGGCATAAAACCCAGGCACTCTCAGCATCTCTTCCCTTTTTGGATCCGAAAGGATCCCTTTCAAACCATGTGATCCTGTCACTATTAAAACCATCTTTCCAAACAGCCACCGTGGTTTCCAGTGTCTTTCTCCCCACTTGGAACTGAACCCAGATGGGCATTTCTTCCAACAGTACTTTATGCAGATGGTGCACTCCTTCTCTACTTCTGTTCTGTAAAAATGGTTTCTAAGAATTCTAACATCCTATTCTGAACAATTAGCTATCTGTTATGATAAGCCTAAATCTGATCCATAAATGGAGTAGATGATTGACTCTCACATACTGGAACAAGTAAAATATTTCAAATTTGGGCATAGTCTTTCAGGACTCTAGAAAAATAGCATTCAGAGTAGTTGTGCATTAGTTGTAACCAAATTTTATCAATATTAAAGAACAAATTTCATTCCAGTAGCAAATAAATTGTTTATGGATAAAACATTTCCTCTTCTATTGAACAACTTGACGCTTTTATAAGCATAAAGATATATAAAATCATTCAGTCAAGCTTCTTTAGGACTCTGGTTCTCTAAACTGATTCCTTAATACAGTTTTTAGTCTTGAAGGTAACGTCCCAACCAATAAGGCCAAAACTTGAATCAGGAGCCTAACCTCATGGCTCAGAATCATGTTTGATCCTACAGGGTAGTTTGCTCTGTTGTTGATGGACAGCTATCAATCTTGTTGGAATCAAATTAGAATGGATGAATTGTGTCATCTTAGCTTCTCTCCTGAATATATGTCAATTAATCTTTATGAAAGCTAAATCAATGATAAAGTAAGGAATTGGAATATCGATTGTCAGAATAATTTCATCAGTGTCCCTTGTATTTCAGAATTGGTGCAGAGTTAATTGCATACTTTGGTTCTAGACTTTGGGCAGGAAGCACTAAAAGTACATTTCTATTTTTCCAAAGCATGAGGTGAAACCAGAGACCCCTGGCAGATGGACTGCTCCATACCTCCACATCTACTCCATACCTAATTTAGGGTGCACAGAAGATCCAGCCCAGTTCATGGTAGCCTCTTTGACAAGGAAACTCTTAGAAAAAGAGATCTGCTGGTGGGGTTTAAATTATCTTCCTATTTGTACAATCATTGTCATTTCATAAACCATTGTCTGCTGCAAAACAAAAGCATTGGTCTTGATAATATGTGTTTTTCAACAGCACAGCAACTTTAAGATGGGTGGACTTCAATTTCCAGAATTAGTCATTCTGGGATTGAAGTCCACCCATTTAAAGTTGCTGAGGCAGAAAAAAAACTGGTTTGCATTACACTAGGACTATCAACACTCCCTGATGTTTCTTATACCTTTAAACTGTACACAAAGCATATGCTGTTTCACTGAGTTAAATGTTAGGAATCAATTCCCATATGTATAGTACTCGGCATAATTCTAATTTACATATTGTATCATTTATTTCTACAGTTATGCCCTAGAACTGTTACATTTTGGATGCAAAAGGGCTCAGATTATTATCTTTTATCTAAGTCTGAGGAAAAGATACCAGTTTTAAAACTGGGTAAGTCCTGTCAGTCCAAAAGTTGCTTTTTCAAGAGGCAGATGGACTTTCTTTATTTTTCTTCGAAGACATTTCAATTCTCATCCTTTGCTACAACCATGACCTTGGATGACTGAGAATCTCCATAGACATGTTGCCTTTCAATACAGCCTAAATGGCCAAATGTTTTAATTTAAGAGTAGGGAAGCTTCCTATCTTCTTGAGCAACAAAAAAAAAATCTGTTTCCCCTAGTAAAGCACACATAAACAAAATAAGCATTATTTCCAAAACCACTGATCAGATGAATGGAGTCCTCTCTTAATACTATAGTATATTTCAGAGCAGAGGTGGATTGCTAATTTCTTTACTATTGGTTTGGGTGCACAGAAGCGTCTGGGCGGATGGGCAGAGAGTCCTGCCGCTGCTACTACTGGTGTAGCCGATCCGGACCGAACCAACAGCAACCCATCTCTGTTTCAGAGGTATTAGATGACAGCTCCCATAGCCAGCATTCTCAATGATTTTGCTGATTCTGGCTCATAAAAATTGTAGTCCAAAACACATTTAAGGTTACCAGAATGGGACGAGCTTGTTAATACTGGCTCTTCTCGCAAATTAGGCATGTTTTCAGATTACTACAAGCACTCTTGTGTGAATGAAACACTGCCCAGATTTAGGGGTTTAAACCAAATGTTGCATGGTCTCATAATGATATGTAGTGAGGCTTAAATCTATAGCCAATCCTATTGCAGAATGTTTCTGTTGCTAGATTTAAATGCAAATATGTGTTTATGATTTCCTTTCTAGGTCCTGGACTCCCATCTGTCAACTGTCAGAAATGGTGTAGGGTCTCCTGTTTGGGTGGGGAGGGGTTGACTAGATGACCTACAAGAAACCTTCCAACTTTATTAATCTGTTAATTATCACCATCCCCACCACCATCACCGTCACCATTGAGGTGTGTGTATGTACGTGTTATTTCTTTCAATAACATTTGCTGCTTAATAGGACTGCTGCATAGAAGTGCAGTTGCAAGAGCTCCACTTTCCAATATTTGTAATTACATAATTGATGATGACTATTGAAATTAATATCTATTCTCAAATACACACAGATCCTTGGATGTCAGGTATATAGTTACGAATTAGCCTGAATTATAAACTAGATTGAAGAAGCTTCTTGGAGAAGCAGTGAACCATTTCAAAGCAAAAGAAAAAAGAAAAGAAGTCCAGTTGCCATGACTCAACTTCCAAACAACTCTACTTGCATGGCTGAGAATTTTCATCAATTTATAAATTAATGCACACATCAACTCATAATGAAGTGACTACACTAGGATTCCTGTACTAGGATGTAGAAACTTACACTAGGATTCCTTGATATAAAGCTGTATGTGTACTTGCTTATTGGCCTCATAAAAGAGTAAAATATTGTTTCCCCACAAACCCACTGAAGATATTCCTATTCATTCTGCAAACTTGTATAGTATGGTATATCACAACAATGATGTTCCATAGAATATGAAAAGAAGTCACAGATGTTTCCAATTATTTTATTATATTTTATTTATCTGTGAATTAATAGGAGGCTTTAGATGTAATCCTGAACAAAGTTCGGTACGATTAGGTTCCAAAAACGGCAGCAAAACAAAAAAGTCTGTAATTAGGAAAAAAAAGACAGCTGTTCCAGGGAGCAGCAACTTTTCCTCTGGAATTATGGAGCCTTTTTGACATCTGCATGAGCAAAAGGCTTTGCTTTCTAATCAGCTGTTGGAATGATTTGCAGCTGGGATCATCCCAGCATTCTAAAATAAAATCCAGGGCACACATATAATCTTTCCAGCACAGAGGAGATTGTGATTGGAGCCTGTCAATCAACATCTCAAAAATAGAATTGCTGTAACCTTTAATTTTATTAAAATATGTGTGCTAGTTGACCCTATTAGTATCTAAATTTGGTGTATTGAACGCTGGTACATTTAAAGTAAGCCATCTGGAATAGGGCTGACATTCAATTAAAATCGCTGTGCTTCTGTAATTGATTGATTTATTCAATCTATATGATCTCTCATCTCACGCGTGATGACAAAAAACAAAATAAAATGGGCAATCAGCAGTCATGATAAAGACAACAACAAATAACCATGAATACGAACATAATATAAACATTTCAATAAAATCGATTCTAATCTGACTGGATCCAACTTCTCTGCAACAACAGGGAGCACCAAAGCCAACCGAGAGTCATGTGATATGAGAGATGAGTGACAATGGTCTCCCTCAATTTCAAATCATTCCAACTATAGAATGTAAAAGCAACTGTTCCCAATCTGATGATCTTCTTGTATTGAATATAAGCACTCCCATCAACTGCGTCTCACATATCTAAGATGTGTCATAGACAGCTGCCCTTAAATTTCATTAAGTTTGAGAAGGTTGATTCATTGAGGGTTAATAATTGTTAACATGTTGTTGTTGTTGTTAGTTGCAAAGTCATGTCCGACCCATCGCAACCCCATGGACAACGTTCCTCCAGGCCTTCCTGTCCTCTACCATTCTCTGGAGTCCATTTAAGCTCATGCCTATTGCTTCAGTGATTCCATCCAGCCACCTCATTCTCTGTCGTCCCTTTCTTCTTTTGAAAAAAAGATATATTACATTTTGATACATTTTCATGCTTAGTAACTCAGATCTAGAAATCAACCCTGACCATGAAGACTGATTGAAACGTCTTATCAGCAGCTGACAGCAAAGAATGCCTTTCTCCTTAAAAGGCAGGGGAGCCTGAGAAGTGATGAATAGCACTTTAAGTGCAGAGGAGATAATAAAATTATGCCAAGTCTTCTAGCCTAAATTACACTCCCAACTGATGTGGTACAGTGATCCAGCTAGCTATGCCAGCACGATGGACAGAAGTGTGACTTAGCTTCTGAAAGAACAAACTGGGAAGGGAAACTCTGCCAATTAGATCAGACCCAGACAGCATAATTGTCATGAAAAGTACATCATTTGGGGGGGGGGGGGGGGCAGGCTGAGAGCTGCGCAAAGACTTTTGATTGCAAAAGTGGCCACCACCAGGGCAAGAACAAAAAGATGAAAAAGGCCAAGAACTAAATTTGTTTTTGATTCAATGTTAAGGCCTGAACACCTGACTCTGCCAGATGGCTTGAGGCCTCAACGGGGGGAGTATCCCGTTAGAGGTGGTTTATAGAGTAAGGGAAAATCCCACTTCCCTCACACATCTGCTCCCTCCCGCCCATTTTTAACTGTAATTTTACTCTAAATTCTATGTTATTGTCTTTAGAAATATTTATGTTTTATGGTTTTGTTGGAAGAAATGTCCTTCTGGGTTCAGCTCCAAGTGGGGGAAAAATCACTGGAGACATGGAGGCTGCTTGGAAAGATGGTTTAATGGTGGACAGGACCACACGGCTTGAGTCCTGAACAGAAAAGGTGATCACATGCTTCAATGTTGGTGGAGAAGAAGAGAAGGAAAGACTGAGATGCTGAGTCCCTGGTTTTATGCCCTCTCTGGCCTTTGGTCTTGAGCTTGTATTCTGATTGGTTGTCAGACTCCCATGGGGCCATGCAGAGGCAACCCTCTAGGCTGCGTTTTGAATCCAGGTTTGGTTGAGTTTTCAGATGCCATGTGCGAGTTGGGTAAAGGGCCAATATTATCATGGAAGCCAGATTTGCTTAATGACTGCATGATTTACTTAATTACTGTAGTGATTCACTTAATAACCATGGCAAAAATGTCGTAAAATAGGGCATGAGTCACTTAACAGCTGCCTTGTTTAGCGACAGAAATGTTGAGTTCAATTGTGGTTGTAAGTTGAGAATTACCTGTTGACTTGAAGGAATTTAGTATCAAGCATTTAGTATATAAAGGTTGTTGAGGTTAGTGGAAAAAGCACCATGTAGGAAACCAGGAGATTGTGAGTTCTAGTCCCACCTTAGCATGAAAGCTGGCTTGGTGACTTTGGGACAGTCAGTCCAACCCACCTCCCAGGACTGTTGTTGTGTGGTGAAAATAGGAGGAGGAAGGAATATTATGTTAGTGTGCTACCTCATTTATAATAAAAAAAGACAGAATAAAAATAAATAAAATAAAAATAAATCTTCATATGTATATTTGGCCTGACAGTATAAAGGAGTTATTTATATTTTTGTGCTTTTAAACATGCTAGGTCCCTATCAGATCTCTGTGTTGTGCAATTGAAGTTGCTGTATTTCTGTCTCATAGTTATTCAGGGAACAGGTAGGTCTTATTAGTCTATTTGATAGTAATAGAAAGCTGTTATATTCTATGCAGCTATTAATGGTGCAATACAATTGTCCAGAAAAAAATAGTCACCCTACTTTGATTTTGCACTGTGAATTCATTCGGAGTTCATTAAATAATAGATTAAATAATAACTCATTCATTTATATTCTATAATTGATTTTGAAATATATTTTAAATCAAAAAAGATGTTGGGATTCTAGAAAGAGTGCAGAGAAGAGCAACAAAAATGATTAAGGGGCTAGAGGCTAAAACATATGAAAAACGGTTACACAAATTGAGTATGTCTATCTATTCTAACGAAAAGAAGGATTGGGGTGGCATGATAGCACTGTTCCAAAATTTAAGGGGCTCCTACAAAGACAAGGGGATCAAACAATTTTCCAAAGCACCAAAGGGCAAGACAAGAAACAATGGTTGGAAACTAACCAAGGAGGGAAGCAACTTAGAACTAAGGAGAAATTTCCAAATGATGAGAGCAACCAACCAATAGAAAAGCTTGCCTTCAAAAATTGTGGGTGCTCCATCACTGGAGGCTTTCAAAAAGAGACTGGATAACCATTTGTCTGAAATGATATGCTCAAGTAGGGAATTGGATTAGAAAACCTCCAAGGTCCCTTCCAACTCTATTGTTCTATGCTCTAAACTAGGGATGTCAAACTCACTTCGTCACAGCATCGTCACATGATGTATTGTGATTTCCTCCCCCCTCCGCTAAATCAGACATGGGCGTGGCCAGCGCATGATGCATCCGGCCCATGGGCCGCGAGTTTGATAGCCCTGTTGTGAACAATAAATACAGAACAAAATGTCTTAATGTGAGAATTATAATGAAGAATGTGAGTTGTTCTTTTTAAAATGAATTCGTATTTCATCTGAATGTGGGACTTTGCTCCAGACAGATCTCATATTTGACAATACGAAGAAGAATTATGAGCTAAGAGAATATGATTTCTATAACTACTCTTTTCTTGAGTGCAAAGAGTAGGAGGAACCCTTTAAAATAAATATGACTGTACTTGGGTCCAGAATTAGTTGTAAGTCACATCTGTCCAATGGGACACCTCATGGCATGCCTGATTTAATGATCTTTTTTATGGCAGTTGTTAAGCTATTGTTAACCTATTTTAACTAATGGGTGTTTTTTGTTGGGAATCAGAAAACACAAGTCACGTGATCATAGTCACATGATCGTGGGACACTGCAAATGGTTGTAAGGGTGGATTGGTTGACAAGTGCTCAAAATGTGATCACCTGACTGGGGGGGGAAGCTGTCAGAACTTCAAACCCAGGTTGTAAGTAGTTCTGAGGTAGTCACTAAGCGAGTGATCATCAATCATTGACCACCTGTATTGAAATCCTCACTAGAAAGTCTAGTAAATCTGAGAAAATAGTTCATATATTCCTGCAACTAAAGAAAAAGATATTCTGTCTTAAATTCTCAAGGGGACGCCTTTCAGAATTGACTGGACCAATGTCAGCTGACTTCTAATTTCAGTGTTTTAAGTGTTCTAGAGAAAATAACATGTAGTAATATGTATATGGGATCTTTTCCAGCTTTGCTTGAGCAAGCCAAAATAACCCCATTGTAAACATAATTACAGGAGAAGTACCTGTTGTACTAAGGAAGGCAATACCAGCTCTCTTCTTTGAACATAATCATCTTGTATATCAGGAAGATCAATTTTGCCTTTGGATATAAAATAACTAAATCTTGCCTGATTTCTAGTAATCCTGTTCAGAGACTGCTTCTTTGATCATTCCAATTTGATTTCCAATCCAGGCACGGGAGAAACATTGTTTTAGTATGCTTCATAGAAGTTTGTCATCTGGAAGCTAATCCAATTGACCTCCCTACTTATCTCCCTTTTTGGTCTGTTTTTATATTCTCCAGGACCACCAGATAATTACCAGAAAGCAGCCTGACTTCTGTCTGGAAAAAGGAACAACTGCTATCACAATTTAGTTGCAAAGATAAATGCAACTTTTAAACCATAGCAACATTTGTTTTCAGGCTACATAGAAGCTTGAAGAGTCAAACTGCTTTAAGATATAGGCGAGAACTGGGGTTTATATATGGAAACTGAACCCTTGTTATTGTTTTTCCAAATTATTCTCAGATCACACAGCCCTAGTAAAAATCCTAACGTCTCAACCAGTCGTTGTTAAACCTGCCCTCAGATAAGACATGAATTCTGCTGAGTACAAAGTAATACCCACAATCTCCAGCCCATGATTGGCTGTCAATCCTATTTCTATCTTTGCTGTACTATTTTAAAAAAATAATACAATAGTAGAGTTGGAAGGGACCTTGGAGG
The DNA here is from genome assembly GCF_964273705.1 of Natrix helvetica. Lineage (NCBI taxonomy): Eukaryota > Metazoa > Chordata > Lepidosauria > Squamata > Natricidae > Natrix > Natrix helvetica. The sequence continues at coordinate 24,923,295 of NC_138553.1, forward strand.
TCTTCTAGTCCAACCCCCTGCCTAGGCAGGAAATCCTATACTGTTTCAGACAAATAGCGATCCAACATCTTCTTAAAGACTTCCAGTGTTGGGGCATTCACAACTTCTGGAGGCAAGCTGTTCCACTGATTAATTGTTCTGTCAGGAAATTTCTCCTCAGTTCTAAGTTGCTTCTCTCCTTGATTAGTTTCCACCCATTGCTTCTTGTTCTACCCTCAGGTGCCTTGGAGAATAGTTTGACTCCCTTCTTTGTGGCAACCCCTGAGATATTGGAACAATGCTATCATGTCTCCCCTAGTGATTGTAAAATGATTACAATAAACGGTTTTCCCACGCATTGGAAAGGCCCTCAAGATAGTAATACAATAAAGACATTGCCTAGTTTCAGAAGAGAAAGGAGAACACAACAAAAGGGGGAAAGGGATGGGGAGAGAAAAGGAAAACCAATTGGTCAGAAAGTTGCAATCAAGCAGCTGGCAGTCTGGGAGAGCACTGCTGCTGAAATTGTCAGTTCTTACTGGTCAAAAGGATTGCCTCTCTTCAAAGACATCCCACCCCATAAACTCTACTGGCTACTGCTACACTTGTCAACAAACACTAATTGAAGATATTGGATGCATTTGTGCTTTAGAATAGAATAGAATAACAGAGTTTGAAGGGACCTTGGAGATCTTCTAGTCCAACCCCCTGCTTAGGCAGGAAACCCTATTTCAGACAAATGGATATCCAACAACTTCTTAAGGACTTCCAGTGTTGGAGCATTCACAACTTCTGGAGGCAAGTTGTTCCACTGAGTAATTGTTCTGTCAGGAAATTTCTCTTCAGTTCTAGGTTGCTTCTCTCCTTGATTAGTTTCCACCCATTGCTTCTTGTTCTACCCTCAGGTGCCTTAGAGAATAGCTTGACTCCCTCTTCTTTGGGGCAACCCCTGAGATATTGGAACACTGTTATCATGTCTCCCCCTAGTCCTTCTTTTCATTAAACTAGACATATCCAGTTCCTGCCACCATTCTTCATGTGTTAGACTCCAGTCCCCTAATCATCTGTTGTTCTTCTCTGCACTTTTTCTAGAGTCTCCACATCTTTTTTGTTTAGTTACATACAGGGTCGGATTTTCCTATAGGCTAACTAGGCTTCAGCCTAGGGCCTCAGGATCAAGAGGGGCTTTTTATTTTTATTTATTATCCGTGCCACATTTTTTATAAAGGTTAATACCAATTACAACGTTTCATTTAATATATTGATATATATCACAGTAATGATGTATTTTATTATCTCTCATGTAATTTACAAACTTAAAAATGGGAGGTGAAAGGGCCCCATAAGTGGAATAGCCTAGGGCCTCTTTTCATCTAAATCCGGCCCTGGTTACATATATATATTTATATATGTAAATAACAACACGCCTATCGGTCACCTGTATTCTTCAATGCAGAATCTAAACTAAAATTATCCAGTATTTATTCCTACTTTCCAGGGTCTTTAAGTAACAGTTTCAAAGCATCCATCCTCCACGACTTATCCCCATTTCCAAGCGCTGGCTATAGGCCTGTCAAAAAGCTCCTTGACACAATATTTTCTTCCTTCGGGTCTCTCCCTTGGGGTTTTACTGGCAAGCCTTTAGCAGCTTCAGGCAAAACTGGGATCATCATTCATTAGCGGACCCAGCTGCAGTTCTGAACTTCTGCCTGACACGCAGCTGTCAGGAGCCTACCTGAGAGAAGGGCTAACATCCTTGCCGTAACTTCCAGCCGCGGCAAGGCGCTCAAGGTAAAACCAGAAGCAGAGACAAGAGGAATTATTGATCGCTGCTATCGACTTCATTCTCCCGTTGGCGCCTTAGCATCGCTCTCGGAAGAGGAGGAGGAGGAGGTGGTGGAAGGGGAAGAGAGGCAGCCCAAGTTCCGAGACGGCCCGGTCGGGCTCAAGCGCCTGCGCGCCCCTCCAGAGCCGCGCCGGGGGGCGCCGGGGGCCGGTCTGGGGCGGGTTCTGCGGGCGGGGACGGGCGAGGTGCGTAGGGCGCCACGTCGGCAAGCGCTGAAGAGGCAGCCGCCAAGGGCTCGGAGTCGGGTTCGGGTTTGCCTAGTCGAGTCGTCCGCCGCGCTGAACCGAACGGCGCGGACATCCCCGCGAGGTGAGTATGGAAGGTGGCCTCCAGCCTTCTCTGCGCTTTGCGCAGAAAATGCGGGGTGGAGTTGCCTGGGGCATCTTCTCCACCCCTTTCCTTCCGGGGTGGAAGAAGAAGAAGAATGGGATTGGGGGGAGGGTGGGGGGGTGTCGCCTCCCTCCCTCCGTACTCGCCGAGGCCGGGGTCTCTGCGAAGGTGGGAAGGGGGCGCAGGTAAAGGACCGCTTTGGGCACAAGGGAGCCCAAACGCCTCCCGTGCAAAATTGCCCCGAGAACTGTTCTGAACGTGTAAGGAAGGTGCTTCCCGCTAGATGCCATCCCGTAGCAAGGGAGGGGAACCGGGGAAGCATAACGAGGACAAGGGGACCGAACTTGATGTTGTTGGGAAAAGGAAAGCCTCCAAAGAGGGAGTTGTGTTTCTTCCCTGAGCTTCACCGAACAGCCTTGCGCTCCCGAGGTTAGCGTCGCAGCGTTCGGTGAGAACAGTCTCCCGGGCGCAAATTTCCTCGGATTGCCGCTTTCCAGCTCCCCTTTAATGGCGTTGTCGGTAGGTCTGCACTGTTTCAGACGTCCACCAGCCTTCCCTGCAGAGCCAGTTTGGCGGCTGCTTTGATTGGAAAGCGAGGAGAGAGAATTGGGGGGGGGGGGGGAGGGAATAATGCAGCGTCTCTAGAGGTTTTTCTCCCCCCGGGAAAGAGAGCAAGGCACATTCAGCGGTGCGGGTGCAAAAGGTGATAAAAATAGATTACGCAGGAGAAAAGGCAGAAGTGTGGCCAGTATATTCTGGCAACGGATATTTAGATTGGAGGAGGGGGAGGGGGGGTTCAACGTGGAAGAGTCCGCGAGGAGGTGGGGAAAAGAAGCCAGGCTGCACGTCAACAGAAGTATGGCTCCGGGTCCTGAGCCTGCCTCCTCTGCCACGTCACTGCTGCGTGCCATCCATCAGCCCTTTGTGTTTGCTGGGCCCCCATTTGGAGCCCTTTTGCAATGGGGAGGCTGCTGTTTACGCTCCTGTTCCTGAGTGTGTTTTCAGGCTTGATCCCGGTGGGGAAGATTGTTATTACTCTCGGTGGAAAACGGGGTTGGGTATAACGCATGTCCGCAGATTGTCAAACAGCTCATTGGATGCTCTGAAAATTAATATTGCGCCTTCATGAGATAGTTTACTCTATGCCTGTAAGTATATTTCTGCTTTTACAGCGCCGAAATTGTAAGGTTATTTAAGATGCAAGTCAACTTTGCCTCGGTAGTGGGCCTTTTCAAAAGTCTTCCAGGAAAATAAAATGCCTCAATTTTAAATTGAAATGGATGTGTTTGACAGAAAAGATTGGGAATTTTCTTCTTATAAAAGTACTCTGGAGCCCCACGTTGCTGGGTAACATCCACCCTGTATCATAAAGTTAAATTATCAGCTAGGTAAAGCCTACAAAAAGATGCAATAAGGAAATAAGGAATTCTCCAACCTCTTTGGGAACCATTGCTTTCCCTTGTGGGAATGTTGAGGAATTTTTAAATGGTTCTTTGAATTAAATCTGGCAAATTTCTAAAGAAAAACAAAATGGCTTTCATTTTAATATTTTAATAATTGGCTTTTCTAATTTTACTCATAAGCTGTCTTGATAAAATAGTGAAGTGAAAAAATATTGTATTGGACTCTTGGTACTGAATTTAAAACTGCTTTTCCAAAGGGTCTTCATTGTATAATGCAGCTTTCTCCAACTTATGCCTAAAAATATCTTCGGTCACAATTTCTGGAATTGCCATTCAACAATCACTGGTAATTATAAAGGTTGTAATTAAAAACATCTGGCTACCACCACATTGGAAAATGTGGTATAATGATAGCAGTAATGCTTTAATTGTCCCCAAATATCAACTACTATGACTGCAAACTTTTTTCTCATTGGAAGAAATGAAATGGCAGTAGCACTTAGACTTATATACCACTTCACAGTACTTTACAGACCTGTCTACCCACTGTTTATAGAGTCAGCATATTTCCCCCAACAATCTGGATCCTCATTTTATCGACCTTGGAAATGAGAATCTATCTTTTTTTACCATTCTATTTTAGTAAGAATGAACACAATAATAAGGATTCTAAAAATAATGATAGATCTGCAGATCTGTTTTTCAGATTTTGTGGAAACTGAACATTAATTGAATTTGTTTATTGCATAATCTAAACAGGAGTACTGGGGAGAATCTGGACAGCCATATAATTCTGAGCAAATATTTAAAATGTTTGTTTGCTGCTTTTAAAAAAATGAAGCACTATAGAATGACTATTCACCTAAAGCAGTTAAAGATCATTATCTAGTATTTTGCTTAGAATATCATATTTTCATAAATCCAGAATCTTGATTCCCAAGCTAGTTCAATGGTGAGGGGTCCTTATTAGCAAGCTCAGAGAGAGCCAAGGACCCCTCATTTCTACTCTGAGCTAAAAATATTCTCCTTTATCAGGAGTTCAATGGTTGCTGCAAATATTTTTCTGGAAGATATGCTCACCTTTCACATAATTTGAGTTGCAGATATTAGTCTGTGTTATATTTGGATTTCTTGTACAGTAACATTTTGATAAATCGTTTTGTTAAAACTATTACAAAATTTTAAGTATATAATTTTCTTTTATTTTATATAGAAAATCACATTGGCACATTTGAATACAGTAATATTTGGTAAGTATGGATACTAATAAAGTGTGTTTATTGTTTGTGTCTATTGAGAAAGCCTAAACCTTAGGGGTAAAGAACAAGGCAGGAAAAAAAATATGTTTCCAGAAATACCTTAGGGAAAATAACAACTTCCTCTCTACCTCATCCAGTTTAAAAATCAAGCTACTACGAGCATTCACATGTATGTTACATTCATACTGGATATTTTAAGGATATACAGGTAGTCCTCGACTTACAACAGTTCACTTAGTGATCATTCAAACTTACAACGGCACTGAAAAAAAATGAAGACAATTTCTCATACTTATGACTGTTGCAGCATCCCTACGGTCATGTGATTTACATTCAGATGCTTGACAACTGACTCACATTTATGATGGTTGCAGTGTCCCGGGGTCATGTGATCCCCTTTTGCAACCTTCTGACAAGCGAAGTCAGTGGAGGAACCGGATTCATTTACCAACAGTGTTATGAATTTAACAAATCAGGCAAGAAAAGTTGTAAAATGGGACAAAATTCATTTAACAAATTTCTCGCTTAGTAACAAAAATTTTGGGTTCAACTGTGGTCATAAACTGAGGACTACCTGTATTTTAGTTGGCATAGTTAGTAATCTGTATAAAGGAGAACTGTATTTCAACTGTGGTGTCAGATCACTTCAAACCTTTTGCTGCACAAAAAGAATATTCAAAGAATACAGTTACAAGCGATTAAAAGATACAATACAGATATTTACAAAAAAGATAAAACTCGAGTCAAATATTTTATTTTTGCATAGTGTAATACTCATCCAACCTACGAATATGAAGACTTCTTTTGCAAAAGTTTGGATAGGAAACATCTAGAAATGAGAAATGAAACAAAATCATATTTTGGGTTTTATAGGTTATATACATTAATTTATTAGCTATCTAAGTCCAAAGGACTTGGGCAATCTGAAGAGTTCATATTGTTGTTTCTTATTTATGCTACAAGATTTTTGTGTTTGTTATGGATGAGGGAAGGAATTGAGACAAGTGTGAGTTCATAGTCAAAGAATATTAATTATAATTAAACAGAATTTCTACAGATATGCGAAAGAATCTACAGGATGTAAAGATGACTGTTGATTTATGCTAAAATGAGCAATGAAAATAAAGGATCATCTTTGCCTGATTGAAAGATGACAGACTTTCCTGACAATATTGTCATAAATTCATTTGTTACTTACCAGGACATATAAATGGATTGCACTTGTCTATGACTCATTAAAACACCTGTGCTTTTTTCCAGAATCATGCATCCTAAAAAAAAAAATAAGGCCACTTTAATGGGTCACAAATGTTGCAAATGTTTCAAATACCTTTTCCAAATCACTTTGAAGGCTTGCACAGTCCTAGATTCCAATTTACCCTTCCCAGTTTGACATTCACAACTGAGTTGGAACTGCAATTCCCAGAATCCCACCAGTGTCTGCAGGCTTCTCTAACCTATGCGTATATTATTGCAAACTATTAAACAACATTAATTCTTCCAAAAGACTATTTGCTATAATAAATAGGAGTATTTAGCAATTTTTTTATAATTTGATATTTGTAATTTCCATTGCATTATTGGGTTGCATAGCAATAATGAGATATATATTAAAGCATTGCACAGCTGCCTGTTTTTATAGTTACAGCAAAATGTCCCAAAGGGGAAAAAGCTTGTTCATTAAGCCTGTAGGCTAAAAATAGCAACTGAACAACTGTCGCTAAAGGAACACATAAGATGTAGTTGTTGAATTGGCTCAGCAGTTTTTCTAGAAGGTATATCTTGTTAGATACAGTGTTTTTGTTGAGTTAGGTTAATCTTTCAGGGGTGGTTGGGCAATTTAAAATTATTTTACAGTGGTAATGTTATTTAATTAGAAGAAAACAAGAAGGAACTTGTCATTCTGAAACTATATAGCAAGTTATTATATATAGGTATGTAAGTCACATGAAATATAATTTTGGTTTATATGGTATACATCTGTAGAAATAATTTTGAAACTATTCTAACGACAGTTGGCTACTTACTAGATTTTAAAGTTCAGTGTTTAATTGACTCTTGGTGTTAAAAAGCCAAAAGAGGCTTAAACAAAACACTCTCTTGTTCAGTTCTTGCTATCTTTTTACAGAAGGAAGAAATGTGTATAACTCCTTAAGTTAGTTTAAGACCTTTATAATGCTGTCTATTTAATTCTTCAGAGTATGTTAAAGAAAAACTCATGTTGAGACATCAATGGGAAGCACATAAAACAATTCACCTGTTAGCATCAGTTAAACCATGTGATCTTTTAAAATAGCTCAAAAAGCAAGGTATTGTGTTCTAATTTAAGGACAGGAAGTGGAAACTGTTCTTATGTCCTGTTAACCTGTAGGCAGTGCACAGTTATTCTTATTGAATTCTATTTTCCATGTTGAGAGTTATGTTAATACCACATTACTTGGCAAAATTCCATATGATCTTGATAATCCTGAATAAGGTTGATGAAAGATTACTCCAGGGTAGTACTTCCCTCCTCAACCTTAGTGAATTGCCTCTGTAATCAGATGTTACTTAACAGCATTGCTTGTGCAATGCTTTCTTGTGGCAATCTGATTTGTATAAGGATAGGCCATTTCAGATTGCTGGCATCTTTACCTTGAATGAAATAGAAATGAAATTTCCTAAGTTGAATAGTTGAGTCATATTTAGATGCATGTAAAGTATTACATGGTTATTACAATAACTTTAATGATACATTATTCAGTGAACATATTTTCACCTTGATACTGAACTTATCATGCTGCTTTTAAATTTTACACAAATATGTCAAAGTCCTAATTCCAAGTCCAACAGGACTTCAGTATTCTTAATGTGCACATAACAATTTATTATAGTGACAGATTAATAAATGACATAACTGCAGTCTTAACTTTTTCATATTCTACTCAATACTCAAGTTAATTGAGGCTCAACTTTTCTCTAATTATTAAAATAACACAAGGTGTTGAGAAAGAGGCTTAGCCTATTTGTTTTTCTTGTTTAAAAGAAGAAATAAGGCCTAAATTTAGAATTTGTTAAATTATTACATAAGGATTTACTGTAAAAGATATTGAATCAAGCAGTTATATTTGTGGCCCAATTTACAGCTTTTCCCTATTGCAGCACAGCTGAAAATACAGAATTATTATTTCCTTACTTCTACTAAGGCAGGCTTTAAGAAATTTTTCAACTGACAACCTGCTTGAAACAAGAATGCAAATTATCCTGACTCTGAATTGGATAATATTTTCCCTTTTTCAAATTAAAAGCTTATATCCTAGGACAGCGACGGCTAACCTTTTCGGCATCGAGTGCCAAAACGAGTGTGCGCACGGGCGTGCCGGACCACCGGAACCAGGATGAAAGCAGCTGGCCGGTGTGCATGCGCACGGTGGCCAACTGCTGTTCCAGTTTCCGTCATGCACATGCGTGCCGGACTGCTGGTATTCTGGCCGGGGTGCATGTGCATGCCAGAACCCAGAAGAGGGCAGCTGGCAACCGTGCGCAGGCGCACCGGCCAGCTGCTTTCATCCTTGTTCCGGTGCTCCGGCACGGGCGTGCGCACACTCATTTTGGCACTCGGTGGTCAAAAAGATTGCCTCTCCTCAAAGACATCCCACCCCATAAACTCTACTGGCTACTGCTACACTCGTCAACAAACACTAATTGAAGATATTGGATGCATTTGTGCTTTAGAATAGAATACAATAGAATAACAGAGTTGGAAGGGACCTTGGAGGTCTTCTAGTCCAAGCCCCTGCTTAGGCAGGAAACCCTATTTCAGACAAATGATTATCCAACAACTTCTTAAGGAGCATTCACAACTTCTAGAGGCAAGTTGTTCCACTGAGTAATTGTTCTAACTGTCAGGAAATTTCTCCTCAGTTTTAAGTTGCTTCTCTCCTTGATTAGTTTCCACTCATTGCTTCTGTCCTCAGGTGCTTTGGAGAATAGCTTCACTCCCTCTTCTTTATGGCAGCCCCTGAGATATTGGAACACTGCTATCATGTCTTCCCTAGTCCTTCTTTTCATTAAACTAGACATAGCCATTCCCCCCTAATCTCTGTTGTTCTTCTCTGCACTCTTTCCAGAGTCTCCACATCTTTTTTGTTTAGTTTACATATATATTTTTATCGCCTATCGATCACCTGTATTCTTCAATGCAGAATCTAATCTAAAATTATCCAGTACTTATTCTTACTTTCCAGGGTCTTTAAGTAACAGTTTCAAAGCATCCATCCCCATGACCTATCCCCATTTCTGGCGGCGGAAATGCTGGCAGTGGCGCTCGTGCCCATAGAGAGGGCTCTGTGTGCCGTCTCTGGCACACGTGCCATAGGTTCACCATCAAGGTCCTAGGCCCTGAAGAAAACATTGGAAGTTACATATTGTTATATAGCATAAGTGCCTCTAGTACATGGTGAATCTTTTGGGCTTGGTGGCCCAAAAATTCATAAAATGCATAACATGACTCTGCTGGCATATCATATCCATACACACTAAACAAAAGAGAAACTATTCCTTCCTCATTGGTCCCCTTGCACCGTTCCCCAGGATAAGCCATGTGCTGCTTACCTTCAGGCAGTGTCCTCTTTCTGCTAACAGGCCCCTGCAGCCTACCCAGGGCTTCACAAGGTCTTCATTTTTGAAGCGGCTTCGGCTTCGGAGAATGCTTTTCTGCAGCCTCTGGAAACTCTGTGAAAGCATATCCTTTTCTCACAGGATTCTTGGAGATTCCAGAGGCCACCCAAGAGCATATCCCATTTTTTGTCCAATCTCAGAAAATCACATGATAGCAAGATGTGCTCTTGAGAACGGTTGTTGGATGTTGGTGAATGTAGGTGTAATCACTGGCGTGTCATCCAAAACACTATGGCATGTTAGATATGGGGTATTATACATTCAACATAAATGCTCTAGAACCGTGATGGCGAACCTCTGGCACGCATGCCACAGGTGGCACACAGAGCCATTTGTTAGGACACAAAAGGTGTTTCCCTGTCAGATCCAGCATGCATGCGCGCACTGGCCTGCTGACTTTGGCCTTCATTTTCAGCCATTTTTCGCTCAAAAAACAACCCAACGCGCAAACTGAAAGTTTAGGAATGGAACTTCCGGTTTGCCCGTAGGGCTGTTTTTCGCCCTCCGGAGGCTTTAGGGAAACCACCTGAAACCTCGGGAGGGCCTCCAGGAGAGGGAGAGGCCGTTTTCGCCCTCCCTGGGCTCCTAGAAAGCCTCTGGAGCCTGGGGAGGGCAACAAATGGGTCCATTGCATGCCAAAAGCAGGGGGGGGGACAATCTCCCTGCGCTCCCCCTGCTTTTGGCATGCGATGGGAAAAATATTAGCCATCACTGCTCTAGAATATTAATTCTTAACACCCATAATGTATGCGATAGTCGCAAATATCTATAGCTCGGATGTAGGATGAGGGTGGAAGTTCGTTCCCCGAGCTTGTGGGTTGGTTTCCGAACATTTCATTACTAGATGTTACCTAGCCTGTTAAAGTTCAGAAACCAACCCACAAGCTCAAACAATGAACCTCCATCCTCATCCATAAAGTATTGTATTGGTGATTTGACTGCCATGGAAAACAGGTCCCAGCATATGCTTTCATTGACTTGCTAGTGAGTAACTTTTCAAAAGAACCTTGAAAAGAGCTGGACTAAGGTAGAAACTATATATTTCTTTATTTTCAGGCAATAATGAACCAGACAGAGAAGGATGAGCAAGATGTTCCTCCATATCTTAACAGTGAACCCCCAGAAGGTATATTTTACAATAACAGTGCTGTTTGCTCAAATATGGTGCAATAAATTGTTCCTTTCAAATTGCTATTCTATTCTCCATAAGCAGATTTTAATTTCATGATCAAAGCTGACTGTAAATTACAAACAAAATTACTTTTAAAGATATGTTTGTGGTATTTTGCTTTGCTGCGGGATAATTTGGTCACCCAAGACCTTCAATCACTACTTCATGGCAACACACTAAAATTACTAGTCTGCTTTACTCGTGATTAAATAGCCAAGCCAATAATAGTTAAAATAACCTAAGGTTATGCAGAATCTGTTATATTAATACCTTGCTCTGCTAATATGGTGTCTTTTTAAAATAGCTTATGACGTGTGATATTGCTGCTAAGAAGGGAGCACTACTTTGAAAAGCTATGCAGCTTGGTTTGGAACCAAGTGACTTGTTAATTTATAATTGCAAGTAGATGATTTACTTGCACAAATGAAACCAGTCCTATTCAGTCTTCCAAGGCAGTCTTGTTTTTTTCAGAATCTCTGCCATCATTGGCTTTCCATTCACATGGAGGGTAATTGTATACCTGCTTTCCACGCTCAGAGAATGGTTTTGTTATTGATTAAGAGAGGTTAACACATAAGGTGGATATGTTTGTCAAATTATGTTTTCTTTCCTTCCTTTTGGATACATGGACTATGTGTGTATCTATGTGTATATTGTGTGCACATGCATACAGTAGTGGCCAAAATTGTGGACACCTTTTGGGGAAAATGTACAGTATTTTTGAGGTTTGATGTCTAATAATGACACTTTGTTTTTGGAGTAGTACCATAAAATTATATATCAATGGAAAGATAATTTAATCAAGAATGCAATGCAATAGGTTTTATGAAGGATTTGTATTAGAATAGCAGTTATAAAGAAGAAAAGTGAAACGTAGAAAAAATGAGATATACAAAAATTATCACCATTGAAAAAATGAGATATACAAAAATTATCACCATGTCAATTAATACTTAGTTGGGTAACCTTTAGCATGAATTATTATGGCCTTACAATGTCTTCCCACGGAGTGAACCAAGTCTTTTAGTTCTGCAGCTGTTATAATGTGAAACCAAGATTGAATGATTGTTTCTGTTATGGGTTTTGCTGGCTATATTGGGCTATAGCTTTTCATAGAATACAGATAATCAAACAAACTTTGTTGTATTACATTCTTGATTAAATTATCTTTCAATTGAAATATAGTTTTATGGTACTATTCCCAAAGAAAGTGGTGTTATTAACCATCAAACCTCAAAAATACACTTTTCCCAAAGGGCTGCCACAATTTTGGCCACTACTGTACATATATGCATGTTTCTAGCTATGCTGATTGTGGTGGTCAATGTAGGTTAAACAATGTCTGAACAACTATCTTTACTTTTTTTTTTTAAAAAAAAGTATTTTTCATTAGAAAATATTCAATAGATTTGATTTTGTGAAAAATCAGCCTCTTTTGTTTGTTTAAATTGCATGATAATATATTTTGTGAAGGAGTCCGAAATTCGGATTTCTTAGATTTACCTCTAACTTTTGAAATAAATTGAGCTACAAGGTCAATTATGAAATAGGAATGATGCAGGAAGTGAATGAAGTGGGTTTTTTTCTGCTATCCTGGGAAGGTGCTTGGTTCTACTAGTGCTAGAAAGCATAATATGCTGACTTTTCGAACCCAGTAAGATGTAGAAAATGGTTATAATACTGAGTTCACCTTCTAGGAATAAATTTTAATATGATGTCAGGTATCTAAATGGTCCCTGACTGGAATTAACAAATTAAATGTAATTTCCTGATGTATGAATATATTCATTGTGGAGTTCTGTTTTCTATGGGTGCATTACTTGGAACACTGACAGCTAGATAATGATTTATAATTTGCCATTTTATTGGTCAACATACCATAATTAAAACAATCCATAGTTTAACTTATTTCACCCCAGCAAATGGTAATCGGTTCTTGATATCTCAAAAAAGCCCTGATTCCGCACTGAAACGATTTCCTATCCTGTAATTAGTACACAAAATCGCTGAATCCCTTTATTAATAATGATCATAATTAAAGAACCAAAACCCACAAAACTTTCTTTTACATTCTTAGAAAATATTGAGAGTTTTTGCTATTCCCCCCCCCCCCCCCCAATGCTCTTCTGTTGGTGATATGTCATAGGAAAGAGTTGTTGTAGAGCAGGGTGTTAAACTCAAGGCCCGGGGATTGGATTCGGTCCATGGGGTGCTTAGATCTGGCCCGCGAGGCCGCCCTGGAAACAGTGAAGGACTGGCTCATGGTGCCTCTGCTAGCAAAAACTGAGCTTGGGAGGGCTGCACAGAGCCTTCCTGAGCTTTGTTTTTGTTGGCAGACGGTTGCAGGAGGCTGTTACAACCAAAAACGGAGCTTGGGAGCCCATTTTCACTGGCACAGCGCTCAGGCTACCACAGGCGCTCCCAACACAAGTGATGTCGAGCTGGCCACGCCCACCCCAGCCCCCGAGGTCAAACACAACCCTGATGCTGCCCTCCAATGAAATCAAGTTTGACACCCCTGTTGTAGAGCAAAATTTTACTGGGATTTTTCTTTCCACCGCATTTAAACTAATTCTGAATACTGACACTGTTTCTCTTCTTTTAGATTCAGTAAAAGATCATCCGCAACAACAGCCTGGCATGCTTTCCCGGGTGACTGGCGGCCTCTTCAGCATAACCAAAGGAGCTGTCGGTGCCACAATTGGTGGCGTAGCATGGATAGGAGGGAAAAGCTTTGAAGTGACCAAAACAGCAGTAACAGCTGTGCCTTCCATGGGAGTAGGATTAGTTAAAGGAAGTGTTTCAGTTGTGACAGGAAGTGTTTCAGCTGTGGGATCTGCTATCTCAAGCAAAGTGCCTTTAACTGGGAAGAAAAAGGATAAATCTGATTAAAGAAATTCAGTACTGTTTCGTTGAGGACCTTTCTGTGGCTATGGGACTTACATGATTTGGACTACTGTAAGGTCACCATTCTGGAGGAATATCTAAAGAACTGAAAGAATTAACTTTCTTCTGCAAGGAACATTAGCAGCCTGGTATCACAGAAACTTTAGATTTCTTCAGGAACTTGTCTGGCGAAATGTTACACTTGATTAAAAAAAAGGAATCAAGTACATGGATCTGAAGGAATGGCTCATGTTTGAACATTAATTCACTTTTCGAAATCTTGAATTAAAAATGTGAAAATCGAAGTGGAGGGAATGACTTGGCAAAAAGTTAAGCACTTCATGGTTCTGATGATAATAGCTCCCTTTAAAATAATTTCAGCGTTAAAGTGCTTAAATATTAGCCTGATTATACCCTTAATTGGTTGCCTCTGCCATACACAGATACGTTGATGTTCTAGCTTCAAGCCTATGTTGTCTATATTTTTTGGAAAACGGTCCTTGAACTCCCTATAGAGTCCTCGTCTATCTTTGCTTTTTCAAACTATTTTTATAAACACTAAATTCTTTAGACATCAACTGTCACAAGGATGTGTTTGTGTGCGCACACGCATGTATATGTGTGTATAGTATATTGAGTCAAATCATTCATGCCTTATGGTGAAAAACAATATTTTTTACTTAGAGAATCTTTTAAAGTTTTTGTAATGTCTGACATTTCAAAGCAGTCTGTAGGAGTACTACACTTTTTTTAATCTGTTGATACTGTCAAAGAAAGACTGCTAAATCTCAGGTGTAGCGCACTGATGATCTCACCTGCAAAATGAAAAGCCCTTTATGTTGTTAGGTTGCTTAACTGAAAATTAATTCCAAGTTTACATTAAGACAATATTGAGGGAACTTTTAGCTGTAAAATAAAACATTTCTGTGGTTTCTAGCCTCAAGGTACAAATTTGTACAATCTTATTTCTGGAGTAATACAAATACAGCAACTGCTGTTGCTGTGCATAATCTGTTTACCTGAGTATCACCCATTATTGCTAGAGATTTTGTAGAATTTGATGAATTATGCTTGGTATTTTCAATGATAATTAACATAAAATACTTTCTACAAATAATACCTCAGCAGGTAGGTTTGCTGAATGGCACCCATGACCAATAATGATAGAAACAAGTGATTTGTAGAGAAATGTATTTTGTGCATACATTTTGAAAGTTTTCTGAGCAAGACACAGATACGTCTCTTCCTGTCTTGTTCCTAATCCCTAATCCATTAAATCAGGATTGGTAGTCCTTTGTGCTCAGTGGGCTATATTGTGGATTTATTGGATTGATATCTTTAGAAGCTCTTTAGTGTGTTTCTGTTGAATTTGTAGCCTTTTGGTAGTCCTTAAAAAAAGACATGACTATTCTGTATGCAATTTTTTCTTAAAATGTGTGTTAAAAACACACAAACCTGGTTGGAATAGTTGTGATTATAAACACTAGATTAAAACAGTTGGTGTCTTGTAAAAGTAATGACCAAAAACTGTCCCTTGTCTAAAATTACATATTCATAAATTAAATTAATCTGATATAATTTATTGTATTGCTTCAATTTGTATTTCACCTGCCAAAGATCCATAGCTCAGTGATAAAAGCCTATACTGTGCATGGAAAGGATTTATATTTAATTCTTGCATTACTAGTTGAAAAGAATTATCAAAAATGTGCTGTTGGTATCAGACCAGAATTTGCTAGCTTGATGAAAGCAACTTCATATGCTCACCAGAACATAAAGAATATTTTTGTCCCAAAGGCATAATTAAAACTTCAATTAAAAAGAACTTCATTGCAAAACAGGTTTTATCAATGATACTATATAAATTAGGAGTTTGTTTGTTAATAGCATTTAATTAGGTGACTGGATTAACAATGTGCCTAGATTAGAGAGTTTATCAGACAATCTTCATATTGGATACCTTGGCTAGCATTTAGATACTTGTCATTTTACTACTCAACCAATTCCCTAATAAATGTGTATCTTAAAACATATATAAAAAGAATAAAATGTGTATGCGTTATTTTTAGAAATACATACTAAAGCTTTGTGTTTCAAACATAACAATGGTTTGCATATAGAATGTATATTTATAGGATTAGCCACAGCATAAAAATTGCAAACATATTGATGTACTAAGAACTGACATTTGATATTTCTTTGATGTTGACATTTAATGGGAAATGAGATCATTAAGTGTCTAGATTCATATGCTTAGAATAAGGAATAGAGAAATCTAGTATCAGTAAGCTGGCAATGTCAATATGCCCCAGCAGACATCTCTCTTAGTATCGATTAGATTCCTTATCCCTCCTGTTCGTTTTGTTGGAAAACTGTATTTTTCATTGAAGCAAATCTCAATTGTGCCTTCTGATAAATGGGTGACTTGCAGGGGTGAAATCCATTTACCTCTGCTACTGATTCAGAAGCAATGTGAGTGCATGCATTGCACCTTCCACGCATGCACAGAGCATCAAAATGATGTCCAGGCAGGTGGGCAGAGCCTGCTACTGAGCAAGCGAGTAAGTGAACAGTGAAGTAAGTGAACAGCGGGGGGGGGGGGGGAACAGCTGTGCTGCACAATTTATATTAGCTAGAAAGCTGGATTTCCTGCTTTCTAGCTAATTAAATTGTCAGGAAAATGTTCTGCCAAACCGGTAGCATTTTTTTTATGCTACCGGTTTGGGTGAACAGCTGGCATCTTTGCTGTCTGAACTGGTAGCATTTCACCCGATGCCTTGTAACATTCCCATGCCAACTACTTTGTGAAATGCTTTCCAGACACCCATTGATCCCATAAAGTGTCTTTTTACTGATGGGACAGAATGACATAATGAAATATCATCCTCTTTTTTTTGCATTGATTCTTGATTTAATATCATTCAGCAATGACCTGAAGAAACTATTTGGGGACAATCGAGTAGAACCTATGTAATAAAGAATATTAAACTCCAGGACTTCATCCCATTTCTATACACAGGTTTCTTTTTGAATGCATGAATTTTCATGCAGTTCTAAATACTAACCTGTCATGCTTGATACATAGGAAGAAAAATAACAGTTAAATAAACGTGCTACATGCAAATTTAAAACCAGACTTCTATGTAATTATGAGATTGGCCAGTCTGTTCCTTGTGTCTTCAGTCCTGAAATCACTGAATGCACATGTACCATCTTAATGACTCCAAATAATTTAAAATGCCAGAGTATATTGCTAAAATTGATTGTGCATATATTCGAGATCAGTGAAAGAAAAAGTTTATGTGGTTACTAAGAATTGACACTGGCTTGATGGCACATAATAGTCAAGTAGGTATTTCTAATTAGCAGGGATTATATATCACTCAATTATGCATGATTAACCTAATTTATTAAACTAAATATATTAAATATATTCTCAATACATTTAAATTTTATTTTAAATATTGCACAAAGCATGGATATTATAACTTAAACCAATGGTGGGTGCATTTTGTCTGTCAGGACATAAGTTTAAAACTTCATTCCCTTTCCTAAATAATGTATATATTCTGCTGACAATCCTATAATACTCTTACACAAACCATATTAGAGTACTATTTCCTATTCTGGTGCTTACCTCTTAAATGGGGGGGAGAGGACAATTGTAATTATTGAAGGACTGGAGCCACCCAGAGCCACCTTGTAAGGGAAATGAATGGCATAGAAATTTAATAAATAATATGTTTTATGAAAAGTTGAAATGTTGAGATTTACAAAATCACCTCCATATGATTAAAAAAAGCCTACATATACACAAGATATGCAGAAAATAAAGAAAATATTTCTTTCCTAACTCTTAAGTGAAAGACGTTTAGATGCAAATACCCGGTAAATGTATTTCATACAACATGGAACTCCAGAATCCTCTCCCACATGTCTTAAATTTGTTTTGAAGGGAAATTGAATCCATGGAATATAGGACTATCAGTAGTTTCTAGGCATAATTGCTACGCATTACTTCCATATCAGAAAAATGCCTTTTAATATTAATTCCTAGAGGACATGAGCAGTGCTTATTGGACTAGTGTCTAGCTGTAGCTTTCACATACAAATGTGGTTGGCTACTGTAGGAACAATATATTGGATCAAACAGCCTTTCAGTCTGATCCTACGAATTCCATGAGAATTGCATGTTTAAAAACAGTGATTCAGGAAAAAAAAGGCCTGTGTAAAAATTCAATTTCTAAGTACAGTTACGTGCAATTTATTTGAATTATGAAAGACAAATCGGTCCTGTCTTTTTATTAAGCAGGTTCTGGAAACTAATCTTCAATATTCAAAGGAGCCACTGGATTATATATGGGTCTCTCACTTTTTGCTTGTATCTTTCCATAGGTAGTTTCAAAATCTTTTTTCGTTCCATTGAGATATTTTATAGTCCCATTCTTCAGACTGTATCCGAGGGCATCTAATTTTTTAATCCGATACTGAATTATCTCTGTTGATAATTCTAACACTGTGGGTGACTCTTTAATTTGTTCTATAGAAATTCCCTCCTTCAATAGTTCATCTAGTCTTTCCTTCAAAACTGGAGCTGAATAATAGAGAAGGGCAGGACACTGTAATATTAGCTCTTTTAATTCTTGATCACTGCAATTGAAGATGGACTTTGAAAACAAAAGGCTACTCTGCATATTGCTAGGATTAAGTTGAAAAATAAATCCTTTGAGCTTGGACAACAGGTTTAAAACTTCGGAATCGGTGAATTGATTGTTCTGAAGAAACTCCAGGTTTTCTTGGACAGTAGTAGAAGTATTTAATAAAACAAATGGATTTTGACTCAATAATTTCAATAGCCAGTTTTTCCAATTCTCCTGTGAACCACCTAGCCTTAAATAGTTTCTTTGCAGAGTTTCTATCATATGCTTATTCTTTTCAACAGGGTTGTAAAAAATATTTGATGCAGTTGTTAAAAACCGACGGATGATAGCATTCTTCAGCCCCAGTGCTTTGAAGAAACTAATGTTGGCCTTCTGATTTTCATAATGTTCAACATTAAAAAAAGCATCTGGAAATCGTTTTATTAACTCCACTAACTGCTTTTCATTTTGACAGACAGATAACCACAGATCTCTTTGGCAAGTGATATTGGTAGGACTACAGAGAATGGCTTCAGGACAGCATTCAAACATATGTGCTACCGAAGGTCCATCAGCGCCAATTGTTTGCAAAATATTAGCTATTTCCTTGACATATGACACCTCTTTTGATAGAACCCTTGGCTTCAGCCTACGGATTTTCTTTATATCCACTGATAATTCGGACAGATTTTCCACGGTGGCTTTATTCTCCTCTCCTAAAGAAGTATCAGTGGCATATCTCAAATGCTGTAAACGGTGTCCATTCTTTCTTTGATACCAGAAGACTGATGGAGCTGCCAATATTAGGCAGGGCTGAGATCTAGCCAAAAAATGCATATAGAAATTTGGGACAATATAAGCCATTTCATTCTATGGACAAACACCACATCAGGAAAGGCCTGTAAGAACCAGAGCATAAGCTATTAATGCCATGTTAAATTCAAATTGGGGGGGGGGGGGAAGCAAGAAAAACAGTTCTCAGTAATCTTAATAATCCCAGATACATGACTAGTATGCAACATTAGGCAACTATTATTTTTTTCTCAATTTATCTTTATGGAAGCAAAAATGGTAATATAATAATGTAGCAGGCAGAACTTAACTGGAAAACTATATATACTATTAAATCTCATCATGACCTTTAATTGGGTGAAAGGGTGCATCATAGAGCAACAATTTTTGAACCAAGACACCTCAAATGGGCTAATTTACAGAATGTGTCCAAAATTCAGGATCAATTATTCCTAAGGAAATAAAATTTGTGTAAGGTATGGCTGCTTCATTGCTACTGACTGCTGCTGCACTACTACTAATATGGTTAGATTTAGAACATCCCATGACAGTTTCCCAGCCAGTCTGGCAATCCCTGTGTTAAGTCCTTGAGGCTATGACGCCATTGACTATCATTGCCGGCTCCTGATTGGTTGAGACGCGAGCAGCCAGCTGGCGGGAGAATGCAGCCATTCTATTGATTCAGCATCTGACAGCTATAGTATAATAGGGTTGTCAGCTGTCAAATGTTGCTGTTTGCCGGTTCGAGGTTTGCCTTACAATCTGCTTGCCTCAGTTCCTGGCTGCCTCGTTCTCCCTACAGAACACCCTCACTCAGTCCTCTCCTCTGCAGCAGCCATTTAACTGCCTGCTGGGGAGATTTCCAATGTTCCCTATCAAATCCCCACAAGGAAACTCAATGGGGAAGCTGGCAGGAAGTCAGAAGTAACTTCTGCTACAACTGTTTTTTTGCCCATCCTTGGTCATTTTGTTTCTCTGCTTAAGACAATATCTCTAAAATGATGACACAATGAGGCATGGGTCATCTAGTGTTGTCTAAATCCCTTTTCTTCAAATAAAATTTTGTGATTGTGACACAGTTGATTGATGGATTCCTCCCTCATTGTCTCTTAAAATATTTTTGCCTATTTAATAAAAATCCTGAACTCCCCATTCCATTCAAATTAAATTGTGTGAAAACTTGCTTTGGATTGCCAAGATATACAGATGGTAACTACCGTAAATGTTAAATAGAGCAAAGGTTGAAATAGACATATTTCTTTCGTTGTAATACATCTGGGTCTGTGGTAGAATTCCAAAAATTTTACTACCAGTTCTGTGGGCGTAGCATGGCTTCGTGGGCGTGGCAGGGGAAGGATACTATAAAATCTCCATCCCCACCCCACTCCAGGGGAAGGTTATTACAAAATCCCCATTTCCTCCCCACTCCAGGGGAAGGTTACTGCAAAATCCCCATTTCCTCCCCACTCCAGGGGAAGGTTACTGCAAAATCCCCATTTCCTCCTGATCAACTGGGACTCGGGAAGCAGAGAATAGATGAGGGCGGGGCCAGTCAGAGGTATTTAGTGGTTCTCCAAACTACTCAAAAAGTTCGCTAGCGGTTCTCCAGAACTGGTCAGAACCTGCTGAATACCACCTCTGCTGTGGGCATTAAACAGATTTAAACAAAATAACACCCCTGTACTTTTATTTCCTGCCTTATTTCCTCTTTGATCACACAGCTCTTCTGGCTCCTGCATGCCAGGGAAACTGAGAAAAGAATATGAAAACAAATAAAAGAGTAGAAGCAGCCATTACCATAGGAATAACAGAAAATATATCTTTTCTGATTATATGTAAAGCAGGTTTCTTCTTTTTGGCAATTTTCAAAGGCATTTTCAGACTTTTTAAACCTTTATTTCACACAGTGGCATTATGCAATCTTTAAGTGGGAAGACTTACATTTTTAAGAAGTAAAACTTTCCTCAAATCAGAGTCAGTTACTGGTGCCTATGTGCGCAGGCTAATATGAATTTGTTAACGCTGTAATAATAAAAGTAGATTTAAAAAAAAACATATTTTTAATATCTACATTTCTGGAGGTTCCTGGGGATTTCCTGTTCAGATACCAACTAACGAACCCACCCATTCCACTGTCATTGGGAGCATTTAATAGCAATCGCTAACAAAATATATCAACAGGGCTGGGATTTCCTCCTTCCCGTTTTTATTCATTTAAAGCATTTCGATTTTGCCCGTCAAAAAACATTAGATTTCAGTTTAAAACGGCAGCCGCAGATAATAAACAAATTGCAACGACTACGTGTGCATCGCAACCCTGAGCACGTTTAACTCAACCCTGCGTTAATTCAACCTGACTAGCGACCCGAAGTGTTTAAATCACACAGCCAGGGATCTCGAAATGGGGCTTGAAGGGAGGCAGGACTGTTTGTGGTTGCAATGCGTCAAAAGTCCCAGCAGGAGCTCGACGACAGCGGGACCGAGTCATGCCTTCCTTGGCAAAGTCTGCGCGAGCTTTTGGGGCAAGCGCGCACAAACATTCCGGGGAAACGAAATCCACGCAATAGAGCGCATCTACCCTTGATGAAAATGCAATAGGATCGCCTCCCGCTGCCTAGGAGCAGCCGGCCCTGATCCCTCCCCAGGCAAACTAGCACGCCTTGTCCCGCTTGCTCTTTTGACCCAGCGCCGTCGTCCTCCCCTGGACAACCCCAGACGCTCCCCAGCCACCATTACGCCTTACCCGGGGTGCCAGCTGCAGAAACTAGGCTGCTGGCATCACAGGCCGTGCTCCTGAGCCATACCAATGGCCGAGGTGGGGGAGTTATGATGGTGGAACAAACCATCTCCGATTCAGCTTAGTGGCTGTCTTCGAGTGTCTTTTAAATCGTATATTCTACGAAACCTAGTCGGACTAATTTTTTTTTGAACTTTTTAAACGATTTATTCTAATGCTAGTTTTATAAAAATACTAGTTTTTGTATCTAAAAAAGTAGAGTTTTTTTTTATTACAGAAATGAATAGGTGCATTGAAATCTTTCCCCGCTTCTACAGCAGAGCCGCAGACCAAATAAGACTTTAAAAAAAAACTTTTATTCTGTGTTGTATGAATGTGCATTGTCTCCACCCAGCTCTCCTTGTCCTCCTCCTCCCAGGAAGGAAGGAATCAGGACTTTCTCATTAGCAAAATTCCTTGCTCCCAATACAAGTTTTTACCTCATTCATTCTGTATTGTTGTTGTTGAAACGGAACTAGCAAAGTGGTGTCACTCCCACAAAGGCTTGTCTATACAAAAATGATCTCAACAAGCCTTAGGATGTTTGTAAAGCAGCTGGACTGTACTGTGGGTTACTTTGTTTATGCTGAAGAATAACTTCACAGGCGTACATTCGGATTGCAACATAAATTTTGCTAATAATTTAACCAGATTCATTTCCTATTGTTAGTTACTTACTGTTTAAGTTGCGATATCTATCTACACAGTAATGTATGGAATATCTGAGGAGCAAAAGTGAAGAGAACTTTGCTACCAAAATGTATATAATTAGAAAAATAATATAGAAAAGGAGCATGAGGTTATTATAAGTTATTTTGCTTTGGGTTTTTTTTGTTTTTTTTTTTGTAGTGAGGATCCCATTTGAAATCGAGAATGGCTTTCCATGGCTGAAGAAATAGCAGCATGCCAGGATTTCACAATAAGAATCAGTTCTAATTAGAATTTCTATACAGGAATATTCCATGCTGGTTTATTTGATACAGTTTGGAACTTGGGAAATTTTCATAAGCCAATGCTGCAATTTATTATAATTTAGGAATGCAGATTTTAATGTTTTGGTCATAACAGACAGAAAAATAGAATGGGATTCACTAAGGCAATATCCATAATGAACCTGTCCACCTCAGAAGCGCTTCAACTTTAAAGTTTCATTTACTCATTTATTTTCATCTAGTGCCGTGATGGCGAACCTGTGGCACGCGGAGCAATTTCTGAGGGCACGCGAGGCATTGCCCTGTCAGCTCCAGCACGCTGGCCAGCTGATTTTCAGCCTTGATTTTCAGCTGTTTTTCGCCCTCCGGTGGCTTCAGGTAAGCCTCCTGAAGCCTCTGGAGGGAGAAAAACAGCCCAACGGGCAAGCCGGAAGTAATAATAATAATAATAAATTTGGATTTATTAGCCGCTCCCTTTCCAAGTAGGACTCGGGGCGGCGTACAATGGAGCATAAAACATAAAAAATATATAACACCACCAAACGTACATATATACACAACACACATACATACACGTACAAGTCCATTCCCAAGCTTCCAATTTGCATGTTGACCTGTTTTTCGCCCTCCCCAAGCTCTTAGAAAGCCTCTGGAGCTGGGGGGGGGGGGGAAAGGACCTACCAGGCCTCCCGGAAGTCAGAAAAAGGGCCGTTTCTGGCCTCCAGGAGGGGAGGCCATTTTCGCCCTTCCCAAGCTTCAAGAAAGCCGATGTGACTGTGTTGGTGCCACCTATTACCATATTTGGTGGACTTGTAAAAAAGTTAAAGCATTTTGGATAAAAATATGGTGGGTTTTTGAAAAAGAGGATAAAGTTCACACCCCAGTTGTTCCTGTTAGGTATAGTTTCAGATTGTACTGTTATAGAGACTAATTTGATTTTGTACCTAATGACGGCAGCAAGATTGTTGGTGGCGCAGTATTGGAAGAAGGAAGAGTTGCCCACTATCCAAGAATGGATGTTAAAAGTAGTAAACTTAGCAGAGATGGCCAAAATCTCAGCGTATCTGAAGGACCATTCAGATGAGAAGTACAAGCTGGACTGGAGAAGATGGATTGACTATATTCAAAACAAATACCGGACTAAAAAATTTCAGTTAGCTTATGAATGAAGGCATAATGAATGCTACAATTTATTTAAAGCTAGTTTAATAAAGGGGGAGTTAAAGCACAAGAATAATAACATGTTAAAATTAGTTAGCTTATGTTAGCGTATGGTTATTAAATGTTTATACCCTTTATTTTGCTCTGGGAGGTCGGGGGGAGGGGGGAGGGAAGAGGGGTAGGGATGGGGGAAGAGGGAAGGGGGGTAATAATTGTAAAACTTATTTAAAAAATTTAATTAAAAAAAAAGAAAGCCGTGTGCGCATGCGTGGGGCAGCGTGGAAGAGGCATGCATGCGCAGGGGGCACGGTGCGGGGGACTAAATTATGGGGGTGGGCACACACACACACGATAGT
The DNA here is from genome assembly GCF_964273705.1 of Natrix helvetica. NCBI lineage: Eukaryota > Metazoa > Chordata > Lepidosauria > Squamata > Natricidae > Natrix > Natrix helvetica. Next base: position 24,947,485 of record NC_138553.1, read on the forward strand.
GTGCATGCATGTGCTTTTGGCACCCCAGGCGGAAAAGGTTCACCATCACTGATCTAGTGTATTTGCACACATACATTTTAATTTCAAATAAATTTACTATAGGAGTATACAGATGTTTTTTTACACATGGCTGGAAGTTTTACTCAGCTCCATAGCTTTCCGAATGTGCTAAACTTTATTTGAATCTTTGGGGAACTGGCCTGAAAGTAGCATAAGGCATTGTCTGGCAAAGGAAATAAGAAATGTTTGTATCATAATGATCCAATGGAGCCACCAATATTCCATTGCAAACACATCAAAAATGCCCAATTTTGGCCCTGACACCAATGAAACATCACTGGTGGGATAGATGGATCATAAGAAGTTGGTGCAAGGTTTCCACAATATCCTCCATCTCACGGCAATCAATAGTTGCTCTGTAGATAGCAACTTAAAACTGGCTTCAGTTGGCTCATTTCATTGATACTGTAAAAACATTCATTGGAGCCTCATTTTTATTTTGCATTAAAACAAAATGAAAGTTTCCATTCTGAATCCATCAAACATACAGCTTTGTATATAGATTCCCAATTTAAAAGTAACTAATATAATTTTAAGCCAATGTAATAGTCCCAATACTAGATGTAGAGATTCTAATTATCATAAAACTTAATTGTATAGGAGATGCAAAAAGTATTAAGACTATTGAGAAACTTTAAAAGCACACGTATAAAGGTATAAAACACATAATTAAAAAACCCACAGAATGCTAGCACCACCTTGCACTAACGTCATAACACAACTGTAAGATAAGAAAATTATAGGTTTTATTATACTTCCAACTTTAAGATAATTTCATGTTTACATATTTCTCCCTTCATGTTCCTTAAATAATGTTAGATGTTTGGTATCATTATACTTAGTGAGTTCTTGATTTCTGTCACTGGCCAATAGATGTAGATTTTAATTAACATTCTTGCTATTTGTTACTTGCACAGCCAAATATTGAGATCTCTTATTCCTAGAACTTGACTGGAAATCCATAAGTAGAAAGAAGCTTCAGAATTATTTTTTTCACCCGTGGGATCAGTCTACCAGGGCAACTTGGTCTACCTAATTATGGAACAGAACACACTGCTTCCGTTTTTGCTTTTCAGCCCCAATCCAGGGGCCTTCACAGGCAGTCACTCGACAAAGAAATAAAGGGAGACTAGTATAGATCTATTTCAAGCTATTTAGCTCTCATCAGCTAGTCATACCCTTCTGAGATTCAAACCCAGGCTACTTGCATATTAGGTAGATGTATTAACCTCTGAGCCACAAGTTCTCCTTGCTTTGTTGGCTATACCAGGGGAAAGATTAAGTGGTTTTTCTCCAGTGGGACTGGTCTACCAGGGCAACCTAGTCTACACAATTATGGGACGGAGCATATTCTTATTAATATTTTATCTATCCTATGTAAAATTGGAAATTATTACTATATCTTGAGCAGAGTCATCTAAGACATTTTGCTTGCTTAGTTATAGAGCACAATAGGGTCCACCTTTTTCATGTACTAAAGACAACAGGACTAGTAGTTCAATCTTTGTCTACTTCATGCAGTTTGCACAGAAGTATCTGAATTTAATTCTACAAAATCCACTTCTCTGAGCTGGGAGTGAAGACCCTACCATTAAAATTACAACTTAAAAGCTACCGAATGAAATTGGGAGATTTTAAATAAATAGTTTAAAAACTATTTTTACCATATTGTTCTTTTTCCAAGTCTTTTTTCCGTAAATGCAGTGCAAAAAGAGACCATAGTGTTATCTCATTTTATTTCAAGAAGGGAAGACTTCCTGAAAATTGGATGTTGTATGTCTTCAAATAAATAATTCCACAAAAAATGGAAACGTTGAATGCTCATGTCTGATGGCTGCCCAGAAAAGTTTGAGATTGTTGATCTGATTTGGGAGTGGGATGGGATAATATATATATGTTCTATTAAATTGGAAATAATAAAAATGGAACCAACCCACATATGTAAGCTATGTACAAGTAGACATACAATATGGTTTTCTGGCTGTGCATTCCTATGTATCTATCTTGCCCCTCATGATTCTGCAGGTTGAATGTATAATTGAAACTACTCAGTTGAAAGCATTCAGTGGAAAATATGGGAAGCTATTTCATAGTCTCCCTTCCTTAAATTAATCTTGGATCTATTTCCCTTTGAAAGTGGAAAGTACTAGGGTTTTATGGTGGCTTTATAATTATTAATTATATTTCAAATGAAGTGGCTAAGCAGAATTCCACAAAGTGCAAAGTAATGTATTGGAGTAATATCAGATTTGCTGTCATATTCTTTTGCATAACACAACTCTTAGCACTGTTTTTTTCAGTGCTATTGGGACAGTTTTCCAAATAATAATAATAATAATTTGAATTTATTAGCCGCTCCCTTTCCAGACAGGACTCGGGGCGGCGTACAATGGAGCATATAGAACATAAAACATGTGTACAAACACATAAACATACATATATACAAAGACACACATGCACGGAGGAGGTAACAAATTACAACATTTAGACAGTTAAAAATCACCATTAAAATACCCCAATTGTAAGAAACCCAATGTACAATTAAAATTTAAAATTTAAAAAGACAGTCAGGAGGAGTAAGAAAAATTACGGTTGAGCCAGGCCAGATAATTGAAAGAGGTGGGTCTTCAGCTGTACACGGAAGGAGCGGAGATCGGAAGTAATCCTGATGTCACGGGGGAGGTCATTCCACAGGGCTGGGCCCATCACAGAGAAGGCTCTGCTCCTGGGTGTCGCCCCCCCGACACTGTTTGGCGGATGGCACCCGGAGAAGTCCCTCTCTGTGTGAGCGAATTGGTCGTAGGGATGTGTGGGGCAGGATGCGATCCTGCATGTAACTAGGTCCTGTGCCATGAAGCGCTTTAAAGATCATAATCAAAACCTTGAAACGCACTCGGTAGACCACAGGAAGCCAGTGCAGCTCGCGCAGGAGAGGTGTTACAGGGGAGTATCTAGTCCTCCCCATAATCACCCGCGCGGCCGCGTTCTGGACCAACTGTAGTCTCTGAGTGCATCTCAAGGGAAGCCCCATGTAGAGAGCATTGCAGTAGTCCAGGCGAGACGTCACTAGTGCATGGGTGACTGTGCGTAGGGCATCCCGGTCCAATAAGGGGCGCAATTGGCGCATCAGGCGAACCTGATGGAACGCCCCCCTTGCCACGGCTGTTACATGGTCATCCATGGACAGCCGGGCATCTAGGAGGACACCCAAATTGCGCACCTGTTCCATGGGGGCTAGTTGCACGCCCCCGATGGCCAGAGATGGAAGCAACTGGTTGAACCGGGAGGCCGGAAGCCACAGCCACTCCGTCCTGGAAGGGTTGAGTTTTAGTCGGTTGCCATCCATCCAGACCCGTACGGCCTCCAAACACCGGGACATCATTTCGACGGCCTCAAATGGGGCTGATTTCCAAAAAGTAGGAAAACGATCTCATATATGCATATCTAAAATATATTGTCATAATATACAAATCCATTCAGCAAAGGTGACCAACAAGAAGTACTAGAGTGCATAACACCAGACATGTCACTAGAAGGAAAAATCACGAAACTGTGTCCAATTATTTTGGCTACGTCATGCGGGGGAATTCAGTGAACAATATTGGGAAGAGTTGGGGTAAAAGGAAAGCAGGCCACCAAAGAACATAATGCCTGGACACCATCAAAGCTGACACCAGCCAGAAAAATCCGAAGAAACTGTGCAAGATCAGAAGATGTGGAGAGACATGGCCCATAGAATTACCAAGAGTTGGACATGACTTAATGGATAATATCATCATCATACAAATCCATGAAGAGCTGGCTTCATATAAGAAGTCTGTTACACCTGAATGATCTCTAGTCTTCACAATTGTCGTAAAATCAATAGATTTAGTCATTAAATCATCTGTTACAAAGGTGATATGTAAATATATGCTAAAATGACGTGTTGAAATATTTGTTTTCATTTCTTTTCCCAAGCACGACACAGAATTTTTTTTAAAGAAACCATTACAAATTGATTGCAGTAGTCAGGAATTATTGGGTGTAGGCTTATTTTCATGGAAAATAAATGAAGGCAGACTGGCCTTGCCTAATCTAATGATGTTTGCCACATCAGGTACTTCCTGTTATTGTCTACCTTTACTTAAGAGCAGGATCAAGGCCATCACTTATTCCATCCAGCAAATATATAGTTTAATGATTTAAACTTTAGTGAGAATATGTAACTCTTTTTAACTCTATGATTTTGTTCTTCTTATGAGTTGTATGGGATCAGTCTTGCAAATCAAAAAAGATATGTATGCAACAAATTTTATTTGATTATAATTATTCGTGTTGCAAATATTTATTTTGAACCAACCTAGAAGGTTTTTTTCTCAGAATGATTTAGTTGTTTAGAATACATAAATAAAATGGATTTTAGAAGCATTCTACAGTACAGGTAGCTCTTGACTTACGAACACAATTGAGCCCAACATTTCTGTTTTTAAATGAGACATTTGTAAAGTGAGTTTTGCCTCATTTTACGACCTTTCTTGCCACAGTTAAATAATCCTTGTAGTTGAGAAGTTATTAACACAATTGTTCAGTGAATCTGGCTACCCCATTGACTTTTCTTGTCGGGTCACAAAAGATGATCACATGTCCCTGAGACACTGCAATCGTCATAAATATGAACCAGTTGCCAAGGATCTGAATTTTGATCCCATGATCATGGAGATGCTGCAAAGGTCAAAACTCTGGAAAATGGTCACAAGTCACTTTTTTCAATGCCATTGTAACTTTGAATGATCACTTAATGAACTGCAAGTTGTGGACTACCTGCTTTTGCAATGGTGTGCATTGGACCATACATAACTGTATGATTGATACATACAAATGAAAAATATTTTTGTAAAATACTTTTTATCTATAATTTGTGTAATTTATGTAAAATATTTACATCAGGTTTATCAGTGACGTGCGGTGAGGTATATGGCTGGTGAGGTTGGTGACGTCATCAGGAAGGCGGGGAATGGGACCACGTGTGCTGGAGGCTGAGGCTGCCTCAGCCTCCAGCACACGTGATCCCATTCCTGCCTTCCTGAGCGTGCTCCACCGGCTCGCGCTCCGCGGTCCCCAACAGCAGCTGCTTTTCAGTGCTTTTCTGTGCGTCTGGAGTTTAGGACATCCGGCTATCTACCTAAACGCCAGACGCACAGAAAAGCACTGAAAAGCACTTCGCCTCCAAGCCACTTCGTCTTGATGATGTCGCCGCAGCTGCTGGGCGTGGCCAGACAGAGGTAGCCAGAGCAGCGCCGTGGGGTCCAGCCGGACAAAAGAGCGAGCGAGCGATGGAGGATCAGGCAGCCTGATCCTCGGTCGCTCGTCTGCCGCACTGCCTCAGCGCCACTCTGGCTACCTCCGTCCGTCTGCACCCGGCAGCTGCAGCGACATCATCAAGACGAAGTCCAGCGGAGGAAGAAATGTTGTTGGTGCTCCCGGACTTTGTCTTGATGACGAAGCCACGAAAGCAACTGGGGAACGACGAGAACCTTCCTGCCTCTGCTGGACTTTGCGCGCTCCTCCCAACTGCAATATATGTCCAGAAGCGGCTTTTGTGGCTAACGGGGTTTCGGCTTCGAGCCCAACAGCCCCTGCCACTTCTGGACGTCTATTGCAGTCGCGAGGAGCGCGCAAAGTACAGCGGGGGCAGGAAGGTTATTGGCGCTTCCGAGAACCCTCCTGCCTTCGCCGGTTGCCCAGCTGGCACCGCCCCGCGCACCCACCTTCTCCTCCCTCCTCTTCCTCTTCACTCCCCAAAGGCTCTTCTCCTTACTGGAGCTTAGCGGGAGCCGTGTAAAAGGGATGGGAGGAAATATATATTATTATTATATATTATTATTTCATGATGAGAGGTGAGGCTCTGCCTCCCCTGCCTCCCCTGACCGCACGTCCCTGAGGTTTATGCATAGTAGTACCAAAAATATGAAAATATTATCTGATAGGGACACATGTGATGAGGAGCAAAAATGAGGAAATTTACCAGAAAGGTCTATCAGTGTCTGCTAACATAACTCCATACAAGTAAGAATCTCAGAAGGCAGATAATTACTAAGTGTGCTGCAGAGGCTTGGAATACATCTACTTTGTCAGTCAATGATATGCTCTTCTTTTCATCTTTGTCTCTCATTTTTGTTTGTTTAGGAAGAATCTGGCTTTCTAAGCCTGAAGCAGTTTTACCATAAAAACACAGATCAAACAATGCTTGGAATATTACATTCAGCCTATTAGTATACTACTTAGCACCACTTTTGCTAAATGTAAATGTGTCACCCGGGTGGTTCTTTATGGGCAAGGCAGCTCCTACACCAAGGGTTCAAATACTTGTGAAGCATAGATTTTGAAGGTTTCCTCATTTCCTTGAAAAAGTCTCCTCCTAGCATGGTGTCATTTTTCCTCTGCCTGTGCTAACTGAAAGCCCTATCAATTGTGGAGCTGACGGGCGACAGGGAGCCACAGCAGAGGAATGAAAGAGCCACATGTGGCTCAGGGGTAGGTTCTGACTTCTTCTACTGCCAGTTCGCTCAGGGCCGGGCTTCAGGCATGAGTGCACTTGATGCACGCTATGCACACATGCACAGTACGTAAAAAATGCTTCTGTGCATACGCAGAAGCAAAAAACAAGATAGGCACCGCCGACAGAACCAGTTCAGGGGTGTGGCTGGCCGTGTTACTACCTACTCATCCAAAACAGTAGGAACCCACCTCTGATGTGGCTCCAGAGCCATGGGTTGCTGACCCCTGATATATACTATATTATAATATGCCTGCTATAATAGTTAAGAAACCAGAAGACTATGAATTCCAGTCCCGCCTTACGCAAGATGGATGACTTTGGGCCAGTGACATGCTCTCAGCCCAACTCAACTCATAGGGTAGCTGTTGTGGGAAAAAGAGGAGGAAGAAAGAGTATTATGAGGGTTAACTGCCTTGAGTTATTTATAAAGTATTAAAGGTGGGATAAAAATAAATGATATTTTTTGCAGATACAATATAAGGACTATTTTATATTTATTCTGATTGTTTTCCAATTTCCAGCTATCTCATGTTATCATGAGGCGAAGATGTAAAGTAAGTGTTAGATATTAGCATATATTGCTGTAAGTCTCCACTCAGGTCCGCCGCCAGGGCGGGAACTAGGGATCGTTCTGATTGGTCGAGAGGCGTACCCGATCCCTATAAAAGGGGAACCCTTAGACCACACACCAAGCTGGATCACTATTACTACTAATAAAGAGCTGTTAAGTCACTACTTGTCCGGAGTCTGTTCTCTCGTTGCCCGAATCTAACACTGGCGACGAAGGTGGGATCGAGAGACAGATAGGATGAAGAAGCCACCACCAGAATCCAAGGATTCGATCCAGCCTAGGAATTCGGCGGAAATTCCGGCAGCCATCTCAGCGCGGCAAATTCAAATGCAGACAAGATGGCGATGCACACTCCTCCAGCTCCGTTCAACCCAATGGCCGATCATTGGGAATCCTACATGATAAGGTTCGAGTGTTTCCTCGAAGCAAACGAGTACGTGGGAGTACCAGATTCTCGAAAGAAGAACATATTCCTGAGCTACTGCGGCCAAGAAGTCTTCGAGACAGCCAGAGATCTCTCAGAGCCAACACCCATACAGGCGGTATCATGGGCGGCGCTACAACAGACCTTACAAACACACTACGCGCCAAAACCTTCCCGCCACGTTCGCCGCCAGGAATTCAACATGAGGAACCAGAAGGCGGGAGAATCAATCAACCAATATGTTGCAGCGCTCCGGAAAGCAGCAACGCATTGCGAGTTCAGGGATCTGGACGAGCAAATCCTGGCAAGACTCATATGCGGGTTAAGAGACATCTCTCTACAGAAACGGTTGTTGGCCAAGCCCAATTTAAGCCTACAGATTGCACTCGATGAGGCGAGAGTGTCCGAATCAGCGGACAGATCATCCGAGACCATACAACTCGGATACAGCGCGATCCAGACCGGATCCAGACACGCCAGAGTACACTATGAGGACACCGATCAAGAGGTCGAGGACACCAAGTTCGAAGACAGCCATCGTATGCGGAGCAGTCACACGAGACCGGTGGGTAAACCCGAATTCCGTTTGCCACCATGTGCAAGTTGCGGAGGGAACCACCCCCGGTCTACCTGTCGGTTCAGAAACGTTGTTTGCTTGCATTGCGACAAACTGGGGCACATCGCAAGAGTGTGTCGGAGCGAAGTCCCTGCCTCACAACGGCAGCCTCCTATGTACCGCCAACAGAAGCCCAACCCAGGGGCTTGGCGAAAAAACAAAGGGCGCCCAGAGAGAAATCCAAGGGAGTTTGCCGAGAGAGATTACACACAAAGAGCTAAAAGGGCGTATTACCAGAGAGCCGAGAGAGAGTATCCCCAGGATACCGATGCCGAGAGAGAGTTGACCCAGAGAGAACCATTGTGAACCTATCTCACAACGATAGGTCAGGTCCGCACCAAGCGGCCTAAAAAGCTGAAAATCACTGTCCTCCTGGAGGACTCCCCTTGCGAGCTGGAAGTTGACACGGGATCGTCCCTGACGATCATCTCATGGTCCGCCATGAAAAAGGCAATCCCTAGCCTTAAAAAGCGCCAACTGCGTACACCAGACATCCTGCTACGTGACTACCAGGGAAACCAAGTTCCCATCGTGGGTCAAGGCACGTTTCGGGTGCAGTTCAAGGACATCGTAGCCCAGCTGCCTGTGACCGTCGCCAGCGCGCCATTACAGAGCCTCCTGGGACTGGATTGGTTTGAAGCCCTGGGGCTAGAAGTCACCGGAATCAACGCCGTGGAGAACAGCAGCGCTGAACAGATTTTTAAGGAGTTCGAGGATGTGTTCAGCCCTGGTCTTGGTAAGTATGTGGGTAAACCTATATCATTCAATCTAGACCCCAACGTGGCGCCAATCCGACTCAAACCACAACGAGTGCCTTTTGCGCTCCGTCCCAAAATTGATAAGGAAATAGATAAGCTCGTAGAACAAGGGATCCTTGAACCGGTGGATCACACGCGCTGGGAAACCCCCATCGTAACCCCAGTTAAACCAGATGGGTCAGTCCGTATCTGCGCGGACTATAAATGCACAATTAATGTTGCCCTACAACAAAGCGCATATCCTGTACCAGTAGTCCAACACCTATTGCACTCGTTGGGGCCAGGAAAAATATTTGCTAAATTAGATATGGCACAAGCGTATCAGCAGCTGCCAGTGGATAGCACCACGGCGGAGGCCCAAACTATAGTGACGCACAGGGGTGCTTTCAAATGCAACCGGTTACAATTCGGCGTAAGCATAGCTCCCGGTCTGTTCCAGAGCGTCATGGAACGGCTTTTGCAGGGAATACCAGAGGTCGTCCCGTATTTTGATGACATCTTGGTATCAGCTGCAAACGAGGAGCAACTATTAAAAAGAGTTAGAACTGTTCTGGCCAGAATTAGAGAAAAGGGTCTCCGCCTTAAAAAAGAGAAATGCCAAATTAACGTGCCTAGCGTAGAATTCCTGGGATATAGAATCGATGGTTTGGGCATACATCCAACATCGAAGAAAATTAAGGCGATCCAGGATGCCCCCACACCACGAAATCAGACTGAGTTGCAGGCATTCCTCGGACTACTTAACTTCTACAGCATTTTTCTGAGACAGAAAGCCACCGTTGCTGAGCCACTACATCGACTCCTCGCCAAGAACGTGAAATGGACATGGGGACGCTCCGAGGCAGCAGCTTTCACCGCAGTCAAGCGCCTGCTCACAACCGACTCGCTACTCGTCCAATACAGCCAAACGCTACCACTGGTATTGACCTGCGATGCATCACCTTTCGGCGTCGGCGCAGTTCTCAGCCACAGAATGCCAAACGGGAACGAAGCGCCCATAGCATTCTATTCAAGGACGTTATCATCGGCTGAAAGAAACTACAGCCAGATGGACAGGGAAGCGTTAGCCGCTGTGGCAGGAGTCAAACGTTTCCATGAGTATCTCTACGGCCGCGATTTCCAACTCATCACAGACCACAAACCACTGCTGGGTCTTTTGGCGGGAAACCGCCCCACACCAGTCTCACTCTCCCCGCGCATGACCAGGTGGACTGTTATCCTGGCTGCGTACTCCTACAAACTTATACATTGACCGGGATCCACACTAGGGCACGCAGACGCACTCAGCCGTTGCCCACTCCCAGAACTATTAACAGACCCCACTCCCGAGGTACCGGTTTTATTGATTGACTGTTTGGACTCAGGACCTGTTTCTTCTTTGGACGTTGCTAGATTTTCTGCTAAGGACAATGTAATCAGACAAGTACAAACTTGGGTATGGAGGGGGTGGCCCAAGGGAAATGTGGGACCCGAATTCAAACTGTTTTGGTCAAAACACGAGGAATTGTCGGTTTTACAAGGTTATTTATTATGGGGGGATCGAGTTGTTGTTCCATAGGCATTACGGAGAAATGTATTAGAAGCGTTACATGTTGGGCATCCGGGGATTGTAAGGATGAAAGCGTTAGCTAGGAGTTACGTTTGGTGGCCAAACATGGACAAAGAGATAGAGGAATGGGTAGCCATTTGCGATCCGTGCCAAGAGTCTAGACCAGCACCCCCTGAAGCGCCCGCCACAGAATGGGACAAACCGAAAGCACCCTGGTTGCGAATACACATTGATTTCGCAGGGCCAGTACAGGGACAAACGTTTCTCATAGTTGTGGATGCATACTCCAAATGGTTGGAAGTAGTCCTAATGACTTCAATCACGGCAGAGGCAGTCATTAAGGTACTAAGGCGACGTTTCGCCACTCATGGCCTGCCCGACCTCCTGGTCTCCGATAACGGGCCCCAATTCACGGCCATGCAATTCGAAACATATCTAGCAGGTCAGGGAATTCGGCATGCCCTTGTCGCGCCATTCCATCCAGCCTCGAACGGACAGGCGGAGAGAATGGTGCGATCTGCAAAAGAGGCCCTCGCTAGGATGGGCCCAGGTGATTGGCAAACACGTATTGATCATTACCTTCTAATCCAGCATATTACCCCCAGCGCCACGACGGGTAGGAGCCCCGCTGAACTCCTCATGGGCCGCCGTCTACGGTCTCACCTGGACCGACTTCACCCAAATTACTCTGCCACATCGCCCCCAGACTCTACAAGCAAAATTCGGAGTTTTAGCATAGGGGATTCAGTATACGCCCACAACTATGCAGGGGGAACACTGTGGATGCCGGCAAGGGTAATTGGTATCACGGGTCCACGATCATACTTGCTGGAACTAGAAGACGGTAGAAATTGGAAAAGGCACATAGACCAACTCCGGGATCGCCTGGCGCACTCAAATCTGCGATCCGCGAACGAGGACTATATCCCGTCGGAAAGTCAGCAACCCGAGAGCCCAAACACAGAGGATTACAGCACCCTGGAGCCCAGAGTGGAACCAGAGATCAACGACGGATCAGGACAGCATCCGAGCAAGGAAAGCTTTCCAACCCCCGACCACGAAACGGAACAAGCAGAACAAGCCGATCTCACACCCACTCCAACTCAACCTGAACTCCGACGATCCACCCGTGTAAGACAGAAACCGACATACTTAAAGGACTTTGTCACTAACAGGAACACTCCGTCTAAGGAGGGAGGGGTGTTAGATATTAGCATATATCGCTGTAAGTCTCCACTCAGGTCCGCCGCCAGGGCGGGAACTAGGGATCATTCTGATTGGTCGAGAGGCGTACCCGATCCCTATAAAAGGGGAACCCTCAGACCACACACCAAGCTGGATCACTATTATTACTAATAAAGAGCTGTTAAGTCACTACTTGTCCGGAGTCTGTTCTCTCGTTGCCCGAATCTATCAGTAAGATCACAAAAGAAAAATACAGTTAAGGTTGCCAGCTGTCAGCTAAGCATTTTGGCTACAGAAGGTTGAAAGACATTCCTCCCTCCCCTCCCCCCCCCTCATTGCTGTAGATTCTTCAAATCTTAAGACTTCTTTGAAATGGCAACCTCTATGGGAAAAGCAGGGTAGAGCAAGAGCCAACACTGCCTTGTAGAGATGGTGTCCACTTTGCTAAGCAGTTTAGATTGAGCAAAATAATAAAGGGCTTGAAACTTAAGACTGGTTCTCTACAGAAAAATGGAAGAGTATCAACCAATCATATTTACTTATGGGACATATTTACTTATGGGAGAATGGTAATGGGAGGAGACATATGTAAGTTTCAAACTTCAGGTTTTATCTATCTTGAATAGTAACCATTTGCAGTTCCCTGCAGCACTAGAGGGGCCTTTATACTACCTGAAATAAAAACTATCTGATTAAGAATTATATTCCTGAATCCATGTCAGATAGCTTTCTAGTTTAAGTACGAGTCCGGGAGAAGCCCAATGCTTTCCTGTTCCCTTTTCCTTATGAGGGGAAAATGCTCAATGTAAACAAAGCAAAAAATCAGCTGGAAACCCTCATGCTTTCTCAAATTCCAGACTTGGGGTTGCTCATAATTATTGCTGATTTACCTGCCATTCATCTTGTGTAACAGAAGGAAAGCACTTGAAGCTTTCCCCAGGTTGTCTATGTCCTCACACACGGAATATTGAGTGAGAGTGGAGAGAGACAGCAATATACTCTGGAATAATTTGCTCTCCAGGTTGAATATGCAGCCTATTGGACAAATCCAGTTAGCAATATATGCTGTAGGCAGAAAAATGCTGCCATATCTATATAAAAACGGAATTCACAAACAATATTATTTATTGCAGCTGAACCAAATACTCTATTCTTTTTAAGGGGCTTCAGAAAAAAGAAGATGAATGCAGAGAAGAAGCAATGTTAATCTGTTGTAGGAGTGTCCAGGGCATATAACCTAATTTTAATAATTCATAAATTTTAACTGAAATGTATCATTCCAACCCAAGGATAAATGTACATTGTAGAAACCACACAACTGTCTTTATTTTGTATTTACATTTTAAAATATAATTTCTTTGTACAGGATAGCATTATACATTGAAAATTATACACCATAAAGCCAAATCCATTTTAAAAATTCAACCCTGTGAAGAATTTTTTTTTGTCTGAAACACTAATCTGAAATTATGGTAGTCAAAGAATATGCAGAATCCATCTGAAATCTACTGTTCTAAGACTTGTTCATCTTTTAAAAGCTTATTCAAAGTATCTTTCTTAATAGCTTCCTAGTACTACTGGTATTATCTGTCATCGTCGTCCCCCCAAAAAAAACATTTAAACCCTTATGCAATTTAAACATTCAAAAGTTAACAAGAGAATTATTTATCATCCATTTTAAATGGCATCATTGTGGTTAATTCTAAAATGTCTTTCTTGATTTTATTCTAAAAATAAAGAATCCCTGATATACATTTGCTATTCTTATCAATAAATTCAGAGCTACATCATACAAATGTTAGGGTCCCTTCATTTTACTCTTCCCTTTTGCTTAGTCTGAATACCTCTAGTTAAATTAATCCCTACCATTAGGGAGCATGAGGCAACCGCCACAGGCAGCTGATGCTGTAGTTCACAAACATTTTACAGTACCTCCTTCCTAGTCATTTCCCCTGAACTTCTTATGTTGACTGGAAAACAAAGCTGATTATGCTACATTACCTGTTTTACATCCTTTAAACTAGGGGTGGATTATAGGCTGCATCTGATTTAAAATAATCTCCTATATGGCTCAAAAAACTCTTCAACACAGGGCAGGAAAATGTTTTGTGCTTTGTAACCCCACAGGGTTACTACAGATTTAGATCTAATATTGATATCTTCATTATTTAGATTGAGATTATGGACTCCTTGTGCACAATATTAAGCAATATTTGTTAGCTTCTCCATAAGAACTAAATCCATTGCTCACATTTCACATTTCAGTTATGAGACTTTTATTATATTGTCCCTATGTATACACAAACCCCACCCTGTCCAATGGAGTTTCCAAGTGTGATTCTTTAAAACGTAACAGACGCACTTTTGTTGTTGCATTATTCTTTTTTAATCGGTGAAAGTGTCTTAAAGGTATCATGTGCCACCAACTGCGGGGCAGTTAACGTGGTACAGTCTGCAAACACACATGCACGCACAGTATCATTTACAATGGGCCATTTCATAACGATATTATGTAATGATCAAGCACAGCCAAGAAGATGCACGTTAACACGCTCACAGATTTTTGAAGACTCCAGACTCTTGGCTTCACTTGCAACCTATTGCAACCTTGCAAGTGAGCACACGCAGAATCCACACACCCCAATCCAGAAAGCGCGGGGGAGGGGGAGGAAAAGAAAGGGGGCGCCTTGGGAGCACTTAAGGAGATACACGGGTTCTCGGGTGCGTGCTCTACACGGATCCTCGCCGGATTCGTCATAGAAACCTCCACGCTTCACCTCACTTTTGGAGGGGGGGGGAGGTGACAGAGGGGGGTGAGTCAGAACAGCCACTCTCCCATTCTTTATCCTCGCTTTTTTGGGCGAGCGCGCGCTTTGCTGCCTCGGAAAGGGCGGTCACCCCTCGCTGCCTCCTCTTCCTTTTCGTTCTTGCATAACACCGCGGCGACGAGGTCCACCGTCTCTTCCCCCACCAGGCAAAACACGTTTGAGAAACGTGAGGCGGCGGCGATCACGTGGATCCGCCGGGCCAATGAGGAGAAGAGGGTGGGGCTTGCCTGCCCCGTCATTCAGCAGAGTTGCGTAGAGTCACAGGGCGAGCGGCGAGGAGAGGCGAGGCAGCGCTTTGACTAGGAGGGAAAAGGCGAGAAGGAAGAAGAAGGAGACTCGCGACTGAGCCGCTCCCTCTCTCTCTCTCTCTCTCCCTCTCTTTGCCGCCGCGTTTAGGGAACGCTGTGGGGCTCCTTCCCCATCTGCGAGTGGGCGTGCGAGGCAGAGGAAAAAGCGGGGTGATGCGTTTCTCGCTGGCGGCCATCTCCACCGAAGCCGCTGCTTCCACCGCCGGAGCCGCTGCCTCCACTGGGGCTTAAGAGAGACGCAGCTCGAGCGGAATCTTCCGCCCTCGACCGGAGAGCGGGCCTTCGAGTAAGCGGGATCTCTATCCCGACATGACCCGCGAAGCCTGAACACTCAGCGACGCTCTTCCACCCGACGAGCCGACCCCGCCGCCCGCCGCCCCAATCACCCCGGCGAAATCCGTCCGACAGCCAGAGATGGGGGTGAACTCGGTGCACTGGTTCCGCAAGGGGCTTCGACTCCACGACAACCCAGCGCTGAGGGAGGTCATCGAGGGGGCCGACACAGTGCGCTGCGTCTACATCCTGGACCCCTGGTTCGCGGGATCTTCCAACGTGGGGATCAACCGGTGGAGGTGAGTGGGCATGAGGCGGCGGCGGCTCCTTGGGTGGAGTCCCCCCACCCCCCAAAATAATAATAATTCTGAGTCGCTGCGCATGCGCACTGGCGTTTGGTTATACAACCTCGGGTCTGCACGGCCTCTTAGGAATCGTTTCTGACGTCTCAACGTTCAGAAGGGAAGGGAGGGGGTGACGACTCTCCCGCCTGTTTTGGGTGAAACGGAGCTCGATAAGTGGCGCTTATTTCCTTCTGAATTCAGCCCTGGCTTCCTAGGAAAGGCCTAAAAGATTACATAAACCCCAAAAGGGTGCGCTGCCTTTTTTCGTACGGGGTGGGGTTAGGTTAGGAAGGTTAATACCAAATCATTGGTGTTAGGTAGCTTCTGTTGGCGATGTCAAAACGTCAGATGGCTCTGTAAAATCCTTTTCTTTTTAGCTGATCCAAAATGGATGTTTGTAATCACATTTCTTGAGACAGTAGAGCAGGGTAACCTCTGTCAAGGCCTCCTCAGATGAAAATTGTGTAAGATACACACTGTGTGTGTGTGTTTTGATTTCCACATTATTTTCCTTGCACTGTAAACGACACTTAGTTTTATTGCTTGGTTTTATGTATAATGGTCAGGCTGCTATCCCTACTTTTGCTTGCCCTGCCCTGTAATTGTCCTAATTGGATCTTTTCCAGTTTTCTTCCCCGTGCTGTCAGCAAAGAAACAATGACATGCAGCCCCTCCTGTTGCTATTCACACACTTGCATTTCAATCCGATGTTTCATAACCAGTACTGCGTTCATAGAATTTGTGAAAGATCTGCCCCAAATTCTCCAGTTAGAGTAGAATGTTGGATGTACCTGTTTGAATACAGTGCTTAACGGAAGTGTATTGAAAGAAATATAAGCTTTTGTGAGCTGCATCAAAATTAGATCAAGTGGAAGCTTCAGAAGCCTATTCCTTATCACAAAGGCTCATGCCTTTCAGCATCATTTGTTAGTTGGAATATGCTGTGCTATGGATTTAATTTAGCACGGTGAATATAAACTTTGTACTCCCTTGGGGATATGGAAAGCAGATACTCAGCCATAGCAGAAGTGTAGAGTGTGGCTATTGTTCAACAGTAGAGCAATAGAGCATTTACTTTGCATGCAGAAGTTTAATCCTTGCCAATCTCCGGAAAGTGTTATGGAAGAAAGCCATTCTCAGTCAGCAATAGACAATTCTTCCAAACAATGCAAGGCATCTTTTGAGGTGTAACTGATATGGGTATAATTGGTACAGTTACAATAGAGCATTTTAACAATCTCTTTCTCTTGGTCTCCCTAATAGAGGTGTAACAAACCCAGGCAATTCCATCCACAATTCATTGTAACTTACAAACCAGGAATGCTATCTGCCTGAAATGCTAAATCCAACAATGAATCAAATTGTAGAATTGATTAGCATGCTTGCTTGTTTCTAGAAATATCAGAATCCTTGGAGGACTACATTTCAACTAAATGACATTTAAGTGCTTAACACTGGATTTACAAAGGCCTGAAAAAATTTCTGGATACCACAACCAGGCAATTACTGTTAGTCACACAAGAAGCTGCACTATCCATATTATGGAAAATAGCCTTGTTTTTCATTGTTCTTGCCTAGTGGCTACTACTGCTGTTGCCATTATAAAACAGTGCTATAACCCTGGTTATTGTTAGGTCAAAACAAAGACAAACATAACATTGTATTCAGACTTTAAAAAATACTGTATCCTAAAAACAGTGAGCCTTAATAAATATTTGAAAATGATTTTATGCCTTGATCCTTGCTTTAGAATGAGCATGTATTCAGACTTTAAAAAATACTGTATCCTAAAAACAGCGAGCCTTAATAAATATTTGAAAATGATTTTATGCCTTGATCCTTGCTTTAGAATGAGCATGTATCAATGGGTTGTTTTCATAGGTCTATTCAATAGTCATTCACAGCAAAAATTGTATTTCACTTTCCTTCTGCATGCTACCATAGGCTGTTGAAAGTATCCTAGAGAAAGAAGTAAATGAAGAGGAAATGCTTAGAATGTACAGAAAATTCTGGGCATGATGAAGTGAGGTATACTGGAAACATTAGTTTGTGATGTGTTAAGGTGTGTGCAAAATTCATATTAAACTTATGAATGAATTTCATTACAACTGACCTACTGACATGCTGTGCATAATTGTTAGCCTGCTGTGAATCATTGACCTCTTTTCTCTTCATTATTTTCCTGTAGCATAGGCGGTGGCATTCATATTGTGAAAACCCAGTACAGTATTCAGAAGTTTTACTGTATAATTCCTTTTTTTCTGAATGGGCTTTATTTGTTTATTAACAAATTAAGAAAAATAGATTTGTGACAAGTTGCCTCCTTGAAATCTTTGTTAAATGTTTTGTTAAGGTTTCTGTGACTCTTGCATAAAATATCTTTTATTTAATAAATGCTGTATAAAGCATTTTCTATTTTTTGATTAAAAATACAGGGTTCCCCAGGTACAATAAAATATCCATTAAGTGTTTTATCTTATTGTTATAAAACAGGAGTCATCCAGTCCCATGTATTTCAGAATTTGAAGAAATGGTTGCCATGTAGGTCTGGCTAGTCACAAAAACAAGCAAGTTGGCCATGAAATTAAATGCAAGGCAGAAATTTGATATAAGTAAAATTAGTTATTTTCTGTACCAAAATAGTAGTTTTTCAAAAGTAAGGCTAATTATATTTTAGGAGTTTTTGTCCCATTTTAAAATGGTGAGAAGAATTGTGGTTTTTAAGTGATCTTGGGATAGTTGAGGCTCTGGAACTGCAAGTTGTATGATTCACCCTGAAAATGTAAGTGGGAAATTGCAACCAGTTTTCATAATTGTGATAGAATCCTTCAGGGGGTACGAAATTATGTTGAATACTGCAGGTGAGTTGTGACCTCAGTTTGCCTAGAAGTGATAAATAAATAAATTTTATTCTGTTTTAATCTATGTGAAATTGTGCTCTTTTTTCTTAATATTCATATACAACTGGTATGGAATTAGGGATATCCTCACTACTAACAATTTATTGAGGGTTATTCCTGTAAAATGTTAAATGTCCAATAAAAAAGCTTTTTCCTCAACACACATAAAATGAAATACCCTTATAGTATTTATATATATGAAATACCCATATATATAAAATGAAATGATCTAATAGATAACGTATTTATACTTGATTTCAAAGGACTCTAACTTTAAAAGAACTGGGGTAATTTACTGTTTTAAAACAACATATAATGTAAAAGAAAACAAATTGATACAAATAAAAATCAAAAGATCACAATGAGCTCTAAAACTCTAATGCCAGGGACAGAGCTAGATCTTCAGCTATTTAGGGAACTTTTGCTTTTTCCTAGCATGTCATGTTATTGGCATGGTACAACCAATAGTTAAATAATTGTAGGTGTGCTATGCGTTGAGAGTTAAAATAAGTTAATTAATTGAAATAGTAATGCATCCTGCTTAGGCACAGAAATGATAAATACAGTATTAAGGTACATAGTTTTCCTGGTTCTTAATTCAGTTACATATATCTATGTCCTAAAGCATGGTCTCCAACCCTCAGCCATGGCCCACTACTACTGGGCCCTCAGCTTTTTGGAACCAGGCCGCAGAAGGGATGGGCGACCACGTGCCATCTCCTGCCCACCTGCCAGTATACAAAGCCGAAAAGTTTGTGGAACTCTGTCTTAAAACATGTCATTCATTATATATCTCTGTCATATAGCATTTGTGCATAGTAAGTACTGTGTTTTTCAGAGTGTAAGACAGACCTTTCTTCCTCAAAAAAGAGGCTGAAAATCTGGGTGCATCTTATGCATCGAATACAGCATTTTTTGCCTCCCGAAGCCCCACCCCCTTCACCAAAATGGCCATGCATAACCTTATGAAGGCTTTCAGAGAGCTCATGGGGGCTGGGGAGGGCAGAAATGAGCAAAATATAGGCTCCCCCCCCCCTCCGCCCCAGCAGCACTTTATAAGCCTCCATAAGGCTATGCATGCAATTTTTTTGACAAAAAACAGGCCCATTTTCACGAAAAACAGGCCGTTTTTCCTCTTCCCCTCCCCCAGGAGCACGGCTATTCATGCCTTTTATTTGAAAAAAAAATGGGCCTGTTTTTACGA